>NC_079194.1:112786188-114273688 GCF_029499605.1 Hyla sarda | reverse complement strand
ATTCTGCTCCACCCTTCACACTGATGACTTTCTGAAGGTTTCTGCCTCGGAAATACGGAGTTTGGCGTCCTCAGAGAAAATAGACAAGTCTATTCTTTCTGCGAAGTCCACAAGGAAATGCATTGCTGTCTATGAGATGGCACATTTCCGAGTGGTCCTAGCGCCGGATGGGGAAAATGTGTGGAATGTTGACACGTGTTTTTTGTATGGACATTCCACACATTTTTAGAACGTGTGAACATAGCCTTGAAGTGTCTTAAACTTTTTACACCAATTCTATTGTGGCTTATAAAGCACCACTTAATGCACCAAAAAGTGTCTAGTCAGCTTTGTAAAAGTTACTAGACAATCCTTGGCCACAGCCCTTTGGTGTAAATAAATGGAAAGTGTCGAGAATGGCGCATTTTACTATGCCTTCTGGTGCAAACATAAAAATAATGAGGGAGAGAGAAGGCCTCTGAAAAAACAAAAGCAGCAATCTGATTGGTTGCTATGGACAACTGGTCAACTTTTCCTCTACACAGGTCTTGAAAAATCTCCCCCAATATGCCACAATTTTGGTGTATGTGGTGCCAAAAGTCTGACACAGCAGGCAAAGTAAATATGGGCCACTGTGTGTGAAATCACCATAATAAAAGGGAAACCAGTGAAAAACATAAACATAAAACACAGTATGAACCAAGCCTAACAGGTAAGGTGTGTATACTGGGGTGTAAAGACGTGCTGGGTCTTCTGTAGATGATAAAGTGCAGTGCACAGAGGGGCCAAGAAGGGAGGATAAGACACAGGGGACCTGAGCAATGATAATCCGCTCATTCTTTCTAATCCCAGGAAACAAGACAATTACCCACCAAGGACAATAATGCTGTTGTTATGACAATAAGAAATGCATGAAAAATCTGATTTCAAAATATTTCGGACAGAGGTCGAAATTGTACAACTATTGATAAGACATATGGAGGCAAAAGTGTATATAGCAGTATTACTTATGTAGTACCACCCTTCACCAGTGATGGCACCCAACCCTAGATCACATGTATATTTATTATTTCTAGATTTAAATCCATCACTGTCTTACATCTGTGACCCTCTGATCGCTGTATAGTGGTGTTTTAGAGATAACATGGCCCCTCTGTCTATTTCTGCACTGTTCAGGATGCAGCTGCCTCTTAAATAGAAAAGATGAAAACACAAAAGAAGCAAGAGTGGATGAGAGGGATGGGTTAATTGTCCTTTGCCCTAACAATATTCCACAGGAGCATTCAAATTGTCAAATAATACCTGCAACATCTGCTGCCTGGAGATGGGCGGCTCATGTTTCATCAAGGAAAAACCTGAGCGACGGCTTGAAAATATACTGAGAAGCCAAGGCTAATGCACATGTGGATAATAGAGACAGCGCTAGACGATTTATCATGACACTCGCGGCTTTAGTGCCATGGTATTATTGCTGTTAAGGCTCTGTTCAAATCAAGTTTAATGTTTATGTTCTCTGTATGTGCCAGTACTGCTCCCGGCGTATATGGCACACATATTTATAGGCCCCCAGTCACCCGGCTGAGGCCAGAAGAGCATCCTTTTGGCTTCAGTCAGGCTGGTATATATAGGCCTTTTTTTTTTAATTGTATAGGGAACCAGCAGACTACACTTCCCTATACAGCTGGAAAAGATTTCATGGCTCATAGTAAATGTGGACTACTGTTTCTGGTTCCTTATCGGGGAAACAAAGTCGTGTTACTTTAAAGGGGTAGTCCAGGGAACTGAATTTATCAAACATTTATCCCCTATCCACAGAATAGAGAATAAATGTCTGATTGCGGTGGGGTCTGACCATTGGGCCCCTCACAATTTCCTTTACAGAACCCTGGATACTTAGGTGTCTTCGGTGCACTCCGCCCCTTCCATTTGGGACAGACGCAAGTATCAGCCTGCTTGGCCAGTCACCGGCTGATTGGCCATCACTCGCGTCCATCCAGGAAGGTGGGGGCCGTAGTGCAGTGAGAACATGTAAGTAAATGGGGTTGGACCAAGTACAGGAGATTGCGGTGTCCCAGGGGTCAGACCGTGCACCCCCCAATGATCAGACACTTATCTCGTCTCCTGTGGTAGGGGATAAATGTTTGATAAGTTAAGTTCCTTTGACTACCCAATTAAAAAGCCTACAGTTCCCCAAAACCCGAAATAAGGTAGATATATATATATAGTGTCCATTCACAAAAGAAGCAGGAATAACTCACAGTTAAGATACTGACTATACTGTCTTATAAACGCCTGATAATCACCCAGTCTGACCACTCACAGTCATATCCCAGGCCATCAAACATATAAATTCTGCACAATGCCCTGTCCTACGTTTTTCGGTCCACCTGAATAGGTGACCTCATCAGGGGCTGTTTGCACAATGCGTGTGTGGTGTCCCAGTACAGGACTTGGTCCTGTCCCTTTGTTTAAAGTCCCCTCAGCCAGAGTCCCTCCATGACAATAGGGCTCTCCTTTAGGGCTAACCCTAATATGTATATTTAATATGTTATATAGGAATACCTCTGTATAGGACCTTAGAGGTCACGTGTCTTTAATAAATTGCATTATGGTTTAAGGACTTTTGGGTCATGTGATACCCAGTTCACTGGGTCAGGACTGACAGGTTCTGCTGACCAATGAGTTTTGTCCCGCCCTCTTAATATATAAGGGGCTGCTGCCACTAAATTCTCTCTCTTAGTTCCGGATTATCAGAGAAGCACATCTCAGCACAAATCATCAATTCAAGCTAGGCCCAAAGCCTAAGAATCCGCAGCCACTAAACATGAGTTATTCAAAGCTCAAATCACTGAATTCTGTGTGACTACTAGAAGCTCAAATCTCCTAAAAATAGTAGCACAGTGGCTAGCAAACAAAGCTTATTGATCCCGGAGTCACAGCAAACCTGTGAGGAACTTTTACCATGGTTCTCTCTCTCAAAAGACTGTTCTGTTACATGCCGTTGCATAAAATATACAGTAAAGTTACTTCAAGTTTACTTCATACAATCTGCTGTGGACATTCCGTTATTTCTCCCTGCCGTTTGTGGGACGGTTGGCGGTAGGACCATTCCATTGAGGAAACCACACCCTGGCGTCACGACAATTAAGGGTTAACACCAATATACCCTACACTATCACCAGAACCACCCCGTCACCACACATGCACAGAAACAAAAGGACCGTGTGCCTTCATATACTATGACCTCTGGACCTACGATGGCCCTGACATACGATAATTTCAACATACGATGGCCTCTCAGAGGCCATCGCATGTTGAAGGCAGCATCAACATACGATGCTTTTGTATGTCGGGGCCATCTCATAAATGGCTATCCGGCAGCGCAGACTGCTTCAGCTTCTGCCGGATAGCCGTTTAAGGTGCCCATGTTGTCTGGTGATGATCAACTCACCTGTTCCCGGCACTCCGGACCGTTCTCTTCAGGATCCCCTGCATTGCTGTCGCTCTCCTTCGTCGTCATCACGTCGCCATGCACGCCGTCCCGTCATCCAATAGGAGCGGCATGCACAGCGACGTGATGACGGCGATGAACAGCGACGATCCCAGGCAGCAGAGAAAGTCCGGAGCGGCGGGGACACCCCAGGGATGCGGCGACAGCGGTGGAGGGCGACATCCAGAGTAACGGTGACGGTCTGGAGCGGCGGGGACAGGTGAGAATAACTTGCTATACTTTTCATTGCATGGATCCCTCAACATACGATGGTTTCAACTAATGATGGTTCATTTGGAACAAATTACCATGGTATGTTGAGGGATCACTGTACAGACAATGATGCAGTTACTGGGGTTGCAGATACAGTTGTGGCCCCACCACTAGTGCTGACAGTATATATATACATAAAGTATTCCACAGTCAAGTTTTTTTTTAATCCTGTGGAAAAAAGATTCAGGATGACATATGATGGTCCCTGCAATAAACCACAAAAAATACAGAGCACTGTCAACCTGTGGTCCAAGCTAGGGATGGTGCGATACTGCCGGCTGCCAGCGCACATGTGAAACAGTGGCGGCGTCTAACGACATATCCGGTTCCGGGAGCAGTGGGTGGCGCTATGAATCGTCGCCTCAACCAACCCGGATGCTCAGGTAAGGAGGCATGCCCGCCCGCATCATATTCGCGTAGTGGTGAACACAGCGCATTAACCTCCACTGTCCCGGACCGTTTGCCTTAACAATACCCATTGACACAATGGTTTTGTGGTGTCTTGTTACTGGATCTGGTCCCGTACCTTAGTCGTGGGTCCCCATAGTCAGAGTTCCTCCATGCTGATAGGGCTCTCTTGGTGGATTAACCCCTAGTCGCCTCCTAATGTCATTAAAAATGTATATGTTTAATATATTTTAGTATAGTGTAATTAATGTACAGGACCTTAGGTCATGTGATATTTAATAATTCTATTAAACTAAGGTTAAGGACCTTTGGGTCATGTGATAGGTCATGTGATGTACTAGAATGCTTTGTACTAGAACTGACAGGTTTGGGGAACCAATGAGCTTTGATCCTGCCCCTTCAGTATATAAGGGCGCTGTATCCAATAATCGCTCTCTTGTTCCTGCACTGAGAAAGCAGTAACAGCTCCGTACTATTCTGCAGGAGAACCTAGGCCTGAAGCCTACCAATTCCGCACCTTTCTAAAACCGTGAGTTTAATCCAACTCCATCCTACCAAATCCTACGTGACTACTAAACCTAAACATACCCCTAAATTCAGTGGAACAGCGTACAAAAGGAATCAAAGCTTATTTCCTACAAAGTCCCAGCCAACCTGGGAGGAGCCTTAATCTCGTTTTCTTGTAAAGACTATTGTTACTTGCATCCTGCATAAAATCTGCCGTAAAGTTATTTCAAGTTTATTACAATTCCGGCTGTGGACAATCCTTTATTCCTCCCTATTGCTCTTGGGACGGGTGGCGGTAGGACATATATAGCTAGAGGAAGCACTCACCCTGGCGTCACGACAATCAAGAGTTAATCCTATACCCAGCAACACTACCTTGCAACACCCCTGTAAAACCCTACACCCCCCAAGCTACCACAGTTTGTTTATGTAACATGACTTTAAAGGGCTATAGATTGTGGCACATTCGGATAGCCAGCTCACTATGTGACAGTGACAATTGCATTTAGAAATCTCAAATGATAAATGACTTCAGAATAATTAATATTCATAAACCTAAGTAAATATTAATTTTCGATCTCAGTGTGTCTTCATCACGTAGAGGTCCGGGTCGGAGAACACAGGGATAAATTGATCTCAGGGCAAGAGAGGGAGAAGGGTGGGGGGGGGGGGGGAGAGAGAGTGGGGGTAGCTGTGATAAGCTAAATAGAGTGAGGGGAATAAAGTTCTGTGTTTGCACATCTGACAAGGGATAAGGGGTAAACCCTAGTCAGGGGGGGGGGGGGGCAGGGGCCAAGACACGGGCCTAGTGAGCCTGCATTGCTCACCTATACAGCCCTAAATTAACCACCATGTCCCCCTTTAGCCCATGCAGTATGTCCCCCTTTAGCCCGTACAGTATGTCCCCCTTTAGCCCGTACAGTATGTCCCCCTTTAGCCCGTGCAGTATGTCCCCCTTTAGCCTGTACAGTATGTCCCCCTTTAGCCTGTACAGTATGTCCCCCTTTAGCCTGTGCAATATGTCCCCCTTTAGCCCATACAGTATGTCCCCCTTTAGCCCGTACAGTATGTCCCCCTTTAGCCCATGCAGTATGTCCCCCTTTAGCCTGTACAGTATGTCCCCCTTTAGCCCGTGCAGTATGTCCCAATTTAGCCTGTACAGTATGTCCCCCTTTACACATAGAGCTCATTGGGAGCACTGCTCTACGTTCTCAGCTCGGGGAGATGAGGGAGGGGACCTGCCGTGGAGATTTACGTCCTCAGCTCGGGGAGATGAGGGAGGGGACCTGCCGTGGAGATTTACGTCCTCAGCTCGGGGAGATGAGGGAGGGGACCTGCCGTGGAGATTTACATCCTCAGCTCGGGGAGATGAGGGAGGGGGCCTGCCGTGGAGATTTACGTCCTCAGCTCGGGGAGATGAGGGAGGGGACCTGCCGTGGAGATTTACGTCCTCAGGGAGGGGAGATGACGGAGGGGACCTGCCGTGGCGATCTATGTCCTCAGGGAGGTGGCGTGCCGTAGAGATCTGCGTCCAGCCGAGCTCAGGGAGGGGAGATGAGGGAGGGGGCGTGAACCTCCTCCCTCCCCTTGCTCTGCCCTCCCCCAGCTCTAGCTTCAGAAATGTTTGGAGAGCTGGGGGAGGAGCGGACGCATGGATCTACGGGGGCGCAAAAAACCACCTCACACCGGCGTGTCTGTGACGCGCGGCTCCACCTCCAAAACTCGCTACACGCATAGGGCTGCCGCCGGAAAGCCCTGTGTGTATAGTGAGCAAGGAATACGCAGCGTATTTCCCGCTGCTGCCGTAAATTTTGCGCAGCTTCAAATACGCTGCGTATACGCCCTGTGGGAACGCACCCTAACAGCATATTGATTAAAGTTAAGTTTTATTTCACTTCCCCTTACCATTCTAGTTCCCCAAAACCATAGCAAAAATACTCCTCCCTTACTGTATTATTTCACTTTAAAGGAAACAATGTTTTGTGTTGTAAACCATTGACCAGAGGCCAAGTTTAATATGAATACTTAAATGGTCACTGTCATGAAGTAAAAAAATTGATATATTGTAGTACTTAAGTACTACAACATATCTCTAATATACTTTAATTTAAAAAAAGTGATTTTAAACAAGTTTAAAATCACTTTTAAATTCGGCCACTAGGGGGTCGCCCTCCTAGTGGCCGAATGCATTCAGCAGTGACGTCACCACTGAATTTCGACTCATTTCAGCCTGGCAATGAGTCGAAATTCAGGCACTGCTGTGCTCGCTCCCGCCTGTCAATGAAACAGGCAAGAGCGAGCACGCTGATAGCTGGGGCTGCGCGCATTGGCCAGCTCCACTGGCCTCGCGCGCGGCCCCGCCCCCGTTACCCTGTCCGGAGGCAGCGCGAGCACTCATTGCTGCGCTGATCCTCCGGATGGGTAAGTCTGATCTGAGGTCTTATATTACTTTACAAACTATAATAATTATGGCAGCAACATGTTCTGGTTTGGATCCGGCAACTCCCAGCATGCCAACTACACCTCCCGGCTGCAATATCGTGCACGGCAGGCCGGCGATGCTCCCTGGATAGCACATGCACAGGTAAACAGGGAGGAGGAGACCCCGGAGCTGCCTGCCGTGCTATTGGCAGATCATCTATGCGCGCTCCCAACAGGAGCGCTGCATAGACGATCTGAGGGCGGAAGCAAGCGCCCAGCAAGGCATCAGTGACGTCGCGCCTGCTCGGAAGCGCTGCTTCCTGCCCTGCTTTATAGAGCAGATTTAGAAGCACTAAATCTGCTCTATTAAAGCGATTTAAAAGTTTTTTAAAGCCAGGTAGGGGGTTAGGGCTAGATTACTAATAGATAGGGACATATTAGATTATATATTACTTGGTGGGAGCTACCCTTTAATGATTTTACTCCAGTCAGTAACCTGATTCCTGTATCGGACGTGTTCCCTCAGCCCGCTCATTTAGGGGTGTAGCCCAATGATTGTTACTTCTGATAAATAATGAGATTAGTATCATTATTACTATTGGTGTTACCCGTATTACCAGGGTCATTATTTGCATTTTCATCTTCATCCTGGTCTAATGAATCAATGGTCTCCAGTAAATATTGTAGACACTCCTTCTCTTCATCGGTGAGCCGACAGAGGAAATCTTCACCCTTAAAAGATAAGAAGCTTAATGGACCAAAAGGTTTTCACTCTTTGCAGTAATATTGTAATTTTACAGTACTATGGCAAAAAATTATGTTTTAGCTGCAATGTATAATCCCAGTCTTTGGTTAGTTTTACACTACGTTTGGGGAGTACATTTGTACATATGTATTGGGGAATCTTACGATGCATATGGCTAACGTATTCAAATGTCATGTTCTGGCCTTTACTCTGGCAATTTCCTTCAGGGCTACATTTATTTGCTGGATGGAATAGTTCAGATCTCTGAAGGATTCCAAAAAGTAGGATGGCGCGAGCAGCAGTAGCCGAAAGTATCGGCTCCCTGCTACAGAGCAGGTTCTGCTCAGCACCACATCTATCAGATGACACACTAACCGTCATCATATTGGACCCTGCAGAGGCACCTGAAGCATGTACCTTAAGGATTGTATATCAGATCAAATACAGCATATGATCCTACACGCTCCCCAATTGAATTGCCTTATATATGTGATAAAGATTATATATATTTTTCCACAGGTTCTCTTATTAGGGACATAGGGACAATTCTAAATATGCCATGATCTGATATGTATTTGGTCTATACACGAAAAAAAGTACACATTTTCCAGTCTGTGCCAAAAGTTGGATATGCCCAGAAAATGATCCAAACTAGGAGACTACATTCAGGTCATTACACTGAATAGGGCCCATGCCGATCTGAGCACGGATACGTTGGCAGACAATTTTGAACTTCTGCCGTCATATTCCAGGTGTCAGTGTTGTCAGGGGCATAGCTATAGGAGGTGCAGAGGTAGCAGTTGCACATAGATTTAACTTCTGTAGTGTGGACTGGGCAGCAGGATCCCATTGAGATCAATTTTATTTTAGAAATAAGCATGAACAGGCTCTTAAAGGAGTAGTCCGGCACGCATCTTTCTAATTTTATCCCGTCCGGGCTGCAAAATAAAAGAAAACAAACTTTCTCTTACATGCCAACGAGCCCCCGGAGCTCCGGTACACTCCAGTACAGGTGTTCGGTCCCCGGGCTGCAAGCCTGTGGGAGGGGACGTGACAGCTATCACGCTCCCTCCCGTAGGCTTGAATTGAGGGGCGGAGTGTGACGTTACACGGGGGCGCAGGCGTGACGTCACACGCCGCCCGCCCTGTGATCGCCCGTAATCAGACCTGGAGCGAACACGCTCCGGGGACTGATTACAAACGGGGTGCCGCGTGCAAGATCACGGGCGTCCCCAGCTGCGGGACTCCCGCGATCAGGCATCTTATCCCCTATCCTTTGGATAGGGGAAAAGATGTGTAAGCTCCGGAGTACCCCTTTAACTTTGGTGCTTTTGCAGGCGGTTTTTATTCTTTTTTGGGCTTTAGCGATCCAAAAAAGTGATGGAGATACTTTTTTTAATAACATTTCGTAGGGTACCATTAAAAAAATAATAATAAAAGATACAGTAGTGATGGAAAAAATTGTATTTAATGAAATGTAAAAGTGTAATAAAAAAATAAATAAAGGTGCTAGACACATAAAAAACATGGTCAGGATTAGGTACTGAGTGATATATTAAAAAAAAAATTTTTTTGTTGGATCTGACAGGTACACTTTAACTGCAGGTACTACTGCTCCCAACATGGAGCACAGTCTGCTCCATACTAGAAGCTGTGGTACCTGCATTAATAGACAGATCGCAACATGTTTCAGAAGTTACACTCACTGCTATATTTCTATTAATGCAGGTACTATAGAGTGTGCTCCAAGTTGGGAGTAGTAGTACCTACAGTTTATGACAGATCACAGCGGATGTCACTCCTGACACTCAATGCGATCGTCCTATCTATTGCTGAGATGTGGTACGGCTTTCTCCTGTGCTCCGCATCTTTGCTCTGTTCATATTTCCCTCTTAGAGCGGGGATTGGCTCCAACCATCCAGCCAATCCCCACTCTGGGCATAGAAATAAATTTCTATTCACATCACTGGCCGGCCAGAGTACAGAGCAGAGATGCGAGCGCTGTATAGAGCCGCTTCACATCTCTGCTATTTTATGGACGGTCGCATCGGGTGTCAGGAGTGACACCTGGGGTGATATGTCTGCTAGTATAGGTACTACTACTCCCATCATGGAACAGTCTGTTCCATGCTGGGAGTAGTAGTACTACTACCTAAAAAAAAATAAAAAAATAGAGGAAAAAAAGTGAAACACACACACACACACTTTATTAAAAACTAATAAAAATGTTGTTATAAAAAAAAAAAAATTTTGTTAAATACATTTTTTTCCCATCCCTACTGCATCCTTTTTTTTGGTACCCAACAAATAAAAAAATAAAAAAACGCCAAAGAGGCCAAAAATGCAATTTCCACTCAAATGCAAAAACGCCAGAAGAGACGCCAGAAAAAACATCAGACACAAGAAATTGCACTGGCGTTATTTCTGGCGTTTTTTTCACACACACAAAAACGCAGGAAAAAAAAAACAGGTGGAAACTTAGCCAAAGGATTCCCTCTTATAGATCTGCACTGGATCCAAGGAGCTGCAAGTTAAATTTTTTGGCCTTATTTTGTTGCATGGCCTATTTAGCAGATTAGCTCTTTAGGAGCATAGCAAAATAGGTAATAACCCTCAAATGGAATATTCTGTCTCTTTTATCTGATTGTTTCAGTACATGTACATTTTTTTTCTCACTCTGTTGCTGCTAAGTGGGTGGGCTTTTGCAGGTATGATGTCAAACCCGTGCTGTATTCTTCTGAGCTAATCAGATCTCCTTAACTACCCCCTCTCCCCTCTCACAGCATCCAGTCTCATTACACTGAGAGACACAGTGCAGCTGCATTCCCTCCTCTCCTCTCCCCTCTGTCTACTATTTACTGTACATAATCTGATTGGTTGTTATGTACAACTGCACCACTTTTCTTTTACACAGGCTTTGATAAATCTTCCCCATGGAAACTATTGAATCCTTTTTTATCACTATTTAGTATTTACATGTAAGAATCTCCTCTGTACACAAACTCTTAGTCTAATATCCTTTTCTTTGTCTAAAATGCCTCTAAATTTATCGACTTATCCTAGGTAAATAAGACATTCAAATTCCTGCCAGGCACAAAAATAACACATGGAGGATGTAAATGCAAGAAAAATCCAGTATTCTGTGGCTGATGACTGTGTATACTATACAGAAGGAAAATTCCAATATTACACACCTAGAAAATGTGCAGAAATGTAGAATTACTGCATATAATTTTTACATTGGATCCAATTATAAAATAGTAACCACAATTTTAGAAAGCGCTTTTAGGAAATGTTCTAACTTCATCACTTTTGGCAAGCTAAAAGCATTTTCTGCAATATGCAATATATATATATATATATATATATATATATATATATATATATATATATATGGTGTGTGTGCCTTATTTTGTCCCCATTGGAGACAGCCTTTTTGTCCCAAGTCAAAGTTGTGCAACACATTCTACAAAGAGTCATGGCTTCATGGAGTCGTGTTGTCAGTGTAAACACAGCCATAGATGGTTCTGATCTATGAAGGTCTGTATTTTAGTTTCTATCTACTTTAAAGATCTCTATTGTTTTTAGGCTAAGTTTTCACATATGTTTTGTTCTGGTGTTTTTTTGTTTTTTGGGGGGAAAACAACAGCTGCAGTATTTGAGCCAAAATCAGAAAAGGATCCAATAGGAAAGAGAAGTACAAGGCCTTCCTTTTATATGTCCTTTCCTTTGGAATACACTTCTGGCTTTGGCTCAAAAACTGCAGTGGCAGACTTCCAATAAACATCAGAAAAAAACCTGTGTGAAAACCTAGCCATAGTAAGTAAAAAAACTTTTTTTTTTTTTTAGATCCAGGGGGAGAAAACCTGTCCTAATCTAGTTCTGTTTTCACATGTTTTTATATAAAATTTGGACACCAATAAAGGACCTCACTACCATTAATGAGATGCACCAAGATTAGTAAATCTATCCAAAAACACCGTAATGCTAGTGTGAACAGACCCTTCATCTTTAACTAGATATTGTTGCTATAGTCATGACAAGTATTCAAGAATTTCCTTGTATTGTATGTAGTCAGTGTCTTACCTCCAGGGTACTCTCATCATCCAAATTCTCCGTCTTTTCATTTGGCACATCCATCTTGCTGTAATCTTCCTTGTGCGGTCTCTTGTTGTCTCTGTCTATGAGCTGATAGGAACACCTGCAGGAAACACAAAGCACTCTATGTAGACACATGATCCTGCTGCCTTGTATGATAATAGTAGTTGTGTTTACAGTGAGCGGATCACGTGCTGCCCTGTACATACGTGATGCTGTTACCTTCAGTTCTCCTTTGTGTGATATGTATTGACTGATTCTGCTCCAGTCTCTCATTTAAACCAAGTACACAATGGGAAAAAACGTATGTACATGTGACAGATCAGATATGATTTGCATGGTGTATCCTTTACTCCTGATGTCATATAAAGGGGGATTTATCATTGGCTTTGGAGGTGTATATTGGTTGCTGTTGTGGCTTACTGCTGTGCGTAGTGTTTGTTTTCACAACTTTTGTTGGTCTGCATATTTTCTTAAATGTGTGTTTTGTACAACATTTTGATTTGGTGTTTTGCAATGGTAATGAATTTATCAACTGCGACATTTTAAGAAATGTTTGCACAAACATCTCCAAAAAGTCAATATACACCAGTTCAGACATGGCTTAGCTTTTTGGTGGTTTTTACACTACGGAATTAAAGAGTCCCACAATCTTACACAAAGAGTAAACCTGAGAAAAGGGAATTACAGGAAATGTGTACCTGCACAAAATTTATCAAATGCCCTGTGACCATTTAATACATTTGGTGCACACAAAATAAAGGTGTAGAAAAATGGTTCAGCTACACCTACAATGATAAACCCCCCCCCCCCCATAGTTCTCTGTGAAAATGACTTGTTATCTGCTTAGTAATCCCACCCAGCAGCTTGTTGCCTAGATAACTTTAGGTACTGATTTGGACCAATGATGTTCTATACAGAGTATATAATGATATAAAGGATATCCAGATATACAGCTGGTATAATTCTCAGTTCAGACTGGCATTATGGGTTCTGTCTTATGTGATGCATGACAGATATGATAGATGCATTTGTAACAGGTTATAACCGATCCTATTGATTATAAAGTGTCTGTTTTTTTTTTTCCAGTAGAATAGCCCAGCATGCTATGTTGTTCTGCCTGATACACCACTGGCTATGGACAGACATACACAGTGAGGTATACGTAGACTTGTCCAATGGCCACGGTCACCTATATGCAACCTGGACCTTTTGATTGCATGCACTCCAGGTAAAAAAAAAGCCTGAGGGACAGAAGGGCTCCAGAAGTGGTGACCCTGGGATGAGGGAACTCAATAGGAGTGAGAATCCCCTCAGCGGTGGCATAATTACGCACTTCCCTTTCACTCTATTTGCGCACACACCTTTGTTTGCTCAGATTTCTGATTTGGCTTTTATGAACATTATTTATGGATCCAGCAAGATGTCTGGACCATACTTCACGGTGCACATCTGATGTATTTATTTTTGTCACTGTGTGTTCACTTTCTACATTTATTTGTCAGAGGGATATATCAGGGTGTGGCGCTTTTTTAGTAGGTCCCTTCTGGAGGACTAGGGAAGTTGTTTTTGGCCATCTGGTTCCCCACTTCCCTGCAACTCTTGCAGTCTGTAAGAAGACTTGCTTCTTGGTAGACATTTTGGCAATATCCCAGTTGGATTACAGGAGCAAGATAAGCACTTTCTAGGTGTCAGCAAAGAGAGGCCGTCGATCTGGACCCTTAAAGGAGCCTACATTTGGTTTGGCTCTTTTAAGAGTAAGCTGTAATAGACCACATACTTGCACACCTTTCATGTTTATCATGCCGCATTTTTTATGAACTTGGGTGGAGCCTATAAAGTTCATAGAGACCTACACTGGAAACCCACTATATTAGACAGGACAGAGAGATACAGCAAGCAGCAGGGTAAACAAATCCTGACCATCATTCATTTAAATGGCCTGTATGTAATAATACATCCACCACTATGATCAACCTGAGCTGTTGTATTTATGGCTTCAATAGAGAAAAAAAAAGTGTTATAATAACACAATGAAAGTGTTGGAGAAATGATAGATGGGGAGATCAGGAAAAAGCTAATATATTAAATACATTCTTCTCCCCTGTATTCACAGAGGGAAATGAAATGCCAGGTAAAATACAGTGTGATAAGATAAACTGCCCAGTACAGGTCACCTATCTAACCCAGGAAGAAGTACAGTGCTGCCTACAAAAAATCTAAATAGACATAGTTCTAAGGGAGTTAAGTAATGTAATAGACATAATTTTTTATATTCAAGGACTTTTAAGAGATGCTATTTTGTTGTATCTTGATGAAAATAAGTTTATGATGCCATATCAACATGGGCTTATGAGGGATCGGCCTTGTCAAACTAACCTGATCAGCTTTTATGAGAAGGTGCCACAAAAAAGGGTGGTACATAAAATGAGAATGCTTGGGCTTAAGGGGAAATATGTTTAAATGGGTAAGCAACTGGCTTAGTGATAGGAAACAGAGGGTGGTTATTAATGGTACATTCTCTGACTGAATGATTATTACGAGTGGGGTACCACAGGGGTCAGTTTTGGGTCCTATTTTTTTTAATAGCTTTATTAATTACCTTGTTGAGGGATTGTATAGTACAATATTAATCTTTGCAGATGATACTAAGCTCTGTAAAGTGGATAACACATTAGAGGACAATGCACTGTGTATAGTAGATAACACAATAGAGAACAGTGCACTGTTACAAATGGATCTGGGTAGGTTGGAACTTTGTGCTAAGAAGTGGCAGATTAGGTTCAGCACTGATAAATGTAAGGTTATGCACACAGGGAGGAATAATTCAGGCTGGGATTATGTACTAAATGGGAAGACACTGAAGACGGCTGACATGAAAAAGGATTTAGGAGTTTTAGTTAACAATAAATTTAGATGTAGTGACCAGTGTCGGGCAGCTGGTGCCAAGGCAAATAAATGGGATGCATCTAAAAGGGCAGAGATGGACACGGCAAGGAAATAATTCAACAACATCACATCTCTAGTTAGACTGCACATGGAATACATGTACAAGAAAGATATAGTGGAGCTGGAGAAGGTTTAAAGGGGTTATCCAGGAATAGAAAAACAGAGCTTATAATGTATTTAGTTTAAAAAAAAAAACAGCTCCACATCTGTCCCCAGGTTGTATGTGGTATTACAACTTGGCTCCATTCACTTCAGTGGAACTGAGTTGTAGAACCACACCCAACCTGGAGACAGACGGGGAACGTTTTTTGAAAGTAATTAACTCTGTTTGTCTATTCCTGGATAACCCCTTTAAAGAGGGGCAACCAGAGTAATACGGGGAATAGGAGGACTACAGTACCCAAAAAGATTATCAGAAATAGGGTTATTTAGTTGAGAAAAAAAGAAGGCTTAGGGGTGACCTAATAACTATGTATAGATATATCAGGGGGCAGTACAGAGATCTCTCCCATGATCTATTTATACCCAGGACTGTATCTATAACAAGAGGGGGGACCTCTACCTCTAGAGGAAAGAAGGTTTCTACACCAGCACAGACAGGGATCTTTACTGTAAGAGCAGTGAGACTATGGAACTCTTTCCCAGAGGAGGTGGTCATGGTGAACTCAATAAAAGAGTTTAAAAGGGGCCTGTATGCATTTCTGTAGAGTAATACTGTATCACAGGTTATGGATGTTAGATTTATAGGGACAGGATGTTGATTCAGGGATTTTTTCTGATTGCCATATTTGAAGTCGGATATAAATTTTCCCCCATAATGGGTCTATTGGCATCATATAGGTTTTTGTGCCTTTCTCTGGGTCAACTCAGTAGATACACAATTGGGATATAGGTTGAATTTGGTGATCTTTTTTCAACCTTATGAACTATGTTACTATGACAACCCTTATAAACTGTCTTCTAATAATCCAGAACATCTGAAAATCTGTCATTTTTCCATCTGACCACTAAAGCTTTGTACAACCATAAGTAGATTATTTTGCAGAGAAAACAAATCTGGGCAATCTTCCAGGAGACTATAATGTTCTAATAATCCAGAATACTGATCATCCAGAACCAGGAATGTTTAACCCCTTAACGACAATGGACATAAATGTACGTCATGGCGCCATGGTACTTAACGTACCATGATGTACATTTATGCTTCGCCATGACTGTGAGCACCAGACCGGTGCTCGCATCATGCACGGCAGGTCCTGGCTGCTATCAGCAGTAAAAGACCCGCCGGTAATGGCGGACGTTCGCAATCACGCAGATATCCACCATTAACCTCTCAGATGCCATGATCAATACAGATCACAGCATCTGCGGCAGTGCAGTACTTTAAGTAGGGATCCAATCATCCAGCATGGCAGCCGGAGGTCCCCTCACCTGGCTCTGGCCATCTCCTGGGGTCTTTTGCTCTGGTCTGAGATCGGACACTTTTGCTCTGGAAACGCCGATCGGATGCGATGGAGCAAGGTAAGGAGGTCTCCGCTCGCGTCCTAGCTGATCGGGACATCACGATTTTATAGCGATGTCCCGATCAGCCCGACTGAGCTGCCGGGAAGCGCTTACTTTAATTTTTAGATGCGGCGATCAACTTTGATCGCTGTGTCTAAAGGGTTAATAGAGCGCGGCACAACGATCGGTGCCGCACGCTATTAGCCCAGGATCCCGGCTATCGTTAGCAGCCGGGACCGACCCGGTGTGATGCGGGGTCACGGTGTGACCCCGTTTTAAACACCGGTACCGGGCGTGGGGCGCACAGGTACACCCTTCGTCCTGAAGGAGTTAAATGGGAAAAGGGAGGGATTCTGATTTATATTAGGGAAGGGGTTAAATCACATTTATTACCTTTTTCTTTCTACTTTTTTTATGCAGTGTTATAGCTCCCTCTAGGGGCTATAACATTGCATACACTGATTGCAGACAATGTTCAATGCATTACCATAGGAATGCATTGATCAGTGTTTTCTGCGCATGATTGCTCAAGCCTGGATTTCAGGCTTGGAGCAATCAAATGCCGATCGGACAGCTGGGAAGAAGGTAAAGCACCTCCCGCTGTCCTCTCAGCTGTTCGCGACACCGCGATTCCACTGCGACAGTCCCGAACAGCTCCACTGAGCTAGCCGGTATGGATTTCTCCCGTTTTAGATGCCCCAATCAACTTTGATCGGCGATGTCCAGTATTAGCCGCAGGTCCTGGTTGCTGATAGCAATCGGGACCCTGTAGATATGAAGTGCGCTCAGCTTCTGAGCGAGCTTCACAGATCGGGAGACAGCCACAAGTGTTTTCCTCCTCGCCTTCTAAAAATCATAACTCTTTTATATTTCCATCCAAAACCCATATGAGGGCTTTTTTTTTGCTTCATCAATTGTACTTTGTAATGACATCACTTATTTTACCATAAAATGTACGGCGCAACCAAACAAATATTATTTATGTGGGAAAATTGAAGAAAACCGAACTTTAGCAAATTTTGGAAGGTTTTGTTTTCACGCTGTACACTTTCCAGTAAAATAAATTTTTTTCTTTATTCTGTGGGTCAATACAATTAAAATGATAACCATGGTTATATGCTTTTCTATAACTGTACCACTTTAAAAAAATCTCAAACCATTTTAACAAAATTTGTATGTTTGAAATAGCCCTATTTTGACCACCTATAACTTTCACATTTTTCCGAATATGGAGTGGTATGGGGGCTATTTGTTTGCGCCATGATCTATAGTTTTATCAATACCACTTTTGCTTATGTTTTAGTTGTTATAAATTTCTTCAGAATTTTTTTTTTACGAATAAAATGTGATAAATTTTAGATTTTACATTTTTTTTTACGTTTTCGCCGTTCACCGTATGGGATCATTAACAATATATTTGAATAGTTCAGACTTTTACGCACGTGGCAATACCAAATACCGTATTTATCGGGGTATACCACGCACCGGCCTATAACACGCACCCTCATTTTACCAAGGATATTTGGGTAAAAAAAGAGTTTTTTACCCAAATATCCATGGTAAAATGAGGGTGCGTGTGTGCGCGTGTATACCCCGATACACCCCCAGGAAAGGCAGGGGGAGAGAGGCCGTCACTGCCCGCTTCTCTCCCCCTGCCTTTCCTGGGGTCTAGAGCGCTGCTGTCGGCCCTTCTCACCCCCTGGCTATCGGCCCGCTGCCAGTTCTGTCCCCCTGACTATCGGTGCCGGCGCCCCATTGGCATAATTACCTGAGTCGGGTCCGCGCTGCTGCAGGCCTCCGGCGTGTGTCCCCTGCGTCGTTGCTATGCACGGCACGGCGCACTGACGTCATGCGCCGCGCCGTTCAGCGCATAGCAACGACGCCGGGGACGCACGCCGGAGGCCTGCAGCAGCGCGGACCCGACTCAGGTAATTATGCCACCGGGGATGGGGGGAGGCAACGGGGCAGCGGCGCCGACAATGGGTACCGCTGCCCCTTCTCTCCCCCGGGCTGTCGGCGCCGGCAATGGGGTGCCGGCACCGATAGTCAGGGGGACAGAACGGGCAGCGGCGCCGATAGCCAGGGGGTGAGAAGGGCCGACAGCAGCACTCTAGACCCCAGGAAAGGCAGCGGGAGAGAAGCGGGCAGCTACGGCCTCTCTCCCCCTGCCTTTCCTGGGGGTGTATTGGCGTATAACACGCACACAGACTTTAGGCTAAAAAATTTTGCCTAAAAAGTGCGTGTTATACGCCGATAAATACGGTATGTGTATTTAAATTTTTTTATGCTTTTTTGGGAGTAAAATTTTATTTTTTACACTTTATTAGTCCCCATAGGGGTCTAAGAGGTCATCATTTGATTGCTAATACTGTTCAGTGCTATGCATAGAGCATACCACTGATCAGTGTTATCGGTGATCTTCTGCTCTGGTCTGCTCGATTTCAGTCAGACCAGAGCAAAAGACCCCGGGAGACAGCCAGAGCCAGGTAAGGGAACCTCCGGCTGCCATAGTGGATGATCGGATCCCCGCGCATTGATCACGGCATCTGAGGGGTTAATGGCGGACATCCGCGCGATCGCGGATGTCTGCCATTACTGGTGGGTCCCTGGTGGCTGATAGAATCCGGGACCTGCCGCGCATGACGCAAGCACCGGACCGGTCATGGTGGCGCGTAAATGTACGTCATGGTGCGTTAAGTACCATGGCACCATGAAGTACGTTTACATCTATTATCGTTAAGGGGTTAAAGTGTACCTGTCATCAACAAAAATGTTTTATATAATGTAGATAATACCATTATATGTATATTTGTAATATACATTGGTTAAAAAAATGTGTATAGTTTTGTCCCTGCAGCTATTGTCTGTGTGTCTCTATGAGGAGTCCAAATACAGGGAGTGTGGGTAGACAAACAGGGCTCTGTGCACCAAGGACAAGCAGGGCTCTGCACACTGAGGCTCTGAGACAAGCCCCTGGCTCACACAGCAGGATGCCTGACAAGGAGCCTGCACAATGCCCTGCTTCTTCTGCCTTCACTTCCTTTATTTGGACTCACACAGGCAATAGTTGCAGGGACAGCTTTTTTTTTTACCCAAAAATATACACATTTTAAATCAATGTATATTACATATATACATATAATGGTATTATCTACATTATATCAAAAGTTTTTGTTGATGACAGGAACACTTTAACCCCTTAACGACCACAAGCGTAAACTTACGCTCGTGGCCATCCCCGTTATGTGAAGCACGCTCAGGAGCTGAACGTGCTTCATACACGGCAGGTCCCAGTTGCTATCAGCAGCCAGGACCTGCGGCTAATACCGGACATTGACGATTGGGCTGATGTCTGGTATTAACCCTTTAGACACCGTGATCAAAGTTGACCGGCATCTAAAACGGGAGAAAAACTCAGTGGGCTGTTCGGGACTGCCGCGGTGAAATAGCGGTATCCTGAACGTCCGATCGTCACTCTGCTGCTCCATGCCTGAGATGCAGGCTGGAACAGCAGAGCACCGATAACACTGATCAATGCAATGCTATCGCCCTCGCGATCTCCCTGCAGCACCCACATTCTATGCGGGAGCTGCGTCTCCAGTTTCAGAAACCTCCGGGTTTCCGGGACTGAGGACATTACGTCACACCACGCCCCCTCCATCCATGTCTATGGGAGAGGGCATTATGGCCATCATGCCCCCTCCCATAGACATGAATGGAGGGGGCGTGGCGAGACATCACGGAGGTTTCCGAAACTGGAGACGCAGCTCCCGCATAGAATGCTATCAGACATCTTCGGATAGGGGATAAAATGTTTTTGCCCGGTTATACCCCTTTAATAAATGTGATTTAACCCCTTCCCTAATAAAAGTTTGAATCACCCCCCTTTTCCAATAAAAATTTTTTTTTTAAATAAAAATAAACATATGTGGTATTGCCACGTGCATAAATGTCCGAACTGTGAAAATAAAATGTTAATTAAACTGCATGGTTAATGGCATACACGTAAAAAAAATCCAAAGTCCAAAATTGCGTATTTTTGGTCACTTTGTATACCCTTAAAAAATGTATAAAAAGGCATTCAAAAAGTCCCATGAAAACAAATATGGTACCGTAAAACTTCAGATCATGGCGCAAAAAATTAGCCCTCATATATCCCTGTATACGGTAAAATAAAAAAGTTATAGGGGTCAGAATATGACAATTTTACACATACTAATTTTGATGCATGAAGTTATCATTTTTTTAAAGTGGTAAAATAAAGTAAAACCTATATAAATTAGGTATCCTTGTAACCGTATGGATCTAGAGAATAAAGATTTGGTGTCATTTTTACCAAAAAGTGTACTGCATAGAATCGGAAGCCCCCAAAATGTACAAAATGGCGTTTGTTTTTCATTTTGCCCTACAATTATTTTTTTTCTGGTTTTGCCGTTAATTTTGTGGTGAAATGATTGATGTATAAGATACAATTGGTGGCTCAAAAAATAAGCCCTCATATGGGTCTGTAGGTGCAAAATTGAAAGTGTTATGATTTTTATATATATTTATATATTTTATATGAGGAAAAAACGAAAACCCTGTGTCCTTAAGGGGTTAAAGAAATTTTACTGTGTTTTATGTGTATTGCCAGATGGGTACATTAAACTACGTCTTAATCTTTGTCTACACCTACTTGATAAACAAAGTTAAACAAAAACACAATGGCCAACATTTATCATTGTCTTTAGACTGTTTTCTGTCTACAATAGGCGCAAAAAGGCGCAAGCAGGGTTTATTTGCGCCTTTTGGTTTACACATTTCTGCAGATTTTGAGGTGCAATCCACTGATTTTGGCAATACACATGATATAGAAGGGTTTTATGAACTGCGCCTTTTTGGGAAAAGACGCAAAGCCACTAAAAAGTCTCTAAAACTACACCAGCCCAGACTTAGCTTTTTGGTGTATGTAAAGTGAGAAATTTCCGAAAATGTACCTGCACAAAATGTACCAAATGCTCTGCAACCATGTCATAAATTTGGTGCTCCTACACATTACCAGCACACAAAAAAAAGTGTAGAAAAATGCTTCACTTACACCTTCAATGATAAATGCCGGCCAATGACCCCAGTGTTCTCTCAAAAGCAAGATATTGGAGATGTGGGCAGCAGTTCACTCGCAGGTGACTTCTCCACAGTAGCTTAAAATAACCGCAGACATATAATAAAAGATGAGTAGAAGTAATTTCCCAGGACCTGAACCGATAGAGCAAAGACTGGGTTATTTTGTTGCCAATCTCCGCCTTGTACTGTTGGCTGACCTTTACAGAACGGTTAATGGACTTCTCAGAGAAGCTCATTCCTGGTATCTGCAGCCAGGCATTCACTCAACCTGCACAGCATAACAGACAACAATTGTTCCTGCTCTTGAGTAACTCACCTAAGGAACTTGTAACCGAGGAGATGCTATACAATGTCTGGGAACCTAAAGCTCTATGTCCTGATTCCCATTCTCTGCCAAAATCTGCATTGATACAGCAAGCATGCCTTTATTATTAGGAACTTAGATAGTTGAACCTTTATACTGCAACCCATTTGGCAGTGGCTAAATCAGGGATCAAAGTGTAACCTCCCCCTTCTCCAATGGTGGTATAGACTTTCCCAACTGGCCCCCTGGACTTGGCATGGATCGACAGCAGTTGTGCTCAGGAGGACATTAGCATATTTTTTAAGCAATCACATCACTTCCGAGAATGGTATTGTTTAAATAAAGCATTTTTTTACTTCAGTAACTTTGCGTTCTGTTACTTTTATTTTACTACTACTAAAAATGGTGATGGCCAGGTTGTTTGGCTCCCAGAGATTGTCTAAACTGGATATAATTCTAGCAAATTCACAGCTATCAAAACCATTAGCTCTGGTTTTCAGGTCTTTTCTCTTCTGCAGTTTTAGCCTTGAGAAAGTCAGTTTTACAGGAAATTACATTTGATGGGAGACCTCTGAGGCCAGTGATTGGCTGAGCAGCAATGTGATGTATTGTCTGCAGCTCCAGAATGTGTAGTCCGGCAGAGACCGGGCTCTGTGATAACGGAGCTGAAGGGGAGCAAGGAATGTAAGTACCGGCTATTTTTATTTTACAATGGAATGCAGAAAAACAATTAGACCGCCCATACACATCTCACTGGCATTTTACTCTGTTCCTCTGTGTGTTGCTCAGCAGTCATAATAGCTCCACAGTTCATATAGATCATGGTGAGTGCAGCAAGTCTGTTTCTTTGTACTTTGGATCCTTTTGTATTTTATAAGACAATCTGTGCACATTTCTTAAAAAAAACTTGAACTTAAAATGTTGTTGGACATACAGATTTGAAGCTGCAGATATCAATGTAACTAAATGACCGAACACAGACTCTAGTCCTGTCAGACTGTTACTTTTGAGTCTTTTTTTTTTATATATATATTTTTTGAACATTTTTGATTTGTTGGCAATCACCTCCCTTGAGTAGAGGGTGATGTTCTGCAGGCTGACCATCTTTTGGCTCGCTATATCTTTCAGGCCTTTGGCCATACCTGTTGTTTGTTTTTAGTTTTTTTTTTCTGGGTCTCCTTTCTTTCCTGTTCTTTCCCTTTCCCTGCTTGCCCTTTCCATGGACCTCTATGGATACTCTAGCAGTGTGCTAAAATCGATGACCTTGGACCTGACAAAGAGAGGAGGCGTCTTGAAACATGTTGTTCGTTATTCTTATTATTAAACCAACATTTTTTATTTTACTTTTGTGGTCCGCCGTGGCTCCTTCTCCACATATGGCCTTTTTTCCAGGTTTCCATAATGTTCAGAATGCCGGAGATCATGGAGGGGTCCCACTGGCCGGACCCCACATGATCAGACATCTTTATTCCCTTTCCTTTGGATGGAGTACCCCTTTATTTAGTAATCCGCAATTCCCCATGGACTCGCTTGTGTTATTTGTTGGATCTGCCTCCGGACTATAGTCCTCGCTTATGTCCAATCCTATCAGGGTCCATCTCTCTGCCCTCTCACCCTCGATACAAGGATCATGTTTTATCCATGTAAGACTACAGCACTTTTACTCTTCTCTTCTTCCTTGTTCTCTCCTTCATTGACAGCTTACTCTTTTGAGCAATTGTGTGTCCTTTCTTCTCCCCCATTCCATACTGATTCTCTGGTCTATGAAGTGCTGCGATCGGAGATGGAGACTGATCCCAAGTCGGCAAATGTTCTCTTCAAAATGTTTCTCCTTACCCATGTTTGTTCTAGGACGCAGGAACGGAACTTTAAGAAACTATTTCAGTTGTACAGGTGTCCGGAAGGGGTGCATGTTTCCCTATGCCACCGCCATTTGATGGTGTTGCGGGAACTTGGTTGGCTTTTCCTTATATACTTGATGGGATTGCTTCTTGATTCACCATTTCTGAACATCTGTCATCAACTTTTTTAATCAGGTTTTCTCAGACGATTGTCCCATTAACCAGGCTCCATTTCAAAAGCTGTTATATTTAGAGATATTTTGTAAGTACTGCCAAGACTGTTATTCTAAGGTACTGGAATCCACAATGCCGCCTTCAAGGGTGGAGTTTGTGAAAACCCTAAACCGCATCCAGAGAATGGAGGAGTTGGTGGCGACTGATGGGGATAGTTCGAACGCCTTTTTTAGAGTTGGTACCCATGGAACATTTTTAGGGATATGCCTGAATTCCTTTGCTAGGTTGCTTTACTTCTTTCCCTCACCTCTCCCCTTCCTTCCCATGTGTATTTCCCCTCTTCTTTCTTTTTCTTGTTCTCTTTTTATCTCTGAGTTTTTCTCTGTACTGTTACCTTAATTCATTTTCTTTTTTTTTATATGCCATGGATCTGAAGAAGGGTCTTTTTCTGTTCTGGACTTTTGTGGACCAACCAACCTGGACTCTAACCTTACTTGTATTCTTGTTACTTGATCAGCCTCGGTTGGGTATACTTGTGTCTGTGCATTTAATTGTCCATGCCATTTCTTCTTCCTGAACCTGCGTGTCTTTTTTGTCATTGCTTGATGTTCTTGTTTACATTGTTAATAAACATAGATATGGAAAAAAAAAAAAAAAAAAAGTGGACACAGCCTTATAACTACGGATGTAAAATTAAACTAAATGGGAATCCCATTAGAAAAATACAGTACCTGTATACCCGAGGCTATATGCACACAAAGTTTTTGGGCCATTCTTTGAGAGCACATAGCCTCAGGTTTCCAGGTTTTCAGCATCTGGTTGTAAGCAAGAATGCTTCACTTCACATAAAGCTTATAAGTTGCAAATCCTTTGATTATACAACGACATTTTTGCCTGAAGTAACTCTTTGAGCTTTATTAGTTTATAACTAGAAACACCCACTGTGTAAATAGTTTATTGCTTTCACTACCTAAACGAGTTTCTTTTTTTATCCGAAAAACCCAAAGATAACATATCACGTATACTTTTACTACACATATTATATATCCTTATCAGTTTTTATTTTCTGATTGTAGATTTTTTATTCTATTTTCTGCACATGATTATGGAAGCTGCCATCTTACCAGAGCTGCTATTGAAAGCATTCAGAGAGATATGTTTTACAAGAGCTACATGGGCCATAGGAACCAGTTATCTTAAGCTGACTGACTGACCTCTATGGGAGATTGTTGAGGGACGGATCTGAGTAGAGGTGTGAAGGGAGGGACAGATGATCCTGTGGTATCTTTCATTGGAATTTTGCCTGTGTCGACAACTGAGAAGTGATCTCTACAGAAAAGTAAGTTACAGCTTATTATTAGCTTAGTGGTGGGAATAAAAAAAAAAAAATATGACTTCACAATTTTTTTTTTAATAGACAACACAAAGACAAAAAAAAATCACTAAAATGCATAAAAAAACCCCCGTTTAAAGGGGTACTCTGGTAAAAAAAAAAAATGTTTTAAACAACTGGTGGCAGAAAGATAAACACATCTGTAAATTACTTCTATTTAAAAATCTTAATCCTTCCAGTACTTATCAGCTGCTGTATGCTCCACAGGAAATTGTATAGTTCTTTTCTGTCTGAACACAGTGCTCTCTGCTGACACCACTGTCCATGTCAGGAACTGTCCAGAGCAGGAGAAAATACCCATAGCAAACCTATCCTGCTCCGGACAGTTCCTGACACAGACAGAAGTGTCAGCAGAGAGCACTGCGGTCAGACTGGAAAGACTACACAACTTTCTCTGGAGCATACAGCAGCTGATAAGTACTAGAAGGATTAAGATTTTTAAATAGAAGTAATTTACAAATCTGTTTAGCTTTGTGGCATCAGTTGATTTAATAAAAAAATGTTACACCGGAGTACCCCTTCAACTTTATATTTCCAATAGATTATTTTCTGAAGACACACTCATTTTATAGGGTGACTATATTGACTTCAGAACTATTGCGTCATACTTTTAAAGGGTAACTAAGTTAAAAAAAAATACTTCTGACATGAAATAGCAACATCAGACATTTTCACAGACAGGGATCCGGTTGCTGAGTCCCCCACAATCACTAAAGCAGCACAAGCTATGCACGGATTCACAGAAAGTCTACAGACCACTTTCTGAGTGGAGCCTTAGGTACCTTTTAAGATATCATATTAGTAAACCTTTCAGTTTGTATTCTGGGAGCCACCAGGTCTACATACCAGGGTTAAATAAAGAGCAGATATGAAAGTAAACAGCAGGTAGACCAAAGTAAACTTGTCACTACTGTGCCAAACACAAATGCCAAGGAAAGAGGAAAGGGATAAAGAATTAACAGAACTTTCATTGCTCAATACTTTGTTTATCCTGTCCTAATAGAAGGAAGAGCTGAGCAGAACGAATGCACAAAGGTTACTTTACGTCATAAGCCACAGATTTACTATTCAAAATGTGTCCAAATTCTGTAACAAAGTGCCAAAAAGCTGGTGCACATGGTGTGCACCACCACACTATTTTACTGTGTATGATAAAAGGGCATGGCTTCTGCAAAATGTGATACTGTGTGTCAAAATTGCACCAGAATTCTGGTGCAAGATTCTAACACAAATTTGGCTAACAAATAAGTGTTATAACCATAGACTACACATACAGATGCTACAGATGCACTAAATATATCAAACAGCTACATTTACACGGTCTAGTATTTAGTTTTAGTAAATCCACCCCTGTGTTTTGGCTGCCTGCAGCTGCCACTAGAGGGAGCTTGGGAGTTTACTGTATACTTTTCATACACTGAACTCAATAATAACTCTGCCTGCAGTAAGTTCCTAAACTCACTCTGGTAATAGCTTCAGAGATTTGGAGCTCTACTGTAAATAAAACGATCTCCTCCTATCCCGACCATCCCGTCCTCCTATCTCGACCTCTATTTCCGACCTCCCATCCCGTCCTCATATCCTGACCTGTAATATGTGTACAAGGTATTGAAATATCTCCAGCCGTACGGAAGTTATGTGGGAACATACATTTCCCATTGATTTGCATGGGACTTTAAACAAAAACCCCGACCCTGGCAAATAGGGGTGGGTAAGGGTTAATTTAACTATCCTATGTTTGTTGTTGACATATAAGTAACATGTGTGCCAAGTTATATGTTAATATCTTTAGCTGTTTTGACGTGATTGTGGAACATACACATAGATACATACATACACATTGGCCCTCATTTACTATTGCAAACCCGACATGTTTTGTCGGGTTGTGCGCCAGAATTGAAGAAACCCAGACTAACTCTCCATATTGCTCAGAAAACCTGAAGAAGGGGCATGGCAGCCAGGGAAAGGGGGAGTGGTCACAGAAAAGGGGCGTGTTCCTGACATTTTCACAAAAACTCAACATATTTACTAAGGTTTCCACATAAAATGTGGTGGATTTGAGCTGAGGAAAACCCGACAGATCAGAGCATGTGTAAAAAAAAGCAAAGTGTAGGGAAAGTGGAAAATGTAGAGAAACCTTAGTAAATACCGTGGAAAATAAATTATAGGGAATTAAAACCCACAAAGAAACCTACACAACACTCTTAGTAAATAAGGGCCATTGAGTTTTATATATAATATATATTATATATATATATATATATATATATATATATATATCCAGGTTATACAATATTACCATATACAACACAAAATGTATAACATATATCAGCAATATACAAGGAGGGGCTTATCAGCTACAATAGCTGTATATAGATAAATAGATAGATATGAGATAGATAGATAGATATTCATGTGAATATTTCACCTTTGTTGTGGATAATTTAACTAAACAAAATATTCAGGACTTATAGAGATCATAAAAGTTGTACTAAACAGAAGCTTCTATTTAATCTCAATATAATAAACTATCTTAGGCCTCTGAGATGATAAAAAGAATACATGCTCTTTTTCTTGGTACATATATTTGTGATCTGCTGCTGGTCTAGAATGAGTTAAAACCCAAATCACTAATTGATGGGACTTGTAGCCAATGATATCACACTTGGTCCTGAGAGTCAGACCTCTATAGGACTGATGTAAGAGTTAACCCCTTAAGGACCAGGGGTTTTTCTGTTTTTGCACTTTCATTTTTTCCTCCTTACATTTAAAAAATCATAACTCTTTCAATTTTGCACTCAGAAATCCATATAATGGCTTATTTTTTGCGCCACCAATTCTGCTTTGTAATTACATCAGTCATTTTACCCAAAAATCTACGACGAAACAGGAAAAAAAATCATTGTGCAACAAAATTGAAGAAAAAACAACATTTTGTAACTTTTGGGGGCTTCCGTTTCTACTCGGTGCATATTTCAGTAAGAATGACACCTTATCATTATTCTGTAGGTCCATACGGTTAAAATGATACCCTACTTATATAGGTTTGATTTTGTCGTACTTCTGGAAAAAATCATAACTACATGCAGGAAAATTTATACGTTTAAAATTGTCATCTTCTGACCCCTATAACTTTTTTTTTTTTCCGCGTACGGGGCGGTATGAGGGCAAATTTTTTGTGCCGTGATCTGAAGTTTTTATCAATATCATTTTTTAATTGATCAGACTTTTTGACCGCTTTTTATTCATTTTTTTCATGATATAAAAAGTGACCAAAAATGCACTATTTTGGAATTTGGAATTTTTTTGCGCGTACGCCATTGACCGTGCAGTTTAATTAACGATATATTTTTATAATTCGGACATTTCTGCATGCGGCGATACCATATATGTTTATTTTTATTTACACAGTTTTGTTTTTTTTTTAAATAGGAAAAGGGGGGGGGGGGTGATTCTAACTTTTATTAGGGAAGGGGTTAAATGATCTTTATTCACTTTTTTTAAACTTTTTTTTGCAGTGTTATAGCTCCCATAGGGACCTATAACACTGCACACACTGATCTTTTACATTGATCACTGGTTTCTCATACGAAATCTCTGGATCTCAGGCAGTCATTCGGTGATCGGACAACAGGAGGCAAGGTAAGGGACCCTCCTGCTGTCCTACAGCTGTTTGGGATGCCGTGGCGATCCCGAACAGCGCGCTGAGCTAGCCGGCGGTAGTTTAGTTTCACTTTAGACGCGGCGATCAACTTTGAACGCCGCGTCTAAAAGGTAAATATCGCGCGGCACCACGATCAGTGCCGCTCGCTATTAGCCACATGTCCCGGCCATTGCTAGGTGCTGGGCCTGACATGCTGTGGCCCCGTGTTATAGAACGGGAGCGGACTTAGGACGTACCGGTACATCCTTGGTCCTTAAGAGGTTAAAGGAGTACTCCGGTGGAAAACTATTATTTTTTTTTTTTAAATCAACTGGTGCCAGAAAGTTATACAGATTTGTAAATGACTTCTATTAAAAAATCTTTACCCTTCCAGTACTTTTTAGCATTTGTATGCTACAGAGGAAATTCTTTTCTTTTTGAATTTCTTTTTTGTCTTGTCCACAGCGCTCTCTGCTGACACCTCTGTCCGTGTCAGGAACTGTCTAGAGCAGCATAGGTTTGCAATCGGGATTTTCTCCTGCTCTGAACAGTTCCTTATACGGGCATTAGGTGTCAGCAGAGAGAACTGTGGAAAAGACAAAATAGAAATTCAAAAATAAAATCATTTCCTCTTTAGCATACAGCTACTAAAAAGTATTGGAAGGGTAAAGATTTGTTTTTCAAATCTGTTTAACTTTCTGGCACCAGTTGATTTAAAAAATAAAAATTAAAATCACGGGAGTACCCCTTTAAGTTATTTGCATTGAGTCCATGCAAAGTTCCAAAGGTCTGAAGCTATGAACCAGAACAAGAGTCAGGAGCTCCCAGAGGTGCATATTCTCTAATAAATAAGTTGTGCTTGTATGACCAAGCGATTGGCCCTATAATGTGGTCCCTGCATAGTCCAGATGTCTATACAAGGGATGGTATCAGTGGTACATCCTATATTATGTGTGGCATATATCATAAATGGTAAATAAGGCAAGAGTTGCAGTTTCCATCCTAATATGAAGTTGTTCCTTAACTCTGCATATATATAAGGAAGCAATAAGACCCTTGTTAGTATTAAGTACCTTCAGTATCCTTGTTCTTCATGGACCTCCAGCATTCTGCCAGCCTTCCTCGTGCTGTCTCCTTATACCTCCAGCTAGAACAGCTCTCCTCTGTTTCCAGCCTCCAGGGATGGATGTTCACCACTGACGGACCCTTTTGTCTCAGGATCTAAGAATAAAACAACACAGTGACTCTACTACAAGGGGACGGGTCATGCCTGTTATGAAGCAATTGCCCTTCAGTCCATCCTGCTTGCTGGTTTCAAATTTGTAGAGTAACTATTTATGCAAATAGAACGGCAAACAGTGATAAATTGTGCAAACAGAGGCGTTCCCTGCACAATGACCGCTCCTCAGCATGGCCCACAATACACAGGTGGATTCAACATACTGTACTGCGCACTACAAGGAGGAAGGAATGTAGCAACAATATATCCGTCCCTGAAAAGCCTACAGATTCTTTACTGAGCTTACAACATACCGCAATAAAAGAACTTTAACAGTGGATGTGAAAAGTCAATGTCAGTTTTTTCTCTCTTTTAAAGTGGTACTCCACTAGCTAGCATTTGTTTTTAGTGTTTTGGGGGTCAGCCACGCCCCTCATGATGTCACGGGCACGTACCCTCAATGCAAGTCAAAGTCTAACATTTAGTTCCGAACGCTGGCCAGTGGAGTACCCCTTTAAGCTATGTTCACACAGTGTAAAATGAATAGCAAAATACATCAGTAAAATAGAATAAAATGCTTCATTATTTTTATTCTAGCTATGTTTTTCCATAAACAAAGGGGTGGGGGGGAATATATAATTCCCTGTATGACAAACCCCTTTTTCTGTATGCAGTAAGTGTATAGGCTCCCCCTATTAGTAAATGCAAGAAGCCAAAATGTTATCACGTAACTTTGGGGCAATTTGCTAAACTGTGTACACTAGTTTTCTGGTGTAACAAAAAAATAAAATAAAAAAATTGCACATTTTTGCAGAAGTACTGTGTTGCACAAAAGTTTTATGATGTTTTCACTTCATGCACCACGTACTCCACTTTGTGGGTGAAGCTTAGAAGGGTGGGACATGGCCTCCTACTCACTAACAAATTTACTATAATTTATATAACAAATTGGTGTAAATTGTTGCTAAAACCTATGGCGGCTCATAGCTGGTGTACTTGTCAATCTGTGATGCATGGACAGTCACAGATACAACACATTTATTAAGAGGTGTGCGTCTCTTTGTTTGTAGCAACCTATTCCAACAGGCTTTAGCTTGTAAAATGCTGAGCTTTAGTGAATCTGCGTAGCATAGAAGAGTTAGGAGGCACTCACCACAGTATACTGTGTGCAGGGCCGGCATTAGGGCATGGCAAACTGGGCAATTACACAGGGCCCCCGTCCTCCAGAGGGCCCCCTGCGGCTGCAATGGTGTTTGTAGTTGGGGGAAGCAGTGTAGCCCTTCAGCCAGCAGTCTCCAGGATTGAGCCTCGCTGCAGAGTTCATTTACATAGTGCTGGCAGTGAGAGGTTCCTTTAACACCCCCCCTCTTTCCCCATCTCCTCCTGCTGCTGTTAGATGTCGCACAGTTTAGCTGCCTGTCAGCCGACGATGAGGAGTATAGTCTGCAGGTACCAGGAGGCATGAATATCTTGCAGCTTATGATGCACCCAGCTAGCTTTCAATAAAAGTAAGTAGATGTAATGTGTAGATGTACATGTGTGATGTAAACAGTTTATCTGTTACATGTATTTGTGTATAGTGTGCTGTATGTGTGTGTGATGCATGTATGGATATACACATGTATGATATATGTGTGAGTATGTATGTGTTGTATGTATGCATGTGTATATGTATAGTTTTTTTTAAATATATGTGATATACAGTGGTGCATCTATCACTATCTGTCACTAGGCCTACCTAAGGCCCAACCCTAGTGCAGCAAATATCGCAGCGGTGGCAAAATCTCATAGCACTAACATTTTATATATATATATATATATATATATATATATATATATATATATCGTTATCAGTGTTTTGCAACCAGGGTGTCTCCAGCTGTATAGACTGTTCGGGAATGCTGGGATTTGTAATTTTGCAATAGCTGGGGCATCCTGATTGGGAAACACTGATTTATGAATGTGTGTGTTTATATCTCAATGTTTCGCAACCAGGGTGCCTCCAGCTATTGGAAAACTACAAATCTCAGCATGCTGAGAGTTGTAGTTTTGCAACAGCTGGATACACTCTGGTTGGGAAATATATATATATATATCTATATATATATTTTTTTCCTATGATATATATACACACACATGCACAGTAGTGTATTTCTGGGGGTGTAATCCAAACTTCTCTCTCGGGTGTGTCCAACCATCCAGCATCATATATGTTACTTTATGTGAGAATATTGCTCTATGTATCATGGTTTTTATTTAGGAACAATATAGCAGTATTGTGTGTGTGTGTCTAGCAAATATTGTGTGTCTACAGGGACATACGTTTTGTGCTTTTGATCTTTTAACCCTTTCAGGACTCAGCGCTTTTCCGTTTTTGCACTTTCGTTTTTTTCCTCCTCATCTTCTAAAAACCTTAACGCTTCCTGTTTTCCACCTACAGACATATGCAAGGGCTTGTTTTATGCACTACCAATTTTACTTTGTAATGACATCAGTCATTTCACCACAAAATCTATGCCGAAACCCAAAAAAATTATTTGTGTGAAAAAAAAATGAAAAACAAAACACCATTTCATAGTTTTTAGCGGCTTCCGTTTCTAGGCAGTGCACTTTTCGGTAAAATTTACACATATTTATTCTGTAGGTCCATTAGGATACCCAATTTATGTAGGTTTTATTTTATTATACTAATTATAAAAAATACAACTACATGCACCAAAATTAGTTTGTTTAAAATTGGCATCTTCTGACCCCTTTAACTTTTTTATTTTTCCGTATATGGGGATGTATGAGGGCTCATTTTTTGCGACATGGTCTTTAGTTTTTATTGGTACCATTTTTGTTTTGATGGGACTTTTTTGATCACTTTTTATAAATTTTTTTGGTATACAAAATGACCAAATATATGCAATCGTATACACCATTGACCGTGCGGTTTAACTAACATTATATTTTTATAGTTCGGACATTTATGCACATGGCAATACCACATACCGGTATGTTTATGTTTATTTTTGTTTACATATTTTTTTTAATGGGAAAAGGGGGGTGATTTAAACTTTTATTAGGGAAGGGGTTAAATCACATTTATTAAAGGAAATGTCCGGTGCGGACTATTCTTATGTCATCCTACCTGGGCTGCAAAAAAAAGAGAAAACAAACCTTCACTTACCTTCCTACGTTCCCCTGGAGCTCCGCAACAGTCGGCCGGGCTGTCTATTTCCTACTTCCCTTAGTCCAGGACATCACACGGCGCTTCAGCCTATCACCGGCCGAGGCGGGACATCGCTGCAGCCGGTGATAGGCTGAAGCTCCATGTGACGTCCCGGGCTAAAGGAAGTAGGAAGCAGACAGCCCCGGCGACAGATCAGCTGTTGCGGTGCTCCGGGAACGTAGGAAGGTAAGCGAAGGTTTGTTTTCTCTTTTTTTGCAGCCCGGGCAGGATGGAATAACAATAGTCCGCACCGGACATCTCCTTTACACAATTTTTTAGTCCCCATAGAGGACTATTACATGCAATCTTCTGATTACATACACTGTTCAATGCTATGCCATAGCATAGATCATTGTTATCGGCACTCTGCTGATCCAGCCGCTTTCACCACAGCGGTCCCGAACAGCCCGGCTAAGCTGCTGGGAACAGTTTTACTTTCACATTAGATGCGGCGATCAACTTTGATCACCACGTCTAAGGGGTTAATGCTGGGCATCACCGCAATCGGTGATGTACGGCGTTAGACATGGGTCCTGGCGGCCGATAGCCCGCGTCATAGCAGGGAAACAGGAGAAGGGCATACAGGTATGTCCTGCAACCTTAAGAGGTAAAAACTTGCAACACTCTTGGCATGCTACATCCTGAATTAACTAAATGTGACTGACTTGTTCGGCTTTTGGGGCCCCAATTTAAATTTTGCCAAGGGCCAGGTACTCCGGTGGAAAACATTTTTTTTTTTTAAATCTTTACCCTTCCAGTACTTTTTAGCAGCTGTATGCTACAGAGGAAATTCTATTATTTTTCAATTTCTTTTTTGTCTTGTGCACAGTGCTCTCTGCTGACACCTGATCCCCGTATCAGGAACTGTCCAGAGCAGGAGAAAATCCCCATAGCAAACCTATGCTGCTCTAGACAGTTCTTGACAAGGACAGAGGTGTCAGCAGAGAGCACTGTGGACAAGACAAAAAAGAAATTAAAAAATAAAAGAATTTCCTCTGTAGCATACAGCTGCTAAAAAGTTCTGGAAGGATTAAGATTTTTTAATATAAGTCCTTTACAAATCTGTTTAACTTTCTGGCACCAGTTGATTTAAAAAAAATGTTTTCCACCGGAGTACCCGTTTAAGTCTAAAATCGTCCCTGACTGTGTGAACAGGAATTTGCAGACAAGGACGCCCGCTTTTAAGTTGTAACTGCACCATGCACTAAAGAAGTACATGTTCACACAGTATACCGTGGTGAGTGCCTCCTGACTCTTCTATGCTACTTGGATATGAACTATTTTCTACTAGGATTGAGCACCCGAGACGGTCCTGTGTTGGGACATTGTTTGCTTCTCATGGCTGGCTATGGTGTTATTGTGGGGTGTGTGCATTGACAGTGGAGCTGTGCCGGCCATTCATAGCTTTCTCATGTTTTAGTGATTCTGCCCTATCTGTATAGGGGATTTGGATATCAGGACCAAAGTGCAAAAATGTCCTGGTGCGCCCACCTTACAGTTAACTGGTTCTGACCCTGTTAGCTTGTAAGGTGGTCGCTTTTGGACATTTGTAACTTGTAGTATTATCTTTGCAAAGTACTGACGCTACTTTTTAGTCTGGAAACTCTTACGCTTTCGATTTGTATACTAAGAACTTAGGGCCCTTGTAAACAAGCATTGATCTATGAGATAGGTGCTTGTATACAGTACCTTTACACAGCTCGGGGTGCATGAAAGTTAACTAGACTGTCTATGCGGGTCTTTGTTGCTATTAGCTGTCAACCTATTATACGGGGAGATTTGCAGCCGACAACTGATTTTTTTTTTTTATATATAGGTCAAAAGGACCCGATTATCTGAGAGTTGAGCTTTGTAGGCTAATTCCTGCCCTTATTATTATTGGTCAATAATAGCCCTGTATAAGAAGGTTGGAACAAAAAACAACACAGTAGTAAAAAGCGCACATCACTTTATAAGGTTTTATGTTACAGTTAGAGGCACTCCACCTGCCATGTAACACTTATTATACTGTGTCCTTTTACAATGCTGGTAGAGGGGCCTTTGGGTCCCCTAAGAAACCATGGCCTTGGAGGAACCACTACCTCTGCACTCATAGTGGACCTACAAGGTCCATGCACATAGCAATGCTGTACTCTACCTCAAGGCAAAGCTTCACTTTTGGAACTACATTGGCCTTTAGCTATATTTATGTGTTATTGTTGTTTTTATCTCGCCAGTTTTATGCTACTTATTAATGTAATAAAACATAGTTGTTTGTTTTATTGCCTTAAAATACACAACGCATTGCTTGGCTTCCTGCATAAATACATCAGCACAGTGTCAAACCCCAGGGCAAATAAACAAAGAAGCTTGTCTCATAATGCAAGTACATTGGAAAATACAGAAAGAAATAGCAATGCATTCAGCTAATATTTCAGGACATACGATAGAAATAAAAAAGTAAATTCATCCAACTCTGAGCAAGCCTTACTGGGGATGTCCATATCTGAACACCATTTCACAATTTGTTTAAAGATTTAAAGGGGTACTCCGGTGAAAACCTTTTTTCTTTTAAATCAACTGGTGGCAGAAATTTAAACATATTTGTAAATTACTTCTATTAAAAAATCTTAATCCTTCCTGTACTTATTAGCTGCTGAATACTACAGAGGAAATTCTTTTCTTTTTGGAATGCTCTCTGATGACATCACGAGCACAGTTCTCTCTGCTGACGTTATTATAATAATAATGCTTTATTTATTGTTGTCCTTAGTGGGATTTGAACCCAAGTCCCCAGCACTGCAAGGCAGCAGTGCTAACCACTGAGCCACCATGCTGCCCTTAGCATACATCTGCTATGCATGGTTGCTAAAATGGACTGAGATGTCAGCAGAGAGCACTGTGCTCGTGATGTCATCAGTGTTCCAAAAAGAAAGGAATTTCCTCTGTAGCATTCAGCAGCTAATAAGTACTGGAAGGATTAAGGTTTTTTAATAGAAGTAATTTACAAATATGTTTAACTTTCTGCCACCAGTTGATTTAAAAGAAAAAAGGTTTTCACCGGAGTACCCCTTTAAGAGAACACTCTGGTTAAAATAAAGGATCACTCTTAGGTGTGCATACGGCACTGAGGACGTGGAGGGATCTCTACAGTATACTGGGAAACGCTGGTGAGTGTATTGTGGTGCTCTGGCTTATGGATAAGTATTCATAGTAGTCCAGCATAGAAGATAATAGAAATAAAGCCGGCACTCACCATTCTTCTCAAAATTCTTGCTTTATTGTGCTTCACATATGTTCAGGGGTAGGGAACAGACGTGGGGGGGATTACAAAGGCGACAAAAGCTCCGTTTCATGCTGTGAATGCACTTCCTCCGGCCCTCCGTTTCGTGCTGTGAATGCACTTCCTCCGGCCCTCCGGCCGGAGGAAGTGCATTCACAGCACGAAACGGAGCTTTTGTCGCCTTTGTAATCCCCCCCACGTCTGTTCCCTTCCCCCGAACATATGTGAAGCACAATAAAGCAAGAATTTTGAGAAGAATGGTGAGTGCCGGCTTTATTTCTATTATCTTCTATGCTGGACTCTGGTTAAAATTGTGATGTTATATTATGCCTTGTGCGGGGCTTGAGACTCTGAAGAATGACTTAGGGATTTACAGATTTCCAAGGAGAAAATCTCAGTGTTATGCCCGCTCTCCTCAGGCCCTTTGCCTGGAGTCTTCCTTTAATCCACATAAAAAGTTGAGTCACTTTGTTAGGCCATATTCTGTTGCACCATCGTCTTCAATGGAATTTTGCTGCACCACGAAGCCGGCAGAATTTCCACAGTAGAAACATCTGCCGCATAACTCCTGATTCCAGCATCTGCAGAAAGAATTAGCCTCCGCAGTAAGAATTGACATGCACTCAGATGTACTGCCGGCATCTGAGTGGATGTCAATACATTTTGGAGCGGTCCTAGGGCTGGCATGTTCTGCCGGTGCCTGCAATTTGCAGAATGTCCACCCGTGTTTTTCGGGCGTATATTCTTCAAATATTCCCCTGTGTAAACATAGCCTTACTGATGGTAATAGGGTATATTCACACTACGGAATATGAACGGAATCTCCACTTGCAAAATTCCGCGAGCGGAGATTCCATTCTGGCGGCCGACGCTCACGGAATTCCGCAGGAACATACCCTTATACTTCACAGATGCATTCACAATTCTGCTGGTTGGGTCTGCCAAACAGCAGAGACATTATTAGAATGTGACCAAATTAACCCCTTTAATTAATAAATGAAATCCAACTGCAGTAGTTCAGTTCTGTATATTTTCAGTGAGGGGGTTAATTCTTACAACACGTCTTGCATTTGTAAAGGATCCTTGGATTTCATACCTGTTTTCCTGTTATCTCCTGTTATCAGTTCGCTGTTATTGCTTGCTTTGACGTCATTGGCACGTCTATGTACCTTGTATAACCGTGTACCCAAATACAGGTCAAGTTTCGTATTCAGACTGTGATATTTACTGACAGCTTCCATGGCATGAAATATTGAAAGCAGACACAAAATCCAGTAGGTTTCCAAACTGTGGACCTCCAGCTGTTGACAAACTAGAACTCTCAGCATGCCCAGATAGCCAACAGCTGTTGTAGTTTTGCAACATCTGGAGGTCCACAGTATGGGGACAATTCTACTAGGATTTTAGATTACATAGAAGTAGAATGATCTTACATTATGGAAACACTGTTCTCATGTTATTTATGTTGATTACATACTCATTGGGGGAGATTTATCTAAGGATTTATACAGATTTTTCCTATCTAAATTTGTCGCACAGAAAGTCGCAGTCTAAATATGTGCGACTTTTGCTCTAGAGGATTTTTAGAACATTATGCATTGGTGCTGAATTTATGAAAAGCGACTTTTCAGCCACAAGTCACATCGGCTAAAAGTACGCCGAAATGTCAGACCACGTTGGAGCAGGTTTATATACAGTCTAAAGCATAGATCACAAAGTCTGTGCACAGAATTTATCAAGATCCGTGCGCCTTTTGATAAATTAGGCGCAAAATAGACCGGCCTAACCCTCTGTAGTTTGGTCTATATTGATGCGGGACATAGACAGCTTTGATAAATCTCCCCCATTATGTTTACCAGCAATGATGTAATCCATCCAGTGCAAGAAATCACTATTGGTTGTCACCGATCAGTTTAGTACCATAGACATAACACCTATTGTTATGTCCAAAATGTTAGCAAATAGTGATCATCTAATCCATGCAGGTCTTGTTTCTGATATTAGAGGTAAGCCACCTGGTTGGCCATTGTTTTCAGTGGCACTGAAATCTTTCTATGGGCAAGTGCCAGTAATTTTGCATAGTAAGGCCTCGTTCACATGGCAGAATCTGGCGGAAAAATTACGATCAGAAATTCCTTTTGTTTTTAATGCACCCTGCACACAGTTTTATTAACTGCTGCAGAAATTCCGATTTAGTCTCTGCAGAAAGATTTGACATGCCAATTCTTTCTACGGAATCTGCTCGGAAATGGATTGCCGTCTATGGAGACTAAGCATTTTCGAGTGGACTTAGTGCTGGCATGTTCTGTCAATGTCTGTAGCCCTTCCAGTCCTACGAAACTCTGCATTCTCACGGCTAGTCACTAATATGGCTGGTGGGAGATTGCAGAAGGCAGACTATAATGGAGCCTGTCTCCTGCAATAAGCATTGAGTCGCGGAGTGAAGTTGACTACTTTGGGTCCATTAAAGTTAAGGGGACCACTATCTGTACGCTGATCCCCCTTTTTTTTTTAACAGGTTTCTGATGTATAACAGGAACATACTGGTATAATGTACTGTGAACCAAGCCTTAAAAATGTGTAAATACACCCCACACCATACTAGCCAACTTTTAAAAATGGACATGGCACACACCCCCCAAAATTATAGACACAAGACTCGCTAAAAATACATATTCCTGACCAGACCATCTTAAAATACAGACTGCAGACCAGATTCTCCCCAAAAAGGCCCTATATAAATAAATGTGGTGAGGGCAGGGCAGATGGAATTACCCTAGGGGCAGATGGCATTAACCTCTTGTGTTCGTGACGCCAGGGCATGGTTTAACCGCTTCACCACCCAAAGGTATACGGCTGGATCCCGGGCTAGGCACGGGGGGCAAATAATTACTCCGGTGCCAAGTTACGGAACAATGGCAGCTTTAGTCTATACAGCTTAGCTAGGCCCACAGTGGTGACCAGTGACTTCGGAGACCACAGGGCTTGCTGGGACTTATGGTGGACTGGGACAATTTGCTGCAGAGCCACGCTGACTTGAGACAGATTGACTTGGACTGACTTGACTGAGACTGACTATACACCGTTTGAAGCTTATCAGGTTTTGACTTGGACCTGGGGGGGTAGTGGACTTGTGGATTCGTGGCAGGCCTCTTCTGGACTCCAGACACACACCTAGGACTTGACCTCACTGCAACTCATCTAAGCAGAAAGAGAGAGAGCAGAGGCTCCACTCAGGGCTTATATGGGGGAGACTCTGAGAGGTCCCATAGATCACCCTGTAGGTCACATGTCACTGGTACCTTCCTGGGTTACAATCGCATGACAACAGGTCTTAAAGGCATAACACATTTTATATGCAATACACTATACAACACAGGCACTTAGGACTATACATAGGGTACAGGTGCAGGGGCCCAGGGGTCACTGTATGGAGGCTGCCTGACAGGGTATATAGGAAACCAGGGAGATGTTGTTTTATTGGAAAACATTAGAACTCTAGCTAATATATGCAGTACAGTGATCCCTCAACTTACAATGGCCTCAACATACAATAGTTTCAACATACAATGGTCTTTTCTGGACCATTGTAACTTGAAACCAGACTCAACATACAATGTACAGACAGTCCAGATCTGCGAAACGTGTCAATGGCTGGAAGAACCGACCAATCAGAATGGGCATTTTACTGGTAAAACACCTGTATTACTGAAGCGTATGCACTGACTGGTGTCTGGTAACGCCCCCTACAGTACAGGGAGGTATTACATGTTCTGTACTACTCTTTACCTGTGCCAGGGTTAGCTGCTCCTCTGCACACCAAGTGAGGGTGGCTCCATTTTACTTTTTTTTTTTTTTAGGACACTGTGTGTTCTGTACAGGACCCAGAAGAAGCTCCTGTCCTCTACATAGACAGTGATTACAGCTCCCAGCAGATCTTTATTACTTTTATATGTACGATCTTGCTTTATCTATATTAGTTATCTACTTATTTTTCTTTAATCCTCTCTTTTTCCTATTTTTGGATGACATTTTGGTGGCTTCAGAACCAAATACCAGGTTTCCATAGAGTTATGGTCTCAACTTACAATGGTTTCAACATACAATGGTCGTCCTGGAACCAATTAATATTGTAACTTGAGGGACCACTGTATATGAAATGAATGCATGACCATCTTATAAGTGGTTCGACCAAGTTGGGGACAGTGACTGGCTCTGTTATGGGGGACACCTTGGCTGGCTCTGTTATGGGGGACACTGTGACTGGCCCTGATAAAGGGGCACCTGGCTGGCATGTTATGGGGGCACTGTGGCTGGCATGTTATGGGGGCACTGCGGCTGGCCCTGATATGATGGCACTTTGGCTGGCATGTTATGGGGGCACTGCGGCTGGCCCTGATATGATGGCACTGTGGCTGGCCCGGTTATGGGGACATCTAAATAAATATCAATACTGTGCCATTATTTGATGGTGGTAAATAAGACTGTAAGACATAGTCTATGTAAAAAACTACAATAGCAAATAACAGCATTCACTTTAGGTACAGTCACAAAAGAATACCGGTTCTGCGTCTTTAAATGTTTTCATGTAAATTCTCAATAAAGTTTGTTGAGTAGAGAAAAAACGCAGCTTCGCCACTTCCGGTGATCGCTCGGTTTAGAGAAAGCCGGAGCCGGAAGAGAGGAGCCAGCTTGTCTCTGCGTAGCAGGTGTACGGGGTGAGGGTTGTCGCTTAATCCGGGGGTAATAAACCGGAGGTTACCGCAACGTCGTGTCTGTACAGGGCTGTAGGCAAGGAGGAAACGTTGTCATTAACCCACTCACTGCTACGTACGGCTTCTTTATTCTATACGTATTAGCTCTTAAAGAGACAGTGCGCCTAAATTCTTGGTGGTTACTATGGACTTTACTTAGTCATTATACCCTGTTGTCTGCCATCTCAGACGGGAGTCTGACTGTAGTCTTTATTATGACAGACCCCACAGACCCCCATAGCCTGGGACCTCCTGGTGTATGGATGAGCAGAGCCTCCTATAACACTGCTTTCCAACTGTTGCAAACCTCCTACCATGGCATGATGGGAGTTGTAGTTTTGCAACAGCTGGAGAGCCACAGGCTGGAAAACATTAGCCCAGATTTAGCCATTTTTCCCATAGTGACCAATCACAGCTCAGCTTTTTAATCTTTAAACAGTGTTTTTTTCAAACTGTGTGTCTCCAGCTGTTGCAAAACTACAACTTACAGCATGCCCAGACGGCTGTCTGGGCATGCTGGGAGTTGTAGTTTTACAACAGCTGGAGACACACTGTTTGGAAAACAGTATTTTAAAGTTTATCTGTCACTTAAAAAAACATCTGACAGTGACATGTGAAAGGTTTTGATTGGTGGGGGTCTCAGTGCTGAGCCCCTGACCTATGAGGAGATTGAGCCTGTGGTGCATTACTCCCTGTCTCTCGGTGATCTTTGTCTCACTGCCCTATAGACTTATGATTGAGCAGTGATCCAAAGATTTTTGAGAGGTGGGAAGTAACTCTTATCCTGGCTTGTTTTTCAGATTGGTGAGGGTCTTAACATTGAGACCCCACCCGATAAAAACTTTTGACCCGTCAAAAATCTTTAGGTGACAGGTACACGTTAACAAGTTCTGGTGAAATGAAAGCTGAGCTGTGATTTGTTCTTTTTGATAAAACCAGAGAGTTTTGGTGTTAGGCAGATTGGTAAATCTGGACCAGTGTCCTGTAACAAGCTTCTCCTACAGCTCATATCTTGCTGCAGTCGCTCTCTATATCATTATGGATCCTCCTACTAGATTAAGGGTACGTTCCCACGTACCACATACGCAGCGTATTTCCTGCTGCGCAAAATCAGCAGCAGTGGAATATAAGCTGCGTATCCCTCGCTCACCATTCACACAAGGCTTTCCAGCGGCAGCCCTATGTGTGTAGTGAGTTTTGGAGGCGGGGCCGTGTGCCGGCGTGACTGATGCGCAGCCTCCAAAACTCGCTACACACATAGGGCTGCTGCCGGAAAGCCTTGTGTGAATGGTGAGCGAGGGATAAGCAGCGTATTTGCTGCTGCAGATTTTGTGCAGCGGGATTTACACTGCAAATGCGGTACGTGGGAACATACCCTTAAGGGGTATTCTGGTTAGACGAGGTCACCACCTATCCACTGGATAGGTAATGACTGCTAGATTATTGGAGGTCTGATCACTGGGACCCCCCACCCCAATCCCTTGTTTCCACAAATACACGAGACTAAGGGAAGTTCACATAGCGTGGTGGTTGCTTGTGCCCATTTAGGGTATGTTCGCACTAAGGAATTGCACTTAGGAATTCCGCTGTATGAATCTTAACATTGGTGTGACCCATTCAAACTATTGAATTTCAGAGATGGAAAATTCCGCCGTTAAAATTGATGATCTGGAAGAATTTAGCTTTTCATTCCTTCAGTGGAATTAAGCTTGGACTGCATTGCCATGAATGTGACGGCGCAGATCTGCACGGCCCTACTGTAGAAGGATTCCAGGTTGGAATTCTGCACAGAGATTCTGTAGTCTAAACATACCTTTAAAGTCAATGGCACTGACAGAATTAGGTGATGATCAATTATAACAAGGATACCCCATTAACACCTGTATGCTGTATGATCATCCCTCAGTAGACATCTAGCAAGGCCCCCACGTGGTGGTCCTGAGTTGTCGCACAGGCCATGAACTAGAGCCACAACCCAGACTGATGCCAGGTAGAAGCCATCCTGGAATATATGTATGCAGCTTTTCCTAATCCAGTGGGTGGCAACCTGCAGCTCTCCAGCTGTTGCGGAACCACTAGTATCCACCTGCGGGTTCATGTTGGGAAGATGTAGTTTTGTAATATTGTGGCAAAATCCTAGCCTAAATGTGTCTAAGGTGTTTTTTGAGCTAAAAAACTACCCACTACTATTTTTCCTGATTCCCTCATATACATACATGTGTGTCTCAAGTTTGAAAACATTTTCATTGGAAGGAGGGAAAAAAACACTTCCAGACACCTCTCGCAGCAGCTTATTACCTGTGAGAGCAAAGGAGTGGGTTTATGCCCGAGCCTTCTTTCCCCCAACATATGCCATCAGGTGAGAGTTCAGGCACCCCCTAATAGGTTGTCAGCCATTCCCAGATTTAGTTGTCTTTCATTTAAGACTGCATTCACATCACATACAGCAGCTGGATCCGGTGGGAGAATTTGAAAACCAACTGCTGCTGTATTCCATCGGTACCCCATGCATTTCAATAAGCCGAACTGAGTCATTTTTGGACCGTATTTGTTTATGTTGCAGGACTGAAAACCACAGCAGACCACAGTTTTCAGGTCCAAAAATGATATGACCAAAGTCACTAGCTGACTCTGTGTGGCTCATTGAAATGTATGTGGTACGGCGGGGATATGACAGCAGCCTGTTCTCAAATTCCCCCTGCGATCCGGGTGCCATATGCCCCAAAGGTGATGTAATAGCAGCATAATATGTATGGGTATGGGCGTTCCAAGAATTTCTTTCTGGACCTGACTGCTAATTTCTCCATTTTTTCTGGCTTGTTTTACAGATTCAAGCAAATGGTAAAAATTACCTTGAAGTTGCAGTCACCTTTTCCTGAGTTCATTCTCCAGATTTGCAGCCTGCATATTGGTGTGAGTAAGGAACGCTCTCAGCTCATTCAAAGGCTCAAAAATCTCTCATACTGTGCACAGAACTCACAGGACACAGAGCAAACACATGGTAGTCATAGTATCGGTGGCTGGCAGCCAGCTCCCCTGCTGCATTCATGAACACTTGGCCAGATTATCTCCTCCATGCAAGATCTATAGTTAGAAGGGATTTCAACTTCTCAAACCTGGCAGGTTAAACCCATTCACTTTTAAAATTAGGGTTTAGAAGTTCCTATTTTTTAAATGTTTAAGTTAACATTTAGCGTGGAGCTTGGAGTGGCCTTGACATCTCGAGCCTCCGTCCGCATCACCAGTCATAGGGCACGGAGCAAACTTTGCTCCGTGCACTGGATGTCTGGGGTGCCGCAGCTGAGATTGCAGGGGTCCCCATAGACGGGACCCCCGCAATCATATATCTTGTCCCCTATACTTTGGATAGAGGATAAGGTCTCTAGATGCCTATTTTCAAGGCCTACTTGCCTCTTTGCTTAACTTCATTGGGGAAGCACCAAGGCAAAAGCCACTTCTCTAAAACCACCATAAAAAGCCAGGCTACAGTTTGCAGCTGCTCAGAGGGAGAAAGATTTAACTTTTTGAAGAAATGTCCTCTAGTCTGATGAAACAAAAGTGTAAGTGTTTGATCATTTTGTCCTTAGTTTTGTGTAGAGAAGAGGAGGCTTGCAATTTAAAGAAGAAACATGGGATAGCAGTATCATATTATAGGGGACTGCAGGAGGGACTTGTGCACCTCACAAAATAGCTGGCATTATGAGCTAGTATTTTTTTTTACATATTTAAGCAACAGCTCAAAACATTAGCCAGGACGTTACAGTGAAACTGACAGCCAGTTCACCTGCTCTAAACCCAAAATTTAGGGTAAGCGTGCGATTGAACCGTATTACAATGAGGCATAACCTACCCTGAACCGGTCCGGAGATTACCCTTTAATCGATGGCTTAACACAATGGAGGTAGGACCCGGCATACCCAGCATCCATGTCTTATCCTCCTCTGCTCAAATATGCCCCCCCAACTTGTGATCACATTGGCAAAGGGGGTCCCATAAATATTCATGAGGTGGGTGGGCATATCGAAGCAGAGGGGACGGAGGCAGGGGTGCTGGGTATGCCGATTCCCATTATGGAGGCTGATATCTAATTTATACCTCATTTTAATCCGGTTTACCCGCACTTTAACCCTGTGTATTGGGTTTAGTGAGGGTAAACCAGCTGTCAGTTTCTCTTTAATGCTTGGGCACAAGTGGGTCTTCCAAATGGACAATGACCACAGGGATACTTCTAAAGTTGTGACAAAATGGCTTAGGGACAACAAAGTAAAGAGTATTTGAGTGACCTCAATCTCACAGAAAATGTATGCGCAGAACTGAAAAAGCTTGGGCAAGAAAGGAGGCCTACAAATTGTGGAAATGAATGTAGCTAACGTAAGGAAACTAAGAATAGTTTTATATTTTTATTTCAATTCAATTCCTTTACTATTTTAATTGTAATTAAAATGTTTTCATTCAATGTTCAGACTGAGTGTCTCAGAATATTTACTTCTATTTTCTTATAATATAGAATGATGGCTAAATTTATTATTTTTATATAGCTAATATATATTTTATTTTACATATTTTAAGGTCATGTACAGAACCATTAGCTAGGTCATCATCTTATTTTACCATGGATAGTATTAATTGTCATATGGTCCCTAATGGAGGACAAGAGGAAAACAAGCAGGCAGAAAACCAGGATATTCATCCATCTCTCCCAGTTCTGTTACCAAAGAAAAGAAAATTAATCCTTCATCTGGACTTGAATAACACCATTCTGGTATCTGATGCGGCTACAGGTCAAGGTCCCAGAGCTGCACTTAATTCCTATCTGAGCACTGTTGCCTGGGGTTGCATAAGTGACATTGGTGAGTACTTTCCATCCTCTTTAATTTCTCAATCTGTCTCTTTGGTTTGATATATAAATTATTAAAGCATAAGTCCGTTCTTAAAGGGGTACTCCAGAGGAAAACATTTTTTTTAAATCAACTGGTGCCAGAAAGTTAAACAGATTTGTAAATTACTTCTATTAAAAAATCTTTACCCTTCCAGTACTTTTTACCAGCTGTATGCTACAGAGGAAATTCTATTCTTTTTCAATTTCTTTTTTGTCTTGTCCACAGTGCTCTCTGTTGACACCTGATGCCCATATCAGGAACTGTTCAGAGCAGGAGAAAATCCCCATAGCAAACCTATACTGCTCTGGACATTAGGTGTCAGCAGAGAGCACTGTGGACAATGAAAAAAGAAAAGAATTTCCTCGGTAGCATACAGCTGCTTAAAAGTACTAGAAGGGTAAAGATTTTTAAATAGAAGTAATTTACAAATCTGTTTAACTTCCTGGCACCAGTTGATTAAAAAAAAAATGTTTTCCACTGGAGTAACCGTTTAAAGTGAAACAAACAGTCGGTTCACCCCCACCTAACCCAATACTCAGAGTTATAGTGTGGGTAAGCTAAATTACAAGGAGGTATCCCTAACCTGAATCCATGGTCTGGTTCCGGAGATAGACCTGTTATTAGCAGGCTTTGCTAATATGTTAATTTCTGTCTTTTGAGCAATGGAGGCGGGACTCTACATACTCCCTGCCTCTGTCCCCTCTGCTCCCAAATGTCGGTCCACCTCATGAATATTCATGGAGAACCCTCCGCCCATTTGAGCACTCTGTAGGCAAGAATTTTAGTGCAGAGGGAATGGAGGCAGTGTATGTGCTGAGTATGTTAGGTCCTGTTAGTGCTGGGTAACTTACCGGTTTATACCGAATACCGGAGTGTTTTTTCTCTACGATATGAATTTTTCCCTATAGTGCAATACCGGTCGGGCCCCCTCAAATGAATGAACTATCAGTGCTGTCCCCACATCTGGGAACTAATCATATTAGCCGCAGGCGCTGCTCTTTCTTTTCCTGTGAGCCGCGGCGCCTAAATGAATGAGTTGTGAGCTGCTGGCTCAGAACTTCTGTTCGGAGAACGGAAGCTGTCACCTACCTCTGCAAGCGCAAAAAAACAGTGGGCCGCGGGTGCTGCAGAACTTCTGATCAGAGAAGGAGAGCAGCGCCTGCGGGTAACATGATTAGTCCCCCCATGTGGGGACAGTGCTGCGGCTGATAGTTCATTCGGTGGGGAGGAGGAAAAGCAGAGCAGCGCCCGTGGGTCATATATGATTAAAGGGGTATTCCAGGAATTTTTTTTTATTTGCTACAGGGGCTGTAAAGTTAGTGTAGTTCAGAATAATAGTGTCTGTACCCATGTGTGATGGTTTTCTCACAATTCTTCTGTGATTTTCACCCCAATATTTATTTTTACCAACATACAAAATAACTGTTGTCTCAGATTTTTCCCAGCTTGCAATGCGGCCGAGACCTGACTCACTAGTCAGCTGAAAACCACACTGAATTGAATGGATGCTGCTAATTTATGTTTCAATGGGTGGGGTGGCTGATGTGTGGGAGGGAGGAAGATGGAATTGTGGGATTTGTAGTAAAAAAAAGAAAAGTCAAACAGGAAATACCAGTTCACAAACAGCTAGCCACAGTATTATGGTAATCTCACAGCATAGCCATTTAGCCCCAAGACAAGCTCAGATCCTTCCTAAGCATGTCCATTACTGTCTGCCAGGTACGTACTAAAATCACCTTATGCTGGAGAACCCCTTTAATTTCCCAGCGTGCTGCGGCTGCTAATTCATTCAAGGGGGTTGGGGGGGTGAGGGGGAAATGAGTTGGAAAAAAAATACCGTCAAATACCGTGGAACCGCCATAAGTTTGAAAAATACCGGGATACACATTTTTGGTCATACCGCCCAGCACTAGATTCCGTCTCCATTGCGCAAACTGGCGATTAACATATTAGCAATGCTGGCTAATACCGGATCTATCCACAGATCTGGATGAATTATTCCTCATTTTAATCCAGTCCACCCGCACAATACCATGTATATTAGGCTGAACCGAATGTCAGTTTTGCTCTAAATTCATGACCTTTGAATCAGATAGGTCATAATAGTAAAGCTTGTTCACATTTTCACTGGAGTCTCTGTTGCATCTTCTATTAGAAGTGGTGAGAAGGACGTTACATGTAGTGGTATTTTTCCCAGAAGTAATGGAACCCAATGGCCCAAATGATTAGTCAGTGGTGTCGATCGTATAACATATTCAGTATTCTGTTGTAATGCCCATTATAAACCGAAACCATAGTAGAAGCAGAGCCTAGGAGGGGATCTGACCCTATTGACCCCATTGTGGTAAACCATGAGAAGCCCCAGATGTATTGTCATTTCTGTCAATAGTGGATCCTCTGATCCCTGTATGATAATCCATTGATGCCTGTATGCTAACTTTAATTTACATTTTTAATTTTAGGTGAGTGGCAATGGGCCAGTGATCAACCCTCAGTAAAACCTCCATGTGAAGATGCTGTCAACTACTACACCCACTTTGGTCGTGATGCAAACTTCAGTGATAGTAAACTAGGAAAACGCTTTAAAAATGTTTTCAATGATCACATGAAGCAGCTGGAGTGGCAGTGGGAAGCTGATGAGATGTTTACACAGAAGGGTGAGGATGGAAGGAGCTATAATTGGATACTGCCCTCCTTCTTCCACATGCTGGAAAGTCTGTACCTACAAGGGAGGCAGTTCTGTGTCATACTACGGACGTTCGGTGTTGATCTTCCTCATGTGCTGCAGTCAGTCCACGCTGCTTTACAGGGGAAACACCCACAGTTCCCTCAGCTGCAGCAAGTGCCGGTATATTCTAAATTTTTTTATTAACATTTGAGGGGTGGTCAATATTAGAAAACAAATGTTCTGCTTTTTGCCCAGAAATAGCTTCACCTCTCTCCACGAGCATTGATTGGTATTTACAATCCAGCTCCATTTACATGAATCCACAGAAAATATCCCATTGTCTAATGTAGACCTTTCTTTCTATGTCTTGAAAACCCTCAGTGAAGGTCAGTGACTTGCTGACCCTTTTAATTGACATATCCAAATATTGCTTTATAAAAAATAAAAAAATAAAAAAGGAACCTGTCATCACTGCCTGAACCACAAGTCATCGGGATGGTCCCTGATGGCTTCTTGCCACTTCACCAGCTTTGATAGATCTCACCCTGTGAGTAAAGAAAGAGATTTATTAACCATGGCCAGTGGGAAAGGTATAGGCCATTAGTACTGCCCCAATTACCCATGTTTTCCCCAAACATGTTTTCAGGTAACTAACATGCTTGGAATAGGCTCTCAGTGAGTTATCAGTTAGGAAATAAGTCCCAGTCTGCTATAGTACCCAGCACAGCTCCTTAAATTTGTCTGTATGGCACAGCTTAGGAAGTGAATGGGCATATGAGCTGTAGTAGCAGAGAGTCACACAGACATAAAAATACCATTTGTTGGACCCCAAGCAATTGCACATAGATTGTCTATGCTAAGAATGGGCCATCAATGTTATATCTGAAAAAACTCTAAAACTGATAGCTCCCCTGGGGGAATTTAGGAGATTACTGAAGATGGATCTATTGAGCTAATTGGTAGCTGTATAAGTCACTAGTGTTCCAGGACTTATCTATGGATTGTAGTTTTCCTTGGTAATTGGCTGTCACTGCTGCTCCTTCCTCTGTAGAGTGTCAAGACCCAGATATCAGGGCAATGAATCTACAGCCGCTTCTTCCTTCATTAGAAGACGTGTCTTATTCTTATTATAATCTTTTATTCCCAGTTGGCAATGGATCTTGTTCCTGGAAGAATACGCTGCAGCAAGAGAAATGTTGTACTGACACGCGGGTCTGATCGCATATCTACCAAAACAAAGGAGGGAAATATCTACCATTATTTCAGCAGCATGGATGGGATTGGAGGCTTTCAGGACCACTTTGATTGGTAAGAGGTGATGACAAGTAAGGCAGTGTGTTGCTAGTAAAAGGGAATGATGGAAAATGTATGTACTATTTAATGTCATTGTTTTAAAGTGTACCTCTAATTTAACTCCCGACCGTACTTCAGGCGGATAATGGAGAGTTACAGTCCATGCTAGGCTGTGGCGTTGCTGAGGCAGCTGTACAAGGCCCAGTGAATTCCGCGCAGGAGTCCTATTCATTAGAAATGGGCTGGTGCATGGAACCTGCTGTGCGTTGTATGGTTGCCACAGCAACTGTGCTACTTGACATGGAATGCATCTCTCCATGCTGGATCCAAAGGATGGGCGGGAGTTGAACTTTGGAGGTATGCTTTAGGTTCCATAAAGTAGGGATGTGCAACCTCCTTACAATAAATCCAGCTGTCTTGGAGGCAAGATTTTTTGTCTCCTTTTTGGTTAAACTTCCAGGAATCAGCAAGTGCTGTTATATGGACAGGGGGAGGTATCCAGTGCAGTGACCAATTACCGGGCTTGGTGGACGGAGGATACAAAAATCTATCTGTTTTGAGGTTTGACTCTGCCCTTTAGGAACCTTATTCTTACATAGTTTAGTGCAGCCTTCTCAGACTTTTCTTCTTGGACTTAACAAGCTAGAACATGGTGCTTGGGCCTCACTTAAAGGGGTTGTCCACTTCAATAAACCCATTTCCATAGATACCTTTTTTCATAAAATGTTTGCCTTTTTCAGTTAATAAAGATGAAGGGGTCCTCTGTTTAAGATTCTTATCCCTTGGCATGCTCTTGGAGTGGTTTCAAGTCGTATCTGTCACTCTGAAGGACTTGTTCTACATTATGCAGACGACCAATTGGGTTAAATGGGCTGTCTACATTTAGATCCGTCCCATGCTGACACATGACGCCAGGCCACATAGTAAGTTGTACCTCCTGCATGTGGACGTTGTTTTTTTTAACATTGTCAATGCAATTATTTGTGCCTAAAAGTGCATCTTTTTTAGTCATTTTTTTTTTTTTTTTGCAAAAAAGAACTGAGATTGATGTTGCTAGAAAATTCACTGTGCAGCTTAGAATCACTGTTGTACAAACTGCTTCCTCAGCTGCACTTTCCCTTTTGGGAGATGCCTCACAGTTTCACAAGCACTGGTCTAGTGTGTTAAAATACAGTGGGGCGAAAAAGTATTTAGTCAGCCACCAATTGAGAAAGTTCTCCCACTTAAAAAGATGAGAGAGGCCTGTAATTTTCATCATAGGTATATTTCAACTATGAGAGACATAATGAGAAAAAAAATCAATAAAATCAGTGTCTGATTTTTAAAGAATTTATTTGAAAATTATGGTGGAAAATAAGTATTTGGTCTCCTACAAACAAGCAAGATTTGTGGCTCTCACAGACCTGTAACTTCTTCTGTAAAAGACTCCTCTGTCCTCCACTCACTACCTGTATTAATGGCACCTGTTTGAACTTGTTATTAGTATAAAAGACACCTGTCCACAACCTCAAACACTCACACTCCAAACTCCTCTATGGCCAAGACCAAAGAGCTGTCGAAGGACACCAGAAACAAAATTATAGACCTGCACCAAGCTGGGAAGACTGAATCTGCAATTGGCAAGAAGATTGGTGTGAAGAAATCAACTGTGGGACCAATTATTAGAAAATGGAAGACATACAAGACCACTGATAATCTCCCTCGATCTGGGGCTCCACGCAAGATCTCACCCCAGGGTGTCAAAATGATCACAAGAACGATGAGCAAAAATCCCAGAACCACACGGGGGGGACCTAGTGAATTACCTGCAGAGAGCTGGGACCAAAGTAACAAAGGCTACCATCAGTAACACACTACGCTGCCAGGGACTTAAATCAGGCAGTGCCAGACGTGTCCCCCTGCTTAAGCCAGTACATGTCCGGGCCTGTCTGAAGTTTGCTAGAGAGCATTTGGATGATCCAGAAGAGTATTGGGTGAATGTCATATGGTCAGATGAAAACAAAGTAGAACTTTTTGGTAAAAACTCAACTTGTCGTGTTTGGAGGAGAAAGAATGCTGAGTTGCATCCAAAGAATACCATACCTACTGTGAAGCATGGGGGTGGAAACATCATGCTTTTGGGCTGTTTTTCTGCAAAGGGACCAGGACAACTGATCTGTGTAAAGGAAATAATGAAGCAGACAGTGTGATTTTTATGGATTTTTTTTCTCATTCTGTCTCTCATAGTTGAGGTATACCTATGATGAAAATTACAGGCCTCTCAACTTTTTAAGTGGGAGAACTTGCACAATTGGTGGCTGACTAAATACTTTTTTGCCCCACTGTAGTTGCACTCCTAACAACATCTTTAGTGGTACACAGATCCATCATCTAGTAGTGATGTCCACATAGATAAAAGAATGTTGAACTCACTGATTATTGTCAAGATCCTCTGGCAGGATCTTGACAATGGAAACACGCAAGGGGACACAAAAATCATTATGTTGGAATCTAAGAGGTGTCTATCACTGGCTTATGTCCCACTTCCTACGGAAATAAAGTGTCACATGGTCAGTCAAAGTATAAATGCTTATGAGGAAGTCAGAAGAGGTAGCGCCCCCTGACAGCTATTTCATGTCCATCAGACTCTATCCATTTCATCCCAGCAGAGAAAAGTTCTCATAAGGCTTTTCTACAACCCTGACTTGAGCATTAATGAGAAATTCAATACTTATATTCTCTATTAGGTGGGCAAGAAATAGTTATACAGGCTCTGGAGGAAAGCCATTCTGGATCGACCCGACAGACTGTGATACTCAGCACATCATTATAGATGACAACATCCGGCTAACTGAACACGATACAATTGTTAATTGTCGGGTAGGTAAATAGAATTATAGCATCTGTAATATGTTATACTTGTGATTATCAAGGTGAAATATATTGCATCATGTCAGGTACTCTATTTATACTGTAACTGTATGGAATGCATATAACTGTATGGAATGCAAATAAGTGGAGGCAGGGGCCATAATTGGGACAGACTGTTTCACGCTCACCATCCAACATAACTTTATTCAAGCATCACGGAGGTGACAGGCAGCTGGAAATAAGTGGAGGCAGGGGACTTAACCGGGACAGACTGTTTCACGCTCCTTTGCGCTTCCTCAAGCCAGTATACCGGCCTCCACTTATTTCCAGCTGCCTGTCACCTCCGTGATGCTTGAATAAAGTTACGTTGGATGGTGAGTGCTGTCCTGTCTTCTATCTCCATACAGTTCCGTTGTACTTATGTGGATGTTGCACCCCCTACACCAACCATACATCGGGTGACCCTGTTATGTCCCTCCACTCCCTGAAATTTGAGTGCTCTAGTCCTGCAAGTGCCGGGTAATTTCTCTCCTATTTTTGTCTATTTATACTGTCACACTGATTGCTTTTCTGCAAATTGTAGCTACAGTTTAACATATAAGAATACTACTAGAAACTGAAACTGCAAATCCCCATAGATTTGAAACAAAAAGCAGAGGCGCTCCATGGTGCAGGCTTGCTACAAGGTAAAAGCAAGGAAGGGCAGATCAGCGGCTTACCGGAGCAGGTTGTCTACCCGCATACACAACAATGGTGAGCGCGTAAAGGGAGGTGAAATTCAGCCTGACTGCAGCCTTCCTGGATTGGTATAATGAACAGCAAGCGACTTTAGCAGATTTCAGGAATTTGTCGGCGCTTTACAGGACTTCAGACACGGGAGCCATCAGGTAACGTATAAGATCCTTTACTGAAATCTGCTGAAGTCGCTTGCTGTTCGTTCACCATAGATTTGAAGTAATACTTTTATCTGTACTCTGTTGCTTATGGGGTACAATAGAAGAAAGATTTAGGTCCTTGTCAAATTACATTCTTACTCTGACTAGTGTATAGCATATTTGAAAAGTTAATATACTGTTTTGCAACAAGATATCCCTGGGAAAAGGCCATTAAAGTGGTTGTCTCATGATGGACATTGATAACCTATTGCTAGGGTATACCGATACGGTTTGACTGACCGGGTTCCATAATGCCATCTGGAGACTGTTTCCTCAGCATGTCTGCAACAAATCTGCCGCGTGTGAATATACATAAACATGTTATGAGGTGGTGGTCAATTAAATGAATGGCTTTCCTTGTAACACATGGAAAGTCTAGACCAGTGTTCCCCAACCAGGGTGACTTCAGCTGTTGCAAAACTACAACTCCCAGCATGCCCGGACAGCCGAAGGCTGTCCGGGCATGCTGGGAGTTGTAGTTTTGCAACAGCTGGAGGCACCATGGTTGGGAAACACTGGTCTAGGGGCTTTTCTCCTGCATCGAGGAGAGAACTGCCTAGCTGAGCATTTCTCCCTGCGATTAGTGGGGGTTTCCAGACCCAGACCCTGACTGATCGAAACTTTTGACATGTCTTTATGACACTTCAGAATTTTTTTTTTAAATTGCAGTAACACTTTAAGGCTAAGTTTTCTGGCAGTTTTTGGAAAATTGCCACTGCAGTTTTTGAGCCAAAGTCAGAAGTGGATACATGAGGGAGGAGAAGTATAAGTCCTTCCTTTATATGTCCTATTCCTTTTGAATACACTTCTGGCTTTGGCTCAAAAACTGCAGTGGCAGATATCCAAAAACTGCCAGAAAAAAAGCCAAGTGGAAACTTAGCCTAAACTTCAGATTTTACCCAGCCAAGGTCAATGAATTGATATGACATTTGGTTCACTGTGGTACCATAAGCCAAAAACAATGCCTCTGTACTAAACATCATACAATGATCCTTTTCATCTGCGTTATCTCAGAACAGCAAGACTGTAAGTAGTGCTGGGTTCTTATTACTTACTGAGAAGAAAGTATTTGTCATTTGTCTGCACTAGGTGCTTATGGATAAGGAGAAAGGGAAGGAATCCAGAAAGGCGCTCACCTCAGAGCTGTGCGACATCTGCTTAGTGCCGACGGATCTCCTGAGGGCAATCTCTGAGAAGGATTATTTTCTGGACTGTGTCAGAGTCTGCGAGGAGAATTATGAACAATATCTCAGAAGGTTTCAGGTGGAATAGAGAGAAATTCACCATACAGAGCCCTTTTATTTTTGAATTTCCCAGTAAAGGGTAAGGTGGGTCCACAAACCACCCACTTACTTGCCATGCTGATCTTTTTATTGGTAATTCAAATTTAGGTGTCCATATTGAAAGTGCAGATGCACCCACTATCTTGCAAAACTCTATGCACCTTAAAGGGAATGTGTTACAAAATGTGATTATTATAATTATAATTTTTTTAGATATTAAATAATTATTTTCAGTTTTTTTTTAATATTTTTGAAAACATAAAGAAAATACAAATTATGAAAATTATAAAATATGAAAAATTAAATAACCCGTCATATTTCCCACTGTTGACCAGCAGAGGGAGCTAACATGAGGAATCTGGCGAAAGCAAGCAACTTGTCTGGCTGCTGCATATTAGACCTCGCTCGTCTACCTTCCTCCTTTATGTGCAAAGAAAGGGGGGGTGGGGTAGGTGTTTGTAGTTTTTTTTTTCAATTCCACTGTCACCATTTTGTTGGTATCTGAAGAGTGGTAAAGAACAGACTAAATGTCTCTTGATAGGTCAACTGCTCCTCAGGGACTTCAGGAAAATGGTGCTAGCTTCCCCTTTCATTTCACCTAATCTGTGCTAGGCACATGTGCAGTAAGCAGCCCATGCTTTTCTATGAGACACTCTCAGCCTTAACTTTCTTATGCCCTGTGCCTGCCATAAAACAACTGTGTAGGTGTTGTAAAGTGACACACCACAAAGAGGCTACAGTAATGGCAGCCCCCCAGTACACACTTTATTAATAAATAACATTAAAACTACATTGTCATAAAACTAAATACATAAATGTAATGTTTTATCTTGATAGAATAATTTTATTTATTTAAAAAAATAAAATGGTGACACATTCCCTTTAAATATGTCATAAAATAGGACTCTGTAGTGAAAAATGATCTGTAAAACACAGCCTTCTTTATTTAAAGGGGTATTCCAGGCCAAGACTTTTTTTTTATATATCAACTGGCTCTGGAAAGTTAAACAGATTTGTAAATTACTTCTATTAAAAAATCTTAATCCTTCCAATAGTTATTAGCTTCTGAAGTTGAGTTGTTGTTTTCTGTCTAACTGCTCTCTGATGACTCTCGGGAGCTGTGCAGTTCCTATGGGGATATTCTCCCATCATGCACAGCTCCTGGGACCTGACATCATAATTGAGCAGTTAGACAGAAAACTTCAGAAGCTAATAACTATTGGAAGGATTAAGATTTTTTAATAGAAGTCATTTACAAATCTGTTTAACTTTCCGGAGCCAGTTGATATATATAAAAAAAGGTTTTGCCTGGAATACCCCTTTAAAGGAGATATCCAGTGGTGAACCCAGTGGTGAACAACTTATCCCCTATCCTAAGGATAGGGGATAAGTTGCAGATCGCGTGGGGTCCGACAACTGGGGCCCCCGCGATCTCCTGTACGGAGCCCCGACAGCCCGCGGGAAGGGGGCGTGTCGACCTCTGCACGAAGCGGTGGCCGACACGCCCCCTCAATACAACTCTATGGCAGACCCGAAGCGCTGCCTTCAGCAACCTCCGGCTCTGCCATAGAGTTGTATTGAGGGGGCGTGTCGGCCGCCGCTTCGTGCGGGGGTCGACACCCGCTATCTGGCCGGAGAGCCTGGCCCCGTACAGAGAGATCGCAGGGGGCCCCAGCGGTCAGACCCCCGCGATCTCAAACTTATCCCCTATCTTTTTTACCACTGGACTACCCCTTTAATTTTAGGAGTTAGTTAACCACTAAACTGCCCTCCAAAGTGCCAGTATGTGAATGACTTTTACCATCTGTTGGTTAATTCACAACTCAGGTGGTTAACATGTAGTCATTTTCCTGACATATTTTGGTATTTTGAGGTATTCTGACTTGGAGAGTATGAGTTCTCTCCTAGTGCTTAGGCCAGTGTTTCCCAACCAGGGTGCCTCCAGCTGTTGTGAAACTACAACTCCCAGCATGCCTGGACAGCCTTTGGCTGTCCGGGCATACTGGGAGTTGTAGTTACACAACAGCTGGAGGCACCCTGGTTGGGAAACACTGGTTTAGGCTTTACAGTATTTTGTTCCTGTAAAAATAAGAAGGGCTGCATAATGTGTTTAGTATGTTACACTATTAAAGAAGCACTTATTTATTTTTTATTTTTTACCATTTTCCCATTATAGTTTCCAAATGGAGTCTACTTTTCCCATGATGCTCTTTTTACATAGATAAAGGGAATGGAGTATCTTCATTGCACTAGCTCCAAATCCTATCTAAGTGCAGCATATGGTAGATCAGTGAAACAGAACTTATGACCCAGATTTACACTGTAGAGTATTATATGTGACACAGCTGTAGCCTGTTCGCTTTTATCCCTGTTAATTTAGCTCTTAAAGGGGTTATCCGGCCAAAGACATATTTTCCTCTATCCAAAGGATAGGGGATAAGATGTCTGTGTCACGCCCCCTCCCATAGACATGAATTGAGGGGGCGTGGCGTCACGTCTCCAGTCCCAGAAACAAAGAGCTTTCTGTGACTGGAGACGCAGCTCCGTATAGAATGCAGGTGCTTCTCTTTGGCCAGATTGCTCTTTACTGTGATTAAAGGGGCTAAGTCAGGATAGTGTCACTAAAGAATCTACACACAACAGATAGTGTGAACAGAGGGGGCAAAGTAAGTGGAGTGTTTCTTTAAATAAAACCAGGACTTATAACATTTTCTCAGGGAGCTTTTGCTGGTTACATTCTTTGTATATGGTATACTTTACTAGATGAGTGAATCTTTACTGTACATATGTACCCTAAAATTGTTTCTCTTCAGTGGTAAAATTGTTGCACTTCAAAGGTATTAGGGGCTTAAATATTGAAAATTATTTAGGCCCTTAACGACACAGGATGTAAATGTACGTCCTTGTGCGGTGAAACTTAACACTCCAGGATGTACATTTACGTCTTGTACATAACCGCGAGCACCTGTGTGGTGCTCGCGTCATGTACGACAGGTCCCAGCTGCTATCAGCAGCCAAGGATCCGCCGGTAAAGGACATGAGCGATTGTGCTTATGTTGGCCATTAACCCCTCAGATGCTGTGATCAATACAGATCGCGGCAATGCGGTCGGTAAAATGGATGATTGGATCGCCCGCAGGATCCGATCATCCATAATGGCGGACGGAGGTCCCCTCACCTGCCTCCGTCCGTCTCCTGGGGTCTTCTGCTCTGGTCTGAGATTGAGCACACCAGAGCAGAAGATCGCCGATGATACTGATCAGTGCTATGCCCCATCCATAGCACTGAACAGTAATAGCAATCAAATGATTGCTATAAATAGTTCCCTATGGGGACATAAAAAGTTTAAAAAAAAATCAATAAAAAAAAAAATCCCCTCCCCCAATAAAAATGTAAATTGTCCCTTTTTCCCATTTTAAACCCTTTGGATAGGGGATAAGATGTCTAAGGGTGGAGTACCCCTTTAAGGGGTTAAATATGTTTGCGATTATGCATCATTCCTTTATTAATTAATATATTGCGCATGTGTTTTTCATGTTTCTGGCACATACACACTTAACACGGAGTCACTTTTTAGATACTTTGCATTACTCATCATGTTTTTCATCTCTATTCATATCCAAAACTAAATTCAGAATTCTCCTGGTTTCCTGTTACCATAGATCAATCCATTGTGGGAGTTCTGCAGTACAGTAATTTGTAGTCTATTTCTAAGGACAACCAGCCATAATTTGCAAGCTGCTTTGGATGTGAATAGAGAAAACTGCACAATAAAAATCCATAAAACAAAGGATTTAAAAAGTGATTCAATGGGGTATTCGGCTTTTAAATAATTGCAGTTGTACTGGGGCTGTAGTAATAAAGAATGATACTTACCCACCCTGGTCTCTGACCCTGTTTAGTCTTCATTTGGTCCTCTAACTGCTTAAGAGACAAGAGCTTAGAGCAATACCTTTCCGCTCAACCAATTACCATCCGATACTTTACACCGCTGTGGTTAGTGTTTGGGTAAGTGCACAGGTCCTGCTCTGAGCTCTCGTCTCAAAAGCAGGTGGAGGACCAGACGCAGACAAAACAGGGGCTGCAGTGGGACTGGGGGTAGGTTAATTATTATAATATTTTTCTACAGCCACATCACTATTGCAATTATTTTAAAAAGTTGAAATACCCCTTTATTTACATTTTACACTGTAAGGGTCTAGTCACACAGACAGTATTCTGCACAGATTTGTTGTGCAGATTTGATGCGCAGGATTTGAAGCTGTGTTTAGTCATGTAGTTTCCATTGAAATCTGCAGCAGAAAACCCTGCGCATCAAATCTGTGTGTCAAATCTGCGCAGGATACTGTACGTGTGAAAAAAAAAAACCATAAAAGGGTAATTTGAATGCATGATCTAATCCATTCTGTTGATGAAAGGGGAAGTTCTTCTAACCTTAATAGAAGACCTATCCAATTCTGAAGTTGTAATATGGCTTTTACTTCAAAAGCATTAACCACCTCAACTTGTGGTAGGTGGGTGCTGGTTGTCTCAATGTATAACTCTTATAGCTGTAATAGGTTTTTGAGTCTAGGTTTGATGGCAATAATACCCAAAGGGGGTTTACAGTACTCCAATATTAATAAGGTTTAGTAATGTAGAGATCACTGCTTCCTGTAGAAATATTGCAGTGGGAAACTGCGACAAATAGAGCAACTGTCTTTCAAAATTGGTGCAAAGAGAAAGAAGAGCTTTTGCCCATAAAAGTCATGGCTATTTGCTCCAGTTTCCTTTGCAAAAGTTTTGATAAATCCCCTCTTTTGCTTGTATGGTTGTTACTGTGCTTAAATGGGCGCTGTCAGATCGAAAAACATTTTATATGTTGTTAATAAATAAAATTAAAGATCTTTTGTATTATGGTTGTTTAAAACATAGTAGAGTAATATATGAAAATTTTTGTGGCATCTGACAGGTACGTTTAAAGCTTTCCTGTCAGATCCCACAAAAAAAATTAATACGTTACTCAGTTCCTAATCCTGACCATGTACATTTAATTTTCTGCCTCTATCGCCTATATTTATTATAAAAATACCTCTTTTCATTAGCTCACAGTGATAGAAATCCTCAGGGGAAGGGGGCGTGTCCCTCTGTGGTGGTGGGAGGTGATTGGTTTGTCTGCTCATGCAGATGTCAATGACTCATACCTACTGGTTTGTGTCCCAGTAGGTTTGGGGACCCCTATTGGTGGGATTTTCAGGGGCAGTTTTCTTTATTAAAGGGTTACTCCAGGGAACTAAATCCATAGAGCATCCTTTCCCTCTCACCAACCTATTTATTTGTCTAAATATCATTGATTAGCTATATAGAGCAGTTTCCCTCTTTCAGCTGTCACATGCAGGGAGTGAGAGAAAGATGTAATTATCAGATCCACCTTGTCTCTGTGGAAAACCCTCACTGAGAGCCAAACCCTCCTGGAAGACAAACACCACATGTTTTCTTTTTTAACTAGGGCTCTGGCTTCACAGCCACACCTCCCCCTCCCCTCCCTGTGTGAGGATCATGCTGAGAGAGAAACAGCCCTGCTCTTTGCCTACTGTAGATCAAATCACTGACTGCTGCCATTCAGAGCATAGCATGATTTATTGATGGGGGGGAAGGATAGTTTGAAAGAAAAGACATGTACAGTGTTTACAACAACACAGCATGCACACAGATAGTAAAAGCAATTGTCTGGCAGCCATTACACAAGGTCACACTGACTGCTGGGAATTGTAGTCTGGACTGCAAGCAAGGAAAAAGAATATTCAGGAGACAACAGGGGCCAATGAAGATGGTAAAATCACATGAATAACTACAGGGGACACAGAACAGGTATTGTGGTTGCTTTAGGGCATATTTAATTTTCTTTACTTCAGCGAAGCACCCCTTTAAAGAGGTACTCCGGTGGAAAACAATTTTCTTCAAATTATCTACTGCCAGAAAGTTAAACAGATTTTTAAATTAAATAACAATAGACCGATCAGACCTCAAGGGAAGGTTGACTAAATAGATACTTAATATGTTGTAATTGTGATGCAATATAATGATATATTAATATAATAATACAACTAAGGGATATGGCTGGTAAAATAGGTGTTTTATTAACTAGTAATGTAACATACAATATTGGATGTACCCAAATTCCCAAGCAGGGCCCTTGCTATGGGAGTGGTAAACTAGATGTTTATGTGACGATAATGTATGTGTACATATAATACATACAATGAAATACAAGAAATAAAAAATATAAAAATAATAGATTATACTGGAGTTATATAGCAAGTTAAATGTGCGTTGGTAATCTTAATGTTATAATCCAAATAGTTAATAAAAGTGCATGCGCAGGTTGGCACAGGCGCTGGAGTTCGCAGCGCGCCCGGCCTGTGTTACATGTGATCTTCCGTAATAGAAAGAGATGAACAATGTACAGCGGCAGCGCGGAACTGCGTCCGGCTCACTATAGATCTCACCAGCAAGTGTAGAGAAGCGAGAGTGTCCTGCGGCTGATGGTGGCATCCTCGTGCAGTGCGGTCTCTTTTAAGGACGTGACACACTAGGCAGTGGTCCACATAGCTGGGGACTGCAGCGCTTGTCAGTGAAGTTCGTCAATGGTGAAGGTGGCACAGTCAGACTGTTACAGTCTGTGGGCAAGGCCAGACGTGTTTCGGGGAGACCCCTTTATCAATGGCAGTATGGTGTTGGGGATGTGAAAGTGGTCTTATATAGGGTGCCATATTTTATTGGCATCTAGGTTTTTTGTTTTTTTTAAAGCAAAAGAGGAAAAGGTGTCATCTGGATTATGTATAAGAAAAAGATGGTAACTAAGGATAATGGATTAGGCAATTGTTTTGAGAACTATAACTGAATTAAATATTTAAATAGGTTTCTTATATATAAACATAGGCACAGTGGCTGTTGACATAGTAAATAAATATATAATGCATAATACAGTCATGGCCGTAAATGTTGGCACCCCTGAAATTTTTCAAGAAAATGAAGTATTTCTCATAGAAAAGGATTGCAGTAACACATGTTTTGCTATACACATGTTTATTCCCTTTGTGTGTATTGAAACGAAACCAAAAAAGGGAGGAAAAAAAGCAAATAGGACATAATGTCACACCAAACTCCAAAAATGGTCTGGACAAAATCATTGGCACCCTTAACTTAATATTTGGTTGCACACCCTTTGCAAAAAACAACTGAAATCAGTTCTTCCTATAACCATCAATAAGCTTCTTACACCTCTCAGCCGGAATGTTGGACCACTTTTCCTTTGCAAATTGCTCCAGGTCTCTCTTATTGGAAGGTGCCTTTTCCCAACAGCAATAATTTTAAGATCTCTCCACAGTTGTTCAGTGTTATTTAGATTTGGACTCATTGCTGCCACTTCAGAACTCTCCAGCACTTTGTTGCCATCCATTTCTGGGTGCTTTTTGACATATTTTTGGGTTCATTGTCCTGCTGGAAGACCCAAGATCTCTGACGCAAACCCAGCTTTCTGACACTGGGCTGTACAGTGCGACCCAAAATCCGTTGGTAATTCTCAGATTTCATGATGCCTTGCACACATTCAAAGCACCCAGTGCCAGAGCCAGCAAAACAACCCCAAATCATCATTGAACCTCCACCATATTTCACTGTAGGTACTGTGTTCTTTTCTTTGTAGGCCTCATTCAGTTTTGGGTAAGCAGTAGAATGATGTGCTTTACCAAAAACCTCTATCTTGGTCTCATCTGTCCACAAGACATTTTCCCAGAAGGATTTTTGCTTACTCAAGTTCATTTTGGCAAAATGTAGTCTTGCTTTTTTATGTCTCTGTGTCAGCAGTGGGGTCCTCCTGGGTCTCCTGCCATTGCGTTTCATTTCATTTAAATGTCGATGGATAGTTTGTGCTGACACTGCTGCTCCCTGAGCCTGCAGGACAGCATGAATATCTTTGGAACTTGTTTGGGCTTCTTATCCACCGTCCATGCTTAGTGTGGCACACACAGACACACAATGCAAATACTAAATTATCTTCTCTCCTTTTTATCTCCTTTCAGGTGTGATTTTTATATTGCCCACACCGGTTACTTGCCCCAGGGGAGTTTAAAGGAGCATCACATGCTTGAAACAATCTTATTTTTCCACAATTTTGAAAGGGTGCCAATAATTTTGTCCAGACCATTTTTGGAGTTTGGTATGATATAATGTCCAAATAGCTTTTTTTCCCTCCCTTTTTTGGTTTAGTTCCAAAACAAACAAAGGGAATAACAATGTGTATAACAAAACATGTGTTACTGCAATCCTTTTCTGTGAGAAATACTTAATTTTCTTGAATAATTTCAGGGGTGCCAACATTTATGACCATGACTGTATAGGGAAATACCAGCTAAGTCTTTATTGTCACATAAACATTTACCACTCCCATAGCAAGGGCCCTGCTTGGGAATTTGGGTACATCCAATATTGTATGTTACATTACTAGTTAATAAAACACCTATTTTACCAGCCATATCCCTCAGTTGTATTATTATATTGCATCACAATTACAACATATCCACTATCTATTTAGCCAACCTTCCCTTGAGGTCTGACCCTTCTATTGTTATTTATTTAATTAGGCACCTCTGCAAGGTTTGTGTAACGCTGAGCGCCCCGGTCCCTGCTCCTGGACCGGAGCGCTCACTGCGTTTGCCCCCGTAGAGTGCCCCAGTCAGATGCACTGACCGGAGACACTTCTGTTCTGTCTCTGGCGGGTCCGCGGTCCGCACTGCGGGATGTCCCCGCGTGCGCCCCGCGTCCCATCTTCACTTACCTGGGCCCGCTCCGGCTGTCTCAACTTCTCCCCTGACATGTGGTCCCCAGCGTGCGCGTCCCTGCACTATAGGGCGTGCGCCGGCTGTGTAAAATTTAAAGGGCCAGTGCACCATTGATTGGTGCCTCATCCAATCCTATAATAAAGCAGTTCCTATAAATGTACCCGGCCCCTTCCTGCCCTTGCCGGATCTTAGTTGCCCTAGTGCCCTAGAGACAGCGTTTATTGTGTAATCCCTGCCTGTTGCCGATCCCGTTACTGATGACTACCGCCTGAGAAACCTTTGCTGCCTGCCCTGACCTTTCGCTACGTCTGACTTCGCCTCTGCCTGACCCTTCTGTACCACACCAGTCTCAGCTGCCAGAGAGGTTGAGTCGCTACCGGAGGATACGACCTGGGAGTTACGGCCGCAACAAGTCCATCCCGCTTTGCGGCGGGCTCTGGTGAAAACCAGTAACGCCTTAGAACCGATCCTTCGGTACGGCCCACGCCATCGCCTCTCTGGCACAGAGGATCCACCTCCTGTACCTGCTTCCTGCTACCAGTCCGGATCCTTACAGTTTGGACATACTAAGATATATGGTAGTGTAGCTTCCCAACCATTGTATACTATAGATTTGTAAATTACTTCTTTTAACGTCTTAATCCTTCCAGTACTTATCATTTGTGAAGTTATTTTCAGTTTGACCACAGTGCTCTCGGCTGACACCTCTTTCAGGAACTGTCCAGAGCTGAATGGGTTTGCTTTGGGGATTTGCTCCTACTCTGGACATTTCCTGATACGGACAGAGGTGTCAACAGAGAGCACTGTGGTCAGACAGAAAAAGAACTTAACAACTTCCTGTGGAGCATACAGCAGCTAAGTACTGGAAGGATTAAGATTTTTTTTTTAATAAAGGTTATTTACAAATCTCTTTAATTTACTTGCACCAGTCAATTAGAATTTTTTTTTTTCCACCGGAGCACCCCTTTAAACATTCAAAAACATTTGAAACAACCATATTACAAAAGTTATTTAATTTTCATCAGTAACAACATGTAAAAAATCTGGATCCGACAGTGCCCCTTTAAGGCTCTACATAACCTGGTTACCTGACCTATACTTTCTTTTTGGGGTCCCCTATCATCTACACTCCATGAGATAAATTTTACCTTTATGGCCTAAAAGAATAGGCAAGTTTATACCAGAGCTGGTCCAATGAAAATTATGTGAAAAAAATCACATTGGGTTTATTTAGTGATTTATTTTATTAGTGATTTACAGAATGAAAGGATTTTATGAAGAGATGCCCTTTGGCACTGTTAATAGATTTAGTATTGGACGGCTGACCCATTTTTACGTTGTCACTGATTTTATTAGTTTATCACTTAGACTCTTGTGTCTCTTTAATAGAAATCTCTTAGCAGTGCCAAAGGGGGTCTGATCTTTTTGTAAATCTGCTTCATTCTGTAAATCAGTCATCTGAGATCAGACATAAGTGTCTTCACATCTGTATTATTGACAGATCAGATGTATTTCTCCTTTACAGATGGAGCTACACAAATCTATGCACTGAATGCAAAATGCTTGTTTACTCGAAAACCCCAAAATATTAACCTGGGGGCCTGTGTACCAGGGTTGGCATCTTCTCTCTGTATACCTGTTCATCCAGTTATAAAATATTTAGTACAGTATGTAATTAAACATTATGGTTTGGGCATTATCGGTGAATAAGGACCTGTTCAGGAGAGAAGTAACAGTCCTGATAGTCTGGTGTTTTAACTCTTGGTATCTAGGTGCCCATGTACTGTAATGCATGACATAGGCGTGAGAGGGAAACTGGACAGTGAATGACCGCTTGTCCAAAAGTACTCCGTTTCCCCTGTATAGACCTAAAATGAAATTTAAAAAAATTCAATGTTGGCTATCTGCAGCCACCACTAGCAGGGGCTTACTGTATACTGAATATACTCTGAACTCAGTAATAACAAAGTATGCAGTAGCCTCCCCTAGTGGTGACTGCAGGAGTTCATTCATTTAGGTCTATGCAGAGGATTTGTAGCTCTGTACCAGGAAATTAAAGGTCGGACACTTATAAAGATGTATTAAAAAACAAAATTAATATTTGACCTAAAAATGTCATAATGCTATAAGGTCATACTTTAAGGTCATTTACTTTAAAGGGGTTATCCAGGAATAGAAAAACCCAGCTAATTTCTTTCAAAAACAGCTGTTTCCAGGTTGGGTGTGGTTTTACAACTTGGCTCCATTCACTTCAATGGAACTGAGCTACAGAACCACACCCAAGCCGGAGACAGACAAGGAGAGGTTTTTGAAAGATTTTTTTTATTTTTTTCCCTGGATAACCCCTTTATGGAATGGTACTATTCTATTGACATTGAGATATACAAGGCACAACAATCAGCACTGTAAAATATGTTTGTTTGTCAATAAAGAATCATTATATTATTTTCTATGTTATTTTTCACTAGTTTGTAAACAAAGTACTTACATTTATGCTGATCTCCTAATGTAATGTACGGTAATGTTATTTCCTAACTGCACCTTCCTCTGTCTACTTACTCTGTTCCTGCAGTGCATTGTGGGAGCCCAGAAAACCATCAGAACACTGCCCCTAACAGGGGCCTAAATATAGAGAGACCCCCCAGTGACTGTCCAGGTCTACAAAGTTGGCATAGAGCCACAGGGGATGCAGTGTGATTTTAATCTGTCTGTATTCCGTCTCTAAGGTTATTTCTAGAGATGAGCGAACTTACAGTAAATTTGATTCGTCACAAACTTCTCGGCTCGGCGGTTGCTGACTTTTCCTGCATAAATTATTTCAGCTTTCAGGTGCTCCCGTGGGCTGGGAAAGGTGGATACAGTCCTAGGAGATTCTTTCCTAGGACTGTATCCACCTTTTCCAGCCCACGGGAGCACCGGAAAGCTGAACTAATTTATGCAGGAAAAGTCAGCAACCACCGAGCTGAGAAGTTCGTGACGAATCGAATTTACTGTAAGTTCGCTCATCTCTAGTTACTACTTTGTATAAACTTTACTAATCTCACACTTTAAGAAATACTAGTTAGTGACTTGCATACCTTAGAGCAGTGTTTTCCGACCAGTGTGCCTCCAGCTGTTGCAAAACTACAATTCCCAGCTTGCCCGGACAGCCTTTGGCTGTCCGGGCATGCTGGGAGTTGTAGTTTTGCAACAGCTGGAGGCACACTGGTCGGAATACACTGCCTAAAACTCGGTTCACATTACAGAATTTCCGAGTAAAATTTAACTTGGAAATTCCGACGCAGCAGAATCCCATTGCTGGCACAGTGCACACTGCCAAATTTTAGCTGGGCTGAAATTCCACCGCTGAAAGAATGATCTTGCTCATTCATTTGATAGAATCTCCCTGGAATTCGTTGCCCTCTATAGGGATGGCAATGTACGCAATGCACCTACTCAGAATCTCCAGCTGGGATTTTTCCGTCCAGAGATTGCGTAGTGTGAACATAGCCTTAGAGTTAAGGAAGGCAAATCGTTATTTGTTGCACAAACGTTAGAATAACAAAGTTAGGTGAAATTACTTTTTTCCACCTTTCATAATAATATAAAAAAAATCTGATAATCTAGCATTTGTTCTTCCATAGAACTACAGTCAATGTTGGCACCCCTAAAATTCTTCTAGCAGCCACACATGGGCTTTCACATAGAAAATACAGTCCAATCTGCAGGCATCATGGTATAGAGCAGGAGGAGCTGAGTTGATTGATATATAGTTTGCAAGACAAATTACAGAATAACTTGTCATTTATTCATGTAAATCTCTGATTATTCTTGGTTAAAGGGGTACTCCAGTAAAAAAATAAAATAACATTTTTTTTTTCATATTAACTGTCTCCAGAAAGTTAAACAGATTATTAAATTAATTCTATTATAAAATCCTAATCCTTCCAGTACTCATCAGCTCCTGAAGTTGAGTTGTTCTTTTCTATCTGACCACAGTGCTCTCTGCTGACACCTCCGTCTGTCTCAGGAACTGTCCAGACCAAGAGATGTTTGCTATGGCAATTTGCTCCTACTCTGGACAGTTCCTAAGACATACAGAGGTGAGAGCACTGTTGTCAGACAGAAAAGAACAACTCAACTTCAGCAGCTGATAAGTACTGGAAGGATTAGAGGGGTTCTCCGGTGCTTAGACATCTTATCCCCTATCCAAAGCATAGGGGATAAGATGCCCGATCGCGGGAGTCCCGCCGCTGGGGATCCCCGTGATCTTGCATGCGGCACCCCGTTTGTAATCAGTCCCCGGAGCATGTTCGCTCCGGGTCTGATTACTGTCGATCACGGGGCCGGCGGCCTCCGCCCCCGTGTGAAGCCACGCTCCACCCCTCAATGCAAGTCTATGGGAGGGGGCGTGATAGCTGTCACGCCCCCTCCCATAGACTTGCATTGAAGGGCGGAGCATGACGTCACGCGGGAGCGTGACGTCACACGCCGTCGGCCCTGTGGTCTCCGGTAATCAGACCCAGAGCGAACATGCTCCGGGGACTTATTACAAACGGGGTTCTGCGTGCAAGATCACGGGGGTACCCAGCAGCGATCGGGCATCTTATCTAAGCACCGGAGTACCCCTTTAATGTATTTTTTTTTATTTTTTTTATAGAAGTAATTTACAAATCTGTTTAACTTTCTGGAGCCAGTTGATATGAAGCAAATTGTTTTCCACTGGAGTACCCCTTTAAGTAGTCATGTGGGTGGTCCTGTTCAGTAATTGACAGTTATCTGTGTATAAGTGTACATATAGATACCTGTCAAATACTGAGTAGGACCGCCCACTTGACTATTTAACCCAGAATGGGCAGAGGTTTGCATAAATAAAAAGTTATCCTGGATCTTTTCCCACAAACCTATATATCAATCTGCTTAGCTCCTCCTGATCTAGAACATGATGCCTGCGGATTAAACAGCATTTTTAATATGACAGGTTCCCTTTAATGGAATGTTGCTGTATAATGTTTCTATATTAGACCCATTGAGCAGGGATACATTTTATATTTTGTCTTTCCCACCTGGAGAACTCTACTGTCAGACGAAAGTGGAAATCTCATTCTCACTGCTGTTATTGTTTATGTATGCGCGGCGGAGCAGATGGCGTACAGGCAAAGACGCTGCGCTTAGAGAAACTATTTTGACAGAAAGGTCAGAAAAATCAATAAAACTGGAAATAAACTGAAGGTTCCAGAGTATGTCTGCAGGAGCGTCATGTAGCGGATCCATGGGGATAGCAATACACTGCACTCCTGTTGGGACTTCACTGCTGCACAGTGAGGAAAAGAGTCATAGTAAGGACACAGACTGCGGAGTCCCTCACATTGATCTCCCTAAACCAGTGTCTCCAAACCAGGGTGGCCCCAGCTGTTGAAAAACGACAACTCCCAGCATGCCCAGACAGCCTTCGGCTGTCTGGGCATGCTGGGAGTTGTCGTTTTTCAACAGCTGGAGGCACCCTAGTTGGGAAACACTGGTTTAGGGGGACAAAAACTAAAATAAAATAAAACATAAAATAACAAATCTGCATAAGGCTGGGTTCACACCACGTTTTTCAAATACGGTTACCGTAGATGGTTTTCCGCTAAAAAACGTATGGCAAAAACCGTATACAACCGTATGACTCCAAATTAAAACGTATACGGTTTTTCCCCATACGGTTCTATCCGTTTGCATCAGTTTTTGACAACGGTTTTGCTATTTTGTTGGAATTAGTTTTCCAGCAATTTAATAAAGTTACTATTGTTCTATTGAAATTCCAATCTGCGCATGTGTCAACTCCAAAAACAGATTAGAAAAACCGTGTGCAACCGTATTCTGAAATTCTGTGTACGGTTCTCATAGACAACAATGTTAAAAGAACCGCAGACGGTTCGCATACGGTTTCTCAACCGGAGGCAAAAACGTGGTCGACAGCGTTTTTGCCTGCGGTTGAAAAATCGGCAAAACCGTATCCGAGGCAAAACGGATGCCACCGTACACAGCATTTGGAATACGGTTTACAATGCATTCTCTATGCATGCGGTTTTGGATACGGTCGTATATGTTTTTATGTGGAAAACCGTATACGGTTACCGTATTTGGAAAACGTGGTGTGAACCCAGCCTTAAACGGCCCTTTCTGAACATCAGATCCTTGTAAAGGTCACATGATTAGTTCGATGCGGGTTGCAACTCTCGGAGACATCCATCCCCTCCGGCGCTATAGATTTATCTCCGCCACCTCTCTGTAAAGATTTCTTTCTATTCAATTACTGCTCAGGAGACAGAGGTTACATGGATTTTCTGGATTTCTACCATAGAAGATTTTTTATTTATTTTTTTGCTTATAAAAACCTGTATCTGGGTAAGCACTGTGAGCTTTTATCTGCCTCACCCCTCCCAATGTGAGGCATTTGCCGTATGTCCTTATAAGTGAAGCCGCACATACGAAGGATAATTTGGTGCTAATATGATGGGTGTTCCATTTATTCTGCTGTAACATTACTACCTTGTACCCAAAGGGTGGAGGGTCTCATTACTAGTAAGTAATCCTAACAAATACTATAGGGGAGATTTATCATTGCAATTAGAGCTTTTTTTTTTTTTTGCTTACGCAGGGTGCACAATGGAGGAGGATTATAATAGCATTTAGAGCTTTTTTGCTTACGCAGGGCGCCCATTGGTGGAGGATTATAATTGCATTTAGAGCTTTTTTTTTTTTTCCTTACGCGGGGCGCACAATAAAAAGGGGATCTATATCTATATCTTTTTTCTGCTGATGCCGGGTGCACAAAGGGGGAGATTTATCATTGAATTTAGAGCCATTTTTTTTTTGTAGCTTATGTGCCAGGTGGACAAAGATTTATCCTTGCATTTAGAGCTTTTTTTTTTTTTTTTGCTTACGCCGGGTGCACAAAGGGTGATCTTTATCATTGCATTTAAAGCTTTCTTTTTTTTTTTTTTTGCTTATGCTGAGTGCACAAAGGGGGAGAGTTATCATTGCATTTAGAGCTTTTTTTTTTATTTTTTAATTTTTTTTCCTTCCTGCACACAAAATGTCACACTTGTGTCTAAGCACTTTTTTTTTGGCAACTTTCCTGGGTACACATTACCCAAGCAACTTTCAGTTTTTACTTTGCAGTGGTTGTGAATGTATGAAGTGGGAATGTGGCACGTAGACATTAAAAAAGTCTCAAACCCCTCCAAAAAGTCGAGGTCAGACCTGGCTTACAACAATGCCTTTGGAGAGCACTTTGAAAAAGTCGCAGAGGAGCGAAGGGAACATACAAAATGGTGTTTTTTGCTTATGTGCACCAAATTTATCAAACACCCCCCCCCCCCCTTAATAGTACGATAAATGTGTTGCAAATGAGTGACTTCAAAACTCAACGATGATAAATGTCCTCCTTCATGATTGTCTGTAATACGTAAAGGGGTACTCCGGTGGAAAACAATTTATTTTAAATTAACTGGTGCCAGAAAGTTATACAGATTTGTAAATTACTTCTATTAGAAGAATCTTAACCCTTCCAGTACTTATCAGCTTCTGTATACTACAGAGAAAGTTCTTTCCTTTTTGAATTTCCTTTCTGTCTGTCCGCGGTGCTCTTTACTGTCATTTCTGTCCATGTCGGGAACTGTCCAGAGCAGGATAGGTTTGCTACATTTGTTCCTGCCCTGGACAGTTCCTGACATGGACTGAGGTGTCAGCAGAGAGCACTGTGGTCAGACAGAAAGGAAATTCAAAAAGGAAAGAACCTTTCCAGCTGAAAAGTGCTGGAAAGGTTAAGATTTTTTAATAGAAGTAATTTACAAATCTGTTTAACTTTCTGGCACCGGTTGATTTAAAATAAACTGTTTTCCACCGTTGTACCCCTTTAATATGACCGGGGGGGGGGGGGGGGGGGGGGGGACTCCTTTCTGCCCAGGATTCCTAACAGGGTTAACAGCAGGAAAGGTCTCAAAGCTTTCATGCTTTATTTCCCCATTCACAACATGACTCTCTTAATACACACCTAGCCTGAAATACTCTGTGCTGCTGTGATATTTTTCTGTGATCTTACTAGCTACACACATATGTGTAATGATTTTGTAATTGGAGGTCCATCTAATTTGGATTCCTTCTATTAGCTAGAACATTGTTCTATGCTTTGTAAAAATGTATAGCACAGTGTTTTCCAACCAGGGTGCCTCCAGCTGTTGCAAAACTACCACTCCCAGCATGCCTGGACAGCCTTCGGCTGTCCAGGCATGCTGGGAGTGGTAGTTTTACAACAGCTGGAGGCACCCTGGTTGGAAAACACTGGTATAGCAGCTAAGTGAGTGTTTCTGCATCACCCCCCGCCTTCTATTCTGCACAGGATGGGCCCTATCTAAAATTAGACATGTCATTATCAGTCAACCCCCAAAACACGTCACGTTCCACTAAATGACACCATGAACATTCACTGTGTCGTTCCTCATAACTGCGCAGGTTACAATCCAGTCCTGTATCTTCTCTGATAAATGTAATTTAAAATACTCCTCTCCATCATATCTGGTTCCCCATGGACCAGAGTCATCACAGCTTTAATAGTCCCCGAATCTGTGAGCGGCGAGCTGGATCAGACACAGAGAGAGAAGTCTTTAATGACCGATCCGCAGCCTGACTGTAATACACTATTGGCAGTGAGAGTCATCCCTGAGGTCCCTGAAATAAGCCCCAGCTGTTTTTGTCGCACTACGTATCCTAGCATGCACAACTTATCCTTCCAATATGCTTCAATGCAAGAGTTAAAGGCACGCATGATGTAATGAAGGATATGACTTATCAAGGTCCCCGGGGCCTTTCTGTTAGAAAGCACGAATGATGAATGGCGCAATATCGAGTGAATGTCACCTGTAGGATTCATTTTAGCTGTTTGTGTGAGATTTGCGCGCAGTGTATATGAATGTAATGTATAGCCGTAGTTATCGCCTAAAATGTGGTTTAGACAGATCAGGAATAATAAAAAATGTTTGGTAATAACGTACCTCATTCAGGAACAGCTAAGAGTATCACTTGATCTGGAGGACCATGTATGTCCATATGTTAGAGGAGAAGTATCATGGACAAAAACCTTCTCTCCTATCCACAGGATAGGGGATACATTTTAGATCACAGGGGGTCCAAGAGCTGCCCCCCCCGCGATCTCCTGTATGGGGCCCCGGCTTTCCATCAGAGTGGCGCGTCACAACCCCCGCCCGTAGCAGGGGCCGCCATGCCCCCTCTATATAGCTCTATAGGAGAGCCGAAGATTGCCAAACAGCTCTCCCATAGAGCTATATGGAGGGGGCTTGCGGGCCCCCGCTTCGGACGGGGGTCGTTACACACCATTGTGGAAGAGAGCCGGGGCTCCATACAGGAGATTGCGGGGGGACCCCAATGCTCAGACCCCCCAGCCATCTAAAACTTATCCCCTATCCTGCGGATAGGGGATATACGTTTTTGACCACGATACTTCTCCTTTAAATGGACAGTCCTTTGAATTCAATAAAAATGATGTAATAATCTTTCTTGTAGTGGCGTTGTAAGGGAATTGAACACTTTCCACCAGGTTCCTTCACAGATTGCATTGTATGGCTGAAGGTTCCAACAGTGGGACTACCTGGGAGTTGTTATCCTGCTGAAAGAGGCCACTGCTATATAAGTGGGCACTGTCATTTGCAAAAACGTTTTATATAATGTAGACAGTAACATTATATGTCTATCAGTTATATACATTGGTTAAAAAATGTGTATATTTTTGGGTGAAAAAATACTCTTCTTAAAAAATTTATTTTTTCCACTAGGAGTTTCTTCTGTCTAGAAGCCTGTCCTGTCCCTGCAGCTATTGCTTCTCTGTACCAAGACAACAAAGAGGAAGTGTGGGCAGGGCTCTGTGTATGCTCCTGGTTTGTCAGTGAGACTGATCTGTGAGTCAGGGGAGTGGGGCAGAGCCTCAATGCACAGAGCAGCCAGTCGTGTGGTTTATAGTGTGAGAGAGGAAGTTTACACATGAGATGTGAAGGCAAACATGGGAACGTCCCCTCCTCCTCAGTGAACTGCATGCAGTGTGAGCAACATAAACAAGGGAATTCGTAGCCATAAAGCCAGGAGCCATACATTTTTCAACTGCATTAGACCACCAGGAATTTGGACATTAGACCTCCAGGGATACTAACAATAACTCCTTCTCTGCGCTTGAGCACTGTGGATATTGATATTAACTATTTCTGTGGCTAGGGGTATTTTGACTTTTTAGACAATTAAGCACTTCTATATTACATAATCTCTGGTGGCCTAGTGCATCTAATGTGTTAAAGTCAGCATTCCTCATAGTCTAGAAGGAGTTAAAGGGATATTCCAAGATTTATTTCTTCTTTAGCCATTGAGTGCTAAGTTAGAATAATGTGTAATATGCTTCTATTACCCCCGTGTGCTTCTTTACCTATTTTCATGCACAGGACGACACCAAGAGGTGCTGTAGTGCAAGTCTTTTTATCTTACTGTTGTCTCTGACCTTTCCAGGCATTCCATGTGGTCAGAGACAATATGTCCTAAATCACATGGTCTCCTGGGGTAGTGGCTATGCTGCAGTGGGTGGGTGGATAGCAAGACGGAAGGGATTTATTTTAGTACTACTGTTCACCTACCCACTGCAGCACAGCCACACCCCCTGGGGACCATGTGAATACAGAGGAAGGTCAGAGATAACAGTAAAATAAAAAGATTTGCACTACAGCACTTCTGGGTGTGGGTTCTGTACATGAAAGTGGGGCAGAGCAGCGCATGGAGGTAATAGAAGCATTTTACACAGTATTATTACTTGGCCTTATGAAGTCAAAAGCTGAAAAAAATCCTGGAATACCCCTATAATGTTTGCATCTCTAGTGGTCTAGAACAGCGAATAGGTTAGAGGAACTGACAAGTTGCTCACCCGCTCCAAACCCAATACACAGGGTTATAGTGTTGGTCAACCGGATTAAAATTTTAAATAAGTTAGCCAGATCGGTGCCGCTGTATCGGAGTTGCTCTGCGAGTGCTCACTCCCAATGCCTGTCAGCTAAGAGCGCATGCGTAATGCGCTAGTGACCACAGCAACCAGTGTGAATCTGGCAGCATAAGAAGAAGGAAGAGGGACAGGCTGACAGGCATTGGGCTAAAACTTCATGACAGTTGCGCTTTAAGTATGCATGGGATAGGCATAAGGCTATTCTTCAAGATAGAGATAGGTACGAGGCTATCCTTCATATAAGATAGAGATAGGTATGAGGCTATCCTTCATATAAGATAGAGATAGGCATAAGGCTATCCTTCATATAAGATAGAGATAGGTATAATGCTATCCTTCATATAAGATAGAGATAGGCATAAGGCTATCCATCATATAAGATAGAGATAGGTATAAGGCTATCCTTCATATAAGATAGAGATACCGCCGACACATTCTCTGTTTTTTTCCTTTGGTTTATACACATAAAGGCAGTAGAGTTTCTCATAGAACAGTATATTGGACGCACTTAATAGTAGCCCAGATTACAAAACTTCCCCAAAGGGAAATTGTTCTCCTTTAGTTGTTGTGCTCAAGACCCAACTACTCATGAAGACATGTGCAATAGCAAGGTACAGTACAGCCCCCAGCAATCGGCATTGGTCCCTATGCCAGTCGTTGTAGAACCCTATGGAGTAAAGCAGAAGAACAATCCTAGAACTTTTGTGCAAACTACTGAAGTCCTGAGTGGTTTGCACCAAGATTCTTGGATCATTCTTCTGCTTCAATCCATATAGACATGTTGTGGGCACGCTGTCCTCTTGACAAAGCTGCGTCTAGAAGCGAAACATGTGGAGGGGGGAGTAATGATTTCAATACAGTGATCACTCCAACCCGGCTTGCACATTGCAGGTCTATATGGGAACTACAGACAACAGTACTGAGTGGCCAGATAGGCACCATGGGGGAGATTTATCAAAACCAGTGCAGAGGAAAAGCTGCCCAGTTGTCCATAGCAACCAATCAGATCGCTTCTTTCATTTTTCACAGGCCTTGTTAAGAATGAAAGAAGAGATCTGATTGGTTGCTATAGGCAACTGGGCAACTTTGCCTGTCCACAGGTTTTGATAAATCTCTCCCCATATCTGTATGTGGACTCACATTTATCCACAACGGAGTGAATAGCACTGGAATTTTAATCCTTTTTGTTTGGTGTGTATGAAAACAATAAAGATTAAGTTTATATATGTGGGAAATAGGGTATCTTTGGATCACCTTTGGTGATCAATAGGTTCAAATTGCGATTCTACCCGCCATATATATTGGTCTCTTAAGTATCGAGCACTTTTGAAGACAGTTTTCAGCATGATCTTTTTGTGCAATCCTCATTTTGCTGATAACTTTTCTACTTTTTCTGTGTGTTATTCAAAAGGAGTGAAAAGGTCACAACTGATAAATTCCCCCTATGTGTTCTGACACCATACCAACTTATTTTCAACAAATTTTGCTACTGTAATTCTTACATTGAGTAACATTCTCTTGCCATGTGCATCAGTGAGCCTTGGGCCTCCATAGACCTATCTCTGGTTCACCACTCATACATCTTCAAGGTACCAACTTTTGTATGTACCAACCACTCTATACTAGGAATGTGCCCCAAGACCTGTTATTTTGGAGATGCTTGGACCCAATGGCATAGCCATCACCATTTGAACCATGTCAAAGTCTCTTATATTTTACACATTAACATCTGACTGATCATTTTCTGCCTAATATATCTTATCCCATGACAGGTGGTAATGACACAAGATACTTAAACGGATACTCCACCCCTAGACATCTTATCCCCTATCCAAAGGATAAGGGATAAGATGTCTGATCGCGGGGGACAACCCCCCCCCCCCTGTGCAATATCTGTGCAGCACCTGGCATTTGTTTAGAATGCTAAGGGCCGGCTGCGAGGGTCGTGGCGTCACGTCATGCCCCCTCAATGCAAGTCTACGGGAGGGGGCGTGGCATGGCCCCCTTCCATAGACTTGCATTGAGGGGGCATGGCGTGATATCACGAGGGGCCGTGGTTGTGACGTCACGACCCCTGCCGCTCGCTCCAATCGCTCGTAACAAATTGTTCCGAACATTGGGGCAGCGGAGTACCCCTTTAATGTTGTTCACCTGTCAGTGGTTTTAATGATATGGCTGATGTATGATCATATCGCTTGTTGAGGAAACAAAGAATTTATGTCCATGAATAGCAAAATTGCAGTAGTTGGTATAAAAGAAACTTGTCTAGGTTTTTGTTGGTACAGACTTAAGGAGTTTGGTTCTGCAGAGCCAGTTTGGTAAGTCTGTATAGTAGGTGACTACAGAATTGCACGCCCTGTGAGTTTGACAGATCGAGTGTTCTATAGATGGTAACCTGAATTTTATGGCGGAAGAAAGATGGCGGTCATCGACCGGTAATAAATCTAAGACACCTCAACGAATGTGTTCTATATCGCCACTTTAAGATGGAGGACATTCACCTTCTCAGGGACTTGCTCCTCACGGGGGATTGGCTCGCAAAAATAGATCTCAAGGTTGCGTACCTCACGGTACCAATCCATCACTCCTCCCGTCAATTCCTGCAGTTCGTGTGGGAGGGTCAGAAATGGGAGTTCTCTTGTCTTCCGTTCAGCCTGTCGTCAGCTCCGTGGTGTTTCACCAAGCTCCTGAAGCCGGTCATGGCGGCCCTGCGGAGCCGGGGTGTCCGCTTGATCATATATCTCGACGATATATTGATCATGGCACAATCAGAACAACAGGCGTTGCTACATGTGGCATGGACCACCGATCTATTGACAACTGGGTTTTCTCATCAACTATCCCAAATCCGTGTTAGTTCCCGCTCGGGACATAGAGTTTTTGGGTTTTGTCGTAGACACTCGGGAGGCGAAGTTGAGTCTGCCAAACAAGAAGCTGGTAATGCTTCGCAAAGAAATACGGGTGTTGCTCCGCAAACAGCGGGTGTCCTTACGGGCAGTGGCTCGGATCGTGGGCCTGTTGTCCGCTTCTGTACAAGCAATTTTCCCGGCGCCCCCACACTATAGGGGGCTTCAGAGATTGAAGACCAAACATTTCGCAGAGGGTTTGTCTTATGCGGATCAGGTTCCGTTATCGAAGGATGCTCGCGAGGAGCTGCTGTGGTGGCTGCGGCATGTCCAGGAATGGAATGGAAGAACAATCTTCAATTCCAAACCAGATTTGATTATCGAATCGAACTCCAGCCTGAGCGGCTGGGGTGCCAGGTGCGGGTCCTCCACCACAGGAGGGAAATGGTCGTCAGAAGAGTCTCAGTTGCACATCAACCGTCTGGAACTTCTGGCGGGCTCGTTTGCCCTCAAGAGCTTTGCTGCTCACAGGAGGAATTGTTGTATACTGCTCCGGATGGAAAACATCTTGGCAGTTCAGTATATCAATCGTCTGGGGGGCACAAAATCGATAAGCCTGGCGGATTTGGCAAAGGAGTTTTGGCTCTTTTGTCTGGAAAGGAACATTGTCATCCAGGCAGAGTACCTCCCGGAGATATCCAATTCGGTAGCGGATTGGAATTCCAGACATCTGGTGGACGGCAGTCGTGGTTTCCTCAGGTTCTGGGGATGACCATAGACTATCCGAGGATATGTCCTCTGTTCCCTTCGACCCTAATCGGACCGACAGGAGACTTTCATCCGTTGGTATTGTCGGGGCAATTACCGTTGGTGGCTTGGCTGATATCAGGTCGACCAATCTCGATTGCGACATTTCACGGGCAGCTAGAGACCTCATTTACGAGGCGTGGGCTCCAGGCACCAGGTCGGCTTACCAATCTGCCTGGGGATTATGGGTTCATTGGTGCTCACAACGGCAAATGGATCCCGTTCATGCCCCTGTGTCTGGAATTTAAAATTTTTTGTCGGAAGCCTTTCAGGATGGCAAGGCCTATAGGACTATTAATGTTTATAGGTCAGCCATTTCCGCCCAGCATGCCCCGATAGATGGGGTGGCGATAGGTCGACATGCCTTGGTTTGCTGTCTCCTCAGGGGCATACGCTTTAAATGTCCTCCGGGGCCGTGGTATGTGGCCACGGGGGATGTCTCGTTGGTTCTCAATATGTTCTCAACGTGGGAGGATAACGATACGTTGTCGTTGAAATTTTTGTCCTTTAAGCTGACTATGCTGTTATGCCTGGTGTCCATCAAGCGCGTTTCGGACGTACAGGCTTTGGACATTTCGAGGAGACAGTTCACTCTTCAAGGTGTTCAGTTTACCATCGCTAGACGTACTAAGACGGATTTACGTTCGGTATTTTATCCGATTTTTTCTTCTCACCCCAAGCTTTGTGTAGTGCGTTGTTTAAAGGCTTATGAGCTTAAGACGGCGGCGGTTAAGTCTCTGCCATTTTCTCAATTGTTAATTTCGTTTTGTCCTCCACAACAACCGGTTTCTTCTCCATCATTGGCTCGATGGGTTAAACAGGTTATGGCTTTGGCAGGTGTAGATGTTTCGTTTTTTTTCTGCACACTCATCTAGAGGTGCCATTGCTACAAAAATGGCTCAATCGGGAGGTTCGCTCTCGGAGGTTTTGAAGGCGGCGGACTGGTCATCGGAAGATACGTTTCGGCGGTTTTATTTTAGGCCGGAATGTCATGTATCTATGTCTGTATTATGATTATGTATACTTTGAACTTGCAATGATATGATCCTCCTGTCCGCCATAAAATTTAGGATTTTCCTAGTGTAGTGACGGAAAAATGTAGATTTTATAAGGACAGGAGGCGAGTATCATCCCTCCCTTCTTATTGTTATTATTGTGTTATTATTATTGTCCCATCCCTATTTTTTTCTAGGTTATTGAAGTATCTGTTGTACGGATGGTGAGTGACGTTCCGGTTCAGCGTTCGCTGGGTTGATGTTTCCAGTTCATGGAAGGTCGTTTCATCTTTGGTCCTGGAGGATCGGTTCCTGTTCGGTTCAAGATGGCTCCGTAGTGATGCGGTTTTCTACGAGTTTCTGGAGGTCGTAGTTCGGTGGCGTTCCGGTTTTCCTTGGGACTAAGAGCGTCAAGAAAGAGGAGGAGGTGGAGTCGCAATGTAGTTTTATGGAGCAAGTTCTGTTATCATTGGTTGGCATATGGAAGGGGTGCGGTCAGGTTGCTAGGTGACCTGCATCTTTTTACTTTCAGTATTGTATGAATAAATGCATCTTTTTCTTTCTGATATTGAGCTAATTAAAGAAAGATGATGCAATGATACTCGCCTCCTGTCCTTATAAAATCTACATTTTCCGTCTCTACACTAGGAAAATCCTAAATTTTACTGGACACTTGACTTATAGATCCAGTAAACCACTAGAGGGAGCCATAGGGCTAAATGTGCTGAAAACTATAATTTATGTACCAAGCTGTGACAGTTTTATTGCTAGGCTGGGGATCTGATAGGCAGCATGTTCTAATATACTAAATCTATAGCTGTAAATATATTTAGTCTCTTCTCACTTCTCCATCTGTCCGGTGACGACTTTATAATATTGTCAGATTTTATGTCATACCCCCAGTTTATGTGGCCTTATGGCTTGTTATTTGTAAGAAAAAAAAAGTCAATGGTATCAGTATGATGGAAATTGCTCCAGAATGTTCCTTACTCCTTTTTTCATTAATTTGAGATTTATGGTATTTTGGTGTCTCCAAGAGCATTCATACAATCGAGCGCTGCCTGAGGGCCCAGAGCCAATCAGCATCCATAGCAATAGATCCCTTATTCCCTTGCATCCCATGGTGTTTGCAGTACAACCTGTCAGAGACCATGTCCAACAACTATCTTCAGCTGATCCTGCCTTCTCTTGGGTGATCACAAGCTTTCATTTAATCATAACTGATCTTAGATGATTACTCAGGAGAAGGCAGGATTGGCTGGAGCTGTCAGCTGAAATCTCAGATAGATTTCAATATGAATGGCATTCTGCAGGTTGCTATGTAAAGTGATACATAAAACACTGCAGAAGCCAAGCAGTTACACATTTTTATAATAGCTTAAATTGGCGAATTCTGGTTGAATGCTGCCACCACTAGGGGGAGCTCACTACAAAAACATCTCAATGGGAGCTGTACAGAGATATGGGGTAAGTAGGTGACTTTAGGAAGCAACAAAGCTACAATAATATTTGATCTTGCTACATTATTGTGTTGTAGAAGGCTGTGATGGAGATAGGAATGTAACATCCTTTTATAAATTAAAGAAAAACATTACTATTGGCAGTCTAGGGTCTGTCACCCAAAGCGATTCTGGCACGGTTAGACTCAGTTCTTCATCAATGGGTTAATGTGTTTTTCACTGCAGAGACTTGAAGATGTAAGGAGCCGGCACTGCAGAAATGAAGTCTTCTCTATAAATACTGTATTAAGTGGCACCTTTATACCGGACTGCATTGCAGAGGACAGATGCTGATTCTACTGTAATCAGGTGACATCTCCAGATGAAGCGGGAGGGGGGGCGCTATCATACATCTACTCCAGGGGTCTCCGAGATGCTTCATTTTACATTGTTAATTGTTTTCTGTAATCTGTTAATTCACAGGAGGTTCCAAAATTTGTATGAACACCTGTTCTGGTGTAAATTTACAAAATGTGCATAACACAAAATAGAAAAGCTGCTGATCCTGCATCAAACCCACCTGAGCAGGCGGTCGAGATATGAGGACGGGATATAAGGTCGGGATATGAGGTGGGGATGTGAGGACGGGATATGAAGATGAGATGTGAGGACGGGATATGAGGATGAGATATGAGGATGGGATATGAGGATGAGATGTGAGGATGAGATGTGAGGACGGGATATGAGGATGGAATGTGAGGACGGGATATGAGGATGAGATGTGAGGACGGGATATGAGGATGGAATGTGAGGACGGGATATGAGGATGAGATGTGAGGACGGGATATGAAGATGAGATGTGAGGACAGGATATGAGGATGGAATGTGAGGACGGGATATGAGGATGAGATGTGAGGACGGGATATGAAGATGAGATGTGAGGACGGGATATGAAGATGAGATGTGAGGACGGGATATGAGGATGAGATGTGAGGTTGGGATATGAGGATGGGATGTGAGGATGGGATGTGAGGATGGGATGTGAGGATGGGATGTGAGGATGGTATGTGAGGATGGGATATGAGGATGAGATGTGAGGATGGGATATGAGGATGAGATGTGAGGTCGGAATATGAGGATGGGATGTGAGGATGGGATATGAGGATGAGATGTGAGGTCGGGATATGAAGATGAGATGTGAGGACAGGATATGAGGATGAGATGTGAGGATGGGATATGAGGATGAGATGTGAGGATGAGATGTGAGGATGGGATATGAGGATGAGATGTGAGGACAGGATATGAGGATGAGATGTGAGGTAGGGATATGAAGATGAGATGTGAGGATGGGATATGAGGATGAGATGTGAGGATGGGATATGAGGATGAGATGTGAGGACGGGATATGAGGATGAGATGTGAGGATGGGATGTGAGGATGGGATACGAGGTCGGGATGTGAGGATGGAATATGAGGTCGGGATATGAGGATGGGATGTGAGGACGGGATATGAGGATGAGATGTGAGGATGGTATATGAGGATGGGAGGATGGGATATGAGGATGAGATATGAGGATGGGATATGAGGTCGGGATGTGAGGTCGGGATGTGAGGATGAGATGTGAGGATGGGATATGAGGATGGGATGTGAGGACGGGTTATGAGGATGGGATATGAAGATGAGATGTGAGGATGGGATATGAGGACGGGATATGAGGATGAGATGTGAGGTCGGGATGTGAGGATGGTATATGAGGATGGGATGTGAGGCGGTATATGAGGATGAGATGTGAGGATGGGATATGAGGATGGGATGTGAGGCGGTATATGAGGATGAGATGTGAGGATGGGATATGAGGATGGGATGTGAGGATGGTATATGAGGATGGGATGTGAGGCGGTATATGAGGATGGTATATGAGGATGGGATGTGAGGATGGGATGTGAGGCGGTATATGAGGATGGGATGTGAGGTGGTATATGAGGATGGGATGTGAGGACAGTATATGAGGATGGGATGTGAGGATGGTATATGAGGATGGGATCTGAGGATGGGATGTGAGGCGGTATATGAGGATGGGATGTGAGGCGGTATATGAGGACGGGATGTGAGGATGGTATGTGAGGATGGGATGTGAGGATGGTATATGAGGATGGGATGTGAGGCGGTATATGAGGATGGTATATGAGGATGGGATGTGAGGATGGGATGTGAGGTGGTATATGAGGATGGGATGTGAGGCGGTATGAGCATGGAATGTGAGGCAGTATAAGAGGATGGTATGTGAGGATGGGATGTGAGGATGGTATATGAGGATGGGATGTGAGGCGGTATATGAGGATGGGATGTGAGGATGGGATGTGATGTCGGTATATGAGGATGGGATGTGAGGACGGTATATGAGGATGGGATGTGAGGACGGTATGTGAGGATGGGATGTGAGGACGGTATGTGAGGATGGGATGTGAGGACGGGATGTGAGGATGGGATATGAGGTTGGAATGTGAGGACGGGATATGAGGATGGGATGTGAGGACGGGGATATAAGGTCAGAATACAAGGATGGGATTTGAGGACGAGATGTGAGGATGGTATATGAGGATGGGATGTGAGGCGGTATATGAGGACGGTATATGAGGATGGGATGTGAGGACGGGGATATAAGCTCAGGATACAAGGATGAGATTTGAGGACGAGATGTGAGGATGGTATATGAGGATGGGATGTGAGGCGGTATATGAGGATGGGATATGAGGATGGGATGTGAGGACGGGGATATAAGGTCAGGATACAAGGATGGGATTTGAGGACGAGATGTGAGGATGGTATGTGAGGATGGTATATGAGGATGGGATGTGAGGCGGTATATGAGGATGGGATGTGAGGATGGGATATGAGGATGGGATGTGAGGCGGTATATGAGGACGGGATAGGAGGTTGGGATATGAGGATGGGATGTGAGGTCGGGATATGAGGATGGGATGTGAGGCGGTATATGAGGATGGTATATGAGGATGGTATATGAGGATGGGATGTGAGGCGGTATATGAGGATGGGATGTGAGGATGGGATATGAGGATGGGATGGGAGGCGGTATATGAGGACGGGATGTGAGGATGGTATATGAGGATGGGATGTGAGGACGGGATGTGAGGACGGGATGTGAGGTTGGAATGTGAGGACGGGATATGAGGATGGGATGTGAGGACGGGGATATAAGGTCAGAATACAAGGATGGGATTTGAGGACGAGATGTGAGGATGGTATATGAGGATGGGATGTGAGGCGGTATATGAGGACGGTATATGAGGATGGGATGTGAGGACGGGGATATAAGCTCAGGATACAAGGATGAGATTTGAGGACGAGATGTGAGGATGGTATATGAGGATGGGATGTGAGGCGGTATATGAGGATGGGATATGAGGATGGGATGTGAGGACGGGGATATAAGGTCAGGATACAAGGATGGGATTTGAGGACGAGATGTGAGGATGGTATGTGAGGATGGTATATGAGGATGGGATGTGAGGCGGTATATGAGGATGGGATGTGAGGATGGGATATGAGGATGGGATGTGAGGCGGTATATGAGGACGGGATAGGAGGTTGGGATATGAGGATGGGATGTGAGGTCGGGATATGAGGATGGGATGTGAGGCGGTATATGAGGATGGTATATGAGGATGGTATATGAGGATGGGATGTGAGGCGGTATATGAGGATGGGATGTGAGGATGGGATATGAGGATGGGATGGGAGGCGGTATATGAGGACGGGATGTGAGGATGGTATATGAGGATGGGATGTGAGGACGGGATGTGAGGACGGGATGTGAGGATGGTATATGAGGATGGGATGTGAGGCGGTATATCAGGATGGGATGTGAGGATGGGATATGAGGATGGGATGGGAGGCAGTATATGAGGACGGGATGTGAGGATGGTATATGAGGATGGGATGTGAGGATGGGATGTGAGGATGGGATATGAGGATGGGATGTGAGGATGGGATGGGAGGCTGTATATGAGGAAGGGATGTGAGGACCGAATATGAGGATGGGATGTGAGGCGGTATATGAGGATGGGATGTGAGTATGGGATGTGAGGCGGTATATGAGGATGGTATATGAGGATGGGATGTGAGGCGGTATATGAGGACGGGATAGGAGGTCGGGATATGAGGATGGGATGTGAGGCGGTATATGAGGATGGGATGTGAGGTCGGGATATGAGGATGGGATGTGAGGCGGTATATGAGGATGGTATGTGAGGATGGTATATGAGGATGGGATGTGAGGCGGTATATGAGGATGAGATGTGAGGATGGGATATGAGGATGGGATGGGAGGCAGTATATGAGGACGGGATGTGAGGATGGTATGTGAGGATGGGATATGAGGATGGGATGTGAGGATGGGATGGGAGGCTGTATATGAGGAAGGGATGTGAGGATGGAATGTGAGGACGGTATATGAGGATGGGATGTGAGGATGGGATATGAGGATGGGATGGGAGGCGGTATAGGAGGACGGGATGTGAGGATGGTATATGAGGATGGAATGTGAGGACGGTATATGAGGATGGGATATGAGGATGGGATGGGAGGCTGTATATGAGGGAGGGATGTGAGGCGGTATATGAGGATGGGATGTGAGGCGGTATATGAGGATGGTATATGAGGATGGGATGTGAGGATGGTATATGAGGATGGGATGTGAGGCGGTATATGAGGATGGGATGTGAGGATGGGATATGAGGATGGGATGTGAGGCGGTATATGAGGACGGGATAGGAGGTTGGGATATGAGGATGGGATGTGAGGCGGTATATGAGGATGGGATGTGAGGTCGGGATATGAGGATGGGATGTGAGGCGGTATATGAGGATGGTATATGAGGATGGGATGTGAGGCGGTATATGAGGATGGGATGTGAGGATGGGATATGAGGATGGGATGGGAGGCGGTATATGAGGACGGGATGTGAGGATGTAATATGAGGATGGGATGTGAGGACGGGATGTGAGGACGGGATGTGAGGATGGTATATGAGGATGGGATGTGAGGATGGGATATGAGGATGGGATGGGAGGCGGTATATGAGGACGGGATGTGAGGATGGTATATGAGGATGGGATGTGAGGATGGGATATGAGGATGGGATGTGAGGATGGGATGGGAGGCTGTATATGAGGAAGGGATGTGAGGACCGAATATGAGGATGGGATGTGAGGCGGTATATGAGGATGGGATGTGAGTATGGGATGTGAGGCGGTATATGAGGATGGTATATGAGGATGGGATGTGAGGCGGTATATGAGGACGGGATAGGAGGTCGGGATATGAGGATGGGATGTGAGGCGGTATATGAGGATGGGATGTGAGGCGGTATATGAGGATGGGATGTGAGGATGGTATGTGAGGATGGTATATGAGGATGGGATGTGAGGCGGTATATGAGGATGAGATGTGAGGATGGGATATGAGGATGGGATGGGAGGCAGTATATGAGGACGGGATGTGAGGATGGTATGTGAGGATGGGATATGAGGATGGGATGTGAGGATGGGATGGGAGGCTGTATATGAGGAAGGGATGTGAGGACGGTATATGAGGATGGAATGTGAGGACGGTATATGAGGATGGGATGTGAGGATGGGATATGAGGATGGGATGGGAGGCGGTATAGGAGGACGGGATGTGAGGATGGTATATGAGGATGGAATGTGAGGACGGTATATGAGGATGGGATATGAGGATGGGATGGGAGGCTGTATATGAGGGAGGGATGTGAGGCGGTACATGAGGATGGGATGTGAGGCGGTATATGAGGATGGTATATGAGGATGGGATGTGAGGATGGTATATGAGGATGGGATGTGAGGCGGTATATGAGGATGAGATGTGAGGTCGGGATGTGAGGATGGGATATGAGGATGGGATGTGAGGATGGGATATGAGGATGGGATGTAAGGCGGTATATGAGGATGGGATGTGAGTACGGTATATGAGGATGGGATGTGAGGACGGGATGTGAGGACGGGATGTGAGGACGGTATATGAGGATGGGATGTGAGGACGGTATATGAGGACGGGATGTGAGGACGGTATATGAGGATGGGATGTGAGGACGGGATGTGAGGACGGGATGTGAGGACGGTATGTGAGGACGGGATGTGAGGACGGTATATGAGGACGGGATATGAGGACAGGATGTGAGGACGGTATATGAGGACGGGATGTGAGGACGGTATATGAGGATGGGATGTGAGGATGGGATATGAGGATGGGATGTGAGGCGGTATATGAGGACGGGATAGGAGGTTGTGATATGAGGATGGGATGTGAGGCGGTATATGAGGATGGGATGTGAGGTCGGGATATGAGGATGGGATGTGAGGCGGTATATGAGAATGGTACATGAGGATGGGATGTGAGGATGGGATGTGAGGATGGTATGTGAGGATGGTATATGAGGATGGGATGTGAGGCGGTATATGAGGATGGGATGTGAGGATGGGATATGAGGATGGGATGGGAGGCGGTATATGAGGACGGGATGTGAGGATGGGATGTGAGGATGGGATATGAGGATGGGATGTGAGGATGGGATTGGAGGCTGTATATGAGGAAGGGATGTGAGGACCGAATATGAGGATGGGATGTGAAGCGGTATATGAGGATGGGATGTGAGGATGGGATGTGAGGCGGTATATGAGGATGGTATATGAGGATGGGATGTGAGGCGGTATATGAGGACGGGATAGGAGGTCGGGATATGAGGATGGGATGTGAGGCGGTATATGAGGATGGGATGTGAGGTGGTATATGAGGATGGGATGTGAGGCGGTATATGAGGATGGTATATGAGGATGGGATGTGAGGATGGTATATGAGGATGGGATGTGAGGCGGTATATGAGGATGAGATGTGAGGATGGGATGTGAGGATGGAATATGAGGATGGGATGTAAGGCGGTATATGAGGATGGGATGTGAGTACGGTATATGAGGATGGGATGTGAGGACGGGACGTGAGGACGGGATGTGAGGACGGTATATGAGGATGGGATGTGAGGACGGTATATGAGGACGGGATGTGAGGACGGTATATGAGGATGAGATGTGAGGACGGGATGTGAGGACGGTATGTGAGGACGGTATGTGAGGACGGGATGTGAGGACGGTATATGAGGACGGGATGTGAGGACGGTATATGAGGACAGGATGTGAGGACGGTATATGAGGACGGGATGTGAGGACGGTATATGAGGATGGGATGTGAGGATGGGATATGAGGATGGGATGTGAGGCGGTATATGAGGACGGGATAGGAGGTTGGGATATGAGGATGGGATGTGAGGCGGTATATGAGGATGGGATGTGAGGCGGTATATGAGGATGGGATGTGAGGTCGGGATATGAGGATGGGATGTGAGGCGGTATATGAGGATGGTATATGAGGATGGGATGTGAGGATGGCATGTGAGGATGGTATGTGAGGATGGTATATGAGGATGGGATGTGAGGCGGTATATGAGGATGGGATGTGAGGATGGGATATGAGGATGGGATGGGAGGCGGTATATGAGGACGGGATGTGAGGATGGGATATGAGGATGGGATGTGAGGATGGGATGGGAGGCTGTATATGAGGAAGGGATGTGAGGACCGAATATGAGGATGGGATGTGAGGCGGTATATGAGGATGGTATATGAGGATGGGATGTGAGGCGGTATATGAGGACGGGATAGGAGGTCGGGATATGAGGATGGGATGTGAGGCGGTATATGAGGATGGGATGTGAGGTCGGGATATGAGGATGGGATGTGAGGCGGTATATGAGGATGGGATGTGAGGATGGTATGTGAGGATGGTATATGAGGATGGGATGTGAGGCGGTATATGAGGATGAGATGTGAGGATGGGATATGAGGATGGGATGGGAGGCAGTATATGAGGACGGGATGTGAGGATGGTATGTGAGGATGGGATATGAGGATGGGATGTGAGGATGGGATGGGAGGCTGTATATGAGGAAGGGATGTGAGGACGGTATATGAGGATGGAATGTGAGGACAGTATATGAGGATGGGATGTGAGGATGGGATATGAGGATGGGATGGGAGGCGGTATAGGAGGACGGGATGTGAGGATGGTATATGAGGATGGAATGTGAGGACGGTATATGAGGATGGGATATGAGGATGGGATGGGAGGCTGTATATGAGGGAGCGATGTGACGCGGTATATGAGGATGGGATGTGAGGCGGTATATGAGGATGGTATATGAGGATGGGATGTGAGGATGGTATATGAGGATGGGATGTGAGGCGGTATATGAGAATGGGATGTGAGGATGGGATATGAGGATGGGATGTGAGGCGGTATATGAGGACGGGATAGGAGGTTGGGATATGAGGATGGGATGTGAGGCGGTATATGAGGATGGGATGTGAGGTCGGAATATGAGGATGGGATGTGAGGCGGTATATGAGGATGGTATATGAGGATGGGATGTGAGGCGGTATATGAGGATGGGATGTGAGGATGGGATATGAGGATGGGATGGGAGGCGGTATATGAGGACGGGATGTGAGGATGGTATATGAGGATGGGATGTGAGGACGGGATGTGAGGACGGGATGTGAGGATGGTATATGAGGATGGGATGTGAGGATGGGATATGAGGATGGGATGGGAGGCGGTATATGAGGACGGGATGTGAGGATGGTATATGAGGATGGGATGTGAGGATGGGATGTGAGGATGGGATATGAGGATGGGATGTGAGGATGGGATGGGAGGCTGTATATGAGGAAGGGATGTGAGGACCGAATATGAGGATGGGATGTGAGGATGGGATGTGAGGCGGTATATGAGGATGGTATATGAGGATGGGATGTGGGGCGGTATATGAGGACGGGATAGGAGGTCGAGATATGAGGATGGGATGTGAGGCGGTATATGAGGATGGGATGTGAGGCGGTATATGAGGATGGGATGTGAGGATGGTATGTGAGGATGGTATATGAGGATGGGATGTGAGGCGGTATATGAGGATGAGATGTGAGGATGGGATATGAGGATGGGATGGGAGGCAGTATATGAGGACGGGATGTGAGGATGGTATGTGAGGATGGGATATGAGGATGGGATGTGAGGATGGGATGGGAGGCTGTATATGAGGAAGGGATGTGAGGACGGTATATGAGGATGGAATGTGAGGACGGTATATGAGGATGGGATGTGAGGATGGGATATGAGGATGGGATGGGAGGCGGTATAGGAGGACGGGATGTGAGGATGGTATATGAGGATGGAATGTGAGGACGGTATATGAGGATGGGATATGAGGATGGGATGGGATGGGAGGCTGTATATGAGGGAGGGATGTGAGGCGGTATATGAGGATGGGATGTGAGGCGGTATATGAGGATGGTATATGAGGATGGGATGTGAGGATGGTATATGAGGATGGGATGTGAGGCGGTATATGAGGATGAGATGTGAGGTCGGGATGTGAGGATGGGATATGAGGATGGGATGTGAGGATGGGATATGAGGATGGGATGTAAGGCGGTATATGAGGATGGGATGTGAGTACGGTATATGAGGATGGGATGTGAGGACGGGATGTGAGGACGGGATGTGAGGACGGTATATGAGGATGGGATGTGAGGACGGTATATGAGGACGGGATGTGAGGACGGTATATGAGGATGGGATGTGAGGACGGGATGTGAGGACGGGATGTGAGGACGGTATGTGAGGACGGTATGTGAGGACGGGATGTGAGGACGGTATATGAGGACGGGATGTGAGGACGGTATATGAGGACAGGATGTGAGGACGGTATATGAGGACGGGATGTGAGGACGGTATATGAGGATGGGATGTGAGGATGGGATGTGAGGCGGTATATGAGGACGGGATAGGAGTTTGGGATATGAGGATGGGATGTGAGGCGGTATATGGGGATGGGATGTGAGGTCGGGATATGAGGATGGGATGTGAGGCGGTATATGAGGATGGTATATGAGGATGGGATGTGAGGATGGGATGTGAGGATGGTATGTGAGGATGGTATGTGAGGATGGTATATGAGGATGGGATGTGAGGCGGTATATGAGGATGGGATGTGAGGATGGGATATGAGGATGGGATGGGAGGCGGTATATGAGGACGGGATGTGAGGATGGGATGTGAGGATGGGATATGAGGATGGGATGTGAGGATGGGATGGGAGGCTGTATATGAGGAAGGGATGTGAGGACCGAATATGAGGATGGGATGTGAGGCGGTATATGAGGATGGGATGTGAGGATGGGATGTGAGGCGGTATATGAGGATGGTATATGAGGATGGGATGTGAGGCGGTATATGAGGACGGGATAGGAGGTCGGGATATGAGGATGGGATGTGAAGCGGTATATGAGGATGGGATGTGAGGTCGGGATATGAGGATGGGATGTGTGGCAGTATATGAGGATGGGATGTGAGGCGGTATATGAGGATGGGATGTGAGGATGGTATGTGAGGATGGTATATGAGGATGGGATGTGAGGCGGTATATGAGGATGAGATGTGAGGTCGGGATATGAGGTCGGGATATGAGGACGGGATGTGAGGATGGTATATGAGGATGGGATGTGAGGATGGGATGTGAGGATGGGATATGAGGATGGGATGTGAGGATGGGATGGGAGGCTGTATATGAGGAAGGGATGTGAGGACCGAATATGAGGATGGGATGTGAGGCGGTATATGAGGATGGGATGTGAGGATGGGATGTGAGGCGGTATATGAGGAAGGGATGTGAGGACTGAATATGAGGATGGAATGTGAGGCGGTATATGAGGATGGGATGTGAGGATGGGATGTGAGGCGGTATATGAGGACGGGATAGGAGGTCGGGATATGAGGATGGGATGTGAGGCGGTATATGAGGATGGGATGTGAGGTCGGGATATGAGGATGGGATGTGAGGCGGTATATGAGGATGGGATGTGAGGTGGTATATGAGGATGGGATGTGAGGCGGTATATGAGGATGGGATGTGAGGATGGTATGTGAGGATGGTATATGAGGATGGGATGTGAGGCGGTATATGAGGATGAGATGTGAGGTCGGGATATGAGGATGGGATGTGAGGCGGTATATGAGGATGGGATGTGAGGATGGGATATGAGGATGGGATGGGAGGCAGTATATGAGGACGGGATGTGAGGATGGTATGTGAGGATGGGATGTGAGGATGGGATGGGAGGCTGTATATGAGGAAGGGATGTGAGGACGGTATATGAGGATGGAATGTGAGGACGGTATATGAGGATGGGATGTGAGGATGGGATATGAGGATGGGATGGGAGGCGGTATATGAGGACGGGATGTGAGGACGGTATATGAGGATGGAATGTGAGGACGGTATATGAGGATGGTATGTAAGGATGGGATGGGAGGCTGTATATGAGGGAGGGATGTGAGGCGGTATATGAGGATGGGATGTGAGGATGGGATGTGAGGCGGTATATGAGGATGGTATATGAGGATGGGATGTGAGGATGGTATATGAGGATGGGATGTGAGGCGGTATATGAGGATGAGATGTGAGGTCGGGATATGAGGATGGGATATGAGGATGGGATGTAAGGCGGTATATGAGGATGGGATGTGAGGACGGTATATGAGGATGGGATGTGAGGACGGGATGTGAGGACGGTATATGAGGACGGGATGTGAGGACGGTATATGAGGATGGGATGTGAGGACGGGATGTGAGGATGGGATGTGAGGACGGTATGTGAGGACGGGATGTGAGGACGGTATATGAGGACGGGATGTGAGGACGGGATGTGAGGACGGTATATGAGGATGGGATGTGAGGACGGGGATATAAGGTCAGGATACAAGGATGGGATTTGAGGACGGGATATGAGGATGGGATGTGAGGACGGGATATGAGGTCGGGATGTGAGGACGGGGATACGAGGTTGGGATATGAGGGTGTGATATAAGGTTGGGATATGAGGTGGACATGTGAGGAAATGATATAAGGTCGGGATGGGATATTAAGTTGTGATATGAGGATAAAAGCGTCATTGATTCTTTTGCTCTCTCACAAGATTTAGGTAGGAAGACCGGGTAACGCGGAGTACTCTGCTAATATGTTATAAATACGAGTGAAGATTCTGGTCTGCCTGACACATGCCTGATAGACGGATACTTAAAAATTCAGTCCCAAATACTATATATAGACAGCAGAATATCTGCAAAAATGTTCAGAATGCCAGGGTGCTGGCCAGGAGATCGCAGGGGGGTCCCAACGGCCGGACCCCCACGAGCAGACATCTTATCCCCTACCCTTTGGATAAGGGATAAGATGTCCAGGGACAGAGAACCCCTTTAACAAGGGGTTCAGCAAAGCCTGCTAAATGGAACTCTGCAGAAATTCAAAGCTCCATGGACTTCAGTGGGATTCCGCAAAATTAAATACAAGTCTTCAAATTTAGCAAAATTCAGAATGCGGAATCTCCACGGTTGAACTTCCGCCAATTGAAATTCTGCTGTGTGAATCTGACAGCTAAATCCCATTAAACATAAAGGGCTTTAAATTTTGGCGGAATTCTTCTGCGGAATTCAGCATGGAAATTCCGCCTTATGAACATAGCCTAAAACTGCCAGGAAAATGAACTCTCTGGGTGACCAGGTGACAGTAAGAGCTGCTTTATGGGAGCCAATATGGCTGAAGAACAACTACAGTACTTCTAGAAGTCTGGAACGCACACAGCTTGTCGGAAACAAGAGCGTATAAGAAACACATGATCATTCCTTCTCCTGGGGCGAATGCTTATGTTGGAACAGAGGGAGCTGGACCGGGGAGTCTTGACATCTTGTCTATTATCGGTCCCGTCAAGGCTTTACCCTGTGCTTATCCTTGCAAAAACCAATAATGATTGACTAAATATAAGAAAAAAGACAGTATACAGCGGCTACATGAAGGTACCAGGTGACATCTGGGGGTCCCTTTGGTCCCTTATTGCTGCCGTCAGCAGGTGCCACTTGTGTAGAAGAGCATTATAAGTGAGATATGGCAGAACAGTATTATAGAGGGCAGCTAAGGAGGTTCTATAGGAGAATGCAGTTTGGGGCTTGTATTGTTAATGAGTAAATTCCAGCTTCCCTCAGGGACCGTCTTAAGTTTAGCATCCATGGAAACATTTCTCCTTGCAATGACCTTGTTCTTTATTAAAGCCTCCAAATGCAGAGTAAGTGTCACGTTCCTATAAATCTGCCGGGTAAGTAAACTTTTAGTTCTAGTCCTAGCACAAATCAGTTTCTAGGAAAGCTGGGTGACAGTCAGTATTACATTACCCATCTTTTCTAAGTATATGATTGGCTTATTTTTCTAGTATTGTAGTGCTCTAAGGGCCTGCATTTATGTTACTGCACAAATAGGAAAGTGGGGTAACAGCCCATAATCCTTTGTGATAAAGCTTTATTAGGCTCTTGTTATCGTGCCTTAAGTGGATCTACCCAGCATCTTGGGATGTTCACCCAGCTTTCCCACAAACCTGAATGTCAATGCTACCTTATTATAGACATATTAGTTGTCACCCAGCTTTCTTAGACCCCGGAATGGCAAATCTGTCCAGTTACAAAGCATTGAAGATTTGAGGGGAGTGACAAATTCCTAATGAGGGTTGCAACTCAGCTTTCCCACAGACAGATGTAACCAAGAAACTTAAAGCAGTGTTTCCCAACCACGGTGCCTACAGCTGTTGCAAAACTACAAGTCCCAGCATTCCCATACAGCCTTTAGCTGTCTGGGCATGCTGTTAGTTGTAGTTTTGCAACAGCTGGAGGCACCCTGGTTGGGGAACACTGATCTATAGCCAAATGCTATAGCGCAAAGCTGACATTTGCTAGGATTTACCTTTGTATTATAGCAGTGTTTCCCAACCAGTGCACCTCCAGCTGTTGCAGAACTACAACTTCCAGCATACCCGGACAGCCAAAGGCTGCCCGGGTATTCTGGGAGTTGTAGTTCTGCAACAGCTGGAGGCACACTGGTTAGGAAACGCTGATCTATAGCCAAATGCTATAGCGCAAAGCTGAAATCTGCTTGGATTTACCTTGGTATTATAGCAGTATTTCCCAACCAGTGTGCCTCCAGCTGTTGCAGAACTACAACTCCCAGCATGCCCGGACAGCCAAAGGCTGTCCGGGCATGCTGGGAGTTGTAGTTCTGCAACAGCTGGAGGCCCACTGATTGGGAAACACTGATCTATAGCCAAATGCTATAGTCTAAAGCTCAATTTACTAGGATTTGCATTGGTATTATAGCAGTGTTTCCCAACCAGTGCTCCTCTGGGCATGCTGGGAGATGTAGTTTTGCAACAGCTTAAGGCAGCCTGGTTAGGAAATACTGATCTACAGCTAAATACTATAGCAGGAGGCTTACATGTACTAGGATTTGCTTTGTTATTTAAGAGGTAAATGCCCTTTCAATCTCTTTAAATATCAAAGTGAGTATAAAATAAAAAAAACACCAAAATGTTAATCTGGTGGGAGTTTTATATGTAGAATTTTTTTCCGTCTTTTTCATTTGGCTGGCAGGGACTGGAGGGAACGAGGGAGAGAGAGAGAATAAGAGGTGGGGGAAGGAGGAGGAACAGAGAGAGTCAGATAAAACGTGAAAAGCAGCGGAGGCACAACACGCTGGATGGAGTCTCGTGTCCCTGTCACCCTTCATGGATTCAGCCCGCTGGCATTACAACCATACCCGCAGCCAACCTCTAGGACACTGCCCCCCATCTGGATAAAGAACTTCTCTATTTCCAAGTGAGCTCCAAAGTGCAGACACTCAGGGGATAGGAATCACTCAAGGTAACAGCTTCTTGTTTCATGTCTATAGGGGGGAAAGGGGTAGAGGTGGGCAATGCCAATGTCCGAACCCTACCAGTCTTTGTGTGTGGTGGAGCTGGTACAGGAGAATGCTTATATCATTGGAATATAAGAGTATATATATATGGAATATAAGAGTAAGGAATCCAAGCATCTGCAGGACTCCTGCAATACAGAGTCCTCCTTAAGGCGCAATGAGACGTATTGCCCGATTTTTGCGCCACTTTGAATTCTGTACAATTTATTTATTTTAATAAGCAAATGACCCAATGGTTGCCCCATCTGATGCACACAACTGTCTAGTTATACAATACGTTATATAGTTCCGGTTATAGGACAACTTTGCTGCTTGTTCTTAAGGGTAAGGAGCAATGCTGTATATGACTTGTAGGTAGCCAGTGGCCATGGCATGCTGATGTTTGTAGTACGACAGCACTCAAACAATCGCATGATTGATAGGCTTCTGACTAAGCTTTGCTGGCACTTGTAGTTCTTCAGTGTTTGCATGTCATTGGATGCATGCCTCTCATCTACAGACATCTGGCTAGCTACACATGCTGATATTTGTAGTTCTTCAATCTCTGTGTGACATTGGATGCATGCTGCTCATTTACAGACATCTGGCTAGCTACACATGCTGATATTTGTAGTTCTTCAATCTCTGTGTGACATCGGATGCATGCTGCTCATTTACAGACATCTGGCTAGCTACACATGCTGATATTTGTAGTTCTTCAATCTCTGTGTGACATCGGATGCATGCTGCTCATTTACAGACATCTGGCTAGCTACACATGCTGATATTTGTAGTTCTTCAATCTCTGTGTGACATTGGATGCATGCCTCTCATCTACAGACATCTGGCTAGCTACACATGCTGGCACTTATAGTTCTTCAATCTCTGTGTGTTACTGAATACATGCCTCTCATCTACAGACATCTGGGTAGTAACACATGCTGACACTTGTAGTTCTTCAGTCACTGCATGTCATTGGATGCATTTCTCATCTACAGACATCTGGCTTGCTACACATGCTGATATTTGTAGTTCTTCAGTGTTTGCGTGTTATTGGATACATGCCTCTCATTTAAAAACATCTGGGTAGCTAAACATGCTGACACTTGTAGTTCTTCAGTCTCTGTGTGACATTAGATGCATGCCTCTCATCTATAGACATCTTGCTAGCTACACATGCTGATATTTGTAGTGCTGCAACCTCTGTGAGTTATAGTAAGCTCCCCTGTGATTGACCTATAATTTTAAAGATTACTGTACCTGTAAAATTACTTTGAGCGTTAGCCTTCTACTCTTCTATGGACTGGAAGCTAGCAGAGAATACTGATACTTGTAGTTCTACAACATCAACAGAGTCACAGGAAACTTCCTTGTATAGAATTTAAAGGGGTACTCCGGTGGAAAACTTATTATTATTATTTTTTTAAATAAACTGATGCTAGAAAGTTAAACAGATTTGTAAATTACTTCAATTAAAAAAATTTACCCTCCCAGTACTTTTTACCAGCTGTATGCTACAGAGGAAATTATTTTCTTTTTGAATTTCTTTTTTGTCTTGTCCACAGTGCTCTCTGCTGACACCTCTGTCAGTGTCAGGAACTGTCCAGAGCAGGATAGGTTTGCTATGGGACTTTTCTCCTGCTCTGGACAGTTCCCAATACGGGCATCAGGTGTCAGCAGAGAGCACTGTGAACAAGACAAAAAAGAAATTAAAAAAGAAAATAATTTACTCTGTAGCATACAGCTGGTAAAAAGTACTGGAAGGGTAAAAAAAATTTTAATAGAAGTAATTTACAAATCTGTTTAAATTTCTGGCAGCAGTTGATAAAAAAAAATGTTTTCCACCGGAGTACCCCTTTAAATAGCAAAGCATGTTGATAGCTGTAGTTCTGCAACCTCCAAATACTCACAGGACACCTGCAATTTATAGATCACAGGCAGGCTAAGAATGCTGACACTTGTAGTCCTTATAGTCTAGGTTGCTATACAGGGCATCCAAGACTTGTGGCTCACTAACCACTGTATTGTACATAAAAAATAGAATGACCTGTAGTATAATAAAATGAATTATGGTTATGAGCCGCCTATTAGGATGCCTGGGTGCCGGAGAGGGAGCCTGAGAAAAGGCTACCACATCCAAGGAAGACAGCAGGCGAGCAAATTACTCACTCCTGACTTGGGGAGGTAGTGACGAAAAATAACAATACAGGACTCTTTCGAGGCCCTGTAATTGGAATGAGTACACTTAAAATCCTTTAACGAGGATCTATTGAGGGCAAGTCTGGTGCCAGCAGCCGGTGTTATTCCAGCTCCAATAGCGTATATTAAAGTTGCTGCAGTTAAAAAGCTCGTAGTTGAATCTTGGGATCGAGCTGGCGGTCCGCTGCAGGCGAGCTACCGCCTGTCCCAGCCCCTGCCTCTCTGTGTTTTTGATCTTTTTTGGTGATAATACAGGGCTTCTATTAGGAAAGGGGCATCTTTTTATTTATTTTTTACACTTCATACTTTTATTGAAGAACTTACATTTTTTTACACTTTTTACAGGTTATACTATGCCGCAATACATTTGTACTGCAGCACAGTATGACCCGATGAGCTGCACACACTTCAGCCTGTGCGATCCACCCTCTGGCTGGATCTCACAGGCTTCAGTAGCAGGCAGACAGGAGGTCATTATCTGACCTCCTGCTGTCATAGCAACCAACAGCGACCCGCGATCGTATCGCTGCGCCGCTGTTGGTGAACAGGGGAGAGCGCTCCCCCTGTCAACACCATAGATGCCGTGATCAGGATCGTCGCGATTGCGGCTCCGGCAGCTGTGGCGGAACTCCGGCTGTGATTAACAGCCAGGTGTCCCTATCAACTGCAATTCCATACACAGTGCCAGATACAATGTCCCATATAGTGCAAGCAATAATAGCCAATACAATGGACCTTATTTACTAAGCTGAAACTTTTTATCAGGTTTTTGGACAACATTTTAGGCGCACTCCTGTGCGACAAGCATGCGCTTAAATAAGCAGACAATTTCAGAAATCACTGTGAGTGTTTTTGAATTCCCTACAATGGGGCGTGGCTTCTCCAAAAAGGGGCGTAATCCGACATTTTACAGGAAACCCATGGTTTATTGTCCGAAACCCGAGAAAAAGAGTGATTCTTGAAAACCCAACTGCCTGCGGCTGGTGTAAAAACTGATAAAATGGAGTGTTTTTTCCCAAGTAAAAATACAGTATGGGAGGGAAACAATAATGTGGAGTCATTATGGGTAGAAATATATGGAGATAAAAAAAAAAAAACTGATAGGGGTTTACTATAAGCCACCAAACATAATGGAAGATGCAGAAGATCAATTACTGAGGCAAATAAATAAGGCAGCAAATCAGAATGAGGTGATAATAATGGGGGACCTTAGGGGGCGTGGCCTGGCTGTCTGACTGAATGCACGCGTGAGCCCTGAGCTCCAGCTCTAGCGCTGTATTAAGCGACGAATATTTCACCCAGCAAACTGCCGCTATGCCCACCACAAGAAAAATCGTCAAGCTCAACTCTCTAAATTTCACTTTACTAGAAGTCCGGAGGACTCCCAAAATGACTGCCGCAGGAGCCGCGGTCAGACTTCAGAGCGCACTTCCTCCCCCAGCTCTTCTCATCACTCCTTGACTCGGGGCCTCAGCAGATCAACATCTGTTATGCTTTGCCGGCGGAACCAGAGATTTGTGCCTCACCTTCTGGCTCTTCTGATCGGCACCATTCCCCGGCCTCCGCCGCAGCTCACCGGGTCCCCTTCACATAGCCCGCTCAAGCAGGGGCAATGTCTGGAAGAGCAATGTCCCTCTCCCACTTTCCCATTACAAGCGGACCGCACTGTTATGGACTGTTTAGAGCAAGAACCCCTCCTAAAGCTTTATGTGTCTGATGTCCCCTTAACAGACACTACTATGAAAGACATGGTTTTGCTTCAGAACAGGTCTATGTTGCGATCTATGCAATCACTAATTAACCCGCTACGCACAGAAATTGCGAATCTGGGAGGGAGAATGGATCATTTGGAGGAGATATTTGGAGACTTCACAGAGTCGCACAATTCCCTTATCGATGTGCATAACTCCTTGGAGGATTAGATCAGCTACCTGAAAGCTAAAATGGCTGACATAGAGGACAGAAGCAGGCGCAACAACATTAAACTCCAGGGAGTGCCTGAAACTGTTCTGGCTCAGAATATTCCAGCTTACGTAAAGTCCTTGATCAAAACTGTATTGCTAGAATGTACAGACAGTGACCTAGAGGTGGATAGGGCGCAGAGTCCCAAAACCCAAAAACCTTGCTGACTCGACCCCTAGAGATATCCTAGCTAGGGTGCATTTCTTTACAGTGAAGGAGGTACTCATGAACTTCTCCAGGAAAAACGGTGGCCTGCCGGAGCCGTACCATGAAATCCAGATCTACGCTGACCTCTGCAGTGACTCTGCAGCTACACAGAGACCTTTTCTCCATTACTGCTGCACTCCGCCAAGCCAACATCTTCTACAAGTGGGGATTCCCCATACGCCTAAAAGTGCATTATAAGAACAAACTGCACATTATTTGCTCTGTGGCAGAAGGAAGACAGCTTCTTCACCAATGGAAGGTGGCTGTTCCTAACCCACCAGCTTGCCCACCATCCAAGCTCCGAGAGGAATGGTCGACTGTTCGCTTATTGCTGGTCAGATTTATATCTGCTATTTACAGTGTGGAGTCAGAGTGGGGTTTGGTGGTCTCCGGGTTACTCCTGTTCTATTGATAGACCACGGTCTATCATGGACTGTTCGTATATCTTTTGCCTACTTTTTACTTGCATCATTTGTTGTTCTGTTTGTCTGTTTCCTTGTTTGTTTGTCGGTATATGTCCAGACTCTACATTATCGTGCATTACTGTGACTCTGAAGAAACAGTCACCCTCGCAAGGAGGCGCTCTGTTCCATTGTACTGTTAATATTAACATAGATATAACTATGCTTTTCCTTTTGGTATATAATGATACTGTTGATTGCAAGTATGAATGTTAATGGACTCAACACACAGTTTGATAAATCCTGTATATGTAGGATAATGGAATGGACATTATAAGAAGATTACAATATAAAAGATTCAGGCTACATAATGCTTTAACCCCTTCCAGCTATAGGACGTATGCATAAGTCCAAGCATCCGACGCATTCGCACATTTGGATGTATGCATACGTCCTATTGATCTCCGGCACTGCCGCGGGCAGCGCAGGAGATGGCCGCCGTGGGCGCTGCATTGCCTTTGCGCATGCCTGCGCATGTTGGCCCTGTGGTGTTGGGGGGGGAGGGGCACGTATGGGCGTGAACTGCCCTCCACTGGCGTGGCCATCGTGGGGGCTGCGTTGCCTTGTGCATGTGCACCCGCTTTGGGCGCGTTGAACGATGGTGGGCGCCGGTGGGCGCTCCCTGCCCCTCACCAAGATGGCCGCCGCCGGTACCGTGCTAATCTGCGCATGAGTGCCGGCGCCGGTCATGTGGTGTGAGATGGGGTTGCGCTATTGGCCTTCCGGATCTCCATGCCAACACATGGTGTTTGGCTAAACATGAGGCCGCCGCAATGGTGGCAGATCGCGGTACTTGCGGTGAGTGTGGCGTTGCTACCCCCCCCCCCTTTTATAATAATGTTTTTAATCGTGCACCTGACTCACTGTTTACATTATTAAATGTCCCATGCTTTTTATTTGTTCACACTGTCCTCGTATGAGGATCGGTACTCCAAATATGAAAATTTTACTACTGCACAACATGATGCACTTTGAAATATTCGTATTTTATCACGTTTTATGCTATTTTTATAATGTTTGTGATTTAATTATTGGAACACTTGATTGTCAATTTGATTGTTCACTATCACAAAAATATGTGGCACTTCTAATTGTTTACATGCTTGAGAAAGCCGATGAGAGACCGGTGAAACGTTGTATCACTTGTGTTGCATGGGAAAATAAACCACTTTTGAATTATCCCTGGAGTGCTGCGGATTTTCTGTGTATGTATCATTTGGACAGACTGTGACCAAGTCTGCACCGCAGGCACCCTCTTTACATTCCCTCATCTTGGGTTGTGCTGCCTACTACAATTTTGTGTGGATGTCCTTGGTCCTTTGAGCCTGCACCCCTACTATGGATCCCAGAGAAGGATCCAATACTGCCTCTACTGGATTGGTAATACAGTCTTCACCTACTTCCCATGCTTCTGTCTACTCTGCCGATGATGTAAGTAGAATCTTGAATGGGATTGAAGGGGATGCCAATTTTCTACATGTACCGTCTCAGCTTGACTTGCAACGTCAGTTTGAATTTGAGACTAAGAGACTGATTTCTCTGACACTACACTCTATGACATTGGGAGAGTACTATAAATCCAAGATGATTCCATGGGGAATGAGGGTTCAGTCCCGGGAAAATGCATACACAGGAGATATGGACTTTAGACCCCGCTATGAGTCTATTGCCAATAGATACTCCTTGGACTTAATCCTATTGAATATAGAATTTCTACAGAGAGACATGATAACCATGTCGGGGAATGGCGCCGATCAGAAGAGCCAGAAGGTGAGGCAGAAATCTCTGGTTCCGCCGGCAAAGTATAAAAGATGTTGATCTGCTGAGGCCCTGAGTCGAGGAGTGATGAGAAGATGGGCACGAACGTGGCGCCAACTTACTGAACGTGCTCAACGCGGACCTAGAGGAGACGTCGATCTATGTTTCCCACCACTTCGGCCATGTGCTGAGGTGGTGGAGATACATAGACGACGTCTTCCTCATCTGGACAGGTTCCCAAATACAACTACAGGATTTTTTTGATTTCTTAAATACAATTGATACACACATTAAATTCACTTTCACATCCTCATGCACGTCTTTACAGTTTTTGGACACACTAGTTATAGTGAAATATGGTAAATTGGAGACAGATTTATAGATTAAACCTAGCGACAGTAATGCCTGCTTGAGATATGACAGTCACCACCCCTGGTCCATTGTAAAATCATTACCCACAAGCCAGATGTTACGCGCAAGACGCATAATCAGTTTAGAGGACAGGGTGGAACCTGCCTTGACTAAAATGAGCAATACCTTTAAAAAGAGGGGATATCCCAGGGAACTGGTCTATCGGAGCAAACCCCATGTACAGTCTTTAACAAGGGAAGATTTGTTAAAACCAAAATCTAAAGGTCAAATGTCCAGAATTGCATTTGTATCCACCTATAATTACAGGTCCGGTGCAGTTGCAAACATTCTGAACAAACCTTGGCCTATACTACAGGAATCTTTTACTAATATTGATGAATTCAAAAGTAAACCATTGATGTCTTACAGACGCCCACCAAACTTAAAAGATAAGTTGGACATGCTGGAGTGCTGCAACCCGTTATTGTATGTATCTATCTATCTATCCATCCGTCGGCATGCCAGCGTTATGTTTACCTCTGGAGATATATATTGGAGATGAAATGAAAGGGACTGGCTTCCTTCCAGTGAATATTACGTTATCTGTTTATATATGAAAGAAACGTCAGTTCTGCCTATATTAGAACTCAACCAGCAGCAACAGCGTTGTTACTTGTCATGTGCCATCAATACGCAGCCACATGAAAGATTACATTCTGTATATAAATGTCTGCCTACAAAGAAAATACAGACTCTTACAATTCTTAGCCCTGGAAATACGAGTAATAGTGATTATGGGTGAAGGGATATCATTGAACAATGCCGCAGTCAGTTCATAGACATAACAGGGAGCAGTAGATTACAAATACCAACATATAAACTGGGGATCAGATAGACTTTATTTCTATCATTATTATTTATTCTATTATTTTTGCAGTTTTATTCTATTCCACAGTGCCAGTGGAGCTTACAGCCATATTTGCTTGTACCTCAATGTTTACACAGGTCTCACCTCCTTCTTAAAGGGGTTTTCCAGGAATAGAAAAACAAAATCAGCTCCCCGTATGTGCCCAGGTTGGGTGTGGTATTACAACTTAGCTCTATTCCCTCCAATGGAACTGAGCTGCAAAACCACACCCAACCTGGAGACATACAGGGATAGTTTTTAAAATAAATTAGCTCTGTTTTTCTGTTCCTGGATAACCCCTTTAAAGAAGTATCATGTGTCGTCGCACACTCAATGCACTGCCTATGGGAGCGCCGGAGATACCCGAGCACTGTACTCTGGTATCTCCAGTGCTCTCATAGACAATGCATGTAGTGCTCCATGCAGCAGGGAGAGCCAGGACCTGTTCGAAATATTGCCCAGGGGGAGGGGGGGTCCAGTAGTAGGACCCCCCCGCAGTCACTTAACCCCTATACTGTGGATAGAGAATACATTTTTAAGTGCTGGAATACTCCTTTAGGATAGGGTCACACAAAGAACATCCGCAGCGTATTTCACGCTGCGGATGCGCCAATGACCGTCCCTAAAGTGTGCTCCCTTATGTGCCCATGTGTCTGCTCATAGAATCTGCTGCTACAAGCAGACACACAGGGATCTGTGAGTCTGCATTAAACTGAGCGCATGCGCAATTTACTCTCAGACATCGTGGCCACTCTCAGCCTAGCTCAGGGAGCAGAGGGCGCGATCATGATGTCTGTGAGTAAACTGCACATGCGCTCAGTTTACTACAGACTCGCAGATCCTTGTGTGCAGCGGATTGCTACTACAAGCAGACACACGGGCAGAGCAGGGAGCTCACTATAGGGACTGTTATTGGCGCATCCGCAGAGTGAAATACGCTGCAGATGCGCTACTTGTGACCCTACCCTTAATCTTCAGGCAGTAGAAGAGGAGACAGATGAAAGAAGGGGACAACAGACTCCAGGATCAGACTACACATAAGGTTTGTTTGTTGTCTGTAACCATGGAGATACCTACATCTGCATAGGAGCTGTGTATACAAAACTTGAAGGAGATGACTCGTACGGACTATTCCTATTCCATCCTAGCCGGGCTGCAACAGCTGATCGGTCGGCCGGGCTGTCTACTTCCTACTTCCCTTAACCCGGGACGTCACACGGCTAAGGGAAGACGGTCAGCTGTTGCGGAGCTCCAGGGGAACGTAGGAAGATAGGTGAAAATTTGTTTTCTCTTTTTTTGCAGCCCGGGCAGGATGGAACAGGAATAGCCCGTACCGGACGTCTCGGAAATGTTTTATAAATACTTTTTCTGCAAAATAACTTTTTTTTTTTTTTTTAGATGCATAAGAGTGGACCATAATTTTGCTTATTTAGTTAACCCATTCTTTACTGGCTGCAGAGACATCTGATTCCACTAATTCCACAAAATCTGTGGGATAACATGGGTTGAAAAGAATTAGAAAAAGCATAGCTGTTTTATTGCAAAAACAGTGCTACACCTGTCCTCAGGTTGTGTGTTGGAATAAAACATGGAACAGAAGTGCAATACCACACACAACCTGAGGACAAGGGTGGTGCTGTGTTTGGAAGAAAGCAGCTATGTTTTAAAAATTTTGGGAAACTCCTTTAACCTATCCTTGTCTCCCCAGATATCAGGAACAGCAGACAGTCTAAATAGATGCAAAAACAGGTGCTGCTGCTGGGCCCCGCTCAGGCAAGGACAATAGATGGAATAGGCAGTTGGCAATGTCTGCTGGCATCTATACACTTCAGATGGAGTCTGTTGGCAGGACCCTAAAGTGTGTAGGCTGCTTTAGCCAATGACCAGCGGTGCCTAGTAAATTCAAAGGCTGCAATGTCACGAATAGTTCAGCTGTGTGAATGAGATGTTAATTATAATGAATAAGACGAGGAGCATCACAGAAAGTAACAGATTGGAAGAGTTTGTTTCTGCTGTAAAAGGTACTGAAAATGAAAAAGACACAATGAGACTTTTATCCTCCTATGAAAGCGGAAAAAATACCAGAAAGGAAACTCCTGCTGTGAAATAAAAAGAAAGCTTCTTGGGCTTCAGAAATGACTCTTTCAGTCTTAAAGGGGTACTCCACTGCCCCAGCTTTCGGAACATTTTGTTCCCAACGCTGGGTGCGCGATTCGTGACGTCACTCCACGCCCCCTCAATGCAAGTCTATGAGAGGGGGCGTGGCAGCTGCCAGGCCCCCTCCCATAGACTTGCATTGAGGGGGCGTGGAGTGACGTCACGAATCGCGCACACGAATCACGCACCCAGCGTTCGAAGCAAAATGTTCCGAACGCTGGGGCAGTGGAGTACCCCTTTAAAGGATATTGAGGTTCCAATAATAATAATTATCATCATCTTCATAATAATAGTTATATTTAATGTTATATATTAGTTGTTTAATTTTACAATATACATTCTGTATCAATCCCTCACCTCCTCAAGATCTCTGCTTGCTGGTATCCAAAAGTAACCTACGTTGCTCACAAGTGATAAAAATCTATCTTGGTCATGTGTTGGACACACAGGTTTGTGATACTTTACAAGACACAACTCTGATATCTGTACTATGATTGTAACAACTAGCCAGGTATTTATCATCCATCACATGACCAAGATGGATTTTTATCCCATGACCGTAAACTAAAAATAGTGTAACGCTTCTTCCACACTACAAAATTCTCAGTTTTTAAACATCCGTATGAAGTTCCGTCTGAAAAGCAGCTGAAAACGGCAGTAACAAAATCCTATACGTCCGTTAGAAAATAGTCCATGAACTATTTCCCCCTTTACTATCTTCCGTCTCAAAATAACGTCCGTTATCAATAACTGACTATAACGGATTCAAACGGCTATTAGAAAATCCTATAGACTATAATGGGATTTTCTAACGGACGTATAGGATTGTGTTACTGACGTTTTCAGCTGCTTTTCAGACGGAACTTCATAAGGATGTTTAAAAACGAAGAATTTTGTAGTGTGAAAGCAGCCTTATTGTATGACTCTGTAAGAAAATTATATGGAAAGTATATAGAAAAACGTTATTATACAAAGATTTAACTTTTGATTCTGAGGATAGCCCATTAGACAAAAAGTCCCAGAAAACACTTACAAAGGGGTACTCGGGTGGAGAACATTTTTTTTTTAATGAACTGGTGCCAGCAAGCTAAACAGATTTATAAATTACTTCTATTAAAAAAATCTTCATCCTTCCAGTACTTATTAGTGGCTGTATATTACAGAGAAAGTTATTTTGTTTTTGGATTTCTTTTTTTTTTTTTTTACTGTCCACAGTGCTCTCTGCTGACACCTCTGTTTGTATCAGGAACTGTCCAGAGCAGGAGAGGGTTGCTATGGGGATTTGCTCCTGTTCTGAACAGTTCCTGATATGGACAGATGTGTCAGCAGAGAGCACTGTGGACAGATAAAAATAAATCCAAAAACAAAAGAACTTTCTCTGTAATATACAGCTGCTAATAAGTACTGGAAGGATAAAGATTTTTTAATAGAAGTAATTTACAAATCTGTTTAACTTTCTGGCAACAATTCATAAAAAAAAAAAAGCATTTTCTCCACCGGGGTACCCCTTTAAGTGTTTTCTGGGACTTTTTGACTAATGGCCTATCCTCAGAATAGGCCATCACTAACTAAAAGGGAAGGTCCAAAACCTGGCACCCTTGCATATAATTTGTTAGCCAGACTGCAACACCTTCATGTAAAGATACAAAATCAGACAACAATGCATTGCCTAGTGACCATGTGGTGTTACTGCAGCTTAGCTTGAAGTGAATGGGAACTTAGATTCAGCAGCCCAGCACTACACAATAGACAGAGCTGTGTGCTTCTACCTCTTCTTAGGCCATGCTCAATGTTTCTGCGGCTTCTGTTTGGAAATGCATTGCTGTCTATAAAGACAACCCATTTCCGAGCAGTACCCGTGCTGCCGGAAAAAGCAAATGTGCACATTTTAAGCCATGGGAACCTAACCTTATGGTAAATAGTGCTCAGCCCTGGCAAACAGCTGATTGTGAGGTTTCCAGGTGTTGGATCCCCACCAATCGGATATTAATGGTCTATCCTATAGACAGGCCATCAGTCAAAAAGTCTTGAAAAGATCAAGTAGTGAGTAGAATCACTAGCTTCTGTAATAAGCCCCAGGGTCATTTCTGTGAACCTCTGGTGTATGTATAGAAAGGCAGAGGAGGGTATATATAGTCAAACTTCTCCTTTACCATCTTTCCTAAAAGTATGGGGGAACAAACCAGATATGTATTTATTTGACTTCACTGGAAGTTGTATACAACCTTATGTTGTGAGCTCCTCCTAGGGGTGGTTGTAGGAAGCCAGTATTTTATCAGTAGATTATACTGTTACACTCTACTGAAAGTGGGAGTGTTAAAGGAAAACTGTCATCCTCTTCACCCACACTAAACCCAATACACCGGGTTACAGTGCGGGTGAACAGGAGACCGATGCGGGGTCTCTGACTAAGATACCTGCGGCCCGGAGCGGTGTCCCTTTGAAGGTCCGCTTCTTTCTTCAGTTAATATCACACAGGGAGTAGGCCCACTGGGTGAATTTGAATATTCATGGACGCCGGTCACGTGAGCGCTCAGTAGGCCCAATCGCTCACGTTACCAGCGGCCAATTCACCGAAGAAAGAAGCAGACCTTCCGAGGGACACCGCTCCGGGCTGCAGGTATCTTAGTCAGAGACCCCGCATTGGTCTCCTGTTCACCTGCACTATAACCTGGTGTATTGGGTTTAGTGTGGGTGAACAGGATGAACGTTTTTCTTTAATACAGAGGAGTTTGGTATGTGTACTGTATGGTGGTGTTATCAATATATCAGTTTGTAGTATGTATATGTACTGTATGGTGGTGTTATCAATATATCAGTTTGTAGTATGTGTACTGTATGGTGGTGTTATCAATATATCAGTTTGTAGTATGTATGTGTACTGTATGGTGGTGTTATCAATATATCAGTTTGTAGTATGTATGTGTACTGTATGGTGGTGTTATCAATATATCAGTTTGTAGTATGTATGTGTACTGTATGGTGGTGTTATCAATATATCAGTTTGTAGTATGTATGTGTACTGTATGGTGGTGTTATCAATATATCAGTTTGTAGTATGTATGTGTACTGTATAGTGGTGTTATCAATATATCAGTTTGTAGTATGTATGTGTACTGTATAGTGGTGTTATCAATATATCAGTTTGTAGTATGTATGTGTACTGTATGGTTGTGTTATCAATATATCAGTTTGTAGTATGTATGTGTACTGTATGGTGGTGTTATCAATATATCAGTTTGTAGTATGTATGTGTACTGTATGGTGGTGTTATCAATATATCAGTTTGTAGTATGTATGTGTACTGTATGGTGGTGTTATCAATATATCAGTTTGTAGTATGTATGTGTACTGTATGGTGGTGTTATCAATATATCAGTTTGTAGTATGTATGTGTACTGTATGGTGGTGTTATCAATATATCAGTTTGTAGTATGTATGTGTACTGTATGGTGGTGTTATCAATATATCAGTTTGTAGTATGTATGTGTACTGTATGGTGGTGTTATGAATATATCAGTTTGTAGTATGTATGTGCACTGTATAGTGGTGTTATCAATATATCAGTTTGTAGTATGTATGTGTACTGTATGGTGGTGTTATCAATATATCAGTTTGTAGTATGTATGTGCACTGTATGGTGGTGTTATCAATAGATCAGTTTGTAGTATGTATGTGTACTGTATGGTGGTGTTATCAATATATCAGTTTGTAGTATGTATGTGCACTGTATGGTGGTGTTATCAATATATCAGTTTGTAGTATGTATGTGTACTGTATGGTGGTGTTATCAATATATCAGTTTGTAGTATGTATGTGTACTGTATGGTGGTGTTATCAATATATCAGTTTGTAGTATGTATGTGTACTGTATGGTGGTGTTATCAATATATCAGTTTGTAGTATGTATGTTTACTGTATGGTGCTGTTATCAATATATCAGTTTGTAGTATGTGTACTGTATGGTGGTGTTATCAATATATCAGTTTGTAGTATGTATGTGTACTGTATGGTGGTGTTATCAATATATCAGTTTGTAGTATGTATGTGTACTGTATGGTGGTGTTATCAATATATCAGTTTGTAGTATGTATGTGTACTGTATGGTGGTGTTATCAATATATCAGTTTGTAGTATGTATGTGTACTGTATGGTGGTGTTATCAATATATCAGTTTGTAGTATGTATGTGTACTGTATGGTGGTGTTATCAATATATCAGTTTGTAGTATGTATGTGTACTGTATGGTGGTGTTATCAATATATCAGTTTGTAGTATGTATGTGTACTGTATGGTGGTGTTATCAATATATCAGTTTGTAGTATGTATGTGTACTGTATGGTGGTGTTATCAATATATCAGTTTGTAGTATGTATGTGTACTGTATGGTGGTGTTATCAATATATCAGTTTGTAGTATGTATGTGCACTGTATGGTGGTGTTATCAATAGATCAGTTTGTAGTATGTATGTGCACTGTATGGTGGTGTTATCAATATATCAGTTTGTAGTATGTATGTGCACTGTATGGTGGTGTTATCAATATATCAGTTTGTAGTATGTATGTGTACTGTATGGTGGTGTTATCAATATATCAGTTTGTAGTATGTATGTGCACTGTATGGTGGTGTTATCAATATATCAGTTTGTAGTATGTATGTGCACTGTATGGTGGTGTTATCAATATATCAGTTTATAGTATGTATGTGCACTGTATGGTGGTGTTATCAATAGATCAGTTTGTAGTATGTATGTGCACTGTATGGTGGTGTTATCAATAGATCAGTTTGTAGTATGTATGTGCACTGTATGGTGGTGTTATCAATATATCAGTTTGTAGTATGTATGTGTACTGTATGGTGGTGTTATCAATATATCAGTTTGTAGTATGTATGTGTACTGTATGGTGGTGTTATCAATATATCAGTTTGTAGTATGTATGTGTACTGTATGGTGGTGTTATCAATATATCAGTTTGTAGTATGTATGTGTACTGTATGGTGGTGTTATCAATATATCAGTTTGTAGTATGTGTACTGTATGGTGGTGTTATCAATATATCAGTTTGTAGTATGTATGTGTACTGTATGGTGGTGTTATCAATATATCAGTTTGTAGTATGTATGTGTACTGTATGGTGGTGTTATCAATATATCAGTTTGTAGTATGTATGTGTACTGTATGGTGGTGTTATCAATATATCAGTTTGTAGTATGTATGTGTACTGTATGGTGGTGTTATCAATATATCAGTTTGTAGTATGTATGTGTACTGTATGGTGGTGTTATCAATATATCAGTTTGTAGTATGTATGTGTACTGTATGGTGGTGTTATCAATATATCAGTTTGTAGTATGTATGTGTACTGTATGGTGGTGTTATCAATATATCAGTTTGTAGTATGTATGTGTACTGTATGGTGGTGTTATCAATATATCAGTTTGTAGTATGTATGTGTACTGTATGGTGGTGTTATCAATATATCAGTTTGTAGTATGTATGTGTACTGTATGGTGGTGTTATCAATATATCAGTTTGTAGTATGTATGTGTACTGTATGGTGGTGTTATCAATATATCAGTTTGTAGTATGTATGTGTACTGTATGGTGGTGTTATCAATATATCAGTTTGTAGTATGTATGTGTACTGTATGGTGGTGTTATCAATATATCAGTTTGTAGTATGTATGTGTACTGTATGGTGGTGTTATCAATATATCAGTTTGTAGTATGTATGTGCACTGTATGGTGGTGTTATCAATATATCAGTTTGTAGTATGTATGTGCACTGTATGGTGGTGTTATCAATATATCAGTTTGTAGTATGTATGTGTACTGTATGGTGGTGTTATCAATATATCAGTTTGTAGTATGTATGTGTACTGTATGGTGGTGTTATCAATAGATCAGTTTGTAGTATGTATGTGCACTGTATGGTGGTGTTATCAATATATCAGTTTGTAGTATGTATGTGTACTGTATGGTGGTGTTATCAATATATCAGTTTGTAGTATGTATGTGTACTGTATGGTGGTGTTATCAATATATCAGTTTGTAGTATGTATGTGCACTGTATGGTGGTGTTATCAATATATCAGTTTGTAGTATGTATGTGCACTGTATGGTGGTGTTATCAATATATCAGTTTGTAGTATGTATGTGCACTGTATGGTGGTGTTATCAATATATCAGTTTGTAGTATGTATGTGCACTGTATGGTGGTGTTATCAATATATCAGTTTGTAGTATGTATGTGTACTGTATGGTGGTGTTATCAATATATCAGTTTGTAGTATGTATGTGCACTGTATGGTGGTGTTATCAATATATCAGTTTGTAGTATGTATGTGTACTGTATGGTGGTGTTATCAATAGATCAGTTTGTAGTATGTATGTGCACTGTATGGTGGTGTTATCAATAGATCAGTTTGTAGTATGTATGTGCACTGTATGGTGGTGTTATCAATATATCAGTTTGTAGTATGTATGTGTACTGTATGGTGGTGTTATCAATATATCAGTTTGTAGTATGTATGTGTACTGTATGGTGGTGTTATCAATATATCAGTTTGTAGTATGTATGTGTACTGTATGGTGGTGTTATCAATATATCAGTTTGTAGTATGTATGTGTACTGTATGGTGGTGTTATCAATATATCAGTTTGTAGTATGTATGTGTACTGTATGGTGGTGTTATCAATATATCAGTTTGTAGTATGTATGTGTACTGTATGGTGGTGTTATCAATATATCAGTTTGTAGTATGTGTACTGTATGGTGGTGTTATCAATATATCAGTTTGTAGTATGTATGTGTACTGTATGGTGGTGTTATCAATATATCAGTTTGTAGTATGTATGTGTACTGTATGGTGGTGTTATCAATATATCAGTTTGTAGTATGTATGTGTACTGTATGGTGGTGTTATCAATATATCAGTTTGTAGTATGTATGTGTACTGTATGGTGGTGTTATCAATATATCAGTTTGTAGTATATATGTGTACTGTATGGTGGTGTTATCAATATATCAGTTTGTAGTATGTATGTGTACTGTGTGGTGGTGTTATCAATATATCAGTTTGTAGTATGTATGTGTACTGTATGGTGGTGTTATCAATATATCAGTTTGTAGTATGTATGTGCACTGTATGGTGGTGTTATCAATATATCAGTTTGTAGTATGTATGTGTACTGTATGGTGGTGTTATCAATATATCAGTTTGTAGTATGTATGTGTACTGTATGGTGGTGTTATCAATAGATCAGTTTGTAGTATGTATGTGTACTGTATGGTGGTGTTATCAATATATCAGTTTGTAGTATGTATGTGTACTGTATGGTGGTGTTATCAATATATCAGTTTGTAGTATGTATGTGTACTGTATAGTGGTGTTATCAATAGATCAGTTTGTAGTATGTATGTGTCCTGTATAGTGGTGTTATCAATAGATCAGTTTGTAGTATGTATGTGTACTGTATAGTGGTGTTATCAATATATCAGTTTGTAGTATGTATGTGCACTGTATGGTGGTGTTATCAATATATCAGTTTGTAGTATGTATGTGTACTGTATGGTGGTGTTATCAATAGATCAGTTTGTAGTATGTATGTGCACTGTATGGTGGTGTTATCAATATATCAGTTTGTAGTATGTATGTGCACTGTATGGTGGTGTTATCAATATATCAGTTTGTAGTATGTATGTGTACTGTATGGTGGTGTTATCAATATATCAGTTTGTAGTATGTATGTGTACTGTATGGTGGTGTTATCAATATATCAGTTTGTAGTATGTATGTGTACTGTATGGTGGTGTTATCAATAGATCAGTTTGTAGTATGTATGTGTACTGTGTGGTGGTGTTATCAATATATCAGTTTGTAGTATGTGTACTGTATGGTGGTGTTATCAATAGATCAGTTTGTAGTATGTATGTGTCCTGTATAGTGGTGTTATCAATAGATCAGTTTGTAGTATGTATGTGCACTGTATGGTGGTGTTATCAATATATCAGTTTGTAGTATGTATGTGCACTGTATGGTGGTGTTATCAATATATCAGTTTGTAGTATGTATGTGTACTGTATAGTGGTGTTATCAATATATCAGTTTGTAGTATGTATGTGTCCTGTATAGTGGTGTTATCAATATATCAGTTTGTAGTATGTATGTGTACTGTATGGTGGTGTTATCAATATATCAGTTTGTAGTATGTATGTGTACTGTATAGTGGAATGAGTTATGGGTACAATATGGCAGCATCATCTATGCACATCCCTAACCTAAAAGGCCTTTGAGATTTTTTGTACTAAACAAATCATAAACTGATCTGCTCCATTCAGCGGGGAGTGAGGCATCAGCTGGTCGGCTGTCAGAGCGCTGCATCTCAGCAATATTCCCAGATCACATCTCCTGCCAACCTGCCCATTATCAACTATCAGAATATGTTTACTGTATCGTACAAGGCATTGGCTTGTCCTTTTTTCTTTTCTTCTGAAGAGATGATGTATAGAATATAAGGTAGGATATGTGTAATGTGAGTTCCTAAACCCCTAAACCAATAGTCCTCTGGGGGATGTAGGGTCGCCACCTTTCTTGCAAAAAAAATAAATAAAAAAAATACTGGGCATGCTAATTTGCATATTTAATTATTTATGCATAACATCACAGGATACACATATGCGGGGGGAATTTTGTCCTATTCTGACCCCTATAACTTTTTTATTTCTCCTTATATGGGCCTGTATGAGGGCTATTTTTTTGCGCCCCGATCTGTAGTTTTTAACAGTACCATTTTTATTTGACTTTTTGATCACTTTTGTTTTATTAAATTCAGGAGTTGCAGTGAGTTACTAACTACAACTCCCAGCATGCCCTGATACAGCCTGTGGCTCATCAGCTGCCCCAAATGAATACTACAACTCCCAGCATGTTGTACTATATAGTAGTATAAAGTATAGGTCAATGTTTCCCAACCAGGGGTGCCTGCAGGTGTTGGAAAACTACAACAGTTTGGGCAACCCAGGTAAAAATTTGTATTAATGTGCATAAAGAAGCCAAGGAAAGATGGAAAAATCTCCAAAAGGCATCAAATTACAGATCAGACATTCTTATAATATGTCAACAAAAGTTAGATTTTATTTCCATCATTTACACTTTCAAAATAACAGAAAACAAAAAAAATGGCGTCTGCAAAAGTTTGGGCACTCTGCAGAATTTATAGCATGCACTGCCCCCTTTGCAAAGCTGAGACCTACCAGTGTCATGGATTGTTCTCAGTCATAATCTAGGAAGACTAGATGATGACAATCTCAAAGATTTTAAATGCCCAGACTCATCTGACCTTGCCCCAACAATCAGCACCATGGGTTCTTCTAAGCAGTTGTCTAGAAATCTGAAACTGAAAATAGTTGACGCTCACAAAGCTGGAGAAGTCTATAAGAAGATAGCAAAATGTTTTCAGATGTCAATATCCTCTGTTCGGAATGTAATTAAGAAATGGCAGTCATCAGGAACAGTGGAAGTTAAAGCAAAAACTGGAAGACCAAGAAAAATATCAGACAGGACAGCTCGCAGGATTGTGAGATAAACAATTCAAAACCCACGTTTGACTGCACAATCCCTCCAGAAAGATCTGTCAGACACTGGAGTTGTGGTACACTATTCCACTATAAAGAGATACTTGTACAAATATGGTCTTCATGGAAGAGTCATCAGAAGAAAACCTCTTCTACGTCCTCACCACAAAAATCAGCGTTTGAACTTTGCAAATGAACATATAGACAAGCCTGATGCATTTTGGAATCTCCTGACCTCAACATAATTGAAAATCTATGGATAGACCTTAACCCCTTAACGACCGGGGTTTTTTTGTTTTTGCATTTTCGTTTTTTGCTCCTTGCCTTTAAAAAATCATAACTCTTTCAATTTTGCACCTAAAAATCCATATGATGGCTTATTTTTTGCGCCACCAATTCTACTTTGTAATGACGTCAGTCATTTTGCCCAAAATATCTACGGTGAAACGGAAAAAAAAATCATTGTGCGACAAAATTGAAAAAAAAAACGTATGTATGTATGTATGTGTACTGTATAGTGGAATGAGTTATGGGTACAATATGGCAGCATCATCTATGCACATCCCTAACCTAAAAGGCCTTTGAGATTTTTTGTACTAAACAAATCATAAACTGATCTGCTCCATTCAGCGGGGAGTGAGGCATCAGCTGGTCGGCTGTCAGAGCGCTGCATCTCAGCAATATTCCCAGATTACATCTCCTGCCAACCTGCCCATTATCAACTATCAGAATATGTTTACTGTATCGTACAAGGCATTGGCTTGTCCTTTTTTCTTTTCTTCTGAAGAGATGATGTATAGAATATAAGGTAGGATATGTGTAATGTGAGTTCCTAAACCCCTAAACCAATAGTCCTCTGGGGGATGTAGGGTCGCCACCTTTCTTGCAAAAAAAATAAATAAAAAAAATACTGGGCATGCTAATTTGCATATTTAATTATTTATGCATAACATCACAGGATACACATATGCGGGGGGAATTTTGTCCTATTCTGACCCCTATAACTTTTTTATTTCTCCTTATATGGGCCTGTATGAGGGCTATTTTTTTGCGCCCCCGGCTGTTTTTTTGCGCCATTTTGTAACTTTTGGGGGCTTCTGTTTCTACGTAGTACATTTTTCGGCTTATTTTTTGCGCCGTGATCTGAAGTTTTTAACGGTACCATTTTTGCATTGATAGGACTTATTGATCATTTTTAAATGATATAAAAAGTTACCAAAAATTCACTATTTTGGACTTTGGAATTTTTTTGCGCGCACACCATTGACCGAGCGGTTTAATTAACAAGATATTTTTATAATTCGGACATTTCCGCACGCGTTGATACCATATATGTTTATTTTTATTTTTATTTACACTGTGTTTTTTTTTTTATTGGAAAAGGGGGGTGATTCAAACTTTTAATAGGGGAGGAGTTAAATGATCTTTATTCACTTTTTTTTTCACTTTTTTTTTTGCAGTGTTATAGGTCCCATAGGGACCTATAACACTGCACACACTGATCTTCATCATTGATCACTGGTTTCTCATAAGAAACCAGTGATCAACGATTCTGCCGCATGACTGCTCATGCCTGGATCTCAGGCACTGAGCAGTCATTCGGCGATCGGACAGCGAGGAGGCAGGTAGGGGCCCTCCCGCTGTCCTGTCAGCTGTTCGGGATGCCGCGATTAGCCGCGGCTATCCCGAACAGCCCGACTGAGCTAGCCGGCCACTTTCGGTTTCGCTTTTAGCCGCGCTCGATCGGCGCTGCGCACTATTAGAGGCGGGTCCCGGCTTCACTATGACGCTGGGCCCGCCGTGATATGACGCGGGGTTACTGTGTAACCCCGCGTTATATCAGGAGAGCAGGACCAAGGGCGTACCTGTACGCCCTTGGTCCTTAAGGGGTTAAAAGAGCAGTGCGTGACAGACAGCCCAGAAATCTCAAAAAACTAGAAGACTTTTGTAAGGAAGAATGGGCAAAGATACCTCAAACAAGAATTGGAAGACTCTTGGCTGGCTACAAAAAGCGTTTACAAGCTGTGATACTTGCCACAGGGGGCAGTACAAGATATTAACTCTGCAGGGTGCCCAAACTTTTGCAGACGCCATTTTTTTGTTTTCTGTTATTTTAAAGTGTAAATGATGGAAATAAAATCTCACGTTTGTTGACATATTATAAGAATGTCAGTATTTTTAATATAAAAATACCGGTAGGGTGGCCAAAATACCGACTGTGCCAGTAAAATACCGGCCAGGTGGGAACCCTAGGGGGATGTCATTTTGTCCGGGGTACATCAGGGTTTTAGGGGAGAAAACACCTGTGTCTTGTGCAGATTGCTGGTATCAGTCAATAAGTGTCCAATGTCCTGCATATATCTTAGCTGTAACCTATATATAGGGGCAATGTTTGTATTATATTAGGGCATAACAACTAACATGGGACCCCAAAGCTAAAGAAGTGGGCTATGCTCCACTGTGACCTTTATAACTTTTAATTTTCACTGCATCTCCCTTTTCAGTCTCCCCTACCATGAGAATAAATGTATGTATGGCTTTAGATGTCCACCCGAAGAACACAATAGGGTCCATGATAAAGGAGGGGATCACAGAAAGGGTCTTGAGACTTCTGGTGGCAGCTCTAGCCCAAGGACACATGGCAGTCTGGATTAGTATTATCTATGGTTATCAAAACGAATGTGGGGTAGACAGGGGGACACAGTTGTTCCAGGGTCCAAATTCACCTGGATAACCCTGTATAAAGTCAGCATGCAGCTATGGGGGTGGAGGGGACACATGATGTCTGATCACAGGAAACCTAGGTGTGCAGATAAGCAGGCTGTCAGGGGGATATAGCTGTGGATTCATCCTCTCTGTCTTGAAGTGATTTTGCAAGTCCTGGACAACGTTCTGACACTTCTCCCTGTTGCGTTCCAGCTGGCTGAGCATTTTATTAAGTAGATTTTCTGTTCCTTTATATTTCCATAATACCTCAGCAGAGATCCACGCTTGGATGTAGGTAAAGAACATACCTCTGTACAAATCTGTTGTAGCTAGTGATCATACAAGATCCTAGAATCATGACCAATTAGATTCTTATTATCTATATATGACTCGACTTGTCCTTATACTTCGTATACGTACTTGTCTTCTGTATGGAAGCAGCCAAGAATATTTATAAAATAAATACAAAGTCAAGTAAAACCCCTACATCTGTCATAGACCGTGCTACATATTACACAGATAGATACCAGTGTAATAGAAACAGCAGCACTCCAATGTAAGATAAATATGTGTTAGGCCTTATTCATCAGATGCAGCGACGTTTCAACCGTCTCACACTGTGTTTGTCAAGTTCCTTGTCAAAGACCGTGTGAGACGGTTGAAACGTTGCTGCATCTGATGAATAAAGCCTAACACATATTCATCTTACATTGGAGTGCTGCTGTTTATATTACACTGGTTTCTGTGGGAGCCCTGGACCCGGGCTCGACCAACAAGCACCCGCCTGCATATCCAGGAGTGCGATTTTCCTTCAAGTTGATAGATATGAGTTAGATAGATGATGGATAGACAGACAGACAGAAAGATAGATAGATAGATTTACAATAGATGGATTGATAGATAATTCAGATGTATTGAAAATTTAAGTTGGAAAATTGCAGAAAGAAGGAATAGACATATGGGACACAGTAAAGACCAAATAGTATTTTATATCCTTAAAAAATGTACTGTTGAAGGAAAGAAAGAGCTGAACCTTATAATAACTTATCTCCTTTCTGTCATATTATCTATATTTGGATGGAGGGGATAGGATGTATACACAGATGTTCCAGTTGACCAAGTTTTAAGTACTTAAAGGAAACTGAATAAGGATCTCATAGAAAAAAAAGATTTGCCTCTGTAATCTCGTCTTCATTTGAGAAGGACAAAGTCCCGAGCTTGGGTTACTACTTGGCTCACAGCGGCTTCATGACACTTTAATGTGCGTCTGAGAAGCTTCTGTGTCTGTCAGTCTTCTCCAATTGTGTCCCCAAGACAAAACTTCACACTTAGAAAGTGGAAACCCCAAACATGAGCTCACCAGTGGTTCCCACTCGGCAAGAGACATTTTCTTAAAGAAAATGTTCATGTAATATTGGAAAAAAGGCTGAACTGTAATACCAGACACTGCCAGTGGAAAAGAATGGCCCAGTGTGTATGGCAATATCCTAACAGGTTATTCCCACATTGTAGTACGGTCCTGATCACATAGGACGCCTGCTTTATGGTAAATGTCACAAGGACTGGTCCCTCTGGAGTCATGTTTAACTCCTTGCTACAAATCAATGTTCCATTATATCCTTATTCCAAGTTCTTACCACATTAGGGCATAATAATACATACAAAGTATGGCACAGGCAAATAAATTATGTCCATATCAACATCAGCGGGTGACAGTACTAATATACTGCTGATATCCCACTGCACCAGCCAGGGATGGAGTTATCTCCATTCCTGGATGTTTATCTCTTTAGATGCCATAATCAATAACAGTGTCTAAAGAGGCACCCCACAACATGATTATGTGGTACCAATAGTTACCATGGCAGCTGAGGGCTAAGTATAGGTTTGATGTCCCAGTACGGAGGTGTTACCCCTGCACCCTTGCTGCCCTGTCAGGTAGCCTCCTGCAGTGTACCCCCCCCCCCCCCCCTGCATCTGTTTATTGTATATAATCCCTATGTTATATATGTAAAGAGTGTTATATCTTTTAAGACTATTTACCATGTGATTTGTCATGTGATTGTTACCCAAGAGGTATCAGTGACCTAGGGGTGACCAATGGGACCCCACCAGAGCCTCCCCCCATATTAGCCCTGGGTGGAGCCTCACGCTCTCTTAGTTGTTGCTGAGGTCCAGTCAAGTCGTGCCTAAGTGTGTGTGTCCTGAGTCATAGGAGGCCTCAAGTCCAGTCTGCAGCCGCAAGCTACAAACCTGCAAGTAAGCCACAGTCACAGTCTTGTCAGTCACAAGTCATTTGTCTAGTCAACGTGGCCTCCACTAAATTGTCCACCTCTACTACAAGTCCCAGCAAGCCCTTAAAGGACATCTGCAGCGTTACAAACACTTATCCCCTATCCTCAAGATAGGGGATAAGTGTTTGATCGCGGGGGGTCCAAACGCTGGTGCCCCCGGCGATCTCCTGTACGGGGCCACGGCTCTCCCGTGCAGGGGGCGTGCCAGCCGCAGCATGACGTTGCGGCCGGCACGTCTCCTCCATACATCTCTATGGGAGAGGCGGGGAAGCAGCATTCGTGCCTCCCTGCATCCCCCATAGAACTGTATGGGGACGGGGAGGAGACGGGGCGTCACCGTCAACCTCTAGGTCGATGCTACACACCTTAGCGCTCACCATGAGCGCATATGGCGGCGCCCCGTTAGGGAGATCGGGGGGGTCGCAGCGGTCGGACCCCCCGCGATCAAACAATTATCCCCTATCCTGTGGATAGGGGATAAGTGTAATGCCGCTGCAGTTGTCCTTTAAGGTCTCCAAAGTCACTGGTCACCTCCGTGGGCCTGGCTGAACTGTATAGACTTTTCCACCTGTCTAACCTCAGTAAAGCTACTGTTGTCTGTAACTTGGCTTCAGAGTCATTATTGCCCCCATGCCTAGCCCAGGATCCAGCGTTATACCTTCGGGTGGTATTGAGGATAAACCACGCCCTGGCGTCACAAATACAAGGGGCCGTCACACCCCTCCCATAGACTTGCATTGAGGGGATGGGGCGTGACGTCACGGACTTCCGTTCCAGTGGTCGCGACCGAGACCCTCCAGCGCTTCCGAACAAGAAACAGGTGGGTGCCGCATGCAACATTGCGAGGGTCCCTAGTGGCGGGACCCCCGCGGTCAGACATCTTATTCCCTATCCTTTGGATAGGGGATAAAATGTCTAGAGTGGGAGTACCCCTTTAAATCATGCATGACATGAAAAAGAAATACAAAAACAAAATGGCAGAATTTCCAATTTCTCACAATTTTTTTTTATAAACAACAAATATGTAGCCCAACATGGCACAAAGCAAGTCCTATTATTTTGACATAGAAAAACTAAATCATTATTTATGGAAAGAGTGTGTGGGGTTTCCCTTTTCTGTTCCAGCATGACTGTACCCCAGGGCACAAAGCAAGGTCCATAAAGGCATGGTTGGGGGAGTTTGGTGTGGAAGAACTTGGCTGGCCTGCACAGAACCCTGACCTCAGCCCTATTCAACACATTTAGGATCAACTAGAATGGAGATTGTGAGCCAGGACCACTCGACCGACATCAGTGTCTGACTTCACAAATACTCTTCTGGATGAACGGGAAACAGACTCCATATTAATACCTATGGGTGTAGAATAGGATATCCTAAAAGCTCCTGTAGGTGAAATGTGTAGGTGCCCTACTGCTGTTTGTCCATGAAGTGTATGTGTGTTTATATATTTTTTAAATTTTTTATAACAATGTTAGTTTATTATATGTACCCAAATTGGTGCATAAAAAACAAGCCCTTATGTAGCTTTGTTGACAGTAAAATATAAGTTATGACATTGATTAAAAAAAAAAATTAACAATTGGTTCTGAAGGCCTAAAATAGGCAGATTCTTAAAGGGAGTATAAAAAAAATGTAAATTCCAGCACTGGATTCTTGTAAAACCATTCATTTTAAAATCGTTGCATTAGGAAGGAGACGTAAACGCCAATTCCCATATGGCAGGAGAAAAAACACAGTAAGACTGACATGGTTTGAGTTGCCATGGTTTATAGTCTAATTTATGGGTATGAATACTGGTTCTTATATACAGTATATTTATTAACCCTCCACTTTCTTTGTGTCACCTTGCCAGTAACTACATACATATGCACAATAAAATAGCAATAAAAACATACTTGGGAAATTCTTTATTACAGAATCATATCAATAATGCAATATTAAATTATTGTGCAAATAGAAACGATATGATATTGCTGCATTCAATATGTATATCCATGTATATTCATCTATGCGTTTCTCTATTCAGTAAGGTGCGTCTCCAGGCTTTACCCCTCTGTGGTTTATTTACCGTATTTTTCGCCGTATAAGACGCACTTTTTCTTTCTCAAAACTGGGGGGGGGGGGGGAGAAGTTGGCGCGTCTTATACGGCGAATACACACCTATCGCGGCGGTCCCTGCGGCCATTAACGGTCGGGACCCGCGGCTAATACAGGACATCACCGATCGCGGTGATGCCCTGTATTAACCCTTCAGACTTCAAAGCTGACCGCCGCGTCTGAATGGAAAGTGACACTAACCCGGCTGAAGAAATAAACACGTCTTCCTGCCAAAACACAAACAGATTGGCAAATGAAGGGGAAAATGTTGCTCTCACTCAAGGAGAAAATTATCATGGCACAAAAGAAACTCCAATGCCAACATGATGAACTCACAAAGTTCATCACTGTATTTAGAATATTTTAGAAGGATCTCTTACACAGCACGTATACCCATCTGATGAGGAATGCTGGTATATAGTGCTTCAATATCGCAACCAGGAAAAATCGTCCTCCCACAAGAACTGAATAAATCCAGTCTCTCAAATAACTGGGGCATTTAATCACAGGGGCTGACACAGCTTGTCCGCCCATTACTAAGATATTTGTTTAAAGAAATGATTCCTGCCTCTATAGGTTGGGTGCAGTTTAGGGAGGGAATTGTACATATAATCAAATTCCTTCTGGCTGGTGACCATTAGCCTCAATCCCTCTGCCAGTGTATTCCTCTAATTGATGTTGTAAAACTGGGGTAAGATCACAACATTATTTCAGATAACATCTAATGATTGAGATTAATATAAAAGACAGTATTCAAGACTACTACTGAGCCTCCCATGTCAGCCATACGAACAGTTAACTCTTTTCTCTCCCCAGTAGGTAAATTGGATTGTGAGTAGTTGTTGGATGATGAGAGTAGTTGTGAACCAAGTCCTAGAATTTATCCAAAGTTCAACCATGTGAGTGGACAGGATAAAAAAAAGTTCTTAAAGAGAATGTGCTATCAAAAAATGACCTATTGTTTTAATTAGGTTTTTATGTAATATGTATAGTCTAATAATTTTTTATAATTTTTGTTTATAATTTTCCATTTTGCTATCTATATTTTATAATATTCCTGAAATCTTGCAGTTTGCATACTGGCCACTAGGTCTAAAACTAAGCTGATACTTCCTGTAGAGATATAACACTATATCCACCATTTACAGCAGAGATCAGTACCCCCTCTATAGAATGACTTCTGAAAAGGTTACAGAGAATGCCCAGTAGTGTCTCCAATTCATCTGAATGGGACAGGTCCTTTCTATTGTCTATGGTCCAACTGGTCAGAAGTTCCCTGCTGCCCAAGCAGCTTCTGGCTGCATTCAGGAAAAAAAATTCTGGAAAATGATCCATACTAGAAATTGATATAAAATAACTATTTCATAACTAAACAGCTCAACTTATAAAAATAAACAGTCATGAATTCTCTTTGCCAAATATATTTACATTCCATAATATCAATCTTGAGCAGCCTAGGAAATACTTATTACATCTCATATAGTCTATTATTATAATGATATTTTCTCCTCTGTTACTCAGAAAGCTTAGTTAGAAATTCCTCTGTTTTCCCATTATTAGAGAGCTTCATTAGGGCTCAGCTATTAGGTCACTGGCAGTCACGATTTGCTGATCCATGTACGGTTCCTGAGCTAAATTGCTACTTTTGCATTGGGTGTGATGGGAAATGAAATGTCACTTCAGTTTCATATATATTTTGATGATGAAACGTGAAGCGTTGCGGCTCAGAACAGGTTCTTTTATGGAGGTAGAAACGCAAAAAAAAACTTGGAGATGGTGGATTCCAGAGACAGCGAAACACATCAGGAGCATCAAACCTTAAATCCACCCGAGGCTCTGGCTAATCCTCTTTACAACTGAAAGCATCATGTACGTTTTACTCAGCCTTAATTGATTACCTCAGCTCGGCTCCTCTGATATACTGCCAGGAAGAGCTCACAGTCAGCGCCATTGCAATAGAGAAGCATATTTAGCAACTCTATTCTGTATTATTTCAGTCATTATCCAGCAAACTCTTCTATTAGGGAAGATTGACAATGAGGTTTCAGAAAGGACATCATATCTGAAGAAATGGCGCACACATTCGGGCCTACAGAGATAATTGTAGCAATTTTCTTCCCGAGAAACGTCATTGTTCTTTCACATCTTCAAACAACGACAGTAGGAGATGAACTTTGTCTCTGATGTGCTGCCGGCCCCTGTAGGTTCTCTGGGAGGCAGACCTCGCCGTCTTGTACCTCGCCTTAGGGTCACTGCTTCCATCAAGCTGCAATTCAAACCCTGTGATTAAGCCATGAAACAGCTAGATCTGGTGGCGTGGGCTATTCATGTCTTCCTGTGTTTCTGCAGATACGCTGCAGGCAAAAGATTGCTGTACGGAGATAGCTCAGAGCTGTGCATTGATCTAAACAGCGGTTTAATTCAGTGGCAGTATAATGTAGCTTGGATTAAAAAGTTTTAGTTTTTGTAATTTTGTTGTAGTTCGTTAGGGCAACATTTCTACTTGCTGAGTGAGAACAAACTTAACTCACTTAAGTCTGATTGGGAAGTGTAAAAGCAGCTGGATCGCAACCGTTTCATAGAAAAGACCAAATAGAATGAAAAAAAAAAATAATCCAAATACAATTAAGAATCCATGTTTCCAGACTTGAGAAAGTGCTCATATGTGTCCACTCCTTTTCCTGGCCATATTGGACTCAACGGAGAACCTGCAGTCACTTTACATCAAAGATCGTAGAAAGAATGGATAATACGAAGAAGGCTCACTCGGCTGTTTAAATAGTTCTCACAAACTTTTTGCCTCCAAATAAAAGTCCCAGGATCATCAGCCACCTACCCATTGCAGCTTCCTTGCATGCTGTGCTGTAAACAATTCCACAATACAATTCCTTGCAGCCCTTTGGAGATTGATCTCACTCCCACACTGCAGTCACTCCACTCAGACAGGCTCCTTTTAACACCTGCCTAGTGATGTAATGTCTCAGGCCACACTGCAACCTGGGAAAACCTGAGACAACACTAATTTTGTATGCTGTAAAAAATGGACATCGGGGCAAAAATCACAGACCAGCCATCATACACAGGTACAGACACTATATTATGAACTAAAATAACTTTACAGCCCCTGTAGCCTAGTCAAAAAAAAAAAAAATAATAATACCGGAATACCCCTTTAGGTTATGTTCACATGGCAGAAATTCTGCACGAAAATTCTGCAGTAAATTCCGGTTCTGGCTCTATGTCTGTAACAGAGAGAGCATGAACTGCAGATGGTACTTGCTCCATTCATTTCTATAGGAGCGCCGAAAATTCCCAAGTGCTGTTGAGTATTGTTGGCACTCCTATAGAAATGAATGGAGTGTGTACCGTCTGTAGTAAGTGCTCTCTCTGAGAACTGGGGTCCCATTCTGGAGATTTGGGGGGGGGGGGGTCTCAGCAGTTGGAACAGTGGCCAGTATTATTTGTGTACCCAAATAATACTGCTGTTCAAACTCTAAATATGGTAGAGAAGGCTGACATGCTTCAATATTAATTTGCTCCTGGTGGTTCATTCCTTGAAAGACCCCCTTGAAAATGGGTCTAGCCATTCGCCCAATTTGGTACCAGCTAACAGTCACTTCCCACCACCTAATTATTTGTGTTACATTTAAAGGGGTTTGCCCATAAACAAAAATGATGACCCACCTGCCAACTCCAGCTTGTTTTTGGGCCTCCTGGAGATGGTCTGGAAGCTGAAAACATTTTCATATGATTACTGCCAATGGGAGTTACGCAAATTGTGTAAAACAGTCAACGCTGCCGTTTTTGGCTTCCCAGCACCTGTGCAAACTGGCCGGAGATGGCTGGGGAGCCATTTTCTTTTGTTTATGGGCAAACCCCTTTAATAAATATACCATGAATATGTTATAGAAAAAACTCTTGACAACAATATAGCATTTTGCATAACATCTTTTATCGTATCCCTTATTGTAACTTCCTCTTGTTTCCACCCATTTAAAACTTGAAATTCTTCTTCTGTCTAATACATTTCAGAAATCATTGTCTTTTTCAGGAGACAGAAGTAGTCTACCAGCTCATGGCTACACTCTGTCCTAAGGGGAATGGACAGCAGTCATAATTGAGAAGGGGATTAGATCAGTGTTTGTCATGTGACATATGCAGCCATTTTGAACTAGAGATCACCGTACTAAAGAGTACCAATCATCATATAGAGGGCTGAACAAAAGTGTCTTCTAGAGTCTTCCAAAGTGCCAGTCAAGGGCTTGGAAACCTAGCACTCTGGGAAGGGTTGTCTTCACACCAGATGTTGTACAGTGATTTTATCTAGGTAAAATGATCCTTTTGATAGGGAATAAGAGGTCTAGATGTACCCCTTTAAAACTCCTTGGCTCCAGTTCTAAGTCAATAACATACCTTCCCTTCCGTTCCATTTGCAATATGGTTGTTTTTATTTATTTATTTACATAGGTACCTATAGGCTCCTTCAGGATCCAGAGCCCATGTGGTACTGCTACCTCTGAAACCCATTTAGCCACATTATAGCCTTCATTCCTTTCCTTAGCAGGGCCTATAGCCCCCCCTAAGAACTAAGCTGAAACTGTTTCCACAACCCTATACATGTTCTCCCAAAGTGCCAGTCAGGGGCCGGAGAGTATCTTATCATAAATGCTTCTACTGTAGTATATTCAGTCAGTTTATGGAGTAAAGCAAGCAAAGCATTAAAAGTAACAGAACATAAAGCCCTGAACAATGTGACTGTCGCCAGCAATTACCATACATACTGATACAACAGCTTGGGCACATCCCTCAGCCATAAAACTGACAGCACACTTTTTTTTTCCATTAGCTTCCGTTTCGTAATAATTCTCAGCAGGCGATCGTTTCAATAAAACCTTTAATTGGTTCAATTCAATCGTTTTAATAAATTTGCCTATTTGCCTCAGCGGAGAGCATCTGTATTAATACAGACCCATCTAAAGGATTTCCCCCCTTTTCTGGCTGTGTACTGAAAGCATGCGTCTGGTGGGGGCTCCGCCATCTCCAATGCCATTTATATTTTATGGACTGCTCTTGTAAATAATATATCTCTGGGCTTTTAAGCTGTTAGAGCTCCTAATTTGGACTTGCTCAAGACAAATGAGATGGAAAATCCTTACACCGGCCAATTATCTATGATTTATATAGGTGCTTTATCAGCGGCAAAGTGCTGGCTTCTATCCTTCAAAGCTGTTACAAAAACAGACCTCCAGCTGCGGAGTGACTGGTGTGCAGGTAGAGCCCCTCCAAAGCCTCTTACCCCAGGAACACACACAGTGGCATAGCTGTACAACTCTGCACAGTAACTTCAGTTATAACACTAAAGAGCAACTCTAGGCATATATAATTATGTTGCATGTGCAGATTCTTATTCTTGCTTGTGGGGGCATTTATATAGTACATAGGGGGCAGTATTATAGTAGTTATATTCTTGTACATAGGAGGCAGGATTATAGTAGTTATATTCTTGTACATAGGAGGCAGTATTATAGTAGTTATATTCTTGTACATAGGAGGCAGTATTATAGTAGTTATATTCTTGTACATAGGGGCAGTATTATAGTAGTTATATTCTTGTACATAGGAGGCACTACTATAGCAGGTATATTCTTGTACATAGAAAGCAGTATTATAGTAGTTGTATTCTTGTACATAGGAGGCACTGCTATAGCAGGTATATTCTTGTACATAGAAAGCAGTATTATAGTAGTTGTATTCTTGTACATAGGAGGTAGTATTATAGTAGTTGTATTCTTGTACATAGGAGGCACTACTATATCAGGTATATTCTTGTACATAGGAAGCAGTATTATAGTAGTTATATTCCTGTATATAGGGGCACTGTTATAGTAGTTATATTCTTGTACATAGGAGGCAGTATTATAGTAGTTATATTCTTGTACATAGGGGGCAGTATTATAGTAGTTATATTCCTTTATATAGGGGCACTTTTATAGTAGCTGTATTCTTGTACATGGGGGGCACTATTATAGTAGTTATATTCTTGTAGATAGGAGACAGTATTATAGTAGTTATATTCTTGAACATATGAGAAAGTATTATAGTAGTTATATTCTTGTACATAGGAGGCAGTATTATAGCAGGTATATTCTTGTACCTAGGAAGCAATATTATAGTAGTGATATTCTTGTACATAGAGGACAGTATTATAGTAGTTATATTCTTGTACATAGTGGGCAGTATTATAGTAGTTATATTCTTGTAGAGAGGAGGCAGTTTTATTGTAGTTAAATTCCTGTACAGTATTATAGTAGCTATAAGAGAAATGGAGCAATCCACTGTGCACAAGGGCTATGTAGAATATGAATAGAAGAAATGTCCCCGCAATGCGTTCCTGTATATCCTTCATGCATCAATAAAGCATTGGAAAAGCACCAGAGCCTGTGCTGGGACATTTCTTCTATTCATAATAGTAGTTATAGTCTTATGCAGCAGAAGCAGTAGTGTAGTAGTATTTTCTTGTACATAGGAGGCTGTATTATAGTATTTATATTCCTGTACATAGGCAAGAGTATTATATTATAGAGTATTATAGTAGTTATATTTTGTACATAGGAAACAGTATTATAACAACTATATTCTTGTACAGAGGGGCAGTAGTATAGTGGTTATATTCTTGTACACAGGGGCAGTAGTATAGTGGTTATATTCTTGTACAGAGGGGCAGTATTATAGTAGTTATATTCTTGTACAGAGGGGCAGTAGTATAGTGGTTATATTCTTGTACACAGGGGCAGTAGTATAGTGGTTATATTCTTGTACAGAGGGGCAGTATTATAGTAGTTATATTCTTGTACAGAGGGGCAGTAGTATAGTGGTTATATTCTTGTACACAGGGGCAGTATTATAGTAGTTATATTCTTGTACACAGGGGCAGTATTATAGTAGTTATATTCTTGTACAGAGGGGCAGTAGTATAGTGGTTATATTCTTGTACACAGGGGCAGTATTATAGTAGTCCTATTTCGGCATATAGGGGCAGTAATATAGTACTTCTATACCTCTCTTACTTATTGTAAGCAAAGTATATAGACCCATGCCTACTGCTACCAAATGTTTATTGCACTTTTTTTTTTATCTCCATTTCACCTCTTGTTTTTTATTGTAGATTATTTCTTATTGTAGAATGATTATTTTAGATTTATTTTTAAATTAGAAACTGTGGATAAGTTGTTCTTGACAGATGTTCTGTTCTTATTTACTTCTTGTTTAATTATGTGTACTATAGTGTTTTATGTAATGAGCTAAGTTGGCTATTTACACAAGCTATATTCAGAATACAAAGAAAGAACGAATAAGATCAGGAAACTGCAGTTACCCACATATCAACAGAATTTAAAGGAAAAAGGTATATAAAAAAAATCTACTTCTATAGAGCAGCAAACCCTATCTAAATCCAATAGCCTGCCATTTTAGGGAGTTCTCTTGGCATCTGCTTTCAATTCTGCAAGTATGACAAGAAAGAAGAAAGTGGTAGTCAAGAAAGATCAAGTAGTCAAGAAAGATCAAGTAGTCAAGAAAGATCTAGAATCTCACTTCTACCGCCCAAATGCTTCCATCAATGTCACCCCTACTAGAGGCCCACTTACCTGGACCCTTCAGATGTTGGCGAAGATGATTTCTATCACTTTATTATCCTTCATACACATGTCTTTGTGTGTCCCGGTCAGAGTGCAGAGAGGAGGTAGATCATAAGACCGCAGTCTACAAGGAGTGTGGTGGCTGCTTAATAATTCATGAAGATACTAGGGTCTGGGAAGCGGAGACATTTGTGTCACCTGAATAATGCAGCATGCGAACAACTTAGTGTATGCTCCCTGGTAAAACTGAGAAACTAATATGGGAAGGTATTCTGTCCCTGGTGTCACTAAGGTCCGAGACTAAGCTATGAAGTAATATTATTGTACGTGAATCTGTGAAAATGGCACAATACCAGCTCTGTTATAGGGGTTATCCAGGATTAGCAAAACAGAGCTGATTTCTTCTAAAAACTGTGTCACACCTGTCCTCAGGTTGTGTGTGGTATAACGGCTCAGTACTATTGAAGTGAATGGAGACAAGTTGTAATACCACACATAACCTGAGGACAGGTGTGGTGCTGTTTTTAGAAGAAATTGGTTCTGTTTTTCTAAGGGAGAAAGGGGGGGTTGCAGGGTATTTGATAAAATAATTTTGTCTTGCATCGGCTTATTGTAATATTGGAAAATAAAAAATAAAAATCTTTAAAATAAAAACTTTCCTATGCCCTGTGCCTGCCATAAAAAAAAAAAATAGCGATAAGTGGCAGCATACAGGGGGTCGGACGTCACAGCTACTGTGGAACAGCCCAGCTTCCGGACTGCTCAGATCTCAGGTACCGCTGTGGATTCGGGCATGGTGCTCTATATATCTTTTAAAACCAAACTCAATGCGGGAAAGAAAGTTTTTGTTGCACTACTCCTTTAAGTAGAGAGAGACCTTTCCATTTGAATGACCCTTTTTTGATTTCCATCTCTGTGACCAAGTGCTAATCATAGGGCCCAACTGCTGAAGCCCCTCACAGTTTGGATAACCAAGAGAAACTGTCGGCCACTGGACATTGCAATCTACATGGTTACACACATCCTCTAGAGTAGAAACCTTTCTTTAAATGGGCACTCTGTCATGTTCAAAAACTTTTTAAAGGCAAAACATTAAAGGGGTACTCCCGTGGAAAACTTTTTTTTTTTATCAACTGGTGTCAGAAAGTTAAACAGATTTGTACTGTAAATTACTTCTATAAAAAAATCTTAATCCTTCCAGTACTTATTAGCTCCTGAATACTACAGAGGAAATTGTTTTCTTTTTGGAACACAGATCTCTCTGCTGACATCACGAGCACAGTGCTCTCTGCTGACATTTCTGTCCATTTTAAGAACTGTCCAGAGTAGGAGAAAATCCCCATAGCAAACATATGTTGTTCTGGACAGTTCCTAAAATGGACAGAGATGTCAGCAGAGAGCACTCCGGTCATGATGTCAGCAGAGAACTCTGTGTTCCAAAAAGAAAAGAATTTCCTCTGTAGTATTCATCAGCTAATAAGTACTGGAAGGATTAAGATTTTTTAATAGAAGTAATTTACCATCTGTTTAACTTTCTGGCACCAGTTGATATAAAAAAAAAAAAGATTTTCACGAGAGTACCCCTTGAACCTTTCTAATATATTTCTGCTTTTTATAGCAATCATGACTTATAGAAAAACACACTAGGCGTCCCCATATTATTCAGAACATAATTCTGTCCAGCTGCATCATATTTTTTTTATCCAAGCTGAAGCACAGGCATGGACAAAGTCCAGTAAAGTGAGGGTGGAACTAGCACTCCTTTGTTCTCACTCCTGTACTATTAGACTGCAACATAAAAACAGAGAGGAGGGGATTACAGAACAGTGTGCAATGATTGGATGAAGAGATACAGCACAGCAGACTCAGGGAGGAAGATAAGTCATGCAGAGTGAGGACATGCTCCCTTCAAAGCACAGAATGACAGACCAAGTGAGCAAGAGAAATAAAATATTTGTAAGAGAATTACATGTGCTAGATACATAAAAATCATATGTACATGATCAGGATTAGGCACTGAGTAACATAATTTTTTGTGACAGGTACTCTTAAAGGGGTACTCCACCAAAAAACATCATACCCCCTATCCAAAGGATAGGGGTTAAGATGTCTGATTGCTGGGGACCCCCACGATCTCCGGTGCACCACCCTAGTCATCCGTGCACAGAGCGATCACACTGCTCCGAGAAGGATGACTGGTGACTACAGCCGCCACACCCCCTCCATTCATGTCTATGGGAGGAGGCATGACGGCTATGTAGTAGCCATCACGCCCCCTCCACTAGACATGAATGGAGGGGGCGTGATGTCACGAACACAAAGGCTCCAAGCCTTCATGTTCTGGACACCGCCGCTGCCGGCCCAGAGATCGTGGGGGTCCCCAGCGGCAGGACCCCCGCGATCAGACATCTTATCCCCTATCCTTTGGATAGGGGAAAAGATGTATTTCGGCAAAGTACCCCTTTAAAGTAGCTTTTCACTCTGATAAATGGTGATCCTTCCCTCTATGTCCTTGGACAGGGCTTTCCAGGTTTAGAAAAACATGGTTGTTTTCTTGCAAACACAGTGCCACAGCTTTACACAGGTTGTGTTTAGTATTGCAGCTCAGCCCTATCCACTTCAATGGTGCTAAACTGCAATACCAGACACGGCTCATAGGCAGGTGAAGGGCTGTTTCTCTAATCCTGGACAAACTTCATACTAGGTTCTAGGAGATGAAGCTGTTATTCTGTAAATATATATAAAGGGGTACTCTGTCCCTAGACATCTTAACCCCTAGCCAAAGGATAAGGTAGAAAATGTCCAATTGCGGGGATCCAGCCACTGGCACCCCCGTGATCTCCGGGTCGGCATCCCTGCATTCTAAACATTTATGTTCAGAACACCGGCTTCGGGTTTCAGTGTTTTGTGACGTCACACCATGCCCCCTACATATATGTCTATGGGAGGGGGCATGACGGCTGTATACTTCTGCTCCTCTGGCTTTGCAGGTGGAGTTCACTGCACCTGTTCATCTCATCAGGTTGCTGGTGCTGGACTTCACCAAGGTGAACTGATAAGACTCATAAGTGGGTTATGGACAGTTCACATAATGTGCAGTAGTGTTCAGAGGAATATTGCCATGAGGAGAAAGTGATTTGACCTTTTATCACACCTGAATTGTTTTATGAGTATTGACTTTTCACACATTGACTTTCTACAGCATTTTTCACTCATTTATACATTATATCATAACTCTGGTAACATTGAGATATTTTTACAGTGATTTAACCCCTTAAGGAGGCAGCCCTTTTTCACCTTAAGGACTGAGCCCTTTTTCACCTAAAGGACTGTACCCTTTTTCGCAATTCTGACCACCGTCGCTTTACGAATTAATAACGCGAAAACGCTTTTACCGAATATTCTGATTCTGAGATTGTTTTTTCGTGACATATTCTACTTTATTTTAGTGGTAAATTTTCGGCGTTAATTGCATCCTTTTTTGGTGAAAAATACCCAAATTTCATGAAAATTTTGAAAATTTTGCATTTTTCTAACTTTGAAGCTCTCTAATTGTATGGAAAATGGATATTCCAAATAAATTGTATTTTTATTCACAAATACAATATGTCCACTTTATGTTGGCATCATAAAATGAACATACTTTTGCTTTTTGAAAAAATTAGAGGGCTTCAAAGTAGAGCAGCAATTTTCAAAAAATGTCATGAAAATTGCTAAATCTGAAGGGACAGATGTTACAGAACTACAACTCCCAGCATGCCTGGGCAGTCGAGGCATGCTGAGAGTTGTAGTTTGGCAACATCTGGAGGGCTACTGTTTGGACACCACTTTAACAGTGGTCTCCAAACTATGACCCTCCAGATGTTGCAAAACTACAACTCCCAGCATGCCCAGACAGCCTTTGGCTCTCTGGGCATGCTGGGAGTTGCAGTTTGGCCCCCCTAGTGGTTGCCACAGTAAAGATCGATTTACTTTCACTTTCAATTCCCCCCCCCCCCCACTGTCGATTCCCTACCTGATCAGGATCCAGCAGGCTCCAGCGAAGATCCCAGGTCCCCAGGCATCTTCTCCTGCATGTACGGCCTCCATCTTCTTCCCAGAGCCCCTCGACATCCAGGGGCGGGGAGAACGGGGGTTGCCATGGCAACCCCCTGTCCTGCGCTGCCATTGGTCAGAACTCCGTTCTGACTAATGCCAGGGGATAGGAGTAGATCGCAGCTTTGCGACCTCACTCCAATCCTTTAGGCTGCTCGGGGCTGTTGCTGACAGCTCCGATCAGCCCTATTTTCCAGGTGATCGGGTCACCAGAGACCCGATCAGCCCGGAATTGGAGAAAATCGCATGTCTGAATTGACATGCGATTTTCTCCGATCGCCGACATGGGGGGTCTCAGGACCCCCCTGGGCGATGTGCCAGGGTGCCTGCTGAATGATTTCAGCAGGCATCCGGCTCCGGTCCCCAACCGGCTAGCGGTGGGGACCGGATTTCCCACGGGTGTATGGATACGCCCTCGGTCCTTAAGGACTCGGAATGCAGGGCGTATCCATACTGTGTCCTGAAGAGGTTAAACAAAGGCAGGCAAAAAATAAATAAATACATCACGGCATAAAGAAACCATAGCAAAAACGCAATGTGTGAATACGTTGTCAGAGGAGTTGTCTAATTACTATATAGCCTGGTTAGAGATGAGCGAAGTTACAGTAATTCGATTCATCACAAACTTCTCGGCTCGGCAGTTGCTGACTTTATCCTGCATAAATTAGTTCAGCTTTCAGGTGCACCGGTGGGCTGGAAAAGGTGGATACAGTCCTAGGAAAGAGTCTCCAGCCCACCGGAGCACCTGAAAGCTGAACTAATTTATGCAGGATAAAGTCAGCAACTGCCGAGCCGAGAAGTTTGTGATGAATCGAATTACTATAACTTCGCTCATCTCTAATCCTGGTCCCATAGAGATAGCCGCATTAGACATGTTGGAAGGGAAGGGGTGAAAGAGCTATCAGACTTATAATCACATGATGCAGTTACAGTGATGAAACATATTGATAAAGCTGTGCTGGAATAAAACAGATGGTGCTGTAGTCATGGTCAGTATGCACAATATGGGCAAAAAACTTGGAGTGCTTCTTTAATGTGAAATTAGCCTTTAAGGCTGACTGAGCCATACAGTGCACAGACTGATAATGAGAATCTTATAGGTTTATGGTTATCTCATTTAAATTTACATATAATTGTGAATCTGTTTCATCTCCTCTGTTCTCACAGAACTGTAAAAATGTCATTAGATTCTCTTGGTACCATCAGTAATATATATATATATATGTCTAAAAAATGGGAAATGTGTCCGAGGGCTAGAACAGGACATCACTGCTAGGTGAGATTCTGTAAATTGCATGTTATTGAGACACCACGGGCACGGAGCAGAATATAATTGCTTTATGTAACTACTTGATGTCTGTCAGTTCTTAATGGACAAGCACATCCTGACGTTTCTGAGATAAGATTCATTAGTTGTGATAAACCTGACATTCTATTGCAGCTCTATAAATATTGAGTACATAGCTGAAGTCTCTCCCATGTGCTTCCCGCCATTCCACAGCCCCTGACTGCCATATAGTTTTGCTTTATCGTATGCTTAGTCTATATACTGAGATGTATTTGGGAAAAGCCAAGTAACATGACAAACCCTATAAGACTCTGATCACACTTTCCAAAAATGCATAAAGGTGAAGAGAGTCTAATAATATGAATCTGTATTATGATTTTGCATTCAAGTCAATGGAATTGTGCTTCAGATTTTTACGGTAGACTCCAGAGAAACTCTTTTTTTAATGGTATAATTTTCAGACCTATTGTGTAACAGACTGGAACTTTTTTAATATTTGTTCTTTTTTTCTAGAGTGAAAGCAAGTCAATCTGTATGTTGTGTCAACCGTATATCTACCCATTGAAGACTTTGTGGAATATGGGAAGGATTTGATGTCCTCCTGCCTGTTATTATGAAGTGACAACCAGCCATAGAATGACACTGGATCAATAGATTTCTGCCCCCAGATGTGGAGTAATATTATTTTCTCCCTAAAAGCCCTGGCTGGTAATAGATGGAATCATTTACCTTGGCTGGCTGACCTGCATCACATAGCTCTAGTTGTCTACAATGCCGGTTTCTATAATGGCCTCCAGTGGCATCACATCCCTCTACTGGGAAGTCTTTCCTTCGATGCCCACGTGCCGGGTTTATTGCACACCAGCATACCAAGATGGCCATTTGTACGTGATTGGAGGTTGTAGCAAAATGGGACTTCCTTTGGACACAGTGGAAATGTTGGATGTGGTGTCTCAAACATGGGCTGTGCTACCATCATTGCCAACCCCCCGAGCTGGAGCTGCAGCAGTTACGGTGGGGAAACAGGTTTTGGTGATTGGTGGTATGAATTATGACCAGTGTCCACTGGCAACAGTGGAGATCTACAACAGCGATGAGGGAAAGTGGGAAAAAAAGGCTCCATTGTGCCAGCCATCCATGGGGATCAGTGCCATCGAAAAAGGTGAGATACTTTACAATAATTACATTGTCACAGTCTGATGGATATGAGGGACAATGGACTTAACCCTAAATTCTACCACTGGGGTCAAAAGGATTGGACAGGTTGGAATTAGGTCCAGAAGCAGGGCCACTCATCCATTATGTATGTTATTACATCTCATCTGTATGTTCACCCTTAAAGACACTTTTTAAGTCTTTGCTTTATGAGAGTATTGTACATTGCCTGGTGTGAAGACTACCCGGTGCATAGCCATTAACTTCAATGGGAGGTGTATAAGGCAGGGTTCACATTGGCATTGCTTCTTTCATTGTTCTGTTATTGAAGCAAAACAATGAGGGAAAAACTGCACCAGCAGATAATTCGTTGCATGCCGCACACCAGCTATGCCCAAAATACCCCATTGACTTTAATGGGGTTGATGGTTTTCTGTCATGGTGTCTGGTAGCATGCTGCACTATTTTGTCCAGTATTTTTGGTGGATCTTAATGGAACTTTAAGCACAGATGTGAGCCAATATGTATGCTGTGAACTTTCTCTGGTAATTGTATGGTTGTGTGAATGGAAGCCCTCTGCTTGCAGTATTCTTAAAGGGGTTATCCAGGAGCATGTTTTATATGCATTTTCTCAGGAAGTGGGTAGTGAAAAAAAAAAACAACAGCACATACATACACACTTACCTTTTACGCTCCAGTGCAGCCCCTGGTATTACAGAGCTCCAGTCCCTGCTGTGTGCTGCGTCCAGGTTTGTGGCCATGATGTCACAGGCCCTCTCAGCTAATCAGTGGCTGAGGCAGGACACCACTGCGGCTTCTGATTGGCTGAGTGTTCCAGTGATGTCACGTACCCAACACCCAACCCTGGAAGCACCCCACAGCAGGGAGCGGAGCTCTTTAATACCGGTGACAGCGGTGTGGGAGTGAGGAAGGTAAATATGGTTGTTGCTTTTTTTAAACTACCCATTCCTTGAAGAAATATGTTTAAAACCTCCTCCCCAGATTACCTCTTTGAGGGTCTATTCACACGTACATTATTCTGCCCAGATTTGATGCGCAGGATTTCAAGCTGTGTTCAGTCATTCAGTTTACATTGAAATCTGCAGCCGAAAATCCTGCACATCAAATCTGCGCAGAATACTGTACGTGTGAATAGACCCTTAAAGAAAACCTGTCACCCTGAATAGTAGCAAAAGGATATATAATTTTTTGAAAACTTATAAATTGTAACTTATTGATAGATATCTCTCTTTATTCTGGGCTTAGTAGTCCAGTGGGCGGCCTTACTCAGGTACTGAAGGCCTTTCCTTAATGAAGATACCTGGCAGTCACTGTGTAAGACCACCCCCTGGACTCATAAGCCTAGAATAAGCAGAGATTTAAATGAATATATTATATTATACTGAATCTTTTCTCACAGTATCATCTATCAATCTGCTCAGCTTCTTCTGACGCTGATGATCAGAATGCTTGTTCAACATGACAGGCTCCTTTTAAAAGGGTACTCCCCTCCTAGACATCTTAAGATAAGATGTCTTATCGCAGGGGTCATGCCACATCACGCCCCCTCCCATAGACTTGCATTGAGGGGTCATGGCGTGATATCAATAAAATGTTCCGAATGCTGGGGCAGCGGAGTACCCCTTTAACTGGAGGCACTTTTGATTAGGATGCATTATGGTGGCACTATTGTCTATGCTAACACTGTAAAGGAAGGGCAAAGCCCCTCCCTAAAAAAAAAAAACAATGCTAAATTACGTTCTAATTTGTGAAAGTGTCGCTGTCATTACATCACGGTAATTGTGCACCTTGATCTGAACAGATGGGCAAAAGTCAAATATTGTCCTTCTCCCAAATGTCGTCTTCTGTCATCATCCGGATTCATTAATTCCGTCCTAAATGTCAGTCGCCTAATTACCAATTTAAACAATTGATCTTTAAAACGAGAAATAAACCCTCCCAAATGTAGACTTCATCTCTGACTTCCGACGAGCGCCTAATAGCTGACACAATAACTAATTAAAATGTCTTGTAACAACAGATGATTAATGATGAAGTTTTCGCGCTGTCAGTCACCGGAGACGCCGAGGAAAAAGCTGAGCTTCTATAATAAAATGTATACAAAAAATAAACAGGCGCGGATTGTTACCCTGACAACCGAGCCGAGCGTTTCCATGGAGCTTCGTGCACATACATTATACTGACCTGAGTATAATTAGTCTGGATACTGTGTGTCTTATTAACCTTTCAGAAGGCTAAGGATGGGTCAGTTTCTTGACAGCTTTCACTTGCTTCTTGCAAGAACTGTGCGACAGTGTCATCTCCTGACATTAGCTGCAGACACATAATGCCTCATTTTTTAGGAACGGGAACCAGTGAATGATAAATGCACATTTCCTACATGCCACATTTTCCCCATAACAGGGACAGGAACAGTGTCCCTCCCAGTTGCCAATCACACTGCCCCTATGTACGTGTCCACCACCTGTATCACCGTAGCAATCACAGCAACACAGTCTCCATACCAACCAAAGCCTAAGTGCAAGAAAGTATCCCCACAACCAGTGCTGAGGAGTCGGAGTCTGACGAAATTTTGGGTACCTAGAGTCGGAGTCGGCAAACAATGCACTCCGACTCTGACTCCTACTAAATTTAGATCGGAATTTAAAAAAAAGCAAGTTTAAATGTCCCAATTCCCAAAAAATTATAATTAATGACTTCTCTACTGTAAGAATAAAGACCAATGCATGCAGTGCCTCACGTAACCACAAAACGAACACGTTAAGTGACCGTGAAGAAGCATGCTTTTCATGTGCTTTACTATATGGCACGCAACGTTCTGTTACAGGGAACCCATGGGTAACCTAGCCTCTTACTGATAAGGGATTAAGTAAATATGTTTTTTTCAGGACTAGAGACACTTGTATAAGTGAAGGGAATGGAGGGTCAATAGTTCAAGACTGAAGCTGTAAACCATTGGAAAAACTGCTGCCATTCAGCTAAGGCTATAAAAACTTGTAAACTCTGATTGTTAGCTTAAACTTTAAAGATGACTATGGGATTCTACTAGGGAAATCATGTTTTATAATAAATGCCCCTTCCTGGATCCTCCCACTGCCCTGTCTTCAGCAGCAGATTAGCACACAAAAGGAGAAGGCAGCAGCTTCTGCCCAACTACCTCTCTCTGCTAGAAGAGCTTAGAAGAACTTGGTGGAACAGCTTCTTGGATTCAACTGTAAGTGTTTATAAATACATTTGCATATTAATACAGAGGAGTCGGAGTAGGAAGTACAAAAAAACTGCAGAGTCGGAGTCTGAGTCGGAGTCGGAACATTTATCTACCGACTCCACAACCCTGCCCACAACAGTGACCACCACTTTACCTCCCTTAAAGGGGTACTCTGGTGAAACACATTTTTTAATTACAATAATTTTAAATTAACTGGTGCCAGAAAGTTAAAGACATTTTTAAATTACTTCTATTTAAAAATCTTAATCCTTCCAGTACTTATCAGCTGCTGTATACTACAGAGGAAGTAATTTAATTACTTAGGAAGTAATTTAATTTCTTTTCTGTCTGTCCACAGTGCTCTCTGCCGACACCTCTGTCTGTCAGGAACTGTCAAGAGCAGGATAGGTTTGATATGGGGATTTGCTTGTACTCTGGACAGTTCCCGAGACAGACAGAGGTGTCAGCAGAGAGCACTGTGGTCAGGCAGAAAAGAAGTTTAAAAAGAAAAGAACTTCCTGTGGAGTATACAGCAGCTGATAAGTACTGGAAGGATTAAGATTTTAAAATAGAAGTAATTTACTAATCTGTTTAATGTTCTGGCACCAGTTGATTTAAAAAAAAATAAAAAATAAAAAAAAAGAAGAAAATAACATAAAGAGTACCCCTTTAATAAAGTTAGCCAAAATACCTTCATAACTGGGACAGTTATAGGCACAGCATTTTTATAATACCAGAAAACAGTTCACCTATAAGAATGAGAATTGTAGTACCACCACAAGAGCCAGACACAGTGTACCCATCGCAATGCCATTATTATGGGCAATACAATTATCTCCAGCTGACAGCTATCTCCATGATGGTCATTTAACCATCCGGATGTCACTGAAAGTGACAACCACTGCAATCATGGTGTAAAGAGCTTCATGTTGGTACTTTACAGTCTCCAACTGGAACCCCCAGTATTTACAGGGTGCCATGGCAGCCATGTTACTTATAAAGACCTCCATGTCTGCCATGAAAGCACTTATTTTACCACTTGGCATAGTAATTTGACATTCACTGTAATACATATATATTGTAGTGAACTGTACAAGCAGGGGTCAAGTCTTGGGGAAAAAAGTGTGGAAATTCATCCAAGATTTCCACGCAAGGGCTGGTCATGTAGGACTCCTGCTAATGGGAATGGTGTTCATGCTGTGGAAAAAGTGCAGGAACTGAGCCCTGTGTACAAGTGATCACACAGTGAAATAAAATAAAATATACTGAAGTCCTTTAATAAGAATTCTAATAACCCCTCTTTTTTCCATTTTCTAAGTAAAACTTGTAAATTCCCAAGAGTGGCAAATGTCCGAACTAATACAATATAATGCCGCTTATCCTGCATGGCGAACGCCGTAAATGGAAAAAAAATCAAATGACAGAATTGCTGTTTTTGTACCCCTTATCACAAATAATAAAAAGTAATCAGAAAAGTTCAATTTACCCCAAAATTGGGTACCAAGAAAAAGAACAGATCAACGCAGAAAAAAATGATACATCACACCAACTTTTCCATTTTTTTAACTTGCAAAATATATGAAATATGCCATATGTTATCATGTCCGGTTTACTGCACAGTGAATGGCGTAAAAATGACCTCCAATGGCACATTTCCACAAATATTTATTTTTTATTTTTTTTTGTTTCACATTACATTGTATGGTAAAGTGAATACATTGGTCATACTAAAAATAAGCCGTTATTAAACAGTTATTAAAAAATAAAATAAAATAAAAAAAGCCCTTATACAGCTCCACCGGGGGAAAAAAAGACAATGTCACGATTCGGCTAGCTGGTTGTGGATCCTCTGTGTTAGCGAGGGATTGGCGTGGACCGTGCCGGTGGACCGGTTCTAAGATGCTACTGGTATTCACCAGAGCCCGCCGCAAAGCGGGATGGTCTTGCTGCGGCGGTAGCAACCAGGTCGTATCCACTAGCAACGGCTCAACCTCGCTGACTGCTGAGAAGGCGTGGGACAGAAGGACTAGGCAGAGACAAGGTCAGACGTAGCAGAAGGTCGGGGCAGGCGGCAAGGTTCGTAGTCAATATGGCAATAGCAGGAGGTCAGGAACACAGTATGGGTAAACACAGAAATATCTTTCTCAAGGCACTAAGGCAACAAGATCCGGCGAGGGAGTGCAGGGGAAGTGAGGTATAAGTAGGGCATGGAACAGGTGCAAGGTAATCAGGGAGATTGGGCCAGGCACCATCATTGGTGCACTGGCCCTTTAAATCTCAGAGAGCTGGCGCGCGCGCGCCCTAGAGAGCGGAGCCGCGCGCGCCAGAGCATGACAGTCGGGGACCGGGACAGGTAAGTGACTTGGGATGCGATTCGCGAGCGGGCGCTTCCCGCTATGCGAATCGCATCCCCGCCGGCAATGTCAGTGCAGCGCTCCCGGTCAGGAGGTCTGACCGGGGCGCTGCAGGGAGAGAAACGCCGCGAGCGCTTCGGGGAGGAGCAGGGACCCGGAGCGCTCGGCGTAACAGACAAAATAGAAAAATTATATTCATTAAAGCGTTATAGAGTGCTTGCCCATTTTTTGCAATTGCATATTTCCAATTCAAGTATTATTATTAATGGTAATTATTCTTTATATAGCGCACACAGATTTCACAGTGCTGTACACTCAAAAATGACCCCTGTCCCCACTGGGACTAAACCTAAATTCACCGATCAGTATGTTGTGGAGTGTGGGATGCAACTCATACAAACACACGGAGAACACACAAACTTGTAGCAGATGTTGTCCTGGGAAGTATTTGAACCTAAGACCCCAGCACTGCATGGCAACAATGCTAACCACTGAGCCACCGTGCTAAAGAAGTCCCCCAAAAAACAAGGATTTTTGCTGATTTTACTGTCTGCCGAGTGTATATGTTTGAATGTATGATATATACTCGAACATATACTTTGTGCAGCAGACCCCGCTTTACCACTCAGACAGACGTTTATGTTCGGAAAATCGGTTTAACAGAGTAACTTTTTTTTTTTCCATTAAAGGGGTACTCCACTGGCCAGCACTCGGAACTAAAAGTTCCGAACACTGTTTTTGTGCTGCGGGGATCGGCCACACCCCCTCAATGTCACGGTCAATGGGAGGGAGCGTGACTGCCATCATGCCCCCTCCCATAGACTTGCATTGAGGGGGCGTGGCCTTGATGTCACGAGGGGCATGGCCGACCCCCGCAGTGCGAAAACTGTTCGGAAAATTTAGTTCCGAACGCTGTCCAGTGGAGTAACCCTTTAAAGGGGTTACCCAGAAATAGAAAAACAGAGATAAGTTCTTCCAGAAACAGCTCGACACCTGATCAAACAACCCGAGGACAGGTGTGCTGCAGGTTTTATTTTTTTTTTGTCTGCTCTGCTTTTTTAAATCCTGGATAATCTTTTTAAAATCAGTAAACCTGCTGGAAACATGTTATACTATGCTATAAAACGTCAGCAAACATTTTTGATAGGTTTCTAGTGATATATGTATATATACATGCTGATATATAGCTTAAATATGGTGTGAATTAAATGTAATGTGAAAACCTTACACAATCACAGTTCCTTTACTGGAAAACAGGGGATTTTGTCTTCAAAGGGGAGGCATAGTCCTTCAACCGGTTAAAAGGCAGTCTTGTTACTGGGGCAGGGTTGACCCACAATGTAAGCGTTTCTAAGGTACCTGGAGCATGTGCACTTTACTCTTGCCCTTCTGGTATTTGGATCCTAGCAGATCCACTTGTTTCCCCAGGAACATTTCTCATATTAATGTTGTGAAATCTTAAAACTCCTTCTACTCTCGATAACACTCTTAGGATAAGGTTATTAAAGAGTTACTCCTGACTCTCCGTGATCTCCAGAACGACACCCCAGCTCTGTGACATGCCCCCTCCATGCATTCGATATGAAGCACCGGAGACAGCCAAGCAGAGTACTTCAATGATCAGATACTTATCCTCTATCCTGTGGATAGGGGATACGTTTTAAAACAATGGAGTACCCTTTTAAGGGAACACCTTGGATGGAAATTATTAGCAGGAACCCCAAAGCTGGATTCTTAGCAGGAGGTAGTCCTATCCTCAGCATTTCTTCTCACAAACAATCCTCTTCTTCTTTTATGGAGAGGCTAACTTTCACATCTCTCTGCAGAGAGGCTGCACTAAACTCCCTCTACTCTACTTTGTACTGATTGCACTTCCTTTTCCTCATTGGAGAGGCTGGAGCAGAGAAAGCTCCTCCCTTCCTTTTGGAAAAATCCAAGGTGCATGTGTTGATATGTCCACTCCTTCTGCTCACAGCCATGTCTGGAGAAATGCCTTTGCTGTATTATAAACAGTATTAAACATTACAGATTACTGCAAAACATAATAAAGTAGCAAATTAGCATTCAGGACATCACAGACATCAGAAGTATTTATTAAACATACTACTGGCTGGATGACACCCAAGCAAAGGCCCTGCGGGTTTCCCAGTTGGGTCCTACAATTAGCTGTAATCTGTTAGATGAACCCAGCAGCAAATGTTCCGTTTCCCTGCAGTGTCACCACAGGATAAGGTATTACATGGAATCTGTTAAAGGGGTACTCCGGTGCTTAGACATCTTATCCCCTATCCAAAGGATAGGGGATAAGATGCCTGATCATGGGAGTCCCGCCGCTGGGGACCCCCGTGATCCCGCCACTGGGGCACCCCGGGAGTCCTGCCGCTGGGGCACCCCGTTTATTATCAGTCCCCGGAACGTGTTCGCTCCGGGTCTGATTACCGACGACTAAAAGGCCCAAGGCGTGTGACGTCACGCTCCGCCCCTCAATGCAAGCCTATGAGAGGGGGCGTGATAGCTGTCAGGGGGGCGGGGTGTGACGTCACACGCCGTCGGCCCTGTGGTCGCTGGTAATCAGACCCGGAGCGAACATGCTCCGGGGGCTGATTATAAATGGGGTGCCGTGTGCAAGATCACGGGGGTCCCCAGCGGCGGGATGTTGAGACCATAACTCAATGGAAACCTGGTCATTGGTCCTGGAGCTCCAAAATGTCATCTAAAAACGACACAAAATAGAAATTAAAGAAAAATGACCAGAAAACTAATACAGATAAAGCAAGTCCTTAATTTAAGAAGTCAGAAAAAGCTTCTAGGAGCTACAAATCACTTTCTATATAGCGGACAGGATCAAGTACAGTACATGCAGTGTGTTCCAGGATGATCAGATTGAGCCGCCCTCACCTGATGTCCAAATGTGCAGCTCATCCTGGCAGTACAGAACAGTACGGAACATATAGTGAAGAGAAAAGGTAACTGTTCTCTAGTAAGATTCTTGTATATGTAGTGTAGGGGAGCTTAAAGGGGTACTCTGCTGCTCAGCGTTTTGAACAAACTGTTCCGAACGCTGGAGCCGGCGCCGGGAGCTTGTGACATTATAGCCCCACCCCCTCACAATATCTGTCACGCCCATTCCCATAGACTTGCATTGAGGGGGTGGGGCATGACATCATGAGGGCGGGGCTATGACGTCACAAGCTCCCGGCAGTATATATATATATATCCATATCAACATTAATGAGAGTTAAAGAAACACACAGCATTGCAAGCTGTACAACACTGTCTCTGTAGTTTTATGAAGACATAGCTTATAGTGCTGTGCCGGTTTTTACAATTCCCATTTACTTTTATAGAAGTTACAGAAAGAGCTTTATTCGTCATTGAGTCATCATACAATAAATTACAATCGCACAAAGCATGACAGTACAATATACAGCACAGGTTCCCTAAGCTATACACCGTACCACATGCTACACTAACACTCCTCTCCATCACTCTATATATCGAAGAAACAAATTTGAAAAACAACAACATATTACAGTCTGTGATCGGGGAGGGGCATGGGATCAATGGGGGTAGGGCGGATCACAGGGTCAAACTACTGGGCAAACGTATGTGGAGGTAGGGAAAGCAGAGGGGTGTTTATAGAAGTTACAGAATCAGAATAAAGCAGAATACTTGTCTATTTGCAGAAATCCTTGGATATGCTGCCATAAATGTCACCGATGGGATTACCAGTTTAATAGTTAGGGAGAGTTTTTCTTTTGTAGCTGCTCTCTGGTTAATAAATGTGAGACCTAAATAAATGTGGCATTCTAAACCAGACAACTCTTTTTAGTTTGCTATATGAGCTGTCAAGGGTTAATGGGGCTGTTTTACCGTTCATGTTCCTTTTATCCAGTCTATTGGGCTTTGAGGTTTGAATCTCTTTGCTTTGTATTTCTGTACATACATGACATACATCTCTCACAATCCACTGAGGCATTTGGCTTTTTTGATGTCAGCTAAGATATAAGACAAAAAATGATGGTTTTACTTCTGCGAGCAAAATGTCAAGATAAATTAGAGCACACTGGGCGACCAGACCAGCGGGAATCAGCAGTCGGCTGGGTACACAACATACTAGCACCTAAGCCTCTTTGTTTCATGCAATATCTGTCTGCACCCTTCCATGAAAAAAATGCCAAGAACGCCAACATTGACAGGCAGAACGAACATACTGTCTGCTGAAAATGTTATCAAAACAAATGACTAGGAAGGGATGAAATAACCCAAAGATATGGAGACAGGCAGATGGCACAAGCTAACAAACGTGCTAATTAGATCTGCATTGTCATTATTGGTAGGAGTTTATACAGATCCGACAGTGAAGAAGACAATGTTAGTCAGAACAGTGAACGACTGCAAAGATTGTCTGCTCTGGAGGATCGGGCACATCCATAACGTACATAGACAGCCCATTGATTTCACTGGAAACGATGTAATGCTTCAATTGCCCTGTGGGGGTGCTGCAGGGAAATTCAATTGCAACCTGGTTTCACTGCAGATTAAAGCTGATTCTTGGGACTACCCATGATTATATGGACAACCTGATAACTAATACATTTTATTTAGGGTGGTTAGGCAGCAATAAGGGTTGTTCCTCAGCAATAAGTCTGTCCTGGGTTGTATAGGTCTTCAGCTCATCAATGGCAAAAGAGATAATTTTTAATATTCTACATTTCATGTGCAGTGTCCCACTGCGTGATTTATTTTTTATTATAAGAAATGTTGGTTGTTGGACATTTGCTGTATTACTGCTGTTAAAGGGGTATTCAAGGAATTTTATTTGACTATGCTACAGGGGCTGTAAAGTTAGTGTAGTTCATAATATAGTGTCTGTACCTGTGTGTGACGGTTTTCTCACAATTCTTCTGTGATTTTCACTCCATTATTTATTTTTAACAGCATACAAAATGACTGTTGTCTCAGGCTTTTCCCAGGTTACAATGCGGCCAAGACCTGACTGACTAGTCAGCTGATGACAGGGAGCCCGTCTGCTTCAATGGGGGAAGCGATCGCTTGGTGGGAGAGAGATCAATCTGTAACTAATGCAACAGCTGTAGGCACCTTGATTGAAAACCACAGGTCTTTTGAATGGATGCAGCTCATTTATGTTTCAATGGGTGGGGTGGCTGATGTGTGGGAGGGAGGAAAATGGAATTGTGGGATTTGTAGTAAAAAAAAAGAAAAGTCAAACAGGAAACACAAAAAGTTAGCCACAGTGTTATGGTAATCTCACAACATAGCCATTTAGCCCCAAGACAAGTGCAGATCCTTCCTAAGCATGTCCATTACTGTCTGCCAGGTATGTACTAAAATCACCTTATGGTGGATAACCCCTTTAATTTGTTCATACATTAGCTTTGTTTTTGTTGATTAAACACAACATTACTGTTATGTTGTATTATGATACCACCTGCTGTTGCATTCTGTTGTGTACCATTACTCTGACCATTAATCAGAGAAGGAATTTGTACATGTCATGATATTACATTGGGGAATGTACTAGTAAGTGGGAGGAGCCACTCTAACCCAGCCTCCTTCTCTCCTTAGTGAAAAGGAATCCTGTTTTAGTTTAGAGTAGTCTAGCTTAGTGACAAAGGGTTCAGAGCCTGGAACCATTTTGGTACAGTTACTCCTACAAAGTGTGTGTAAACTACCGGATCTTCTACGGACCTCATTCAAGTCAATAGGATCCTTTGGGGCCTGGTGGAGTCCATTGTGCTCCAACCCTTTTGGGGCACAACAAAAGAGATGGATGTACCCTTAACCCCTTCCCGACCTATGACATACCTGTACGTCATGAGTGGGAAGGTGTTCCCGACCCATGACATACAGGTACGTCATGAACATTTTTGCCGCTTCTCTCGGCATCCTGCAGCGCCCGGTAAGATGGTGGCTATCACTGATAGCCAGCCATCTTACCATGCGACCACGGGGGGTTTCATCCCCCACCCCCCCCAGCGATCGCTGCTATCAGCTAGTCAGATAGCGTTTTGCTATCATAATACTTAGCAGCGCGGTGTGTGAGTCCGGATCACGGGGATCGGGACACACACCACTCTGCTAAGTGTCCCTTACCCGTCCCCCGGCGTCACTTACCCGGCCATGCGGTGTCCTGAGCGGTCCCGGCGCGAGCGGCGTCCTCCAGGCGGTCCCGGCGGCGCTGCGTCCCGGCGGTGAGTTGGCAGCAGTAGGGCGGCATCTTCATTGGCAGCATTGAGATCGCCGTAAAGCGATCTCACTGCTGCCTCTGGGACTTTCAAAACTGCAACCCCCAACATGCCCAGACAGCCTTTGGCTTTCTGTGCATGCTGGGAGTTGTAGTTTTGCAACATCTGGAGGTCCACAGTTTGGAGACCACTGTATAATGGTCTCCTATCTGTGCTCTTCCAGATGTTGCAAAACTACAAATCTCAGCATGCTCAGTCTGTCCAGGCATGCTGGGAGTTGTAGTTCTGTAACATCTGGAAGAGCACAGATTGGAGACCATTATACAGTGGTCTCCAAACTGTGGACCTCCAGATGTTGCAAAACTACAACTCCCAGCATACCACACTGCCCAAGCATGCTGGAAGTTGTAGTTCGGCAACATCAGATCCTTCAGATATTGCCGAACTACAACTTCCAGCATGCCTGGGCAGTCTGGGCATGCTGGGAGTTGTAGTTTTGCAACAACTGGAGGCACACTAGTTGGGAAACATTGTCAGTTTCCTACCTCAGTGCCTCCGGCTGTTGCAATTGTTGCAAAACTATAACTCCCAGCATGCACTGACAGACCATGCATGCTGGGAGTTGTAGTTTTGCAACAGCTGGAGGCACACTGGTTTGGAAACACTAAGTTTGGTTGCAAAACACTTGAAAGTTTATTACTTAACTTAGTGTTTCCAAACCAGTGTGCCTCCAGCTGTTGCAAAACTACAACTCCCAGCATGCACGGACAGCCAAAGGGCATGCTCGGAGTTTGCAACAGCTGGATGTTTGCCCCCTCCCCCCAATGTGAATGTACAGGGTACACTCACATGGGCGGAGGTTTACAGTGAGTGCTGCAAGTTTGAGATGGCGCAAATTTTGCGCTGCAGCTCAAACTCCCAGCGGAAAACTTGCTGTGAACCTCTGCCCATGTGACTGTACCCTAAAAACACTACACTACACTGACACTAACTTAAAATAAAAAGTAAAAAACACTACATATACACATATCCCTACACAGCCCCCCCTCCCCAAAAAAATGAAAAACGTCTGGTACGCTACTGTTTCCAAAACGGAGCCTCCAGCTGTTGCAAAACAACAACTCCCAGTATTGCCGGACAGCCATTGACTGTCCAGGCTTGCTGGGAGTTTTGCAACAGCTGGAGGCACCATGTTTGGGAATCACTGGCATAGAATACCCCTATGTCCACCCCTATGCAAATCCCTAATTTAGGTCTCAAATACGCATGGCGCTCTCTCACTTTGGAGCCCTGTCGTATTTCAGGGCAACAGTTTTGGGACACATGTGGGGTATCTCCGTACTTGGGAGAAATTGCCTTACAAATTTTGGGGGGCTTTTTCTTCTTTAACCCCTTATGAAAATGTGAAGTTGGGGTCTACACCAGCATGTTAGTGTATAAAAATTAAATATATATATGAATACTTTTCATTTTCACAAGAGGTAAAAGGGAAAAAAGACCCTCAAAATTTGTAATGCAATTTCTCCCGAGTACGGAGATACCCCATATGTGGGCGCAAAGTGCTCTGGGGGTGCACAACAAAGCTCAGAAGGGAGAGTGCGCCATGTACATTTGAGGTGATTTGCAAAGGGGTGGCTGATTGTTACAGCGGTTCTGACATAAACGCAAAACAATAAATATCCATATGTGACCCCATTTTGGAAACTACACCCTTCATGGAATTTAATAAGGGGTGCAGTAAGCATTTACACCCCACTGGTGTATGATAGATTTTTGGAACAGTGGGCTGTGAAAATGAAAAATACAATTTTTCATTTGCACAGTCCACTGTTTCAAATATCTGTCAAATGCCAGTGGGGTGTAAATGCTCACTGCACCCCTTATTAAATTCCATGAGGGATGTAGTTTCCAAAATGGGGTCACATGTGGGGGGGGTCTACTATTCTGGCACTATAGGGGCTTCCTAAATGGGACATGCCCCCCAAAAACCCTTTCAGAAAAACTCACTCTCCAAAATCCCATTGTCGCTCCTTCCCTTCTGAGCCCTCTACTGTGCCCACCGAACACTTGACATACACATGAGGTATTTCCTTACTCGAGAGAAATTGGGTTGCAAATTTTAGGGTGATTTCTCTCCTTTTACCCCTTGTAAAAATTCAAAAATTGGGTCTACAAGAACATGCGAGTGTAAAAAATGAAGATTTAGAATTTTCTCCTTCACTTTGCTGCTATTCCCGTGAAACACCTAAAGGGTTAAAACACTTACTGAATGTCCTTTTGAATACTTTGGGGGGTGCAGTTTTTATAATGGGGTAATATATAACGTATTTCTAACATGAAGACCCTTAAAATCCACGATTTTGAAAATCTTGAGAAAAATTGGAAAATTGCTGCAGAACTAAAGCCCTCTGGTGTCTTCCAAAAGTAAAAACACGTCAATTTTTTGATGGAAACATAAAGTAAACATACTGTATATGTGAATCAATATGTAATTTATTTGGAATATCCATTTTCCTTACAAGCAGAGAATTTCAAAGTTAGAAAAATGCTAAATTTTCTAAATTTTCATGAAATTTTTAGATTTTTTACCAAGAAAGAATGCAAATATCAGTGAAATTTTTACCAATAACATAAAGTAGAAAATGTCACGAAAAAACAATCTCGGAATCAGAATGATAAGTTAAAGCATCCCAGAGTTATTAATGTTTAAAGTAACAGTGGTCAGATTTTCAAAAAATGCCCAGGTCCTGAAGGTGAAAATGGGCTGGGTCATGAAGGGGTTAATGGGACAGAGCACAATGGCAATATGAACTTAGCTTAAATGACCAAACTTTGTTGGTCCTGACTCTAGAATGTGGGATTCCATTCAAAAGTTTCTAAATGGATATGTGAAACTTGAGTTTCTAAAGCAGCCAAGCCCCATTTAAGGCTGTATACACGTCATTTACACAGTTTGTTAGAAGTATACATAAGCAGCCTGTCAAAATACCAATGTACTGTATACTGTGGGGTACTGGGTTGTAATTCCAAAGCTTTTTTACTGTCATGCTTCTTCCTTTTATATAAATGTGAAACTCAAAAGGGAGAGGCTATAGAGAAAAAATTTCTTTCCCCATAATTCCTCTAGAACTATGGATGACTACTTCTGGATAATGACATCATACACTTAGTTAAACCCTCCATTATTATACGTGTTGCATCCACTGCAGGTGAAATGAATTGTCCTATGAATTGCATGTATGATGCATGGCCACAATTGAATATTTCCAGGCCATGCCATATGCTTGTAAGGTTTTTCTATAGGGGGTTAAGTGCAGTTAATCTGTATGGGCTCAGCTGGAATGGTTATTAGAATTTCATTATCTGGGGCGGTGGAGAAAGAACGGGTAACTGATGACAACGTGTCGATGCCAACTATTATAGACTTTCCATGGATTTTAAATTTTATGCTAGGAAAAAAGCTCAGCTGAGACCTCTGTTTTTATTTTTTTTTATTTTTTTTTTAACTCTGAGTGATCTGCATCTAGCTCCATACAGTTTGTTATACAGTATGTTCTGGATTCAGGTCAGTGGTATGTATAAAGAGTCTCATCAAAAAATATGAAAATTTATTCCAACATGATTTAAAATCTGAGCAGAAACGCTCAGCTTCCCCCTTCCCCCGCATTCAAAAAACAGGCAAGACCTGCAGCTTGTTTCTACTGGAGTCAGGACCATGGAATAGAGAGCACAGGACCTCTTACTGCTAGCAACCAAGAATGTATTTGTTTCAAGCAGTTTCTGAAAAGGGCTTAAATGCTTACTATCAATTCATCAAACTTTGCATAAACCAATAATCCAGTTAAATATAAGAAACTTTGCAATATATCTTCTCAGACAAAAATGCTTCTTTCCCCTTATATCCCATTAACCCCCAAACTGTCACGAATGGGTATGGAAGGAGTGCACACTATTCTCGCCCACTCCCCTATCCCTGCCTACTTACGTACCTGCCCTAGGCAACAGGTCCATAACCACGATGACAGTCCCTCTCTAGACAAGTGAGGGGAGTCAACTGTCAAAATAATAAAATACAATAATACAGACACAGGTCAAGGTACAGTAGAGAACAGACAGACTAAAAGAAGAAAAACTAACAAACACTCACACAAAGTCAAAGTTCACATATTCAAAAAACAGGAGTTGTCAAAGTACAAAATTGCTAATACAAGAGAAGAGTCACAGAGCGGAGCCAAAGGGTCAAAATGCCAGATATTACAGCTACAGTAGAAATCTAACTAGGAGTAAAACTGAGCTCTTTAGCAGGCAAAGACTGGGGATAGACTGCCAGCTTAAATAGGTCCAGACCAACTGCTCACATCAAGGTCAGCTGACCAGTCTCAGCAGACAGGCCAAACAAAAGCGCTCAGTGCAAGTTAACCCTTCTGTTCCTTACAGTATCCCCCCCCCCCCTTTTAAGAGGGGCCGCTGGACCGTTAAGCACCTGAGAGTATAAAGCTATTGACTTGGCTATGGATGGACAAGCTGAGTCAAGCCATGCATTTTCTCCACCAAAGCAGACATTGCTTCCATAATGCAGGAACAAGGCAAATGCAGTATATGGGCCTGCTAAAATGTCACGTCTGGACAGGGAAGGAGTGCACACTATTCTCGCCCACTCCCCTATCCCTGCCTACTTATGTACTTAGGCGTACAGTAGGGAGAAGACAGACTAATAGAAGAAAAACTAATACTCACACAAAGTCAAAGTCCACTATCCGTGTCAAAAACTAGGAGTTGTCAAAGTACAAAATCACTAATACCAGAGAAGAGTCAGAGAGCGGAGTCAAAGGGTCAAAATGCCAGATATAACAGATACAGTAGAAAGCAAGCTAGGAGTACAAACTGAGCTCTTTAGCAGGCAAAAACTGGGAGCAGACTGCCAGCTTAAATAGGTCCAGACCAGGTGCTCACATCAAGGTCAGCTGACCAGTCTCAGCAGAATGGCGTAACCAAAGCAACAAGACCAAATAAAAGCTCTCAGTGCAAATTAACCCTTCAGTTCCTTACACCGTCATTCACTTTGAATAACCAGCTCAATTTAGTCTGATGTGTTTACAAGGCAGACCTGCAGCTCAATGTAAGATTTTTTATAAGATGCAATACAATCTATGGGCAGGAAAAGGGGTTAAAAGCGAGATGGGAGAGGGAGTTAATGGAGCAACCAGAAGCTGCAGAAAAACAGCAAAGTGACAGCACAGGAGCTACTGTAAGTATGGCCCCTTTCACACTACCAATTATGCTCCTGTTAAAACTCCTGTCATAAATTCCCATCAGAAAGTCCATAAAACAGCAGTAAAAAAATCCCATTTATGTCAATGGGAATTTTTGACCGTCCTTTAGCATCAGTTATGTCCCGTTGTGACTAACGTCCATTATTATTGACAGTGACAATAACGGTGCATACGCAAATTTTTGTCCCCTCAAAAATGACGGTGGAATAACGGACATGAAAATTTTAACATTGAAGTTTATTGTTGTCAGATGTTCACAAAGGACATCCGTTATTGTCCGTTATTTTTATGTTCCGTTAGGATCTGTTATTGCTACTCACATGGAAATAAAACAACGGACATAAAATAACGGCCGATAACGGATGGCACAGAATGTCCGTCAAAATTGGTCATCAGTTATCATCCGTTGTATTCAGTTTTTTCATCCATTTTTTCATGACCCGTTGTTGCTGAATAACGGGTGTCAGAATGCAGGAACATAACTGTAGTGTGAAAGGGGCCTAACTGATCTCACCCAGAATGATCTGTTTTTTTTTAATCTTACTTTTGTGTTTCCCTGCCCTATACGTATGATACTACTTCACGGTGCCAGAAGTGTAACCTTACCGAGCGCCAAAACAAAATCTGTAACTGGGCCTCCTACCAACCATTTGCAATTTTTAAAAATGTCGGAATACAATACTGGATATGAAATACATATAAACATAAATTATATTAAAAAATGAGGATATATAAAGCCAGTCTATATAATGTAGTTGAGAATAATCTAAGAAAATAATATCAGATGTGGAATTGAATACAAATGTGCACATAAATAACACAGAACCGTGAGAAAAATTGTGAAAAGGATTGTGAAAAAATATAGAAAACAATTATGGAGAAAATAATAAAATGAAAAAAATTGTAAAAAATGTATAAAAAGAAAAAGGTTAAAAGTAAAAAAGTATGGAAAAGTGAATGAAAATAAAGTAGAAATGGTAATACAATAAAATGAAATAAATGAAACATAAATGTAATAAATACAAAGAAAAAAATTATATAATAAAAATGTATGAAAATGAAATAAAGAATGAAAAATGAGAAATAATAAAATAAAATAGGAATGAAATATGATGTAGGATGACATGTTGGATAATTATGAAATAAAATACTGGAATGGAGAAGTATAGTGTCACGGAGGATGTGGTGATGTTTAAGGGAAAAGCACTGGGATACAGTAGATCACATACAGAAAGCCAAACAGATTTTAGACCCCTGGGAACCAGTGTCAAATTCATATATCTTCTTGCTTTCAGCCTTCGACATCTTAACTATAAAACTTCCTCCTCTCCAATATTTTTTAATTACTTGTATACCAGTAAAAGATAAATGGGTTAATTGTTTATTGTGTACAGTGATAAAATGAGCTGACAATTAGAGATGAGCGAACTTACAGCAAATTCGATTCGGCACGAACTTCTCGGCTCGGCAGTTGCTGACTTATCCTGTATAAATTAGTTCAGCTTTCCGGTGCTCCGGTGGGCTGGAAAAGGTGGATACAGTACTAGGAAAGAGTCTCCTAGGACTGTATCCACCTTTTCCAGCCTACGGGAGCACCTGAAAGCTGAACTAATTTATGCAGGATAAGTCATCAACTGCCGAGCCGAGAAGTTCGTGACGAATCAAATTTACTGTAAGTTCGCTCATCTTTACTGACAATGGATGTTTTAGATTGCCATTTTTAATATCAGGGTGGGATCACACTACGTTTGTAGTGTACGGGTTCTGGATCCGGCCCGAACCCCATTCATTTCAATGAGCCGACCGGCGATAAACGCTGACTCCGGTTGTCTCATTTTTGCCCCTTATACGGTTTTCTGACCGGACCCAAAACCGTGGTAAAAGTGTGAACCCACCCTTATTTAAATGTTCTGCTATTCAGATTTTTAACAGTCTCTTTGTCTTACCTATGTACTGTTTTTTACAACTGCACTCAATTAGATAGAGTACTCCACTAGTGTTACAGGAGATAACGTCTTCAATTGTCCACCTAAAATCGTTGGACTATGAGGTGACCTCAGTGGTTCACTTAGGGCCTTTAACTTTTAGACAGTTTGCGCATAAACCACAACGAAAAAAGCCATTAATTTCTAACCACATTTTCGATCTTTTAATTTGGTCAGATGGGGATTTGACTGAGGGGGCTACTTTAATTCCCAAATTGGGGGCTTTAGTATAAACCACAGAGGGACGGTCAGGTAGAATCCAGTCAATCTCCTTATCTTGTTTGATTAAATGCCAATGTTTACTGAAAACTTTTTCTACTTTTTTATATTCACAATTATATGGTAAAATAATTTTTGCATTAAAATCAAAAGTGTTAGAATTTGTTTCCCTAGCTGTAAAGAAGGCTGCCCTGTCTAATTCTTTGACCTGATCTAAAGATTTTTACAAAAGCGAATCTGGATACATTTTCTCCTTAAATTGAACAGACAAATATTCTGCTTCCTCCCATAAAGTTGTGTCTGAGGTACAATTGCGCTTTAATCTTCTATATTGGCCCTTAGGCACATTTATTAGCCAACGTGGCAGATGGCAACTATCATACCCGATAAAGCAGTTTTTTGGCATGGGTTTTTTAAAAGTGTTGCATATTAATTTATAGTATTTTCCTTGTGGTGTATGGTTACAATTGTTTTAACTACCGTATTTTTCGCCGTATAAGACGCACTTTTTCTTCCCCAAAACTGGGGGGAAAAAGTCGGTGCGTCTTATACGGCGAATACACCCCTATCGCGGCGGTCCCTGCGGCCATCAACGGCCGGGACCCGCGGCTAATACAGGACATCACCGATCACGGTGATGCCCTGTATTAACCCTTCAGACGTGGCGATCAAAGCTGACCGCCGCGTCTGAAGGGAAAGTGACACTAACCCGGCTGTTCAGTCGGGCTGTTCGGGACCGCCGCGATTTCACCGCGGCGGTCCCTAACAGCCCGACTGAATAGCCGGGTTAGTGCTTACAGGACACCGGGAGGGACCTTACCTGCCTCCTTGGTGTCTTCTCCGTTCAGGGATCCCCTGTATGGCCGGCGCTCTCCTTCCTCGTCATCACGCCGTCGCGTACGTGCATCGGCGTGCGTAACGACGTGAAGACGGCGACAGAGAGCGAGGATACCCGGCCGGCAGCAGAGACGTTCCGGAGCGACGGGGACACGGCGACAGCGATGGAGCGACATCCAGGGCAGCGGTGATGGGTCCAGAGCGGCGGGGACACGTGAGTATTACCTCCTATGCAGTGATCTTCAATCTGCGGACCTCCAGATGTTGCAAATCTACAACTCCCAGCATGCCCGGACAGCCAACGGCTGTCCGGGCATGCTTGGAGTTGTAGTTTTGCAACATCTGCAGGTCCGCAGGTTGAAGACCACTATTGGGTTCAAAATCTAAATTTTTTTAGATTTTGCACCTATAAATTGGGTGCGTCCGCCGGTGCGTCCTATAGGACGAAAAATACGGTATATTTTCCACTTAACACCTAAGGTATAGGTGTAAAACCATAGTATACCTCGAAAAATTAATTGCGAGCTGCACTATCCAAATTTTTCTACAGTATAGTGTTGATGAACAGGAGACCGATGCAGAGTTTCTGGCCTATATATATATGTACCTGCAGTCCGGCGCCCAGTCCCTCTGAAGTTCCTGAATTGTGAGCTGGAGGCGGGCCTGCAAGCTGGAATTGAATAATCATCGGCGCTGGTCACATGAGCGCTCAGTAGGCACAAGCGCTCATGTGACCAGCACCCAGGCTAGTCACACAGGTAGGTAAATTAATCAGAGACCCCGCATCGATGTTCTGTTCACCCACATTATAACCTGGTGTATTAGGTGAACGTGTTGCCGTTTCCCTTAACCCATTTTAACTTTTTCCTCATCACCTTCTAAAAATCATAACGCTTTCAATTTTGCACCTAAAAATCCATATGATGGCTTATTTTTTGCGCCACCAATTCTACTTTGCAGTGACATTAGTCATTTTACCAAAATATCCAAGGCGAAACAGAAAAAATATCATTGTGCGACAAAATTGAAGAAAAAATTTCATTTTGTAACTTTTGGGGGCTTCCGTTTCTACGCAGTGCATTTTTTGGTCAAAATGACACCTTATCTTTATTCTGTAAGTCCATACAATTAAAATGATACCCTACTTATATAGGTTGGATTTTGTCGCACTTCTGGAAAAAATCATAACTACATGCAGGAAAATTTATACGTTTAAAATTGTCATCTTCTGACCCCTGTAACTTTTAAATTTTTCCGCGTACGGGCTGGTATGAGGACCCATTTTTTGCGCCGTATTCTGAAGTTTTTATTGGTACCATTTTTGTATTGATAGGACTTTTTGATCACTTTTTATTAATTTTTTTATGATATAAAAATTGACCAAAAATACGCTATTTTGGAATTTTTTTGCGTGTACGCCATTGACCGTGCGGTTTAATTAATGATATAATTTTATATTTCAGACATTTTCACACGCGGCGATACCACATATGTTTATTTTTATTTTTATTTACACAGTTTTTTTTATGGGAAAAGGGGGGTGATTCAAACTTTTATTAGGGAAGGGGTTAAATGACCTTTGTTAATCCCTTTTTTTTCACTTTTTTTTTGCAGTGTTATAGCTTCCATAGGGACGTATAACACTGCACACACTGATCTCCTATGCTGATCACTGCAAAGCCATAGCTTTGCACGGATAAGCGAGATAGGGGCTCGATTGCTCAAGCCTGTAGCTCAGGCTTGGAGCAATCAATCGACGATCGGACGCGGTGGAGTCAGGTAAGGAGACCTCCGACTGAGCTGCCGGGAAGCGTTTACTTTTGTTTTCAAACGCGGCGGTCAACTTTAATCGGCGCGTCTGAAGGGTTAACAGAGCGCGGCACAACGATCCGTGCCGCACATTGTTAGCCCAGGGTCCCGGCTATTGTTAGCAGCCGGGACCGACCCGGTGTGATGCGGGGTCACGGCGTGACCCCGTTTTTCACACCGGGACCGGGCTTAGGGCATACAGGTACGCCCTGTTACGCCGAGCGCTCCGGGTTCCTGCTCCTCCCCGGAGCGCTCACAGCGTTCTCCTGTTTGCAGCGCCCCAGTCTGACCCGCTGACCGGGAGCGCTGCGATAATATCCCTAGCCGTGATGCGATCCGTGATGCGGGACGTGCCCGCTCGCGATTCGCATCCCGGCCTGCTTACCAGACTCGTTCCCCGTCTGTGCTGTCCCGGCACGCACGGCCCCGCTCCCTAGGGCGCGCGCGCGCCGGCTCTCTAAGATTTAAAGGGCCAGTGCACCAATGATTGGTGCCTGGCCCAATCAGTCTAATTAGCCTCCACCTGCTCCCTGTCTATTTAACCTCACTTCCCCTTCACTTCCTTGCCGGATCTTGTTGCCCTTGTGCCAGTGAAAGCGTTCCTTGTGTATCCCAAGCCAGTGTTCCAGACCTCTTGCCGTTGCCCCTGACTACGATCCTTGCTGCCTGCCCTGACCTTCTGCTACGTCCGACCTTGCTCTTGCCTAATCCCTTGTACCGCGCCTATCTCAGCAATCAGAGAGGTTGAGCCGTTGCCGGTGGATACGACCTGGTTGCTACCGCCGCTGCAAGACCATCCCGCTTTGCGGCGGGCTCTGGTGAATACCAGTAGCTACTTAGAACCGGTCAGCCGGCACGGTCCACGCCAATCCCTCTCTGACACAGAGGATCCACCTCCAGCCTGCCGAATCCTGACACGCCCTAAGTCCTTAAGAGGTTAAATAAATGTAAATAAGCCCCTCCCCTAATAAACGTTTGAATCACCCCATTTTTTAAAATAAATTAATGTAATAAAAAATAAACATATGGACCTACAAAATAAAGATGAGGTGTAATTTTTACCAAAAAGTGCACCGTGTAGAAACGGAAGCTCCTAAAATTACAAAATGGCATTTTTTTTATTTCACCTCACTAAGGCTGGGTTCACATCACGTTTTTCTCAAAACGGGACCGCATACGGCTGGGGGGAGCTAAAACCTTGTTGGTAGTGTTTATTTACCTCCATCTCATTGTTTCTCAACCAGGGTACATCCAGCTGTTGCAATACTACAACTTCCAGCACGCCTTTGGCTATTTGGGCATGCTGGGAGTTGCAGTTCTGCAACAGCTGGAGGCATCCTGGTTAAAAAAAAAACAATGAAATAGTGCCTATTTATCTCCGTCTCATTGTTTCTCAACCAGAGTGCCTCCAACTGTTGCAAAACTAGAACTCCCAGCATGCCTTTGGCTGTGTGGGCATGCTTGGAGTTGTAGTTTTAGAACAGCTGGAGGCACCGTATGTGGGAAACTCTTTTATATAGCCACCTTTTTATTTATTTAGGGCCCATTCTCACTAGATGCCAGGACTGGCTTGTGGGCCTTATCTATCTATCTATCTATCTATCTCATATCTATTATCTATCTATGTATTATCAATCAATCTATCTCATATCTATCTAGCTATCTAGCAACAAGAGAATACAGCAGCACACTGCTAGCACAAAGATATAGATGAAACATGAGTATATAGATAAAACATGAGTATATAGATAGAACATGAAAAGCTATACAGCTGTAATGCAATAAATGAAGATATGAAACTATGAAAACATGAGGTACTTAGCTTGCAAATTTGGCGCCAAATAGCATGGACCGTCCCACCACAGTAAGGTGACCTCATTCTGGGACGGACCCTACACTGTGTATATGCCTCTGTGTGAACAGTACAGCAGGCATGCAAGGTCTGAAACATCCAAGGCACCTTATATACAGCTATCTATCTATCTACAGCTATCTATCTATCTATCTCATATCTATTATATTTCTATCTATCTTTCTCATATCTATCTATTATCTATCTATCTATCTCATATCTATCTATCTAATATCTATCTATCTCATCTATCTCTCATATCTATCTATCTCATATCTATTATCTATCTCATATCTATCTATTATATATCTATCTCATATCTATTATCTATCTCACATCTATCTAGCTATTATCTATCTATCTATCTTTCTATCTATCTATCTATCTATCTATCTATCTCATATCTATCTATTTATCTATCTATATCTATCTATCATTCAATCCATCTATCTATCTATCTCATATTTATCTATCTAACTCATTTCTATCCATCTATCTCATATCTATCTCGTTGCCAGCTCCTTACCCCAGGTTTCCCACCTAACACCCCTCCCCCCGGGCCCCTACTCACTTAGACGCCGGGACGGGCTGTGAGCCCTTTACAATCAGCACAGGGGCTGCTACTACAGGCTACTATCTACGGGAGGATTACCTACCTGGGGGGTAACAACCTATTGGAGGCATGACATACCTGGGGCAATATTTACTGGAAGCACTAACTACTGGGGCACTAACAACTGATGGCACTACCTACTAGGGTAATTCCTACCTGGGGGGGCACATTTTACTTGGGGCATTACCTACCTGGGAGAATTACTTACTACCTACTGGGGGCATTACCTATTACATACCTACTGGGGGCATTAACTACAACCTGGGGCATAACTTACTGCCTACCTACATGGACATTACCTACCTTTGAGCATTACTGGGGGGCATTACTTACTAGAGGCATTATCGACCTACTGGGGATTTCCTACCTACCTACTGGGGCCACTTCTTAATAGAGAAGGGGAAATAACCTACCCACCACCACCCTATCCGCCTACCCTTTCCACAAAATACACTTAACTACTTCCTTTTAATATTCATGGCACCAAGGGGGACATAATTTGGGGCAATAAGGTAGGGAACATGTGGGAAATGTGCTGAAAAAGTGCTGAGCCTAATATGATTGTTGTCTGGCAGATTCTGTGGAGTTCAGTCATGGTTGGAAGAAGACTTCATGACGGTCTGAGCAAGACAGAGAAGTAAAGGAAAGAGAACGACTCCAAGAAGACGCCTCTTGTGAGTCAGTAGATGTTACGGCACTGTAATCACCTATATGGTCTGCAGAGCCTGTGTAGGATTTATATGGGGGAATACTGTATTTGTCTGTGTTCAGTAGTTTTATTTTAATTACTATGTGGTGGTAATGGTCATGGTGTAGTGGTATTAGTCTGACTTTTAGTCTCACTTTTTGGTGCAGGCCGTAAAACAGATCTAGCCACCACTTGGTAAAAAATTACCTACAACTACGCCACTGGTGGAGGGTAGAGAATAGGTAGAGAGAATAGGGAGAGAATGGTGCAGGGAAAGTTAGGAACCATAGTTGTCTTTTCAGCATACTTTGTAGAGAATTGTGAACAGGAGAAGTGTACCTGGTAGTCTGGACTGGTTAGAGAAGAAAAGGGAAGTGAACAACAGCAGAGATCACGCCCCCTGTAGTCACGTATGTTGTCTGCCAAGTTCCTTTGTAGATCTTCTTAGTATTCACCTCTACAGTTGGAAAAACATGCGTCACTCGCATTGCGGAAATGTGTTCTTCTCCCCCTCTTCCCCCCGGGGTTCACCACTATTTACACCTTTGTATGTGCCCCAAGAAGAATTTTGAAGATTTTTTAAATCGGACAACCTTTAAAGGGTACCTCTCATCAAAAAAACTTTTGCTATATTATAGATTAATGTATGCAGAATAACTTTACAATTGCATGTTATTAAAAAATATGCTTCTTTCTATTTAATTTTCCACTTTGAAGAAATGACCACTAGGGGTCTCCCTACCAGTCCTGGCAGCAAGCATTTCAGACTCATGCTGGAGTCCTAAACACCACGAGCTGCCAGTCTGCTTTGTTCACAAAGGAGAACACTCAGAGCTGCCAGCCTGCTTTGTTCACAGCCTGTTTGGCTGTGAACAAAGCAGGCTGGCAGCTCTGAGTGTTTAGGACTCCAGCATGAGTCAGAAATGCTTGCTGACAGGACTGATCGGGAAAAATACAATAGAAAGAAGCGTATTTTTCATTAACATGCTATTGGAAAGTTATTCAACATTCATTAATCTAAAATATATCAAAAGTTTATTTGATGAGAGGTACCCTTTAATAACTTAGGACTTCACCTCATTTTTGCAATACGGCAGCTGATAACAAGACATCCTCCAATGCATGGAAGGACCTTCATCCCCTAAACAATGCAGGTATACAGTGCACAGAACGATACCTCAGTACAGCTGCTACCAGGATAGATGAAAAAGTGTTCCCAGCTCGTTTAATGCAAAGTCACGTTGCCATGGAGTCTCCAGGGAGACAAGTGATTAAAATTAGATCCGATCTTCTGTTGTGTTTGTAGTATTTACGCGCAGAGTAAGGGGGCTAGAGCGAAGGGGGAGGCAAAGTTACAAAGCTAGCTCGGCCAGCTCATGAAAGAGATTTGTCTGCATGAACGTGTACCAGATAACAAGATGAAAGGTTCTTATATGAAATGACATGGCACTGCTCCCATTTGGCTGGACATCACCTAGGAGAACTGTCTATATATGTTTTAGAATGTCTTATGACCTTAGTAGTCCAAGCTGGTCTCAATAGAAGAATATGCATAGAAGATTTTTAGTGGACGATCATGAATTTTAAAAATTTTTTAAATGATCATTGTCGTTTCAACAAACATTGCATAAATCGATAGTAGGGGAGAATGTAGGAAGCTTTGTGATATATCTTTGTAATATATTTGTATATAATAATGCTGCTTTCATCTCTTATCAAGGTTCTTTCCTTCCCCCTACCTAAACTGTCAGGATTTCCTTTTCTCTATGTGTGCAAGGTATGAAAACTGATAGATGTTAAAGGGCTACTCCACTGGAAAAAAATGTTTTTAAATCAACTAGTGCCAGAAAGTTAAACAGATTTGTAAATGACTTTTATTAAAAAAATCTTAATCCTTCCAGTACTTATCTGCTGCTGTTATGATCCAAATGAAGTTCTTTTCTTTTTGAATTTCCTTTCTGCCTGACCACAGTGCTCTCTGCTGACACCTCTGTCCATTTTAGGAACTATTCAGAGCAGGAGCAAATCCCCATAGAAAACATATCCTGCTCTTGACAGTTCCTAAAATGGACAGAGGTGTCAGCAGAGAGCACTGTGGTCAGGCTGAAAGGAAATTCAAAAAGAAAAGAACTTCCTGTGGATCATAAAAGCAGCTGATAAGTACTGGAAGGATTAAGATTTTTTGATAGAAGTAATTTACAAATCTGTTTAACTTTCTGCCACCAGTTGATTTAAATAAAATGTTTTCCAGTGGAGTACACTGTGGCAGATGTATTGGAAGTTTGGGTTCAGAATGTCTTTTTATATGGATAAAATGTTGATGGATTTAGATAGGTCTGTCAGTTGTTATGTATCTATCTAGCTATTCTTCAATAGTTGCAGGGAGGTAATAGATAACTGAAAGTCATCTGAAGGGAAAATCGCCTCCTTGCTTATCAAAATAGCACAATTACATTTTGTTTAGCCCATTAAAGAGAGAGCATTCAGTCCTGAAAGATGCCCACTGAGTGCCAACAGTGACATAAAGCTTAATAAAATCTTAGCCGAGTAAATGTTATCTGCGGATATTTGCCAAGTGACCGCATGGGGCAAAGCGCAGTAATGGCTTCGGTCTCTCTCTTCTGAAGAAGTGAAATTAACATGGCGTGGACAATCAACTTTTCTCATAAAACTGTAAAGTCATCGCATATGGCGGGGAAGAGAGATGAATGATCTCATTACCATACTGTTCAATAACCATGCCAGTAGTAATTCACAGAAGTGCTGATGCAGCAGAGGGCATGCGGCAAGACATAATGCAGCTCTGAGGAGATGAGGGCTGGGGAGCTGGGCGATAGGTGCCAACTTTATGACTGCAGCTACCTGCAATGAGGAGGTTGGGTTTCAAGGTTTGGTTAAGAAGAAAGGTCAAAACTACAGCTCAGACGGCTCAGCGCAGTATAAACAAGATAATGACTCAATAATGCATCTTAAATAAAGAATAAAGCAATTCTGCAATTTTTAAAGGGGTACGCCAGCCCTAAGACATCTTATCCCCTATCCGAAGGATAGGGGATAAGATGTTTGACCATGGGGGTCTAAGGACCCCCACAATCTTGCATTCGGCACCCACCTCTTTGAGCTGCACGTCACGCTGCCAGCTCTCAAACTGCCGGGTGCCAACCACAGAGCCAGGGTATCTTGGTGTCACAACTCCGCCCCCGTGTGACATCACGCCCCGCCCCCGCTACGCAAGTCTATGGGAGGGGCCGAATAGGGGACAGGACATTGGCGGTGGATCATGGCTTTTTGGTGTTTTGTTTGCTTCTCATTTGGCTTGTGTTAGGCAGATTTGCATGGAGTCTCACATGGGGGCACTTTTACTGTTTTATTTGTAGCCTGGATTGTGAGCACTATTTAATATATATATATTTTTTTTGTCCAGTTACTAGCAAACAACCCCAGTTGCTGGCACCATACTATTTGTTTCTCCCTCTTCTGGCTATTATGTAGTATTTATTTTATTGGTTATTTGTGTCACATACTAATATTAAATGTCAGCATGTTTTACTCGTTGTGTATCTATTTGTAGTATAGTTATAGAGGGGGGTGCAACAATAATTATTACTCTATTACTTTCCTCCCACCAGTGCACTTATATTACCTATCTGGATGCTGCTGCTCCACTTTTTAATGGGATTTTATATTTCTTTATGACTTATATGTATATACGCACTGTTCAAAAAAATTAAGGGAACACTTAAACAACACAATGTAACTCCAAGTCAATCACACTTCTGCATTGATGCTATGGACTGGCGCGGCCGTTCCCCAGATCTGAATTTGATTGAGCACATCTGGGACATCATGTCTCGCTCCATCCACCAACGCCAAGTTGCACCACAGACTGTCCAGGAGTTGGCGGATGCTTTAGTCCAGGTCTGGGAGGACATCCCTCAGGAGACCATCCGCCACCTCATCAGGATCATGCCCAGGCGTTGTAGGGAGGTCATACGGGCACGTGGAGGCCACACACACTACTGAGCCTCATTTTGACTTGTTTTAAGGACATTACATCAAAGTTGGATCATCCTGTAGTGTGGTTTCCCACTTTGATTTTGAGTGTGACTCCATATCCAGACCTCCATGGGTTGATAAATTTGATTTCCATTGATAATTTTTGTGTCATTTTGTTGTCAGCTCATTCAACTATGTAAAGACGAAAGTATTTCATACGATTAGTTCATTCATTCAGATCTAGGACGTGTTATCTTAGTGTTCCCTTTACTTTTTTGAGCAGTGTATATATATATATATATATATATATATATATATATGCCCATTACATTAAATGTAACTATGTAAATATATGGCTGCTGCAGGAGGGATATGGCGGTTTTAGAAATGCTGGACATGTGCGATGTGATCCCTGGGTCAGTATCATCCGAGAAGGCAGTTGTCCAGATATAGTAGGTTTGGAGATATTCCAATGTAAAATTATAGATAATCCATAATAATATAACAATAAGATCTAAGATATAAGACAAATTCTGCTCTGCTACATCTGTATAGGACAATATATTATTCATCAGAGACTGCTAAGAATAGAACCCTGGAACGACACAGGTTTTTCTTGCCAGGCCGCCAAACATCATAAATATCTGCCATTTAAACCTTCATTTACAGACGACCTGTAGTTGTAAATGCATTTCTGAGGAGACAAATAATATTACATCCCGTATATAGCTTATCTCCCGGGCAGCCACAAGGAAATCAATTTTAATTAAGAACCTTCTTGTCTCCTTTTCTCTTTTTTTCCCCATCCTCCCAGAAATTTCCATTAAATCTGCATAACACAGAGGCCTCATCTGCTGCATATTTCCCACAGGTAAAACTGTCAGAATCATTGGCAGCAAAAAAAAGTTTTACGTGTAATTAGTTAGAAGTTCGGCAGCAAAACCTGTCCGTGACAACCTGAAATATAAAGACCATGGGAACCTTGAGGGCTGGAGCTCGGAGATAACATCACTGCTACATTGTCTGTGTTTATCACAAATAATTCACCAATCCTTATTCCCCTGAGAAGATAATTATAAAGGAAAAGGTTATAATCAACTTCAATTGCTGCGGCTATATACGTTTCACAGAGGACGAAAGATCTGCACAACAGGGAAAAGATCTAACGTGCCATTACTCCTCACTGGTTAGTAGAAATGCTATGTTCAGTAAAGGAAACAACGTGTAGACATTTGCAACCATTACATTTATTCCAAGCCACCTAAAATAAGAAATGAACCAACTTGGGTGAAAAAAAATATATTTTTTTGCAAGGCTTCCATCAGAATTTATGGGGCCTCTTACTTACACTTCTCGAGGCCTGACTCTACCCACCCCGCACCATGATCTGTAGTTTTTATCGGTACCATTTTTGTTTAGATGGGACCATTTTTTATGGTATATGAAGTGACCAGAAATCAGCAATTCTGGACTTCACTGACATCACCCCTAACTTCACCACTCAGTGCTCACATCACCCCCTGATATCACCCACTGGCATGACCCCTGACATTGCTCCCTGACATCGCTTCCTGGTACCCCCTGACATCACTTCCTGGTACCCCCCCTTAATTTGCCCCCTGACATCTCCCCCTGACATTGCCCCCTGATATTACCCCTGACATCACCCCCTGAAATAGACAAGTGCTCACTGATATCATTCCTGACATCACTCCCAGTACATTTAATATTAGTAAATAACAGGCGGCCGGCGTGAAGGACTAGACGTGGAGTCTGTTGTGTTCACTGCAGAGGATGAAAGAGGTAGGTCCTCCTCCACGCTTCCCTCTGGTGGTTTACTGACATCTTGTTGCTTTTTAGCAGAAGTGCATGCGGGAGGCACACAGGTCTGCTACCCAGCCTGCCACTGCGCAGACACTGCCACTTGGTGAGTGAGCTTAATGTATGTACATAATGACCCCACCAGCAGAATAGTGAGTACAGCCCTGGAGTATACCAGATGTTTCCGCTGTTCCTGAGTTACATCCTATAACTAATATAGAATGTAACTCAGGAGTAACATCAGGCATACCCAAGAGCTGCACTCACTGTTCTGCTGGTGGGGTGAAAAAGAAAAAAGATTACTGGCAGTTGTGGGCCCGCCCTCAGGCCCTGGTCCTCAGGCAGTGACCAAGTGCTCGACCTGTCAGTCCGCCCCTGTGCATGACTTTATTATTTTTAGGTCCGTTATTGTTACAGCATGAAAAATTAAGTGACAGGCCCTCTTTTTTCGAGCTGTTGATATATCAAAGCACAATACATATTTTCGCACATCACTTGGTCCATACTGTGGGCCGTAAACAGCCCAAAATATATCCCAAATGAAAATTTCTTGTACAGTAAATTGCTATAGATTTTGTTGTAAGGCAAAAAAAAAAGGCTAAAAAAAAAATCCAGGCATAAACGGGGTGAAAAACAGGGCAGAAAATGGTCCAAAAGCAAAAAAAATTTCTCAAAAGATGTCTGAAAGCTGAAAATTTTAGATTTTTTTTTTTTGCCTGAGTATCAAAATGAGCTTCAGAACACAGCATGTGAACATAGCCTGAATCTGCTTAATGAGGTATCCTCCACCCTCCTGCCGTCTGGGGGTTAAGAATAAGAGAAGCAGAAGGAATAAAATGTAACTGGAAATGGCTTGTTTGTATTCTGAGGTCACAAATTGGCTACAAAAGTATACACATCCTTTAACTCTTAGTATGCCTTTTGCTGCAGTCATAGTAACACCGGCAGTTAGAGTCCGATGGCATGTGGTGTGTACCGCTGCCTACCAGTACCGTGCCATGTGTGTAGCTCCCCCGCCTCACTGTAGGCTCCAGATGTTCTTCCCTCCTGCACTACTGCAACAGTTTCTGGGGTGACATGGGGTGGTGCGTGCATGCACAAGCCTCCTCTTATAAAGCCATTGCACGCTCCTGATTCTCTTTCCCTGCCAATCCCTGATGCCTGAGCAATATTGTAGCAAACAAAGGTGGCTGATCCGAGTTCTGTTCCTGTACTTAACCTGTGCCTGATATCTCGACTCCACCTCTGCCTGATCCCTCGGCACCTTGCAGGTTCTTCTGTGAATGACCTGGACTGTCGACCGCACTTACTGTATGCATACTGAGCTAACTAACACCACTTGGCTGCTTCTGAGCAATTTAGCTCTGATATAAGCGCTATCTCTGCTCTGCTGCATCAGTCTCTGTTTGCTGCACTATTTCCAACTGCAGCGTTAGCTCACCCTTCCTGCCTGTATCCCCGGTGCCTAGCACCAGCCATTAACCCGGGATCCCTCTTGCGGTAGCCGTGATCCCTTGTATTTCCCTTGCGGCTGAAGTCCAGCTTCCAAAACCTGGAGTGTGATAAAGAGTGAAACCATAGGACTACTTAAATTCTGCTCCTAAGTTTGACTTTAAGCTAAACTGCTAAGTGGCACAGAGGGTCCACATCCTTTGAGGCGTTACAGTCACTAGGGGCCTTATTCCATGCCCATATACCTTTTTATGGCTGAAATAGCATCGCATAGGTCTCATGTGCTGGGTATTTCGGTAGCTCCACTGTCTCATATTGGGTTGGCTCCCGCTCTAACTGCTAGGCATGGACAAACCTCTATTCCTGCTTGTTAAACCCTTTATATGCTGAGATCAAATCATGACTGTGGTATCTAAGTTATTTCTGGGGGATCTGTTTCTACAAAAAAAAAGTCCCTAGGTCTGCCAAGTAAGTACTCCTATACAGCTGTGCCTCTGGGTTAGGGACAAATAGGCTGCCTGTCTGCCGAATGCTGACAGACAACTAACTTGTCCCTGTGTCAAAAGTTGCAGGCCCACCACCTACCATGTGCTTTTTATAATACTGGTGTCTTCATATGTGACAGAGGGACCCTTGGGCCTTGGTGCGAGTGCCATCTCTGCATACTCTATAACTGTGCCGCTGGTTGTGTGTCCTGTTGATAATGCTATCACCCCATCGTATTACACCAATGCCTGGTCTGTAATTTACATTTGAACTAATAATATCATTCTTCGCCCCAGCTTGGCTCCTTGTATAGAACATTCAGTCAGGGTAAGTGGAGTGTGAATAGGAAATTCTTGATGAGCGGATGAGACAATGCGACCAATCCCTTTGGTGTACTCCGGCAGCGAGGAGTAACAGTGCAGAAAACATTCATTACATCTGCTTGCACAGCTTTTATAATTACACACAAAAAAAGATGCCGCCGGGACAAGATAATTTTTCTATTGTGTTTCCGAGACTTCAGTTTGATAAATTAGGATATGTTACAGTAGAAATATTCACATATGCTTCATTATTAGCAGATTCTGCTGGAAAAAATATAATAATGCCAACATGTCATATTTATTATTGAAGTTTTTGTTCACTAGATGTTTTCTGATTAACAGATCTCTATTTTCCTGATACATAGTTTCAAATCCACAATATACAGTGTTACTATTCTTTAAAAACACTTTTGACATGTTATAGATTAGTGGTCTCCAAACTGTGAATCTGCAGATGTGGCAAAACTACAACTCCTAGCATGCACAGAGAGCTGTTGGTTTACGCCATTTACCATATGCAATCATTAACATTATACAGTCATGGCCGTAAATGTTGGCACCCCTGAAATTTTTCTAGAAAATGAAGTATTTCTCACAGAAAAGGATTGCAGTAACACATGTTTTGCTATACACATTTATTCCCTTTGTGTGTATTGGAACTAAAACAAAAAAGGGAGGAAGAAAAGCTTATTGGACATAATGTCATACCAAACTCCAAAAATGGGCTGGACAAAATTATTGGCTCCCTTTCAAAATTGTAAAAAAATAAGATTGTTTCAAGCATGTGATGCTCCTTGAAACTCACCTGGGGCAAGTGACAGGTGTGGGCAATATAAAAATCACACCTGAAAGCAGATAAAAAGGAGAGAAGATAATTTAGTTTTTGCATTGTGTGTCTGTGTGCGCCACACTAAGCATGGACAACAGAAAGAGGAGAAGAGAACTGTCTGAGGACTTGAGAACCAAAGTTGTGGAAAAATATCAACAATCTCAAGGTTACAAGTCCATCTCCAGAGATCTAGATTTGCCTTTGTCCACAGTGCGCAACATTATCAAGAAGTTTGTAACCCATGGCACTGTAGCTAATCTCCCTGGGCGTGGACGGAAGAGAAAAATTTATGAAAGGTGTCCAGATGGTGGATAAGCAGCCCCAAACAAGTTCCAGAGATAGTTCGCGCTGACACTTATGCTCCCTGTGCCTGCAGGACAGCTTGAATATCTGTCGACATTTAAATGAAATGAAACGCTATGGCAGAAGACCCAGGAGGACCCCACTGCTTACACAGAGACATTAAAAAGCAAGACTACATTTTGCTAAAATGAACTTGAGTAAGCCAAGCCAAGATGGGAAAACATCTTGTGGACAGATAAGACCCAGAGAGAGCTTTTTGGTAAAGCACATCACTCTACTGCTTACCGAAAACGGAATGAGGCCTACAAAGAAAAGAACACAGTACCTACAGTGAAATATGGTGGAGGTTCAATGATGTTTTGGGGTTGTTTTGCTGCCTCTGGCACTGGGTGCCTTGAATGTGTGCAAGGCATCATGAAATCTGAGGATTACCAATGGATTTTGGATTGCACTGTACAGCCCAGTGTCAGAAAGCTGGGTTTGCGTCCGAGATCTTGCGTCTTCCAGCAGGACAATGACCCCAATCATACGTAAAAAAAAGCACAGAGAAGTGGATGGCAACAAAGCGCTGGAGAGTTCTGAAGTGGCCAGCAATGAGTCCAGATCTAAATCCCACTGATCACCTGTGGAGAAATCTTAAAATTGCTGTTGGGAAAAGGCGCCCTTCCAATAGTAGAGACCTGGAGCAGTTTGCAAAGGAAGAGTGGTCCAACATCCCGGCTGAGAGGTGTAAGAAGCTTATTGATGGTTATAGGAAGAGACTGATATCAGTTATTTTTTCCAAAGGGTGTGCAACCAAATATTAATTTAAGGGGGCCAATATTTTTGTTCAGCCAATTTTTTTGAGTTTGGTGTGACATTATGTCCAATTTGCTGTTTTTCCTCCCTTTTTTGGTTTAGTTCCAAAACACACAAAGGAAGAACAGGCGCTCCCTTGTGGAGAATCAACGGGATCACAGGTGCGTGGGAAGGGAGGGTAAAAATTAAGGCTCACCCTGCCAGGTTGTGCAAATTCCCACACAACAAGGATCTGCGTTTGTAGTATAGTGAACTGGGTCTGCAGCCTTCCTGGAATTGACAGAAATGCAGAGGCGAAAGCTTCAGGGGTGCAGGAATACAGGCGCTGACCAAGAAGGGGACCAGTGAAGCCAGGTAGATATCAAACAGCTTTAATCCAATGCGACGCGTTTCACAGCGCTTGCGCGGTTTCATCAGGCATCAGATGCCTGATGAAACCGCGCAAGCGCGGTGAAACGCGTCGCATTGGATTAAAGCTGTTTGATATCTACCTGGCTTCACTGGTCCCCTTCTTGGTCAGCGCCTGTATTCCTGCACCCCTGAAGCTTTCGCCTCTGCAATACACACAAAGGGAATAAACGTGTATAGCAAAACATGTGTTACTGCAATCCTTTTCTGTGAGAAATACTTAATTTTCTTGAAAAATTTCAGGGGTGCCAACATTTACGGCCATGACTGTATTTAAATAGATTAGACATTTACACGGCGATACCAAATATGTTTGTTTTTGTTTAGTTTTTTACACTTTTTTTTGTAAAACATAAAAAAGGGGTGATTTTATTTTTTATTAGGGGGGAAACCTATTCACATTTTTATTAGGAATATCTTTCAACTGTACTATCGGCAAACTATACAAGAAGATTAACTGAGCAGCAGAAGACAGGTGAGAAGACCTCTGGCGACTTTCTTCACTCATCGGACCCCAACAATCTGGTTTGGGTGGTCCAATGAGTGTACCTAAGCACCACAACTGCTTTAGATGCCTTGATCGCTGATATCCGCCATTAGCTGCAAGGTGCAGTGGCGTTGCTAGGGTTGGTGTCATCCAATACGGTAGAAAATGGTGTCACCCCTGGCGGGACCTGACACCCATCCCTGATAAAGGTTTTTTCTGAAACACTGCGTTTCGGTGGTGCCACTCCTGTGTCTTGCAGCATGTTTTGCATTGCTGTGACTTTCAGCGTATGTGTGATGCTGGGATAACCTTTTACTCTGATACATGGATCTTGCATTATACATATCATATACTCTACTGTTTTAGGCATGTTCTATGATATGGAGTGTCTCCCTGTTGTTTCATTTCCCCTCTGAGTGGAATACCTCTAATTTTACTGCAATGATTATTAAAGTAACTTTCTGTACAATTTACGTTTTTGTATTTATTCACATTTTTGTATGTATGCTGCATTTTTGGAGTTCATAGATTTATGAGGTAATTAAACGGATTTGTAGAATTTACATTCTACCTCGTGAGTCTGGTTATACTAATCAATATTATAATCAACTATACCAATTGACAAGTAAGGGTAAAGTGGTACAGAAGTTTTTACCATGTGCTCCCATTATAACCCAATAGTGGTATGGGTATGTTGGGAGTTGCTGTTCCACCCATCATCTCTGCACTGCAGAACATACAAGTGACTACAGCTCTGATAGGACAATGATATAGGTGACTCACAGTTATTGACATCTTCTCTATTGTGTAATTCAGCTGGTACATACTGCTGTAACTTCTTCAGGCTTAATTTTTGTCTGCAGAACTTAACGCCCAGATGGCATTGGCTCCTCACTTTGACACTTACTATATGAAAACAATAATTAATATAATTCTATCACACACTGCACTCTCTGAATATAATACTACCACACACTGTGCCCTCTAAATATAATACTGACACACTCTGCACCCTCTGAATATAATACTACAACACGCTGCACTCCTAAATATAATTCTACCACACACTGCACCCCTTGAATATAATACTACCACACACTGTACCCTCTTAATATAATATTGCCACACACTGTACCCTCTAAATATAATACTGCCACACACTACACGTTCTGAATATAATACCACCACACACTGCCCCTCTAAATATAATACCTTCACATACTGTGCCCTCTGAATATAATATTTCCACACACTGTACCCTATAAATATAATACAGTGACATACTGTAGCCCATAAATAGCCCCACATTATTCTGCCTCATCATGGCTACATTATAACCCCCATTACTGTGCCATATGTCTGCATCATCACCCCCAACCCTCACATTACTGTGCATCATAACATATGCAGTGCAGCTGAGCACTGGGGGAGGGGGGTGGGGGGGGGGATGCTAAGCGTCATGGTGTCATCCCATCAGGCTGGTATCACCCCATGCGGCCCGGTTGCTATGCCACTGGCAAGGTGCTGTCTATGTGGCTAGCACAGCTCCTGTGCTCGCTTCATAATTGGAATGCCGCTTAGGACGTTAAGTTCCAGAGCACCATGAAATACATTTACGTCCATTGTCATTAAGATGTTAATATCAATGGAAGATACACAAATTGTGTAAAACAGCAGACTCCGCTGTTTTTGGTATTTAACCATCTCTACCAACCATAGACTGGCTGGTGATAACCAGGCAGCCATCTTTTTCCTTTGTGTCCAGACCCCTTTAACACTTACCAACACTGCCTATAGTTCATAAGGTTCAAAAAAGACAAGAGCCCATCAAGGTCAACCTAAATGCCTACTGTGTTGAATCCTCATGAGGCAGATGCCAGTTGCCCCATACTACAGGAAAAATTCCTCACCGAATCCAAATGTGGCGATAAGAATAAATCAATGGAGCAACGTTTAATCCCCATGAATCTAGTATCGCTAACTTATAATATTTAGTTTTTTCAAATAAACATCCAGAACCCCTTTGAACTTGTTTAGTGAGTCAGACATCACAACATCATGTGACAGGGAGTTCCATAGTCTTACTGCTTGTACAGTAAAGAATCTCTGTCTGTGATGATGGGGAAACCTTCTTTCCTCTAGACTAGCGGATGCCCCCTTTTCATAGTTATCAGCCTAAGTATAAAAGATCACTAGAAAGATCTCTGTACTGTCCATTCATATATTTTTACATTGTGATCAAATCGCCCCTAAGACTTCTTTTTTCTAAACTAAATAACCCCAAGCTTGATAACCTGTCTTGGTCCTGTAACCCTTCTATACAATTAATGACCTTGGTGGTCCTCCTCTACACCCTCTCCAGTTCAGCCATGTCCTATTTATATACCGGTGCCCAAAATTAGAGACAATACTCCATATGTGATCTAACTAGGGATTTATACAGAGGCAAAACTATGTTCCTGTCCCAAGCCTCTATGCCACTCTTCATCCCATGATTTCATTACCTTTGGCAGCCGCTGACTGACACTGGTTACTAAAGTTGAGCTTACTGTCTACCAATACCGCTATGTCCTTTTCAGTAGTAGTTGTACCCAGTGTTTTATTATTTAGCACTACAGTGGTCCCCCAACATACAATGGCCCTGACACACGATCGTTTCAGCATATGATGGCCTCTCAGAGGCCATCGTATGTTGAAGGCAGCATCAACATACGATGCTTCTGTGTGTCGGGGCCATCACAAAACGGCTATCCGGCAGTGCTGACTGCTTTAGCTGCCGCCGGATAGCCGTTTAGTGTGAGCGGCGATGTGATGACGGCGACGGCTCAGGGCAGCGACGACGTAGTGATACGACAGTAGAGGAGCGGCAAACTGACAAGCCAGAGCGGCAGGGACATGTGGGGATCATTGCGCATCCATGTACAAAACCCTCAACATACGATGGTTTCAACAAACGATGGTCTGCCTGGAACCCATTATCATCGTATGTTGAGGGACCACTGCATTGTATGTGTTTTCTTTTTATGGCCCAAGTGCAAAACCTTACATTTATCCACATTAAACTTTATTTGCCATGTCTGTGCCCAAGCATCAAGCTTTCACAGATAAGTTATATTATGTTATCACCTCGCCCAATTTAGTGTCATCTGCAAATATAGAGATTCTACTCTGTAATCCCTCTACAAGGTCATTAATAAACATATAAAAAAGAAGTGGACCAAGTACTGCCCCCTGCAGTACCCCACTTGTAAATGTCCCCCATCCAGAGTAAGTTCCATTGATCCCCACCTTCTGGTTCCTGAGTCAGTTGCTAATTCACTAACATATATACTCCCCTAGTCCCAGCATCCTCATTTTATGCACCAACCTTTTGTGTGGCACAGTATCAAATGCCTTAGAAAAGTCCAAATACCCAACATCCACAGCTTCACCCCAGTTCAGCCTATATCTAATCTCATAGAAGATGATGAGATTAGGTAGGATCACATGTGCCATAGTTTGCTGCGCATCCTACTTATTGAAGTCAATGAGTAGGAAAATATGCAGCAGCAAAATACGCAACAAAATATGGAGGGTGTGACCCTACGCTTAGAAGGTTATTTTCATTAAGTTGATCCAGAATAACATCTTTCAGAAAACCGTCAACTATTTTACCCACAATAGATATTAAACTGACAGGCCAATCAGGCCTATATTTTCCAGGATCCCTTTTGATCCCTTTTGAATATGCACATTACATTAAGCCCAAGTCCTGTGAAACAATCTCTATCATTATAGAATCTTTAAACATAATGAATAAGGGTCTATCTAGCAAGGTACTTAATTCTGGCAAAACCCAGGGTTAGATGTCAGGGAATTGTTTTATTTTAATGTTTTTAAGGCAGTGCCGCATTTCTTGTTAGGTTTAGCTGGTAAGATATGCAGGAGAATTTACATTATCTTTTCTCATGTTATCTGGCATTGGATACAATAGAGAAGAAGGCATTTAGTAGATTGGCCTTTTCCTCATCCTCCTCCACCATTACACCTAGATTATTTATTTGTGGGCCAACATTGTGCAACATCCAACCATCAGTCCAGCATGATTCCAAGTGGATTTTGATTGGAGAGGGGTCCGGAATTTTTTTTACTGGTGACCACACCAGTAAATTACTACAGGACTAGCTTTTGTAGCCATCTTTCTCCTGCAAGTAAGGAATGGTGAAATAGGCCCCCAAAATCTAAGATGTGCAAATAGCAAAGTTATTTTCAGGTTGAGCAATGTGCTAATAATCCAAGCTACAATTTGTGTGGTACCTATAATGAGGCAGTACCCAAGTTTATGGACTGTATGAATTGTTTGAATAGGTAACAATTCCTGTTAATATAATTTAAATGTTGTTTGTGTGTACAGGATGTGAATGCAGCTGTGACCTGACAGGTTGATTATAGAAAAGGGTAGTGGACTAGTGGTTGCACAGGTCCCTGAGGCACATTGTTAAACAAGAGTCATGTTCATGTCTACAAAAAATGTGGGTCATGCTGTGGCATGGGGTGTAGATCTCTAAAATTCATCAAAGCTTTTGCTATCTTGGGTGAGGCCTGATTTCTAAATAATAAGAGTGGTGCCCACAAGTAGAATAGGTGGAGTACTCCAGTGCAGGTGAGGGTAGTAGTCCCTCTTGCAAAGTCTGTAGTGATATCACAACCTGGTGGGTCCCCCCATGAGCCTGTGCAACTTTTGTAACTGGCAATCAAGCTCAATTTAGGAAGTCCTTTGACTCCAGGGTAAACTAAACTGAGGTGTCTGGTGATCAGGGGCATAGCTATAGAGGTAGCAGAGGAAGCAGTTGCACCCCAAAGCTACAAGCTACGCCTCTGCTGGTGATGTACCCGTAATGGAGTGTGTAACAACAATACTTCAGGCACAAATGTAACTTGAAAACGGTATACTTTAACTAAAGTCCTCTGTGCAGAATCTAAAAAAAAATACTTTTTCTGTATGGCACAGGGTTGTTCTAGGTGGAAATTTCCAGCCATTTATTCACAGGATTTTCTGTGAATTCAATAGTGAATAGATTAAGTTGGACTCAAAGGAAAACTGTCAGATATTTTCTCCCACACTATCCACACTACTGGTGGATAGTGCGGGAGACGCAGATTAAAACAAGCCCTACCTTACCCGGATCCGCCCGGCCGTTCGCCCACAATTGTAGTTTTATTCTATGTGTATATCTTGCTGTAACTGGCACGGGCGGGGTTTCTGCAGCTTAACTGGCACTGACATCAGCGCCGCTTATGAATAATCATCCCCCCCCCTCCCTTCAGTTAGGAGCGTCGAAGAGAAGGAGAACTGGAGGGAGGGGGATGAATATTCATAAGCGGCACTGACGTCAGTGCCAATTAACCTGCAGAAGCCTCGCCCGTGGTATAGCACACAGTCTAGTAAATTTCTACAACCTTCCAGCTGTTGTGCCTCTTCTAGATACTGTAATCACTATGCATTATAAAAATAGCACATTCTCCATCATTCAATACGGTAAAAAAATATTTCTTCTTTATTAGAGATATAAAATTTCAGCCGAAACGTGTTGGAACTGACTTTTTCCATTTGCACTTTTGTCATGCTCTTATTCTATATCTCTAATGAAGAAGAAATATTTTTTACTGTATTGGATGCTGGAAAACTTGCTATTTTTTGGACTTTCGGCTATTACGGAGTGGAGTGGCTCTCTGAGCTCCGTGCACCACTACAGGTGGCAAGAGGGTTGGCTGTTCACTCACCTCCAGGTGTGGGATTACAATTCCACTATGTATTATGTACCTCTTAAAGTGACAGTAACCACCAAAAGTGTTGTGCCTCTGAATTTCCTGTGTGTATTATGAATTCTTTACAACAAACCAGCCCGGCACAGCACCCTTTTTGAATTCATAGTGCTGGTCACCTGGAGACTTATTAATTTACTTGGTTTCATTGTCTTGCAGATGGGAAGATTTATGCTCTTGGAGGAATGGGCACAGACACCTCCCCTCAGGCCTTGGTAAGACTCTATGAGCCAGTTAAAGATAACTGGGTGCCGCTTCCCTCCATGCCCACACCACGTTACGGAGCCTCCTCTTTCTTGCGTGGAAATAGAATCTATGTCTTAGGTAGGTTGTGTTATACATATTCAATTTTTTATTAATTTAATAGGGGCAATTACTTTATTAACAGTAACAGCCGGAACATTTCAGTATTGCCTGGATTCCGCTGCAGACTTTTTCCCTGCAGATTTTGCAACAATTCTCCAATGATTCCCCCTGAAATATACATTACCTGTGGATATTGATGTCAATTTTGCCTTCTGACATGCAAAAGGGAAAATCCGCAGCAATAAGATTAAACTGAACTGAATTCGGACTATGTGTTATCTCCAAGGGGATTAAGATGGGGGAACAGGAGAGACAGGTGTTTTATGCAAACTATTGAGATAAAAATGTATAATATGAAAAAGGAAATACATAACAAATCTGCCACCGAACTTAAATGATTTGTATTAAATAATTGTTTAATGAAATTCCCAGCATGTCCATTTTTGTGCAGATTTCCCCCTTTTCAGTGTAACAAGAAAGGGTGATACAATGGTGAATCTGTACCAAAAGTCACATGTAACATACCAAAACCCATGGCAGAATACTTAGCTGCATGTTGACTTACCCTTAGACTGGGTTCACACAGTATTTTGGTCAGACTTTCTAAAATCAGTTGTTCTCAAAAGGTCCAAATCTTTCCATTATTCTTTCCACTTCTGTTTTTTTGACTAAAATACTGACCAAAATAAGGACCAAATACTGAGAAATTTACTACGTATGAACTTGGCCTTATCATATAATCACTCAGCAGATTTGTTGTCGAAGGTTCTGGCCCTGATTTACTAAGAATGTTGAGTAGTTTTCTTTGTGCGTTTTAATTCCCTACAATTTTTTTTCCATGGTATTTACTAAGGTTTCTATATATTTTGCACTTTTCCTTACATTTTTTTTTTTTTTTACACATGCTCTGCTTAAATCCACTACATTTTCTGTAAAACATTAGTAAATATGTTGGGTTTTTGTGAAAATGTCGGGAACACGCCCCCTTTTTGGCAGAAACGCCCCATTTCCACAATGGTCACGCCCCTTTTTCTGGTTTTCACAGTAAAATGGAGAGTTTGTCGGGTTTATTTTCAATTCTGGTGCAAATTCTGACACAAATCCGCCAGAATCTGGTGCACAACAAAACATGTCAGGTTAACAATAGTAAATCAGGGCCTCTGTATCTAGATATCTTGCTGCTAAGTGTTTTGAAGCAGCTCAACATCTAGCAGCCCAAAACAAAATCTTCTATGGTTTTTCTGCAGGTGATATAGACAGATGTCTATCTAAAAGAGAGATCCACCAACTTGATACAGACATTCAGTAAAACAATACGAGGCATCACCAATACTGAGTGGTCCTTAACCCCTTCCCGACCTATGACATACCTGTACGTCATGGGTGGCAAGGTGTTCCCGACCCATGACATACAGGTACGTCATGAACATTACTGCCGCTACTCGCGGCATCCCGCAGCGCCCGGAAAGATGGCGGCTATCACTGATAGCCAGCCATCTTACCGTGCGACCACGGGGGGTTTCGTCCCCCACCCCCCCCAGCGATCGCTGGTATCAGCTGGTCAAATCTGACTAGCTGATAGCAGCGTTTCGCTATCAGAATACTTAGCAGCGCGGTGTGTGAGTTCCGATCACGGGGATCGGGACACACACCGCTCTGCTAAGTGTCCCTGACCCGTCCCCCGGCGTCACTTACCCGTCGGAGCGGTGTCCCGAGCGGTCCCGGCGTCCTCCGTGCGGTCCCGACGTCCTCCGTGCGGTCCCGGCTGCGCTGCGTCCCGGAGGTGAGTTTCCGGCAGCAGTGCGGCATCTTCATTGGCAGCAGTGAGATCGCCGTAAAGCGATCTCACTGCTGCCTCTGAGAGTTTCAAAACTGCAACTCCCAGCATGCCCAGACAGCCTTTGGCTTTCTGGGCATGCTGGGAGTTGTAGTTTTGCAACATCTGGAGGTCCACAGTTTGGAGACCACTGTATAATGGTCTCCAATCTGTGCTCTTCCAGATGTTGCAAAACTACAAATCTCAGCATGCTCAGTCTGTCCAGGCATGCTGGGAGTTGTAGTTCTCTAACATCTGGAAGAGCACAGATTGGAGACCATTATACAGTGGTCTCCAAACTGTGGACCTCCAGATGTTGCAAAACTACAACTCCCAGCATGCCCAGACTGCCCAAGCATGCTGGAAGTTGTAGTTCGGCAACATCTGATCCTTCAGATATTGCCGAACTACAACTTCCAGCATGCCTTGGCAGTCTGGGCATGCTGGGAGTTGTAGTTTTGCAACATCTGGAGGCACACTAGTTGGGAAACATTGTCCGTTTCCTACCTCAGTGCCTCCAGCTGTTGCAATTGTTGCAAAACTATAACTCCCAGCATGCACTGACAGACCATGCATGCTGGGAGTTGTAGTTTTGCAACAGCTGGAGGCACACTGGTTTGGAAACACTAAGTTTGGTTGCAAAACACTTGAAAGTTTATTACTTAACTTAGTGTTTCCAAACCAGTGTTCCTCCAGCTGTTGCAAAACTACAACTCCCAGCATGCACGGACAGCCAAAGGGCATGCTCGGAGTTTGCAACAGCTGGATGTTTGCCCCCTCCCCCCAATGTGAATGTACAGGGTACACTCACATGGGCGGAGGTTTACAGTGAGTGCTGCAAGTTTGAGATGGCGCAAATTTTGCGCTGCAGCTCAAACTTCCAGCGGCAAACTTGCTGTGAACCTCTGCCCATGTGACTGTACCCTAAAAACACTACACTACACTAACACTAACCTAAAATAAAAAGTAAAAAACACTACATATACACATACCCCTACACAGCCCCCCTCCCCCCAAAAAATGAAAAACGTCTGGTACGCTACTGTTTCCAAAACGGAGCCTCCAGCTGTTGCAAAATAATAACTCCCAGTATTGCCGGACAGCCATTGACTGTCCAGGCATGCTGGGAGTTTTGCAACAGCTGGAGGCACCCTGTTTGGGAATCACTGGCGTAGAATACCCCTATGTCCACCCCTATGCAAATCCCTAATTCAGGCCTCAAACGCGCATGGCGCTCTCTCACTTTGGAGCCCTGTCGTATTTCAGGGCAACAGTTTTGGGACACATATGGGGTATCGCCGTACTCGGGAGAAATTGCCTTACAAATTTTGGGGGGCTTTTTCTTCTTTAACCCCTTATGAAAAGGTGAAGTTGGGGTCTACATCAGCATGTTAGTGTAAAAAAATAAATTTTTTACACTGACATGCTGGTGTTGCCCTATACTTTTCATTTTCACAAGAGGTAAAAGGGAAAAAAGACCCTCTAAATTTGTAACGCAATTTCTCCCGAGTACGGAGATACCCCATATGTGGACGCAAAGTGCTCTGGGGGCGCACAACAAGGCCCAGAAGGAAGAGTGCACCATGTACATTTGAGGCGATTTGCACAGGGGTGGCTGATGGTTACAGCAGTTCTGACAAACGCAAAACAATAAATATCCATATGTGACCCCATTTTGGAAACTACACCCCTCACGGAATGTAATAAGGGGTGCAGTGAGCATTTACACCCCACTGGTGTATGACAGATTTTTGGAACAGTGGTCTGTGAAAATGAAAAATAAAATTTTTGATTTGCACAGTCCACCGTTTCAAATATCTGTCAAACGCCAGTGGGGTGTAAATGCTTACTGCACCCCTTATTACATTCCATGAGGGGTATAGTTTCCAAAATGGGGTCACATGTGGGGGGGGTCCCCTGTTCTGGCACCATAGGGGCTTCCTAAATGGGACATGCCCCCCAAAAACCCTTTCAGAAAAACTCACTCTCCAAAATCCCATTGTCGCTCCTTCCCTTCTGAGCCCTCTACTGCGCCCGCCGAACATTTTACATACGCATATGAGGTATTTCCTTACTCGAGAGAAATTGGGTTACAAATTTTAGGGTGATTTCTCTCCTTTTACCCCTTGTAAAAATTAAAAAATTGGGTCTACAAGAAAATGCGAGTGTAAAAAATGAAGATTTAGAATTTTCTCCTTCACTTTGCTGCTATTCCTGTGAAACACCTAAAGGGTTAAAACACTTACTGAATGTCATTTTGAATACTTTCGGGGGTGCAGTTTTTATAATGGGGTCATTTATGGGGTATTTCTAATATGAAGATCCTTAAAATCCACTTCCAACCTGAACTGGGCCCTGAAAAATTAAGATTTTGAAAATCTTGAGAAAAATTGGAAAATTGCTGCGGAACTTTGAAGCCCTCTGATGTCTTCCAAAAGTAAAAACTTGTCAATTTTTTAATGCAAACACAAAGTAGACATATTGTATATGTGAATCAATATGTAATTTATTTGGAATATCCATTTTCCTTTCAAGCAGAGACTTTCAAAGTTAGAAAAATGCTAAATTTTCTAAATTTTCATGAAATTTTTAGATTTTTTACCAAGAAAGGATACAAATATCAGTGACATTTTACCGATAAAATAAAGTAGAATATGTCACGAAAAAACAATCTCGGAATCAGAATGATAAGTAAAAGCATTCCAAAGTTATTAATGTTTAAAGTGACAGTGGTCAGATTTTCAAAAAATGCCCAGGTCATGAAGGTGAAAATGGGCTGGGTCATGAAGGGGTTAAAGGGATTATCCAGGAAAAAACTTTTTTTTATATATCAACTGGCTCCAGAAAGTTAAACAGATTTGTAAATTACTTCTATTAAAAAATCTTAATCCTTTCAGTACTTATGAGCTTCTGAAGTTGAGGTTGTTCTTTTCTGTCTAAGTGCTCTCTGATGACATGTGTCTCGGGAAACGCACAGTTTAGAAGCAAATCACCATAGCAAACCTCTTCTAAACTGGGCGGTTTACGAGACATGAGCCTGACACTCTCCATGACACTGAAATAGGTGGCAATAACTATACTGTATGTCCTCCAGTGTAGAGAGTTGTATTATAGCATAGACAGCTGAGATCTCTAGTGTTGGTTGAATAACTGCATTTTGTAAAAAATATAGACACAGGGCTACATCACTCTCTCCCACTTTGCTTGCTCTTTTCTTCCAATTCTCTCCTTTTCTTTGCTCTAAACTAAAGGCCAATCTCAACCCAAGTCCCACAGAGATTTAAGGGCCAAGAAGCAAAGCTCCATCCAATTACAGTGTAAAGAATCACGTCAAAATTAAACAGTCTCCTGGGCAAAGGTGTTAAACCACTAACAGCGGCAGCCTGTAGATATTCTTCTGGGAAAATGCTGAGAAATAGCCAAGCTTCCAAGCTTACAGAAGAGCAAAAAATAAATTACTTAAGGTCCTTGCCTTAGCAGTGTTTTCTATGCAGAATTAAAGGGGAATACTACCTTCTTTTTAAAGGAAAACTGTCAGATATTTTCTCCCGCACTATCCACAGGTACTGGTGGATAGTGCGGGAGACACTGATTGAAATGAGCCCTACCTTGTTCGGATCTGCGCCGCCGTTCTCCTGCAATTGTAGTTTTATTATGTGTTGAAATCTTCCTGTAACTGGCACGGGCGGGGCTTCTGCAGGTTAACTGGCACTGATGTCAACGCCGCTTATGAATATTCATCCCCCCTCCCTCCAGTTCTCCCTCTCTTCGCCGCTCCTAACTGGAGGGAGGGGGGATGAATATTCATAAGCGGCGCTGACATCAGTGCCAGTTAACCTGCAGAAGCCCCGCCCGTGCCAGTTACAGGAAGATTTCAACACATAATAAAACTACAATTGCAGGAGAACGGCGGCGCAGATCCGGACAAGGTAGGGCTCATTTCAATCAGTGTCTCCCGCACTATCCACCAGTACCTGTGGATAGTGCAGAAGAAAACAAGTGACAGTTTTCCTTTAACATGGTAAGAGGGAAGGCTAAAGTTACATCTTAGAGCAGAATAGGTAAAAATAGTTAGAATAAATACATATATGATTACACAGGAGTTACATAGGACCTGGGTAAGGTCCTATGCTCTCTGTGCGCTCACCTGCCACCTTATTATCGAAATAATAAAGGGGACAGGGGAGGCGGGGGAGTATGGAGCAGACAGGGGAGCTCGGCAAGCTGGTTCCCCACCTCTTGTGGGCACTGAGGCCCTTTAGGAATAAAGCTGTTTACAAACCTAACTCTGCGAATAAACAGATTTCAGTAAGTGACCCTTCATTTTACAGCTCTTCACCTGCACTATAACCCAGTATACTGGTTTTAGTCCGGGTAAACTAGCTGTCAGATTCACTTTAACCCATGCACATAAATCAGTAATTTTACCAATGCATGTTACCCCCAATCACATCCCTAACATTATTACACACATTTATATTCCTATAATCAGTCCCATGTAAAATTACAGTGAGGCCTCATTGACAAAGAATGATGGTAGGACGTGTTTATAAGTGCGTTTGTTCTGAGCGCTAACAGCATAATGTGATATATATTTAGAATAATGTATTCAAGAATGTCACCCTATGCGACTCAGTTGGTCGATAACAGAGGAATTACGTAAGGATCTCATTTTACTTCAGAGGTGATTTTAATGCAGGCGGTGACCTTGTAAATAACATAGACCTCCGTCACTTGATAAATCACTTGAGCCCTAAGGGGCGTTTGGAATAGCATCACAGAGTATATCTCTAAACCAATCTATTTTTTGTATATTAAAATATGTAAAACAAGATAACAATGGAACATTTCCATATCATCTTGAAAATGACTCTAACCATGACAGCTTCTGCAAGGCGCTGAACACCCAGGGATAGCTGAAAATACAAATTTAAGGGATTTTTTTCTGCACGTAAGGAAATGTGGTGTTAAAAGGGGAACACATTACGCGGGGCAGCTTCTTATAAATTAGCGCTTTTTGTTTTGCTAAAATGATAACAGGCTATTGGGCCCAAATGAACCCTAAGCCTCGCCCAGTGGGATGAAGACTCTGATATTGTAAGAACCTGGTTTCAGATTGAAGGGATGTGTATCCCATGGCCCTATGGACTGAGAAGGCTTATTAAACAACAGGCAAAAGTGGAAATTTGGCTTCCAGCCTCCTGAGTGGCAGTATGAGAGTCTTCTTAAAGGTTCCTAAGTAGACAATGGAAACCATAAGAGTCCTCATAAGGATTTTTAGCCGATGGTAGTTTTTGACCATGTCAGAATCATCTTATTGAAAAATGGAAGGTGATAAAAGGGCAACAATGGCTCAAATTCATCTTTTTGTTTTTCTGGTAGGTGGTAGGCAAGGTAAACTTCCGGTAACAGCCTTTGAAGCCTTGGACCTAGAGGTAAAGAGCTGGACTCGATATCCCGGCATCCCAAGCAGGCGTGCCTTTGCCAGCTGCACCATGACAGAGACTTCTTTCTTCAGTCTTGGTGGTTTACAGCAACCCGGACCCCACAACTTCTACTCCCGGCCACACTTTGTAAACACTGTGGAAATGTTTGACTCTGAGCAAGGTGAGTGCAACAAACAATACTACTGCCTGTCGTATTTTGAGAAAACATTTCTGAGTGTCTAAGTAGTACATTGTTCTATTCTTATCCATACGGACAGTATTACAGTAGTAATGTTCTTGTACAGGAGACAGTATTGTAGTAGTTATATTCTTGTACATAGGGGCAGTATTATAGTAGTTATATCCTTGTACAGTCATGGCCGTAAACTGCATCCTACAGGAACATGCTCCCGATGTACAAGAATATCATTACTGCTCACATGTACCAGAATATAATTATAATGCTGTCCTCTATGTACAATAACATAACTACCATAATGCTGCTCCTTATGTATACAAATATACAGTCATGGCCGTAAATGTTGGCACCCCTGAAATTTTTCAAGAAAAGGAAGTATTTCTCACAGAAGAGGATTACAGTAACACATGTTTTGCTATACACCTGTTTATTCCCTTTGTGTGTATTGGAACTAAGCCAAAAAATGGAGGAAAAAAAGCAAATCGGACATAATGTCACACCAAACTACAAAAATGGTCTGGACAAAATTATTGGCACCCTTAACTTAATATTTGGTTGCACACCCTTTGGAAAAAATAACTGAAATCAGTCTCTACCTGTAACATCAATAAGCTTCTTATACCTCTCAGCCGGAATGTTGAACCACTCTTGCTCTGCAAACTGTTCCAGGTCTCTCTTATTGGAAGGCGCCTTTTCCCAACAGCAATTTTAAGATCTCTCCACTGGTGTTCAATGGGATTTAGATCTGGATCTCCAGCGCTTTGTTGCCATCCATTTCTGGGTGCTTTTTGATGTATTTTTGGGGTCACTGTTCTGCTGGAAGACCCAAGATCTCGGATGCAATATCAGCTTTCTGACACTGGGCTGTACAGTGCGACCCAAAATCCGTTGGTAATTCTCAGATTTCATGATGCTTTGCACACATTCAAGGCACCCAGTGCCAGAGGCAGCAAAACAACCCCAAAACATAATTGAACCTCCACCATATTTCACTGTAGGTACTGTGTTCTTTTCTTTGTAGGCCTCATTCCCTTTTTGGTAAACAGTAGAATGATGTGCTTTTCCAAAAAGCTCTATCTTGGTCTCATCTGTCCATGCTTAGTGTGGCACACACAGACACACAATGCAAAGACTAAGTGAACTTCTCTCCTTTTAATCTGCTTTCAGGTCTGATTTTTATATTGTCCACACCTGCTACTTGCCCCAGGTGAGTTTAAAGGAGCATCACATGCTTGAAACAATCTTATTTTTCCACAATTTTGAAAGGGTGCCAATAATTTTTTCCTGCTCATTTTTGGAGTTTGGTGTGACATTATGTACAATTTGCTTTTTTTCCTCCATTTTTTGGTTTAGTTCCAATACACACAAAGGGAATAAACAGGTGTATAGCAAAACATGTGTTACTGTAATCCTCTTCTGTGAGAAAAACTTAATTTTCTTGAAAAATTTCAGGGGTGCCAACATTTACGGCCATGACTGTATGTTTGTATACATAAGGAGCAGTATTATGGTAGTTATGTTCTTGTACATAGAGGACAGCATTATAATTATATTCTGGTACATGTGAGCAGTAATGATATTCTTGTACATAGGGAGCATGCTCCTGTAGGATGCAGTATTATAGTAACTATATTCGTGTACATAAGGAGCAGTGATATAGTAGTTATATTCTTCTAGGCCGCAGCTTTTATCAAGAAATAATATGCATCTTAGCCATAATCTGTATGTGTAAATGGTTCTATTACATTCCATAAAGCTCTGAGCTACAAATTGTTCCTCACACAATCACCATGATGGCTATAGCTATAGCAATTTGCACAGTGACCAAGAGGAAAACCCCATGGACTTTAGGGCCCATACACATTACCAATATTCTGATAAGTTCAATCGGAATCCACTTGCAGCAGAATCCTGATTTCAATGGGATTCTGCTGCTTAGTGCACACTACAGAAGTTCCATAGCAGAACTTCCCATGAGGAACCGGATTTTGCCAAAAGATTGAACATTTTAATTCTTTCGGCAGAAACTGCCCTGAAAAGCCCTTTTGTCAATGGGCCTTTGAATTGCAAGAGTTAATTTTCAGAGCAAACTCTGCAGAACATTAACCCCATTTCCGGGCCATGCGGACCGCTGACAGAATTCAGTGAGGTAATTCCCTGCTAAATTTCCATAGTTTGCATGGGTCCATATTTTAGAAGTATGACAAAACTGTTGCACAATTTTATAGCACGTGATCACAATGCTCCAAATGTCACCCCAGTAACTAATTGTGATTATCAGATTGGAGACCTGCTTTAAAAAGTGACTGTCATGATCTTGTTACATTTTATAATCCTCCCAGTTCACTGCCCCCATCATGATAAACCACCCCCTGCCTTTATTTTTATAATATTTTTGTTTTCTACCTTGATATTGCTCTGTATTTTCTGCTCAGTCACAGTCAGATTCACAGGCTGTGAAGGGGCATTACCCAGCAGGTGTGACATCATCTGAAGCCATACAGGGGAGAACTTCCTCCCGCACTCTGCTACACACAGCCCAGAGAAGTTCAGTGTGTGAGATGAGCTATGATTGGCTAAGGCTGCACACACACCCCTCAGCACACCAGACTGTATTTCCTGATCTTGGACTTCTGCCAGACCAGCAGGAGTCCAAAGTGTGTACAAGAGATGGGGTTACTGTGCTCTGGACAAGTAGGGTGACACCTAGTGGCAGCTTTTTTAAACACAAGTAAAGCAGAAAAAATAGAAAACTTCATTTTTGTTTTAAACAAGTACATTTGGAAGAATTGTATTTAACATTTATTAATGTCCTGATAAAATTTAAAATCACGTGATAGTGATGAGTAGTTTGATCAGCTAGGTACAGTGCCACCAATGCGACACTGTTTGGTAGAAAGACACTGTTAATATCATAGGTTATCTCCTAGATTATCCCAGGAGAGTAGAACCCCTATTGAACCCACACTATTCCCAACGCGTTTCTGGCGCCCCTATTGGTGTAGCGCCTTCCTCAGGGGAATTTTTACAGGGGGTATCACATGCCCAAACACCTTCTATTTTGCAGCCAAACAGAGTCTTTAGTAATATCTAGTTTGCTACATGTGTGTTGGGCTCCAAATATTTCACAAGATCCAGCCAGCGCCTTCAGAATTACTGCTGTGTACTCAGCCCTGAAGTGCTGTACGATTAGGCTGATCTTCTCCTGGTTACATTCCGGGAGCGCAGCGTCCTGCAGTGGCAGAAATGCCGGCTTGTTTCAGCTCAGAGCGCGCGCCGAGCTGAAACAAGCCGGCATTTCTGCTACTGCAGGACGCTGCGCTCCCGGAATGTAACCAGGAGAAGATCAGCCTAATCGTACCGCACTTCAGGGCTGAGTACACAGCAGTAATTCTGAAGGCGCTGGCTGGATCTTGTGAAATATTTGGAGCCCAACACACATGTAGCAAACTAGATATTACTAAAGACTCTGTTTGGCTGCAAAATAGAAGGTGTTTGGGCATGTGATACCCCCTGTAAAAATTCCCCTGAGGAAGGCGCTACACCAATAGGGGTGCCAGAAACGCGTTGGGAATAGTGTGGGTTCAATAGGGGTTCTACTCTCCTGGGATAATCTAGGAGATAACCTATGATATTAACAGTGTCTTTCTACCAAACAGTGTCGCATTGGTGGCACTGTACCTAGCTGATCAAACTACTCATCACTATCACGTGATTTTAAATTTTATCAGGACATTAATAAATGTTAAGTTTTATTTAGCACCTCCCCTACCACTATTTTTCTTCTCACGTAGTGTTATACCTTTGTTTATATTGCGGGGAGTACCACCTAGTGGGCCAGTACCAGGCATTATTATCAATTGGTACACATTATATTTCTTTGAAGAATTGTATTTACCATAAGGAGTGCAATAGCAAAAAAATAGTTTTAATGACAGTGCCCATTTAAGATTTGGTTGGATGTTGGCACAATGTAAGTTCCAAAGTCATAAATTGACTCCTGTTTGCCAGTTCTTCCAAATAAATCCTTCTTACTAGGTCCGGGAAGTAGCTATCTTCAGTGGCTATGAAACTGTCATTTAGTCACAGAACCATCGATATACATAGCCCCTTTTCAATCATCCCTCCCCTCCCACTCTGGCACCAAGTATTTAGTTGTGCATTATATTTAATGTAATGCCCCATTTATATTATACGGAATATTGGTCCAGTTTACAATTGGCTTTATAACATCACTCTGTCCCATATATTCTCCACTGTCTACCTTTTTTTGTAATGTTTATTTCATGCATAGTTATTGATTCCTTACTATTCCTGTGTCGTGCCATGAAATAAAAAGTAAACTAGTGCATCCACTTCTCATATGTATGTACTTGCTCAAAAAATATAGGGGTCCCAAAAGGTTGATTTACTGCCTATGTGTTAAGGGATATATTTACTTATGGAAATATCAAGAAAACCCATTATATAATAATATTGCCTATATACACACAGACTGTATTATGAATAACTATTAGGATAACTCTGCTCCTCTGGTCACAAAGTATGATGCCCAATCGGCACAACCTTTACACTTAAAGGAGACCCAAATTCTGTTATCTTCATTAAATTGTCACATCCAAAATTCTGACGCAATGGCCACGAGTCTATAACATTATACAATTTTCCGAGTGTTACTTTGTATATCCATAGATCAGCCTGGTAGCCCCAGTCAATAGTGCCTCTGCTGTGATATATTCACATGTCTTCCAGACTCCAATCCCTTCATTTTGCTTTTTTCCAGGGGTTTATTATTTAGCTGTGTTCCAGGTAGATAAATGTCCACATAGCTTTGTAATCACCATGTAATTTTCTGTTAGTGCCATGAAAGGTTGATGCTGTCAGGAGAATTCATATAAGCCAAGAGGAAATTTCAACTCCCTGTACATCTCAAGGAACCTCATAGACGCCTAAGGACAGCGGTTGTCCGTCACCGCTTATTAATAGTAACAGTCTTTTCACAACAGTATTCAATCAGTTCCAACATAATAAATTATCAGAGCAGAACAGCAATAAATCACACACTGGTGTAGAACAAGAATATTCCGCCTGCTGTGTCCGCCTAGCATTCTATTAAGCATTATGCTGTTATACTAGGTAAATCTACAGTAGAGTATATAAGAAAATGGCTTGTACCATGAATAGATCTCAGACTAGCCCATCTTTACTGCTTGACTTTGGTGATGTAAACCCATGAAGGCCTATCTTCAATTTTTTTAAATTAACAGTTGCCAGCTTTTCATAAAAATATTCCATGGTACTTTAACCATCCTAAGGCCATTTGTCAAGCCTCTCTGGCCTAGTCCTCTGATAACCCTATGAAGTCATACTTCCCAACTTTTGCTGAGAGCAAAGAATGACAAACCATGCCCCTAGCCACACCCTCAGCCATGCCCCTAACCACACCCTCAGCCACGCCCTAACAACACCCTCAGCCACACCCTAACCACACCCTCAGCCACGCCCTAACCAAGCCCACACAAGCAGAATGGGAATACCTCTTTAGCAGCAATAATATTGTCAATCTGCCACCTGAGTTTAGGAGGACCACCAATACATAGGTAACGGACTGACAACAACCACTATCATTACCACAATAAACCATATAAGGGATTACAGTGCAGTTATGTCTAGTGACTAACAGCAGGGGACAACATTCACTTTCTTTTTTCTTCTTCAACTAGCTCTGACCGTCACAACGATTCCCTCCAGCTATGACTTGTCAATGCAGGACCTGCCAAAAAAAACATTTTAGGCTTCCTACTTTCCATGACCTATAGTGCCCCTTCCAGTAATAATGCCCCCCTTGGTGTCCCACATAGTAGAAGGGATAGATAAATAGGTTGGGATAGAGTAGGAAGGCCCCCTTATTAGATAGTTAGGTCATTTCAGTAGGTCCCTTCCTATAGATTCCCTCATTAAGTAGGTACCCTGAGTTGGTTGACACCCCTAGATAGCTGCCTCCTTCCTGCATGTAGGCCCCCCTAGATAGCTTCCCCTGTATGTAGACCCCCACTAGATTGGTGTCCCCTGTAGGTAGACCCCCTGGATAGCTGCCCCTGTAGGCCGACCCCCCTAGATAGTTGTTCTTCTGTAGTGCAGAACCCTCTAGATAGTTACCCCTCTGTCTGTTAGCAGCCACTCTGTAGGTAGAATTCCCCCTGTAGATAATTGCCCCCTCCTGTAGGTAGTTGCCTTGTAGGTAGCAGTCCACTTGTAGATAGTTGCCTCCCTGTAGTTGACAGCTGCTCCTGTACATAGTTGTCCCGCTGTGGGTAGCAGCCCCCCTGTAGGTAGTTGAGCCCTGTAGATAGTAGCCCCCTGTAGGTAGAAGCCCTCTTTAGTTATCAGCCACCTTGTAGGTAGAAGCCCACTGTAGGTAGAGGCCCTTGTGTAGGTAGTAGCCCTCTGTAGCTGGCAGCCGCCCTGTAGGTAGTTGCCCACCTGTAGGTCACAGCCCTGTAAATAGTTAACTCTTGTCCTCTGATGCTGACCTGGTGGTAATAATGATGTAGCGCTGAGCAAGCCTGCATGTGGCTCATCCGTCTACGCTTCTTCTTGGAAGCCACTAATCTGTTAAAGTGGCAGTAACTGCCTACCCCAGTGGACTTTCCGGCTCTGCAAGCAAAGTCTGCAGAGTCTGGAACTTTAAAATGGAAGTGGACCTGTGACTGTTGGGAGATATGATGAAATATTTTTATACATGAACTTCTAAAGATTAACTTGAAGCTATTGGGTTGCAGTTCAAAATCTGTAATGAACTCCAAACGATTGCATGTTATTTATAGTCCTGGTTTTCCCTTTCGGCTTAGGTGCAACTATAGCGTATGTGGCCTCTATAGATACTACTCTAAAGTTTCATTGCCATAAGAGCTTCTGTTGCCACCATATCGCTTAGGGGCTTAAGTTATAGTGCAACCAAAGGGATCATGGATCCCAGTAGCTGAGATTTTGTTGTGATCATATGTATAGTGTTATATGTATTACACTAGCAACCCCCCCCCCCAAAAAAAAAAGCATCATATTATCATATACCGTACATTGAACCATCTTTTCTTGCAGATGCGTTCATTGGTAATTGCTTAAGTTGTCCTGCCAATGTGCATCAGATCTCTGGAGATGACTCAACTACTTAATTTTCAATCTTTTATACATCTCTGGTAAAGGAAAATTGGAATGTAATTCTTGCCATCCATGTAGCTGCAATCTCATTGTAACAAGAGATTTTCTAAAGCTATCAATCATTCCTTCAACCTCTTCTGCTGTCATGTTCTTCTCCATGCCCTTGGAGATCCATCTACTCCACACATCACATCTGGCAATTTAATGTCTTCTCTCTATTACCATGTAAATCAAGAGAGCAGCAATAAGTAACAGAGGAACTGTCTCTTTTGTGCTATTCAGATAACAATAGGTTCATCTATTTAGCCACTGCTTCTTTCTTTCAGGTGGTATGAGGAATGGCAACCAGTAAACTAGCTGGTGCTGGTTGTGTGTTTTATTGTGTGTGCCCCCCCTCCCCCTATTTTCCATAACCAGACAGATACAAACCAAACAGTAGTAGTATAAGATTACAAGGGTGGCAAAGGCCATTTATTTTGGCGGTTGCCAGCCTAATAATGCCATCCTGCTATTGCCCCAGACCTGGAGCTCCATTCCCCCCCCCCCCACAGGTGCTGTTGAGTATTAGCGTAATAAAGGGGTCAGTGTTTTTTAGCCTAGTGTTTTACAGGCTAATGCTAAATTCTAGTTTAGTAATGGATGCCGTCTATCAGACAGCTTCCACTGCTAAACCACAAATTAGTCAGAAAAAAAAACCACACAAGATTTAAAATACTTTATTAAAATGAAAACACTTCCAGATCCCTCATTATTTTCGTAGGAGTTGTCTGGTCTTTTCCCTGAAAAAAAATACAAATACACAGGTAACAAAATAAAATCTGTACACTACAGTACAAAGAAGCCGAAGCCAACATGTTGCGCAACTTGTCTCTGTCCACAACATCAGGTCCTACCACATTGCTCCCAGATTCCACACACACACACACACAGACACACACACACACACACACACACACACACTGCCCTCAGCCCCTTAAATTCTCAAACACTGACTTTAGCCCCCCACACTGACCTCAGCCTCCCAACATAGACTCTGGGTGGCTGCTTCCTTCCTTGTGCTCCAGCGCGTCCACTACCAGCGCTGCGTGAAAGGAGCTAAATGGCTATGTTGTGAGATTACCATAACCCTGTCGCTATCTTTTTGTTAACTGGCTATTTCCTGTGGAGGTTTGTTCCCTTAAACTACAAATCCCATGATCCCTTGTTTAAGTGTGAGGTCAATTTTCTTCCTCCCACACATCAGCCACCCCACCCATTGAAACACACCTGTGATCCCTTCAATGCAATAGACCAGTGTTTTCTGACCAGGGTGCCTCCAGCTGTTGCAAAAACAGAATGATCTTCCTCACACCCAGCGGTCACTCCACCCGTTGAAGCAAAGACAGGCTCCCTCTGATCACCTGACTCACAGAAGAATTGCAAGACCATGAAACACAGGTACAGACACTATATTATGAACTACACTAACTTAACAGCCCCTGTAACATAGTCAAATAAAAACAAATCCTGGAATACCCCTTTAACAAAAATTAATACAAGTATGTGACAAAAGTGATGAAAATATTTTGTTAAAGAAACAAACACTGAACCAGACAAACATAAATTCCTATTACTTGGAGTTAAATCATCCTAAAATTTGTGAAATCCTAATTGCTATCATTCTGGTCTATATTTATCTATTTGACTTTTCTGCTGCTTCAATTTTTTTACATCAAAAATCCTTGGCTGCACTTGCCGGCTTTCCAAATAGAGCACAGTATATCCATAAGGACAAAGATACACAGAGTACCAGACACCCTGGCTGTAATGTCACTGTGACCCCAATATTGTGATGGGGTGAATGCTGCTCATCTCTGGAGAGACACAGTTATCCGAAGGAAATGTTTTTTTTACAGTCAATATGTCAATAGGAATGACATGGAGCCTGTACAGAGATGGAATCACTCTCCTCATGACCCACTTTTTACCAGACTTGAAAATCTGACTGTTAATAGTCTCTGCATTTTTGTTTTCCCAAAAAAAAAAGAAGAATAAAAATGAACAGATTTATAGGGCTCCTCGTGGTAATGGTGAAACATGTGTTTTCATAGTTAAAGGGGTATTCCAGGAAAAACTTTTTTATATATATATCAACTGGCTCCAGAAATTTAAACAGATTTGTAAATTACTTCTATTAAAAAATCTTAATCCTTTCAGTACTTATGAGCTTCTGAAGTTAAGGTTGTTCTTTTCTGTCTAAATCCTCTCTGATGACACCTGTCTTGGGAAACGTCCAGTTTAGAAGAGGTTTGCTATGGGGATTTGCTTCTAAACTGGGCGTTTCCCGAGACAGGTGTCATCAGAGAGGATTTAGACAGAAAAGAACAACCTTAACTTCAGAAGCTCATTAGTACTGAAAGGATTAAGATTTTTTAATAGAAGCAATTTACAAATCTGTTTAACTTTCTGGAGACAGTTGATATATTAAAAAAAGTTTTTTCCTGGATAACCCCTTTAACCCCTACCCGACATTTTATACACTTGTGGGAGCTGGCAGGTCACAGGGGCCTGGTAAGGCAAGGCCATTGTTTTTTCCCTTGCACAGTTGTTTAAAGAGAACCTGCCTGGTCCCCGACTCTCACAGACTTACCACAGGAACAGAATAGTAACTTTAAAGTGTACCTGTCATATTGCCAAAAAAAATTAAATGTGTCTATGTGTCTAATAATTTATGTGTCTAGGACCTATATATCACTAACAAATAGCATTTATATCTTGCTCACTTGCCTTGTCTTCTTGCCTTGTGGAGAGGGCATGTCCATCTCTCTCCCTCACTGTGGATGACTCCTCTGCTCTGAGTCTGGGAGCACCCTGGCAGTCTGCAAAAAATTGCACTCTGTAACCCTTTCTTTTCTGGTTTAATGCTGTTCAAGCATGCTGGGAGTTGTAGTTTTGCAACTGCTGGAGCTGCAGTGTTTGTAAAGCACTGTGTTGGAGCAGTGTTGTCTTAAGCTGTTGCAAAACTACAACTCCCAGAATGCCCACATATCCTTTGTTTGTAGTTTTGCAAGAGCTGGAGGCACACGCCTGGAGAATACACAGCTCTAAAACAGAGTTTTACAAAGATTGTACCCCCAGCTGTTGCAAAACTACAACTCCCATCATGGGAGTTGTAGTTTAGAAACCGGTGAAGGCTGTAGTGGTCCATCGGTAATCTCCTATACTGGATACCGGCACGCTTTATGGATGGTATTTAGTATGCTGAAAAATACAGAGTACAGTGGTCCCTCAAGTTACAATATTAATCGGTTCCAGGACGACCATTGTATGTTGAGACCAGAACTCTATGGAAACCTGGTAATTGGTTCTGAAGCCCCAAAAATAAGTAAAAGTGAGGACTAAAGAAAACTAAGTAGATAACTTAGACAAATAAAGCAAGTCCTTACATATAAAAGTAAGAAAGATCTGCTGGAGCTGTAAATCACTGTCTATGTAGAGGACAGGATCTTCTTCAGGGTCCTGTAAAGTACACACCGTGTCCCAATTTTTTTTTAAATGGAGCTGCCCCCAGCTGGAGCAGCTATCTCTGGCACAGGTAAAGAGTAGTACAGAACATGAAGTACCTGACTGCACTGTTGGGGGCGCTACCAGACAGCCAATCAGTGCACTTCAGTAATACAGGTGTTTTACCAGTGAATGCCCATTCTGATTGGTCGGTTCTTCCAGCCATTGACAAGTTTCACAGATCTGGACTGTCTTTAGTATTGTATGTTGAGTCTGGTTTCAAATTACAATTGTCCAGAAAAGACCATATGTTGAAAATATTGTATGTTGAGGCCATTGTAAGTTGAGGGATCCCTGTAGTCTGTCTGCATAAAAATAGATGACCACTAGTGGTGGCTATTTTCATTTTTTAGTAAAATTGATAAATATATATATATTTTTTTAATAAATGTATATTTAAAAAGTCATCTTATCAGTAGTACTAAAAAATATAAAAAGTTTTTCATAATGACAGAGCCTCTTTAAACCCTGCATGTTGTTACTGATGTAATAGCACCCTAAAAGGCAAAACAAAATTACATCTACCAAAAAAAAAAAATCTCCAGTTTATACCAGTAAAACTAGATCTCATCATGCAAAAAAACTCAAGCCCCTAGACAGCTCTGCAGATGGAACAATTAAAGAATTAGGAACAGGCCAAATTTTTAAGAAAACATTTTTTATTTTGTAAAAGTGGTAAAACATAATAAAAACTATGTAAAATTGGCATCGCTGTAATTGTACTGACCTATAGATGTCATTTTTATGTTTGAGTAAATACCGTAAAAAAAAAGATACCCAGAATTAAATGGCTGAATCCAGACTTTGGCTCTAAAAATTACATCAAAAACTGCACTGGCTTACTATATAGAAGTATAGGGGAAGGAGCTGCTCGGAGCCCTTGTTGTCTTATTCTCAGCATCCTTGATATATAGTTATATAGTTAGTACGGTCGAAAAAAGACATATGTCCATCAAGTTCAACCAGGGAATTAAGGGGTAGGGGTGTGGCGCGATATTGGGGAAGGGATGAGATTTTATATTTCTTCATAAGCATTAATCTTATTTTGTTCCAGGAATGTATCTAATCCTGTTTTAAAGCTGTTAATTGTTCCTGCTGTGACCAGTTCCTGAGGTAGACCGTTCCATAAATTCACAGTCCTCACGGTAAAGAAGGCGTGTCGCCCCTTGAGACTAAACTTTTTTTTCTCCAGACGGAGGGAGTGCCCCCTCGTCCTTTGGGGGGGTTTAACCTGGAACAGTTTTTCTCCATATTTTTTGTATGGGCCATTAATATACTTATATACGTTTATCATATCCCCCCTTAAACGTCTCTTCTCAAGACTAAACAATTGTAACTCCTTTAATCGCTCCTCATAGCTAAGATGTTCCATGCCCCATATTAGTTTAGTCGCGCGTCTCTGCACCCTTTCCAACTCCGCAGTGTCCCTTTTATGGACAGGTGCCCAAAACTGAACAGCATATTCCAGGTGAGGCCGTACCAATGATGTAACCTGCACCATATTATTCAGCAAAGTTTTGCATCTATATAGAGGTGAGTGCTGCATTATTGTTACTCTATTGCTACATAGGTTTACTCTATAGGGACACATCCATTTCAAATGATGAAAGGAAATTGTAACATTTGACTGTTAAGTCCTTTATACATTTCTAGGAGTAACAGTAGGTTAAGGGCTCACTGAGTTTTCAATAAACATTTGATATATCCTAGGGACATGTCAAATTATCAGTCGGGATCTGATTGTTTAGACCCGACTGATCATTAGAAAACTTCAGGAGAAGGCTAGGATCTCTCCCGGGTTCATGCCACATGACTGAGATGGCCTTGTAATGCAACTCTATTGGGCAATCTCAACAGGTGCAGTAAGTGCGATCCCAACACTGGGTTTAAAAAAGCAGCTGGATCTGGGGTATGTAGTACCAGGGGCAGTCCCCGTGGTTTCTTATTGCCCCATCTGCCTGGAGGGAAGCATCTATTCCTATCTGTGAATAGGGAGAGACATGTCCCTCAGTGTTGGCAGGGTGGAGAGCAGCTGCTGGGACTCACCCTGATGGTTTTTTACACTATGATCTCAATCATAGTGTGTGGGGATCACACTCCTTGTATCTGGTTCATTCTGCCCATGGTTGGGGAAGCATAAAACAAGTGACAGGCTGGACCAATAAACTTTTTTTTTCCAGGACTGGACAACACTGTTTAAGGCCTTTTACATGGGTTCATGGTCAGTTTCCAGGTTCTCTGTCATCCCAACCTTAAAGGACCTGACTACTTAGTTGCAGCGGGGTCCTGCCATTGATGTGCGGACAGGTCTTGTAAGGTCGGCCTGAGACAAAACCCGGAAGAGACAAAGACCAGGTCACTGTCTCAGCTGTAGGGGAGTGGGAAGGGTAAGTAGAGCATGTTTATCATTTTTACACCACCCCCAGCCCTGGAGCAAATTTTTATTTTCTCTGGACTACCCCTTTAACATATATTTATTGGGAATAGAGTTTTGAATGAGCAGTTGTAAGAACTGTCCTGTGAAAATTAAAGTGAATGATCAGTGATCGATTTCCTATATTTTAAATCACTCGAAAGCAACAATTTATCTGCCAGGACCCCTATACGAGGAGGTATGAAAAGGCAAACCCTTTAATCATTTTTGATTGTCCTTTTGATAAAACAGGGACTTCATCTAGAGCAAGTAGTTTAGGCTGCTTGGGTGATGATCATCTCTCTCCAATAATAGCAGGACCTAATCTCCTTGGGCTGACCGTATCACTGAACATTGCAGTCAGTGCGGCCTCCTTCTATATATATATATATATATATATATATATATATACACACACATTCTATACTCGGCCTCAGCACTAAATGAAAAAGCTATTTTTAGTCACTAAGTAATCAGGGTAAGACATTTGCCCTCCTTATCCCCCCATCTACGGCCCCCACCGCTCACTCCTGGAATGCAGCTTTATTCTTTCTTGTTGCTTATTTATTTATTTTTCTCTTGGTGGATGAAATTGCCAATGGTTAATGACATTCATAGGTTCAGAGCAGACTCGGTAATTTTGATGTTGTTTGACCCAGGAATTGATAGGAAACTGCAATTATATGTGATGCACCTGGCCCCACCAGCGGATACATGGCTGGTATTAACCTTTTACAAACCCTGCATCCAACTCCATTAATTCAGATTCTAATATACAACAAGGGGAGTAACATTACTGCCGAACGCACTCACTGGGGGAGATTTATCAAAACCTGTGCAGAGGAAGAGTGGTGCAGTTGCCCATAGCAACCAATCAGATCGCTTCTTTCATTTTCCACGGGCCTCTAAAGAGGCCTGTGGAAAATGAAAGAAGCAATCTGATTGGTTGCTATGGGCAACTGCACCACTCTTCCTCTGCACAGGTTTTGATAAAACTCCCCCACTGTGTACATGTTCACACGGTGCACACTTTGTAACACTAATGTAGTAACATAGAGCCTTAGGTCCATAATCTTGTCTATAGGGGAGATTATAGTAGGTATGTTCAGGGCTCAAGTCCTGCAGGAACATGTGGGAACTTAGTTCCTTCACTTTACACAGCAGGAACACCGTTCCCATTAGCAGGAGTCCTGCAGGACCAGCCCTTATGTGGAAGAGTTCCCACACTTTTTTCCAGGACTTGGTTATATTCTTGTACATAGTTGGGCAGGATTATAGTAGTAATAGTATTGTACATAGGCAGTAGTATATATATATTCTCATATAGAGGGTTCAGTACTATAGTCGTTATATCCGTGAACATTTGGTGCAGTAATTTGAAGAGGGGGCAGTATTATACTTGAATGCTCAAACATATGGGGCAGTATTATGATAGTTATAATCTTGTACATAGGGAGCAGTATTATAGTAGTGATATTCTTATACATAGGGAGCAGTATTATAGTATGTGTATGTTACGCCGAGCACTCCGGGTCCCCGCTCCTCCCCGGAGTGCTCGCAGTGTTCTCTCATTCGCAGCGCCCTGGTCAGACCTGCTGACCGGGTGCGCTGCGATATTACTCCCAGCCGGGATGCGATTCGCGATGCGGGACGCGCCCGCTCGCGATGCGCATCTCGGCTCCCGTACCTGACCCGTTCCCCGTCTGTGTTGTCCCGGCGCGCGTGGCCCCGCTCCTTAGGGCGCGCGCGCGCCGGGTCTCTGCGATTTAAAGGGCCGCTGCGCCACTGATTGGCGCAGCAGGCCTAATCAGTATCCTCACCTGTGCACTCCCTACTTATACCTCACTTCCCCTGCACTCCCTCGCCGGATCTTGTTGCCATTGTGCCAGTGAAAGCGTTTCCTTGTGTGTTCCTAGCCTGTGTTCCAGACCTCCTGCCGTTGCCCCTGACTACGATCCTTGCTGCCTGCCCTGACCTTCTGCTACGTCCGACCCTGCTCTTGTCTAATCCCTTGTACCGCGCCTATCTCAGCAGTCAGAGAGGTTGAGCCATTGCTGGTGGATACGACCTGGTTGCTACCGCCGCTGCAAGACCATCCCGCTTTGCGGCGGGCTCTGGTGAATACCAGTAGCAACTTAGAACCGGTCCACCGACACGGTCCACGCCAATCCCTCTCTGGCACAGAGGATCCACCTCCTGCCAGCCGAATCGTGACAGTGTAATCATGGAGAGGGCAGTATTAGACTTGTTGTATCCTCGAACATATGGGGCAGTATTATGATAGTTATGTAGCAGGTAGAAAAAATTATCCTTCTGCACTCACCAGGATTGTAGCAGATTCTTTTATTGCAGAAATTATAATAGTTATATTCTTCTACATAGGGAGTAGTATTATAGTATGTGTAATCATGTAGAGGGCAGTATTATACTCGCTGTATCCTCAAACATATGGGGCAGTATTATGATAGTTATATTCTTGTACATAGGGAGCAGTATAATAGTATGTGTAATCATGTAGAGGGCAGTATTATACTCGCTGTATCCTCGAACATATGGGGCAGTATTATGATAGTTATATAAACCATCGAGGAGAAGAAGGTAGAAAGACCGCACTCACCCACTGTACTTGCTGATAGATCGCAGATTTATTCAAAATGCAGAAAATAATTCCATATGGTGGAGGACGTGGAGGGGAAAAAAAAGCCAAACGGACTAGTTTCGCGCCAGCCGGCGCTTTCTCTGACTGGGCTACCTGGTAGCCCAGTCAGAGAAAGCGCCGGCTGGCGCGAAACTAGTCCGTTTGGCTTTTTTTTCCCCTCCACGTCCTCCACCATATGGAATTATTTTCTGCATTTTGAATAAATCTGCGATCTATCAGCAAGTACAGTGGGTGAGTGCGGTCTTTCTACCTTCTTCTCCTCGATGGTTTATGTTATCTGACATTATACCTGCACCCCCAGGTACGGCAGCACCTCAAATCATCCGGATAGCCCTTTATGCATTGCCTTAGGATTTCATTATTGTACAGGGATATATACTCTTTGGTGCCACTTTTTTCCCTTCTCTCTTTGGACATTGTTATGATAGTTATATTCTTGTACATAGGGAGCAGTATAATAGTATGTGTAATCATGTAGAGGGCAGTATTATACTCGCTGTATCCTCAAACATATGGGGCAGTATTATGATAGTTATATTCTTGTATATAGGGAGCAGTATTATAGTATGTGTAATCATGGAGAGGGCAGTATTAGACTTGTTGCATGCTCAAACATATGGGGCAGTATTATGATAGTTATGTGGCAGGTAGAAAAAATTATCCTTCAGCACTCACCAGGATTGTAGCAGATTCTTTTATTGCAGAAATGATAATAGTTATATTCTTCTACATAGGGAGCAGTATTATAGTATGTGTAATCATGTAGAGGGCAGTATTATACTCGCTGTATCCTCAAACATATTGGGCAGTATTATGATAGTTATATTCTTGTACATAGGGAGCAGTATTATAGTATGTGTAATCATGTAGAGGGCAGTATTATACTCGCTGTATCCTCTAACATATGGGGCAGTATTATGATTGTTATATTCTTGTACATAGGGAGCAGTATAATAGTATGTGTAATCATGTAGAGGGCAGTATTATACTCGCTGTATCCTCTAACATATGGGGCAGTATTATGATTGTTATATTCTTGTACATAGGGAGCAGTATAATAGTATGTGTAATCATGTAGAGGGCAGTATTATACTCGCTGTATACTTGAACATATGGGGCAGTATTATGATACTAGTTATAAACTTGTATGTAGGGAACAGTACAATGTTATTTAGTGTTGAAAATATTGAGGGGTATTTATGAAAGTTTGCTTAGGTATGCAATTTTTTAGTTAGTTTTTTTTCACTTCCATTCTGCTTACGTGCGACAAATTTAGTATATTGTTGCACGGCGTTTATACATTTTTCGCAGGTACCGTATATACTGGAGTATAAGTCGAGTTTTTCAGCACGATTTTTCGTGCTGAAAATGCCCCCTCGGCTTATACTCGAGTGAACTCTCCGCCTGTCAATCCCTTCTCAGTGGTCTTCAACCTGCGGACCTCCAGATATTGCAAAACTACAACTCCCAGCAAGCCCCGACAGCCATCGGCTGTCCAGGCATGCTGGTTGTTGTAGTTCTGAAACCTCTGGAGGTCCGCAGGTTGAAGACCACTGAGAAGGGATTGACAGGCCTTTGTCATCATTCAGCCCCCCCTTTGTTTTGTACTCACCTTCCCTCGGCGGGAAGTTAGGGTGAGCTGGACCGGGCCATCTATGCTATCCGGTGGGGATGGTTAGTCGTTGCGGGCTGTCTATTTTCACTGGGGGCCCTCTTCTCCGCGCTTCGGGCCCGGCCCCGGAGTAGTGACATTGCCTTGACGACGACGCACAGGAACGTTCATGCGCAACATCCCTGTGCGTCGTCGTCAAGGTAGCATCACTAGTCTGGGCCCAAAGTGCGGAGAAGAGCCCCACCCGGTGAAAATGGACAGCCCGCAATGACTAACCCTCCCCACCGGACGGTCCCTGCAGCATAGATATCCCGGACCAGCTCACCCTAACTTCCCGCCGAGTTGAGGTGAGTACAAAACAAAAGGGTGGGGGGGGGGGGGGCTGGATGATGGCGAACCTCGAGAGGTTTCAAAACTACAACTCCCAGCATACCTGGATAGCTGATGGCTGTCCGGGCATGCTGGGAGTTGTAGCTTTGCAACATCTGGAGGTCCGTAGGTTGAAGACCACTGATGAAGGGATTGACAGGCGGTGATGATGAAGGGGGGGGGGGGGGTGATGACTGGGGTCTAGATGATGACGGGGGTCTGGATGATTACATGGGGGAATGATGTATTTCCCACCCTAGGCTTATAGTCAAGTCAATAACTTTTCCTGGGTTTTTGGGGTAAAATTAGGGGCCTCGGCTTATATTCGGGTCGGCTTATACTCGAGTATTTACGGTAAGCAAAAGCTGGAGTTTTTCTCACCTAAGCAAAAACAATAGTCCGTTTCTGTTAGTTAAGCCAAGGTTTGGCTGGAGTATATTTAGTAGGTTTTTAAAGCCTTAGCAACTTTTTTGCAAATTTCGCGGTTGATAAATTTCTGACTATGGCAAGTCAAAATTGTTATGTACGCCGATTTGGAAAAAAAATGCATTTATTGCTCTCGGGGCAGGTTGTCGCACGAAAAAAGACGGTGGCGCAATTGCGAATTTTTTGCCACAATTTTATGCTAAAAAAACTCGGGTAAATCGGGTAAATGTCTGTCATTGAGACCAAAACTCTATGGGGGAGATTTATCAAAACCTATGCAAAGGAAAAGTTGCCCAGTTACCCATAGCAACCAATCAGATCGCTTCTTTCATTTTGCAGAGGCCTTGTTAAAAATGAAAGAAGGGATCTGATTGGTTGCTATGGGCAACTGGACAACTTTTCCTTTGCACAGGTTTTGATAAATCTCCCCCTATGTGAAAAATAGTATCTTGCTCAGTAGCTCACACAATGTCAGCCCAAAATAAGATATAACGTAGATTAAAAAAAGATGACAAAACAACTGATACCAATAAAGCAAGTCATTACATTTAAAAGTCACAAACAGTTGCTAAAACTTAAAACCACTTTATACATCAAAAGCAAGAGCTCAAAAGCAAGAGCAAGAGTACAGGACACATGGTTTACCAGAAAACAAAATGAAGCTACTCTAATCTGGTTTCCAAAAGAGCATTTTATTCTGGCACAGGTAGAGAGAAGTGCAGTACTGCAGTGTTCTGTAGGGAGGTGCTACTAGACAATTAAAGGGGTTAGCCAGGAAAAAACTTTTTCTTTATACATCAACTGGCTCCAGAAAGTTAAACAGATTTGTAAATGACTTCTATTAAAAAATCTTAATCCTTTCAGTACTTATGAGCTTCTGAAGTTTAGGTTGTTCTTTTCTGTCTAAGTAATCTCTGATGACATGTGTCTTGGGAAATGCCCAGTTTAGAAGCAAATTCCCATAGCAAACCTCTTCTAAACTGGGCGGTTCCCGAGACACGTGTCATTAGAGATTACTTAGACAGAAAAGAAAAACCTTAACTTCAGAAGCTCATAAGTACTGAAAGGATTAAGATTTTTTAATAGAAGTAATTTACCAATCTATTTAACTTTCTGGAACCAGTTGATATATAAAAAAAAGTTTTTACCTGAAATACCCCTTTAATGAGTGCATACACTTCAGTAAGGCTGCATTCACACCACGTTTTTGCAATACAGTTCCCGTATACGCTTTCTATGTGAAAACCGTATGGAACCGTATTGGAAAACGTATGCATTGACCCTCCATTGAAAACCGTATGCCAAAAGATGCATCAGGTTGTGTCCGTTTTGCATCCTGTACGGTTTTGTCAGGTTTTTTTCCTGTACCCAAAACTGTAGTCTACCACGGATTTAGGTCCGGTTGAAAAACTGTATTAAACCGTATACGTTTTTTTTGAACATGGGAGTCAATGGGAACCATACAGACCTGTATGTGCATACAGTTCCATCCGGTTTTCACCATACGGTTTTTGACTTGGCACAGTTTTTTTTCTTGAAATTTCAATCAAACAAGTAAAACTTTATTCAAAATGGAGTGAAAAGTTAAAAACGTATACGTTTTTTTCTTAAAAAACAGATGCAACCGGATGTCAGTTTTCAAACCGTTTACGGTTTTTAACCATATACGGGTTAAAATTTGTACACACGTTTTGATACAGTTTAGTCAGGTTTTGAGGAATCCGTTTTTCCTCAAAAACCTGATACGGGAACTGTATTGCAAAAACGTGGTGTGAATGCAGCCTAATACAAGGGTTTTACTAATGAAATCATCAAGTTACTAGTGTTGAGCGGCATAGGCCATATTCGAATTTGCAATATTTTGCGAATATATGGACGAATATTCGTCATATATTCGCTAAATTCGCATATTCATAATATTCGCGTTTTATTTTCACGAAAAATTGCATATGCGAAAATTTGCATATGCGAAAATTCGTACGCCAGTCTCACACAGTAGTATTAGAACCTTCTTTACACCACACAAGCTGGAAGCAGAGAGGGATGATCACTGTGATGTGTACTGTGAAAAAAAAAAAAAATATTCGTAATTGCGAATATATAGTGCTATATTCGCGAATATTCGTGAATTCGCGAATATATGATATTCGTGAATAAAATTCGCATTGCGAATATTCGAGAGCAACACTACAAGTCACATCAAGTCACTCACACATGCCGCAGATCTAGACTATTATGGTTTCAGTGGTCCAAGTTACAATGGTCCATGAAAGTCCATTGTGTATTGAAAATATTGTAACCTGAGCTGGAACTGTTGTAGTAATATTGTTTTACATTGGGGGCAGTATTATAGCATTCATATACTTTTATAGAGGAGACCGTATTACAGTAATATTCTTGCACATGCGGTTAGTATTATAGCAGTTATATCCAAGGTTACATAGAGGCAATGATCAGAGTAGTTATATTCTTGTACATAGGAGCAATATTATAGTAGTTATATTCTTGTTCTATAGTAGTTATATTCTTGTGCATAGGGAGCAGTATTATAGTAGTTATATTCTTGTACATAGGAGACAGTATTATAGTAGTTATATTATTGTACATAGGAGACAGTATTATAGTAGTTATATTCATGTACATAGCAAGCAGTGTAATATTCTTGTACATAGGGAGCAGTATTATAGTAGTTATATTCTTGTACATAGGGAGCAGTATTATAGTAGTTATATTCTTGTACATAGGAGACAGTATTATAGTAGTTATATTCTTGTACATAGGGAGGAGTATTATAGTAGTTATATTCTTGTACATAGGAGACAGTATTATAGTAGTTATATTCTTGTACATAGGAGACAGTATTATAGTAGTTATATTCTTGTACATAGGAGACAGTATTATAGTAGTTATATTCATGTACATAGCAAGCAGTGTAATATTCTTGTACATAGGGAGCAGTATTATAGTAGTTATATTCTTGTACATAGGGAGCAGTATTATAGTAGTTATATTCTTGTACATAGGAGCAATATTGTCATAGTTATATTCTTGTTCTATAGTAGTCAGGATCCAGATAGGAATGCAGTGAGGACACTGATGGTGGATCCTATGTGTCAGTGGGGTGATGACGTGGGCCGTACCAGGGGAACGGAGTCTAAGGGGTTACTGGTTTTCACCAGAGCCCGCCGCAAAGCGGGATGGACTTGCAGCGGCAGGTAACCCCCTGGTCGTTCCACCCGATAGCGACTCAACCCCAGCTGACGGCTGAGACAGGCGCGGTACAAGGGACAAGGCAAGAGCAAGGTCGGACATAGCAGAAGGTCAGGGCAGGCAGCAAGGATCGTAGTCAGGGGCAACAGCAGAGGGTCCAGAACACTGGCTTGGAACATACACTAAACGCTTTCACTGGCACTGAGGCAACAAGATCCGGCGATACCAGGAAGGGGAAGTGGGTTTTTATAATGAGGACACAGGTGTATGTACTGATTGGGCCAGGCACCAATCAATGTCACACTGGCCCTTTAAATCTCAGAGAGCCGGCGAGCGCACGCCCTAGGGAGTGGGGCCGAGGGCGCCGGGACTGAGCAGACGGAGGACGGGACAGGTGAGAGGATTGGGATGCGAGCCGCGGGTGGGCACGTCCCGCTACACGGGTCGCATCCCCGCCTGTAACACTAATGCAGCGCTCCCGATCAGCGGGTCTGACCAGGGCGCTGCATGGAGGTGAACGCCGCGAGTGCTCCGGGGAGGAGCAGGGACCCAGAGTACTCGACGTAACATCAAGGTTTATTCATTCCACCTGAAGATATTCACTTGCCTTCTGCTAATTTTGTTACGAGGCTTCCATTCACGTCTCCCTATCACAGCTATTGCAGGTGTAGAGTAGAAAGTCTTTTGAGCTGCATTTAGAGAACGATTAACCCCCGCCCTGATTTAATAGAAGAGGTTGGCTAGAGATACCCCATGTCTACTTGGATGATTCCTGGGGCAACTAGAGGTGTCTCAAGTGCAAGCAGGATGGAACAGTCAAAGCACATCCAACAATGGAAAGGGAATGTACATTTCTATTACTAAATAAATCTACACTGTAGTGACTGAAGTCAGTGTGATGGTGGGTGCACAGTTTGGGTCCACAAGACATAAGCCATGCTTCAATTTTTTAACACAAAGAGGGAGAAGTATCATATCTAATGCAAACAGAAGCAGTCGCCCATGATCTGCCCCACTGGCAATCTGAAAAGATCACACAAGACTCTATGGCACCTAGGCAAGATCATTAGAAAAGTTCTGCCAGCAGGATGAGAGTAAAGGGTCAATGGAACATAGAGGGGGACATGACTGGGGACCTCTGTTTCCATTTGTTGGATTTAGATTGTTGTGAGTAGTAGTTATGTAGCTTTTATCCTGGAGGTTGTGGCCTCATCTCTATTTCTGTGCTACCCAACATTCATTTAAAGCCTCTCAGCCCTTAAATCTCCACTGTACAGAGAACAAACAGCGAGTGCTTTATTATATCAAAGCGCAACGCTCTGCTGCAGCCATCCATTTCATTCTGGAGATGTCTCCATAATCACTTCTGTATCATCCACACATGATCATAGCTCTGCTCCTACAGCCTGAGGGCACACATCTCCAACATCAAGATTAGCATCGCTCTATTGTATTTTTTATTCTGTATGACAAATATGACTCTTTGTTTTGCTTGTGATCAACTATTTATTTACTGGTGGATTGCAACTTCTGTGAAAGTTTCCCCACTCAAATGAATTATGTAAACAGGAGAAATCCAGCGCTTGACAGGTGGAATAAAATCACAAACTTTATTTTCTTCTTTAAAAGTGCAGTACAGGCATGTACATATGAAGCAGGGCTCAAGCTTGACGCGTTTCGTGGTGTCCCCCCTTATCAAAAGCATACTTCCAGCATTATGCACAATGGGTACTCTGCAGCTGATAGTCAGCCAAGGGCACACAATAAGAACAAGGGATAACACGGGTGCATCACTACTCATGAAGTTCAGCCAGGGCCCACGGAGGTGACCACTGACCTTAAGGGCTTGCTGGGACTTGTAGTAGGACTGGACAATTTAATGTAGGCCACGCTGACTTGACAGTTGCTGACAGGGACTGACTTGACTGATGACTGACAAAGCTATGACTGTATCTTACTTGTAATTGACTGTGGCTGCAGACTGGACTTGAGGCCTCCAATGACTGGACACACACACTAGGACTCGACTTGACTGGATCTCAGCAGAAAAGAGCAGAGCTCAAAGAGAGTGAGCTAGCTCCTCCCGGGGGGTTATATGGGGGAGACTAGCAGGGATCCCATAGGTCACCCCTGGGATCACCTGGTCACTGATACCTCCTGGGTAACAATCACATGGTACATATCTTAAAGCAACAACACATTATATATTATAATACATAGCAAAACATATATACAGGGAGGAAACAAATACAAGGGGCCCAGGAGACACTGAAGGGAGGCTGCCGGACAGGGCAGCCAGGGTACGGGGTAACGCCTCCCGTACTGGGCCATCACACATGACAGCTGAAAGCCAGATATTATGGTCCAGGCAGCCGAGCAGATGAATGAATTGGCCTCACTTTAGGCAGGATCACAGCTGTCTCAACACTGCATTTCCCAAGGGGGTGAGAGATAAGCACATGCTGTTCTTCGTCTTTCTCTCTCTACCGAAGCAAGGATTGCTGTGTGTCAGCCTGGAACATTCTGATTCTTTACATCCATATAATAAACGTGGGGATTTAGCTTAGCTAATGTATGACAAATCCGTGGGGTTAACTGTTCGCTTGGGTTCAGGCGGGAATGAGATGGAGAGTTTTCTAGGTGAAAGGACCAATACAGCGAGGGAATTTACTATTGTATGCTTAGGTGTACTATTTTGGTACACGTTGGTCTGTTGATCCCTGCCCAGATACAAAATACACAGTAAGCTTGCATTAAAAAATTAATAGGGAAAACTCTAACTACACCCCCTTTTCATGAACTAAACCTCTAAATGTGAACACATAATAACGTAGCGCCAAAACAATGTACATTAATAGTAAATGGACTCAAATGTGGCACATGTGGAATAATACATTTCCCCCAGTGTATGGGAAAGAAAGCGTAAAAATCATCTGACAATCCAGTATCTGAATTAACCTCATCCGGTCCATGCCATAAAACTGTTACGCCGAGCGCTCCGGGTCCCCGTTCCTCCCCGGAGCGCTCGCCTCATCTTCATTGTTGCAGCGCCCCGGTCAGATCCACTGACCGGGTGCGCTGCGGTCCCGCCTTCAGCCGGGATGCGATTCGCGATGCGGGTAGCGCCCGCTCGCGATGCGCACCCCGGTCCCCCTACCTGACTCGCTCCCCGTCTGTTCTGTCCCGGCGCGCGCGGCCCCGCTCCCTAGGGCGCGCGCGCGCCGGGTCTCTGCGATTTAAAGGGCCACTGCGCCGCTGATTGGCGCAGTGGTTCCAATTAGGGTAATCACCTGTGCACTTCCCTATATTACCTCACTTCCCTTGCACTCCCTTGCCGGATCTTGTTGCACTTGTGCCTAGTGAAAGCGTTCCCTTGTCTGTTCCTAGTCCGTGTTCCTGACCTCCTGCCGTTGCCCCTGACTACGATCCTTGCCGCCTGCCCCCGACCTTCTGCTACGTCCGACCTTGCTTCTGCCTACTCCCTTGTACCGCGCCTATCTTCAGCATCTTCAGCAGCCAGAGAGGTGAGCCGTTGCTAGTGGATACGACCTGGTCACTACCGCCGCAGCAAGACCATCCCGCTTTGCGGCGGGCTCTGGTGAAAACCTGTAGTGGCTTAGAACCGGTCCACTAGCGCGGTCCTCGCCATCCCTCTCTGGCACAGAGGATCCACTACCTGCCAGCCGGCATCGTGACAGTAGATCTGGCCATGGATCCCGCTGAAGTTCCTCTGCCAGTTGTCGCTGACCTCACCACGGTGGCCGCCCAGCAAGCCCGACAGATCGCCCTTCTAACCCGTCAGCTGTCGGAAATGTCCACCATTTCGCACCAACTTCAGTCGCAACTTCTCCAGCAATCTTCTCCTCCGCCAGCTCCTGCACCTCCTCCGCAGCGAGTGGCCACTCCTAGCCTCCGCCTATCCTTGCCGGACAAATTTAATGGGGACTCTAAGTATTGCCGTGGCTTTCTTTCGCAATGTTCCCAGCACTTGGAGATGATGTCGGACCAGTTTCCTACTGAAAGGTCTAAGGTGGCTTTCGTGTTCTGCCTTCTGTCTGGAAAAGCCCTGTCATGGGCCGCACCGCTCTGGGACCGCAATGACCCCGTCACTGCCTCTGTACACTCCTTCTTCTCGGAAATTCGAAGTGTCTTTGAGGAACCTGCCCGAGCTTCTTCAGCCGAGATTGCCCTGCTGAACCTGGCCCAGGGTGTTTCTTCCGTTGGCGAGTACGCCATTCAGTTCCGTGCTCTTGCTTACGAGTTGTCCTGGAATAGTGAGATTCTCTGCGCGACCTTTAAAAAAGGCCTATCCAGCAACATTAAAGATGTTCTGGCCGCACGAGAGACTCCTGCTGACCTACATGAACTCATTCATCTAGCCACTCGCATTGACATGCGTTCTTCCGGATGGCGTCTGGAGCTCCGCCTGGATATGGACTTTGTTCGCACGAAGCGTTTTTTCTCTCCGGCTCCTCTCTCCTCTGGTCCTCTGCAATCTGTTCCTGTGCTTCCCGCCGCGGAGGCTATGCAAGTTGACCGGTCTTGCTTGACACCTCAAGAGAGGACACGACGCCGCATGGAGAATCTTTGCCTGTACTATGCCGGTACCGAACACTTCCTGAAGGATTGTCCTATCCGTCCTCCCCGCCTGGAAAGACGTACGCTGACTCCGCACAAAGGTGACACAGTTCTTGATGTCAACTCTGCTTCTCCACGCCTTACTGTGCCTGTGCGGATATCTGCCTCTACCTTCTCCTTCTCTACTATGCTCTTCTTGGATTCCGGATCTGCAGGAAAATTTTTTTTGGCCTCTCTCATCAACAGGTTCTACGTTCCTGTGACCAGTCTCGCCAGACCCCTCTACATCTATTGTTTTTTCAATAAAAGATTGGACTGTCTCGTACGTTTCCACACAGAACCCCTCCTAATGTGCATCGGACCTCATCACGGAAAAATTGAGTTTTTTTTCCTCAGGTTCTTTGGCCCCAAGAAGAGGGGGAGACCCAAGGGGGGGGGTACTGTTACGCCGAGCGCTCCGGGTCCCCGTTCCTCCCCGGAGCACTCGCCTCATCTTCATTGTTGCAGCGCCCCGGTCAGATCCACTGACCGGGTGCGCTGCGGTCCCGCCTTCAGCCGGGATGCGATTCGCGATGCGGGTAGCGCCCGCTCGCGATGCGCACCCCGGTCCCCCTACCTGACTCGCTCCCCGTCTGTTCTGTCCCGGCGCGCGCGGCCCCGCTCCCTAGGGCGCGCGCGCGCCGGGTCTCTGCGATTTAAAGGGCCACTGCGCCGCTGATTGGCGCAGTGGTTCCAATTAGGGTAATCACCTGTGCACTTCCCTATATTACCTCACTTCCCTTGCACTCCCTTGCCGGATCTTGTTGCACTTGTGCCTAGTGAAAGCGTTCCCTTGTCTGTTCCTAGTCCGTGTTCCTGACCTCCTGCCGTTGCCCCTGACTACGATCCTTGCCGCCTGCCCCCGACCTTCTGCTACGTCCGACCTTGCTTCTGCCTACTCCCTTGTACCGCGCCTATCTTCAGCATCTTCAGCAGCCAGAGAGGTGAGCCGTTGCTAGTGGATACGACCTGGTCACTACCGCCGCAGCAAGACCATCCCGCTTTGCGGCGGGCTCTGGTGAAAACCTGTAGTGGCTTAGAACCGGTCCACTAGCGCGGTCCTCGCCATCCCTCTCTGGCACAGAGGATCCACTACCTGCCAGCCGGCATCGTGACAAAAACACCTGCCTAATATTGTGTAGATCCTCCTCATACTGCCAAAACAGCTTTGACCCATCAAAACATGGACTCCGAGGTGCGGCCTCCATGGATTACATTTATTGTTCCACTACATCCCACAGATGTGTAATAGGATTAAAGGGGTATTCCGGCCTTAGACATCTTATCTCCTATCCAAAGGATAGGGCATAAGATGTCTGATTGCAGGGTCCCATCGGCAGGACCCCTGCGATCAGACATTTATCCTTTGGATCGGGGTTAAGATGTCTAAGGCTGGAATACCCCTTTTTGTGGGGAAATTGGAGATCATGTCAACACTCTTGTCATTCTTAGAGATTAGAGAATACAGTTGCCATGAAGGGATGGACTTGGTCTGCAACAGTGTTAAGGTAGGTGGTATGTGCCCCAGTCACATCCACAAGAATGCCAGGACCCAAGGTTTTCTAGCAGAACATTGCCCAGAGCACCACACTGCCTCTGCTAGCATGCTTTCTTCACATTGTGTATCCTTGTGCCATCCAGCCATCCACGCGATATAAAAGAAAATTAGATTCATGACATCCAGCCACAATCTTCCATTGCTCCATGGTCCAGTTCTGATACTCATATGGCCACTGTAGACAGCTTTATGGATGGACAGGGATCACCATAGACACTCTGACCAATCTTGTGCTAGCTAGCCTTTACTATCTATGAGCAAAAGGCAAGCTTCCTTGAACTGCTTTTGGTAGGAACTAATAACTGCATATTAACTACCATTTTGGAGATGCTCTGACCCAGTTGTCTAGCCAACACACCTAAGGGCTTACTGTAGTCACTTGGATCCATACACTTGGCCATCTGTTCAGATTTTAACACATCAATGTCAAGAACTGACTATTCACTCACTGCCTTATATCCCACCATATCACAGGGGCGTTTGTTACAAGATAATCAGTGATATTGTCGTCACCCCTCAGTTTTCATGCCATGACTGATGAGTGATATAGGAAGGAAAATGGCAGTGCAAATTATTTTCAAAAAATAAACTCACTTGCTACACAATTGGAGTGCCACCTTTCTACCTTGGACGCATATTTTGGATAAGGCATGTGAGAAAACAGGATAAGGCAGGATAAAACTTACCAGGAAAGGGTAAAGGACCTTAACATGTATAGCTTGGAAGAAAGAAGAGACAGAGGGGATATGATAGAGACTTTTATATACATAAAGGGAATCAACACAGTAAAGGAGGAGAGCATATTTAAAAGAAGAAAAACTACCACAGGAGGACATAGTTTTATATTAGCGGGGCAAAGGTTTAAAAGTTATATGAGGAAGTATTACTTTACTGAGAGAGTAGTGGATGCATGGAATAGCCTTACTGCAGAAGTGGTAACTGAAAGTATAGTAAAGAGGTTTAACCCCTTAAGAACCAGGGGTTTTTTCAGTTTTTTGCACTTTCGTTTTTTCCTCCTTACCTTTAAAAAATCATAACCCTTTCAATTTTGCACATAAAAATCCATATGATAGCATATTTTTTGCGCCACGAGTTCTACTTTGCAGTAACATCAGTCATTTTACCCAAAAATCTATGGCGAAACAGAAAAAAAAAATCATTGTGAGACAAAATTGAACCCCCCCCCCCCATTTTGTAACTTTTGGGGGCTTCTGTTTCTGCGCAGTAAATTTTTCGGTAAAAATGACACATTCTCTTTATTCTCTAGGTCCATACGATTAAAATGATATCCTACTTATATAGGTTTGATTTTGTCGTACTTCTGAAAAAAATCATAACTACATGCAGGAAAATTTATATGTTTAAAATTGTCATTTTCTGACCCCTATAACTGTTTTATTTTACCGCGTATGGGTCGGTATGAGGGCTCATTTTTGCGGCGTGATCTGAAGTTTTTAGCGGTACCCTTTTTGTATTGACCGGACTTGTTGATCACTTTTTATTCATTTTTTCATTATATAAAAAGGGACCAAAAATGCACTATTTTGGACTTTGGAATTTTTTTTTCCCGTACGCCATTGACCATGCGGTTTAATTAACGATATATTTTTATAATTCGGACATTTCCGCACGCGGTGATACCACATATGTTTATTTTTATTTTTATTTACACTGTTTTTTTTTTTTAAATGGGAAAAGGGGGGTGATTCAAACTTTTAATAGGGGAGGGGTTAAATGATCTTTATTCACTTTTTTTTTGCAGTGTTATAGCTCCCATAGGGACCTATAACACTGCACACATTGATCTTTATCATTGATCACTGGTTTCTCATTAGAAACCAGTGATCGATGATTCTGCCGCTTGACTGCTCATGCCTGGATCTCAGGCACTGAGCAGTCATTCGGCGATTGGACACCAGGAGGCAAGGTAGGAGACCCTCCTCGTGTCTAACAGCTGTTCGGGATGCCGCGGCGATCCCGAACAGCTCCCTGAGCTAACCGGCATGGTTTTACTTTCACTTTAGACCCGGCATTCAAAGTTGAAGTTAAAGGGTTAATAGCGCGCGGCACCACGATCAATGCCGCGCGCTATTAGCCACGGGTCCTGGCCGTTGTTAGAGGCCGGGCCCAACCCGCTATGACACGTCGTGGCCCTGCGTTATAGAAAGGGAAAGGACTCAGGACGTACCGGTACGTCCTTGGTCCTTAAGGGGTTAAGCATGTATGGGATAGGCATCAGGCTATCCTTCATATAAGATAGAGATAGGTATAAGGCTATCCTTCACATAAGATAGAGATAGGTATAAGGCTATCCCTTCATATAAGATAGAGATAGGTATAAGGCTATCCTTCATATAAGATAGAGATAGGTATATGGCTATCCTTTATATAAGATAGAGATAGGTATAAGGCTATCCTTCATTTAACATAGATATAGGTATATGGCTATCCTTTATATAAGATAAAGATAGGTATAAGGTCATCCTTAATATAAGATAGAGATAGGTATAAGGCTATCCTTCATATAAGATAGAGATAGGTATAAGGCTATCCTTCATATAAGATAGAGATAGGTATAAGGCTATCCTTCTTATAAGATAGAGATAGGTATAAGGCTATTCTTCATATAAGATAGAGATAGGTATAAGGCTATCCTTCATATAAGATAGAGATAGGTATAAGGCTATCCTTCTTATAAGATAGAGATAGGTATAAGGCTATCATTCAGATAAGCTAGAGATAGGTGTAAGGCTATCCCTTTATATAAGATGATAGGGAAAAGGACTATTGATAGTATACAGAATATTGGGCAGACTAGATGGGCCGAATGGCTCTTATCTGCCGACACATTCTATAAAAGCCTGTTGCTTTTACTGCATGGGAGTGCTTAACACAAAGAATTCCCATGTGTGACTGATCCACGCCAAACGCTAATCCCAAACAACAGACAAGAAAGTTGTTTATGAATCAATAAAACATCACTTTATTACACTTGATTACATAGAAAAACATACATTTAAAATTGATTACATATAGGGAGAGAATGTAACTGTTGGAAAACTGAACAGAAATGGAAGCATACATGGAAGAGACCACAATGTTAGTATTACTGTGGCAAACATAAGTAGTGTTCACAAAAAGGGGTCAAAATGCTGAAGGTAGCAGCAAAAAGTGCCAAAAGTGCATACAAGAAGAGTATCAAAGCAGGAAATGCAAATGGCAGAAATACAGGGAACACAAAAAACTTTTAGAATAAATACAGTCATTACCAAGTGGACCAGGTAGATGTGTATGCTTTCACCACCCAACGTTTCGCTCAAGGCTTCTTCCGGGGCCACGCCACGCCCCGGAAGAAGCATTGAGCGAAACGTTTGGTGGTGGAAGCATACACATCTACCTGGTCCACTTGGTAATGACTGTATTTATTCTAATTGTTTTTTGTGTTCCCTTCTTGTTGGGTGTTTGCATGGGAGTGCTGCCGGATTTTTTCAACTTAGGAATTTTCTATATGGTCTGCAATTGGGACTGTTACTTTGCTTGCTTGCATCCCACTACCTACATTTATTTGGATTGTGCTGCCCCTACCATCTTTGTTTTACCTACCTACATAGCTACCTGGCTACCTACCTAATTCGCTCCCTACCGACCTGCCTACCTACCTACCTGTATTTATACCTATCCAGCCAACTACCTAACTACATAGCTAACTAGCTACCTACCCGGCTACCTTCCTATATACCTACTTACATACCTACCTGCCTACCTAGCAACCTACCTACCTAGATAACTGCCAATCTGGCTAATTTCCTATATTCCTACCTACATACCTACCTGGCTATTTTACTATATACATTCCTATCCGTCTACCTACCTGGCTACCTACCTAGATAGCTACCTACCTGGCTACCTTCCTATATACCTACCTACATACCTACCTGGCTACCTTACTATATGCCTACCTAACCAGCTACCTACCTTTGCTACCTACCTAGCAACCTACCAACCTAGAAAGTTACCTACCTACTTGGCTACCTAACTACCTACCGACATAGCTACCTGGCTACCTACCTACATATTTACATATCTAACTATTATGAGACATACATACCTAATGAGGGGAACTACCTGCCTGCTGTGACATACCTGCATACTGGGATATACCTACTTAATAGGACCTACTTACCCACCTATTTATACTGTACAGGACCGCAATTGGATATTTTGACAGTTTGAGGCTCTATAGATAGAAAGGTTGTGTAAAGGTGGTGAGGCCACTAGAAAAATGGGGAGTCTAAGATGGGCAGGGCCTATGAGGACAGAGCATGACACAGAAATTCAAAGAATACCAAAGAGATTAATCATGTGTCACCTAAAGCCCTTCACTTATACTTTTTTGCCATACCATTTCTTTTTTTAAGCCAGGCCACCTATGCCTGGCCATGTCCTCTTGTTGACACAAGAATGTCAAAAATGTCTAAAAGGTGTCTAAAACACATAATACATGTAATGCAAGATATGTCCACCATTTTTTTCTACATTTATATGTACATTTCTAAGTTTTCTATTCAGATGCAATAAAGAATTCCGTTTTGTATGAATATCCAAAGTGCTGGAGCAACAACATATTTTTTATCCACTTCTTTTAAGGAATGTCCCTTTAAATAAAATGTGCTGTTATGTAACGTGAAGTTGTTCACATCCCCTCCTGAGGTAAATACATGTATTTTTACCTGTGCACAAGGGCAACCATTATAAACCTCCATCTTATTGTCTGCAGATGACAAGTAACATGGAGTACACTGTATATGGTAGAGAAACGTGATTGTCTAGCTGAAGACTCATCATTTGCTTGTCAACCTCCTCCTTGTGATTTTCCCACCTTGTAATCACACTCCACATCCCCCTGTTTATTGCCTCCCATTGAGCTTTGAAAAACTTTCTATTCTAGAAAAAGAAAACGGTTCGAAAACTATGGGGAAAATATGTGCACAGATACATAGCTGATAAGGTTGAAAAAAGACATGTTCAGCTCTAGCCCTACTGTGTTGATCCAGAGGAAGGTAAAAAAAATCCTTATGAGGCACATGTAATAGCAGAGCACCGATTTAACTGGTCAGTGTTATGAAATAGCATTGCAATGATCAGTATAAGCAATCCAATGATTTCTTATATTAGTTTCCTATGGACTATTATAATCCCCTAGGATTCAAAATGTAAACAAATGTTTTTAAAATATATAAATACTTTTTTTTACCACGTTGGGCACCTTGGCTAGACCCTTCTGGTCTGGTTGGTGACAGCTGTCTGTAGGCTAACACTGTGAAATTCGGCCATCACTCCCCCTCCCATAGACTTGCATAGTGGACTTGCATAGCAGGGGCGGGGATAAGATGTCTTAGGGCCGGAGTACCCCTTTAACATATTGGTTTTGTGATGACTTTCTTGAAGGGAAACACTATTTCTTGAATAAAAAGTATCTGAAACACAAACAAACATATTTGCTATAACTGCATATGGAATTTTAGGAACTATTGAAATATAATGTTTATGAACCCACACAGTGAATGTCGGAAATGGGAAAAAACATTTTTTGGGTCACATCATATATCAGGAAAAAAAAAAGTCCAATTAATACCAATAAAAGCTAAAGATCACAGTGCAAATGATTAGCCCTGTCAAAAATCGGTAGATGAATAAATAGAAATGTTGTAGGGGTCAGAATATGGAGATTTTTAAGCATATTGCTTTCAAGCATATTTGAGCCCACAAATATTTTTGTTTTCGGTTTCCTAGATTTTTCGGTAAAATAAGTGGCCTTTTAAGGTACAATTGGTCCTCCATAAAACAAGCCCTACAGATGAAAAAAAGTATGGCTTTAAAAGACGAGATATTTGTTCTAGCAGATTCTGAAGAGTTAATTAAAGCTGTATGTCTTGCAGGAATCTGGTGCAAACCCTACCGATCCACGCGATTGAGGGAAAAAAGAGCAGACTTTGTGACAGGATACCTGGGAGGCCGAGTGGTGGTAGCAGGAGGACTGGGTAAGTCTGTGCCCACTTCATGTCATATCTATATTACGTTGTCCTGACCAACCAATATTACCTGTGGGTCAGTCCCCATATTAAATTTACCCCTAGTCATATTAATTGCTGATTTCTTTTTTTCTTTTGTTGTTAGTACATATGTATTAGGCTTGAATTTCCACTATTCCAGCTGCTGTGGAGGTCAGTGTGAGGCATTTGTGCTTCTGCTTTTCAAGGGCACTTTCAGCTTCAAAGCATATTTGACTTTCTTTTCCACCAGAAGCTATAAAAGAACTTGTACTTCTGCTGCTGTACATTTGTCTAGGCAAGTGCAACCCCCACTTCTCTGCTTCATATCACTTTAGAACTTCTGGCAGTAGACACAGCCTAATCAGGGGCCTAACTATAGGGGGTGCAGAGGTAGTAGTTTCACCAGGGACCTGGTGCTTAAGGGTCCCTAAGGTACATCTGCCCCATAAGGGACCAGTATTATAATTGGCACATGGGACCCTGTTGCAGATTTTGCTTAGGCGTTACTCCTCTGAGCCTAATGTACGCACACACTCCATAAAGCTACACCCTCTAAACTGGACGGTATTTTTTGGTGGCAAAGGTAGCAACATGTTCTTATTGCAAAAACAAGATAATGGATCCTATAGCTAACCTAGGGGGGCTTATCATATAGCATGTCAAGCAGCACCCCTTCATTCCCAATTTATAGGGCTTTGTTTCAAGAGGTCCTGCTGTATAAAAGTGTCAGCACTGACCACGCACCCCGTACATTAAATATGCACGCCCCCCATCCCAGTCACTACATCTAACACAGTACACATTACTGACAGATTACCTGAACCGTCGGGGAGACTGCAAAGCCCTTTAACAATGGCAGGATATTTGTAAGACTTGCCCCTGTTAAACACAATATTTACAACCTGTAGATCCCTATTAGGGTATGTTCACACTGCGCGCTGTGAACATTACCATCAGTGTGAATGAGTCTTCCGCGAGACCCGTTCACACCGAGGAATTTCAGCGGCGGACATTTCCGCTGCTGAAATTGTTCTGCACAGAGAATTAACATGTTCATTCTTTGTGCAGAATTCCGCAAGAACTGCATAGCCGTCAATGGTTATGGTGCAGTGCCGCGCGGTCCTACCGCCGTAGTATTTTCGGCGGCGGCCGCCAGGTGGAATCTCTGCTCACTGAATCCTGAGAGCGGAGATTCCGCAGTGTGAACGTACCTTTAAGCAGCAATCACTTCTTCTATATGTTTCCTGAAGCTGCAGATTTGTATATTTTGAAGATATTTTGTGCAGTTCCTCTGTAACATACTTACCCAGCTGTGTCCGATGGTGATCTCCTCCTCCTGGCTGCTGCAATGCTAACAGCGTTGCTCCTTAGCTATGGCTACAAGCCTTGCTGATCAGAAAGCTGATTTGCTGGGTCAGTCATGCTCGGCCCTGGAGTTCCATACTTCCTAAGTGGCAGCAGATTTAGACAGGCTTTTAAATGCTTCTCTAGGAACAGATCTGCTGTGTATTGACTTCCTGCCTGGTTAAAGAGGTTGTCTGGTGGAATTTATTATTTTCTTATTGTCTCCAGACTGCCTAATAAAATAACACTTTAAAGGGGTACTCCACTGCCACAGCATTCAGAAGATTTCGTTCCGAACGCTGGGTGTGGGCTGCGGGGTTGTGACGTCATGGTCACGCCCCCTCAATGCAAGTTTATGGGAGGGGGCGTACGCCCCCTCCCATAGACTTGCACTGAGGGTGTGTGACCATGACGTTACAACCCCGCAGCCAACATTCAGTGTTCTGAACTAAATGTTCTGAACGCTGGGGCAAGTGGAGTACCCATTTAACTCACCTTCCTCTGCTCATTCGTAGCTCAGGTATCAGGACACCCCTTCTCCAGCTGGTCTACACCTTCAAGCTGCTTAACAGAGCCGGTATCATCAAAGCACCTCTCCGCCTATCACTGCCTGCATTGGTGTCCTACCTCGGCCAGTGATTGCCAAGCAGCACTGTCAGTTCCCCGCTGTAGATGCTAAGCTCTGCAGTTCAGGGGGAAGGCAGAGTCACAGGCGTGGGCAGAGCATCCTGATACCGGAGCTATAAGGGAGCAGAGGAAGGTAATTTTAAAGTTTTTGTTATGTTATTAGGCAGGCTGGGGACAGTAAAAAAAAAATCTAAATTCCACCAGACAACCCCTTTAATTGATTTCTGCCTTTTAGCTTCTGATTTGACTTTTGATGTTCCCTCCTTGTTATCTGAACCCCTGGCTTCACTACAGACTATTCTCTGGAATATTCTCTAACTTCTCTTGTATCGTCCTTGACTCTACCTCCTGGCTTTGACCTCGGCCCTGACTATTGCCTACGGTTCTGATTCTGTCCCTGATGTGCCTGGCTGGTTCAAACCTGGTTTGTCAGCCTATTCTTCCTCCTAGATCTTAGACTAGATCCCTGTACATGTCACCCAGTTGGGGCCACCACTACTTAGGGCGGGAATTTCTCCAAGTAGGTAAGGACAGGGGTGTGGTGAAGTTTCCTCCCTGCAAATGTGTTTTATCCATTATTATTTCTAGAATATCTGTCATGCACAGCCCTCTTTACATCTGGTCACAGCAGCTCAATAAGCCATTCTAAAACAACAAACCTTCCTTTTCAACCATTTTTAATTAATTTTGTTTTGTGATTTGGGTTGTTGTCTTGTTGCATCCCATATCTTATCAGCTTAAAGGTCATGAACTACTTCTCTTAAATTCTCCTATAAATGAAGTAAAACACATTTGAATTATTTGCTTCATCATTGACCACAAGATGTGGACCATGATGGTCCCTTCCCCATACTTCACTATGGGGATGAGGTGTTGCTGTTGGTCCTTTTTCCTCCAAAAGTAGCATTATGGGTTTATGTTTAGCAACAAAAAATAGCAGCATTGTAGTATAGCATACATAGAGACTACTGGTATATAAACCATATTTGGAACTCGCTGCGGGTCTATGAACCAATGCTACAGTAGAGCTCTAAAAATAAATTTTGTATACTTATAAAGAAACACTAGAGCCATAGCTACTGATAAAACTAGAATAATTTTATTAACACTCTTTAAAATCACAATCACAAATATGACTGCTAAATATTGTCATAATACAAGGTCAATGGTTGTAGACAGATAACTAATCCGAAAAGAAGGTGGTAAGACAGGTATAATAAATGTAACCGTGCTCATATATAGTGTATATGCAGTGAGATCTACAGCAGCAGTATTGGGTGTCCAATAGTAATGTCCGATAGGACAAGGGAAGGGGCATATAACCTCTACTGATGTGATGTCCAGTTACCCACTCAGGATAACTGGAATGGACACTAATGGTGCATAAAATAATAGCACTGAAAAAGCTGGCACTCACTTACCCATGATAGAGACCTGTCACCACCGCCCCAACGTACGTTTCGTCAGCCTGGACTTTCTCAAGGGACGCTGTCTAAGTCCATGTTACTCTCCCTTAAATACTTAGCCAAATGGCGCTATTGCGCGCCGATCTGCCTGCTACGGCGCATGCGCCGGGCCGTAACCCGGATGGAAATCACTGCTCACCGCCGCGTCATAGCCAAACCGTGCAGGTCACTGATACGTAGTATCCGGACATGCGTGCTCGGCCCCCGGACGCCCGGAGAGACAGTGCCAGGATATGGGCCCGGCGCATGCGCACCAGATAGATCGGCGTTGACAGCTGCAATATGTGAAAAAATGGAAGGCCCTAAACCCTCACCAACTGGGATCCATATAAGTCTGCTGCTGTAAGTCTCTTAGCAACATGTTTGTAAACATACATTCCCTATATATTTTAATTTAAATAATAATATGCGTTGCAAATGACAATAAAATACCACATACATAATACATTGCACATGACAATAATTAATAACTCATTAACATGTATGCAAAAAATAGTCCTATTTTATGTCTTTAAAACAGTAGTACAAAAAAGTGTTCAATAACCATAAAATAGTATAAAAGGTAAGTTGGGTGAGCAATCATGAACGCGTGTCTACACGCCACCGTGCAGGCGTGTGTCCACGCTAGAATACCATGTTCACAAGTATATTGTGATAATCTCACAATATTCCCACCATATGTATTAAAATATTTATTTAAGACCCTAAGGGATATATAGTCTCAACAAAGAGAATAAGTGAAGCCCAAAATTGGTAATGTGAAAAATATCTAAAGTGACACCCATGATAAAGACCACCGTAAGGGTGGATAGTGAGTGGGGGCTAAGACATATCCAATCTAGATTATGGGACCCCAATGTGACAAACTAAAAAAATAAACAAATAAAAATATAGAAATAACAAGTGAAAAACGGGTGAAATTAGTGTGTGCAAGAAAATATAATTTATTACTATTAATATAAGATAATACTAATGAACATGGTTATGTATAAGATACAGGATACTGGTGATTAACTCATCATTCATCCAAATATTACCATACAATGTACAAGATGCGAGCTTCAATACGAATGGAAGCTGATCGCTTCCACTGTCATATACAATATATGTGTCCCCTAAGCCAACTATCATGTCGGCAACTAAGTATCCTATAGTAGACTGGAGACATTACAATACATATCATATAACAAGATCCATACAGGAGGAGAGAATAGGCTTCATTGGAATCTCTCTGAATGCCGCTGTCAGATGCGCAAGTAGAAAAGATATCATACAGTTAAAACCTTCAGAAAGAAAGAGATAGCATTAAAATCAAGGCAAACGGTACAGTGAAATAATAGATTTTACAAGATGAGAAACTGAGCTGCTCATTAAGACCTTTCGGTGTCATGGTGCCTAAGGTGCCTTGCTTCTTTTTGTGCCAGAATTTTCTTATAATTACCTCCCCTAATATTCATATTGAGTCGCTCGATGCCTCTGATTTTTAGGGATGCTGGGTCACTTTGGTGGCATTCCCTAAAATGTCTAGGGAGCGTTTTAAGGAGGGTGGTATCCTCTATTGTTTTGGCTGCCAGTATGTCTCGTACATGTTCTCTTGTTCTAACACGTAATTCTCTGGATGCAAGTCCGATGTAAATTTTGGAGCAACCGCAAGTAGCATAATAAATAACATATGTACTGCTGCACGAGGCATACTGGCGGATATTAAAGTGACGCTGGCCATCTGCTGACCAAAAGTCAGTAGCTCGCTGAATGTTGCTGCATGCTCGGCATTGGCCGCAAGGGAAGCAACCCATACGTGGTCTACTTAACCCAAAGATGCTCTGAGTTTTGGCCACATAGTGACTTCTGACCAGAATGTCACGCAAATTGCGACTCCGTCTAGCTGTCATTTGGACCTGGGGTGGCAAAGATGCTGCGACAACTGGGTCAGTTTGTAAAATTGCCCAGTTGTTTTGAATACATGCTTTCATTTGATATGTTTGTAGCTCTTTGATCAAAATAACAGGAAAATAATGTTATGTCACTTTTACAACACAAAGTATAACAAACAAAGGGCCACTGGAAATGGTACACTGTTTGGATTACATAAATTGAGCCATCCCTGACTCTATCGCCCAAGGGCTTATGTAAACCTTGAGCTTGTTGTCAGGACATATTCCAGTTAAAGGGGTATTCCAGAAAAAAACTTTTTTTTTATATCAACTGGCTCCAGAAAGTTAAACAGATTTGTAAATTACTTCTATTAAAAAATCTTAATCCTTTCAATAATTATCAGCTGCTGAAGTTGAGTTGTTGTTTTCTGTCTGGCAACAGTGCTCTCTGCTGACATCTCTGCTTGTCTCGGGAACTGCACAGAGTAGAAGAGCTTTGCTATGGGGATTGCTTCTAAACTGGGCAGTTCCCGAGACACGTGTCATCAGAGAGCACTTAGACAGAAAAGAACAACTCAACTTCATCAGCTCATAAGTACTGAAAGGATTAAGATTTTTTTAATAGAAGTAATTTACAAATCTGTTTAACTTTCTGGAGCCAGTTGATATATAAAAATTTTTTTTTTCCTGGATAACCTCTTTAAGCAAGCTCCAAGCATGCACAAATGATTAGTTTATGTTGTTTTTTTAAATTTTATTTTATTACTAGAGTTTCTCCCAGCGCTGATAGTCTCTTAGGCCCCTGTGACTCAGCATGGTCCGGTGGAGCCAACGCGGTCTACAGTTTTTTGTACTAAATGACTTAATGAATACTTGTCACAGATAAAAATAACAGCGGATGAGACTCACTTTACACCATTATCTCTTCATTCATCTTAAGATGTTTCCATTTATAACTGAACGGCTGCTTCTCATGACGCGGATTAATTATGGCTGTGCCTCTGCTTAACTGCAGTGCACATTTATGGGTACATATATAGGCTTCATTTATCAGAAAATGCCACCCTTAACCAATGACAGATCTTCTTTTATATCTTAAACTGCTCTTGAAAGAGAAAACTGTGCTGTGGTTGTTATAGAAAAATATATACTGGATTTTCTCTTTTGTTAAATGAGATACTGTATCTTTAATCATTGAGCAAGAGAAGGGAGGTAGTAGATAATTCCAAAATGGGACATCAATCAGGGCGCAGAACTCTCAGGCAATTAGAAGTTATATTGAATTTATTTGGAGATAGACATGCAACGCAAGACTAGAAAGCGTTTCCAGCCTGGACCGCGCTCTACGTCAGGCACTGATACAATACAGTTGGTTCACTATTATAAAAACCCAAGTGAATTGCTTCTGGGCGTATGGACCGGGAAAACGAACCAGAAGTATTACCGGTACGAACCAGACTCATAAACATTATTAAACACTTACAATACATATATAATTAATAAAACATCAAAATAAAACATCAATAATAAAATCCAATATTATAAAACACATAGAAAACTGGTAAAAACAAATCAGCATAGATCTGGAAAAAGTGCTGTATGCAATTACTTGTGAGGCATGCGCAGTCAATTCAGTCCAAGTGAGATGACTATGAGATGATGCGTGGATGCGTAAAGGGTGACAGCAGGAGCGCATGCGTATTCATTTGTATGAAAGAACGGGATTGTCAGGGTGACCATAATAGATTTAAATGGAAGATGCGCATGCGCAATGGTATCTCGTAGTTTCTTGTGAAGAAGGGAAAGAATCCTGCCAAGAAGTAAGTGACACATTTATGAAATGATTTCTCTCATTTCATTGAGGCCATGAGGGGATAAAGTATGCATCTTATATATCCAAAACATCTCTAACCTTTTAAGTTGTTCAAATCTGTTGTTCGCCGTAGCTGGTACAAAGTCAATGGGAGTGACTATAATGGACTTGTCACTGTCAGGATGTATCAGAGCAAAATGTTTGGAGACTCCATGTAGTAAATATTTCTTTTTTATATTCTGTCTGTGTTGGTTTAGTCTTAAATGTAATGGGCGAGTGGTGCGCCCTATATACTGTAATGGACAATTTAGACATTGAATCATGTATATAACAGGATCTGTCTGACAGGTTAAATGGAATTTTATGTCAAACTTTTCGAGGATGAAAAAAATTCGGTATGACCATGGGAAATCTGTTGTCAACAAAGGCAGTGTCACGATGCCGGCTGGCAGGTAGTGGATCCTCTGTGCCAGAGAGGGATTGGCGAGGACCGCGCTAGTGGACCGGTTCTAAGTCACTACTGGTTTTCACCAGAGCCCGCCGCAAAGCGGGATGGTCTTGCTGCGGCGGTAGTGACCAGGTCGTATCCACTAGCAACGGCTCACCTCTCTGACTGCTGATGATAGGCGAGGTACAAGGGAGTAGACAGAAGCAAGGTCGGACGTAGCAGAAGGTCGGGGGCAGGCGGCAAGGTTCGTAGTCAGGGTGGATAGCAGAAGTTCTGGTACACAGGCTTTAGACACACAAAACGCTTTCACTAGGCACAAGGGCAACAAGATCCGGCAAGGGAGTGCGTGGGAGGAGGTTAGATATAGTCAGGGACCAGGTGGAAGCCAATTAAGCAAATTGGGCCAGGCACCAATCATTGGTGCACTGGCCCTTTAAGTCTCAGGGAGCTGGCGCGCGCGCGCCCTAGAGAGCGGAGCCGCGCGCGCCAGCACATGACAGCAGGGGACGGGAACGGGTAAGTGACCTGGGATGCGATTCGCGAGCGGGCGCGTCCCGCTGTGCGAATCGCATCCCCAACGGCCATGACAGTGCAGCGCTCCCGGTCAGCGGGACTGACCGGGGAGCTGCAGGGAGAAAGACGCCGTGAGCGCTCCGGGGAGGAGCGGGGACCCGGAGCGCTAGGCGTAACAGTACCCCCCCCCTTAGGTCTCCCCTTTTTTTTGTCCGGTGACTGCCTCCCCTGGGATGAGGACACCGGGAAGGAATGGATGGTTTCCTCAATGGCAGGCAGTACAGCAGGAGTAGGAATGGGGAGGGAGGGCAGAGGGTGAAGCTTGGCACGGGGCAGGGAGACACAAGGACGGGAGCCATGAGGGGCCACAGAGGCTTGCCTGAAGGGACTGGGAGGGGGGGAGAGGCATTTTCTGTGGCAGGCAGAGTCCCTAACGACTTTAGGGGGACCGGATACAGGAGGAACCACAGGGTCACGGCAGGGAGTACTGGGAACTGGTTTAAGGCAGTCCTTGGAACAAGAGGGACCCCAACTCTTGATCCCCCCAGTGGACCAGTCCAGGGTTGGGGAATGGTGTAGAAGCCAGGGTAGTCCAAGGAGAACTTCGGAAGTGCAATTGGGAAGGACAAAAAATTCAATTTTCTCGTGATGAGATCCGATGCACATTAGGAGGGGCTCCGTGCGGTAACGCACGGTGCAATCCAACCTGGCTCCGTTGACCGCGGAAATGTGGAGTGGCTTGACAAGATGGGTCACCGGAATGCGGAATTTATTCACCAAGGACTCCCGAATAAAATTCCCAGAAGCACCAGAGTCCAGGCAGGCCACGGCTGAGAGGGAAGAGCTGGCTGAAGTAGAAATCCGTACAGGCACCGTGAGACGTGGAGAAGCCGACTTAGCATCCAGAGACGCCACACCCACGAGAGCTGGGTGCGAGCGTGCGTTTCCCAGACGTGGAGGACGGATAGGGCAATCCACCAAAAAATGTTCGGTACTGGCACAGTACAGACAAAGATTCTCTTGCTTACGGCGATTCCTCTCTTCCAGGGTCAGGCGAGACCGATCCACTTGCATGGCTTCCTCGGCGGGAGGCCTAGGCGCAGATTGCAGTGGAGACTGTGGGAGAGGTGTCCAGAGATCTAAGTCTTTTTCCTGGCGGAGCTCTTGATGTCTCTCAGAAAAACGCATGTCAATGCGAGTGGCTAGATGAATGAGTTCATGTAGATTAGCAGGAGTTTCTCGTGCGGCCAGAACATCTTTAATGTTGCTGGATAGGCCTTTTTTAAAGGTCGCGCAGAGGGCCTCATTATTCCAGGAAAGTTCAGAAGCAAGAGTACGGAATTGTATGGCGTACTCGCCAACGGAAGAATTACCCTGGACCAGGTTCAGCAGGGCAGTCTCAGCAGAAGAGGCTCGGGCAGGTTCCTCAAAGACACTTCGAATTTCCGAGAAGAAGGAGTGTACAGAGGCAGTGACGGGGTCATTGCGGTCCCAGAGCGGTGTGGCCCAAGACAGAGCTTTTCCAGACAGAAGGCTGACTACGAAAGCCACCTTAGACCTTTCAGTAGGAAACTGGTCCGACATCATCTCCAAGTGCAGAGAACATTGCGAAAGGAAGCCACGGCAAAACTTAGAGTCCCCATTAAATTTGTCCGGCAAGGACAGGCGGAGGCTAGGAGTGGCCACTCGCTGCGGAAGGGGTGCAGGAGCTGGCGGAGGAGATGATTGCTGCTGAAGTTGCGACTGAAGTTGCTGCACAATGGTGAATACTTCCGACAGCTGGTGGGTTAGATGGGCGATCTGTCGGGATTGCTGGGCGACCACCGTGGTGATATCAGAGATATAAGGCAGAGGGACGTCAGCGGGATCCATGGCCGGATCTACTGTCACGATGCCGGCTGGCAGGTAGTGGATCCTCTGTGCCAGAGAGGGATTGGCGAGGACCGCGCTAGTCGACCGGTTCTAAGTCACTACTGGTTTTCACCAGAGCCCGCCGCAAAGCGGGATGGTCTTGCTGCGGCGGTAGTGACCAGGTCGTATCCACTAGCAACGGCTCACCTCTCTGACTGCTGATGATAGGCGAGGTACAAGGGAGTAGACAGAAGCAAGGTCGGACGTAGCAGAAGGTCGGGGGCAGGCGGCAAGGTTCGTAGTCAGGGTGGATAGCAGAAGTTCTGGTACACAGGCTTTAGACACACAAAACGCTTTCACTAGGCACAAGGGCAACAAGATCCGGCAAGGGAGTGCGTGGGAGGAGGTTAGATATAGTCAGGGACCAGGTGGAAGCCAATTAAGCAAATTGGGCCAGGCACCAATCATTGGTGCACTGGCCCTTTAAGTCTCAGGGAGCTGGCGCGCGCGCGCCCTAGAGAGCGGAGCCACGCGCGCCAGCACATGACAGCAGGGGACGGGAACGGGTAAGTGACCTGGGATGCGATTCGCGAGCGGGCGCGTCCCGCTGTGCGAATCGCATCCCCAACGGCCATGACAGTGCAGCGCTCCCGGTCAGCGGGACTGACCGGGGAGCTGCAGGGAGAAAGACGCCGTGAGCGCTCCGGGGAGGAGCGGGGACCCGGAGCGCTAGGCGTAACAGGCAGCAAGCCTTTTTACATTTGAAGCTCCCTTTTCTCAGGGGTGCACCAAAGGGATCAGTATGAGATGAATGTGTCTTCTGTTGTCTCCTGATTTGGCTAGGAGCAAATAGACTTTGGAGATGCTGATCTCCTGTATGTGAAGCGGGGTTGCTTTGGAATTATTTTGGAGAGGTAGGGGTCCGTTTGCAGAATATGCCAATGTTGGCGCACAATTCTTCTGATATAGTTTCGTATCCTTACTATAAGTAGTGATGAGGTTAGATGAGAAGGAAGATATTTCACTTTGTTCCAATTCTTTGGTTCGTTTGCTGTTGTTTGTTAAACAATCTCTCTGGGTAAGGTTTTTTGTGCGATTGTAGGCATCATTCAAGATTTTCTCAGGATAATGTTTCTCTCTGAAGCGTTCACGTAGCAGCTGTGACTGTTCTCTAAAAATGCAGGGTTGGTAAAAAATTTTCGTATCCGCTTGTACTGACTAAAAGGAATGTTTAATAACCATTTTTTTTAAATGTGCACTGTTAAAATCCAAATAACTGTTTGCGTCCACCTTTTTGAAGAAGGTGGATGTATGAAATGATTTTTCATCATGCATTACGCAGACATCCAAAAAATTGATGCTCACGTTACTAGATTCTAAAATGAAACATAGGCCCCAGGAGTTCTTATTCAGGTGTTGAAGAAATGTGGAAATGGCCTCCTCAGAACCTTTCCATACAAAGAAGAAATCATCTTTATACCGGTAATACACGGCTATATTTTCCATGATGGACGGTTATCCAAATGTGTTCGGACTCAAAAGCCCCCATAAATATGTTGGCATAAACAGGTGCGACTTTTGAGCCCATCGCGGTCCCAAGCTGTTGATGGTATATGGATCCATCATATATGAAGTAGTTATTGTGTAGAATATATGAGAGGGAATCCACAAGGAAATTACAATGGGATGAGATGATGGACGGATCTCTTTCCAAAGCTTCTCTAATGCAACGTAATCCCAGTTCGTGTTAGATATCTATATACAGGGTGGGCCATTTATATGGATACACCTTAATTAAATGGGAATGGTTCGTGATATTAACTTCCTGTTTGTAGCACATTAGTATATGTGAGGGGGGAAACTTTTCAAGATGGGTGGTGACCATGGCGGCCATTTTGAAGTCAGACATTTTGAATCCAACTTTTGTTTTTTTCAATAGGAAGAGGGTTAAATTCCCATAAAACTTATTGGGAATTTCACAAGAAAAACAACGATGTGCTTGGTTTTAACGTAACTTTCTTCTTTCATGAGTTATTCACAAGTTTCTGACCACTTATAAAATGTGTTCAATGTGCTGCCCTTTGTGTTGGATTGTCAATGCAACCCTCTTCTCCCACTCTTCACACACTGCTAGCAGCACCGCAGGAGAAATGCTAGCACAGGCTTCCAGTATCCGTAGTTTCAGGTGCTGCAGAATGGGCAAAACAAAAATTGGAACAGGACCCTCAGTTTACACAGAAGATTTTGTTCAGTGATGAGGCAAACTTTTATGTAAATGGTGAAGTTAACAAACAAAACCACCGCTATTGGTCTGACACTAACCCACATTGGATAAATCCCTCCAAGACTGTTGGAACACAAAAATTTATGGTATGGTGTGGCATATGGGGTAAAAAGATAGTGGGGCCATTCTTCATCAATGGAAACCTCAATGTCACTGGATATGTAAAATTGCTACATAATGTGTTTCCCGCTTTATGCATTGAAGCTGGCACGTTCTCCAAATTTTTCCAGCAAGATGGTGCACCACCACATTATGGGTGTCAGGTCCGAGCATTCCTAGATGAACCGTTTCCTGGAAAGTGGATTGGTCATCGAGGGCCAGTTGAATGGCCCCCAAGGTCTCCCGATCTGACCCCCTTAGACTTTTATCTTTGGGGTCATCTGAAGGCAATTGTCTATGCTCTGAAGATACGAGATGTGCAGCACCTGAAACTACAGATACTGGAAGCCTGTGGTAGCATTGCTCCTGCGATGTTGCTATCAGTGTGTGAAGAGTGGGAGAAGAGGGTTGCATTGACAATCCAACACAATGGGCAGCACATTGAACACATTTTATAAGTTGTCAGAAACTTGTAAATAACTCATGAAAGAAGAAAGTTACGTTAAAACCAAGCACATAATTGTTTTTCTTGTGAAATTCCCAATAAGTTTTGTGTCACATGACCCTCTTCCTATTGAAAAAACAAAAGTTGGATTCAAAATGGCCGACTTCAAAATGGCTGCCATGGTCACCACCCATTTTGAAAAGTCCCCCCCCCCCTCACATATACTAATGTGCCACAAACAGGAAGTTAATATCACCAACCATTCCCATTTTATTAAGGTGTATCCATATAAATGGCCCACCCTGTATATAAAAAGAGAAGGCCTGACTCACTGACTCATCAACGCCAAGCCTAAACCCTGGGACCTAGAAAGCTGAATTTTTCACAAGTGTTTTTTTTAAGACGAGGAATAAGAAAGGATTTTTTGAAATTCAACCCTTAAGGGGGTGAAAAAGGGGTTGAAAGTTTGTATTGAAGTCCGTCATTTTTGAAGCAAGAAGCATGAAACTTTGTTTTTAGGCTAACAATTAGAGATAAAGAAACACCTGTTTTAACGTTTTCTAAAATTCCACTCCTGAAGGGGTGAAATGGGGGTTCAAAGTTTGTATGAATTAACCCATTGCCGCAGAACGCCGGGTATACTCGGAGCTGCAGCACAGGAGGGTGATGAAGCGAGCTCAGGAGCTGAGCTCGCATCATACACGCACAGTCCTGGCTGCTATCAGCAGCCAGGACCTGTGGCTAATACCGGACATTGCCATTACGGCAGATGTCTGGCATTAACTCTTTAGATGCGGCAATCAAAGTTGAAAGAATTTGGGTTGTTTTGATGCCCGTAGACTTTACCCAGAGCTGACTCATTACTATAGGATCGTAAAAAGTAGATCTATGTTACCCAAAATTTTACGCAAGCGAAGCCGCGGGCAAAAGCTTGTTGGAATATAAAGATGAAACCTCACAAGTAATGAGGATGTAATTAGACTTCTATTGCAGGGGGAGAAGATGCTCTATTAATTGTTAGGAATCTCTCAAATAACTGGGTAAGTTGGTGGCATAGACTTGAAGATAAAGATCTAGGTAATGAGCCAGATTGCTGAGTGAAGCATTGTGCAAGAAATAATAGGTCTTTCAGGTGGATTTTCAATTGATTTGTGCACTTTCGGTAAATAGAAAGAGTAAGGTTTATTATTGTTAGTGTGTAAAATAAAATTCTGTTCATCCTTGTTCAGGATGCCCTGTTCAGTTGCTTTGTTGACCAGCTGGTATAGATCTCTTTTTATCCTATCAAAGGGATCGGTTTTGACCACCCTATAATAATCTGTATCAGATAAAATACGCAAGGACGCCTTTATCTGTCGGACGAATTACGATTTCTTTGTTGGTACGCAATTTCTTCAATCAAATCAAATAATTCAGAACGGTTAGGTGAACCGTGGTTATCGTTTACGATGGGATATTTCATTTTCTGAATCTCAAAATGTTGCTGCAGGGTCAATTTGCGGATTCATTTTTGTAAAATCTAGATACGAATCAAACTTGTTACTGTTGGAATTGGGGCAAAAAGAAAAGTTTTTTTGTGAGAGGCTCTTTTCTGCTGCAGTCAATTTGTATTTGGATATATTGAAAATATATACTGTATCCTTTATTGGTGGTTCTTTTTGTTGTATATTGATTTGTTCCGATCCTGTATTCTTCCTTTTTTGGCCACCACGGCACCCTCTTTTTCCTATTCTTTTTTCCATTTTCCGCTCTGAGGGGCAAAAAGATCTGGAATTTTGAGCATCTTGACTCGACTCAATTCTAAAAAATTCTGTTTTTGGCCCGATGTAGATGGTTGCCGACTTGATGTAGATGGCATAAGTGTCGGGATGTCCGAGGCATTCGTTACAGTATTGCCAGATGAGGCCAAACTGTGGGAATTGTCATCCAGTATGATCAAAGGGCTAGGGGACGAGAACGAGTGATCAATGATGGTGTCTTCATTGGTAGAAAGATCAAATGGCACCGGCGTAAGATGTATGGATAGGAAAGACCAATGCAAAATAGTACTATGATTCTTGTCGGGACCCGTTGAATCATAAAGAATGGCAAGAATCATAGTACTATTTTTGATATGTCTTTCCTATCCATACATCTTACGCCGGCGCCGTTTCATCATTCTACCAATGAAGAAACCATCATTGATCACTCGTTCTCGTCCCCTGGCCTTTGATCCAACTGGATGACAATTCCTTTTAGACTATGACCAATATAACACGGAGTCCTTGCATATTTTATCTGATACAGATTATTATAGGATGGTCAAAACTGATCCCTTTGATAGGATAAAAAGAGATCTATACCAGCTGGCCAACAAAGCAACTGAACAGGGCATCCTAAACAAGGATGAACAGAATTTTATTTTACACACTAACAATAATAAACCTTACTCTTACTATTTACCAAAAGTGCACAAATCTATTGAAAATCCATCTGGGAGACCTATTATTTCTTGCACAATGCTTCACTCAGCAATCTGGCTCATTACCTAGATCTTTATCTTCAAGTCTACGCCACCAACTTACCCAGTTATTTGAGAGATTCATCGCAATTAATAGAGCATCTTCTCCCCCTGCAATAGAAGTCCAATTACATCCTCATTACTTGTGATGTTTCATCTTTATATTCTAATATCTAACACAAACTGGGATTACATTGCATTAGAGAAGCTTTGGAAAGAGATCCGTCCATCACCTCACCCCATTGTAATTTCCTTGTGGATTCCCTCTCATATATTCTACACAATATCTACTTCATATATGATGGATCCATATACCATCAGCAGCTTGGGACTGCGATGGGCTCAAAAGTTGCACCTGTTTATGCCAACATATTTATGGGGGCTTATGAGTCCGAACAAATTTGGGGTAACCTGTCCATCATGGAAAATATAGCCGTGTATTACTGGTATATAGATGATCTCTTCTTTGTATGGAAAGGTCCTGAGGAGGCCATTTCCACATTTCTTCAACACCTGAACAAGAACTCCTGGGGCCTATGTTTCATTTTGGAATCTAGTAAAGTGAGCATCAATTTTTTGGATGTCTGTGTAATGAATGATGAAAAATCATTTCATACATTCACCTTTTTCAGAAAGGTGATCACAAACAGTTTTTTGGATCTTAACAGCGCACATTTAAAAAAAATGGTTATTCACCCCTTAAGGACTCAGCGCATTTGGGCCTTAAGTACTCAGACAATTTTATTTTTATGTTTTCGTTTTTTCCTCGTCGCCTTCAAAAAATCATAACTCTTATATTTTCATCCACAGACTAGTATGAGGGCTTGTTTTTTGCACAACCAGTTGTCTGTTGTAATGCCATCACTCACTTTACTATAAATAGTATGGCGCAACCAAAAAAATACTATTTGTGTGGGGAAATTAAAAAGAAATCAGCAATTTTGCAAATTTTGGAAGGTTTCGTTTTCACACCATGCAATTTACGGTAAAAATGACATGATACAGTTGATAACATGCTTTTCTATTACTGTTGTGCTTAAAAAAAAAAAAAAAAAAACTTATCAACCAAATTAATACGTTTAAAATCCCCCTATTTTGAAGACCTATAACTTTTAATTTTTTTTCTTATAAGCAGCGGTATGAGGGCTCATTTTTGCGCCGTGATCTGTACTTTTTATTGATACCATATTTGCTTATATAAAACTTTTAATACATTTTTTATACATTTTTGGGGGTAATAAAATATTATAAAAAAAGCAGCAATTTTGGACATTTTTTTTACGTTCACGCCGTTCACCATACGATATCATTTAAAATTATATATTAATAGTTCGGATATTTACGCATGCGGTGATACAAAATATGTATATAAAAATATTTTTTTTTTACACTTTTTGGGGGTGAAATAGGGAAAATGGGACAATTTACGTTTTTATTGGGGTAGGGTTTTGTCACATTTTTGTAACTTTAAAAAAAACCTTTTGTAACTCTTTTTAAATACTGTTCAGTGCTATGCATAGGACATAGCACTGATCAGTATTATTGGTCATCTGCTCTGGTCTGCTAGATCTCAGACCAGAGCAGTAGACCCCGGAAAGGCAGCAGAGGCAGGTGAGGGGACCTCCGTCTGCCATTCTGGATGATCGGATCACCGCGGCAGCGCTGCGGGCGTTCCGATCATCCATGTTAGTGTCCGCAATGCCGTGATCTGTATTGATCACGGCATCTGAGGGGTTAATGGCGGACATCCGCATGATCGCGGATGTCCACCATTACCAGCGGGTCCCTGGCTGCTATCAGCAGCCGGGACCTGCTGCTCCGATGCTCGCGGTTATGTATAGGATGTAAATGTCCTTGTGCGACAAGTACCACCTCACCTGGATGTACATTTATGTCCTGCATCGTTAAGGGGTTAAACATTACTTTTAGTCAGTACAAGCAGAAACAAAAAAATTGTACCAACCCTGCCATTTTTAGACAACAGTCACAGCTGCTACGTGAAAGCTTCAGAGAAAAACATTTTCCTGAGAAAATCTTGAATGATGCCTACAATGGCACAAAAAACCTTACCCAGAGAGATTGTTTAACAACCAACAGCAAACGAACCAAAGAATTGGAACAAAGTGAAATATCTTCCTTCTCATCTAACCTCATCACTACTTATTGTAAGGATTCTAAACTATATCAGAAGAATTGTGCGCCAACATTGGCATATTCTGCAAACGGACCCCTACCTCTCCAAAATAATTCCAAAGCAACTACGCTTCACATACAGGAGATCAGCATCTCTAAAGTCTATTTTGTCTCCTAGCCAAATCAGGAGACAACAGAAGACACATTCATCTCATACTGATCCCTTTGGTGCACCCCTGAGAAAAGGGAGCTTCAAATGTAAAAAGGCTTGCTGCCTTTGTTGCCAACAGATTTCACATGGTCATGCCAATTTTTTTTCATCCTCAACAGGCGAAAGTTTTACATAAAATTCCATTTAACCTGTCAGACAGATCATGTTATATACATGATTCAATGTCTAAATTGTCCATTACAGTATATAGGGCGCACCACTCGCCCATTACATTTAAGACTAATCACACACACAGAATATAAAAAAGAAATATCCACTACATGGAGTCTCCAAACATTTTGTTCTGATACATCCTGACAGTGACAAGTCCATTATAGTCACTCCCATTGACTTTGTACCAGCTACGGCGAACAACAGATATGAACAACTTAAAAGGTTAGAGATGTTTTGGATATATAAGATGCATACTTTATCCCCTCATGGCCTCAATGAAATGAGAGAAATAATTTCATAAATATGTCCCTTACTTCGTGGCAGGATTCTTTCCCTTCTTCCCAAGATACTACGAGATACCATTGTGCACGCGCATCTTCCATTCAAATCTATTATGGTCACCCTGACAATCCCGTTCTTTCATGCGTTTCTGTCACCCTTTACGCATCCAAGCATCATCTCATAGTCATCTCACACGGACTGACTTGACTGCGCATGCCTCACAAGTAATTGCATACAGCACTGTTTCCAGATCTATGCTGATTTGTTTTTAACAGTTTTCTATGTGTTTTATAATATTGGATTTTATTATTGATCTATATCAATTTTTATTTAACTGTTTTATTTATTATCTATATTGTAACTGTTTAATAATGTCCGGTTCGTACCGGTAATACTGAATACCGGTTAATTTTTCCGCTCCATACACCCGGAAGCAATTCACTTGTGTTTATATTATAGTGAACCAACTGTATTGTATCAGTGCCTGATGAAGAGCCAGGTCCGGGCTGGAAACGCTTCCTAGTCTTGCGTTGCATGTCTATCTCCAAATAAGTTCAATATAACTTCTAATTGCCTGAGAGTTCTGCACCCTGATTGATGTCCCATTTTGGAAGTATCTTCTACCTCCCTTCTGTTGCTGTATTTTGCCGGTTTTCAATATTGGATCACCGGAGGGACCCAGAGGCTGCGTTCTCCTTTTACGCTGAATTAGATGTTATGCTCTCAGCATAACACGAACAGGTAAGGGACCATTCACTCGGCTCTGCTTATCCTATTTTCCTACTGGGTAATCTGCACGAGGTGCGCACCATTTTTTGCTTTTTTTTTTTCATTCTTTAAATAATCATTGAGCCTTTTGATTCCAGACTTACATAAGTCAATAAGCTGTATACAGTCACCAGGAATCACAGACTCTTTAATGTAAAATTCTAATATTTTGGCAACTTCAGCAACACTAATCTTCCAGATTATATGACATTCTGACCTGTTAATTGGACATTTGCTTACGCACTCATGCACGGTGTCAGGCTATAGAGGTGCTATATACGCACAAAGGTTTTGGGCTGTTTGACAGCTCCAAAACATTCACTTTCTTTCCCAAAAAATTGAATAATGGCCTGAAAAGTTGCTAAAAAAAAAAGGCTAATAAAATGGTCCAAATCAAAAAGAGACTCAAATAATTTTAAGTTGGAAATTTTAAGAAAGTTTTTAGCTTGTGAAAATGTTGTGCTAGATAAATTCCTGATAATATAGGACTAATTTTTTACTTAGGATTTCTGGATCATCACTAGAACTGCACTACGGAATAACCTTTCCTTTATTTCTCTTCTCTTAAACATTCTAAGCTGATGGTGATTTCTGACCAAAGGTCAACTTTGATTTGGCCATAAATCAGCTTAAAACATTGTTCAGCTGAAGAGGGGTAAGGGCTGTAGATGGAACTCACAGGCTGCTTTTCTCATGGATTTTCCTGTAAATGTAACATAGATGCCTTTATTATATAAAATAAGGGAGAAAATGTTTATTGCACCATAAAAAGTACAAAGCAACGATAAAAATAAAATCACATTCAAAGAACAATACAGTATGATAAAATACGTTCAAAGATGCTTTAGCCCCCCCCCCCTCCTCCCAGCCTTATACGGGAACCGTAAGTACAAAATGTAGTGTGAACCTAGCCTAATATGTTGCGTACAGAGCATATCACTGGAGCTCCATAGTAGATCACATATGTGAGTTTCCAAACCACTATTATGAAAAAGAACATTTCTAATAATTTCCTGTAACAGAACAATTGACGTCATGAAATGTAACACATTGTGCACCCCGGACATCACAATACAATGGCTGCTCACTGCAGGGGGCATATTGTCTCGCTGGTGCGGTATGGTGCCTTCACAGAACTCTGCACAAACATCTTGTTAAAAGCTGATGAAATTTCTCAGGGAAAAGAAAAAAAAAGCTTTAGAGTTCCGACTGATTAAGTCCTATTCCGGTTTTAGAGTCTAAATCCTAAAAGCAGCAGCTGGATTTATTAGGGCAATGTCCCAATTTGTCTCAGCAGACAATGCTCCAGTACACAGTCATGTACTTTAAGGATTCCATAAAGGAAGTATGCAAATATGCTTGGTGCATGTAGTTTTTTATTTTTTTTTATTTCACGGCAATGGATTAATTTACATTTAGAAGACTTTTCTATTATTGAAAAGATCTTCTAGTTAATAATGATTGACCTGAGAGTGTTGGTGGTTAAAGGGGATCATTTTATTACTGTAGCTTTTATATAGCAGTCACCTTGTGAGCAACTGTAAAATCATCTGACAGCAGGTGCCAAATCCTCTGACAGCAGGTACCAAATCATCTGACAGCAGGTGCCAAATCATCTGACAGCAGCTACCAAATCATCTGACAGCAGGTGCCAAATCCTCTGACAGCAGGTGCTAAATCATCTGACAGCAGGTGCCAAATCATCTGACAGCAGGTACCAAATCATCTGACAGCAGGTTCCAAATCCTCTGACAGTAGGTGCCAAATCATCTGACAGCAGGTACCAAATCATCTGACAGCAGGTGCCAAATCATCTGACAGCAGGTACCAAATCATCTGACAGCAGGTTCCAAATCCTCTGACAGCAGGTACCAAATCCTTTGACAGCAGGTACCAAATCCTTTGACAGCAGGTACCAAATCATCTGACAGCAGGTACCAAATCATCTGACAGCAGGTACCAAATCATCTGACAGCAGGTACCAAATCATCTGACAACAGGTTCCCGAATAATCTCATAGCAGGTACCAAACCATCTGACAACAGCTACCAAATCATCTGACAGCAGGTACCAAATCATCTCATAGCAGGTACCAAATCATCTGACAACAGGTGCCAAATCATCTCATAGCAGGTACCAAATCATCTGACAGCAGGTACCAAATCATCTGACAGCAGGTACCAAATCATCTGACAGCAGGTACCAAATCATCTGACAGCAGGTACCAAATCATCTGACAACAGGTGCCGAATAATCTCACAGCAGGTACCAAACCATCTGACAGCAGCTACCAAATCATCTGACAGCAGGTACCAAATCATCTCATAGCAGGTACCAAATCATCTGACAACAGGTGCCAAATCATCTCATAGCAGGTACCAAATCATCTGACAGCAGGCACCAAATCATCTGACAGCAGGCACCAAATGATCTGACAGCAGGCACCAAATCATCTGACAGCAGGCACCAAATCATCTGACAGCAGGTACCAAATCACCCGACAGCAGGTATCAAATCATCTGACAGCAGGTACCAAATAATCTGACAGCATGTACCAAATAATCTGACAGCAGGTACCAAATCATCTGACAGCAGGCACCAAATCATCTGACAGCAGGCACCAAATCATCTGACAGCAGGTACCAAATCATCTGACAGCAGGTACCAAATCATCTGACAGCAGGTATCAAATCATCTGACAGCAGGTACCAAATAATCTGACAGCATGTACCAAATCATCTGACAACAGGTGCCAAATAATCTCATAGCAGGTACCAAACCATCTGACAGCAGCTACCAAATCATCTGACAGCAGGAGCAAATCATCTGACAGCATGTACCAAATCATCTCATAGCAGGTACCAAACTATCTGACAGCAGGAGCAAATCCAATGACAGCAGGGCCAAATCATCTCATAGCAGGTGCCGAATGATCTCTTAGCAGGTGCCGAATGATCTCTTAGCAGGTACCAAATCATCTTACAACAGGTGCCAAATCATCTCACAGCAGGTGACACATCATCTGACAGCAGGTGTCCAAATAAACTGTCTACACTGTCTATGAAAACAAGTGGCAGCAGCCCCCTACTCCCTGGCATATACTATGAGATGGGGCTCCATGACAAATCGGGGACACTAAAGATAATAACAAAAGGGAATTTATTAAGACAAGCATCTCACATGCTGTTCCTAATTTAAAGGGTTACTCCACTTGCCAATGTTCGGAAGTAAATGTTTCGAATGCTGTTTTCATGCTGCCTGGGTTGGTCTTGCCCCTCCTGACATCACGGCCATGCCCACTCAATACAAGTCTATGGGAGGGGGCGTGACGGCCATTCAAAACATTTACTTCCGAACGCTGGCCAGTGGAGTCCACTGACAGGTTCCTGACAGCCAGTAGGATAGGGTATAGGACTAAATAGGGCTGGACCCCCTCTATCCAAACGCCCTGTAGCAGCTGTTTTGGGTGCCAGTGTTGTACATATCATTTATGAGTCTTTAATTGGCAAATGAATTAAGGATTTAAAAAGTCTCAACTAAAAGGTGTAGCTTGATTGATTGTAGCTTGTTGATTGTTTAACCTTCCTATCTATCCTGCAGAGCCAATAGGAGTCTCCTCAGGGGTGGGGCTTTCTTCTTTCTGTTTCATTCAGGCAATATACTGTAGTGAGATATAAGTGGTACAATTGGGCTGTCTGGTACAGCTTCTAAACAAATATGAGCTTCTCCTGCGCATAACTACTATTAAAGAAGTGCCTCATTTTTTTTCTTTTGCCCATATAATGTATACTCACTCACTAGTCAAACAGTGACAACTGTTTTATTTCAGCACAGCTGCGTCCATGTGTTTTATTACTGTAATTTGGCCATGGGGTCAAGTCTGACTGTCACAAACTTACCCTGCTTAATGTGTGTCAATCCTGGAGGTGTTGACATAATCACTTACCAGATCTCTTCCTGCTAGCTTCCAGACCCCTCCCCACCCAGATCTGTATGCTGCTGTTATTTATTTGGGTTAAACATATATGGTAGTTACACATCTGCCCTGAGGCTGTGGTCACGCATGAAATTTTTTCCTGCATTTTTTCTGTTCTTGCCGTAACTTTCCAACATTGTACCAAAAAGTGTGACATTTTATCGCAGTTGTACAAATCACTGTAATAACATATTATTTTTACCCTAGTATGGGGCAATTGGCATCAACCTCATAAGGGTTTTTGCCTTCCTCTGGATCAACTCAGTAGGGACACAATAGGGATATAGGTTGAACTTGATGGTCTTATGACCTTATGAACCATGTTGGCAAAAACAACCAAAATGAAGAAAAACTGTGTAAAAAAATGCAGATAGATAGAAGTCTATGTGTGAGCATATCAAACTACAACTAATGTGAACGGACCTCAGCCCACTTAGAAGTCTAATAAGTTTACATGGGTAAACTCCAGCACACGCAGCCTAATTAGTTGATCAGCTGCAGTTATCAAACACCACAGGCTGCGGTACAGCATCCCTTTAGTGATAGTATTGCAAAATGTCTTGGAGTCGATCACATTCATGCTACATCAGCTAAAATAGGTAAGCACCAGGCATACATAAGAATCTCTACATTATTTTCTAATAATAGCCTATGCTGCATAACATAAGCAAAACAAAAAAAATCCCAGAGGGCTTTTTAACATTTTTTTTTTAAAGTAAATTTTTTTTATACAATGTAAATATAGTATATTCCAAGACTAAACTAAGCAGAATGAAGTGAAAGCCCCGTTGTCTATCATTTTGCATGTACAATAGGGAATTCTTCAGCAGTAAAGGGGTTAACTGTCAGTTTTCCAGCACTGATTCTCGTGATGTGCGGCTCATTAGACCCAGGATCCAAAACGGCAAATATACCAAGACACAAAGGTGAAGTCGGTAATTGACATCTCACCTCTGAATCCAAAATTCGGATTTATTGTTGAATATTTTTTCCTTATTTGATGCAGATTTCGTATAACTTATTTACACCTAACCATGGGGTCCATCTCAAGACCGTGTGATGCTAAAACAACTACACCTAGTTGTATCTGCCGTAAATGCATTACTTCTATATAACTTTCTTGCTTTGTCTTCATAAAGAAATCAGAAAATGACCTATTGTTTGTATCAAGTCATTTTTTTTTGTTAAACATATTGTTTTATGAACTGTTGGTGATGTTTTTTTTTTTTTTTGCTAAGTTTCCATTTTAATATCTACATATTACTACTGCTCCTGACATGTTACAGCTTTTATTAAGACCACTTGGCCTAATAATAAGATGATTCTTCCTGTTATGTACAGATCACTTTCTAGCAGTGTACTCCTTATCATCACAGTCAGGATTAAAGTGAAAGATGACACTAGTGTATAGAAAAGATAGGATCAGGCCATTCACAATAGGTGATGGTCACACAAGTAACAGAACATGCTTAGAAAACTATAGAAGTTAATAGGATCAGTTCCCATCTATTGTTTCTTATGTCAGTTAGACTACTGCATTTAGAGATATCTCCGTTCTGTGAAGAAAGCGTAGGCAATATGGCTGTCCCCATAATAATGAGGCAGCCACAGTGGCTTGGTACATCCCCTTCATTATTACAGTAAATGGAAATGTGAGCAGGACTAAAGAATTGCCCCAAATGTTATCTATATGTCTGTCTATCTGTCTGTCTATCTGTCTATCTATATGTCTGTCTGTCTGTCTATCTATCTATCTGTCTGTAAATCTGTTCAATTGCTTATTAACACAGATAGCTAATCAGCCAATTACATGACAGCTACTCAATGCATTTAGGCATGTAGATGGGGTGAAGCCAACATGCTGGAGTTCAAACCAAGCATTATAATGGGGAAGAAAGAGGATTTAAATGACTTCTGAATGTAGTATGGCTGTGGGTGCCAGACAGGCTGTTCTGAGTTCTACTGGGTTTATCATACACAACCATTTCTAGGATTTGCAGAGAATGTTCCAAAAAGAGAAAATATTCCCAGAAAGCAATAGTAACTTAAATAACCACTTGTTACAGCCAAGGTATGCAGAATACCATCTATAAACATATATCCAACCATGAAGCAGATGGGCTGCAGCTACTCCTGTCAGCTAAGAATAGGAAACTTAGGCTACAATTCACACAGGCTCACCAAAATTGGACAATGAAAGACTGGAAGAATGTTTCCTGGTCTGATATGTGTCAACCTGCCTTGTATTAAAGGCTCCGGCTGGTGTTGGTGGTGCAATGGTGTGGTGGACATTTTCTTGACATACTGTGGACCCCTTAGTACCAATATTGCATTGTTTAACCCCTTTAAGGACACAGCCTATTTTCACCTTAACCCCTTAAGGACCGGGGTTTTTTCCGTTTTTGCATTTTCGTTTTTTGCTCCTTGCCTTTAAAAAATCATAACTCTTTCAATTTTGCACCTAAAAATCCATATGATGGCTTATTTTTTGCGCCACCAATTCTACTTTGTAATGACGTCAGTCATTTTGCCCAAAAATCTACAGTGAAACGGAAAAAAAAATAATTGTGCGACAAAATTGAAAAAAAAACGCTGTTTTGTAACTTTTGGGGGCTTCCGTTTCTACGTAGTACATTTTTCGGTAAAAATGACACCTTATCTTTATTATGTAGGTCCATACGATTAAAATGATATCCTACTTATTTAGGTTTGATTTTGTCGGACTTCTGGAAAAAATCATAACTACATGCAGGAAAATTAATACGTTTAAAATTGTCATCTTCTGACCCCTATAACTTTTTTATTTTTCCGTGTATGGGGCGGTATGAGGGCTCATTTTTTGTGCGGTGATCTGAAGTTTTTAATGGTACCATTTTTGCATTGATAGGACTTATTGATCGCTTTTTATTCATTTTTAAATTATATAGAAAGTGACCAAAAATGCACTATTTTGGACTTTGGAATTTTTTTGCGCGCACGCCATTGACCGAGCGGTTTAATTAATGATATATTTTTATAATTTGGACATTTCCGCACGCGGTGATACCATATATGTTTATTTTTATTTACACTGTTTTTTTTTTTTTTATTGGAAAAGGGGGGTGATTCAAACTTTTAATAGGGGAGGAGTTAAATGATCTTTATTCACTTTTTTTTTTCACTTTTTTTTTGCAGTGTTATAGGTCCCATAGGGACCTATAACACTGCACACACTGATCTTCATCATTGATCACTGGTTTCTCATAAGAAACCAGTGATCAACGATTCTTCCGCATGACTGCTCATGCCTGGATCTCAGGCACTGAGCAGTCATTCGGCGATCGGACAGTGAGGAGGCAGATAGGGGCCCTCCCGCTGTCCTGTAAGCTGTTCGGGATGCCGCGATTTCGCCGCGGCTATCTCGAACAGCCCACTGAGCTAGCCGGCAACTTTCGCTTTTAGCCACGATTCACTATGACGCCGGGCCCGCCGTGAGATGATGCGGGGTTACTGTGTAACCCCTCGTTATATCAGGAGAGCAGGACCAAGGACGTACCGGTACGTCCTTGGTCCTTAAGGGGTTAAAGAGGTACTCCAGTGGAAAACTGGTGCCAGAAAGTTAAACAGATTTGTAAATTACTTCTATTAAAAAATCTTAATTCTTCCAGTACTTATTAGCTGCTGAATACTACAGAGCAATTTTTTCTTCTTTTTGGAACACAGAGCTCTCTGCTGACATCATGACCACAGTGCTCTCTGCTGACACCTCTGTGACGTCATGCCTCCGCCCCTGTGTGATGTCACGCTCCGCCCCTCAATGCAAGCCTATGGGAGGGGGCTTGACAGCTATCACGCCCCCTCCCATAGGCTTGCATTGAGGGGGTGGAGCGTGACGTCACACGGGGGCGAAGGCGTGACGTCACACGCTGCCGGCCCTGTGGTCGCCGGTAATCAGACCTGGAGCGAACACGCTCCGGGGACTGATTATAAACAGGGTGCGGCGTGCAAGATCACGGGGGTCCCCAGCGGCGGGACCCCTGCGATCAGGCATCTTATCCCCTATCCCTTGGATAGGGGATAAGATGTCTATGCACCGGAGTACCCCTTTAAAGAATAAAGGCAGTTCTGAAGGCAAAAGAGGGTAAACGCCTGTACTTTCGAGGTGTACCTAATAAAGTTGCCAGTGAGTGTATATCATATCTATAAACAAGCTGCATGGGCTGCACATCATTCTGTGCCTGTACTGATGCCATGGTGTGATGATAGTAGGGATCCAACCTCCTCCCTCAGAATGATCCGAGGAGTTATGTAGAAAGGTTATTTTTGTCACTCAAAAACAGGAATGTTGGCTTCCTTGCCTTCTTCCCATTATGCATGCTGGTAGGTGATGCAAACACACTAGGCCACCTTCTTTTATTGTTCCATGGTCCAGTTCTGATGCAGCCATGTGCATTGTAGGCACTGTCAACAGCATGGACACTCTGACTAATATGCAGCCATGCATACCCATACACAGCAAGCTACAATGCACACCAGGGGGGAATTTATTAAGGCTTTTATGCCAGATTGCTGGCTTACAAAAAGCCATAGATTTTCGCAAAAAGCTGATTTGTGCCAGAATTAGCAACTTTTGGGTTACACCATACTTGAATTTTTCAAGTGAGCAATAAAGGGAGCATGGACTCCAGTGTTCTGGCATATTTACAACCTGGCATAAACTATAGCAGAAATCTATGCCACCTACAAGATTTCAGTGTATGGCACCCAGTTACTGATGTGCCTAAGTTATTAAAAGGCTGGTGCCTTTTAATCAAACTCTTGCACTAGTGCACTCTTCCTTAGGCTAAGTTTCCACTTGTTCTTTTTCTGGGTTCTTTTTCTTGCGTTTTTTTATTTTGTTTGCGTTTTTGCTTTTGTGTAGAAATTGCATTTTTGGCTCATTTGGCCTTTTTTTAAAGAATTTTGTTGGGTACAAAAAAAAAAAAATGATGCAGTAGGGATGTATTTATTTGTATTTAGGATGTAGGGATATATTTAATTGTACTTGTACTGTTCCATGCTGGGAGTAGTAGTACCTGTACTAATAGATGCGATCGTCCTTTATATTGCAGAGATGCGGAGCCGCTCTCTACAGCGCTCGCATCTCTGCTCCGAACTCTGGCCAGTGATGTGAATAGAATTTCACATCACTGATTCATATTTCCTACTGAGAGCGGTGATTGGCTGGCACCACTCTCAGCGGGAAACATGAATCAGTGATGTGAATTTCTATTCAAATGATGTGATGTGAATTTCTATTCACATTACTGGCCGGCCCGGAGTACAGAGCAGAGATGCGGAGCGCAGGAGAAAGCCGCTCTGCATCTCAGAAGGATGAAGGACGATCGCAGCTGGTGTCAGGAGTGACATCCGCTGTGATCTTTCCTTAACTGCACTCTGCTCCATGCTGGGAGCTGTAGTACCTGCATTAATAGACAGATCACAGTGTGTGTCACTTCTGACACCCATTGCGATCTATTAATGCAGGCACTACAGCTCCCAGCATAGAGCAGAGTGTGCTCCATGTTGGGAGCAGTAGTATCTGCAGTTAAGGAAAGATCACAGCGGATGTCACTGCTGACATCCGCTGTGATCCTCCTGTATTAGCTATAGCTGCGGGCAGTACGGATGCTCTTCTCTGGTCCCCTGCCTTCTGTGATGTGAAGTTATCTTCACATCATAGATTCGTATATGCTGCTGAGAGTTGTGATTGGCTGGAACCATCAGGCCAATCACAGCTCTCAGCAGGAAATATCAATCTGTGATGTGAAGAGAACTTCACATCACAGAGTACAGTACAGTGCAGGGGAGCGGAGAAGCATCCATACCGCCTGCTTCTATAGATTATGTAGGAGGATCGCAACGGGTGTCAGAAGTGACACCCGGGGCGATCTGTCTATTAGTACAGGTACTACTACTCCCAGCATGGAACAAAAAAGGAAGAAAAAAACACACTTTATTAAACACATAATGAAAATACATTAATTACTAATAAAAAGTTGTTATAAAAAATATATTTTTTACAATTACATGGCCCCTTTCTACATTTTTAATATTGCCGGCTACATTTTTAGGTCACTGCCCGCCCACACAAATTGGTCCCTGTTTAAAAATCACATTTCGTTCAAAAAAATATAAATTTTGTTAAATACAATTTTTTCCATCCCCACTGTATCTTCTTCTTTTTTTTTTTTTTTTAATGGTATCCTACGAAATTTAATTTACAAAAATGTATCTCCATCCCTTTTTTGGATCGCTAAAGAAAAAAAAAAACGCTTGCAAAAATGCCAAAGTTGAAACCCACATGGCATTTTTCTTGGTGTTTTTTCATTCCCTTAGACTTCTATGGGAGAAAAACGTCACGATTTCAGTGAAAAATAAGTCTCAACATGCTGCGATTTTGAAAAACTGCCAAGGAGCAGGAAAACACCAAAGAGGAGTGGAAAAAATGCCAAAAGGATAAAAAAAATGCCAAGTGGAAAAGGCATTTTGTGTTTTCCTACTGACTTGCAGCTAACATCTGGGGCAGATTTGGCATTTTTCTTTGCAGAAACTTAGCCTTAAAGGGGTACTCCACCCAGGGCTGCAATCAGAAATTTTGGGGCCCCTTACACAGCTTGTAGTCTGCAGAGTCGCTGCCGCACAGGAACCCCAAGCTGGAGTGAGGGGACGCAGCCTCTGGCTCCTTCCTGTCACGTCAGCCATCGCAGCCGAGAGCACGTTCAACATTGTGTGCGTCTTAAAGGTGTACTCAGTGTTGAATGCTGCGGCTCAGGAATTCAGGTGTCCCCTCTCTTCACCCCATGGCTCAGTTGCAGGGGGTGTACCGGTCCCAGCATGTGGCAGCCCTAGGGCCCCACAATGTATGATCACGGGGAGTCCCAACGGCCAGACCCCCCACGATTAGACATCTTATCCCCTATTCTTAGAATAGGGGATAGAATGTCTAGGGTGGAGTACCACTTTAAAATGAGCATGTACATGTAGAAAGCAGTTTTTCAATAAATGTCCCCTTTTTTATGTCTTTTTTTTATGTCAGTTTTCCAATCAATGTCCCCTTTTTTGTCTTTTTTTTATGTCGGTTTTTCAATAAATGTCCCCTTTTTTAACTACATGCATTAACCTTTTCGGCAATTCGTGCACTAGTGGCTCTTCTGATGGATAAGGATATCATATTTATCTATTTGTCTATCTATCTGTGTCGTATCAGTATGCTGCATGCTATGCACCCCACACTGCCTGTACTAATGCCATGGTGGGATGGCGGGTAGCGATTATTTATTGTGTAAAGGTCACATCTATCAGTCAAAAGCATGAATGTCAGCCAAGGCTGCAGACGATAAATGTAGGAGGCTGCTTGATCTGGGCAGCTGTAGGTAGACATCTATAATATATTAGCACCATACATACCACATTGTATACAATTTCTCAAAAATAAAATGATGGAAAAAGTGCATTTTTTCATTTTGGCTATATTGTTGCGTACCATGGGACCCGGATGAATTGTATTTAGAATCTGTTAATAGAATATTCTGGGCGGAAAGCATGAATAATACAGAATTATTGTATAAGAAGGTCTGGTCCTATAGATTTCCATGGCAACAGGGATTGTAAGGAAGCTGCGGGAAGGTAGACTCGCCTAAAGGGAGCGGGCTCCATTCTGCACACATAAAGCCTGACCTTTCCGACACAATGGCGCTGATCTTCAGGGCTCCTGCTAAGATGAATGCTTCACTCATCACAAATGTCTTTTCATGCTCACTTACCAAATGTCACTCAGTTAAAGGATACAAATATTATTTTCATTAGATTTGGTGGAGTTCCTGACTGGCGAATCACTACTTCTACAGGCTGGGGTTCAGCATACACTATATGGACAAAAATATCAGGACACTACACCTACAGGAGCTTTTAGGACATCCCATTCTAAATCCATTGCCATTAATACATAGTTGGTCCCACCTTAGCTGGTATATTAGCTTGCTTTCTTCTAGGAAGTCTTTCTACAAGATTTTGCAGTGTATCTGTGGGAATTTTTGCCCATTCATCCAGAAGAGCATTTGTGAGGTCAGACACTTATGTTGGGTCACAGGGCTTGGCGCACAGTCGCTGTTGTTGTTCATGCTAAAGGTGCCCTGTTCGGGCCAGTCAGGTTCTTCTGCACCAGACTCGCCCAACCATGCCTGTATGGATCTTGCTTTATACACTGGGACGTAGTCATGCTGAAATAGATAAGAGCTGAGCCCACACTGTTGCTACAAAGTTGGAAACATACAAATGTCTATAATATCCTGGTATGCTGAAACCTTAAAGGGGTATTCCAGGCCAAAACTTTTTTTTATATATCAACTCGCTCCGGAAAGTTAAACAGATTTGTAAATTACTTCTATTAAAAAATCTTAATCCTTCCAATAGTTATTAGCTTCTGAAGTTGAGTTGTTGTTTTCTGTCTAACTGCTCTCTGATGACTCACGTCCCGGGAACTGTGCAGTTCCTATGGGGATAATCTCCCATCATGCACAGCTCCCGGGACGTGACATCATCATTGAGCAGTTAGACAGAAAACTTCAGAAGCTAATAACTATTGGAAGGATTAAGATTTTTTAATAGAAATAATTTACAAATCTGTTTAACTTTCCGGAGCCAGTTGATATATATCGCGGCGTCCCGAACAGCTTGCAGGACACCGGGAGGGCCCTTACCTGCCTCCTCGGTGTCCGATCGGCGAATGACTGCTCCTTGCCTGAGATCCAGGCAGGAGCAGTCAAGCGCCGATAACACTGATCACAGGCGTATTAATACACGCCTGTGATCAGGATGAGAGATCAGTGTGTGCAGTGTTATAGGTCCCTATGGGATCTATAACACTGCAAAAAAAAAAGTTAAAAAAAAGTGTTAATAAAGGTCATTTAACCCCTTCCCTAATAAAAGTTTGAATCACCCCCCTTTTCCCATAAAAAAAAATAAAACAGTGTAAAAAAAAATAAAAATAAACATATGTGGTATCGCCGCGTGCGTAAATGTCCAAACTATAAACATATATCATTAATTAAACCGCACGGTCAATGGCGTACGCGCAAAAAAATTCCAAAGTGAAAAAAAGCGCACTTTTGGTCACTTTTTATACCATTAAAAAATGAAGAAAAAGTGATCAAAAAGTCCGATCAAAACAAAAATCATACCGATAAAAACTTCAGATCACGGCGCAAAAAATGAGTCCTCATACCGCCCTGTACGTGGAAAAATAAAAAAGTTATAGGGGTCAGAAGATGACATTTTTAAACGTATACATTTTCCTGCATGTAGTTATGATTTTTTCCAGAAGTGCGACAAAATCAAACCTAAATAAGTAGGGTATCATTTTAACCGTATGGACCTACAGAATAATGATAAGGTGTAATTTTTACCGAAATATGCACTGCGTAGAAACAGAAGCCCCCAAAAGTTACAAAATGGCGTTTTTTCTTCGATTTTGTCGCACAATGAGTCCTTAAGGGGTTAATACTAGAGGTGCACCGAAATGGAAATTTCAGAACCGAAACGAAACCGAAATAAAAAAAAATGTCCGGCCGATACCGAAACCGAAAATGACTTCTCCCCGTCTTCTGGTAAAATGCAGTGCTCCGCTCATTAGATTAGATTCCCCCACATTAGATTGCCAGCTCCCCCACATTAGGTCGGGAGTTCCCCCCCCCAATAGTAGGCAGCTCCCCCCCAATAGTAGGCAGCTCCCCCACAATAGTAGGCAGCTCCCCCACATTAGGTCAGCATTTCCCCCACAATAGTAGGCAGGTTCCCCACAATAGTAGGCAGTTCCCCCACAATATTAGGCAGCTCCCCCCAACAATATTAGGCAGCTCCCCCCCACATTTGTAGGCAGCTCCCCCCCCATTAGGTCAGCAGTTCCCCCACAATAGTAGGCAGCTTCCCCCCACCCCACAGACATACAGCTTTCAGCCATATACAGTGTATGGCTGGAGGCTATATGTCTGTACTGCTGCCCCCACAGTGATCCGGTCACCGCTCCTCCGGCCCGGGGTCACATCTACTGCTATGGACCATAGCAGTAGGTGCCGGGACCGGGGGAGCGGTGACCGGAACACTGAACAAGATGACGCGGTCACTTACCAGGCCCCGGCCGCGTGCGTTCTCCTGCGACAAACCTGCGGTCCTCCTGCGTCTCTATGGTTGTACGCACGGGACGTCAGTGACGTCCCGTGCGTGCGACCATAGAGGGGGAGAAGCGAGGGACCGAAGGAGGATCGCAGGAGGACGCCGGGGAATGGTGAGTGACTGGCGGACATCCTTATGTCCCGAAAAGATTTTTCAGGACACAGGGATGTCCGGGATAGGATTAGGAATACTTCTTTTTATGTGCCCGGGCCGGCTCCCGTGTGTGGCTGTAGGCGGGGGCCGACCAGAGGATATAAAAACTAAGACTATATACTAAAAACCAGGGGGCCTCCAGCTGTTGTGAAACTACAACTCCCAGCATGCCCGGACAGACTTTGCCGGTCCGGGCATGCTGGGAGTTGTAGTTTCACAACAGCTGGAGGCCCCCTGGTTTTTAGTATACAATATTAGGTTTTATATGCTCTGGCCGGCCCCCGCCTGCAGCCACACACGGGAGCCGGCCCGGGCACATAAAAAGAAGTATTCCTATCCCGGAGAGCGAGCCCCCCCAGATGTTGTGCCCGGAGCGGCCGCCCCCCCCCTGCACCCCCCACGAGTGCCTCTGCCACTGGCAGTGTTTGCAACTTGTGCTGTGGGCGGGCAGGGGAGGTGGGTCATTCTCGGGACATTTTTTGTTGTTTCGGCATTTCCCCGAAACAGCTATTTTCGGCCGATATGTATCAACCGCCGATATATCGGTGCATCCCTAGTTAATACTTCCCTTCACTGCTTGATGGCATAGTGCTTGGTGGTGGGGAGCACCAAGAACTATGCCTTTAAAGTGTACCTGTCGTCAACAAAAACATTTTTTATAATGTAGATTATACCATTATATATATATATATCTTTATGAGGAGTCCAAATACAGGAAGTGAGGGTGGACAAGCAGGGCTCTGTACACTGAGGACAAGCAGGACAGTGTGCACAGAGGCTCTCTAACATGCTCCTGGCTCATACATCAGGATGATTGACAATCCAGCAGTCTGCACAGATCCCTGCTTGTCCTACTCTCACTTCCTGTTTTTGGACTCCTCATAGAGTCACACAGACAATAGCTGAAGGGACAGCCTTTTTTTTTTACCCAAAAATATACACAATTTTTAACCAATGTGTATTACAAATATACATATAATGGTATTATCTACATTATATAAAAAGATACACTTTAAGCAGTCCAGTGGTGGCATGGTTTACACACCTGGATTTGGGGATTTTCTGTCATTCTTCTCTGCAGATCCTTTCAAACTCAGGATGTGATGTGAACCATCAGTGGAAGCTTTTTTCAAGTCTCTTCAGAAAAAAAGTCACATCTCTGGCTGGGCCACTTAAAGACATTCACAGAATGTTCCCTAAGTCACTTCAGTGTTGTCTTGACTGTGTGTTAAGGGTCCATGGGGGAGATTTATCTCATACAATGAAGGTAGAGGGTGCAGTTCGCACCTGCGTGTGTTGTAGTGCACCTGAGTCTCCACAGCTTCTCAGTGGAGATTTATCTCATACAATGAAGGTAGAGGGTGCAGTTCGCACCTGCGTGTGTTGTAGTGCACCTGAGTCTCCACAGCTTCTCAGTGGAGATTTATCTCATACAATGAAGGTAGAGGGTGCAGTTCGCACCTGCGTGTGTTGTAGTGCACCTGAGTCTCCACAGCTTCTCAGTGGAGATTTATCTCATACAATGAAGGCAGAGGGTGCAGTTCGCACCTGCGTGTGTTGTAGTGCACCTGAGTCTCCACAGCTTCTCAGTTTTTCACAACCTGTGTAGAGAAGGGCTGGTGCAGTTGCCCATAGCGACCAATCAGATTACTTCTTTAATTATTCAGAGGCCTTTTTTTTATTAAAGAAGCGATCTGATTGCATGCGACGGGCACTGCACCACTTGTAAGAGGTCAGTCTTCGACCGGCCTAGTCTGAGGTCCAATCAGTCTGGAACATGGTTTAATATCTCTGCATATTTCTCCACTCAGCTTTCCCTTAACCCTTACCAATCTCTCCATACAAACTGCTGAAAAACACCCCCCACAGCATGATGCTGCCCCCACCATTCTTCACTGTAGGGATGGTATTGGGCAGGTCATAAGCAATACCTGGTTTCCTCCAGACATGATGCTTAGAATTGAGGCCAAACTGAAATTTTGGGTTTAGGTAAATGTTGGGTCTATATAAAAAATATCTTCAATCTGCACACAGGGGTGATTTATCAAAGCCAGGTAGAGGAAAAGTTGACCAGTTGCTCATAGCCACCAATCAGATTGCTTATTTTAGTTTTGAGAGACCCTTATAAAAATGAAAGAAGCGATCTGATTGGTTGCTATGGGAAATTGCACCACCCTTCCTCTACACAGGTTTTGATAAATCTCCCCCAGAATCTATATAGCTCAGCCAGAGTGACGATTAGGTTCTCAGTCACCTATCTTACTGAGGCCCATCTATCCCAATTACTTAGTTTGGTGGGATAGCCATTAACCCCTTAAGGACACAGCCCCTTTTCACCTTAAGGACTGAGCCCTTTTTCGCAATTCTGACCACCGTCGCTTTACGAATTAATAACTCGAAAATGCTTTTACCGTATATTCTGATTCTGAGATTGTTTTTTCATGACATATTCTACTTTGTTTTGGTGGTAAATTTTCGGTGTTACTTGCATCCTTTTTGGTGAGAAATCCCAAAATGTCATGAACATTTTGAAAATTTTGCATTTTTCAAACTTTGAAGCTCTCTACTTGTAAGGAAAATGGATATTCCCAATAAATTTTATTTTTATTCACAAACACAATATGTCCACTTTATGTTGGCATCATAAAATGGACATATTTTAGCTTTTTGAAAAAATTAGAGGGCTTCAAAGTAGAGAAGCAATTTTCAAAAATTTCATGAAAATTGCTAAATCTGAAGGGACAGATGTTACAGAACTAAAACTCCCAGCATGCCTGGGCAGTCTAGGCATGCTGAGAGTTGTAGTTTGGCAACATCCGGAGGCCTACCGTTTAGGCACCACTGTAACAGTGGTCTCGAAACTGTGACCCTCCAGATGTTGCAAAACTACAACTCCCAGCATGCCCAGACAGCCTTTGCCTGTCTGGACATGCTGGGAGTTGCAGTTTGGCCTTCCTAGTGGTTGCCACAGTAAAGATCACTTTACTTTCACTTTCATTCCCCCCCCCCCCATGTAGTTTCCCTACCTGAGCCAGGATCCAGCAGTCTCCAGCGAAGATCGGGGATCCCCAGGCATCTTCTCCTGCAGGTACCGGCCTCCATCTTCTTCCCACGATCCCCTCGACATCCAGGGGTGGGTAGAACGGGGGGGAGGGGGGGGGGGTTGTCATGGCAATCCACTGTCCTGCCCTGCCATTGGTCAGAATCAGTTCTGACCAATGGCAGGGGATAGGAGGAAATCGCAGCACTGCGACCTCGCTCCTAACCCTCAGGATGATCAGGGCTGTCCCCGACAGCTCCGATCATCCCTATTTTCTGGGTGATCGGTTCACCAGAGATCCAATCAGCCCGGAATAGCAGAAAATCACATGTTCTGAGTAATGGCAGGGGATAGGAGTAGATCGCAGCTTTGCGATCTCACTCCAATCCTTTAGGCTGATCTGGGGTGTTGCTGACAACTCCGATCAGCCCTTTTTTCCGGGTGATCGGGTCACCAGAGACCCGATCAGCCCGGAATTGGAGAAAATCGCATGTCTGAATTGACATGCGATTTTCTGCGATCGCCGACATGGGGGCGTCTCAGGACCCCCCTCGGCGATGTGCCGGGATGCCTGCTGAATGATTTCAGCAGGCATTCCGGTCCGGTCCCCAACCGGCTAGCGGCGGGGACCGGAATTCCCACGGGCGTATGCATATGCCCAACGTCCTTAACCCCTTAAGGACTCAGCCCATTTTGGCCTTAAGGACTCAGACAATTAAATTTTTACGTTTTCATTTTTTCCTCCTCGCCTTCTAAAAATCATAACTCTTTTATATTTTTATCCACAGACTAGTATGAGGGCTTGTTTTTTGCGCGACCAGTTGTCCTTTGTAATGACATCACTCATTATATCATAAAATGTATGGCGCAACAAAAAAACACTATTTTTGTGGGGAAATTAAAACGAAAAACGCAATTTTGCTAATTTTGGAAGGTTTTGTTTTCACGCCGTACAATTTATGGTAAAAATTATATGTGTTCTTTATTCTGAGGGTCAATAAGATTAAAATGATACCAATTATTATATACTTTTATATTATTGTTGCGCTTAAAAAAAATCACAAACTTTTTAACCAAATTAGTACGTTTATAACCCCTTTATTTTGATGACCTCTAACTTTTTTATTTTTTCGTATAAGCGGCGGTATGGGGGCTAATTTTTTGCGCCATGATCTGTACTTTTTTTTGATACCACATTTGCATATAAAAAACTTTTAATACATTTTTTATAATTTTTTTTTAATAAAATGTATTAAAAAAGTAGGAATTTTGGACTTTTTTTTTTTTTCCGTTCACGCCGTTCACCGTACTGGATCATTAACATTTTATTTTAATAGTTCGGACATTTACGCACGCGGCGATACCAAATATGTCTATAAAAAATGTTTTTTACGCTTTTTGGGGGTAAAATAGGAAAAAACGGACGTTTTACTTTATTATTGGGGGAGGGGATTTTTCACTTTTTTTTACTTTTACTTTTAGATTTTTTTACATTTTTTTTTACACTTGAATAGTCCCCATAGGGGACTATTCATAGCAATACCATGATTGCTAATACTGATCTGTTCTATGTATAGGACATAGAACAGATCAGTATTATCGGTCATCTCCTGCTCTGGTCTGCTCGATCACAGACCAGAGCAGGAGACGCCGGGAGCCGGACGGAGGAAGGAGAGGGGACCTCCGTCCGGCGTTCTGAATGATCGGATCCCCGCAGCAGCACTGCGGGCGATCCGATCGTTCATTTAAATCGCGAACTGCCGCAGATGCCGGGATCTGTATTGATCCCGGCACCTGAGGGGTTAATGGCGGACGCCCGCGAGATCGCGGGCGTCGGCCATTGCCGGCGGGTCCCTGGCTGCGATCAGCAGCCGGGATCAGCCGCGCATGACACGGGCATCGCTCCGATGCCCGCGGTTATGCTTAGGACGTAAATGTACGTCCTGGTGCGTTAAGTACCACCTCACCAGGACGTACATTTACGTCCTGCGTCCTTAAGGGGTTAAGGACTCGGGATGCAGGGCGTATGCATACGCCCGGCGTCCTTAAAAGGTTAATAGGACGAGGTTGTTCCAAATTTCTTCCTTTTAGAATTATAGAGGCCACTGTGCTTTCAGGACTTTCAATGCAGCAGAAAAGTTTGTGCACTTTTTTCCAGACCTGTGTCTCCAAACAATCCTGTCTCTGAGCTCTACAGCCTGTTCTTTTTCTACTCATAGCTTTTGTTTTTTTGCTCTGATATGCATTGTTATCATTGTTATAGACAGGATTGCGTCTTACCAAATCATGTCCAATCAAATGAATTGGACTTCAGTCAAGTTATAGAAACATCTAAAAGTTAACCAAGAGCAATGGGAGGCCCTAGACTTAAATTTAATTGTCATAGCAAAGAGTCTAAGTACTTCTGTCCATGCAAAAATTTTTATTTACATTTTTTATGATTTATCAATACTTTATACATGAATGATTGGGAAATGTAGATTTTTTTTATTTTATTTTAAACATAAAGCATCTAAAAACATTCCGAATGCATTATAGGTGTAGGAGCTGTAGTGGTGGGATGCTGCCCTCCTTGGGATGTATGTTGCAGACCTGAATCTTGAGTCCATTTCTTAAAGAAAGGCACATATTTTTGATGGTCATATAATAGTAACAGTTTTTCGACTAGGTATTACTCTTAGACTTGCTGGGAACAGTCTCTTTAATAGCAGAACAGTTGCAGTAAACTGTAGAGGCTATTTTCAGGTCTAAGATCAGGTGACGCCCCAGATGTCTGCTAGCTTCTTCCTCAATCTTTTATGAAAAGTTTAAGGTAGGCTACCAATTACCACAACAAAAGCTGCCTGACACTATTCACGGGTTAGTCACTTGTATTCAGTGCATATGTTCTTACAGGGGTTTCTTCAAGATTCCACTTCTCATAGGGGCCACACTGTAAATTACCTATTTCCAGACCATTTCAGGCTAGTTCATGCATCGGTTTCTCTACTAGGACGTGAGAGCCTGCCGGCGCCTGCGCTTTTGTTAGAGCAGAGCGCAGGCGCAGGCGCAGGCTCTAACATCCTAGTGATGTGAGAGTGAATACTTTTCCATATTAATTACTGGGGCTGGGCAGAGAGGGGAATATTGGGGCGGCAGGGGAGCACGGCAAGCCGGCTCCATGCCTCCATTGTGCACAGAAGAAAGAAGACACATAACTCTGGCAATACTTCACCAATTTACGTAAGTGACCACTCACTTTAACCAAGTATATTGGGTTTAGTGAAAGTAAACAGCCTGTCAGTTTCGCTTTAAGTGTATTGGATTACATAAAGCTAGTGCACAGCACTTTACGACACAGTAATAAACAGTGTAAAAAAATAATATATAAAATGTTCAATGGGGGCAAATGTAGACCACCTGGCGACAGACAGAATGCATATGTCTCTGTAGTACTCGGCTTTAGAGATGAGTAAAGTTACAGTGATTCGATACGAACTTCTCGGCTCGGCAGTTGCTGACTTTAGCCTGCATAAATTAGTTCAGCTTTCAGGTGCTCCGATGGGCTGGAGACTCTCTCCTAGGACTGTATCCACCTTTTCCAGCCCACCAGAGCACCTGAAAGCTGAACTAATTTATGCAGGCTAAAGTTAGCAACTGCCGAGCCAAGAAGTTTGTGACGAATCGAATCACTGTAACTTCACTCATCTCTACTCGGCTTTACAGGCTCCATACACATGACTCTGCCATGTGCATGAGGCATTAACAAAACAAGAAAACTTCTTTATAGTTGCTCCAAATTGGATCTTCAATGTAATTCTCTTGTAGGGTTTGATTATAAATTAATACATGATCTGCTGCCAGCAGTTCTGTCGTGTATATTGCAGAAACCTTGTGAAACACTGTCTGTTTACGCTCAGGACCATCTATTCTGTGGTGACTTTTGCGGCACCTTTGGTTGTCCACACTAAATGACATTTCTGTACTCATAAGAGCCAATGTCTTAGACACTGTAAGGAAAGCTGCTGGGAAGAAACCAACCATCAGTTGTAAACATTATGGCACACTTATAAAAATTGATGTGTGTCATGTTTATGAAAAACTTACTCCATTTTTTTTTTGGTATTGGGATATGTATGACAGATTGAAAAAATAGGCTGCCCGCCCCTCAAATGGGAGGTATGAAGTTATAAGGCATGTTCACACTATGGGATTTCCGAGCTGAGAAATTCAGCTCAGAAAATTCTGGTGCAGCTGCTTCCTATTGTTTTCAGTGAGATACTGCTGCACTGTACACACTGCAGAAATTCCAATTCCGGACTCAACATAATGGGCCTGTAAGCTTTCAATAGCTTAAAGTGGTACTCCGCCCCTAGACATCTTATCCCCTATCCAAAGGATAGGGCATAAGATGTCTGAACGCGGGGTTCCCGCTGCTGGGACCCCCGCAATCTCCTTGCAGCACCCGGCATTTGTTTAGAATGTGTTCTAAACAAACGCCGGGTGCTGCAGAGAGACCACGAGGGGTCCCAGCGGCAGGACCCCTGCAATCAGACATCTTATGCCCTATCATTTGGATAGGGGATAAAATGTCTAGGGGCGGAGTACCGCTTTAAGCCCCATGACCAAGTAATCCCAATATGACTATTTATGTAAATCTTTCTTTTTTCTGCATGTTTTAGACTATTAACAATGATGATATAAATGTGTAGGACAATTCTATAAGGCTGAAATCATACCCTGTATTCCATGTTTTTGTTTCAATAGGTAATCAACCTTCCCCCTTAAACTCAGTAGAAGGCTTTAACATGGTGAAAAAGAGATGGGAATTTTTGCCATCCATGCCAACAGGAAGATGTTCATGCTCAAGCATTCAGTCCGACAACATGCTCTTCGTTATCGGTGGAGTAGCACAGGGGCCCAGCAGTGCTGTGGAAGCTTTATGTGTCTTGGAGGACATATGAGAAGGACCTTAAAAATCATGAAAACTTAACCAACAATGTTGGTAGTGGAAAGTGCCTGATCATCTCTGGTCATGTAGATTGGAGACTTACAATGTTCGATTATCTGCTGTTCTTCAGTCAAACATAAAAAGCAGAAGATGGATGAAGACCAAGGAGAGGTATCTCTCGATGATCCCAGGACATTATTAGTCATGGTCACCTTTATATAAGGCCAAGTATAGATTCATCCGAGTAGTGCAGTTGAGTAAGACCAACTGAGTAATATTCTAGGAGTAAAGTAGAGAGCTGTATCCAAACTGACTCACACATATGGAAGCATATGGAAGATGATACAAAAAGATAAAGTAGACCAAAAATAAGGTAGTAGAAAGTAATATTTACTAATATGATTGACAATCCTACTTGTATTAATTCAAAAACTTGTCCATTGTTGTTAAGTTTGGATGTTTAAAGCCAGATTCTTACTGTATGTTTTGGACAACATGTGACTCTTTATAAGGGATTTATTTTTTATTAAGATTTTGTTTTCTGTTTTCAACACGCAATTGTCTTAAAAATTATTCAGTGTATGCATAAACTATATGATAAAAAGTTTCAGCAAACAACCAAATATTGTCTCTCTATTCATTGTTGGGGATGGGTAGACTAGAATGGGCATGAACAAGGCTAGAGTTTGTACTTGTTTTATCCATTTATCTGTTATACTTCACATCTGTAAGTTAAAGAAATTTGCAAATACTTTGCCGTACATTGTGTGTTTTACTCTATGATATGGCTTGCTTCTGCAATAGATTTGCTACTGATGGCCTGCATAATATATATATATATAGGAGTTATGTTTAACATTAGTAACAGAACCAAGACTTCGTTATTGGTCTACAGCATAGGCGAGTGCAGAATTTAGCATTTCCCAAACCTTGCCCCTATCCACGAACAGATGCCAGGATCCTCCCTAAAGAATAGTTACCCAAGTCCTGGAGGCATCTTCAAGTACATGAGTACACTCAAACGCCTGAATATATCAGAGTGTCCCATATGCCTAAACATATTCATAGTGTTCCAGACTGCATCAGTTTTATGCTACCTGTGGTGTGGTGGGAAACATAAAACTTATGATGATAACAGCAATAATGTTGTCTGTCCGTCACCTGAGATTAGGAGGAACCTTTCTTACTGACAGACTGACTATTATTACCAAAACAGATCATGTAAGTGATTACAGTGCATTTATATCCAGTGATCCCTTGTATGCCTAAACAATACCGCCACACCATAACCACTATCATTACCACTTCACACCATATAAGTGATTACAGTCATAATTTATATCCCGTGATGCCCCTATATGCTGCCTAAATTTTACTACCACACCATAACTGCTATAATTACCCCAGCAGACCAAATAAGTGATTATAGTGGAGTTACATCTGGTGACTCACAGATGACCTTTCTCTGATCTGAGTGTACACTTTTTCTTCCCTACCCAAACCATCATAAGGATTTTTTCCAGCCACAACTTGTCTCCACAGAGGTCTACACATTTAGGTTCTGCCCTATAGCTATTTTTCCTTGTTCTCTTGTAGATAGTTGATCCCTGTAGGAAGAGCCCCCGAAGACAGTTACTACCTGTAGGAGGAGTCCCTTGAGATAGTTGCCGCTTGTAGGTAGTTTGCCCCTTGTAAGGTAGTTCTATGCCATATGTAGGTAGTTTCCCCCACCCCCTTTTAGGTAGTTCTCCCTGTATATAGGCCCCCATATAGGTATTTCTCCCCCCTGGAGGTAGTGCTCCCCTGAATATAGGTAGCTTCTTTTCCCCCTAAAGGTAGTTTCCCCCTGTATATAGGTCCCCATAAAAGTTTTATTCCCCATATGTAAATCCTCCCTTTGTTAAGAACCCCATGTAGGTAGCCCTGCCCCCTTTAGGTAGTTTTCCCATGTTTATAGTTCCCCATATAGGTAGTTCCCCCTGTATTTAGGTGGTAGTCCAAAAGCCCCCAAACCCCCCAATTTCCCCAAACCCCCGAGGTAGTTTCCCCCTGTGTACAAATATCCATATAGGTAGTTCCCCCCTCTGTATATTGGTCCCCATAGATTCCCCCTCCCTGTAGGTAGTTATATCGGTCCCTATATAGCTGCCCCCCACACCCTGTAGGTAGTTCCCCCATGTATATAGGTCCCATCTAACTAGTCTACCTGTAGGTAGCTTTCCCCCTGTATTTAGGTCCCTATATAGGTAGTCTTCCCTTGAAAATGTCACAAAATATCCCTCTCCTCTACTACTGACCCCATTGGTAGCTGCTATGTTTGCTTCTCTGTTATCGTTGATGCCCGCTTAGATCATAGAAGGAAAGTACAACTTTATGTAAGTAGGGCAATGTGAAAGTGGAGCTGCACACCACTTAAACACTGTGTCTCATGGTAGTTACAGCATTGCTTACTTCTATGACGACATGACGGCCTCATCTGTATTTGAATAGCCTTTTTTTTTATTGTTTCTCTGTATTTTCATGTTGTGTTGCAGCCAGCAGGATTTTTGGCAGTAGCGATTATTTCTGACTGTCCCTGTGGGTAATATAGAATAAAGTTGTTCTCTTTTCACAAAGTGAAAATAGCAGCAGGCAACCTGAACATGGAGCGAGGTGACAGACTTGTCTTGTAGCATTGCCCAATTTTAGCCATGCAGTGAATTGTTTTGAATGCCCATGTTTTGCCATTGGGAATTTATGATTTCTTTGTCATGTGGTCAAGTTTCCACCAGAATATTTTTTACATTTTATTTAAGCTCCTCTACATTGTATACATCAATTATATCTCTTATTTTAGGTTCTCATTTATAGCTACACTGACTAATGTACCGGGTGCTTCACCCCTCCCCAGTACAGTGGGCACCATTGCTGCCAAATGAAATTCTGGCCAAAGCCTCTACCAAACATTATAGCTTCCTCCACCATAGTGTGAAGTGCTGGGGTTAATGACGTGTTGGTGTACTGTGGGGTCATGGGACCATAAGAATGTTCATGATGCCAGGAGTGTTACCACCACACTTCCAAGGATGAAGTGGTTGCTGGTTGCCGGTGCCAAGTGTCGGGTAAGAAATACCACAAATGCAAGGTTAGGGAAACTTTATTTCAGCTGATATAGCAAGTACAGTTCAGTTTAGGTGTGAGATATGCTGAAGAACCACAGTTGCTTTTTGGCACTTTGGGACTTGTAGTCCTCCACGACTTAGAAATACAGTGGGGCAAAAAAAGTATTTAGTAAGCCACCAGTTGTGCAAGTTCTCCCACTTAAAAAGATGAGAAAGGCCTGTAATTTTCATCTTAGGTAAACCTCAACTATGAGAGACATAATGAGGAAAAAAATCCATAAAATCACATTGTCTGATTTTTAAAGGATTTATTTGCAAATTATGGTGGAAATAAGTATTTGGTCAATAATAAAAGTTAATCTCAATATTTTGTTGTATACCCTTTGTGGGCAATGACAGAGGTCAAACGTTTTCTGTAAGTCTCCACAAGGTTTTCACACACGGTTGCTGGTATTTTGTCCCATTCCTCGATGCAGATCTCCTCTAGAGCAGTGATGTTTTGCAGCTGTCGCTGGGCAATACGGACTTTCAACTCCCTCCAAAGGTTTTCTATGGGGTTGAGATCTGGAGAGTGGCTAGGCCACTCCAGGACCTTGAAATGCTTCTTATGAAGCCACTCCTTTGTTGCCCGGGCGGTGTGTTTGGGATCATTGTCATGCTGAAAGACCCAGCCATGTTTCATCTTCAATGCCCTTGCTGATGGAAGGAGGTTTTCACTCAAAATCTCATGATACTTGGTCCCATTCATTCTTTCCTTTACACGAATCAGTCGTCCTGGTCCCTTTGCTGAAAAACAGCCCCAAAGCATGATGTTTCCACCCCCATGCTTCACAGTAGGTATGGTGTTCTTTCGATGTAACTCAGCATTTTTCTTCTCCAAACACAACGAGTTGAGTTTTTACCAAAAAGTTCTACTTTGGTTTCATCTGACCATATGACATTCTCCCAATGCTCTTCTGGATCATCCAAATGCTCTCTAACAAACTTCAGATGGGCCCAGACATGTACTGGCTTAAGCAGGGGTATGTCTGACACTACATGATTTGAGTCCCTGGCAGCATAGTGTGTTACTGATTGTAGCCTTTGCTACTTTGGTCCCAGCTCTGTGCAGGTCATTCATTAGGTCCCCCCATGTGGTTCTGGGATTTTTGCTCACCTGGGGTGAGATCTTGCATGGAGCCCCAGATCGAGGGAGATTATCAGTGGTCTTGTATGTCTTCCATTTTCTAATAATTGCTCCCACAGTTGATTTCTTCTCACCAAGCTGCCAGCCTATTGCAGATTCAGTCTTCCCAGCCTGGTGCAGGTCTACAATTTTGTTTCTGGTGTCCTTCGACAGGCCTTTGGTCTTGGCCATAGTGGAGTTTGGAGTGTGACTGTTTGAGGTTGTGGACAGGTGTCTTTTATACTAATAACAAGTTAAAACAGGTGCCATTAATACAGGTAACGAGTGGAGGACAGAGGATACTCTTAAAGAAGCAGTTACAGGTCTGGGAGAGCCAGAAATCTTGCTTGTTTGTAGGCGACCAAATACTTATTTTCCACCATAATTTGCAAATAAATTCTTTAAAAATCAGACAATGTGATTTTATGGATTTTTTTTTCCTCATTCTGTCTCTCATAGTTGAGGTATACCTATGATGAAAATTACAGGCCTCTCTCATCTTTTTCAGTGGGAGAACTTGCACAATTGGTGGCTGACTAAATACTTTTTTGCCCCACTGTAGCTTAGACTGATCTGAACTTGACTTGGACAGACTGACTGACCGGGACTTTATTGAAATAAAGCTTGACTTGACTTTGGAGCTGACAATCACTAACTCTCGCAACTTTACATGTAGAATCCAGTGTAAGGGCTTACCGTCAAGATGGACTTGTATAGACCAGAGCTGCTGAAGGCTTTTACTCACGTTATCCTCTTCTTTGACAATAATAAAATTAAGTTTAAACAAACTATAAACCCATATATCTTGGGAAAGGAAGAGCGTATAAAAAACTATAATAAGATGTGCGATCAGGACATTCTAAGCTATTTAATGATAATGCAATCTCATTTTTTTAGTTGGCCAAAGGTCCTCTTTAATAGCATATTGTAGGGATATTTTAGGCATTTATGTGCTAGGAATAACTCTTTAATGCCCAGGGACAAATTTTACTTTCCGCCAAAACCTAGTTGGGTTCTGATAAATAAAGGATTTTATGTATATCCAATTTTTATTAGTTCTCCCTTGTAGCTCTACTGTCCTATATGTAGGCTTCTAGAGATATCTTTTTGTCCTTTCAATGCTCCTACACAGACATTAATGTATAGATATCGATTCCCACATATTTACTGTTTTCTCAGCACAGTGCATTTATTAGATTGATTTTGTATATTGACATTGCGATCTGTGGCCTTATACCGACCACTAATCTTTTATTTGTATACAGGTGACCAGCAGTTTTCTCAATCCTATGACTAAGATTTCTGAACTTCTACAGCTTATCTGAAGGCCAGAACAAAACCATTTTTAAAAGCAATAATACCTGACAGGGCAGAGCTACATATCCGCTATTACTAGGACAGTGAGATAAGATTTAGAGGTAGGAAAGTGAAAGGCCTCATGTCTCTTTCTTGTTCTCAGCCTAATTGGAATTTTGTTTTGACAAATAGATCTGAACAAATAATAAGACAACAAGAACAGTATATATCTGTATCTATCTGCCTGGAAATATTCATTTGGATTATTTCACCCCTTTTCCCCAAAGAAGATGTACTAAAGACCGTAATTTGTCTATTTATGTGACATTGTTTAAGGTCTAAAATTGGTTACATTTTGGCTGCTTGAAGTGACACTAGGGAAAGTTAAACGAAGACATGTTTATTATAGCGTCTAATGGGAACTGAATGCAGTAAGCTTCTAAGCTACCCCTTGAGGCAGAATATCATAATTTAATTATATGGCAAAACAGGTAATAGGGAATATAAAACTCTGTATCAGGAAACCAGAATTCTAGCCCCATTAAAGAGCCATTGTGTATTATGGCCTTGTCAGCAAGTAACCTTGGTCTTTGACACGTTTAGTAACAACCAATAATGGCTTCATTGCAGTATTGATCTATATTGGTCAAAATCAGTTTCAGACCAAAGTCCCCCAATCTGATTTTGTTAAAGCTATTACAGACTTTATAATGTTACAGATGATGTTTGCTAGAAACAGTAATACCCAGATACATAAATATAAAATATACATGTCATTCTAGGACATAAGGAACTTTTTGTTTTGTTGATGTTGCAGAGGAGTCCTGTGTCTTGTAGGTTTCTCAATGGGACCAACCTGACCTAGATCTTCTCTCTCTATAGGCTTTATTAAAAAAAAAAAAAAAAAAAAAAAAAAAAAAAACAGCAATTTCCATTTCGAATTGTTCTCATCTACAGGTATATAAGAGAATATTTGCATTACCTTAACCCCTTAATGACCAAGCCCATTTTCACCTTAAGGACCAGGCCAATTTTATTTTAGCGTTTTCGTTTTTTCCTCCTCGCCTTCTAAAATCCATAACTCTTTTATATTTCCATCTAACAACCCATATAAGGGCTTGTTTTTTGCGTGACCAATTGAACTTTGTAATGAAACCCCTTATTTTACCATAAAATGTACAGCAAACCCAAAAATAAATTTTTTAGGGAGGAAATGTAAATGAAAACCAAAATTTTGCACATTTTGGAGGGTTTTGTTTACGCTTTACGGTAAAAACGACATGTATTCTTTATTCTGTGGGTCAATACGATTAAAATGATACCCATGGCTAGATACTTTTATATTTTTGTACGGCTTAAAAAAAATCTAAAACTTTATGTACAAAATCAGTAATCTAAAATCGCCCTATTTTGACCACCTATAACTTTTTCATTTTTCTGTATATAGGGCGGTATGAGTTATGAGGGCTAATTTTTTGTGCCGTCATCTGTACTTTTTTTTTAGATACCACATTTGCATATATAAAACTTTAGATCATTTTTTATTAATTTTTTTTTTAATAAAATGTGACAAAAAAGCTTCATTTTTGGACTTTTTTCATTTTTTACGTTTATGCCATTCACTGTACGGGATCAGTAACATTATATTTTGATAGTTCGGACATTTACGCACGCGGTGACACCAAATATGTTTATAAAAAAAAATTACGCTTTTTGGGGGTAAAATGGGAAAAACTGACAATTCTGCTCGATGATGCTGGATGATCGGATCCCCGCGGCAGCGATGTGGGCGATCCGATCATCCAATCAAAATGCCGCAGATGCCGTGATCTCTATTGATCACGGCATCGGAGGGGTTAATGGCGGACATCCGCGCGATCGCGGATGTCGGCCATTACGGGCGGGTCCCCGTCTGCTGCTAGCAGCCGGAACCTGCCGTGTATGACGCGAGCACCCTTCCGATGCTCGCGGTCATACACAGGACGTAAATGTACGTTCTGATGCGGGAAGTCCCACCAAGCCAGGATGTACATTTAGGTCCGTGGTCGTTAAGGGGTTAAAAGGGGTATATCCATGGAAAACTTTTTTTTTTTTTTAATCAACTGGTGCCAGAAAGTTAAACAGATTTGTAAATGACTTCTATTAGAAAATCTTAATCCTTCCAGTAATTTTTAGGGGCTGTACTACAGAGGAAATGCTTTTCTTTTTGGTTTTCTCTTCTGTCACGATTACAGTGCTCTCTGCTGACCTCTGCTGTTTATTTTAGGAACTGTCCAGAGCAGGAAAAAATCCCCATAGCAAACATATGCTGCTCTGGACAGTTCCTAAAATGGACAACAGAGGTCAGCAGAGAGCACTGTGGTCGTGACAGAAGAGAAATCGTAAAAGAAAAGCATTTCCTCTGTAGTATACAGCCCCTAAAAAGTACTGGAAGGATTAAGATTTTTTTTTAATAGAAGTAATTTACAAATCTGTTTAAACTTTCTGGCACCATTTGATTAAAAAAAAAAGTTTTCCACAGGAGTACCCCATTATAAGCATATAGGAGAAGTTTGAAGAGCTTTATGGCTGCCAAGTTTGACAAGAGGTAGCGCTTAAAAAGCAAACCTTAAAAACAGCCCAGAGGGAGCAGGTTTTGCTCAGTGTAAAGGCTTTTCCGCTCTGAGAGATTTCTAAAGTCAAGCTAAGTGTTTCAAATGTCACTTATAGTCTTAATCAAGAAGTTAGATGAAGGGTGAAAGGTAGAGAAGATCTGTCTCTTAAAAATGGTCTCCACAAATACAATCTCAAGAAATAATTCTGACAGCGGTTAAGAAGAGCTGCAAATGTAAAGGTCTACTTCCTAATAATGTAGGCCACTCTCCTTATCCATTATGCAGAAGTAAAGGTTTCTGGTTTTATGTGCATTTTTTTTCAAGACCACTGTTTGTGGTCAAAGAATAGAAACATTCTTGATATGCTGTGAACAAAGTCGTGTCCAAAAGCAATGAAATTCCTCATGCACCTGGCTGTACTTGACATGCAATAATGGATATGGAATAAAGAAGTATTGTTTGGATGTGCTGGATTCCATTCCGTGCTTTGGATTATACCTGTATGCCAGCAAGCCAGTGGTCTTTCGGGGCACCCAGAATATAGAGAGGGAAGCTGAACATTATTCATTGGGCAGAATTAAATGTTTCTGATTTTATGTGATTTTTTTTCTCTGTTTGCTATCAAAGAATAGAATCATTATTGCTTATATCCAGAGATTCAAACTCTATCCTGTTCTTTGCAATCAGCTTTTTAATGTATTCTGTTATGTCTTAATGATTCTTTGTCTCATAAGTATTACTGATCGTCACTTCCTCCTACTGATTGTAAAGTAATAAAGTTAATAAGGGGGGGGGGGGGGGTTAATGAGATAATAGAGAGTAGCCACAAAGAATGTCTTTGTAATGCCCGTTTGTCTGGGTTTTGCATTTTTCTGCTTTGGGTCCTGTTGAGACCTTAGGTTGTGTGAACAGTTTCTGTGTTTATTCTTCCTGGTTTGGGAAGAGTTAACCCTTCAGCACTGGCAGGGTATATTAGGCCTCTTCAGGTGCTGCTCTGGACTGGTAATTGCACCTGTTACTCTGACTATGTTTGCATTATGTTCACTATGTCTGTCTGAGCACATGTATCCTGAGTTTTAACCATGGTTATCTGTCCTGTTTGATATCTAGATTTCAGCCTGCTTTGTTTATGTACCTTTGTCGGGTTTTAGTATTCTTGTATTGTTCGTTCTGCTTTGTGTTGCCTTAGTCCGAGTTCACTCTGTGCGTTTGTCAGTCCTGTTTTTAACCTTGTTTGATCTTGGATCTTCTAGGATGGTATCCTGTTCTGAGCCTTGTGCTAATCAGTCTATCTAGGAATGAGTTAGTCATGTGTCTGTACCTATGTTTGCTTGTATTTAGGATTTTTGTTTCCTCCTAGGCTAGCCTCCTGTTCACTGTGGAGTGTGCCTGCTAACTCTGAGCCTATTTGGCTTTGGTATTGATGTCCCTCCATGATTGGAGTGGGGTGTCCAGTGTGTTCCTTGTTCTGAGTCTAGTGTGAAAAGTGCTCTTGAACCTGTTCATCCCCTGCATCTTCTGGTTTTGTCTGCTGTATACTTATCCTCATATCTAGTCTTGTTCATAATATCATTTCTGCCGTTAATCTTAATCCTGGTTTTTGAACTGTTTGTTAGTATGCTATATCCTGCCTGGTATATCTGTTTGTAGCTTTAAAGTATTCTCGTTATGTTCCTGACTTGTTTCCTGACATGTACAGTTTGGCTTGTTTTGTTTGACTCTTACGCCCATACACTTTAGCGTAGGAAGGGACCGGCACCTAGTTGTCATTCACCCCTAGGGTGTCTAGGCAAGTAGGCAGGGAGAGTGGTTTTAGGGCTCACTACTCCCTGTTCCCTGCCCCCACATAATGACAGTCTTCTCTGAGGACCTGTTGACCATTGATTTCAAGTGGTACTATGTATTGCTTAATTTCCCCTGTAGTGATGCTGCAGGGAAATTTAATATTTAGTGCCAGGTTTCTTAACATAACAGCTATTTATTTGGGGTCCCAAAAGAGAGATACTTTGTGATCTGCTTTTTGCCAAGGCACTTTTTTAACAAAAAAGATAGTTTGAAGCTGAGAACCCCCTTAAAATGTTTGTAATAATCCCCATTTTCTCTAGTACATCCAAATGTTGTATTAAAAAGAATTAAACAATGTCCACCTAAGAATATCCAAATAGAATTTTCTTATTTGACTGGGGTTCTCCTTTATTTTTAAACCTAACCAACACCATATGTTACAGTTTTGGTTCTATTAATTTGATTAATCTCCTGTAAATTGTGTTGTTGGTTCAGCTTTCACATTGAATATATGTACAGAATGCAGAAGGTGATAAGATGATGTGTATCATCGGCGTGCATGTAGGAGAGGGGATGAGCAGGTGTGGGATATTTTTAGTGTTCATGACAGACATGAAAAATGCTTTTCAGTTTCCCTTTTTCCACATACAATAGGCCCCTTACAGTGACTGGCTTCCTGCATGTTTTGCATCTGAAGAGCCATGGCTTCCAACATTTAACATTATAAAATTGATCAGACCTTGATGGAATTAACACATGTCTTTATTAATGTGAGCCTGTGAATGCTATATGTGATGCATTAGTGGAAAATAGCAATGAGTTATTTTCATTATGCTATAGAATGTGAATAGAAGAGAAAAGGGGTCTGTTTTCTCCCCCACTCTACACTCATTTTGATGAATCTGTGATCTAGCACCAGGCCTTGTCACCTTCTTCTTCCTAACAATTGGGTACAAAAATAATAGAAGCAAATATGAATTTGCTTAATTTCCCCAGTGGTGGCACTACAGGTGAACTAGGCACATGATCTGAGATCAGCTTCATGTCAGAGGACCATGGCTGTCATCAGCTCCCTGGGCTCCCTGGCCTTCTGTACTCAGTTTTGTACCCTGTAGTTTACTTTTGGTGGACACTTGTAGGATTACTTAATCTATATCTATATATAATATATATTCCTATATATTGCACAAAAGAGGAGCAGAGTGAGCCAATGAGAAAGAAGAATGATGCTGGCTCCTCAAGGGTGGCATCGGTGGCCTTTCTTGAAGTGTAGATGGAGGCCAGCAAACCTCTTGGCACTCTTCTATGGTAGTGTTGCTCGCGAATATTCGCAATACGAATTTTATTCGCGAATATTATATTTGCGAATTCGCAAATATTCACGAATATAGCACTATATATTCGTAATTACGAATATTCGTTTTTTTTTTTTTCACAACCACACATAACAGTGATCATCCCTCTCTGCTTCCAGCTTGTGTGGTGTAAAGAAGGCTCTAATACTACTGTGTGAGACTGTTGTGCGAATTTTCGCATATGCGAAAATTTGCTTGTATGGGTTTTTGTATATGCAAATGTTCGCATATGTTAATTTTCGCATACGTGAATATTTGCATATGCGAAAATAAAACACGAATATTCGCGAATATATGATGAATATTCGTCCATATATTCGCGAATATTCGCGAATTCGAATATGGCCTATGCCGCTCAACACTATTCTATGGTACGTGCCGTTTAAATGAATTGATTATAACTGAAAGCACAGATAGCCACATAGGTTTGGAAGTTATTTACACTGTAAACATCTACACTTAAGTTATTGACTTATCTACACTATCTATATATAAGCATTTCATAATATGCTAAAGAAACCTGGCAAAGTGAGGATAAACACAAAGAAAATGCACGAAACACTCATCTTGACAGTCATTACATTTTATTAATAAATTATGGTAATTGTTTTAGAAAGGGTATAAAGTATACTGCTAAAGCACCTCAGTGGTTTGAATGTTTTCTTTTTTAATGCTCTCTGGAGTACGCCAAACAAGGCAGTCAGATACGGTTAGGCGCTTATATGGAGCAGACATAGATCTCTGCAGCGATGGTCCAGTCCCTCCTGCTCTGCTGTTGTTAGAAATCAGGGTAATGTCCATTGTGGTTGAGTTCTGTGAAGCTTGTAGATTACTATGGCTTCTCAACATTTGTCTGTAGGTCGTCAACCCTGAACATGAGGCTGAAGTAGCCCGGGTCAACCTGGGAACCAAAATCTGAGGTACTACGTTCCCCGTCTCATCATCTTTTCTCCAAAAATCACTTCGATACGTGCTGATGAAAGGTTTTTGCCTCTTCAATTCCTCTTCCAGAGGGACCCAGTGTGTAAAGTTATAGGACTCTCTATGCTTGAGTAGTTTTTTCTTTCCCAATCCCTTGACAAAAAAAAAAAAAGATAAAAGTGTCATACTCATACAGACTTATAAGGACTTATTTAAGCTTTGTTCACATGTGCATCAGAAGCTATGTGGGGTTTAACTACTTTTTCCACCTGTTAACCCTGAGCCCTCAATTTTACCCTATTCCAATTAATACAACGTCTTGCCACATGAGAGGAGAGGCCACTGCATGCTGCAGGTTCATAACGTCCACCTTCAGCTGCTGGGGACATTATCATAATCTGATCAGCTACCCCTCCCTACCTATTGTATGATACTGCTCCCCCATTTATCTGAGACATGAGATTGACATCTATAAACTCATTTATAAATATATGGTATATAAGGAATAGGCAGCACTCACTAGGTTCCACTGTGCAAAACGGGCTTTATTCAATCTTGGCATAAAACAGCGTGGAGCAGTCGTGCAAGGCCGGGGGCACAAACGTCGGTTGTTGTTACCGGTGGCTGTGCACTCTGCCTTGCACGACTGCTCCACGCTGTTTTATGCCATGATTTAATAAAGCCTGTTTTGCACAGAAGAACCTAGTGAGTGCTGCCTATTCCTTATATACCATATGTGACTTAGCATTTAGTGCTTTATGGGTTAAGCACCCAAAAGTGCTCACAGACGGTGGATTGCTGTAGTTTGTCCCATTTACTGGAGTGGATTAGTGGTGCAGTGGACTGAAGGTTGCGGTGCCGAGCATACCTGTTTCTTTAAAGGGGTACTCCAAAGGATAGGTGATAAGATGCCTGATCGTGGGGGTCCCGCCACTGGGGACCCCCGTGATCTTGTACGCAGCACCCCGTTACAATCAGTCCCCGAAGCATGTTCGCTCCGGGTCTGATTTCTGGCAATCACGGGGCCGGAGCATTGTGACATCAAGGCTCCGCCCCCGTGTGACATCATGCTCCTAGTCACGCTCCTCCCATAGGCTTTCATTGAGGGGGTGGGGCCTGACCTAATAATGCTCCGACCCTGTGGTCGCCAGTAATCAGACCCGAAGCAAACATGCTACGGGGACTGATTGTAACGGGAGGGGGGGGGGGGCTGCGTACAAGAGAACAGGGGGCCCCAGCGGCGGGACTCCCACGATCAGGCATCTTATCCCCTATCCTTTGGATAGGGGATAAGATGTCTTAGCGCCGGAGTATCCCTTTAACACGTCATCTATAAATATACCGTTCATTTGACTATTTGTACAGGAAAATCTGCATGTGGCCATTGGCTGCCATGACTTTATTTTAGGACAATAGCTATTGGGTACAGGGAAGAACAATTACAATCAACTGGTGACTTTCCCTAACTTGAAGGATATGTAGACTTTTGCAACCATTTCTTCATAGAGTGCATCGAAATATATACATCCGATTTTTATTAATACAAATTATTTTGCAAGTAGTCAATAAAAATTAGGCAACTATCTTTTGTATACAGCACTTACAGACCTATGTGTTTCCATGGTAATTTATGTAGTCCCTCTCCTGACAAGACTACCCAAAGGCTTTGTTTGTAGTTTGTAACCATGGAGACACATGGGTCTGCGAAGGGGCTAGATACCCAAAATTGTAAAGCTTTTTTATTATTATTTGAGATGGACTTTATATTTTGTCTTGATGTAACCTTTATAATTCCTATCCGTAATAAAAAGTTTTGTTAAAGGGGTTCTCTGCCTAATAAAATTACAAAAACAATTGTCTGCTTAATTGTCTGCTTGATAAAATAACAAAAACTTTAACTCATCTTCCTCAATTTGTAACTCCAGTACCAGGGCGCCCCATCCGTCACCAGCTGCGTCACCGGCTGTGGATGGGACGCCCTGATACCAGAGTTACAAGTAAGCGGAGGAAAATGGGTTATAGTTTTGGTTATTGTATTAAGTAGCCTGGGGACAATTGTAAAACATAAATTTCATGGGACAACCCCTTTAAGGCATGAAAAACAAAGCCATGCATAAGACAAAGAAATCCTTGAGTCACTCCTTAAAGGGGTATTCCAGGCCAAAACTTTTTTTTATATATCAACTGGCTCCAGAAAGTTAAACAGATTTGTAAATTACTTCTATTAAAAAATCTTAATCCTTTCAATAGTTATTAGCTTCTGAAGTTTTCTGTCTAACTGCTCAATAATGATGTCACATCCCTGGATTTGTGCATGATGGGAAATTATCCCCATAGGAACTGCACAGCTCCCGGGATGTGACATCATCATTGAGCAGTTAAACAGAAAACAACAACTCAACTTCAGAAGCTAATAACTATTGGAAGGATTAAGATTTTTTAATAGAAGTAATTTACAAATCTGTTTAACTTTCCGGAGCCAGTTGATATATAAAAAAAAGTTTTGGCCTGGAATACCCCTTTAATATATGCAAATAGCAAATAACCTTACCTAAGCAACTTTCAGTTTTCACTTTGCAGTGGTGGCGAATTTATGAAGTGCGAATGTCGAACATAGGCATAAAAAAAAATTGCAAACCAAAGCCAGGTCAGACCTGGCTTACAAGACTGCCTTTGGAGGGCACTTTTAAAAAGTCACACAAAAAGTCACAACCGCAACTATTTGTACAGAAAAGTCACAGAGGAGATGAGAAATCATACACAATGGTGTTCGGAAGTGATTTATAATTTTTTTTTTGCTTATGTGCGTCAAATTTATCAACCCCCCACCCCCCGCCAAAAAAAAAGGGGTTATCCACCATAAGGTGAATTTAGTACGTACCTGCCAGACAGTAATGGACATGCTTAGGAAGGATCTGCACTTGTCTTGGAGCTAAATGGCTATCTTGTGAGAATACCATAACGCTGAGGCTCTCTTCTTGTGAACTGGGTATTTCCTGTTGGCTTTTGTTCTCAAACGAAGCATCCCATAATTCCTTGTTTGTAAGTGTGAGGTCACTTTCTTCCCCCCACCCATTGAAACACAAATGAGCTGCATTCCATTCAAAAGACAAGTGTTTTCTAACCAGGGTACCTACAGCTGTTGCAAAATTATCTCTCTCCCAACCAGCGGTTCCTCCACCCATTGAAGCAGAATAGGCTCCCTTTGTACACCTGGCTAGTGATATCATGTCTTGACGCACTCCAACCTTGGAAAACCCAAGACCTGAGTTCTTTTGTATGATGATAAAAAGAAATATTGAGGCGAAAATCACAGAAGAATTGCAAGACCACCGTCAGACACAGGTACAGACACTATATTATGAACTACACTAACTTTACAGCCTCTGTAGCATAGTCACATAAAAAAAACCTCCTGGAATACCCTTTTAAAGCTCACTTTCCAAAAACAATGATACATCTCCCTCTGTGTGTGTATATGTGTGTATGTATTGTCTCAGTGGTTATTTTACTTATCCTCATTGCATGTGTTTTGAATAGGCGGGAGAATTTCTGTCTTCTTAAACTGTATTGCAGAGTAAAACAAGCCATGGTTACCGGGATGATAAAGATAATTGGCTGCTCTGTTGCTGTGTGCAGTTTGTACTTCGTTCCTCAGAGTGAGAAGTCATAAAAATATGTACTTAGAGAAAGACTGGTGAATGGCATGGGCACATTCATTACAGTTTAGAATCTCTAGAGCTAGGAATTGCTGCTTCGCTCCTTAGAATTAAATGCCCAATTTAGAATTCAAACACACACGCCTAATGAGGTGACACCAGGGAGAACTACCGGCAATGAATGGAGTCCGTAATATGCACAGATGCTAAGGAAACCCAGTAGTTACTCTTCTGTGGACAGACTATGCCAACGCTGACAATTAACCTACAGGACTATGGCTGCAGCAATTCATCCTAATGTTCCATTCACCTGACCAGTCCAATTATCAAAGGGGTTGTCAAGAGATTAGAAACAAGAGTTGGCCAGTTTTTCAGAAAGAGTGGCACTTTTCTCCATGGTCTGTGTCTGATATAGCAGCTTTTACTTAGCATGAAACAATTGTCCGGAGGTGTTCTCTTTCCCCCGCTGCTATTCCATCGCAGCCGCCATGACCCCTCCCATAGGCTTGCATTGAGGGGGCGGGGTGTGACGTCACAAGAAGTGTCCCGATACTCCGGCCTCAGGGTCGTGAGTCTTCAGACACAAAGCGATTATCGCTTCGTGCAGCTGAGACAGGTGGTGCTGCTTGAGAGATTGCGGGGGTCCCCAGTGGCGGGATCCCCGCAATCAGACATCTTATCCCCTATCATTGACCTCCCTACAATGCTTGGGCATGCTCCTGATGAGGTGGCGGATGGTCTCCTGAGGGATGTCCTCCCAGACCTGGACTAAAGAATCCACCAACTCCTGGACAGTCTGTGGTGCAACGTTGCCTTGGTGGATGGTGCGAGACATGATATCCCAGATGTGCGCATTCAGATTTACGTCCGGGTAACGGGCGGGGCAGTCCATAGCATCAATGCCTTCCTCTTGCAGGAACTGCTGACACATTCCAGCCACATGAGGTCTAGCATTGTCATGCATTAGAGGGAACCCAGGGCCAACCGCACCAGCAAATGGTCTCCCAAGTGGTCTGAAGATCTCATCTCCATACCTAATGGCAGTCAGGCTACCTCTGGCAAGCACATGGAGGGCTGTGTGCCCCCCCCCCAAAGAAATGCCACCCCACACCATCACTGACCCACCGCCAAACCGTTCATGCTGGAGGATGTTGCAGGCAGCAGAACGTTCTCCACGGCATCTCCAGACTCTGTCATGTCTGTCACATGTGCTAAGTGTGAAGCTGCTTTCATCTGTGAAGAGCACAGGGTGCCAGTGGCAAATTTGCAGATCTTGGTGCTCTATGGTAAATGTCAAACGTCTTGCACGGTGTTGGGCTCTAAGCCCAACCCCCACCTGTGGACGTCGGGCCCTCATACCCCCCTCATGGAGCCTGTTTCTGACCGATTGATTGGACACATGCAAATTTGTGGCCTGCTGGAGGTCAATTTGCAGGGCTCTGGCAGTGCTCCTCCTTGCACAAAGGCGAGGTAGCGGTTCTGCTGCTTTGTTGTTGCCTTCCTACGGCCTCCTTCACGTTTTCTGATATACTGGCCTGTCTCCTGATAGCGCTCTGGACACTACGCTGACAGACACAGCAAACCTTCTTGCCACAGCTTGCATTGATGTGACATTCTGGATGAGCTGCACTACCTGAGCCACTTGTGTGGGTTGTAGACTCCATCTCATGCTACTACTAGAGTGAAAGCACCGCCAGCATTGAAAAGTGACCAAAACATCAGCTAGGAAGCATAGGAACTGAGAAGTGGTCTGTGGTCACCACCTGCAGAACCACTCCTTTATTGGGGTATCTTACTAATTGCCTATACTTTCCACTTGTTGTCTGTTCCATTTGCACAACAGCATGTGAAATTGATTGTCAATCAGTGTTGCTTCCTGAGTGGACAATGTGATTTCACAGAAGTGTGATTGACTTGGAGTTACATAGTGTTGTTTAAGTGTTTCCTTTATTTATTTTTTTAGCACTGTATATTGCTAAATAATGCTATGCTTACGGGATGTGATTTGGGGATTGTGCTGAGGAGAGGGAGGGGCATCTAAATCTGTAAAATGATGTACAAATCTTTTTTGGCTGGCCACTTTAGAGGAGCTGTCCTCTTTTTAGAGGATAAGATGGTTACCTGTCTGCTGAGATCTCCAGCTATTAACTGTAATGTGTGCAAACAATCTGGTTTTCCAGCAGTGCCACAACTGGGAAAATTAAACATATAATGCTGAGTCCTCTGAAGAAAAAACTTATGGAAATCTGAACGAAGAATGTGCCTAGTTAAAACGGCAATATATTATTTTGTGACGTATCATTGTACCACAAGGCAGAACTGACAGCAGGTTAGCGATAACATATACTTCTGTGTATAGCATTTGGATTATGGTCCTACTATTCGCCTAAGGGCCTTAACCAATATTAGAAGACAATTCAAGAACTGCTATTTAATAGTTGTATAATTTGATGCCCGAGCCCTTTTTAAGGGCTTGCCTTGTTTCGAAAAATCAATTTTCATATACTCTATCCGGGAATTCTGAGCTAATAGAGGGTGATCAGGAAGAAGTGTTCACTATGAGAGACTGGGAGACTGCAGAAAAGCAGCTGTGAGGAATCGGAGTTAGGTCAGTATGGCTTACCGTATTTTTCGTCCTATAGGACGCACCGGCGTATAAGACGCACCCAATTTATAGGTGCAAAATCTAAAAAAATAAAGATTTTGAACCCAATAGTGGTCTTCAACCTGCGGACCTCCAGATGTTGCAAAACTACAACTCCCAGCATGCCCGGACAGCCGTTGGCTGTCCGGGCATGCTGGGAGTTGTAGTTTTGCAACATCTGGAGGTCCGCAGATTGAAGACCACTGCATAGGAGGTAATACTCACGTGTACCCACCTCTCCGGACCCGTCACCGCTGCCCTGGATGTCGCTCCATCGATGTCGCTCCATCGATGTCGCCGTGTCTCCGTCGCTCCGGAACGTCTCTGCTGCCGGCCGGGTATCCTAGCTCTCCGTCGCCGCCATCACGTCGTTACGCACGCCGACGCACGTACGCGACGACGTGATGACGAGGAAGGAGAGCGCCGGCCATACAGGGGATCCCTGAACGGAGAAGACACCGAGGAAGCAGGTAAGTTCCCTCCCGGTGTCCTGTAAGCACTAACCCGGCTATTCAGTCGGGCTGTTCGGGACCGCCGCTGTGAAATCGCGGCGGTCCCGAACAGCCCGACTGAACAGCCCTGTTAGTGTCACTTTCCCTTCAGACGCGGCGGTCAGCTTTGATCGCCGTGTCTGAAGGGTTAATACAGGGCATCACCGGGATCGGTGATGTCCTGTATTAGCCGCGGGTCCCGGCCGTTGATGGCCGCAGGGACCGACGCGATAGGGGTGTATTCGCCGTATAAGACGCACCGACTTTTTCCCCCCAGTTTTGGGGAAGAAAAAGTGCGTCTTATACGGCGAAAAATACGGTATTCTTCATGTTTAATATGTCCCCAGCCATATATGGAAAGGCCTGCGCAGCTGGCCTGTAATTGTGGGAGGAGCGGGATGACCATAAAACCCACGGCTCTCCCCCCTTCATTGACGCCGTGGGTTCTTCGTTTGAGGGTGTCACGTGATGTCGGCAGGAAGTGGAGTCACGTTCCCACCGGTCAGCTGACTGCACGAGTCAGCTGACAGGAACCTCGCTTCAGCCGGCATGGTGGGGGTAAGTGGCCGTGGCTGACCGGGGGTAACGCTGGCGGTTCCCGGACTCCGGAGGTGAGCCGGAGTTCAGGGAAACCCTTGGTCAGCCCGGCCCCAGGTTTTCGTATTACATGTCGGCATTCGGCATTCGCCGGTCGCATTATACGGTTTTCGGCCACATATATTTACTTCGGCTTGCTGCGCATGTATATGGATACTTTGTATGCGAACAGCCTCCTACACAGGTATATCATTACCGCACTAGGTGAACGGCTTGCTGCGCATGTATGTGTTTTCTTATGGCTTGCTTTATTATGTGATGATTACTTTGTTATGCGAACTGTCTCCTGCACATGCATATCATTACCGCACTATGTGATCAGTCTCCTGCACATGTATATCATTACTGCACTATATGATCAGTCTCCTGCACATGTATATCATTACTGCACTATATGATCAGTCTCCTGCACATGTATATCATTACTGCACTATGTGATCAGTCTCCTGCACATGTATATCATTACTGCACTATGTGATCAGTCTCCTGCACATGTATATCATTACCGCACTATGTCATCAGCCTCCTGCACGTGCATATCATTACCGCACTATGTCATCAGTCTCCGGCACGTGCATATCATTACCGCACTATGTGAACAGTCTCCTGCACATGCATATCATTACCGCACTATGTGAACAGTCTCCTGCACATGCATATCATTACTGCACTATGTGAACAGTCTCCTGCACGTGCATATCATTACCGCTCTATGTGAACGACTTGCTGCGCATGTATACCATTACTTTGTTATGTGAACAGCCTCCTGCACATGCATATCATTACCGCACCATTTGAACAGTCTCCTGCACGTGCATATCATTACCGCACTATGTGAACGACTTGCTGCGCATGTATACCGTTACTTTGTTATGTGAATAGCCTCCCGCACGTGCATATCATTACCGCACTATGTGAACGGCTTGCTACGCATGTATATGATTACTGCATTGTGCGAACAGTCTCCTGCACATGCATATCATTACCGCATTATGTGTTTGGCCTCTTGCACATGTATTTGATTGCTGCATTGTGTGAACAGTCTCCTGCACATGCATATCATTACCGCTCTGTGTGATAGGCTTCTTGCTGATGCATATCATTACCGCACTGTGTGAACAGTCTCCTGCACATGCTTATCATTACCGCACCACGTGAGAGGCTTCTTGCACATGTATATCATTACCGCACTACGTGATAGGCTTCTTGCACATGTATATCATTACCGCACTATGTGGTCAGCCTCCTACTTATTTTATCATTGCCGCACTATGTGAACAGTCTCCTGCACATGTATAACATTACTGCACTATATGAACAGTCTCCTGCACGTGCATATCATTGCCGCTCTATGTAACAGCCTCCTGCACATATATATCATTATCACATTTTGTACTTCTGTGCTGCTGGGAGGATCTATATGTGTCTCCGGTATACTGAGACTCGCACACCTTTACACTCAATCGGACTCACCGCTCCGCCCCACCCTGTGGCCTTATGCTTCACCCCCACAGCTGCCAATCTGGTCAGTCTTAGGCACGCTACACCAACAGCTGCGCTCACCTCCAACCTTTGTCTCTTAACTAACTTCCTCACAGTTTTCTTTTCATTTATTTTATATTTATACTTCTGTGTTTCCGGGCGGTGTGCCTCCAGCTGTTGTGGAGCTACGATTCTCACTTATAGGAATCATGCCGTAGGGTTCATGCTGTACACATCCTGGTACCCATACACGTTGGTAGGATTCATGCCGGTTACATTTATACACACGCTTGTACATAATTGTAGCATTATGCTGCGTACACACTTATAAGATTCATGCCGTACACAGTACACACTGGTAGGATATCCTGTACACACGCTTGTTGGATTCTTACTTACACGCGTTAGGATTATCCAGCACATTCGCCGGTAGCATTTATACGGTTCACTTGATCGCATAATTCATAAAGTTCATGCGGTACATACCATTGTAGCATCCATACTGTACACTTGCTCGTAGGTTTACGTAGTATACACGCTTGTACTCGCTTGCAGGGTTCATACTACACACACTCTTGTAGGAGTCATGTTGTACACACTCATAGGTTTCATACTTTGTACACGCTCATACGAGTCACTCTGTACGCACGTTTATAGTATTACATGGTCCACGCTTGTAAGATTACTACTGAATATGCACTCATAAGGTTTGTGCTGCACTCCCGCTCGCAGGACCTGTATCACGCGTGTTTGTAGGGTTATATTACTCGGGTGCACGCGGGAATCAGGCTGCCTGTGCACCCGTGGCATGTGTTCTGTACCTGCACTTGCGCTATTTGTGAAGTTCGTACGCCCGCAGTTTAGTGCAGCGCACATGCTCATACAGCACATGGGGTGTGGCCCTGTACGCAGGTATGTGGTTATAATAGTTACTACTTCCCGGCATATTCTCTGCCATCAGGTCGTGGTTAGCTTCAGGCATTCACTGGTGGTCTATACGCGTATATGGTTGGCCCGAGTATAGGTTCATCAAGTTGGTGGTACAGCCATGCATAGCGGTTCACGACAGTTTCACACGTAGTCGTTCTGCATGCATCTTTATATAGACAGAGTGATACATAGCAGTTGTCGCTGCTGACACATATTCAGAACGACAATTACACGTCGCACAGGCGGGGCTTACCCAGTAAACCGTTGCAGACGGGGTATGTCTCATTATCGTTGGTACTGACATGCCTTCTGAACGACACTGACATTACGCATAGGTGGTATTTACCTGTTAAGCCTGTCATGTTACAGGAAGGGTACGTCGCATAGTTCTTATGACTGTCATGCCACACATAGGTGATGTATACCCATCATGCCTGCCACGCCTGCAGGGAGTACGTCGCACGGTTGTTACTGACACGCCTTCAGAACAGCAATAACGCCACACATAGGTGATAAGATTTGTTTTATTATCCAAGTAATCACCTCATGAACCTGACACGTCTTCAGGTTGTGTTTACTTGTGTCGTCGGTGCACCTCTTTTACGATATAGTCACGTTCTCAAAAAACGGAATTCACGATGTTTTGGGTTGTCATGGTACTCGTATAAACTTTCGCACTTACCACTGGGCACACGCTTATCTAGACTCAGTTACGCATATAATTCTCGTCCGACACGTCTTCGGACACTTTCCCTCTGTTCTGGTTTAAAGTGTCGTACATTGTTCTCAAGTAATCACCTCATGAACTTGACACGCTTTCAGGTTGTGATTACTTGCGTTGTCGATGCGCTCCTTTCTCTGTGTAGTTATGTCCTAAAAATGTACTTCATGGTGTTCTAGGTTGATTTGGTACTCGTATAACGTTTCGCACTTGTCACCGGGCGCATACTCGTCTAGGCCCGGTTACGGAAACGATTCTCGTCCGACACGTCTTCAGATACTTTCCCTCTGTCCTGGTTTAAAGAGTTGATTATTATTGTCCAAGTAATTACCTCATGAACCTGACACGCTTTCAGGTTGTGATTACTTGCGTTGTCGATGCGCTCCTTTCTCTGTGTAGATATGTCCCAAAAATGTACTTCATGCTGTTCTAGGTTGATATGATACTCGTATAACGTTTCGCACTTGTCACCGGGCGCATACTCGTCTAGGCCCGGTTACGCATACGATTCTCGTCCGACACGTCTTCAGATACTTTCCCTCTGCCCTGGTTTAAAGAGTTGATTATTATTGTCCAAGTAATCACCTCATGAACCTGACACGCTTTCAGGTTGTGATTGCTTGCGTTGTCGATGCGCTCCTTTCTCTGTGTAGTCATGTCCAAAAGTGTACTTCAGGGTGTTCTAGGTTGATATGATACTCGTTTAGCGTTTCGCACTTGTCACCGGGCGCATACTCGTCTAGGCCCAGTTACGCATACGGTTCTCGTCCGACACGTCTTCGGATACTTTCCCTCTGTCCTGGTTTAAAGAGTTGTTTATTGTTGTCCAAGTAATCACCTCATGAACCTGACACGTTTTCAGGTTGTGATTGCTTGCGTTGTCGGTGCATTCCTTTCTCTGTGTAGTCTCGTTCCTAAAGATGCTCTTCAGGGTGTTCTAGGTTGTTAAGGTACTTGTATAACGTTTCGCTCTTGTCACCGGGCGCATACTTGTCCAGGTCCAGTCACGTATACAATTCTCATCCGTCACGTCTTCGGATACTCTCTCTCTGTCCTGGTGTTAGACGGTCAGCTATGTTATAGATAAACGAGCTTGGCTAGACGATTAGTTTGGCTGTCCCTACTACATACATTTACTCTCACATGTGCTCACGTTGAAGGAGTCCAGAATATTGCAGCAGATGCCTTGTCAGCAAATACGGAAAAAAAAAAAAATTTATGGTACGGCGTGGAACTCATTTCCAAATCCAGATCCAAGCACGCCGAGGGCGACAAGATTTCAGTTCCCTTCCTATTTGCATATGTCGGGTTTTGCCATATCACACTGCATTTATCCCACAATACTATTAAGAGTTATCTAGCCGGTATCCAACACCATCTATCCTTGACCAATACCCGTAATTACTCTATACTCTCTTCTCGCTTGGTGAAGTCCGCTCTGAAGGGCATCCTTGAGCAGGAAGTCCCTCGCAGCCCAGTCAGACAACCAATCACAGGCAACATGTTCAGGCAGTTGTCCGACTTGTTAGACTCCACACCATTGGGTATTCGTGATAGCCTCACATTAAAAGCGGCCATGTACCTTGCCTGTTATGGGTTTCTCAGACCGGGTGAGTGTACTACTCGGACCATTAACGCGCCCTATCCTAAGGTCAGTCAGCTGTCACATGTCTCTGATCATTTCCAGCTGTCCCTCAGTCAGACCAAGACCTCGTCTCCGGGTCATACGGTGGTTGTTCGGTTTTCCCACCGTGCACAAATGGTGTCCTGTCACAATCCTCCGTGAATTGTTGAATGCCTGTGTTAACCTATCAGCTGACGACCCTTTACTCCATTTCAGATCCAACCCGCTAACTACTTCTCAATTCATCAAACATTTACGCATTTCGGTCAGGTCGCTGGGAGGAGTCCCGACTTCATTATCCGGTCACTCCTTCCGTATTGGCGCAGCTACAGCCACTTCTAAGCACGGGGTCCCGACCCACGTAATCATGAAATTAGGATGTTGGAAATGCGGATGCTACATGCAGTATTTCCCTAACCCTCGCAAAGAAATGGCTAGCGCATTCCAGTCTCTTGTGTTGTAATCTGCAATAAACAAATGTTTGTTTAAATCCGGGTTTTGCCCTCTTTTCCAGGCATATTCTTTATGCCGCAGTTATGGCACACTCCAAACTGCTTAGTTGAGGTTGATAGATTATTGGTTACAGTTGGTTGTTAGGTTAGTATTAGGGTTGTACGCATATCAGTCATGTAGCAACGACCACAAATGGAAAGGCCTGCGCAGCTGGCCTGTAATTGTGGGAGGAGCGGGATGACCATAATACCCACGGCTCTCCCCCCTTCATTGACGCCGTGGGTTCTTCCCTCCCACCCGCCCCCCCTTCTTTTCATTCCATCACACTTACCACAGGGTATGCCCTCTTTTCCAGGCATATTCTTTACGCCGCAGTTATGGCACACTCCAAACTGCTTAGTTGAGGTTGATAGATTATTGGTTACAGTTGGTTGTTAGGTTAGTATTAGGGTTGTACGCATATCAGTCATGTAGCAACGACCACAAATAAAGGATGTTATATCCCTGAACAACCCCTTTTGTAACAGATTTTATATTGTGGCATAGATATATACAACATACAGTAAAATATAAAATTCAAATATTTTTTGTACTTACATTTTCAAAAGAAAACACAGAACTGGGGAATATGTGTCGGTTGTCATGCATGGAGAATATATGTTTTGTTGGATGTTCCTGGAAAAAAGAAGGGGCAAACAGCGAGATCAATTAGATTGTGGTATAAGGTTACCGTCCTGGGCAGGTTATATCATTAAGATGGAAACAATACCAGTAGCCAAATATTATCTCAGCATAATAATGACTTTAATGTGATTACCTCCAAAGCATTCATTATACAAATGACATTAGTGAGCTGCATACATCTACCACTGAGATTTGGAGGCGTCAAAGGGGAACATTGTTATGATCAGCAGGCGTAATTTATGCTGAAATAATTAAAAGTAAAATGATTTTCATCTTCTTTGATGCTAAAAATAGTCAAGACACTGTGTATCCAAGTGCATTAAAATACATAACAATTACTGAAGCCTTAATGTTCACCATTCATCATAAAATCATTTTCAGATCCAGCATTTTGTTATGACTAATTTCTTAATATTACGTTATATTGGTCAGAAGTCTGTTTTTCTTATGCAAAACTCAGAAGTCCGTGCATTCCCAGAGAGTTAAACTGTACAATTCTGTCTGCCCGTAATCACCTCTAGGGGGAGCTAGGGATCTTACAGCATACTTTAGAGCTAAATTGAAAAGGGGTACACAATACGGTTTAAAGGGGTACTCTGTCCCTAGACATCTTATCCCCTATCCAAAGGCTAGGGGATAAGATGTCTGATCGTGGGGGTCCCGCTGCTGGGAACCCCCGCGATCTGGGCTGTGGCACCCCAGTCATCCGGTGCATGGAGTAAACTGCGCTCCGTGTCGGATGACTGGTGATGCGGGGCGAAGGCTCCTGACATCACAGTCACGCCACGACCGTGACATCACATTGAGGGGGCGTGGCTGTGACATCACAAGCAGGCACGGCCGTGACGTCATGAGCCTCTGGCGCTGAACTCGATGCGTTTATAATCCCCTGAAGTGATGAGGGCTGAAATATCCCCTCACGCCCCCTTGCATCTCTATTCCTAAGAGGTGTTGGCTAGTTCCCTTAGACATTATATTGTTGGTGGATACTGTTAAAAAGGATGTATTACAGTATATACTGTATATATCACTGCTCGAAGCTGCAGCTGCTTTTCGCAGCCTGTTGAAGGTCAGCTTGACTGCTTATATTTAACCCTATACAAGCTACAATGCAACATAAAGATGATCTCTTCATTCACAGAATATCCCTTTGATATAACATGTGAGAAGGAATTGTTATCAATGCAGCTTTGTCTGGAAGAAGCAAGTAATATGACTTGTAGGTCCTATAGCAGGCGCTTCATTTATGCTGCATTCGGATTAATATAAAATGAGTTATAAGGGAGCAGGGAGGAGGAATGGTGTAAGAAAAGGGGGTAGACCATGACTAGGTGTACAATAGGGGCTGATGGAACAATTGTGTCATGTTCATGGCAAATAGAGCACTATAGGCCATGGCCCATCTTTTCGTGTTTTACCTGGAAAGTGCCTTTAAATATTAGTCCAAAATACCTAGATAAACCTGCACTTTAGGTTTCAATATCTTGCCGACCTTTGGCTCCACATTTTACTCTGATCCATATGTTTAATTCAGGTCACACAGATTTCTTTAGTTCCTCTGAGAGACAAAGCATCAGCAGGAGATAGTAATGATGACAGATTGCTCCATTACGGGGGGAAAGGTGTGACTACATGAGCCAGTCCTCATTATTACTGGAAAAGCCGACACTCAGTGTAAAAGTGTTACTCTTAATGCTGTATAATTAATGGAAGGGGGTGAAGGTGAGCAGACTGGTGCCAACACCTTCTGTGCGCAGAAGAGAATGTGCCGTACAGCAGCAGAAACATTACTGCTCCTAATTGTTTTTATTGCTTTATTTGTTAGAAGACGCACAGAACAGTTATTAGAGCTCTTATACAGTCTCAGCAGGCTATTTGGTTTTGTTCTCTAAATTGATTCCAGTTGTTTAGTAGTTTAATCACATGAAGGCAGATGCCACCTACATATTCAGGAGACAAAGAATTCTTAGCCTGTACCAATACTGAGTAGCATGGAGTGGACCAGGATAAACAATTGACCTATGAGCCCAGTTATTCCTGTGTAGACTGGTTATAGTGGCCTCGTCCAGTACTGCTATGTCTTTGGCTACATAACCTCATAGACTTCTTCGGTCTCTCCCCGGATTCTCACTCCTCACTGCCCTGACTAACACTTTGACACTCAACACGATCCTGCCCAAAATGTTACCCTGTCCGGTACAACACCTCAATATTCCACACCGTCCTGCACAACACCTCAACATCCTACACTGTCCTGCACAACACCTCAACACTACATACTGTCCTGCACAACACCTCAACATCCCACACTATCCTGCACAACACCTCAACACTACATACTGTCCTGCACAACACCTCAACACTACATACTGTCCTGCACAACACCTCAACACTACATACTGTCCTGCACAACACCTCAACATTACATACTGTCCTGCACAACACCTCAACACTACATACTCTCCTGCACAACACCTCAACACTACATACTGTCCTGCACAACACCTCAACACTACATACTGTCCTGCACAACACCTCAACACTACATACTATCCTGCACAACACCTCAACACTACATACTGTCCTGCACAACACCTCAACATTACATACTGTCCTGCACAACACCTCAACATCCCACACTGTCCTGCACAACACCTCAACACTACATACTGTCCTGCACAACACCTCAACATCCCACACTATCCTGCACAACACCTCAACACTACATACCGTCCTGCACAACACCTCAACATCCCACACTATCCTGCACAACACCTCAACACTACATACTGTCCTGCACAACACCTCAACATTACATACTGTCCTGCACAACACCTCAATATCCCACATTGTCCTGCACAACACCTCAACACTACATACTGTCCTGCACAACACCTCAACACTACATACTGTCCTGCACAACACCTCAACACTACATACTGTCCGGCACAACACCTCAACACTGCATACTGTCCTGCAAAACACCTCAACACTACATACTGTCCTGCACAACACCTCAACACTACATACTGTCCTGCACAACACCTCAACACTACATACTGTCCTGCACAACACCTCAACACTACATACTGTCCGGCACAACACCTCAACACTGCATACTGTCCTGCAAAACACCTCAACACTACATACTGTCCTGCACAACACCTCAACACTACATACTGTCCTGCACAACACCTTAACACTACATACTGTCCTGCACAACACCTCAACGCTACATACTGTCCTGCACAACACCTCAACACTACATACTGTCCTGCACAACACCTCAAAATCCCACACTGTCCTGCACAACACCTCAACACTACATACTGTCCTGCACAACACCTCAACACTACATACTGTCCTGCACAACACCTCAACACTACATACTGTCCTGCACAACACCTCAACACTACATACTGTCCTGCACAACACCTCAACATCCCACACTGTCCTGCACAAAACCTCAACACTACATACTGTCCTGCACAACACCTCAACACTACATACTGTCCTGCACAACACCTCAACACTACATACTGTCCTGCACAACACCTCAACACTACATACTGTCCTGCTCAACACTACATACCGTCCTGCACAACACCTCAACATCCCACACTGTCCTGCACAACACCTCAACACTACATACTGTCCTGCACAACACCTCAACATCCCACACTATCCTGCACAACACCTCAACACTACATACCGTCCTGCACAACACCTCAACATCCCACACTATCCTGCACAACACCTCAACACTACATACTGTCCTGCACAACACCTCAACATTACATACTGTCCTGCACAACACCTCAATATCCCACATTGTCCTGCACAACACCTCAACACTACATACTGTCCTGCACAACACCTCAACACTACATACTGTCCTGCACAACACCTCAACACTACATACTGTCCTGCACAACACCTCAACACTACATACTGTCCTGCACAACACCTCAACACTACATACTGTCTTGCACAACACCTCAACGCTACATACTGTCCTGCACAACACCTCAACACTACATACTGTCCTGCACAACACCTCAACATCCCACACTGTCCTGCACAACACCTCAACACTACACACTGTCCTGCACAACACCTCAACACTACATACTGTCCTGCACAACACCTCAACACTACATACTGTCCTGCACAACACCTCAACACTACATACTGTCCTGCACAACACCTCAACATCCCACACTGTCCTGCACAAAACCTCAACACTACATACTGTCCTGCACAACACCTCAACACTACATACTGTCCTGCACAACACCTCAACACTACATACTGTCCTGCACAACACCTCAACACAACATACTGTCCTGCTCAACACTACATACCGTCCTGCACAACACCTCAACATCCCACACTGTCCTGCACAACACCTCAACACTACATACTGTCCTGCACAACACCTCAACATCCCACACTATCCTGCACAACACCTCAACACTACATACCGTCCTGCACAACACCTCAACATCCCACACTATCCTGCACAACACCTCAACACTACATACTGTCCTGCACAACACCTCAACATTACATACTGTCCTGCACAACACCTCAATATCCCACATTGTCCTGCACAACACCTCAACACTACATACTGTCCTGCACAACACCTCAACACTACATACTGTCCTGCACAACACCTCAACACTACATACTGTCCGGCACAACACCTCAACACTGCATACTGTCCTGCAAAACACCTCAACACTACATACTGTCCTGCACAACACCTCAACACTACATACTGTCGTGCACAACACCTCAACACTACATACTGTCCTGCACAACACCTCAACACTACATACTGTCCGGCACAACACCTCAACACTGCATACTGTCCTGCAAAACACCTCAACACTACATACTGTCCTGCACAACACCTCAACACTACATACTGTCCTGCACAACACCTCAACACTACATACTGTCCTGCACAACACCTCAACGCTACATACTGTCCTGCACAACACCTCAACACTACATACTGTCCTGCACAACACCTCAACATCCCACACTGTCCTGCACAACACCTCAACACTACATACTGTCCTGCACAACACCTCAACACTACATACTGTCCTGCACAACACCTCAACACTACATACTGTCCTGCACAACACCTCAACACTACATACTGTCCTGCACAACACCTCAACATCCCACACTGTCCTGCACAAAACCTCAACACTACATACTGTCCTGCACAACACCTCAACACTACATACTGTCCTGCACAACACCTCAACACTACATACTGTCCTGCTCAACACTACATACTGTCCTGCACAACACCTCAACATCCCACACTGTCCTGCACAACACCTCAACACTACATACTGTCCTGCACAACACCTCAACACTACATACTGTCCTGCACAACACCTCAACACTATATACTGTCCTGCACAACACCTCAACATTACATACTGTCCTGCACAACACCTCAACATCCCACACTGTCCTGCACAACACCTCAACACTACATACTGTCCTGCACAACACCTCAACACTACATACTGTCCTGCACAACACCTCAACATCCCACACTATCCTGCACAACACCTCAACACTACATACTGTCCTGCACAACACCTCAACACTACATACTGTCCTGCACAACACCTCAACACTAAATACTGTCCTGCACAACACCTCAACACTACATACTGTCCTGCACAACACCTTAATACTACATACTGTCCTGCACAACACCTCAACACTACATACTGTCCTGCACAACACCTCAACATTACATACTGTCCTGCACAACACCTCAACACTACATACTCTCCTGCACAACACCTCAACACTACATACTGTCCTGCACAACACCTCAACACTACATACTGTCCTGCACAACACCTCAACACTACATACTGTCCTGCACAACACCTCAACACTACATACTGTCCTGCACAACACCTCAACACTACATACTGTCCTGCACAACACCTCAACACTACATACTGTCCTGCACAACACCTCAACACTACATACTGTTCTGCACAACACCTCAACACTACATACTGTCCTGCACAACACCTTAACATCCCACACTGTCCTGCTCAACACCTCAACACTACATACTGTCCTGCACAACACCTCAACACTACTTACTGTCCTGCACAACACCTCAACATCCCACACTGTCCTGCACAACACCTCAACACTACATACTGTCCTGCACAACACCTCAACACTACATACTGTCCTGCACAACACCTCAACATTACATACTGTCCTGCACAACACCTCAACACTACATACTGTCCTGCACAACACCTCAACACTACATACTGTCCTGCACAACACCTCAACACTACATACTCTCCTGCACAACACCTCAACATCCCACACTGTCCTGCACAACACCTCAACACTACATACCGTCCTGCACAACACCTCAACATCCCACACTGTCCTGCACAACACCTCAACACTACATACTGTCCTGCACAACACCTCAACACTACATACTGTCCTGCACAACACCTCAATATTCCACACTGTCCTGCACAACACCTAAACACTACATACTGTCCTGTACAACACCTCAACATTCCACACTGTCCTGCACAACACCTCAACACTACATACTGTCCTGCACAACACCTCAACACTATATACTGTCCTGCACAACACCTCAACATCCCACACTGTCCTGCACAACACCTCAACACTACATACTGTCCTGCACAACACCTCAACATCCCACACTGTCCTGCACAACACCTCAACACTACATACTGTCCTGCACAACACCTCAACATCCCACACTGTCCTGCACAACACCTCAACACTACATACTGTCCTGCACAACACCTCAACATCCCACACTGTCCTGCACAACACCTCAACACTACATACTGTACTGCACAAAACCTCAACACTACATACTGTCCTGCACAACACCTCAACACTACATACTGTCCTTCACAACACCTCAATATTCCACACTGTCCTGCACAACACCTAAACACTACATACTGTCCTGCACAATACCTCAACACTACATACTGTCCTGCACAACACCTCAACATCCCACACTGTCCTGCACAACACCTCAATATTCCACACTGTCCTGCACAACACCTAAACACTACATACTGTCCTGCACAACACCTCAACATCCCACACTGTCCTGCACAACACCTCAACACTACATACTGTCCTGCAAAACACCTCAACATCCCACACTGTCCTGCACAACACCTCAACACTACATACTGTCCTGCACAACACCTCAACACTACATACTGTCCTGCACAACACCTCAATATTCCACACTGTCCTGCACAACACCTAAACACTACATACTGTCCTGCACAACACCTCAACACTACATACTGTCCTGCACAACACCTCAACACTACATACTGTCCTGCACAACACCTCAATATTCCACACTGTCCTGCACAACACCTCAACACTACATACTGTCCTGCAAAACACCTCAACACTACATACTGTCCTGCACAACACCTCAACACTACATACTGTCCTGCACAACACCTCAACACTACATACTGTCCTGCACAACACCTCAACACTACATACTGTCCGGCACAACACCTCAACACTGCATACTGTCCTGCAAAACACCTCAACACTACATACTGTCCTGCACAACACCTCAACACTACATACTGTCCTGCACAACACCTCAACACTACATACTGTCCTGCACAACACCTCAACGCTACATAATGTCCTGCACAACACCTCAACACTACATACTGTCCTGCACAACACCTCAACATCCCACACTGTCCTGCACAACACCTCAACACTACATACTGTCCTGCACAACACCTCAACACTACATACTGTCCTGCACAACACCTCAACACTACATACTGTCCTGCACAACACCTCAACACTACATACTGTCCTGCACAACACCTCAACATCCCACACTGTCCTGCACAAAACCTCAACACTACATACTGTCCTGCACAACACCTCAACACTACATACTGTCCTGCACAACACCTCAACACTACATACTGTCCTGCACAACACCTCAACACTACATACTGTCCTGCTCAACACTACATACTGTCCTGCACAACACCTCAACATCCCACACTGTCCTGCACAACACCTCAACACTACATACTGTCCTGCACAACACCTCAACATTACATACTGTCCTGCACAACACCTCAATATCCCACATTGTCCTGCACAACACCTCAACACTACATACTGTCCTGCACAACACCTCAACACTACATACTGTCCTGCACAACACCTCAACACTACATACTGTCCGGCACAACACCTCAACACTGCATACTGTCCTGCAAAACACCTCAACACTACATACTGTCCTGCACAACACCTCAACACTACATACTGTCCTGCACAACACCTCAACACTACATACTGTCCTGCACAACACCTCAACACTACATACTGTCCGGCACAACACCTCAACACTGCATACTGTCCTGCAAAACACCTCAACACTACATACTGTCCTGCACAACACCTCAACACTACATACTGTCCTGCACAACACCTCAACACTACATACTGTCCTGCACAACACCTCAACGCTACATACTGTCCTGCACAACACCTCAACACTACATACTGTCCTGCACAACACCTCAACATCCCACACTGTCCTGCACAACACCTCAACACTACATACTGTCCTGCACAACACCTCAACACTACATACTGTCCTGCACAACACCTCAACACTACATACTGTCCTGCACAACACCTCAACACTACATACTGTCCTGTACAACACCTCAACATCCCACACTGTCCTGCACAACACCTCAACACTACATACTGTCCTGCACAACACCTCAACACTACATACTGTCCTGCACAACACCTCAACACTACATACTGTCCTGCTCAACACTACATACTGTCAAGCACAACACCTCAACATCCCACACTGTCCTGCACAACACCTCAACACTACATACTGTCCTGCACAACACCTCAACATCCCACACTATCCTGCACAACACCTCAACACTACATACTGTCCTGCACAACACCTCAACACTACATACTGTCCTGCACAACACCTCAACACTACATACTGTCCTGCACAACACCTCAACACTACATACTGTCCTGCACAACACCTTAACACTACATACTGTCCTGCACAACACCTCAACACTACATACTGTCCTGCACAACACCTCAACATTACATACTGTCCTGCACAACAACTCAACACTACATACTCTCCTGCACAACACCTCAACACTACATACTGTCCTGCACAACACCTCAACACTACATACTGTCCTGCACAACACCTCAACACTACATACTGTCCTGCACAACACCTCAACACTACATACTGTCCTGCACAACACCTCAACACTACATACTGTCCTGCACAACACCTCAACACTACATACTGTCCTGCACAACACCTCAACACTACATACTGTCCTGCACAACACCTCAACACTACATACTGTCCTGCACAACACCTTAACATCCCACACTGTCCTGCTCAACACCTCAACACTACATACTGTCCTGCACAACACCTCAACACTACTTACTGTCCTGCACAACACCTCAACATCCCACACTGTCCTGCACAACACCTCAACACTACATACTGTCCTGCACAACACCTCAACACTACATACTGTCCTGCACAACACCTCAACATTACATACTGTCCTGCACAACACCTCAACACTACATACTGTCCTGCACAACACCTCAACACTACATACTCTCCTGCACAACACCTCAACATCCCACACTGTCCTGCACAACACCTCAACACTACATACCGTCCTGCACAACACCTCAACACTACATACCGTCCTGCACAACACCTCAACATCCCACACTGTCCTGCACAACACCTCAACACTACATACTGTCCTGCACAACACCTCAACACTACATACTGTCCTGCACAACACCTCAATATTCCACACTGTCCTGCACAACACCTAAACACTACATACTGTCCTGCACAACACCTCAACATTCCACACTGTCCTGCACAACACCTCAACACTACATACTGTCCTGCACAACACCTCAACACTATTTACTGTCCTGCACAACACCTCAACATCCCACACTGTCCTGCACAACACCTCAACACTACATACTGTCCTGCACAACACCTCAACATCCCACACTGTCCTGCACAACACCTCAACACTACATACTGTCCTGCACAACACCTCAACATCCCACACTGTCCTGCACAACACCTAAACACTACATACTGTCCTGCACAACACCTCAACATTCCACACTGTCCTGCACAACACCTCAACACTACATACTGTCCTGCACAACACCTCAACACTATTTACTGTCCTGCACAACACCTCAACATCCCACACTGTCCTGCACAACACCTCAACACTACATACTGTCCTGCACAACACCTCAACATCCCACACTGTCCTGCACAACACCTCAACACTACATACTGTCCTGCACAAAACCTCAACACTACATACTGTCCTGCACAACACCTCAACACTACATACTGTCCTGCACAACACCTCAATATTCCACACTGTCCTGCACAACACCTAAACACTACATACTGTCCTGCACAACACCTCAAAACTACATACTGTCCTGCACAACACCTCAACATCCCACACTGTCCTGCACAACACCTCAATATTCCACACTGTCCTGCACAACACCTAAACACTACATACTGTCCTGCACAACACCTCAACATCCCACACTGTCCTGCACAACACCTCAACACTACATACTGTCCTGCACAACACCTCAACATCCCACACTGTCCTGCACAACACCTCAACACTACATACTGTCCTGCACAACACCTCGACACTACATACTGTCCTGCACAACACCTCAATATTCCACACTGTCCTGCACAACACCTAAACACTACATACTGTCCTGCACAACACCTCAACACTACATACTGTCCTGCACAACACCTCAACACTACATACTGTCCTGCACAACACCTCAATATTCCACACTGTCCTGCACAACACCTCAACACTACATACTGTCCTGCAAAACACCTCAACACTACATACTGTCCTGCACAACACCTCAACACTACATACTGTCCTGCACAACACCTCAACACTACATACTGTCCTGCACAACACCTCAACACTACATACTGTCCGGCACAACACCTCAACACTGCATACTGTCCTGCAAAACACCTCAACACTACATACTGTCCTGCACAACACCTCAACACTACATACTGTCCTGCACAACACCTCAACACTACATACTGTCCTGCACAACACCTCAACATCCCACACTGTCCTGCACAACACCTCAACACTACATACTGTCCTGCACAACACCTCAACATCCCACACTGTCCTGCACAACACCTCAACACTACATACTGTCCTGCACAACACCTCAACACTACATACTGTCCTGCACAACACCTCAACACTACATACTGTCCTGCACAACACCTCAACACTATATACTGTCCTGCACAACACCTCAACATTACATACTGTCCTGCACAACACCTCAACATCCCACACTGTCCTGCACAACACCTCAACACTACATACTGTCCTGCACAACACCTCAACACTACATACTGTCCTGCACAACACCTCAACATCCCACACTATCCTGCACAACACCTCAACACTACATACTGTCCTGCACAACACCTCAACACTACATACTGTCCTGCACAACACCTCAACACTACATACTGTCCTGCACAACACCTCAACACTACATACTGTCCTGCACAACACCTTAACACTACATACTGTCCTGCACAACACCTCAACACTACATACTGTCCTGCACAACACCTCAACATTACATACTGTCCTGCACAACACCTCAGTCCTGCTCAACACTACATACTGTCCTGCACAACACCTCAACATCCCACACTGTCCTGCACAACACCTCAACAATACATACTGTCCTGCACACACCTCAACATTACATACTGTCCTGCACAACACCTCAATATCCCACATTGTCCTGCACAACACCTCAACACTACATACTGTCCTGCACAACACCTCAACACTACATACTGTCCTGCACAACACCTCAACACTACATACTGTCCGGCACAACACCTCAACACTGCATACTGTCCTGCAAAACACCTCAACACTACATACTGTCCTGCACAACACCTCAACACTACATACTGTCCTGCACAACACCTCAACACTACATACTGTCCTGCACAACACCTCAACACTACATACTGTCCGGCACAACACCTCAACACTGCATACTGTCCTGCAAAACACCTCAACACTACATACTGTCCTGCACAACACCTCAACACTACATACTGTCCTGCACAACACCTCAACACTACATACTGTCCTGCACAACACCTCAACGCTACATACTGTCCTGCACAACACCTCAACACTACATACTGTCCTGCACAACACCTCAACATCCCACACTGTCCTGCACAACACCTCAACACTACATACTGTCCTGCACAACACCTCAACACTACATACTGTCCTGCACAACACCTCAACATCCCACACTGTCCTGCACAACACCTCAACACTACATACTGTCCTGCACAACACCTCAACACTACATACTGTCCTGCACAACACCTCAACACTACATACTGTCCTGCTCAACACTACATACTGTCAAGCACAACACCTCAACATCCCACACTGTCCTGCACAACACCTCAACACTACATACTGTCCTGCACAACACCTCAACACTACATACTGTCCTGCACAACACCTCAACACTATATACTGTCCTGCACAACACCTCAACATTACATACTGTCCTGCACAACACCTCAACATCCCACACTGTCCTGCACAACACCTCAACACTACATACTGTCCTGCACAACACCTCAACACTACATACTGTCCTGCACAACACCTCAACATCCCACACTATCCTGCACAACACCTCAACACTACATACTGTCCTGCACAACACCTCAACACTACATACTGTCCTGCACAACACCTCAACACTACATACTGTCCTGCACAACACCTCAACACTACATACTGTCCTGCACAACACCTTAACACTACATACTGTCCTGCACAACACCTCAACACTACATACTGTCCTGCACAACACCTCAACACTACATACTGTCCTGCACAACACCTCAACATCCACACTGTCCTGCACAACACCTCAATATTCCACACTGTCCTGCACAACACCTAAACACTACATACTGTCCTGCACAACACCTCAACATCTTACACTGTCCTGCACAACACCTCAACACTACATACTGTCCTGCACAACACCTCAACATCCCACACTGTCCTGCACAACACCTCAACACTACATTACTGTCCTGCACACTACCTCAACACTACATACTGTCCTGCACAACACCTCAATATTCCACACTGTCCTGCTCAACACCTAAACACTACATACTGTCCTGCACAACACCTCAACACTACATACTGTCCAGCACAACACCTCAACACTACATACTGTCCTGCACAACACCTTAATATTCCACACTGTCCTGCACAACACCTCAACACTACATACTGTCCTGCACAACACCTCAACACTACATACTGTCCGGCACAACACCTCAACACTGCATACTGTCCTGCAAAACACCTCAACACTACATACTGTCCTGCACAACACCTCAACACTACATACTGTCCTGCACAACACCTCAACACTACATACTGTCCTGCACAACACCTCAACACTACATACTGTCCGGCACAACACCTCAACACTACATACTGTCCTGCACAACACCTCAACATCCCACACTGTCCTGCACAACACCTCAACACTACATACTGTCCTGCACAACACCTCAACACTACATACTGTCCTGCACAACACCTCAACACTACATACTGTCCTGCACAACACCTCAACACTACATACTGTCCTGCACAACACCTCAACATCCACACTGTCCTGCACAAAACCTCAACACTACATACTGTCCTGCACAACACCTCAACACTACATACTGTCCTGCACAACACCTCAACACTACATACTGTCCTGCACAACACCTCAACACTACATACTGTCCTGCTCAACACTACATACTGTCCTGCACAACACCTCAACATCCCACACTGTCCTGCACAACACCTCAACACTACATACTGTCCTGCACAACACCTCAACATTACATACTGTCCTGCACAACACCTCAATATCCCACATTGTCCTGCACAACACCTCAACACTACATACTTTACTGCACAACACCTCAACACTACATACTGTCCTGCACAACACCTCAACACTACATACTGTCCGGCACAACACCTCAACACTGCATACTGTCCTGCAAAACACCTCAACACTACATACTGTCCTGCACAACACCTCAACACTACATACTGTCCTGCACAACACCTCAACACTACATACTGTCCTGCACAACACCTCAACACTACATACTGTCCGGCACAACACCTCAACACTGCATACTGTCCTGCAAAACACCTCAACACTACATACTGTCCTGCACAACACCTCAACACTACATACTGTCCTGCACAACACCTCAACACTACATACTGTCCTGCACAACACCTCAACGCTACATACTGTCCTGCACAACACCTCAACACTACATACTGTCCTGCACAACACCTCAACATCCCACACTGTCCTGCACAACACCTCAACACTACATACTGTCCTGCACAACACCTCAACACTACATACTGTCCTGCACAACACCTCAACACTACATACTGTCCTGCACAACACCTCAACACTACATACTGTCCTGCACAACACCTCAACATTACATACTGTCCTGCACAACACCTCAACATCCCACACTGTCCTGCACAACACCTCAACACTACATAATGTCCTGCACAACACCTCAACACTACATACTGTCCTGCACAACACCTCAACACTACATACTGTCCTGCTCAACACTACATACTGTCCTGCACAACACCTCAACATCCCACACTGTCCTGCACAACACCTCAACACTACATACTGTCCTGCACAACACCTCAACACTACATACTGTCCTGCACAACACCTCAACACTATATACTGTCCTGCACAACACCTCAACATTACATACTGTCCTGCACAACACCTCAACATCCCACACTGTCCTGCACAACACCTCAACACTACATACTGTCCTGCACAACACCTCAACACTACATACTGTCCTGCACAACACCTCAACACTACATACTGTCCTGCACAACACCTCAACACTACATACTGTCCTGCACAACACCTCAACACTACATACTGTCCTGCACAACACCTTAACACTACATACTGTCCTGCACAACACCTCAACACTACATACTGTCCTGCACAACACCTCAACATTACATACTGTCCTGCACAACACCTCAACACTACATACTCTCCTGCACAACACCTCAACACTACATACTGTCCTGCACAACACCTCAACACTACATACTGTCCTGCACAACACCTCAACACTACATACTGTCCTGCACAACACCTCAACACTAAATACTGTCCTGCACAACACCTCAACACTACATACTGTCCTGCACAACACCTCAATACTACATACTGTCCTGCACAACACCTCAACACTACATACTGTCCTGCACAACACCTCAACACTACATACTGTCCTGCACAACACCTTAACATCCCACACTGTCCTGCTCAACACCTCAACACTACATACTGTCCTGCACAACACCTCAACACTACTTACTGTCCTGCGCAACACCTCAACATCCCACACTGTCCTGCACAACACCTCAACACTACATACTGTCCTGCACAACACCTCAACACTACATACTGTCCTGCACAACACCTCAACATTACACACTGTCCTGCACAACACCTCAACACTACATACTGTCCTGCACAACACCTCAACACTACATACTGTCCTGCACAACACCTCAACACTACATACTGTCCTGCACAACACCTCAACACTATATACTGTCCTGCACAACACCTCACATACATACTGTCCTGCACAACACCTCAACACTACATACTGTCCTGCACAACACCTCAACACTACATACTGTCCTGCACAACACCTCAACACTACATACTCTCCTGCACAACACCTCAACATCCCACACTGTCCTGCACAACACCTCAACACTACATACCGTCCTGCACAACACCTCAACATCCCACACTGTCCTGCACAACACCTCAACACTACATACTGTCCTGCACAACACCTCAACACTACATACTGTCCTGCACAACACCTCAATATTCCACACTGTCCTGCACAACACCTAAACACTACATACTGTCCTGCACAACACCTCAACATTCCACACTGTCCTGCACAACACCTCAACACTACATACTGTCCTGCACAACACCTCAACACTATATACTGTCCTGCACAACACCTCAACATCCCACACTGTCCTGCACAACACCTCAACACTACATACTGTCCTGCACAACACCTCAACATCCCACACTGTCCTGCACAACACCTCAACACTACATACTGTCCTGCACAACACCTCAACATCCCACACTGTCCTGCACAACACCTCAACACTACATACTGTCCTGCACAACACCTCAACATCCCACACTGTCCTGCACAACACCTCAACACTACATACTGTCCTGCACAAAACCTCAACACTACATACTGTCCTGCACAACACCTCAACACTACATACTGTCCTGCACAACACCTCAATATTCCACACTGTCCTGCATAACACCTAAACACTACATACTGTCCTGCACAACACCTCAACACTACATACTGTCCTGCACAACACCTCAACATCCCACACTGTCCTGCACAACACCTCAATATTCCACACTGTCCTGCACAACACCTCAACACTACATACTGTCCTGCACAACACCTCAACATCCCACACTGTCCTGCACAACACCTCAACACTACATACTGTCCTGCACAACACCTCAACACTACATACTGTCCTGCACAACACCTCAACACTACATACTGTCCTGCACAACACCTCAACACTACATACTGTTCTGCACAACACCTCAATATTCCACACTGTCCTGCACAACACCTAAACACTACATACTGTCCTGCACAACACCTCAACATCCCACACTGTCCTGCACAACACCTCAACACTACATACTGTCCTGCACAACACCTCAACACTATATACTGTCCTGCACAACACCTCAACATCCCACACTGTCCTGCACAACACCTCAACACTACATACTGTCCTGCACAACACCTCAACATCCCACACTGTCCTGCACAACACCTCAACACTACATACTGTCCTGCACAACACCTCAACATCCCACACTGTCCTGCACAACACCTCAACACTACATACTGTCCTGCACAACACCTCAACATCCCACACTGTCCTGCACAACACCTCAACACTACATACTGTCCTGCACAAAACCTCAACACTACATACTGTCCTGCACAACACCTCAACACTACATACTGTCCTGCACAACACCTCAATATTCCACACTGTCCTGCATAACACCTAAACACTACATACTGTCCTGCACAACACCTCAACACTACATACTGTCCTGCACAACACCTCAACATCCCACACTGTCCTGCACAACACCTCAATATTCCACACTGTCCTGCACAACACCTAAACACTACATACTGTCCTGCACAACACCTCAACATCCCACACTGTCCTGCACAACACCTCAACACTACATACTGTCCTGCACAACACCTCAACATCCCACACTGTCCTGCACAACACCTCAACACTACATACTGTCCTGCACAACACCTCAACACTACATACTGTCCTGCACAACACCTCAACTTTACATACTGTCCTGCACAACACCTCAATATTCCACACTGTCCTGCACAACACCTAAACACTACATACTGTCCTGCACAACACCTCAACACTACATACTGTCCTGCACAACACCTCAACACTACATACTGTCCTGCACAACACCTCAATATTCCACACTGTCCTGCACAACACCTCAACACTACATACTGTCAAGCACAACACCTCAACACTACATACTGTCCGGCACAACACCTCAACACTGCATACTGTCCTGCAAAACACCTCAACACTACATACTGTCCTGCACAACACCTCAACACTACATACTGTCCTGCACAACACCTCAACACTACATACTGTCCTGCACAACACCTCAACACTACATACTGTCCGGCACAACACCTCAACACTGCATACTGTCCTGCAAAACACCTCAACACTACATACTGTCCTGCACAACACCTCAACACTACATACTGTCCTGCACAACACCTCAACACTACATACTGTCCTGCACAACACCTCAACGCTACATACTGTCCTGCACAATACCTCAACACTACATACTGTCCTGCACAACACCTCAACATCCCACACTGTCCTGCACAACACCTCAACACTACATACTGTCCTGCACAACACCTCAACACTACATACTGTCCTGCACAACACCTCAACACTACATACTGTCCTGCACAACACCTCAACACTACATACTGTCCTGCACAACACCTCAACATCCCACACTGTTCTGCACAAAACCTCAACACTACATACTGTCCTGCACAACACCTCAACACTACATACTGTCCTGCACAACACCTCAACACTACATACTGTCCTGCACAACACCTCAACACTACATACTGTCCTGCTCAACACTACATACTGTCCTGCACAACACCTCAACATCCCACACTGTCCTGCACAACACCTCAACAATACATACTGTCCTGCACAACACCTCAACATTACATACTGTCCTGCACAACACCTCAATATCCCACATTGTCCTGCACAACACCTCAACACTACATACTGTCCTGCACAACACCTCAACACTACATACTGTCCTGCACAACACCTCAACACTACATACTGTCCGGCACAACACCTCAACACTGCATACTGTCCTGCAAAACACCTCAACACTACATACTGTCCTGCACAACACCTCAACACTACATACTGTCCTGCACAACACCTCAACACTACATACTGTCCTGCACAACACCTCAACACTACATACTGTCCGGCACAACACCTCAACACTGCATACTGTCCTGCAAAACACCTCAACACTACATACTGTCCTGCACAACACCTCAACACTACATACTGTCCTGCACAACACCTCAACACTACATACTGTCCTGCACAACACCTCAACGCTACATACTGTCCTGCACAACACCTCAACACTACATACTGTCCTGCACAACACCTCAACATCCCACACTGTCCTGCACAACACCTCAACACTACATACTGTCCTGCACAACACCTCAACACTACATACTGTCCTGCACAACACCTCAACATCCCACACTGTCCTGCACAACACCTCAACACTACATACTGTCCTGCACAACACCTCAACACTACATACTGTCCTGCACAACACCTCAACACTACATACTGTCCTGCTCAACACTACATACTGTCAAGCACAACACCTCAACATCCCACACTGTCCTGCACAACACCTCAACACTACATACTGTCCTGCACAACACCTCAACACTACATACTGTCCTGCACAACACCTCAACACTATATACTGTCCTGCACAACACCTCAACATTACATACTGTCCTGCACAACACCTCAACATCCCACACTGTCCTGCACAACACCTCAACACTACATACTGTCCTGCACAACACCTCAACACTACATACTGTCCTGCACAACACCTCAACATCCCACACTATCCTGCACAACACCTCAACACTACATACTGTCCTGCACAACACCTCAACACTACATACTGTCCTGCACAACACCTCAACACTACATACTGTCCTGCACAACACCTCAACACTACATACTGTCCTGCACAACACCTTAACACTACATACTGTCCTGCACAACACCTCAACACTACATACTGTCCTGCACAACACCTCAACACTACATACTGTCCTGCACAACACCTCAACATCCCACACTGTCCTGCACAACACCTCAATATTCCACACTGTCCTGCACAACACCTAAACACTACATACTGTCCTGCACAACACCTCAACATCTTACACTGTCCTGCACAACACCTCAACACTACATACTGTCCTGCACAACACCTCAACATCCCACACTGTCCTGCACAACACCTCAACACTACATACTGTCCTGCACACTACCTCAACACTACATACTGTCCTGCACAACACCTCAATATTCCACACTGTCCTGCTCAACACCTAAACACTACATACTGTCCTGCACAACACCTCAACACTACATACTGTCCAGCACAACACCTCAACACTACATACTGTCCTGCACAACACCTTAATATTCCACACTGTCCTGCACAACACCTCAACACTACATACTGTCCTGCACAACACCTCAACACTACATACTGTCCGGCACAACACCTCAACACTGCATACTGTCCTGCAAAACACCTCAACACTACATACTGTCCTGCACAACACCTCAACACTACATACTGTCCTGCACAACACCTCAACACTACATACTGTCCTGCACAACACCTCAACACTACATACTGTCCGGCACAACACCTCAACACTACATACTGTCCTGCACAACACCTCAACATCCCACACTGTCCTGCACAACACCTCAACACTACATACTGTCCTGCACAACACCTCAACACTACATACTGTCCTGCACAACACCTCAACACTACATACTGTCCTGCACAACACCTCAACACTACATACTGTCCTGCACAACACCTCAACATCCCACACTGTCCTGCACAAAACCTCAACACTACATACTGTCCTGCACAACACCTCAACACTACATACTGTCCTGCACAACACCTCAACACTACATACTGTCCTGCACAACACCTCAACACTACATACTGTCCTGCTCAACACTACATACTGTCCTGCACAACACCTCAACATCCCACACTGTCCTGCACAACACCTCAACACTACATACTGTCCTGCACAACACCTCAACATTACATACTGTCCTGCACAACACCTCAATATCCCACATTGTCCTGCACAACACCTCAACACTACATACTTTACTGCACAACACCTCAACACTACATACTGTCCTGCACAACACCTCAACACTACATACTGTCCGGCACAACACCTCAACACTGCATACTGTCCTGCAAAACACCTCAACACTACATACTGTCCTGCACAACACCTCAACACTACATACTGTCCTGCACAACACCTCAACACTACATACTGTCCTGCACAACACCTCAACACTACATACTGTCCGGCACAACACCTCAACACTGCATACTGTCCTGCAAAACACCTCAACACTACATACTGTCCTGCACAACACCTCAACACTACATACTGTCCTGCACAACACCTCAACACTACATACTGTCCTGCACAACACCTCAACGCTACATACTGTCCTGCACAACACCTCAACACTACATACTGTCCTGCACAACACCTCAACATCCCACACTGTCCTGCACAACACCTCAACACTACATACTGTCCTGCACAACACCTCAACACTACATACTGTCCTGCACAACACCTCAACACTACATACTGTCCTGCACAACACCTCAACACTACATACTGTCCTGCACAACACCTCAACATTACATACTGTCCTGCACAACACCTCAACATCCCACACTGTCCTGCACAACACCTCAACACTACATAATGTCCTGCACAACACCTCAACACTACATACTGTCCTGCACAACACCTCAACACTACATACTGTCCTGCTCAACACTACATACTGTCCTGCACAACACCTCAACATCCCACACTTTCCTGCACAACACCTCAACACTACATACTGTCCTGCACAACACCTCAACACTACATACTGTCCTGCACAACACCTCAACACTATATACTGTCCTGCACAACACCTCAACATTACATACTGTCCTGCACAACACCTCAACATCCCACACTGTCCTGCACAACACCTCAACACTACATACTGTCCTGCACAACACCTCAACACTACATACTGTCCTGCACAACACCTCAACACTACATACTGTCCTGCACAACACCTCAACACTACATACTGTCCTGCACAACACCTCAACACTACATACTGTCCTGCACAACACCTTAACACTACATACTGTCCTGCACAACACCTCAACACTACATACTGTCCTGCACAACACCTCAACATTACATACTGTCCTGCACAACACCTCAACACTACATACTCTCCTGCACAACACCTCAACACTACATACTGTCCTGCACAACACCTCAACACTACATACTGTCCTGCACAACACCTCAACACTACATACTGTCCTGCACAACACCTCAACACTACATACTGTCCTGCACAACACCTCAACACTACATACTGTCCTGCACAACACCTCAATACTACATACTGTCCTGCACAACACCTCAACACTACATACTGTCCTGCACAACACCTCAACACTACATACTGTCCTGCACAACACCTTAACATCCCACACTGTCCTGCTCAACACCTCAACACTACATACTGTCCTGCACAACACCTCAACACTACTTACTGTCCTGCGCAACACCTCAACATCCCACACTGTCCTGCACAACACCTCAACACTACATACTGTCCTGCACAATACCTCAACACTACATACTGTCCTGCACAACACCTCAACATTACACACTGTCCTGCACAACACCTCAACACTACATACTGTCCTGCACAACACCTCAACACTACATACTGTCCTGCACAACACCTCAACACTACATACTGTCCTGCACAACACCTCAACACTATATACTGTCCTGCACAACACCTCAACATTACATACTGTCCTGCACAACACCTCAACACTACATACTGTCCTGCACAACACCTCAACACTACATACTGTCCTGCACAACACCTCAACACTACATACTCTCCTGCACAACACCTCAACATCCCACACTGTCCTGCACAACACCTCAACACTACATACCGTCCTGCACAACACCTCAACATCCCACACTGTCCTGCACAACACCTCAACACTACATACTGTCCTGCACAACACCTCAACACTACATACTGTCCTGCACAACACCTCAATATTCCACACTGTCCTGCACAACACCTAAACACTACATACTGTCCTGCACAACACCTCAACATTCCACACTGTCCTGCACAACACCTCAACACTACATACTGTCCTGCACAACACCTCAACACTATATACTGTCCTGCACAACACCTCAACATCCCACACTGTCCTGCACAACACCTCAACACTACATACTGTCCTGCACAACACCTCAACATCCCACACTGTCCTGCACAACACCTCAACACTACATACTGTCCTGCACAACACCTCAACATCCCACACTGTCCTGCACAACACCTCAACACTACATACTGTCCTGCACAACACCTCAACATCCCACACTGTCCTGCACAACACCTCAACACTACATACTGTCCTGCACAAAACCTCAACACTACATACTGTCCTGCACAACACCTCAACACTACATACTGTCCTGCACAACACCTCAATATTCCACACTGTCCTGCATAACACCTAAACACTACATACTGTCCTGCACAACACCTCAACACTACATACTGTCCTGCACAACACCTCAACATCCCACACTGTCCTGCACAACACCTCAATATTCCACACTGTCCTGCACAACACCTAAACACTACATACTGTCCTGCACAACACCTCAACATCCCACACTGTCCTGCACAACACCTCAACACTACATACTGTCCTGCACAACACCTCAACATCCCACACTGTCCTGCACAACACCTCAACACTACATACTGTCCTGCACAACACCTCAACACTACATACTGTCCTGCACAACACCTCAACACTACATACTGTCCTGCACAACACCTCAACACTACATACTGTCCTGCACAACACCTCAACACTACATACTGTCAAGCACAACACCTCAACATCCCACACTGTCCTGCACAACACCTCAACACTACATACTGTCCTGCACAACACCTCAATATTCCACACTGTCCTGCACAACACCTAAACACTACATACTGTCCTGCACAACACCTCAACACTACATACTGTCCTGCACAACACCTCAACACTACATACTGTCCTGCACAACACCTCAATATTCCACACTGTCCTGCACAACACCTCAACACTACATACTGTCAAGCACAACACCTCAACACTACATACTGTCCGGCACAACACCTCAACACTGCATACTGTCCTGCAAAACACCTCAACACTACATACTGTCCTGCACAACACCTCAACACTACATACTGTCCTGCACAACACCTCAACACTACATACTGTCCTGCACAACACCTCAACACTACATACTGTCCGGCACAACACCTCAACACTGCATACTGTCCTGCAAAACACCTCAACACTACATACTGTCCTGCACAACACCTCAACACTACATACTGTCCTGCACAACACCTCAACACTACATACTGTCCTGCACAACACCTCAACGCTACATACTGTCCTGCACAATACCTCAACACTACATACTGTCCTGCACAACACCTCAACATCCCACACTGTCCTGCACAACACCTCAACACTACATACTGTCCTGCACAACACCTCAACACTACATACTGTCCTGCACAACACCTCAACACTACATACTGTCCTGCACAACACCTCAACACTACATACTGTCCTGCACAACACCTCAACATCCCACACTGTTCTGCACAAAACCTCAACACTACATACTGTCCTGCACAACACCTCAACACTACATACTGTCCTGCACAACACCTCAACACTACATACTGTCCTGCACAACACCTCAACACTACATACTGTCCTGCTCAACACTACATACTGTCCTGCACAACACCTCAACATCCCACACTGTCCTGCACAACACCTCAACAATACATACTGTCCTGCACAACACCTCAACATTACATACTGTCCTGCACAACACCTCAATATCCCACATTGTCCTGCACAACACCTCAACACTACATACTGTCCTGCACAACACCTCAACACTACATACTGTCCTGCACAACACCTCAACACTACATACTGTCCGGCACAACACCTCAACACTGCATACTGTCCTGCAAAACACCTCAACACTACATACTGTCCTGCACAACACCTCAACACTACATACTGTCCTGCACAACACCTCAACACTACATACTGTCCTGCACAACACCTCAACACTACATACTGTCCGGCACAACACCTCAACACTGCATACTGTCCTGCAAAACACCTCAACACTACATACTGTCCTGCACAACACCTCAACACTACATACTGTCCTGCACAACACCTCAACACTACATACTGTCCTGCACAACACCTCAACGCTACATACTGTCCTGCACAACACCTCAACACTACATACTGTCCTGCACAACACCTCAACATCCCACACTGTCCTGCACAACACCTCAACACTACATACTGTCCTGCACAACACCTCAACACTACATACTGTCCTGCACAACACCTCAACATCCCACACTGTCCTGCACAACACCTCAACACTACATACTGTCCTGCACAACACCTCAACACTACATACTGTCCTGCACAACACCTCAACACTACATACTGTCCTGCTCAACACTACATACTGTCAAGCACAACACCTCAACATCCCACACTGTCCTGCACAACACCTCAACACTACATACTGTCCTGCACAACACCTCAACACTACATACTGTCCTGCACAACACCTCAACACTATATACTGTCCTGCACAACACCTCAACATTACATACTGTCCTGCACAACACCTCAACATCCCACACTGTCCTGCACAACACCTCAACACTACATACTGTCCTGCACAACACCTCAACACTACATACTGTCCTGCACAACACCTCAACATCCCACACTATCCTGCACAACACCTCAACACTACATACTGTCCTGCACAACACCTCAACACTACATACTGTCCTGCACAACACCTCAACACTACATACTGTCCTGCACAACACCTCAACACTACATACTGTCCTGCACAACACCTTAACACTACATACTGTCCTGCACAACACCTCAACACTACATACTGTCCTGCACAACACCTCAACATTACATACTGTCCTGCACAACACCTCAACACTACATACTCTCCTGCACAACACCTCTACACTACATACTGTCCTGCACAACACCTCAACACTACATACTGTCCTGCACAACACCTCAACACTACTTACTGTCCTGCACAACACCTCAACATCCCACACTGTCCTGCACAACACCTCAACACTACATACTGTCCTGCACAACACCTCAACACTACATACTGTCCTGCACAACACCTCAACATTACATACTGTCCTGCACAACACCTCAACACTACATACTGTCCTGCACAACACCTCAACACTACATACTCTCCTGCACAACACCTCAACATCCCACACTGTCCTGCACAACACCTCAACACTACATACCGTCCTGCACAACACCTCAACACTACATACCGTCCTGCACAACACCTCAACATCCCACACTGTCCTGCACAACACTCAAACACTACATACTGTCCTGCACAACACCTCAACACTACATACTGTCCTGCACAACACCTCAATATTCCACACTGTCCTGCACAACACCTAAACACTACATACTGTCCTGCACAACACCTCAACATTCCACACTGTCCTGCACAACACCTCAACACTACATACTGTCCTGCACAACACCTCAACACTATTTACTGTCCTGCACAACACCTCAACATCCCACACTGTCCTGCACAACACCTCAACACTACATACTGTCCTGCACAACACCTCAACATCCCACACTGTCCTGCACAACACCTCAACACTACATACTGTCCTGCACAACACCTCAACATCCCACACTGTCCTGCACAACACCTCAACACTACATACTGTCCTGCACAACACCTCAACATTCCACACTGTCCTGCACAACACCTCAACACTACATACTGTCCTGCACAAAACCTCAACACTACATACTGTCCTGCACAACACCTCAATATTCCACACTGTCCTGCACAACACCTAAACACTACATACTGTCCTGCACAACACCTCAACACTACATACTGTCCTGCACAACACCTCAACATCCCACACTGTCCTGCACAACACCTCAATATTCCACACTGTCCTGCACAACACCTAAACACTACATACTGTCCTGCACAACACCTCAACATCCCACACTGTCCTGCACAACACCTCAACACTACATACTGTCCTGCACAACACCTCAACATCCCACACTGTCCTGCACAACACCTCAACACTACATACTGTCCTGCACAACACCTCAACACTACATACTGTCCTGCACAACACCTCAATATTCCACACTGTCCTGCTCAACACCTAAACACTACATACTGTCCTGCACAACACCTCAACACTACATACTGTCCTGCACAACACCTCAACACTACATACTGTCCTGCACAACACCTCAACATTCCACACTGTCCTGCACAACACCTCAACACTACATACTGTCCTGCACAACACCTCAACACTACATACTGTCCGGCACAACACCTCAACACTGCATACTGTCCTGCAAAACACCTCAACACTACATACTGTCCTGCACAACACCTCAACACTACATACTGTCCTGCACAACACCTCAACACTACATACTGTCCTGCACAACACCTCAACACTACATACTGTCCGGCACAACACCTCAACACTACATACTGTCCTGCACAACACCTCAACATCCCACACTGTCCTGCACAACACCTCAACACTACATACTGTCCTGCACAACACCTCAACACTACATACTGTCCTGCACAACACCTCAACACTACATACTGTCCTGCACAACACCTCAACACTACATACTGTCCTGCACAACACCTCAACACTACATACTCTCCTGCACAAAACCTCAACACTACATACTGTCCTGCACAACACCTCAACACTACATACTGTCCTGCAAAACACCTCAACACTACATACTGTCCTGCACAACACCTCAACACTACATACTGTCCTGCACAACACCTCAACACTACATACTGTCCTGCACAACACCTCAACACTACATACTGTCCGGCACAACACCTCAACACTACAACATCCCACACTGTCCTGCACAACACCTCAACACTACATACTGTCCTGCACAACACCTCAACACTACATACTGTCCTGCACAACACCTCAAGACTACATACTGTCCTGCACAACACCTCAACACTACATACTGTCCTGCACAACACCTCAACATCCCACACTGTCCTGCACAAAACCTCAACACTACATACTGTCCTGCACAACACCTCAACACTACATACTGTCCTGCACAACACCTCAACACTACATACTGTCCTGCACAACACCTCAACACTACATACTGTCCTGCTCAACACTACATACTGTCCTGCACAACACCTCAACATCCCACACTGTCCTGCACAACACCTCAACACTACATACTGTCCTGCACAACACCTCAACATTACATACTGTCCTTCACAACACCTCAATATCCCACATTGTCCTGCACAACACCTCAACACTACATACTGTACTGCACAACACCTCAACACTACATACTGTCCTGCACAACACCTCAACACTACATACTGTCCGGCACAACACCTCAACACTGCATACTGTCCTGCAAAACACCTCAACACTACATACTGTCCTGCACAACACCTCAACACTACATACTGTCCTGCACAACACCTCAACACTACATACTGTCCTGCACAACACCTCAACACTACATACTGTCCGGCACAACACCTCAACACTGCATACTGTCCTGCAAAACACCTCAACACTACATACTGTCCTGCACAACACCTCAACACTACATACTGTCCTGCACAACACCTCAACACTACATACTGTCCTGCACAACACCTCAACGCTACATACTGTCCTGCACAACACCTCAACACTACATACTGTCCTGCACAACACCTCAACATCCCACACTGTCCTGCACAACACCTCAACACTACATACTGTCCTGCACAACACCTCAACACTACATACTGTCCTGCACAACACCTCAACACTACATACTGTCCTGCACAACACCTCAACACTACATACTGTCCTGCACAACACCTCAACATCCCACACTGTCCTGCACAACACCTCAACACTACATAATGTCCTGCACAACACCTCAACACTACATACTGTCCTGCACAACACCTCAACACTACATACTGTCCTGCTCAACACTACATACTGTCCTGCACAACACCTCAACATCCCACACTGTCCTGCACAACACCTCAACACTACATACTGTCCTGCACAACACCTCAACACTACATACTGTCCTGCACAACACCTCAACACTATATACTGTCCTGCACAACACCTCAACATTACATACTGTCCTGCACAACACCTCAACATCCCACACTGTCCTGCACAACACCTCAACACTACATACTGTCCTGCACAACACCTCAACACTACATACTGTCCTGCACAACACCTCAACACTACATACTGTCCTGCACAACACCTCAACACTACATACTGTCCTGCACAACACCTCAACACTACATACTGTCCTGCACAACACCTTAACACTACATACTGTCCTGCACAACACCTCAACACTACATACTGTCCTGCACAACACCTCAACATTACATACTGTCCTGCACAACACCTCAACACTACATACTCTCCTGCACAACACCTCAACACTACATACTGTCCTGCACAACACCTCAACACTACATACTGTCCTGCACAACACCTCAACACTACATACCGTCCTGCACAACACCTCAACATCCCACACTGTCCTGCACAACACTCAAACACTACATACTGTCCTGCACAACACCTCAACACTACATACTGTCCTGCACAACACCTCAATATTCCACACTGTCCTGCACAACACCTAAACACTACATACTGTCCTGCACAACACCTCAACATTCCACACTGTCCTGCACAACACCTCAACACTACATACTGTCCTGCACAACACCTCAACACTATTTACTGTCCTGCACAACACCTCAACATCCCACACTGTCCTGCACAACACCTCAACACTACATACTGTCCTGCACAACACCTCAACATCCCACACTGTCCTGCACAACACCTCAACACTACATACTGTCCTGCACAACACCTCAACATCCCACACTGTCCTGCACAACACCTCAACACTACATACTGTCCTGCACAACACCTCAACATTCCACACTGTCCTGCACAACACCTCAACACTACATACTGTCCTGCACAAAACCTCAACACTACATACTGTCCTGCACAACACCTCAATATTCCACACTGTCCTGCACAACACCTAAACACTACATACTGTCCTGCACAACACCTCAACACTACATACTGTCCTGCACAACACCTCAACATCCCACACTGTCCTGCACAACACCTCAATATTCCACACTGTCCTGCACAACACCTAAACACTACATACTGTCCTGCACAACACCTCAACATCCCACACTGTCCTGCACAACACCTCAACACTACATACTGTCCTGCACAACACCTCAACATCCCACACTGTCCTGCACAACACCTCAACACTACATACTGTCCTGCACAACACCTCAACACTACATACTGTCCTGCACAACACCTCAATATTCCACACTGTCCTGCTCAACACCTAAACACTACATACTGTCCTGCACAACACCTCAACACTACATACTGTCCTGCACAACACCTCAACACTACATACTGTCCTGCACAACACCTTAATATTCCACACTGTCCTGCACAACACCTCAACACTACATACTGTCCTGCACAACACCTCAACACTACATACTGTCCGGCACAACACCTCAACACTGCATACTGTCCTGCAAAACACCTCAACACTACATACTGTCCTGCACAACACCTCAACACTACATACTGTCCTGCACAACACCTCAACACTACATACTGTCCTGCACAACACCTCAACACTACATACTGTCCGGCACAACACCTCAACACTACATACTGTCCTGCACAACACCTCAACATCCCACACTGTCCTGCACAACACCTCAACACTACATACTGTCCTGCACAACACCTCAACACTACATACTGTCCTGCACAACACCTCAACACTACATACTGTCCTGCACAACACCTCAACACTACATACTGTCCTGCACAACACCTCAACACTACATACTCTCCTGCACAAAACCTCAACACTACATACTGTCCTGCACAACACCTCAACACTACATACTGTCCTGCAAAACACCTCAACACTACATACTGTCCTGCACAACACCTCAACACTACATACTGTCCTGCACAACACCTCAACACTACATACTGTCCTGCACAACACCTCAACACTACATTCTGTCCGGCACAACACCTCAACACTACAACATCCCACACTGTCCTGCACAACACCTCAACACTACATACTGTCCTGCACAACACCTCAACACTACATACTGTCCTGCACAACACCTCAAGACTACATACTGTCCTGCACAACACCTCAACACTACATACTGTCCTGCACAACACCTCAACATCCCACACTGTCCTGCACAAAACCTCAACACTACATACTGTCCTGCACAACACCTCAACACTACATACTGTCCTGCACAACACCTCAACACTACATACTGTCCTGCACAACACCTCAACACTACATACTGTCCTGCTCAACACTACATACTGTCCTGCACAACACCTCAACATCCCACACTGTCCTGCACAACACCTCAACACTACATACTGTCCTGCACAACACCTCAACATTACATACTGTCCTTCACAACACCTCAATATCCCACATTGTCCTGCACAACACCTCAACACTACATACTGTACTGCACAACACCTCAACACTACATACTGTCCTGCACAACACCTCAACACTACATACTGTCCGGCACAACACCTCAACACTGCATACTGTCCTGCAAAACACCTCAACACTACATACTGTCCTGCACAACACCTCAACACTACATACTGTCCTGCACAACACCTCAACACTACATACTGTCCTGCACAACACCTCAACACTACATACTGTCCGGCACAACACCTCAACACTGCATACTGTCCTGCAAAACACCTCAACACTACATACTGTCCTGCACAACACCTCAACACTACATACTGTCCTGCACAACACCTCAACACTACATACTGTCCTGCACAACACCTCAACGCTACATACTGTCCTGCACAACACCTCAACACTACATACTGTCCTGCACAACACCTCAACATCCCACACTGTCCTTCACAACACCTCAACACTACATACTGTCCTGCACAACACCTCAACACTACATACTGTCCTGCACAACACCTCAACACTACATACTGTCCTGCACAACACCTCAACACTACATACTGTCCTGCACAACACCTCAACATCCCACACTGTCCTGCACAACACCTCAACACTACATAATGTCCTGCACAACACCTCAACACTACATACTGTCCTGCACAACACCTCAACACTACATACTGTCCTGCTCAACACTACATACTGTCCTGCACAACACCTCAACATCCCACACTGTCCTGCACAACACCTCAACACTACATACTGTCCTGCACAACACCTCAACACTACATACTGTCCTGCACAACACCTCAACACTATATACTGTCCTGCACAACACCTCAACATTACATACTGTCCTGCACAACACCTCAACATCCCACACTGTCCTGCACAACACCTCAACACTACATACTGTCCTGCACAACACCTCAACACTACATACTGTCCTGCACAACACCTCAACACTACATACTGTCCTGCACAACACCTCAACACTACATACTGTCCTGCACAACACCTCAACACTACATACTGTCCTGCACAACACCTTAACACTACATACTGTCCTGCACAACACCTCAACACTACATACTGTCCTGCACAACACCTCAACATTACATACTGTCCTGCACAACACCTCAACACTACATACTCTCCTGCACAACACCTCAACACTACATACTGTCCTGCACAACACCTCAACACTACATACTGTCCTGCACAACACCTCAACACTACATACCGTCCTGCACAACACCTCAACATCCCACACTGTCCTGCACAACACTCAAACACTACATACTGTCCTGCACAACACCTCAACACTACATACTGTCCTGCACAACACCTCAATATTCCACACTGTCCTGCACAACACCTAAACACTACATACTGTCCTGCACAACACCTCAACATTCCACACTGTCCTGCACAACACCTCAACACTACATACTGTCCTGCACAACACCTCAACACTATTTACTGTCCTGCACAACACCTCAACATCCCACACTGTCCTGCACAACACCTCAACACTACATACTGTCCTGCACAACACCTCAACATCCCACACTGTCCTGCACAACACCTCAACACTACATACTGTCCTGCACAACACCTCAACATCCCACACTGTCCTGCACAACACCTCAACACTACATACTGTCCTGCACAACACCTCAACATTCCACACTGTCCTGCACAACACCTCAACACTACATACTGTCCTGCACAAAACCTCAACACTACATACTGTCCTGCACAACACCTCAATATTCCACACTGTCCTGCACAACACCTAAACACTACATACTGTCCTGCACAACACCTCAACACTACATACTGTCCTGCACAACACCTCAACATCCCACACTGTCCTGCACAACACCTCAATATTCCACACTGTCCTGCACAACACCTAAACACTACATACTGTCCTGCACAACACCTCAACATCCCACACTGTCCTGCACAACACCTCAACACTACATACTGTCCTGCACAACACCTCAACATCCCACACTGTCCTGCACAACACCTCAACACTACATACTGTCCTGCACAACACCTCAACACTACATACTGTCCTGCACAACACCTCAATATTCCACACTGTCCTGCTCAACACCTAAACACTACATACTGTCCTGCACAACACCTCAACACTACATACTGTCCTGCACAACACCTCAACACTACATACTGTCCTGCACAACACCTTAATATTCCACACTGTCCTGCACAACACCTCAACACTACATACTGTCCTGCACAACACCTCAACACTACATACTGTCCGGCACAACACCTCAACACTGCATACTGTCCTGCAAAACACCTCAACACTACATACTGTCCTGCACAACACCTCAACACTACATACTGTCCTGCACAACACCTCAACACTACATACTGTCCTGCACAACACCTCAACACTACATACTGTCCGGCACAACACCTCAACACTACATACTGTCCTGCACAACACCTCAACATCCCACACTGTCCTGCACAACACCTCAACACTACATACTGTCCTGCACAACACCTCAACACTACATACTGTCCTGCACAACACCTCAACACTACATACTGTCCTGCACAACACCTCAACACTACATACTGTCCTGCACAACACCTCAACACTACATACTCTCCTGCACAAAACCTCAACACTACATACTGTCCTGCACAACACCTCAACACTACATACTGTCCTGCAAAACACCTCAACACTACATACTGTCCTGCACAACACCTCAACACTACATACTGTCCTGCACAACACCTCAACACTACATACTGTCCTGCACAACACCTCAACACTACATACTGTCCGGCACAACACCTCAACACTACATACTGTCCTGCACAACACCTCAACATCCCACACTGTCCTGCACAACACCTCAACACTACATACTGTCCTGCACAACACCTCAACACTACATACTGTCCTGCACAACACCTCAACACTACATACTGTCCTGCACAACACCTCAACACTACATACTGTCCTGCACAACACCTCAACATCCCACACTGTCCTGCACAAAACCTCAACACTACATACTGTCCTGCACAACACCTCAACACTACATACTGTCCTGCACAACACCTCAACACTACATACTGTCCTGCACAACACCTCAACACTACATACTGTCCTGCTCAACACTACATACTGTCCTGCACAACACCTCAACATCCCACACTGTCCTGCACAACACCTCAACACTACATACTGTCCTGCACAACACCTCAACATTACATACTGTCCTTCACAACACCTCAATATCCCACATTGTCCTGCACAACACCTCAACACTACATACTGTACTGCACAACACCTCAACACTACATACTGTCCTGCACAACACCTCAACACTACATACTGTCCGGCACAACACCTCAACACTGCATACTGTCCTGCAAAACACCTCAACACTACATACTGTCCTGCACAACACCTCAACACTACATACTGTCCTGCACAACACCTCAACACTACATACTGTCCTGCACAACACCTCAACACTACATACTGTCCGGCACAACACCTCAACACTGCATACTGTCCTGCAAAACACCTCAACACTACATACTGTCCTGCACAACACCTCAACACTACATACTGTCCTGCACAACACCTCAACACTACATACTGTCCTGCACAACACCTCAACGCTACATACTGTCCTGCACAACACCTCAACACTACATACTGTCCTGCACAACACCTCAACATCCCACACTGTCCTGCACAACACCTCAACACTACATACTGTCCTGCACAACACCTCAACACTACATACTGTCCTGCACAACACCTCAACACTACACACTGTCCTGCACAACACCTCAACACTACATACTGTCCTGCACAACACCTCAACATCCCACACTGTCCTGCACAACACCTCAACACTACATAATGTCCTGCACAACACCTCAACACTACATACTGTCCTGCACAACACCTCAACACTACATACTGTCCTGCTCAACACTACATACTGTCCTGCACAACACCTCAACATCCCACACTGTCCTGCACAACACCTCAACACTACATACTGTCCTGCACAACACCTCAACACTACATACTGTCCTGCACAACACCTCAACACTATATACTGTCCTGCACAACACCTCAACATTACATACTGTCCTGCACAACACCTCAACATCCCACACTGTCCTGCACAACACCTCAACACTACATACTGTCCTGCACAACACCTCAACACTACATACTGTCCTGCACAACACCTCAACACTACATACTGTCCTGCACAACACCTCAACACTACATACTGTCCTGCACAACACCTCAACACTACATACTGTCCTGCACAACACCTTAACACTACATACTGTCCTGCACAACACCTCAACACTACATACTGTCCTGCACAACACCTCAACATTACATACTGTCCTGCACAACACCTCAACACTACATACTCTCCTGCACAACACCTCAACACTACATACTGTCCTGCACAACACCTCAACACTACATACTGTCCTGCACAACACCTCAACACTACATACTGTCCTGCACAACACCTCAACACTACATACTGTCCTGCACAACACCTCAACACTACATACTGTCCTGCACAACACCTCAATACTACATACTGTCCTGCACAACACCTCAACACTACATACTGTCCTGCACAACACCTCAACACTACATACTGTCCTGCACAACACCTTAACATCCCACACTGTCCTGCTCAACACCTCAACACTACATACTGTCCTGCACAACACCTCAACACTACTTACTGTCCTGCGCAACACCTCAACATCCCACACTGTCCTGCACAACACCTCAACACTACATACTGTCCTGCACAACACCTCAACACTACATACTGTCCTGCACAACACCTCAACATTACATACTGTCCTGCACAACACCTCAACACTACATACTGTCCTGCACAACACCTCAACACTACATACTGTCCTGCACAACACCTCAACACTACATACTGTCCTGCACAACACCTCAACACTATATACTGTCCTGCACAACACCTCAACATTACATACTGTCCTGCACAACACCTCAACACTACATACTGTCCTGCACAACACCTCAACACTACATACTGTCCTGCACAACACCTCAACACTACATACTCTCCTGCACAACACCTCAACATCCCACACTGTCCTGCACAACACCTCAACACTACATACCGTCCTGCACAACACCTCAACATCCCACACTGTCCTGCTCAACACCTAAACACTACATACTGTCCTGCACAACACCTCAACACTACATACTGTCCTGCACAACACCTCAACACTACATACTGTCCTGCACAACACCTTAATATTCCACACTGTCCTGCACAACACCTCAACACTACATACTGTCCTGCACAACACCTCAACACTACATACTGTCCGGCACAACACCTCAACACTGCATACTGTCCTGCAAAACACCTCAACACTACATACTGTCCTGCACAACACCTCAACACTACATACTGTCCTGCACAACACCTCAACACTACATACTGTCCTGCACAACACCTCAACACTACATACTGTCCGGCACAACACCTCAACATCCCACACTGTCCTGCACAACACCTCAACACTACATACTGTCCTGCACAACACCTCAACACTACATACTGTCCTGCACAACACCTCAACACTACATACTGTCCTGCACAACACCTCAACACTACATACTGTCCTGCACAACACCTCAACATCCCACACTGTCCTGCACAACACCTCAACACTACATAATGTCCTGCACAACACCTCAACACTACATACTGTCCTGCACAACACCTCAACACTACATACTGTCCTGCACAACACCTCAACACTATATACTGTCCTGCACAACACCTCAACATTACATACTGTCCTGCACAACACCTCAACATCCCACACTGTCCTGCACAACACCTCAACACTACATACTGTCCTGCACAACACCTCAACACTACATACTGTCCTGCACAACACCTCAACACTACATACTGTCCTGCACAACACCTCAACACTACATACTGTCCTGCACAACACCTCAACACTACATACTGTCCTGCACAACACCTTAACACTACATACTGTCCTGCACAACACCTCAACACTACATACTGTCCTGCACAACACCTCAACATTACATACTGTCCTGCACAACACCTCAACACTACATACTCTCCTGCACAACACCTCAACACTACATACTGTCCTGCACAACACCTCAACACTACATACTGTCCTGCACAACACCTCAACACTACATACTGTCCTGCACAACACCTCAACACTACATACTGTCCTGCACAACACCTCAACACTACATACTGTCCTGCACAACACCTCAATACTACATACTGTCCTGCACAACACCTCAACACTACATACTGTCCTGCACAACACCTCAACACTACATACTGTCCTGCACAACACCTTAACATCCCACACTGTCCTGCTCAACACCTCAACACTACATACTGTCCTGAACAACACCTCAACACTACTTACTGTCCTGCGCAACACCTCAACATCCCACACTGTCCTGCACAACACCTCAACACTACATACTGTCCTGCACAACACCTCAACACTACATACTGTCCTGCACAACACCTCAACATTACATACTGTCCTGCACAACACCTCAACACTACATACTGTCCTGCACAACACCTCAACACTACATACTGTCCTGCACAACACCTCAACACTACATACTGTCCTGCACAACACCTCAACACTATATACTGTCCTGCACAACACCTCAACATTACATACTGTCCTGCACAACACCTCAACATCCCACACTGTCCTGCACAACACCTCAACACTACATACTGTCCTGCACAACACCTCAACACTACATACTGTCCTGCACAACACCTCAACACTACATACTGTCCTGCACAACACCTCAACACTACATACTGTCCTGCACAACACCTCAACACTACATAATGTCCTGCACAACACCTTAACACTACATACTGTCCTGCACAACACCTCAACACTACATACTGTCCTGCACAACACCTCAACATTACATACTGTCCTGCACAACACCTCAACACTACATACTCTCCTGCACAACACCTCAACACTACATACTGTCCTGCACAACACCTCAACACTACATACTGTCCTGCACAACACCTCAACACTACATACTGTCCTGCACAACACCTCAACACTACATACTGTCCTGCACAACACCTCAACACTACATACTGTCCTGCACAACACCTCAATACTACATACTGTCCTGCACAACACCTCAACACTACATACTGTCCTGCACAACACCTCAACACTACATACTGTCCTGCACAACACCTTAACATCCCACACTGTCCTGCTCAACACCTCAACACTACATACTGTCCTGAACAACACCTCAACACTACTTACTGTCCTGCGCAACACCTCAACATCCCACACTGTCCTGCACAACACCTCAACACTACATACTGTCCTGCACAACACCTCAACACTACATACTGTCCTGCACAACACCTCAACATTACATACTGTCCTGCACAACACCTCAACACTACATACTGTCCTGCACAACACCTCAACACTACATACTGTCCTGCACAACACCTCAACACTACATACTGTCCTGCACAACACCTCAACACTATATACTCTCCTGCACAACACCTCAACATTACATACTGTCCTGCACAACACCTCAACACTACATACTGTCCTGCACAACACCTCAACACTACATACTGTCCTGCACAACACCTCAACACTACATACTCTCCTGCACAACACCTCAACATCCCACACTGTCCTGCACAACACCTCAACACTACATACCGTCCTGCACAACACCTCAACATCCCACACTGTCCTGCACAACACCTCAACACTACATACTGTCCTGCACAACACCTCAACACTACATACTGTCCTGCACAACACCTCAATATTCCACACTGTCCTGCACAACACCTAAACACTACATACTGTCCTGCACAACACCTCAACATTCCACACTGTCCTGCACAACACCTCAACACTACATACTGTCCTGCACAACACCTCAACACTATATACTGTCCTGCACAACACCTCAAGATCCCACACTGTCCTGCACAACACCTCAACACTACATACTGTCCTGCACAACACCTCAACATCCCACACTGTCCTGCACAACACCTCAACACTACATACTGTCCTGCACAACACCTCAACATCCCACACTGTCCTGCACAACACCTCAACACTACATACTGTCCTGCACAACACCTCAACATCCCACACTGTCCTGCACAACACCTCAACACTACATACTGTCCTGCACAAAACCTCAACACTACATACTGTCCTGCACAACACCTCAACACTACATACTGTCCTGCACAACACCTCAATATTCCACACTGTCCTGCATAACACCTAAACACTACATACTGTCCTGCACAACACCTCAACACTACATACTGTCCTGCACAACACCTCAACATCCCACACTGTCCTGCACAACACCTCAATATTCCACACTGTCCTGCACAACACCTAAACACTACATACTGTCCTGCACAACACCTCAACATCCCACACTGTCCTGCACAACACCTCAACACTACATACTGTCCTGCACAACACCTCAACATCCCACACTGTCCTGCACAACACCTCAACACTACATACTGTCCTGCACAACACCTCAACACTACATACTGTCCTGCACAACACCTCAACACTACATACTGTCCTGCACAACACCTCAACACTACATACTGTCCTGCACAACACCTCAATATTCCACACTGTCCTGCACAACACCTAAACACTACATACTGTCCTGCACAACACCTCAACATCCCACACTGTCCTGCACAACACCTCAACACTACATACTGTCCTGCACAACACCTCAACACTATATACTGTCCTGCACAACACCTCAACATCCCACACTGTCCTGCACAACACCTCAACACTACATACTGTCCTGCACAACACCTCAACATCCCACACTGTCCTGCACAACACCTCAACACTACATACTGTCCTGCACAACACCTCAACATCCCACACTGTCCTGCACAACACCTCAACACTACATACTGTCCTGCACAACACCTCAACATCCCACACTGTCCTGCACAACACCTCAACACTACATACTGTCCTGCACAAAACCTCAACACTACATACTGTCCTGCACAACACCTCAACACTACATACTGTCCTGCACAACACCTCAATATTCCACACTGTCCTGCATAACACCTAAACACTACATACTGTCCTGCACAACACCTCAACACTACATACTGTCCTGCACAACACCTCAACACTACATACTGTCCTGCACAACACCTCAACACTATATACTGTCCTGCACAACACCTCAACATTACATACTGTCCTGCACAACACCTCAACACTACATACTGTCCTGCACAACACCTCAACACTACATACTGTCCTGCACAACACCTCAACACTACATACTCTCCTGCACAACACCTCAACATCCCACACTGTCCTGCACAACACCTCAACACTACATACCGTCCTGCACAACACCTCAACATCCCACACTGTCCTGCACAACACCTCAACACTACATACTGTCCTGCACAACACCTCAACACTACATACTGTCCTGCACAACACCTCAATATTCCACACTGTCCTGCACAACACCTAAACACTACATACTGTCCTGCACAACACCTCAACATTCCACACTGTCCTGCACAACACCTCAACACTACATACTGTCCTGCACAACACCTCAACACTATATACTGTCCTGCACAACACCTCAACATCCCACACTGTCCTGCACAACACCTCAACACTACATACTGTCCTGCACAACACCTCAACATCCCACACTGTCCTGCACAACACCTCAACACTACATACTGTCCTGCACAACACCACAACATCCCACACTGTCCTGCACAACACCTCAACACTACATACTGTCCTGCACAACACCTCAACATCCCACACTGTCCTGCACAACACCTCAACACTACATACTGTCCTGCACAAAACCTCAACACTACATACTGTCCTGCACAACACCTCAACACTACATACTGTCCTGCACAACACCTCAATATTCCACACTGTCCTGCATAACACCTAAACACTACATACTGTCCTGCACAACACCTCAACACTACATACTGTCCTGCACAACACCTCAACATCCCACACTGTCCTGCACAACACCTCAATATTCCACACTGTCCTGCACAACACCTAAACACTACATACTGTCCTGCACAACACCTCAACATCCCACACTGTCCTGCACAACACCTCAACACTACATACTGTCCTGCACAACACCTCAACATCCCACACTCCCACACTGTCCTGCACAACACCTCAACACTACATACTGTCCTGCACAACACCTCAACACTACATACTGTCCTGCACAACACCTCAACACTACATACTGTCCGGCACAACACCTCAACACTGCATACTGTCCTGCAAAACACCTCAACACTACATACTGTCCTGCACAACACCTCAACACTACATACTGTCCTGCACAACACCTCAACACTACATACTGTCCTGCACAACACCTCAACGCTACATACTGTCCTGCACAACACCTCAACACTACATACTGTCCTGCACAACACCTCAACATCCCACACTGTCCTGCACAACACCTCAACACTACATACTGTCCTGCACAACACCTCAACACTACATACTGTCCTGCACAACACCTCAACACTACATACTGTCCTGCACAACACCTCAACACTACATACTGTCCTGCACAACACCTCAACATCCCACACTGTCCTGCACAACACCTCAACACTACATAATGTCCTGCACAACACCTCAACACTACATACTGTCCTGCACAACACCTCAACACTACATACTGTCCTGCACAACACCTCAACACTACATACTGTCCTGCACAACACCTCAACACTATATACTGTCCTGCACAACACCTCAACATTACATACTGTCCTGCACAACACCTCAACATCCCACACTGTCCTGCACAACACCTCAACACTACATACTGTCCTGCACAACACCTCAACACTACATACTGTCCTGCACAACACCTCAACACTACATACTGTCCTGCACAACACCTCAACACTACATACTGTCCTGCACAACACCTCAACACTACATACTGTCCTGCACAACACCTTAACACTACATACTGTCCTGCACAACACCTCAACACTACATACTGTCCTGCACAACACCTCAACATTACATACTGTCCTGCACAACACCTCAACACTACATACTGTCCTGCTCAACACTACATACTGTCCTGCACAACACCTCAACATCCCACACTGTCCTGCACAACACCTCAACACTACATACTGTCCTGCACAACACCTCAACACTACATACTGTCCTGCACAACACCTCAACACTATATACTGTCCTGCACAACACCTCAACATTACATACTGTGTTGCACAACACCTCAACATCCCACACTGTCCTGCACAACACCTCAACACTACATACTGTCCTGCACAACACCTCAACACTACATACTGTCCTGCACAACACCTCAACATCCCACACTATCCTGCACAACACCTCAACACTACATACTGTCCTGCACAACACCTCAACACTACATACTGTCCTGCACAACACCTCAACACTACATACTGTCCTGCACAACACCTCAACACTACATACTGTCCTGCACAACACCTTAACACTACATACTGTCCTGCACAACACCTCAACACTACATACTGTCCTGCACAACACCTCAACATTACATACTGTCCTGCACAACACCTCAACACTACATACTCTCCTGCACAAAACCTCAACACTACATACTGTCCTGCACAACACCTCAACACTACATACTGTCCTGCACAACACCTCAACACTACATACTGTCCTGCACAACACCTCAACACTACATACTGTCCTGCACAACACCTCAACACTACATACTGTCCTGCACAACACCTCAACACTACATACTGTCCTGCACAACACCTCAACACTACATACTGTCCTGCACAACACCTTAACATCCCACACTGTCCTGCTCAACACCTCAACACTACATACTGTCCTGCACAACACCTCAACACTACTTACTGTCCTGCACAACACCTCAACATCCCACACTGTCCTGCACAACACCTCAACACTACATACTGTCCTGCACAACACCTCAACACTACATACTGTCCTGCACAACACCTCAACATTACATACTGTCCTGCACAACACCCCAACACTACATACTGTCCTGCACAACACCTCAACACTACATACTGTCCTGCACAACACCTCAACACTACATACTCTCCTGCACAACACCTCAACATCCCACATTGTCCTGCACAACACCTCAACACTACATACCGTCCTGCACAACACCTCAACATCCCACACTGTCCTGCACAACACCTCAACACTACATACTGTCCTGCACAACACCTCAACACTACATACTGTCCTGCACAACACCTCAATATTCCACACTGTCCTGCACAACACCTAAACACTACATACTGTCCTGCACAACACCTCAACATTCCACACTGTCCTGCACAACACCTCAACATCCCACACTGTCCTGCACAACACCTCAACACTACATACTGTCCTGCACAACACCTCAACATCCCACACTGTCCTGCACAACACCTCAACACTACATACTGTCCTGCACAACACCTCAACATCCCACACTGTCCTGCACAACACCTCAACACTACATACTGTCCTGCACAAAACCTCAACACTACATACTGTCCTGCACAACACCTCAACACTACATACTGTCCTGCACAACACCTCAATATTCCACACTGTCCTGCACAACACCTAAACACTACATACTGTCCTGCACAACACCTCAACACTACATACTGTCCTGCACAACACCTCAACATCCCACACTGTCCTGCACAACACCTCAATATTCCACACTGTCCTGCACAACACCTAAACACTACATACTGTCCTGCACAACACCTCAACATCCCACACTGTCCTGCACAACACCTCAACACTACATACTGTCCTGCACAACACCTCAACATCCCACACTGTCCTGCACAACACCTCAACACTACATACTGTCCTGCACAACACCTCAACACTACATACTGTCCTGCACAACACCTCAACACTACATACTGTCCTGCACAACACCTCAATATTCCACACTGTCCTGCACAACACCTAAACACTACATACTGTCCTGCACAACACCTCAACACTACATACTGTCCTGCACAACACCTCAACACTACATACTGTCCTGCACAACACCTCAATATTCCACACTGTCCTGCACAACACCTCAACACTACATACTGTCCTGCACAACACCTCAACACTACATACTGTCCTGCACAACACCTCAACATCCCACACTCTCCTGCACAACACCTCAACACTACATACTGTCCTGCACAACACCTCAACATCCCACACTGTCCTGCACAACACCTCAACACTACATACCGTCCTGCACAACACCTCAACATCCCACACTGTCCTGCACAACACCTCAACACTACATACTGTCCTGAACGACACCTCAACACTATATACTGTCCTGCACAACACCTCAACATCCCACACTGTCCTGCACAACACCTCAACACTACATACTGTCCTGCACAACACCTCAACATCCCACACTGTCCTGCACAACACCTCAACACTACATACTGTCCTGCACAAAACCTCAACATCCCACACTGTCCTGCACAATACCTCAACACTACATACTGTCCTGCACAACACCTCAATATTCCACACTGTCCTGCACAACACCTAAAGACTACATACTGTCCTGCACAACACCTCAACACTACATACTGTCCTGCACAACACCTCAACATTACATACTGTCCTGCACAACACCTCAACATCCCACACTGTCCTGCACAACACCTAAACATTACATACTGTCCTGCACAACACCTCAACATCCCACACTATCCTGCACAACACCTCAATGTCTACATACTGTCCTGCACAACACCTCAACACTACATACTGTCCTGCACAACACCTCAACACTACATACTGTCCTGCACAACACCTCAACATCCCACACTGTCCTGCACAACACCTAAACATTACATACTGTCCTGCACAACACCTCAACACTACATACTGTCCTGCACAACACCTCAATATTCCACACTGTCCTGCACAACACCTAAACACTAGATTCTGTCCTGCACAACACCTCAACACTACATACTGTCCTGCACAACACCTCAACATCCCACACTCTCCTGCACAACACCTCAACACTACATACTGTCCTGCACAACACCTCAACATCCCACACTGTCCTGCACAACACCTCAACACTACATACCGTCCTGCACAACACCTCAACATCCCACACTGTCCTGCACAACACCTCAACACTACATACTGTCCTGCACAACAGCTCAACATCCCACACTGTCCTGCACAACACCTCAACACTACATACTGTCCTGCACAACACCTCAACATCCCACACTGTCCTGCACAGCACCTCAACACTACATACTGTCCTGCACAACACCCCAACACTATATACTGTCCTGCACAACACCTCAACATCCCACACTGTCCTGCACAACACCTCAACACTACATACTGTCCTGCACAACACCTCAACATCCCACACTGTCCTGCACAACACCTCAACACTACATACTGTCCTGCACAAAACCTCAACATTCCACACTGTCCTGCACAACACCTCAACACTACATACTGTCCTGCACAACACCTCAACACTACATACTGTCCTGCACAACACCTCAATATTCCACACTGTCCTGCACAACACCTCAACATCACACACTATCCTGCACAACACCTTAACGTCTACATACTGTCCTGCACAACACCTCAACACTACATACTGTCCTGCACAACACCTCAACACTACATACTGTCCTGCACAGCACCTCAACATCCCACACTGTCCTGCACAACACCTCAACATCCCACACTGTCCTGCACAACACCTCAACACTACATACTGTCCTGCACAACACCTCAACACTACATACTGTCCTGCACAACACCTCAACACTACATACTGTCCTGCACAACATCTCAACACTACACACTGTCCTGCACAACACCTCAACACTACATACTGTCCTACACAACACCTCAACATCCCACACTGTCCTGCACAACACCTCAACACTACATACTGTCCTGCACAACACCTCAACACTACATACTGTCCTGCACAACACCTCAACATCCCACACTGTCCTGCACAACACCTCAACACTACATACTGTCCTGCACAACACCTCAACATCCCACACTCTCCTGCACAACACCTCAACACTACATACTGTCCTGCACAACACCTCAACATCCCACACTGTCCTGCACAACACCTCAACATTACATACTGTCCTGCACAACACCTCAACACTATATACTGTCCTGCACAACACCTCAACATTACATACTGTCCTGCACAACACCTCAACATCCCACACTGTCCTGCACAACACCTCAACACTACATACTGTCCTGCACAACACCTCAACATCCCACACTGTCCTGCACAACACCTCAACACTACATACTGTCCTGCACAACACCTCAACATTCCACACTGTCCTGCACAACACCTCAACACTACATACTGTCCTGCACAACACCTCAACATCCCACACTGTCCTGCACAACACCTCAACACTACATACTGTCCTGCAGGACAGTATGTAGTGTTGAGGTGTTGTGCAGGACAGTATGTAGTGTTGAGGTGTTGTGCAGGACAGTATGTAGTGTTGAGGTTATGTGAAATTTCTACAACTTAAACTGCCCCCCTTTTAAATCCACCCTTGATGACCTTGTCACATATAATACTACCTCTTTTTTCACAGATTTTAGTTTTTTTTAGAAGTTTGTATTTTTTGCACATTTTCAGGTGTGCTGTTGCAAGGGGGCACATCCAGCACACATTACACTGAGGTATTGATTCCCAACCAGGGTGCCAGGACACTCAGGTGGGAAATATGGTGCTAATATTTTTTTATTTTTCTGCCCAGACCTGTGAGTCACAGACGTGCAGGCCAGGCGGGAAGGAAGTCTGTGTGCAGTGCCGGTGTGAGGAGGTTTTTTGCGCCCCCGTAGGTCCATGCGTCCGCTCCTCCCCCAGCTCTCCGAACATTTCCGAAGCTAGAGCTGGGGGAAGGCAGAGCAAGGGGAGAGAGGACGTTCATGCCCCCTCCCTCATCTCCCCTCCCTGAGCTCGGCTGGACGCAGATCTCTACGGCGCGCCCCCGTAGATCCATGCGTCCGCTCCTCCCCCAGCTCTCCGAACATTTCCGAAGCTAGAGCTGGGGGAGGGCAGAGCAAGGGGAGGGAGGAGGTTCACGCCCCCTCCCTCATCTCCCCTCCCTGAGCTCGGCTGGACGCAGATCTCTACGGCGCGCCCCCTCCCTGAGGACAGAGATATCCACAGCAGGTCCCTCCCTCATCTTCCCGAGCTGAGGACATAGATCTCCACGGCAGGTCCCCTCCCTCATCTCCCCTCCCTGTGGACGTAAATCTCCACGGCAGGTCCCCTCCCTCATCTCCCGAGCTGAGGACGTAGAGCAGTGCTCCCAATGAGCTCTATGTGTAAAGGGGGACATACTGCACGGGCTAAAGGGGGACATACTGCACGGGCTAAAGGGGGACATACTGCACGGGCTAAAGGGGGACATACTGCAAGGGCTAAAGGGGGGCATACTGCACGGGCTAAAGGGCGACATACTGCACGGGCTAAAGGGGGACATACTGCACGGGCTAAAGGGGGGAATACTGCACAGGCTAAAGGGGGACAAACTGTACGGGCTAAAGGGGGACATACTGCACGGGCTAAAGCTCCCAATGAGCTCTATGTGTAAAGGGGGACATACTGTTCAGGCTAAATGTCCCCCTTTAGCCCGTGCAGTATGTCCCCCTTTAGCCCGTACAGTATGTCCCTCTTTACACTTAGAGCTCATTGGGAGCACTGCCATACGTCCTCAGGGAGGGGACCTGCCGTGGAGATCTATGTCCTCAGGGAGGGGGCGTGCCGTGGAGATTTACGTCCTCGGAGGGGACCTGCCGTGGAGATGTACGTCCTCAGGGAGGGGAGGTGAGGGAGGGACCTGCCATGGAGATTTACGTCCTCAGGGAGGGGGCGTGCCGTAGAGATCTGTGTCCAGCCGAGCTCAGGGAGGGGAGATGAGGGAGGGGGCGTGGACCTTCTCTCTCCCCTTGCTCTGCTCTCCCCCAGTTCTAGCTTCGGAAATGTTCGGAGAGCTGGGGGAGGAGCGGACGCATGGATCTACGGGGGTGCAAAAAACCACCTCACACCGGGAAGGGTGATTCTGGAGCTCCAATCCTCATGTATCCTCCTTCTCCTGTGGAGCAGCTCGGGATTCTCCCTGGTCCCTCAGCAGAATGATGTGGATGGAGGGAAGGAGCAGGGGCAGCGCTGACAGAGGCCTACTCAGCTTCAGGTAGTGCACCCCCACCCTTCCTTCACTCCTCTAAACCTCTCTGTCACCTCTTGTAACTTCTCTGCAACCCCTGGACACCCCTCTGCTATCCCGTACACCCTTCTGTCACCCTTCTACACCCGTCACCCCTGTATGCCCCTCTGTCTCCCATGTACACCCCTCTACACCCCTGTCTCCCATGTACACCCCTCTGTCACTTTGTGGGGTAATGCAGGAGGCATTGTGTGTGCTTGTGGGTGGGGGCGGGGGGCATTTGAGTGAGGCTGGAAACATTGGGGGAGATTTATCAAAACTTGTGCAAAGGAAAGTTGCCCAGTTGCCCAAAGCAACCAATCATTTTGCAAAGGCCTTGTTAAAAATGAAAAATGCAAGCTGATTGGTTGCTATGGGCAACTGGGAAACTTTTACTCTGCACAGGTTTTGGTAAACCTCCCCCTCGTGCATTGTGGGAAGGCTGGTGGCATTGTGTTTGGAGATGGCTGGAGTCATTTGTACGGAAAAGGGGAGGATAATGCTGGAAAAGTGCAGAGTCTAATACTAATATGTTTGTGTTGCAGGTTCCATGATGTCCTGTGCCAGATGGGGAAAAAAAAAAGAGAATAACTGATCATCCTAAAGGATAGGAATGAGGTGGCAGGGGTGCCACCTCCTCCTATCCCCTGCGAATCGCAGGGTAGGGGTGGGGATAAACGTTCATTTGCCCTGCTCTGCCCGCCCCTGGATGTCGGGGCAGAGCGGGGGAAGATGGCGACGATGTGCGGGGGCCATGGATGCGGCGGGGACTGACTCAGTCTCAGCATGCTGTGAGTTGTAGTTTTGCAACATCTGGAAGGGCACTGTTTGGAGAGCACTATACAGTGGTGTCCAAACTGTAGCGCTCCAGATGTCAATTCAAAGCATGCCGAGACTGTCCAGGCATGCTGGGAGTTGTAGTTCGGCAACATCTGGCCCTTCAGATGTTGCCGAACTAAAACTCCCAGCATGCCTGGGCAGTCTGGGCATGCTTGGAGTTGAAGTATTGCAACATCTGGAGGGCTACAGTTTGGAGACCACTACACAGTGATCTCCAAATTGTTCTCCTCCAGTTGTTGCATAACTACAACTCCCAACATGCCCTTCGGCTGTCTGGGCATGCTGGGTGTTGTAGTATCGCAACAACTGGAGGCACACTGGTTGGGAAACATTGTCTGTTTCCTAACTCAGTGTTTCCCAACCCGTGTGCCTCCTGCTGTTGCAAAACTATAACTCCCAGCATGCACTGACAGACCATGCATGCTGGGAGTTGTAGTTTTGCAACAGCTGGATGCACATGGGTTGGGAAACACTAATTTAGGAAACAGACAGTGGTGCGGAAACACTGCGATATTCTGTTACCTAACTCAGTGTTTCCCAATCCCAACCATGTGCCTCTAGCTGTTGCATAACTTCAACTCCCGGCTATGGACACAGTGCACTACCTGAGTCTGCTGCATTCACAGGTCAGGTGAGTGTGTGTTAAGGTGAGGCAGCAGCGGGGGGGGGGGTTATTAAATGGCTAAGAGGGGAGGGGGTTAATGAATTGGCACAGTAGGGGGGGAGGGGGTTAATGAATTAGAACAGTGGGGGGAGAGAGGAGGGGAAGGGGGGGTTAATGGATTGTCACAGAGGGGAAGGGGGGTAGTGAATTGGCACAGAAGGGAAGGGGGGTTAATGAATTGGCACAGAGGGGAAGGGGGGGTTAATGAATTGGCACAGAGGGGAAGGGGGGGGGGTTAATGAGTTGGCACAGGGTGGATGAGGGGAGGTGGGGGTTAATGAATTGGCACAGAGGGAGGGGGGATTAATGAATTGGCACAGGGGGGGGAGAGGGGGTAATAAAATGGCACCGGGGATGAGAGGAAGGGGGCATTGAAATGGCATAGGGAGGGGGGTTAATGAAATGGCTAAGGTGATGGACGGGTTAATGAAATGGCAAAATGGCACAGGGGGTTTTGGGGGGGGTTAATTAAAATGGCACAAGGGAGGGAGGGTTGTGAATGAAATGGCATGGGGGGTAATTAAAATTGCACAGGGGGATCAGAGGGGCCACCTCAATTCCAAATCCCCCTCTGATCCCCCCCTGTGCCTGTGCTCTGGCCATTCATTCTGGCCATTAGCGCTCCCCCCTCCCTGACTTCCCTGGCTCCGGGACTCGCAGTGCAGGACGCACCCGCACGTGTGTCCCCGGCGTTACTAGGGGCAACGCTCCGGCCGTGAGTACACCACTTCTGTCTTTACTGTTGGTTCCGGGACTCGCTATGCGGAGCGCTCCCGCATGCGATCCCTGGGCATTCCCTTATCTTCCTCCGTCCACAGCCTCTCTGCTGTCTTGCCTTGCCTTCGTGCGCACCCACCGTCCTTAAGGAGCACGCGCGCCGGCGTTACTAAGTTTAAGGGGCCAGTACGCCCTTAATTGATGTCCTGCTCGGCGGACCCTATATTAGTCCAACACCTCCTTATTGTGGTGCCGGATCTATGTGCCTTGTGACAAGAGAAAGTGTCAGAGTCAGAGTCAGAGTTCCTCCGTGCTGTTAGGATTCTCTCAGTGGGATAACCCTCAGTCGCCTCATAAATCTGTAATTTATTGTATATATTTAGAATATTTAATAATATAAAGGTTACTTACAGGACCTTGGGTCATGTGATTCATAGTAAATGTGTTATGCTAAAGTTAAGGACCTTTCGGGTCATGTGATTTAGTCATGTGATGTACCACAATCCTTTGTGATAGGACTGACAGGTTTGGGGAACCAATAAGCTTTGAGCCTACCCCTTCAGATATAAGGGCGCTGTATCCAATGATCGCTCTCTTTCCCCTGGGATATGACAGTGAGCGGAGCTCTGTGCAAATCTACAAGTCTTATTAGGCCTGAAGCCTATCTCTTCAACTTCTTGATAACCGTGAGTCTATCTAACTCCAATTCAGCTAATTCTACGTGACTACTGAACCTAAATCAAACCCCTAAATTCAGTGGAACAGCGTAAAGCAAGCCTCAAAGCTTATTCCCTACAAAGTCCCAACCAACCTGTGAGGAGCCTAAAGTCCGGTCCTCTTGTAAAGACTGTTTACTGATTGCATCCTGCATAAAATCTGCAGTAAAGTTATTTCCAGTTTATTACAATTCCAGTTGTGGACAATCCTTTATTCCTCCCTATCGTTCCTGGGACGGGTGGCGGTAGGATATATATATGCAGAGGAACCCGCACCCTGGCGTCACGACAGTTAAGGGTTAATGCTACACCCTTTCATCACTGCACAGCTACACCCTATTCACCCTGCACCCCCCAAGCTACCACAAAAGCATTACAGAAGTGTGTTCCTTCTGACCTGTGCTTCGTCTGACTCCGCCTTCTTCTGGGCAAAGCATCAACTGGGCAACCTGTGTGGACGGATCGTGCCAGGGGTAGCGACCTGGGTGCCGCCTGCCGCAGGAAGTCCATCCCGCTTTGCAGTGGGCTCTGGTGAAAACCAGCGGCACTGACTCCACTCCCTGGTATGGTTCAGTCAAAGTTCACACAGGACAGCGGATCCACTACAACTACTCAGCCCTTACGGTAAGATCTTTACAGTCCCTAAATGTAATTGTAATCACTTATATCGTACACAGATCTTTAAACATCTGGTATATACCTCTATATGGTCCTTTATATAATCACTTATATGGTATACAGAACCTGTGTACAGCTGGTATATAGCAATACATGGTCCTGTATTTAATCACTTATATGGTATACAGATCCTGTATATACCACTATATGGTCACTGTATTGGGGGGGGGGGGGAGTATTTGGGGAATCTTTGTTTGTATATAGTGGATTTTATTTAATAACAGTATAGTGGAATTATCCAGTCACTAGTTGCTTTGTGGTGTAATGGTCCTCGTGTGGCGGTATTATGTGTCCCTTATATAGGTGTAATATTGGTAATATTTATCTTGCTATACCAGTATTATTGGTATTGTTGGTCTCAGTATGCCCGATCTGGTCAGGTTACAATAATGTAAGGTACTATTTGCTCCTAGTTCAGTGGTATCAATTGGTAACTGCTCGACTAGTATATTTAGGTATACAGTATTGTTATGTTAACTATATATATGAGCACGTGTATTTGTGTTTTATTTATTTTTCTTTTTTTTTTGGGGGGGGGGGGGGGGGGGTCCAGCATTTCATTCTTGGACCCTGGCAGCACAATGTCTTGAGCCGGCCCTGCCGCTGTGCTGCGGCTCACTGTTCCAAAGCAATGCCACGGCCTTTAACCCCTTCCCGCAGAATGTCATATATAAACGCTGGGTTGTGCAGTGTGTTCGCGCATCCCGGCGTTTATAAATGACATTCAGTTAACCCGGCGATGCGCAGCATCGCACGGGTTAACTGGCAGAAGTCCCGCTGTTTCCAGCAGGGGACAACTTCTGCTTCACCCCCAGGACCATCCATTGATGGTCCTGGTCAGCGATCACTGTAATTGGTCCCTGTGGACCAATCACAGTGATCTGGGGTGAACGTTCAGATCCCCCGCACTGCCCGCCCCTGGAAGTCGGGCAGAACGGGGGACGATGGCTGCGGGGACCTGCGGCATAGGAGGGGAACACGTGGGGACCGGCGGACTTACCTGATCCAGCAGCGGGACCGAGGAGCAGCGACGGGTAAGTATGTGGTCCTCAGAGGCAGCAGTGAAGATCTTCACTGCTGCTTCTAGGAGTCTGAAAACTACAACTCCCAGCATGCCTAGACAGCCTTTGGCTGTCTGGGCATGCTGGGAGTTGTAGTTTTGCAACATCTGGAGGGCCCCCGTTTGGAGACCATTGTATAATGGTCTCCAATCTGTGCTCTTCCAGCTGTTGCAAAACTACAACTCCCAGCATGCACTGACTGTCCAGGCATGCTGGGAGTTTTAGTTCAGCAACATCTGGCCCTTCAGATGTTGCCGAACTACAACTCCCAGCATGCCCTTCAGCTGTCTGGGCATGTTGGGAGTTGTAGTTTTGCAACAACTGGAGACACACTGGTTGGGAAACATTGTTTCTAACTCAGTGTTTCCTAACCTGTGTGCCTCCAGCTGTTGCAAAACTATAACTCCCAGCATGCACTAACAGACCATGCATGCTGGGAGTTGTAGTTTTGCAACATCTGGAGGGCCCCAGTTTGGAGACCATTGTATAATGGTCTCCAATCTGTGCTCTTCCAGCTGTTGCAAAACTACAACTCCCAGTATGCACTGACTGTCCAGGCATGCTGGGAGTTTTAGTTCAGCAACATCTGGCCCTTCAGATGTTGCCGAACTACAACACCCAGCATGCCCTTCAGCTGACTGGGCATGCTGGGAGTTGTAGTTTTGCAACAACTGGAGACACACTGGTTGGGAAACATTGTCTGTCTCTAACTCAGTGTTTCCTAACCTGTGTGCCTCCAGCTGTTGCAAAACTATATCTCCAAGCATGCACTAACAGACCATGCATGCTGGGAGTTGTGGTTTTGCAACAGCTGGTGCACCCCCCCCCCCCCCCTGTGAATGTACAGGGTACATTCACATGGGCGAGGCTTTTACAGTGGGTTTCTCGCATCTTGAGATGCAGCAAATTTTGCGCTGGGAAACTCGCTGTAATCCCCCGCCCATGTGACTGTACCCTAAAAACACTACACTACACCAACACAAAATAAAATAAAAAGTTAAAAACACTACATATACACATACCCCTACACAGCCCCCCTCCCCCAATAAGAACGTCCGGTACGCCACTGTTTCCAAAGCAGAGCCTCCAGCTGTTGAAAAACAACAACTCCCAGTATTGCCGGACAGCCGTTGACTGTCCACGCATGCTGGGAGTTTTGCAACAGCTGGAGGCACCCTGTTTGGGAATTACTGGCGTAGAATACCCCTATGTCCACCCCTATGCAAATCCCTAATTTAGGCCTCAAATGCGCATGGCGCTCTCACTTTGGAGCCCTGTCGTATTTCAAGGCAACAGTTTAGGGCGACATATGGGGTATCGCCGTACTCGGGAGAAATTGCGTTACAAGGTTTGGGGGTCTTTTTCTTCTTTAACCCTTCATGAAAAGGAAATGTTGGGGTCTACACCAGAATGTTAGTGTAAAAAAATTTCATTTTTTACACTAACATGCTGATGTTGCCCTATACTTTACATTTTCACAAGAGGTAAAAGGGAAAAAAGCCCCCCAAAATTTGTAACGCAATTTCTCCCGACTACAGAGATACCCCATATGTGAGCGCAAAGTGCTCTGGGGGCGCACAAGGCCCAGAAGGGAGAGTGCGCCATGTACATTTGATGTGATTTGCACAGGGGTGGCTGATTGTTACAGCGGTTTTGACAAACGCAAAAAAAACAAAACCCCACATGTGACCCCATTTCGGAAACGACACCCCTCACGGAATGTAATGAGGGGTGCAGTGAGAATTTACCCCCCACAGGTGTCTGACGGATCTTTGGAACAGTGGTCCGTGAAAATGAAAACTTGTACAGCCCACTGTTCCAAAGATCTGTCAGACACCAGTGGGGGGGCAAATACTCACTGTATCCCTTGTTACGTTCCTCAAGGGGTCTTGTTTCCAAAATGGTATGCCATGTGTTTTTTTTTTGCTGTTCTGGCACCATAGGGGCTTCCTAAATGCGATATGCCCCCCGAGCAAAATTTGCTCTCAAAAAGCCAAATATGACTCCTTCTCTTCTGAGCATTGTAGTTCGCCCATAGTGCACTTCAGGTCAACTTATGGGGTACCGCCATACTCAGAAGAGAAGGGGTTACAAATATTGGGGGGTATTTCCTGCTATTAACCATTGGAAAAATGTGAAATTTGGGGGGAAACACACATTTTAGTGAAAAAAAATATTTTTTTTTTTACATATGCCAAAGTCGTGAAACACCTGTGGGGTATTAAGGCTCACTTTATTCCTTGTTATGTTCCTCAAGGGGTCTAGTTTCCAAAATGGTATGCCATGTGAGGGGTTTTTGCTGTTCTGGCACCATAGGGGCTTCCTAAATGCAACATGCCCCCCAAAAACCATTTCAGAAAAACGTACTCTCCAAAATCCCCTTGTCGCTCTTTCCCTTCTGAGCCCTCTACTGCGCCCGCCGAACAATTTACATAGACATATGAGGTATGTGCTTACTCGAGAGAAATTGGGCTACAAATATAAGTATACATTTTCTCCTTTTACCCCTTGTAAAAATTCAAAAATTGGGTCTACAAGAACATGCGAGTGTAAAAAATTAAGAATTTTCTCCTTCACTTTGCTTCTATTCCTGTGAAACACCTAAAGGGTTAAAATGATGACTGAATGTCATTTTGAATACTTTGGGGGGTGCAGTTTTTATAATGGGGTCTTTTGTGGGGTATTTCTAATATGAAGACCCTTCAAATCCACTTCAAACCTGAACTGGTCCCTGAAAAATAGTGAGTTTGAAAATTTTGTGAAAAATTGGAAAATTGCTGCTGAACTTTGAAGCCCTCTGGTGTCTTCCAAAAGTAAAAACTCGTCACTTTTATGATGCAAACATAAAGTAGACATATTGTATATGTGAATAAATTTTTTTTTATTTGTAATATACATTTTCCTTACAAGCAGAGAGCTTCAAAGTTAGAAAAATGCAAAATTTTCAAATTTTTCATCAAATTTTAGGATTTTTCACAAGGAAAGGATGCAAGTTACCACAAAAATTTACCACCATGTTAAAGTAGAATATGTCACGAAAAAACAATCTCGGAATCAGAATGATAACTAAAAGCATTCCAGAGTTATTAATGTTTAAAGTGACAGTGGTCAGATGTGCAAAAAACGCTCTGGTCCTTAAGGCCAAAATGGGCTTGGTCCTGAAGGGGTTAAAACAGTGTGCCTGTGGCCGGAATGTCGTACAAGTGAAGTTCCTGTGCAGACCCGCGTAGGAGCACCATCACACATCAGTCCCGGCCACCACAATAAAAGAAGAAACTACGGATGGCCAGGTGGGTGTGTCTGTATGTGTTCCTAACTCTCCCTATCCATAGTGACAGTGGGACACATTATGTACAATGCTTATATATAGTTTTGGAAGGTGGCAGGCTGTAGATGTTGGCCCATGTCCCCCTACAAAATGACACTAGGTGGCTTTGAATATTCTATTTTTTTTTTTAAGCAGTTGGTGGTTCAATGGACTTAGATTACCACATGGGTTAAATGTACTATATAAGGACAGGGCCAGAAATGAAGAGTAAAGAGCCACGGGTGATGTTCTCTTATTAGAATAATGGATTAATGAATAGCAGGAAGTTGTGATTCTCCTTTTATGCTCCTGTGTCTGTGAACGCCAGGCCGTCAGGAAGTATATAATCAAAGCTCACATCTGAGGGGTAATTAAAAGCAAAGTGACTGCAGACGCATATGATTTATCATTTAATTCATGGAATGTTCAGGAAAGAAGAAATGCTCCCATCTATAACATGTAATCATTTTGTTGTAATAATTGCAAAGTACGAACGAACATTAATCAGATGACAACTAATTGTAATTATTCAGCCTCAGAGAGGGAGGATTAGCGCAAATGCTTTAAATAAGGTATAATAAAGGAAATTATATCTACTGAGCTGATAGAGATAAATGTATTATCAGTATCACCGTAGTTTAGGGCATGTGATGTAATGCATGAGTACTGCACGTTCTGTAAGTTTGTTTTAAAGGGGTACTCCGGTGAAAACCTTTTTTCTTTTAAATCAACTGCTGGCAGAAAGTTAAACATATTTGTAAATTACTTCTATTAAAAAATCTTAATCCTTCCAGTACTTATTAGCTGCTGAATGCTACAGAGGAAATTCCTTTCTTTTTGGAACACTGATGACATCACGAACACAGTGCTCTCTGCTGACATCTCTGTCCATTTTAGCAACCATGCATAGCAGATGCATAGCAGTTGTATGCTAAAAGCAGCATGATGGCTCAGTGGTTTGCACTGCTGCCTTGCAGTGCTGGGGACTTGACCCACTAAGGACTGGGGTTCAAATCCCACTAAGGACAACAATAAATAAAGTGTCATTATTATAATAACGTTAGCAGAGAGAACTGTGCTCGTGATGTCATCAGAGAGAATTACAAAAAGAAAAGAATTTCCTCTGTAGTATTCAGCAGCTAATAAGTACAGGAAGGATTAAGATTTTTTAATAGAAGTAATTTACAAATATGTTTAACTTTCTGCCACCAGTACCCCTTTAATTAAGTCTGATGTCTCAGCCTGTATTTGTTGGAGGGGCAACCCTTTTTATTTCTAATTTCATTCTTTTATACTAACCCTTTATACGAACCCTGTACGGGAAATCGCGGGGGGTCCCAGCATTCGGAACACCCACGATCAGACACTCCTGCGGATAGGAGATAAGTGTTTTATACACCGCAGATCTCCTTTAACTTGTACAGTAAATACAGTGGGGCAAAAAACTATTTAGTCAGCCACCAATTGTGCAAGTTCTCCCACTTGAAAAGATGAGAGGCCTGTAATTTTCATCATAGGTATACCTCAACTATGAGAGACAGAATGAGGGAAAAAAAATCCATAAAATCACATTGTCGGATTTTTAACCCCTTAAGGACTCAGCCCATTTTCATCTTAAGGACGCAGCCAATTTTATTTTTGCGTTTTTGTTTTTTCCTCCTCGCCTTCTAGAATTCAAAACTCTTTTATATTTCCATTCCCAGACCCATATGAGGGCTTGTTTTTTGCGTGACCAGTTGTACTTTGTAATGACATCCCTCATTTTACCCTAAAATTTATGGCAAACCCCAAAAATAATTTTTTGTATTCGGAAATTTAAAAAAAATCATTATTTAGCATGATAACGTACTTTTCTATTACTGTTGCGCTTAAAAAAAATCACAAACTTTTTAACCAAATTTGTACGTTTAAGATTCCCCTATTTTGAAGACCTATAACTTTTTCATTTTTCCGTATAAGCGGTGGTATGAGGGCTCATTTTTTGCGCCGTGATCTTTACATTTTATTGATACCATATTTGCTTATATAAAACTTTTAATACATTTTTTATTAATTTTTTTTGGAATAAAATGTTATAAAAAAGCAGCTATTTTGGACTTTTTTTTTTTACGTTCACGCCGTTCACCGTACGGTATCATTAACATTTTATTTTAATAGTTCAGATATTTACGCAAGCAGCGATACCAAATATGTATATAAAATGTTTTTTTAACACTTTTTGGGGGTGAAATAGGGAAAATGGGGCAATTTACGTTTTTATTGGGGGAGGGGGTTTTCACATTTCTTTTACTTTATTTTTTTACTTTTTTTACTTTTATTTTTACACTTTAATAGTCCCCATAGGGGACTATTTAAATCAATCATTCGATTGCTAATCCTGTTCAGTGCTATGTATAGGACACAGCACTGATCAGGGTTATCGGTCATCTTCTGCTCTGGTCTGCGGGAAGGCAGATCAGAGCAGAAGACTCCCGGAAGACAGCGGAGGCAGGTGAGGGGACCTCCGGCTGTCGTGCTGGATGATCGGATCGCCGCGGCAGCGCTGCAGGCGATCCGATCATCCAATTAAGTGACCGTGATCTGCACTGATCACGGCATCTGAGGGGTTAATGGCGGACATCCGCGGGATCGCGTAGGTCCGCCATTACCGGCGGGTCCCTGGCTGTGATCAACAGCCGGGACCTGCCGCGCATGATCCGGGCATCGCTCCGATGCCCACGGTTATGCTTAGTACGTAAATGTACGTCCTAGTGCGTTAAGTACCGCATCACCAGGACGTCCATTTACGTCTTTCGTCATTTAGGGGTTAAAATTGCCCTATTTTGACCACCTCTAACTTTCTTCTTTTTCCGTATCCAGGGATGTGTGAGGGCTAATTTTTTGCGCCATGATCTGTAGTTTGTTTTGATACCAGAATGCATATATGTGACTTTTTGATCGCTTTTTATTAAATTTTTTGGCAGTTTGATGTGACAAAAAAGCTGAAATTTTTGACTTTTTTTTTACGTCTACGCCGTTCGCCGTAGGGGATCATTTATTTTACACTTTTTTAGTCCCCATAGGTACTATTTATAGCAATCATTAGATTGCTAATACTGTTCAGTGCTATGCATAGGGCATAGCACTGATCTGTATTATCGGTGATCTTCTGCTGGAAGGCAGATCAGTGCAGAAAACCCCGGGAGATGGACGGAGGCAGGTGAGGGGACCTCGTCCGCCATCTTGGCTGATCTGATCCCCACAGCAGTGCAGCGGGTGATCAGATCAGCCGTTATAAGTGCCCACTGCCGCAGATGCCATGATCTGTTTTGATCACGGCACCTGAGGGGTTAATGGCAGACATCAGCATGATCGCTGATGTCTGCCATTACCGGTGGGTCCGCGGCTGCTGACAGCCGCCGGGACCCGCCGGGAATGAAGCGAGCGCAGCTTCTGTGCTTGTATCACAGCCGCGTCGTAAATGTACGCCGCTGTGCGCTAAGAGGTGCTATGCAGCGCCGTACATTCCCGGCACATGTCCTTAAGGGGTTAAAGAATTTATTTGCAAATTATGGTGGAAAATAAGTATTAGGTCAACAAGAAAAGATCATCTTAATACTTTGCTATATACCCTTTGTCGGCAATGACAGAGGTCAAACGTTTTCTGAAAGTCTTCACAAGGTTTTTACACACTGTTGCTGGTATTTTGGCCCATTCCTCCATGCAGATCTCCTCTAGAGCAGTGATGTTTTGGGGCTGTTGCTAAGCAACACAGACTTTCAACTCCCTCCAAATGTTTTCTATGGGGTTGAGATCTGGAGACTGGCTAGGCCACTCCAGGACCTTGAAATGCTTCTTACGAAGCCACTCCTTCATTGCCCCGGTGATGTGTTTGGGATCATTGTCATGCTGAAAGACCCAGCCACGTTTTATCTTCAATGCCCTTGCTGATGGAAGGAGGTTTTCACTCAAAATCTCACAATACATAGCCCTATTCATTCTTTCCTTTACACGGATCAGTCGTCCTGGTCCCTTTGCTGAAAAACAGCCCCAAAGCATGAAGTTTTCACCCCCATGCTTCACAGTAGGTATGGTGTTCTTTGGATGTAACTCAGCATTCTTTCTCCTCCAAACACGACGAGTTGAGTTTTTACCAAAAAGTTCTACTTTGGTTTCATTTGACCATATCACATTCTCCCAATACTCTTCTGGATCATCCAAATGCTCTCTAGTAAACTTCATATGAGCCCGGACATGTACTGGCTTAAGCAGGGGGACACATCTGGCACTGCATGATTTGAGTCCCTGGCGGCGTAGTGTGTTACTGATGGTAGCCTTTGTTACTTTGGTTGCAGCTATCTGCAGGTCATTCACTAGGTCCCCCGTGTGGTCCTGGTATTTTTGCTCACCGTTCTTGTGATCATTTTGACACCACAGGGTGAGGTCTTGAATGGGGCCCGAGATTGAGGGAGATTATCAGTGGTCTTGTATGTCTTTAATTTTCTAATAATTTCTCCCACAGTTTTGATTTCTTCACACCAAGCTGCTTGCCTGTTGAAGATTCAGTCTTCCCAGCCTGGTGCAGGTCTATAATTTTGTTTCTGGTGTCCTTCGACAGCTCTTTGGTCTTGGCCATAGTGGAGTTTGGAGTGTGACTGTTTGAGGTTGTGGACAGGTGTCTTTTATACTGATAACAAGTTCAAACAGGTGCCATTAATACAGGTAATGAGTGGAGGACAGATGAGACTCTTAAAGAAGGAGTTACAGGTCTGTGAGAGCCAGAAATCTTGCTTATTTATAGTCGACCAAATCCTTATTTTAGGAATTTAGCATTTTACAATATGATTTCCTGTATTCTTTCCCCCCATTTTGTCTCTCATAGTTGAAGTGTACCTATGATTAAAATTACAGGCCTCTCATCTTTTTAAGTGGAAGAACTTGCACAATTGGTGGCTGACTAAATACTTTTTCCCCCACTGTATATCTTGATCACAGTTTTGCACTAACCTCGCATATTGGTCATCAGCCATCAAAATGTTAAGAAAAGGAGATGGCCAAATATTAACCAGGATAAAATGCAAACATCACAGGACAAAGCATAACAACAAGGGCAAGTAAGAAAAAACACAGTACCAACTATAAAATTACTACCAAGTGGTGTGCACTGTGTATAGGCCAGGAAAACAGAGCACAAATAGCATTTCATATAAGAAGCCAAAAATCTGCCAGGACACTGCAGAGCTCTTCCATTTTTGACCTCCCAGAATTGAATTTCTCTGTCTTTTCTGAGGCAGCTAAGCGGCTGAATAGCTGAATAGGACGAGTAAGATTAAGAGTATAAGTAATTACCAAACTTCCAATTTATGCAAAAGACTGGAGAGTGCATACAAATGTAAGAGAGAGAGAGAGAGAGAGAGAGAGAGAGGGAGAAAAAGCGTTAGCTGGGGCCGAGCAGGAAAGTGACATTACACAATTATCTCTGAAATCTTCTGCTTGGTTCCTAAAGTAAAAAATGGAAAATGCGACCCTGACTGTATCTCCTAAAATGGAATAGTCTTGCGTTCATACAGGGAGAGATAAAAAAAAAAAAAAAAAAAAAAAAAAAAAGCTATCCGAGTGTAAATGCTCTGTGTTCAGATGCCCTGTATCCTTAATGTGAGGTCAGCTGAGACTTTGAGTTTAATAATAAAAAGATATTCTAGATTTGATAGTAACAATTTATTAAAATTCACAACAACACATTCATTCACTTGGGACAGAAGTTCAGTTGTGGTAAACACTAGACCCCTATAAATTGTTGTGGACAATTCTTCTCCCTTCCCACAATTTTTTATAAAGGTACAATAATCCTCCCCCTTGCATTATCTCTCAGAAACACAATGGTTCCTCTCTGGGTACTATGAAATAACTAAAGGTGCCCATACACCTTATTCGGATTTGGCCGATTGTCTAAGGTGTATGGTGGCCTCCTGAGCCTGTGGAGTGTTTTGGATTTCTGCCGGAGCGGCCCAAACCTGTTGTTCTGAGAGGGATAAGCCAGTATAAGACCTGTCTGACTGTGGCTTACCCCTTTCCTCCCTATAGACAACACACAAACATTCATGTGTATGGGGAGGTTAGGCCAACAGATATTGAAATGATATGGTCACCTTAAGAGGTGTCACAATTCCACTAACATCACTGACTGTATTAATCATGTTCTTTCTTTGTGATCAGACATTGACCAACACAGTGGTTTGTAATTGTATCACGTCAGTTTCCAGTAGTAAGTAATGGAAGAATTTCATTGTATCATTTATAATTGCATTGCAGCTGCAGCGCAACCTGATTATATGTTTTCACCTAAAAAATGTAAAAGGTATGGGACATATAGGTTACGGACTTGCAGCGGGTACGTTACCCTGATAGAACATACCCATTCGTCTATCTCCTGTTCTCCTGGATGCGGCACAAGAGATTTGCCATGGCAGGGCAGCTATTAATTACAACCTGGATCCCGCCGCAGCTGCCAAGACTGGCGCTATTAACTCCATAGATGCCGTTGTCAATACTGACCACAGCATCTATAGGGTTGACAGGTGGTGGCGATACCCCTGTCGCTCATCGGCAACCCTGCAATGCAACTATGGCATCCCAATGATTGCGACGGCAGCAGGAGGCCAAGTAATGGCCTTCTGTATGCCGAGTACGAAAACCAGTGAGGTCAAGCTATAGGCAGCGTCTTACAGGCGAACTGTCAGTGTATACTGACAGTTATACTATACTGACATACATCTGTACTTCAGCATAGTATAACAGGGAAAAAGTCAAATGGTTTTCAATACAATGACAAGTAATGTTATTTATCCCTCACAGTGAATGCCGTAAAAAAACAACAGAAAGGGGCAAGAATTGTTAATTTTTTTTTATCTCGGAGAAGCGATCTTTACAGCAGATCCTGCAAATATTCTCAGCAAGGACAAACTATTATCCTGTAAGGCTAGAAACACAGATGTTATAATGGAGGGATAAAGTCTTTCCTTTGAGTTTGGCCTGGTAGCCGTAATATAAACATGTCATAACATTTCTTTCCAAGTAAGGAGATGTGTCTTCTATACGCTAATCTGAAGGTTAGACAAGGAAAAAGCACAAGGTAAACATCTCCCAAAGAGACGGTAAACAAACACGTCAACCACCAGAGGATGATGTTTATGCAGACAGCCCCATGGATCAGGATTATAAAGAGAAAGATTCGTCTGTACCGAAGCAGAACTGACACGGCCTCTGCGCCGCTGACAGATCCTTTACTGTCATAATTTGCACAGAACACAGGTGGTAATGTCATCATAACCCACTTCTGTGCATATATAATTTATATCAGTGAGTTGTGATGACACCATGCTTTTCTGCTTTTACCCATTTATCTCTTAGAGGTGGGATATTTTTCCATATATTGAAGGATTCTGCTATAACTTGCAAGACAAAGAAGTAGATGTAGCGGGCTAATCTTTTGCTACCATGAACTGTGTTTGGGTGGCTGTTGCCTCCCAGGCCCCCAGCTCAGTTTCAGGTCTATTGTTAAACATATTGCTATGCAAGTGTATTTTTCTATATATGTAGATGTCTTTACCCACAATCCTTAACTTCACTGTATTAAGCTTCTGGTCAGGGAAGGTCACCCAACAGCAGCTCTCATACCTTCAGTGGGAGTCTGACTCCAGCTACAATACTCCAGGTCTAGACAACAAGCTGCAAATTTTCTTTCCTGTCCAAGTGGATGCTTTAGGGACAAGAGCAAAGCTGACAGGCCCTCTAGCAAAGGAAGGACAAGGTTTGGGTATCCTCTGAGCTGGCCTGTCCAAAGTAATGGACTAGCGTCTGAAGTCTCTCTTCTGGATGCCCTCTGGTCAGTGATGTCTCAGAGTAACCCAAGGAAATATAGGGAGGAAGACTTTGCAAAGTTTACCACAGAAAACCAACATTAAGGCCACTAAGTACACACTCACACTTGAAAGCTGCCAAAAGTACAGCCAACTCAATTCAGTCTTAACTCAAGTCTCAAGTTGTAGTCTAAAGTCTTAAGTGTCTAATCTTGTCCTGCAAGTGCAGTGTAGTACAGGTCAGAATCACTGCACGACTCTGAGCCCAGCATGTACCACTAGGGATAGAGAACTAGTCTACAACAATTCAAACAATCCCCAAGTCTATATTCTTTACATTGTTCAAGGACTGCAACAGTGACATACTCCCAGCTATCTCTACCTAATATGTCTATCAAGTGTGATATTCTCAGTCTGTATCATCTTTACTGTCCAGTTGCCCTAATCTATGGAAAATAATCTGCACAGAATACACAGCAATGCCCTAATTTATTGATTGGGAGAGTTATTTGGATGACTGTCTGGCAGAGTATCTGACCTTTTAAAGACAAAAATAAAATCTGAAACTTTCAGATGTTTTTTTTTTTTTAGCCTTTTGCATTTTCTTTCAATCTTATTTCATTTGGGACATGTTTTGATTCATTTCATAACGGTACTGTAAATAATTACCATGTGAGTTTTTGTTAGGAATTAGTAGCACATGGTAATTAGTTGCGGTGTCGCTAATTAGCAGCAACGTGGTGTGCACACAACCTAAACATGCCACAATTAGTAAGAGGCACAACACCTATGGGGAAAAAAACTAAGCCATAGGTGCTTCATAAAGTGTTTCACATCCACTCAAATTCATTTTCCTATGGAGAAAAAGTTTAAGATTTGCATTCTGACATATTTGCATGCTGACATCTTTTGGAAATGAAAATGAAAAATTTTTTTTTTTGTAGTCTTACTTTTATTCGTTTGGAGAAGGCTTTCGGAGGCGGTGGTTTTGCTTCCATGCGATATGCCTGACATATATCATTGCGAATATGGCTTCTGAAATGTCCATGAAAGCCAGAAGGGAACTGAAAGTAGATAAAAAGATATTTCATACTCCTTACAAGCCACAATCATTCTGACACATTTTATTTTTGAATTTTTGAAAAACAAAAACATTCTAGATATTTTGTTGTGTTTTGGGCTTAACTATGCCATCATCTCTTATGGGTATATTGTAAAATTTAACAACAAAAAAAGCTAATTAATTGTTTTTTTTATTTAAACTTCTGTTACCTTTTATGTGTTTGTGTACATTACAGATAACTTACTGGATAATTGCTACAATATGTACTCGGTTATATAATCTATTCTGGCTAAATCAGCATGACTAGGACTTATTTTCTATCCTCCCTTTAGTCAAGAATCAAATTGGTGCTTGGATTAATTGCACCCATCTAAATTCTTCCTTCTTCCCCTTGGCGTCAAGACAATGACATATTTTTGTACCGACGTAGTGAACAGCCCATTCGTGTCTGCCTCTGAAGCAAACAGCTTGAAGCCTTTGGGCAACCGTTGTTCATGAATGTTTTACAAAATTATTATTAGAAACTTCGTATCGTGCAATTCATTGTTCTAATTCCCAAAGGAGATTACGATTTATAATTCATGGAGTAATTCTAATGGCTCAAGGTTAACTGGAGCATGGTACATGAAAAATTATAATATATATATATACAGATGCTTTAGGCATTCTACACATTATAGTTTATGTTGAAAAAATGCATATTAGTAGCTATTGTTTTTAATTAACATGTCAATGGAAAAAAAATATTGTTTCAGACTGTATTAATAGATCTATATCTAGAGTGGGAAACACCACAGCTTCTACCCATTATAAAAACAAGAAAAATCCATTGGCCTACAATTGATGACATACTTTCAATGATTATAATGTCAGAACTAGATTTTAGGTGATGCTCTAGTCTTCTTGTATCCGGCAATACGCAGCAGCCGGCTCCTGCGGCCAATCACTGCCAGCTATTTTTTTTTATTTGAAAAATGGGTTCATGTTTTCACTTTTTTTTTCCACTTTTTTAGTCCCTCTAGGGGACTTGTTTGGACAAATTTAATTGCTCATACAGATCAATGTAATACTGCCTATGGCAGAATGTACCAGTAGCTTAGGCTACTAATGGCCTTAGGCTGCCATAACAGTGAATCAGCTCCCCGAGATGTCAAACACTGTTTAAATACCACTGTATCAGTTATTATTAGCAGCCATGTCATCTAACCTTTAATGTGGATGTTTGTTGGCAGCAGAGTTCGTTTTTGCTGTACTGGAGATCCATGCCAGGTTTTTGTTGTTCATTGTGTTAGCGCTCTGTGGCCATGCTCTTCTATATTGTTGAATATGTGTTTTGATTTTAGACGTTTCTCTGGTATATTGCATAATTCTGTCTATTGATTTTCCTGGTCCTGTTGTTGTCAGATGTTTCTGTGGTAGCTCTTGGGGGGTGTATGGTAGGGATGGTATGATGTTGATATATGAGGGGTTAATATTAACCCTGTCACTCGTGACGCCAGGGTAAGGGCTGGTATGCTGAATCTATGTTCCGGCCTACCGCCGCTCTTCCCAGAAGCGATAGGTGCAATGAAATGACTGAAGGTCCACAAGTAGATTTAACTTGAACTTGAATAACTTTACTGCAGTGCTTGCAATATCCAATGCGTAGTAACAGTCTCATATAACAGTTCTTAGGTTGCTTAGCGACTGGCAGAAGTTGTGGACCTTGCATTAAACTTATAGTCTCTGAATTTAGGGAGTGATGTGCAGATCCATCCGGATTTAGGGGAAATATTGGGTCCAGTGATACTGCAGAGTGCTTAGGGGATGACACACTCTATAATTTAGATCATTCAGCCGTTGCCGCAAGGCTCAGGCCTAAATCACTGTGATTACTGCGATATAGGTCTTCTCTCATCAAGAGCCAGGAGAAAGAGAGCGAAAAGATGGCCGTCGCTCCCTTATATGGGCAGGGGGCGTGGCAATTCTGATTGGTCCGAACATCTGCCATTCACCAGTACATGGTGTGATGGGATTACTGACATAAGAGGGCCTCCAAAGGTCCTTAAGCTAAAACCATAGAGTTCACCCTGTCACACGACCGGCAGGTCCTGCAACGCTAATAGCAACAGGTAATTAACCATCTATATACAGAAATAATACTATATACATTATTCTATGGACAAATTAGAAATCTATATACTATAATAGAGGCGACTAGGGGCGGACTGACTAACAGAGATTACTAAATCCTAGGGACTCTGGCTACGGGGACCCATAGATAAATAAGTACGGTATGAAATGCGGTACTGGGACACCACATTTCCATTTGTCTTTTTTGTCCTGTTATGTGTCTGTTGTTGCACTGTGTCTGAGCCATCCTGCAAAAATACTACTACTATTAGATTTTGACCAAGGACATCTAAGGGTACGTTCCCACCTGGCGTATTTTGCTGCGTATTTGCTGCTGCATATTTTCCTACCAATTGACTTCAATGGGAAATAAAATATGCAGCAGCAAAATACGCCAGGTGGAAACGTACCTTAAGGGTGCGTTCACATGAGCGGATTTGCAGCATATTTTACGCTGCAGATCCGCCGCTGATGGACCCTCTGTATTCTGCCTTTACAGAGCGGCAATACACCACTACGAGCAGACACAGTGCGATGTGCGTGCAGTATACTCGCGGCAGCTCTCGGCCGAGCTCATTGAGCAGGGGGAGCGGCCGCGATGTGTGCGAGAACACCACGCATGCGTGGCGCACATTGTTTCAGTGTGTCTGCATGTAGCGACGTATTGCCACTACGAGCAGGCACATGTGAAGGCAGAATACAGAGAGTCCTTCAGCGGCGGATCCGCAGCAAAATCCGCTCATGTGAACGTACCCTTAATGTGAATTGACATTTGTTTTTGGTTCTGAAGTTTGATATAAACTTGTATGGTTTTCCTCTGCCACTGCTGATTGGTCCCACTATTGTGTCCTTCCATAAGTCCTGGGGGTATCTGTGTACTAGGAGCCATTGTTCGGACTTGGGAAAGGCAAGTACTGAAGGTGAAGCCTGGTTCTGCAGTCTAGTGACCAGCCAGCATCATTACAGTACAAGCAGGTAATGTATACCTGTTATTTATTTTCCCAATATCTTGCTGTCTGGCTGCTTTTGAGCTCAGCCTTTCTTGTACAGGGCTGTACAGTGACTATGGTTTAGCTGCAGTGTCTACAAGGAGTTTGAGAGACACCTCCTACCTCATGATTGGCATTGAATGAGGCAAATAAATCCTGGGTCACTCTACATGTATATAATGCTTGGCCTACTCAGATGTAATGTGCTCCACCAGTGGTGCATACATCAATACTGATTATACAGATGCTTTGGAAATGCATGAGGCTTGTTACATCCTATCCTAAGTTATGGCATAGGATTTCCATAATAACAAACAAAGCTTCGGAACTGTTTCAAAATATTCTGCTTGTATGATAGATCTCTGCTGGATCTGCTGCTTATTCTCAGATCTGTATGTAGTTATTGATTTACAAAAAAAAAAAAAAATCATGTATCAATCAAATAAATACATGGGAAAAAAAAAAGGCAGAAACAATATTATCACACCGGGGTGGCTAAAACTGACCCATAGAAATGCATTAGCCATAAGTCTCATGATTATTCAGATGACAGCTGACTCTGTACAAAGGTATATATGACTTATACATGATGTTCCAGTGGATGTAGATAAGTAGTTGCCAGGCTGGGATTACATATGTCCGGCATCCACCATACCTGAACCCAGCCTACATTTCGATGCAACTGATGCCACAACTGATGACAACATGCATCGGTTGTGTAGCATCTGGCATCCATTGTTGATCTCCAGATGGGGGAATGCAGCTAGACGTGTTCCCTTGTCCAGTGCCAGTCCGGTGTGTCCAACCATCCAGGATCCAAACTGATACACCAGATGAATGTAAACAGTCCCATTTAAATGAATAGGATCAGTTTAAGCATCAGTTTCCCTCCTGCGCATTTTCTCCAGAGTCGGTTAGAAAAGATGCCGGACACCGGACATGTGTAAAGGAGACCTTATCTAAGAGGAAACATTAGAATCTGACAGATTGAAGTCCAACCTATAGTTTCCTTGTTTTTTCTAATGTCTCCAAGTGGAAGAGGTGAAGTTGGGGTTCCTCTTTTTCACCTATACAGAACATGTGTACAACTCCTTTAACTGCGTCATAACCTTTGCTGTTATCATAGTACACATAGGACATTTTATTAAATGCGACAAATTATTTGTGAACAATCTCTTAAGAAACACATCCTAGCGGCAAGCGATTTTGTCCATACTTATTGGGACACATCATGGTGACAGAGTCTGCATTCACTGGATCATCCTCTGTTAATCTGGGGGACCAGTCTGACCCCAATCTCTATAGTCCAGTGGTTTTCAATCAGCATGCCTACAGCTGTTGCAAAACTACAACTCCTTGAATGTCCCGGCATGCTGAGAGTTGTAGTTTTGCAAAAGCTGGAGGCACACTGGTTGAAAAACACTACTCTGTGAACTGTCATGATGTGAACAAGCCATAGAAGTGGGAGTTAGACCTTGCACCAAAACAACTGATAATGTTGCAAATGTTTACAAGCAAACATGGGGTTACAAGCAAACGTGGGGTTACACAGCAGCGTATCATATCACGGCGGGCCCGGCGTCATAGTGAAGCCGGGACCCGCCGCTAATAGCGCGCAGCGCCGATCGTTGCGCCGCACACTATTAACCCTTTAGCCGCGCGCTCAGAGCTGAGCCGTGCCGCTAAAAGCGAAAGTAAAAAGTGCCGGTTCACTCAGTGGACTGTTCGGGATAGCCACGGTGAAATCGCGGCATCCCGAACAGCTTACAGGACAGCGTGAGGGCCCTTACCTGCCTCCTCGCTGTCCGATCGCCGAATGACTGCTCAGTGCCTGAGATCCAGGCATGAGCAGTCAAGCGGCAGAATCATCGATCACTGGTTTCCTATGAGAAACCAGTGATCAATGTAATAGATCAGTGTGTGCAGTGTTATAGGTCCCTATGGGAGCTAAAACACTGCAAAAAAAAAGTGGGAAAAAAAAGTGAATGAATATCATTTAACCCCTCCCCTATTAAAAGTTTGAATCACTCCCCTTTTCCCATAAAAAAACACAGTGTAAATAAAAATAAACATATATGGTATCACCGCGTGTGGAAATGTCCGAAATATAAAAATATATCGTTAATTAAACCACTCGGTCAATGGCGTACGCACAAAAAAATTCAAAAGTCCAAAATAGTGCATTTTTGGTCACTTTTTATATCATTTAAAAATGAATAAAAATCTATAAGTCCTATCAATGCAAAAATGGTACCGTTAAAAACTTCAGATCACGGCGCAAAACATGAGCCCTCATACCGCCCCATACACGGAAAAATAAAAAAGTTATAGGGGTCAGAAGATGACAATTTTAAACGTATTAATTTTCCTGCATGTAGTTATGATTTTTTCCAGAAGTCCGACAAAATCAAACCTATATAAGTAGGGTATCATTTTAATCGTATGGACCTACGGAATAAATATCAGGTGTCATTTTTACCGAAAAATGTACTACGTAGAAACGGAAGCCCCCAAAAGTTACAAAACTGTGGGTTTTTTTTCAATTTTGTCGCACAATGATTTTTTTTTCCTTTTCACCGTAGATTTTTGGGCAAAATGACTGACGTCATTACAAAGTAGAATTGGTGGTGCAAAAAATAAGCAATCATATGGATTTTTAGGTGCAAAATTGAAAGAGTTATGATTTTTTAAAGGCAAGGAGCAAAAAACGAAAATGCAAAAACGGAAAAACCCCAGGTCCTTAAGGGGTTAAAGAAAAATAAGTAGATAACTAATACAGATAAATTAAGTCCTTGCATATAAAAGTAAGAAAGATCTGCTGGGAGCTGTAAATCACTGTCTATGTCAGTGTTTCCCATCCAGGGTGCCTCTCAGCTGTTGCAAAACTACAACTCCCAGCATGCCTGGACAGCCGTTGGCTGTCCGGGCATGCTGGGAGTTGTAGTTTTGCAACAGCTGGAGGCACCCTGGTTGGGAAACAATGGTTTATGTAGAGGACAGGAGCTTCTTCAGGGTCCTAAACAGTACACATAGTGTCCCAAATGGAGCCACCCTGGCACAGGTAAGGAGTAGTACGGAACTTGTAGTTCCTACCTGTACTGTAGGGAGTCGCTACCAGACACCAGTCAGTGCATGCACTTCAGTAATAGAGGTGATTTACCAGTAAAATGCCAATTCTGATTGGTCAATACCTCCAGTTGTGACACATTTCACAGATCTGGACTGTCGGTAGCATTGTATGTTGAGTCTGGTTTCAAGTTACAATGGTCCAGAATAGACCATTGTATGTTGAAACTATTGTATGTTGAGGCCATTGTAAGTTGAGGGATCACTGTTCTGTACTTGGATTGTGTCAGCCAGTGGCATAACTATGGTCTCTAAAATTCTAACTCCCATCATGCACTGGCAGCCAGTGGCTGTTATCTGGCGGGGTACCCAGCTTTAGGTTTGGTATTAGGGACCCAGGAGATCCAAGCTTTATATCTGGTCAGATTACAAACAATCACAATGTATAAACCTATGTTGTCATAAAGAAGGAGAAAAGAAAACAACAATAAGAAAATAAATGTATAGTTACCCAGGATCCAGTATTTGCTTCAGGCATCACCCTATATCCACAGCCCACATACAAATCCTAATTTTCAGGTGTTCTTCTTGACCCAGTGGAGGCTCCTGTCTATTTGGTTTCCCCACACTGTTATGTTTGGTTATGTTACCATGGAGATGTTGACATGGTTGCTAAGCAATGGGAACAGTAAGGAGGGATCAACTATTCTATTCTACTTTGCAACATAGTGGCTGCTGTAAAAAGAGAAAAATAAACCCCAGCAGAGGTGACACAATGTATTCTATGTTGTATTTGTAACATGCATTGTAATTATTTGTGCATTTTGCATGGGACTGTAGTGTGAATTACCGGACAGAAATCAACATATTTCAATTCTACCATCTAGAGCAGTGTTTCCCAACCGGTGTGCCTCCAGCTGTTGCAAAACTACAACTCCCAGCATGCCCGGGCAGCCTTCGGCTTCCCGGGCATGCTGGGAGTTGTAGTTTTGCAACAGCTGGAGGCACACTGGTTGGGAAACACTGATCTAGAGAACACTGTGTACTCTTCCAGCTGGGTCAGAGACAATGCAAACCTGTCTGGCTCCTCTCTCTAGAGACCCCCAAAGCAGCTTACATGGGCTATTACTATAGTATACACTCGCTGGCCACTTTATTAGGTACACTTGTCCAATCGAAAAGAGATTTTAGTGACTGTCAATGTGGCACGGATGTTGGTTCCCTACTGCTGATCTACTGTGATTTTAATGAACAAACATCTCTAGGGTTTACAGAGAATGGTTTGAAAAAAGATAGATATCTAGTGAGTGGGAGTTGTGTGGAAGAAAATGCCTTGTTAATGTCAGAGGAGAATAGGCAGATTGGTTAGAGATGACATAATGGAAAAAGGGGTCTAACCAACCTGCCCTTGTACCAGTAAGTGTAGCCTTTTTTCTGTCATTTTTATGAGGACCCTTGACGTGGTTTGTGAGCTTGCATATTTTGGCTAAAATATCAACTAATACCTAATGTTTATCATATGGACTGGAGTATATATATATTAGAGATGAGCAAATTTACAGTAAATTCGATTCGTCACGAACTTCTCGGCTCGGCAGTTGATGACTTTTCCTGCATAAATTAGTTCAGCTTTCAGGTGCTCCGGTGGGCTGGAAAAGGTGGATACAGTCCTAGGAAAGAGTCTCCTAGGACTGTATCCACCTTTTCCAGCCCACGGGAGTACCTGAAAGCTGAACTCATTTATGCAGGAAAAGTCATCAACTGCCGAGCTGAGAAGTTCGTGACGAATCGAATTTACTGTAAATTCGCTCATCTCTAATATATAATATGTATATTTGATGATGTAGTCTGACTCTGTGATGCTAGGGGTGCTCGGGGTGTCAGTGCGTTGTGGGGTAGAAGATGCTGGGCAGCCCACCTGATTAAATAATAGGGGCATCAGTAAGGTTGTAAGCTAGCATGGTGCACTACACATTATCATGTCACTGCCACCCTGTGTATGCCTTATCTGTGTGTAACTATGTTACTAAGCAGTTACCCCCCTCATGAGTAATAGGCGTGTGAGTGGTTGTTCATCAGTATTTTGCACCTGAGTGACCTCCCCTTATATTGAATTGTGGCTGATCTGCATCATAATGGGAATAGGTGCCTAATCTGCCCTTGTACCAGTAACCAGTAACTGTGGGGGGGTTTTTTTCTCAGATTTTTTGAGTTCTATTTTTCTGCAGTTAGAGATGACAGAAAAGCAACAATAACTCAAATAATCACTCATTACAACTAAGGTATGCAGAATACCATCTCTAAATACACAACATGTCCAACCTTAAAGCAGATGGACTACAGCAGCAGGAGACTGGGTGCCACTCCTGTCAGCTAAAATCAGAAACTGAGGCTACAATTCTTAGGGTGCATTCACACCAAAGTTTGTTAATATGGTCACAGGATCAAATGAATGAGATGTGGGCCGGGTCCGCATCCCATTAATTTGAAGGAGCCGACCGGGGTGAGATAGTGACTCTGGTCTGTGACCGGACTTAAAACCGGCGTATACCATGGTATGCCACAATACCAGATGTGTAGCAGCAAAATGTACAACCAGGAGCATTTTTGATGATTTGCATTGGTCAATGGTTTTCCTGATCTATCAGAATAAAATAATATTTATTCATGAGACAATTCCTTTAGAGGAAACTTGTAGGAGCACTTCAAATAGTATCTGCCCCCTAGATTTCATAATGTTGGTGTGGGCCACCTCTATAGCAGCATTGTTTATGAATTTGATGTATTATTTAAAAAGGGGTCACATCTTTATGAACTACAAATTGTCGAAAAACGCTATTTATTGTAATGACTTACAAAGATACACCTTATTTATTAAGAGGCACATCTCACACTAGCTTTGTTTGGCTTAAGGGGGGGGGGGGCACAATGCCAGGAGTATAGAGGGTAACCACTGAGGCTTCCGTGGTCATGTGTCACCTGCTTGTCAAGAAAAACGGAGGCACTGATTGGAGTTTGAATGGGGGGTGCACCACTGGATTGATGAGTAACAAATTATTTGTTTTGCAGAGCTTTGGAAACATTTTATCAGCTTGATAACTTTAAAGGGGCATTCCAGAATTATTTTTTTTTATTTGACTATGCTACAGGGGCTGTAAAGTTAGTGTAGTTCATAATATAGTGTCTGTACCTGTGTGTGACGGTTTTCTCACAATTCTTCTGTGATTTTCACCCCAATATTTATTTTTAACAGCATACAAAATGACTGTTGTCTCAGATTTTTCCCAGGTTGCAATGTGGCCGAGACCTGACTCACTAGTCAGCTGATGACAGGGAGCCTGTCTGCTTCAGTGGGTGGAGCGATCGCTTGGTGGGAGAGAGATCAATCTGCAACTAATGCACCAGCTGTAGGCACCCTGAATGAAAACCACAGGTCTTTTGAATGGATACAGCTCATTTATGTTTCGATGGATGGGGTAGCTGATGTGTGGGAGGGAGGAAAATGGAATTATGAGATTTGTAGGCAAAAGAAGAAAATTCAAACAGGAAATACCAGTTCACAAAAAGCTAGCCACAGTGTTATGGTAATCTCACAACATAGCCATTTAGCCCCAAGACAAGCGAAGATCCTTCCTAAGCATGTCCTTTACTGTCTGCCAGGTACGTACTAAAATTACCTTATGGTGGATAACCCCTTTAAGACTGGTTTATAAAACGCTGGTCTAAGTAAATTCCCCGCGAGTCCACAAGTTCTACTTTAACCATGCTACCTCTAACATGCTTTAGTCCACAATCCTGACCATAAAATCTTTCTCTGTAGGCTGCAGCTCTGATCTCTTGATGTCTGCACAAGTCACCAGGAGGTGTAGGCAATTACACATGCATATTTGGTCAAACCAAGTGTGCAGGTGTACAGTGAGGATGGGAGAAATAGCCATCAGTTACAGCTAGGGAAGGTGCACTATCACATTAGAGGCTGTATGGCATCCTTACAATGCTTCTGTGGTTGAATATTTCTGTACAACAGCATCCAATGGCACAAAAGTAAAAGGAAAGCTTTAACATTTGCTGCTTTAGGGTACATTCACACGTGCAGATTTGCGGGTTTCCCACTGCGTATTTGAAAGGGGGTGGGCTCTTCTCGGCTGTCCGCAGCACATTTTTCCGCTGCGTAATTTCCGCTGTGGAAAATCCGCCACAGACCCTACTGACTTCAATGGGGCTTGCGGCGGATTTTCCTCAGCAGAAATTCCACAGCGGAAAATCTGCCCGCCCCCTTTCAAATACGCAGCGAGAAACCCGTAAATAAAACCGCCCGTGTAAACGTACCCTTAGTGTACGTTCCCACCTGCCGTATTTTGCTGCGTATTTGCGGCTGCATATTTTTTCTACCCATTGAAGTAAATGGGAGCAAAATCAGCTGCGTATTTTCTACCCATTGACTTCAGTGGGAAAGAAAATATGCAGCACGTCCCCTTAGGGCATATTTGAAGTAAACCTCTAATATTTTTGCTTAAACCAGTTGTACATGTAAATATTAAAACCCTACATGATTACCTATTTTTCAGGCCCCTAATTGGTGCTATCGGAGGCCATATAACCAGTTCAGGATTATTAAGGGATCTTGACAATATCATAAAATTATTCTTTTACACACCTGCAATGAAAACATTCACAAATGAAGAATTTTATGAAGACAGATAATATACTGATCATTTTTAATGAATAAAAGACTGTAAAAATGAGCATACATGCCTCTGTACAGTGCTGTAATGTGCTGGCTATAGGCTGACTGCACTCCTGGAACTCAAACAGGCTTTAAGCATTTATAACCTGGGCATGTTCTAAAACCATCATGGGGATAAACAAATGGCAATGATACCATAGGGATTCTCAATAAAGTAGCTGTAAATGAGGAAACTCCAGAGTATCTGCTCTGAAATAACAGGGCACTAAATTTACACTGCCTGCAGGGGATGTGAAGACATACAGAGAGTGTTATTATCAGGTTTCCTATAGTGTTATCATTACACTGGGCACAGAATGCACCCGTCTGACATAAGTGTTAAAGATAAAAAGCAGGAATGGACAAGGATCAGTATGATAGATTTAGACTTAAAGGGGTTATCCAGGAAAAAACATATATATATATATATATATATATATATACATATATATATATATATATATATCTATCTCAACTGGCTCCAGAAAGTTAAACTGATTTGTAAATTACTTCTATTAAAAAATCTTAATCCTTTCAGTACTTATGTGCTGCTGAAGTTGAGTTGTTCTTTTCTGTCTAAATGCTCTCTGATGACACGTGTCTCCGAAAATGCCCAGTTTAGAAGCAAATCCCCATAGCAAACCTCTTCTACTCTGTGCAGTTCCCGAGACAAGCAGGGATGTCAGCAGGGAGCACTGTTGCCAGACAGAAAACAACAACTCAACTTCAGCAGCTGATAATTATTGAAAGGATTAAGATTTTTTGATAGAAGTCATTTACAAATCTGTTTAACTTTCTGGAGCAAGTTCATATCGAAAAATTAGTTTTTTCCTGGAATACCCCTTTAAAGACAGAAAGAAAGATAAATTAGATCGATAGATAGATTGGCCATTACTTTCACACAATTTGGCACACTTTGGTAATTGTTATAAAATAACTTAATGTTAACAGGGACATAGTAGTCTTCAACCCTTCACTTAGGGCTTAGGACCTTAACCTCTTGTCAGGAACTCTCTTCTGGTTACTGTTACTTAAAATACATGTACACCCATTTGGCTCTTTCCACCTTCTGCCTTGTGATTGCTTGCTTTTGACAGAGCCTGACCAAAATGTAGCTTCCCTCCAATTTAAAGGAGATCTCCAACGAAAAATAACTTATTCCTTATCTACAGGATAGGGAATAAGAAGCTGATCGTGGGGGTCCGACTGCTGCCCCCCCCTCCCCCCATCACTGGGACCAGACCTGGCGCTCGGTGAGGAGCTGCAGCTAGCACGAGCTCCATTCATTCCTATGGGAGTGCCGACAAGAACCGAGTACAGCTCTCGGGCATCATCGGCGCTCCCATAGAAATAAATGGAGCACATGCCGTCTACTGGTAGACAACACGCGCTCCTCACTGAGAGCACTGGAGTCCCGTCCTGGTTATTGCGTGGGGCCCCAGAAGTTGGACCCCCTGCGATCAGTTACTTATCCTCTGTCCTGCGGATAGGGGGATAAGTTATTTTTTGCCAGAGTACTCTTTAATGCTTAGGACCCCACACACAGGGACCCCACTTTACCACCCCTTGCAATGTCTACCAGGCTCAATCCAATGCTGAGAGCACTGACCTAATCAGACCAATTGCCAGGCCCCTCAATCCAGGGCACACTTTTAGGAATAACTTCTAAGGCCACTTTACAGGCAAGTAGTTCCTATTGGCCTACTAGGCAAGGGATTTCCCATTTAATTCTCAAGATGCCCAAAATGGACCCATCTGCAGCCTCCCTTAGTTCTGATCATCGCTCTTCCTCTATAGTTTACCAATATGCCACTCACTTCTATGACCCCCGATGTTCAGACACATCCCTTATTCTACTGATAGGAGGTAAGTGCCTCTATTGGTAATAGCTCTTTTAGGCTAAGACTTCATTTGTTTTCTTGTGTGCGTTTTTTACCCCCAAAAAACGCCAAAACAGCCCTCATGGTGTTTTTTCATTGAAAACACGCTGTGGCCAGATGTTAGTAGATGTAAATCAATGAGAAATCACTAAATTCTTTTTCCACTTTGAGTTTTCCAGTTTGGCGTTTTTTTTTTTTTTTATCCTTTTGGCGTTTTTTCCCTCTTTTTTTAGCTCCTTGGTAGTTTTGCAAAGTCGTAGCATGAACCTATGGTATTTTTTCCCCTGAAATTGGGCCGTTTTACTCCCGTAGAAGTCTAGGGGAGTAAAAAAAAAAATGCCAAGAAAAACGCCATCTGGGTTTTAACTTTGGCATTTTTGCAGGCGGTTTTTATTCTTTTTTGGACTTTAGCAATCCAAAAAAGTGATGGAGATACCTTTTTAAATAAAATGTCATAGGGTACCATTAAAAAAAATATATTAAAAAAGATACAGTAGTGATGGAAAAAATTGTATTTAATGAAATGTATATTTTTTATAACAAAATTTTTAATTTTTTTTAAACAGGGATCAATTTATGTGGGTGGGAAGGGCACTAAAAATGTAGCCGACAATAAAAAAATGTAGTGTGGGTGTGTTTTTCACTTTAAAAAAAAATAAAAATTCTGGTAGTACTCCTACTCCCAGTATGGAACACAATGTTTCATGATGGGAGTAGTAGTATCTGTACTAATTGACAGATCGCCCCAGGTATCACTTCTGACACCCGTTGCGATCCTTCTGTATAATTTATAGATGCGTCCGGCCGCCCTTCTATGGTCCCCTGCACTGCCATATATATACACCTATTCATATCTCTCGCAGAGAGCTGTGATTGGCCAGATGGTTGCCGACAATCACAACTCCCTGTGGGAAATATGAATAGGTGTATATATACGTCAGTGCAGGGGTCCTTAGAAGAGTGGCCGACCGCCTCTATACATTATACAGGAGGATCACAGCAGGTGTCAGGAGTGACATCTGCTATGATCTGTCCTTAACTGCAGGTGCTACTGCTTCCAACATGGAGCACACTCTGCTCCATGTTGGGAGCAGCAGTACCTGCAGTTAAGGACACATCACAGTGGGTGTTACTACTGACACTTGTTGCTATCATCCTTCATCCCTGAGATGTGGAGTGGCTTTCTCCTGCACTCGCATCTCTGCTCTGTACTCTGGCCGGTCACTCACTCATTCATATTTCCCGGTGAGAGCAGGGATTGGCTGCCACCATCCGGCCAATCCCCAATCTGGGCGGAAAATATGAATGAGTGATGTGAAATTCTATTCACATCGCTGGACGGCCCAGAATATAATGCAGAGATGCGAGCGCTCTGCTATATTATGGAAGATCGCATCGGGTGTAAGGAGTGACACCCGGGCGATCTGTCCATTAGTACAGGTACTACTAATCCCACCATGGCACAGTCTGCTCCATGCTGTGAGTAGTAGTACTCCCTAAAAAATAAAGAACAAAAAGTGAAAAAACACACACACATGACATTATAGAAAAAAAACAAGAAAAAACGCCAAATATAGGTAAATGCTGTGGCGTCTTTTCTGGCATTTTTTTTTCTTGTGTGTTTTGGGCCACACAAAAAAACAAGTTGAAATTTAGCCTAACCCTCTCTACAGATAGATAGAGACATAGATAGATTAGATTAGAATAATAGACACCATATAAATTATCAAACCTCTAGAGGCGGTCAATTGTTCAGTATTTAGAACTAATACTGTACATGTATAGTAGCAGCTTGTTAAACAAAATTTAAATTTCAACATTCACCTTTTCGAAATGGATACATTTTTTGGATATGGATATGATTTTTTACAATCATAAAAACTGATTCTACAAACTACAGCATGTCATTTCAGGGGAGAAAATTGTTTTAATAGTTTAAAAGCAAAGTTTAAAAGCAAGGAATAAGAGCTGTTAAAATACTTGAAGTTTCTCTAAGTACAAAGCATTTGCTCTCATATTGATCTCTGTGATAACAGCTGACGGCCATAGATTAGTCACACCTTAAATAATGTCAGTGATCTATACCAGCAGCCTGTGGGCACAAGGTCCAGTGGTTGTCACAACAAAGATCAATGCTTCCTTTATCACACACATATTTTTCGGGCTGAAGTCATTACGCCACAGGGAAAATGGATAAATTCTGTCTGACTGGATGGACATAAACAATACAATGACAAGTTCCAACATGACAGACTAACTTTACGCAAGGTAATGTTTGCTATGTGACTTAATATAGTGGCAAATATATATTTTTATATATTAAAAAGTCCAGGATAAGATTAACGCTATTATGGCAGTGTTTATAGGGCTGCTCAGTCTTATGTCTATGAAGTGTACTTATTGTATTCATGATAAAAGCTTCCAAACCAAAAAATGAATGGATCACTTTGAAAAAGTTCTGAGTGAGGGAGTAGCTCTAGGTGTTATTGATGAAAAACTAGAGGAATACATGTTTGTAAAAAACCCTGTGATGCCCATTTTTCCACTCACTCCCCAAAGTCCACAAGGGAATCTTCTGCCACCTTTAAGACCTATTGTGGCGGGTATAGGCTCCCTTGTGGAAAGTTTGGGGGAGTGGGTGGATTATTATCTGCAGCCCATTACAAAAATGACTCCGACATATATAAGAGACACAAAACATATCATCAATATGCTTCATGACATCACCTGTGAGCCAGGCCTAGCCCTGGCCACATGTGATGTCACAGCACTATACCCCTCTATACCCTGGGACAAAGGCATGGGAGCTGTAGAGTATTGTCTGGATCAGTTCAGTAGCTACTCCCCTGGATTGAAGGAATACATTCTTATGGCATTACATTTTTTGTTACATAATAATTTTTTCATGTTTGACGGCCAGTATTACCTTCAATCCAGGGGAGCCCCGATGGGGGCCAAATATTCGCCTTCATTGGCTAACATCTTCATGATTTATTGGGAAATTTGTTTTCTTTTTTCATCCACTAATCCTTTCTTCTTCCACATCCAGTGGGTGGGTCGTTTTATAGACGACCTACTGCTGGTGTGGAGGGGAAAAGAAAGTGAATTTAATCCATTTATGAGTTATATAAATGAAAACAATGTTAATTTAAAATTTACCTCCCATTTTGATAATATCTCTGTGAATTTTTTGGACATTACAGTGACATGCCGGGATGACAGGTTTGTGGTAAGTCCAAATAGGAAAGAAACAGCAACCAATGCAGTGTTGCTTGCCACGACATGTTGTAAAAAATATTCCCTTTGGGAAATTATGTCGAATTAAACACAACTGTTCGGATCCAGACAAGTACGAAATAGAAAAAAGGATTTGGGGAAAAACAATTTCTTGAAAGAGGGTATGGTAAAAAGGATATAGAGATAGCTAAAAATAAAGTGGAGAAAATAGACAGAAGAGATTTAATTAGAGAAAGTAGAAGAAAAAATAGAGATGGGGAAAAAACAAGAAAAACGTAAGCCAACATTTATCACCTCATATAGTAGACAGTTTAGACATATTATCAACAAATATTTACCAATACTTGAAATGGATCCGTTTTTGAAAAATTCAGTATCTGGGGGTGTTAATGTAGTGTCTAGAAGAGGGCCATCTTTAGGATCCAAAGTATCACCCAGTCTCTTTAGTAGTAATACAGACAGTGCGGCAGCCAGCACTTGGTTGAACAGCACGGGAAATTGGAAATGTGGCCACCGAAGATGTGTCACTTGTTCACATATGAAGGTTAGCAAGGAGTTTGAATCGTATGTTACGGGCACAAAATATGTCATAAAAACCTTTGTGAACTGCAACACAACATCGGTGGTTTATTTGGCAGCATGTACAGTTTGCCGCCAACAATATGTCGGTTGTACGAGCAACCATTTAAAAGAAAGAATTAGGAGACACATTTCCGATGTCCGTACTGATAAATTCAACATCTCAGCATTGAGCAAACATTTTAGAGATATTCATAAAGGGGACGTTATATCTCTTGTAGTTATGGGCATCGAAAAGGTCAAACATAACATTAGGGGAGGAGATCTCCGTAGAAAATTGCTTAACAGAGAGACTTACTGGATGTTCGTTCTGAATACCAGACACCCAACAGGTCTAAATCATAGACTGGACCTAATTATGACATATTAATATTAAAATTTTTGTTGGGTGTTCGGCAGAAAGAGGAACTTATTGTAAAATATATATAATTAATTAGTTTGTTTTTGATAATGGTCCCTGATTACATATGGTATTGGATAGTGTGAACCATATTCAGACATATGCGTTTTTTTCTGCATTTTTTTCATAATTGTTATTATTTCTAAAAAATTTTTGTTCTTTTATAACCAGTATATACTGATTTTAATAAATATATATATTTGTTGCAGTTTTACAAATGTCTTGAATATTATCCACACCGTACTCTCAATACAATGTATTTTTGAGAATCCGGTGCATGTTTTCGAACACACCGGATTCGTTTCGCATTTTACTTCCATCTGTGTTATCACCAATTGGTGAGGAGGAATTTTAGTATATATATGTGTTCTTATGTGTTATATGCCACTCTATGACTAAGCGCGAAAGCGTGAAACGCGTCAGAGATTTCATGTATGTAGCTGCATTCATTAAATAGATTTTTTTACCGTTTATATTTACATTCCCTATGCAAATATACGTGTCTCCATGGTTACAGATTAAAAATCATTGATATAGTTTAGAGTCTGATCCTAAGGTCCATGTGTTACTGTCTCATATCTGTCCCCAGTGGGCAAATAGCCTACAAATGCTAAATGGTGATAATTCCCAAAGGAAGATGCCAATAAAACATGACTTTATTACATTAGATAAAACACACCAAAAAAGCACTGTACAACACACAACAAATGTAAAACACTGACCTAATTTTCTCATACAATGCAAAAATTTCCAATTGACAGTATGAACATGTATGGCATGGAGTGTGCCAACTTTATGCCACATGTTTCTAAACATGTGCAAATCAAGAAATTCCCAACCTTCTAATGCGGGGCGGGGGGGGGGGGGGGGGGAATGTTTGGTGGTGTAGAACCACAGGTAAGTTTGAGTTCCTTATTTGACTAGACCACAAACAACAGTAGCTGTATTGCCCTCCTGGTTTTCAACTAGGAAGACTTAAAGGGGTACTCCGGTGCTTAGACATCTTATCCCCTATACAAAGGATAGGGGATAAAATGCCTGATCACGGGAGTCCCGCCGCTGGGGACCCCCGTGATCTTGCACGCGGCACCCCGTTTGTAATCAGTCCCCGGAGCGTGTTCGCTCCGGGTCTGATTACCAGCGACCACAGGGCCGACGGCGTGTGACGTCACGCCTCCGCCCCCGTGTGATGTCCCGCTCCGCCCCTCAATGCAAGCCTACGGGAGGGGGCATGACAGCTATCATGCCATCTCCCGTAGGCTTGCATTGAGGGGTGGAGCGTGACGTCACACAGGGGCGAAGGTGTGACGTCACACACCGTCGGCCCTGTTGTCGCCGGTAATCAGACCCGGAGCGAACACGCTCCAGGGACTGATTACAAACGGGGTGCCGCATGCAAGATCACGGGGGTCCCCAGCAGCGGGACTCCCGCGATCAGGCATCTGATCCCCTATCCTTTGGATAGGGGATAAGATGTCTAAGCACCGGAGTACCCCTTTAACCCAAATTTTGCTATCATTTTAGGAGTGAATCCTTAGTAAAGTAGCTGAAAATGTGAAAGCATTCCAGTAATGCATCACTGAGAGGCACAGACAATTGCCTTTATATTATAATAAATATATTGCTGGTATAATTTATGTTTTTAACATCGTTGAATAATGGGTAAAGCCTGGAAATTGTTTCCTTTGCTGATGAGACTTCTTAATGTACAGAAATGAAGGGACAGTCATTATTGTCAATCACAGGTAATTCATATTAGGACACTTCTGGAAATTAGAAAGCGGAGACATGAATGAGAAAGAAATGAATGCATAAATTTAGGTGTACTACTGTGGTAGATGTAGACAGTAACATGACTAACCCTCAAAATGATGTTAAAGTTGAAACATTAGCCAGTATATCCTTATATAAAGGACTTACCTGAGCCCGCACCCCAATGCCAAGGTTTCTGAAGTGGCACGGGACCTAACACTAAACCTACCTGTGCTGTATGGTCAAAACCAGGGACCAGTGGGCAATTACAGCGACATTAGCTCCAACTCACAGCCTGCTCCTAGTTACCTCCAGTGTGGCTGGGCACACATACAATGGGAGGAGGGAAGAAGGCTATGAGCCCCACCCTAGTAGGCTGATATGTTGCCGGCCTCACAGGTGAACCAAAATGCTTCCTATCAGTGGGGTACCAAGGGGGGGGGGGGGGGGGGAGGCCCGCCCCGGGAGCCAATCGGGGGGGGGAGGCCCGCCCCGGGTGCCACTCTCAAGGGGGGTGCCAGGGGCGGATTGACCCGCCACCGCCGCTGCTGAGGTCTGTACTGTGGAGGGGAGAAGACGAGGGCTCTGCAGCTGAGGAGATCGCTGCGTGGGATATCAGGTGAGCATCCTTTTTTTATTTTATTTTTTTAACCCTGCCTATACCTATAGGGAAGGGCGGGGGGGGGGGGGGGGTGCTCTGCATATACTTATAGAGAAGGGGGGGAGAGGGGGGGTGCGGATTTCCTTAGTCTTTACAGACGATATAATTATGGGGATGCCTGATGCACTGACCATAATTATATCACCTGTGAAAGACTAAGGCAATCCAGAAAATAGGACCTGTTGGGGGTACTTGAGGACCGCATTTGGGAAATACTGGTGTAGGGAGTTACAGTTACACCTAAGCCTTGGAGCCTAAGTGTTCCAAGTACTATAAATGACACATAATAATTGAAGGCCCTGTTGCAGGTAATGCCAAAGGGCCAGAAGGGTTAACGGAGGGCCCACATGTAATGCGCCTCCATTTTCCGGTCAGTTAAGGGTTAATTCTTTACTTTTATATGTTAGGTCAGTTGCTGGGCAGGTTTTGGCCACCTGTCTCTGGGCAGTGTTTTTTATCCAGCTGTTGCTGGGATTATTTGTTTATATTTGTTTATGGGCCGGGTGTATCTGGGCAAATTTGTGTTTTATTTATAATTTCGTATTTGTGGGATTCTGTGGAAGCGGGAAGCTGGGGATATATATTCCCCTGCTCTGGGACCTCTCACAGCATATTCGGATCAAGACAAGAAGATTATCCTTACCTGTTGCGTTGATCTTCACCGTGTTGGATCCAGCTTCTGATGTCCAGGACATTCTTCAGCTTCTGATGTCCCGAGCTTCGCTTCCTGATGGTGCGGATTGGGCCCGGCGGTGCCTTTCCGATGTCGGGGATCCTTCCGTTGCTGCTGATGACCTGCCTGGACCTTCGTTTGTGGCCTCCTCCGGTGCCATCCTGTCTTCTCCGGTTCCTGATCCTGCGGACTTGTCTTCCCTGCCAACTGATCCTGGTTCCTCGTTTTATGCATCGCCTCCGGTACAGCCTGAAGTGGTTCCTGCTCCTCCTGGTGTTCGTCGCTCCGAGCGCTCCTCCAGCCGTTCCAAGTGTCGGCCGTCTCCTGTTCTTCAAGACGTCGCTTCCGGTTCAAGCAGGAAGCGGCCCTACAGCCAAGCCTCGCTTTCGCAGTCCTCCATGAGCGTCCCTCCTCGGCCCTCTACATCCGGTTCCGGTTCCAGCGGTGCAGCTTCTTCTCATTCCCCAGCTGTGCAGTCCCGGGACAGCGTTGGTGGTCCGGTGTCGGCAGGCGTCAGCGGGAGCGGCTCTTTCCAGGATGGTGAGCATGTTTCACCTTCTTTTGCTAGGGGTAGTAATATTCTCCCTGGGCACCTTAGCTTAGCCAGTAGCATTGCAAATTTTTTACAGTTGTTATCTACAGTTCCGCTAATGCAGGGTGGGTCTGGTTCCGCATTGGGGGCATCAGCAGCTTGGGTCCCCCCAGCCCCTCCTTCTTCAGTACCTTTAGCGGCCTCTAGTTTAAATTCCCCCTTTTATTGGGTCTGGGGTCCCTATGGCGGTGGAGTCTGCTATGGGTTCCCCCCCCTCTACCTTCTGCCGTGGACCCTCCACAGCCAACCCATTCCAAAGGTGTACCAGAAACGTGCTTCAAAGAGGCCCTGATGTGTGATGTCTCCCCGCTGGGGTTTCATTTATCCCCAGCGGTAAAGGAGAAAATGTGGAATGGGGAGTATGTGGACTTATTTTCCCTCTTGCCTTCATTTAGAGAGATTACAAAGGCTAATGAGAAGAGGGATGATAAAGAGGATGATAGAAAACATGTAAATGTGACTAAGTCCTTTAATAATTGGTTACAGGCTTTCTGTGTTTTTGCAGCCGTGCTGGGGGAGAAATCCCCCCAGCATTGCTCTAGCCTTTTTCAACATGTAGACATTGTGTTAGAAGCATACAGGAATTTTGGGGGGGGTGGCCTGGCTTCAATATGATGAGCTTTTTCGTCAGAAGCTAGCGGTCCACCCCCATATTCACTGGGGTCAGAAGGATGTGGGCATTTGGATTCATTTAATGATTCCACAACGCCATAGACAGGCTCCGGCGGTATCCACACCCTCCTTTTGTAAGGGGGTGTGTTTCGCCTTCAATGACGCACAATGCAGATGGCAGGCCAATTGTCGCTACAAGCATGAGTGTGCCCATTGCAGCGGGGCTCATTCCGTGTCTAAATGTTTTAAAAAGTTGTCCCAGTCTAGTCAACAGCAGCCACTGGCCAAGGAGGCGCTTTCCCGCAGCCTTGACACCAGTGAGGCTGCAAAACACGCTGCCGTGGCTAAACTGGTATCCAGACAGACAGATGGCTGAGCATTTAATTACTGGGTTCTCAAAAGAGTTTTATGTACCCGAGTTTAGGGGGAGTGGTTGTCTGTAGGTTGATAACTTGCGGTCAGTTTTTCTCCATAAGCATGTGGTTAAGAGATTGAGGAAGGGAGGGTGGAAGGTCCTTTTTCTTCCCCTCCTTTTCCCAATTTCCACTTGTCTCCCCTAGGTGTTGTCCCAAAAAAGGAGCCAGGTAGTTTTAGGCTAATTCATCATTTATCCTTCCCCCCCCCCCCCTGACAATTCGCTAAATGATGACATTTTACCTCTTAACCTGTTGGGGACGAAGGGCGTATGCATACGCCCTTGCGTCCTGGTACTTAAGGACGAAGGGCGTATCTATACGCCCGTGGGAATTTCGGCCCCCGCCGCGCCGGGCGGGGACCGGGCCGGGGTGACTGCTGATATCTATCAGCAGGCACCCCGTGCAAATGCCCAGGGGGGTCATTAGACCCCCCCCTATGTCGGCGATCGGCGCAAATCGCAAGTGAATTCACACTTGCGATTTGCGCCGATTCCGGGTCATTACGGGTCTATGGTGACCCGGTGACCCGGTATAGAAGGGGGATCGCGGGTCCACTGTTCTGGCACCACGGGGGGCTTTGTAAATGCACATGGCCCCTGACTACCATTCCAAACAAATTATCTCTCTAAAAGCTCAATGGCGCTCCTTCTCTTCTGAGCATTGCAGTTCGCTCGCAGTGCACTTGACGTCCAAACATGGGGTATTTCCATACTCAGAAGAAATGGGGTTACAAATTTTGGGGGGCATTTTCTCCTACTATCCTTTGTAAAAAAGTAAAATTTGGGGAAAAACCAGCATTTTAGTGGAAACATATTTTTTTTTCATTTACACATCCGACTTTAACAAAAAGTTGTCAAACACCTGTGGGGTGTTAAGGCTCACCGTACCCCTTGTTACGTTCCTTGAGGGGTGTCGTTTCCATAATAGTGTGCGATGTGGTTTTTTTTGCTGTCCTGGCACCATAGGGGCTTCCTAAATGGGACATGCCCAAAAACCATTTCAGAAAAACTCACTCTCCTAAATCCCATTGTTGCACCTTCGCTTCTGAGCCCTCTACTGCGCCCGCCGAACACTTGACATACACATATGAGGTATTGTCTTACTCGAGAGAAATTGGGTTACAAATTTTGAGATGATTTTTTTCCTTTTACCCCTTGTAAAAATTCAAAAACTGGGTCTACAAGAACATGCCAGTGTAAAAAATGAAGATTTTGAATTTTCTCCTTCACTTTGCTGCTATTCCTGTGAAACACCTAAAGGGTTAACACACTTACTGAATGTCATTTTGAATACTTTGGGGGGTGCAGTTATTATAATGGGGTCATTTATTGGGTATTTCTAACCAGAAGACCCTTCAAATCCACATCAAACCTGAACTGGTCACGAAATTTTGCGAAAAATTTTAAAATTGTTGCTGAACTTTGAAGCCCTCTGGTGTCTTCCAAAAGTAAAAACTCATCAATTTTATGATGCGAACATAAAGTAGACATATTGTATATGTGAATCAATATATAATTTATTTGGAATATCCATATTCCTTATAAGCAGAGAGCTTCAAAGTTAGAAAAATGCTAAATTTTCAAATTTTTCATGAAATTTTCAAATTTTTCACCAAGAAAGGATGCAAGTATCGCTGAAAATTTACCACTAACATAAAGTAGAATATGTCACGAAAAAACTATCTCGGAATCAAATTTATAAGTAAAAGCATTCCAGAGTTATTAATGCTTAAAGTGACAGTGGTCAGATTTGCAAAAAATGCTCCCGTCCTTAGGGTCATAATGGGCTCCGTCCCCAAGGGGTTAAAGGGGTTATCCAGGAAAAAACTTTTTTTTATATATCAACTGGCTCCAGAAAGTTAAACAGATTAGTAAATTACTTCTATTAAAAAATCTTAATCCTTTCAGTACTTATGAGCTTCTGAAGTTAAGGTTGTTCTTTTCTGTCTAAGTCCTCTCTGATGACACCTGTCTCGGGAAATGCCCAGTTTAGAAGCAAATCCCCATAGCAAACCTCTTCTAAACTGGGCGTTTCCCGAGGCAGGTGTCATCAGAGAGCACTTAGACAGAAAAGAACAACCTTAACTTCAGAAGCTCATAAGTACTGAAAGGATTAAGATTTTTTAATAGAAGTAATTTACAAATCTGTTTAAATTTCTGGAGCCAGTTGATATATATAAAAAAGTTTTTTTCCTGGAATACCCCTTTAATGTGTCTGTGGTTTATTCCTCATTTGACTCTGCCTTGTCATTGCTGCGCCGCTGCGGTCAGGGTGCAGTAATGGCTAGTGTTGCTCGCGAATATTCGCAATTCGAATTTTATTCGCGAATATCGCATATTCGCGAATATTCGCGAATATAGCGCTATATATTCGTAATTACGAATATTCATTTTTTTTTTTTTTTTTTTTTTCACAGTACACATCACAGTGATCATCCCTCTCTGCTTCCAGCTTATGTGGTGTAAGAAGGCTCTAATACTACTGTGTGAGACTGGTGTGCGATTTTTCGCATATGCGAATATTTGCATATGATAAGTTTCGCATATGCGAATTTTAGCTTATGTTAATTTTTGTATATGCAAATTTTCGCATATGTTAATTTTCGCACACGCGCATATTCGCATATGCGAAAATAAAAAGAGAACATTACGAATATGCAAATATTCGCGAATATGACGAATATTCGTCCATATATTCGCGAATATTCGCGAATTCGAATATGGCCTATGCCGCTCAACACTAGTAATGGCTAAGGTGAACATCAAATCTGCATTTAGGTTATTCCCTGTTTGTGAGTCTGGTTATAATTCCATTGGTTTTCAATTTGATAATATGTTTTACTTTGATAAATGTTTACCTTTGGGTTTTTCCCTGTCCTGTGCGTATTTTGAGTCTTTCTTGTTTTTTTTTACATTGGGTGGTTTCTTTTTCCTCTGGTCATGACACATTGGTGCACTATTTAGATGACTTTTTGTTTTGTAGGTCCACAAGGTACGGATGTTTGTCAGTCATTGATGGATTGTTTTGTGTCTTTTGCAGGTTATTTTGGTGTCCCCTTAGCTGTAGAAAAAACTGTTCATCCCTGTTGTTCTCTAGATTTTTTTAGGTATTTCTGTTGATTCCAATATTATGCAGTTTAGAATTCCTATAGCCAAAGTTGAAGGTATGTTATCTTTAATTCGGGTTATGTTAGGTAAACAGAAGGTTACATTGAAAGAGTTAGGGTGGGTTCACACTACGTTTTGTCCCATACGGGAGCGCATACGGCAGGAGGGAGCTAAAAGCTCGCGCTCCCGTATGTAACCGTATGTGCTCCCGTATGCCATTCACTTCAATGAGCCGACCGGAGTGAAACGTTCGGTCCGGTCGGCTCATTTTTGCGCCGTATGCGCTTTTACAACCGGACCTAAAACCGTGGTTGACCACGGTTTTAGGTCCGGTTGTAAAAGCGCATACGGCGCAAAAATGAGCCGACCGGACCGAACGTTTCACTCCGGTCGGCTCATTGAAGTGAATGGCATACGGGAGTGCATACGGTCACATACGGGAGCGCGAGGTTTTAGCTCCCCCCTGCCGTATGCGCTCCCGTATGGGACAAAACGTAGTGTGAACCCAGCCTTACATAGTCTGTTAGGAATGTTTAATTTTGCAGCAAAGGTTATCCCTATGGGGTGGGTTTTTTCTAAACGTTTATATATGGCAAGCAGGGGGGTCAAATCCCCTCGCTGCCATATACGGTTGGGTGTTCTATTTGGCAGGAGGAATTTTGTGATCTTGACTGTTTGAGGTTTTTATCTGATGCTTCTGGTTCTATGGGTTATGGTGTTTTCTTTCAGGGCCACTGGAGTGCTGAGCCTTGGCCTCTCTCTTGGGTTGAGGCGGGTTTCACTAGTAATATTGTTTTACTTGAACTTTTTCCTGTGGTGGTAGCCTTGGTAATTTGGGGGGACTATTTTAGTAATAGGAGGGTGATTGTTAATACTGACAATAAGGGAGTAGCTTATGCTTTAAATTGTCTTTCTTCCAAGTCAGAACCTGTAGTTAAGTTGTTGCACCACCTAGTGCTAGTGTGTTTAAAATTAAATGTGTGGATAAAGGCTAAGTATGCTAGGGGTACATCGAATGTCATTGCTGATTCCCTTTCCCGTGGTCAGTTTTGCAGGTTTTTCCAGTTGGTGCCTGGTGCGGACAAGGAAGGCCTCCCCTGCCCCTGCATTCTATGGGATCTTGTCCTGTCTTAGTAGCTGATGTGCTGAGGTCTTCAGTGGCTCCTTCTACATGGTCAAAGTATTGTAAATCTTGGTCTTTGTGGCAGGAATTTTGTCTATCAAAACATACTATGTCTTTTGCTGCAGATTCTGGGATTGGTGTTGAATTCTTGTGTTTTTGTTTTAAAAAGGGTTGGTCTCATTCTGCTATTTGTAATGGTTTGGCAGGTGTTTCTTTCTTCCAGCGGTGGTTAGGTTTGCGCCCAGTGACTTCTCTTTTTCAGGTGAAGCAATTGTTAACCCCTTAAGGACACATGACGTACCGGTACGTCACGTGTCCGCTCCCGATCTATAACGCGGGGCCACGGCCTCTAACAACGGCCGGGACCCGTGGCTAATAGCGCGCGGCATTGATCACGGTACCTGGAAGGAGGCTGTGAGTCGACCTAATGCTGCCGTAATTGCCCACTGGCCCCTGGTTTTGCTTATCACGCACAACTGCTGTTGCAGTGAAACGCGTTGCATGATGGGAGAATAAACTACCTTGCTTTTATCCACTCCTACCATCTGTGTCCAGCACCACACTGAGACCGGTGTTCCTCTTCGAAGATATCCGTTTAATCTCTATACCTGACCGGCCGGCTGCGGACACCACCACTATACGCGCTCACCATTGTTGTGTATGTGGAAACACAACCCCTATAGGTGAGCGTTGAATTCATATTCTATACACCTCACAGGTTTATCTTTTAATGCACCATGGAGCGCTGTACCCCATTTTGTCTGTTTTAGCCATGATTTTTTAAAGGTAAGGAGGAAAAAACGAAAATGCAAAAACGGAAAAACCCTCGGTCCTTAAGGGGTTAAAGGGGTATTGTTTGTCTAGGGTTAAGAAGGATAATAGAAGGCCTATTGTTTTTTCTCTTTTAGTGCGTTTTTGTTCAGCTTGTGTTTCAGTTTGTAGAGATCCTTTTGAGGTTTGTCTGTTTCAAACTACTTTTGTTGTTGCGTTTTTCTGTGCTTTTCGTGTAGGTGAGTTCACTGCAGCTAACAAACAATCTGTTCCCCCCTTGTCTGTCTGATGTGCAATGGTCTCCCTCCGGTGTGTGTGTTTATGTTCGTTTTTCCAAGACGGACCGCCTTGGTAAGGGGCGCCGTCTTCACCTGAATCCTCTTCCTGGTGCTCCTTTATGTCCGGTGTCTCAGGTGTCCAGTTATCTGTCTATCCGTCCTTGTGTTTCTGGTTTATTTTTTTATACATGTAGATAGTTCTCCGGTTACCACTTTTCAATTCCGCTATATTTTTAACAAATGCAAGGCTGTTTTGGGTTTACAGGGTGTGTCCTTAGGCACACATTCCTTCCGGAATAGCGCTGCCACGGAAGCCTCTGTGGCTGGCCTTTTGGATGACAACATTAAAGTATTAGGGAGGTGGGAGTCAGACCGTTTTAAGTTGTATGTCAGACCTCAATTTTTAATTTATTCTTGATTTATTTTACAGAAGCCATGCCGACCATCATCTGGGTGATTGGGCAGTCTTTTATTTATTGGGCTCTCTAGGCCTTACACACCTAATCTAGGCATCGATCTGGCTAAAGCATCAGTTTTTTGGTTGGGAGTTCGTGGATTATGCCTAGCGGGTCTTCTGGAGCTGTGCATTTCACAGTCGGATGTTTGGCCTTCACCGGATATTTTGGTGATACACTTGGGAGGTAATGACATTGATCGGGGTAACACTTCAACTTTGTTTCAGGTATTTAAATGTTTTTTTTTTTATAGCATTTCCCCTCCTGCAGACTTTGTTTCTCTGAAATTATTCCCAGATTAGTATGGGCGGAACGCAGGTTTTTCTTTATAGAGCGTATCCGCCGCAGACTAAATAGGGGTATTGGTAGATTTTTGTCTAGTTTTGGGGGATTTTCATATCGCCATTGTGACCTGGAAGGGTTTTTGGTGGGCCTTTATAGGCGAGACAGGGTCCACTTAACAGAAATTGGTCTGGACATTTTTAATTTGGGACTACAAAATCTGTTAGAAAGGGCCATGGCTTTTAGTAGCCATGCTTTTGGGGTTTGGTCGCTCAGGCAACCTGGGTGGACAGTTTATTTAATGGCTGAAGTTTAATAGTTATATTTACTATTGGTTAATATTTATTTAATATTTCGTTTAATGTTTATTATTTACTTACTTTTAATAAAATTGTTTATTTCCCCAATAAAAGGCCCTTGGCCATTTCTTCCAACAATGGTTTGGTTTATTTATTTACAAAGGGTTGGGGAAATATGGAGGCTTGCATTACATGCCAAAGGGCCAGAAGGGTTAATGGAGGGCCCACATGTAATGCGCCTCCATTTTCCGGTCAGTTAAGGGATAATTATTTACTTTTATATGTTAGGTCAGTTGCTGGGCAGGTTTGGCCACCTGTCTCTGGGCAGCGTTTTTTATCCAGCTGTTGCTGGGGTTATTTGCTTATGGGCCGGGTGTATCTGGGCAAATTTGTGTTTTATTTATAATTTCGTATTTGCGGGATTCTGTGGAAGCGGGAAGCTGGGGATATATATTCCCCTCCTCTGGGACCTCTGACAGCATCTTCGGATCAAGACAAGAAGATTATCCCCCATCCCTCCCTCCCTGTCATCGGTCTTTTATTGGTGTGTGGTCGCCCAGGCAACCTGGGTGGACAGTTTATTTTATGGCTGAAGTTTAATAGTTATATTTATGTTTACTATTGGTTAATATTTATTTAATATTTTGTTTAATAAAATTGTTTATTTCTCCAACAAAAGGCCTTTGGCCATTTCTTCCAACACTAGTTTGGTTTATTTATTTACAAAGGGTTGGGGAAATATGGAGGCTTGCATTACATGCACTGAGACCAAGTTACTCGGCTTGGAAAAGCCATTCAATACATTAGCTCTTACTCTGGTGGACCCAGCTGAGTCAGATATATATTGTGTAGCTGCACATTGATATGGATACATTTCTCCTTCAGCAGCCAGAGAACAGAAGGCAGTTACGTTCAGCTTCCTGGTAAAATCTATGGTGACAGGGAGGACATGGAGAAGTGATGAGCCCATGTAAGCACCTTACATGGCAGATGGACAGAGCACAGCTATACAGGAGAACCAGGGTTTCTTCATTCTAAAGTTCACCAAGGTTCTCATAGGCTGTCCCCAGTGATCATCTAATGTCATATGCCAGGATATGCTATAACATTATAGCAATTACCATTCAATCCCTAAACCCCCAGAGTAGGGGCATAGCTTGAAACCACAGGGCCCTGGTGCAAAAAAAATTCCTGGGCCCCCACCCCCCGACGACCCCCAACCTCGAATGACCGCCTTCCCCAACCACACAAAGATATTAGTGACTACAGCACTGATGGAACACAGCCAAAATAATATACAATGATATTAGTGAATCACAGACAGGGCCTGACTGGGACCAATTTAAGAAGACCATTTTTTTGGTGGGGGTCCTACTGCTGACCCCCCAGTGATCACCTCAGTTCAAGTGGCTCTCCGGCTGTTGGAAAGCTACAACTCCCATCATGTCTGGAGAGCCTCAGGCATTATGGGAGTTGTAGTTTTGTAACACCTTTAGAGCCTCAGATTGGGGTAACGTTTCACCCATCATCCCTGCAGAACATACAAGTGAATTCAGCAGCAATGGGACAGTCAGGAGAATACACAATGATATCCTTGACCTGAGTGCGTTCTTCACTGTAGTCTTTCCCGTTCTTATTCATCTGGTCCAGACACCAGAACTACTTCTGCTACATTTTCTGGCACCCGGACATCATTGGTTCCCCACTTTGTCAACAGATCCTCATCCTCTATATGAAGACAATAATAATTAGAACCTTTTCACACACTGCACCTGAAAATAATCCTGCCACACACTGCACCCTCTGAATATAATCCTGACACACACTGCACCCTCTGAATATAATCCTGCCACACACTGCACCCTCTGAATATAATACTGCCACACACTGCACCCTCTGAATATAATACTGCCACACACTGCACCCTCTGAATATAATACTGCCACACACTGCACCCTCTGAATATAATACTGCCACACACTGTCCCCTCTGAATATCATACTGCCACACACTGTACCCTATGAATATAATACTGCCACACACTGCACCCTCTTAATATAATACTGCCACACACTGCACCCTCTGAATATAATACTGCCACATACTGCACCCTCTGAATATAATACTGTCCCACACTGTACCCCTGAATATAATACTGTCCCACACTGTATCCTCTGAATATAATACTGCCACACACTGTACCCTCTAAATATAATCCTACCACACACTGTACCCTCTGAATATAATACTGTCACACACTGCACCCTCTAAATATAATACTGACACACACTGCACCCTCTGAATATAATACTGACACACACTTCCCCCTCTGAATATAATACTACCACACACTGTACCCTCTGAATATAATACTACCACACACTGTACCCTCTGAATATACTACCACACACTGTATCCTCTGAAAATAATACTGCCACACACTGTTCCCTCTGAATATAATACTACCACACACTGTATCCTCTGAATATAATACTGTCACACACTGATCCCTCTGAATATAATACTACCACACACTGTACCCTCTGAATATAATATTGCCACATACTGTACCCTCTGAATATAATACTGTCCCACACTGTACCCCTGAATATAATACTGTCCCACACTGTACCCTCTGAATATAATACTGCCACACACTGTACCCTCTGAATATAATACTGCCACACACTGCACCCTCTGAATATAATACTGCCACACACTGTCCCCTCTGAATATCATACTGCCACACACTGTACCCTATGAATATAATACTGCCACACACTGCACCCTCTGAATATAATACTGCCACACACTGCACCCTCTGAATATAATACTGCCACATACTGCACCCTCTGAATATAATACTGTCCCACACTGTACCCCTGAATATAATACTGTCCCACACTGTACCCTCTGAATATAATACTGCCACACACTGTACCCTCTAAATATAATCCTACCACACACTGTACCCTCTGAATATAATACTGTCACACACTGCACCCTCTAAATATAATACTGACACACACTGCACCCTCTGAATATAATACTGACACACACTTCACCCTCTGAATATAATACTACCACACACTGTATCCTCTGAATATAATATTGTCACACACTGATCCCTCTGAATATAATACTACCACACACTGTACCCTCTGAATATAATACTGCCACATACTGTACCCTCTGAATATAATACTGTCCCACACTGTACCCCTGAATATAATACTGTCCCACACTGTACCCTCTGAATATAATACTGCCACACACTGTACCCTCTGAATATAATACTGCCACACACTGTACCCTCTGAATATAATACTGCCACACACCGTACCCTCTGAATATAATACTGCCACTACTCCATCCATCCACAAATCTATCAATCATTCATACACACACAACCATCATACATATGCACATCCCACTACCGCCCCCATACACACATCCATAATACACATCCCGCTGTGATGAGCCCACCCAAACCCGCACCTCAATCCTCACTATAGATGCCATGATCAGCATTAATCATGGCATCTATAGAGTAAATGGCGGACATCAGCATGATCGCTGATATCCGTCATCATGAGACACCCTCGCTTGAATTAACTAGAGGACTTGTCGCAATAGCAACTGTTGCGATATCTATAGCTACTACGTCACTGGGCTTTACACTTGATGCATTATCACTTCATGACATTGGTCTCCAAACTGTAAACCTTCAGCTGTTGCAAAACTACAACTCCCAGCATGCCCAGACAGGCTAGACAGCCAAAAGCTGTCTGGGCATGCTGATAGTTGTAGTTTTGCAATAGCTGGAGGGCCACAGTTTGGAGACCACTGCTTTATGGGAATAATACTTTAATCCATACAAGATGTTTTATCATAAATCTTTTAATTGTGAGTTTCCATAACTTAAATTTTTTTTCTATAAATTAATTTGTGGTACATATACAATAATGCAGTGTTTCCAAACCAGGGTGCCTCCAGCTGTTGCAAAACTACAACTCTCAGCATGCCCAGACAGCCAAAGGATGTCTGGACATGCTGAGAGTTGTAGTTTTAGAACAGCTGGAGGCACCTTGGTTGGGAAACACTGCATGTCACTTTGCGGCAAGGACACCCTAGCGCCGTGCATTTACAGCGCGCAGCGTCTAAGGCAGGGTCATACCGGACGCGGGCACCGCTGGCTGATCAGGGAAGCCTTCACCTGGATGAAGTGTTGGTGTGAGGTGAGACACATCGGCAGTATAGGATAGGCGGACGGCTTCGGGCAGAGCTTCCTGGACGGGCCTCGTGCGTGCCCCGCCCCTCCTCCTCATCTCCACTCACAATGCGGCAAAGCAAGGGCGGGACAGTCGGGGCCAGGGCGTGATGATTCCTCTGCGCTGTCCCCGCCCATTCCGGGATATGTTCGGAGCGGGCCCCGGGCCCTCATCTTGACTCCACTGCTGCAGTATGGGAACATTTTGCAGCAGCGGCCGCACTTGGACTTGAAGAATGTCCCACCAGGACAATAACATAAGTACTTATGATGGCGGCCGGCCATCATGCGGGTCCCCCTGGCTAAGGGGCCCAGTCGCCATGGCGACCGTTGCGACCTCTATAGCTACACCACTGCCCCAGAGATTTCCCCATTAACCCCATCACCATCATGTTTTGTTTGCATTGTGTATGGCACATGCCATATAATGATAGTAACTTATCCCAAAATAAATTTTTACATGGGATCAGATTTATGTTTCTACATACTTGGGATAGTGTGAAGGCCAAGGTATGGAATTTTCTACTTTGGGCAGTCCCGACTTGTTAGGTTCACCCTACATTAATGTAGTTCAAATAAACATAAGCATCTTATCAAAGAAGGGATACCGACATATACCATGGTGCACTTGGCTTGGACATAAACACCTAGTAAGCCACTTCTTGCAAATATGCTTTTATTTATGCTTTTAAGTCCTGCTAAGTCACATGGCTTACTATGTTCGGGCTATTAAAGTGGATTTAATCTGATTATAAAATGAAAAAAGAAATGGTCTTCCTCCCAGTATTAACTCAGAATACTGTAAATGGAACCTGGCACCATGAAAATGCAATCCAATCTGTGGCCAGCATGTTATAGAGCAGGAGGAGCTGAACAGGTTGATAAGTAGCTTTGTAGAAAAAGATTCATTTAAACTTTATTGATCAATATATTTGCTCATTCTGGACTTAAGGGTCCGGTGGGCAGTCCTAATTAATGGCTATTACGTAAAATTATACAGGGAAGGTTTTCAATCAATAAGTAGGACCTCCCACTGGACTCTGAAAGGTCTATTCACATGTACAGTATTCTGCGCAGATTTGATGCTCAGCTTACACATCTTAAAATCCTGTACATCATATCTACACATCAAATCTGCGCAGAATACTGTACGTGTGAATAGACCCTAAGCAAAGAATGAGCAAAGATTTAGATCATTAAATGATTAATCTTTTCCTATAAAACTATATATCAATCTGCTCTGCTCCTCCTGCTCAGTAATATTCTGCCTGCACATTTGGCTGCATTTACAATGTGACAGGTTTCCTTTAAATGGAAGGTTTATAACTTTTGTATTTTATGTACTTGCTGCTGGAGGGGATTATGGTAGAGCGGGGCTCCATTCTCAGCTTTGCTGTGAATGTACATGTATAAGGTCATGGCCTTTACAGTGTTATAGATCACTATACTGTATGCAGTTTCCATTTCTTTGAATTCTATCCAATGTATATTTAATGCTTTTGTTGGCTCGGAGCACTGATATGATGATTACAGTCAAAAGATAAGTGCATTAAATATTCCTTGTAATTATCTTAAGAAGCTTTGAGGAATATTTGACAACTGAGATTTTAGCATAAAAATGAAATAATGGATAAAGTGAATTTCGTGTAGAAAGATGTTTATATTTAATGTCTTCTTTGTAACTTTAGGAAAGTCTATATGTTGTGCTGGAGATTTATTATGAAAATTCATTGTACAATAAAGTTTTCATCTGCATTGTATGAACTAATCAGAATTCTTTTTAGCTTTCTTATTCTTAGACACCTAAATGGCTAGATTATATCATTTCTCATAGATTTGTATGTCTATGTATTATGCCAATGGTTCTTCACTCTGTCATTGAGCCGAGCGCTACAATTAAAGGGGAATTCCAGCTTTTTTCATCTTATCCCTCATCCAAAGTAATGCCGGGGGCTGCACCGAGATTGCTGGGGTCCCCAGTGGTGGGATGCCTGCGATCATACATCTTATCCCCAAGCCTTTGGCTAAGGGATAAGATGTATAAAGCCAGAATACCCCTTAACTATAGGCGCATCTGTAAGATACGCTTATAGTTATATGAGTCCCGGACCGGCAAATTCCTGATGTGCCCGATGGTCAGTCCAACTCTGGGCACCGCTCATCTGCTCCAGGGCCACTTCTGGCAGACCATACAATTAGATATCTGACATCACTGATCAGTGCTATGCCCGTGTAAAGCACTGAACAGTAATAGCAATCAATAGATTGCTATAAATAGTCCCCTATGGGGACTTAAACAAAAAAGGTTTAATAAATGTGAAAAAGCCCCCGCCCCCCCAAATACAAAATATAAAATCACTCCCCTTTTCCCATTTTAAAAATAATTAAAACAAATAAAAACAAACATATTTGGTGTCGCATATGGAAATGTACGATCATTAACCCCTTAAGGATGGACCCATTTTTTTTACCTTAATTACCAAGCTCTTTTTAAAAAAAAAAAAATTTATTTGACATGTGTCTCTTTAAAGGGGTACTTTGGAGCAAAACATCTTATCCCCTATCAAAAGTATAGGGGATAAGATGTTAGATCGCAGGGGTCCTGCTGCTGGGGTCCTCTGCGATCTCCTGGCCGGCAGCAGTGGCGTCCAGAACACGAAAACGTGGAGCTCCCGTATTCGTCATGCCATGCCATGCTTCCTCCATTCATGTCTACGGGAGGAGGCGTGACGGCTACTTACTGGCATGGCACCCCGGTCATCCGTGCACGGAGCGAAATCTGTTCCATGCCAGATGACTGGCAACTACAGCTGCCGCACCCACTCCATTCAGGTCTATTGGAGGAGGCGTGACGGCTACATACTAGCTGTCACGCCTCCTCCCATAGACCTGAATGGAGGGGGTGCGGCGGCTGTAGTTGCCAGTCACCTAGCATGGAGCAGGTTTCGCTCCATGCATGGATGACCGGGGTGCCACACCGGCTATTGCAGGGGATAAGATGTTTTGCACAGGATTACCCCTTTAAATGGCAATAACTTTAGAAAGCTTTTTGTGAGCAAGCGATTATGAGATTGTTTTGTCGTGACATATTGTAATTTATATAAGTGGTGCATTTTTGCAGCACTTTTTGTGTAAAATATTGTGAAAAACTGCAAAATTTCTGGCATTTAAATTTTTTTTGTGCTGTTCACTGTGAGGTAAAAGTGATGTTATGTTTATCCTGTGGGTCAGTACAATTGTGGCGATACCCATTTTGTATAGCTTTTTATGTTCTTTTTCTGAGCAAAATTCTTTTATTCTCTTTTTTGTGTTATCATTTTCCGACAGCCGTAACTTTTTTATTTCATGTCTGACGCAATTGAGTAAGTGTAATGTCCATTTTTGTATTTTTCAGTTTTGGGGTCTATTCAGACACTAGGATTGTGCCTGAATTCTTTTCTGTGCTATTCACCCTGGCTAGAGAATAGTTAATGCTATTAGCCAATGAGAACTTGGGTGTGGTTTTGTAACCCGATCTGCTGGTACTCTGGCTGGTGGTAATAGTTTTACTTTTGCTATGTTTGTTTGTCTGAGTTTTAACTATGGTTATATACCTATTATGATAGATTTTAGTCTGCTTGGTTTTTAGTACATCTGTCGGTTTTTAGAATTATGTATGTCCGTTCTGCTTTAACATTGTTATCTTAGTCTGCGTTCACATTGTGAGTCTTGCTTGTACCCGTGCTCTGTCTTTAGTGTTCCTGTTTAGAGTCTGACCCTTATTTCTTCATGTTATGGAGTTTGAGAAACAGATCAAGATAAAAAACAGGAATAATACAAAACCAGACTAGTGTTCCGTGTATTATATTTCTGTTTCCTTTTAGGCCAGTATCCTGATCACACAGTGGAGTGTGCCGCTGGCTAGAAGTCTATTTGGCTTTAGTATTATTGGCCCTTCATGTTTGGAATGGGGAGTCTAGTTAGTTCTTTGTTCAGTGTGAACAGTATTCTATGTTTCCTGACCTGTTTAGTGTTTTACATTCAGTCCATCTTTTCATCCCTTGCATCTCCTGGTTTCTGCTGTATACTTGTTCCATATCTAGTCTTGTTCATTTATTCATATTTGACGTTTATCTTGATTCCGGTTTCTGAACTGTGTGTTAGTACGCTATATTCTGCCCTGTTTTGTATATTTATATCCTGCCTGGTTTATCTGGTTGTTTTCCCATTATGTTTCTGACCTCTCCCTGACTATGTACAGTATTATTTGTGTATCTTTACCCCCATTGCACTTTAGCGCAGGAAGGGACCGGCACCGTGGTTGTCGATCCGCCGTTTAGGGTGGATGGGCAAGTAGGCAGGGAGAGTGTTTCTAGGGACAGCCTAGGGCTCACTCTCCCTGTCCATCACGTTGGTCATGACAGTGAGGGCTTATTTTTTGTGGGACAAGCTTTAGTTTTTATTGGTATCCTTTTTGTGATACATGCTACCTATTGATCTTTTTATTACGTTATTTGTACCAAAATTGGAAAATTTTGCAATCTAGCCTCTGGCTGGATCTCACAGGCTTCCCTAGCTGGTAGACAGGAGGCTCACCTGGCCTCCTGCTGCTATAGCAACCAATGGCGACCCGCGATCATATTGCGGCGCCACCGTTGGTGAACAGGGGGAGCACCCTCCCCCTGTCAACAACACCATAGATGCCGTGATCAGGATTGATCACGGCATCCGTGGGGTTAATGCTGCCTGGACCGGTACAATCGCAGGCCCGGCAGATGCAGCGGAACCACAAGTATGATTGACAAGCTGGGTCCTGCCACTGATCTACTGAGCTGCGCACAGCAGAGCAGGAGATCAGCAGAACGTATGCATACCTCCCAGCACGCGAACATGTAGGGTGCTGGGACGTATACATACATCTTATAGCGGGAAGGGGTTAAAATATAATGTTAATGAACAAGTGCGGGAAAGGCATAAACATAAAAAAAAGTCAAAAATTGCTGATTTTTGCACAGATCACATCCCATAAAAAAGGGGAAAAAGTGATCAAAAAGTCACATATATACGCAAAGTGGTACTGATAAACACGACAGATCATTGGGCAAAAAACGAGCCCTCTTTTAGCTGCATTTACAGAAAAATAAGAACACTATATAGGAGGTTAGAATTGGGAAATTTCAACCCTTTCAGGACCGAGCCTTTTTTTATTTTTGTTATTTTTTTTGGAGGTTTTGTTTTTTCCTTCTCGCCTTCTAATAAATAAATTTTACCTCCAAATGTATAGTTAAACAAACAAAAAATTATCTGTGGGGAAGAATTGAAAGAAAAAAACCCCCACCATTTTGTAATTTTGGGGGCTTACGTTTCTATGCAGTGAATTTTTCAGTAAAAATAACACTTTAACTTTATTCTGTAGGTCCATGTGATTAAAATGACACCCAATATATACAATATTTATTTTAATACTTTTAAAAAATTCAAACTTTTTGTAAAAAAAAAAAAAGAAAAAATAGTATGCTTAAAAGTATCCTCTCCTGACCCCTATAACTTTTTTATTTTTCCGCATCCTGGAGTCTTGCTTGTACCCGTGCTCTGTCTTTAGTGTTCCTGTTTAGAGTCTGACCCTTATTTCTTCATGTTATGGAGTTTGAGAAACAGATCAAGATAACAAACAGGAATAATACAAAACCAGACTAGTGTTCCGTGTATTATATTTCTGTTTCCTTTTAGGCCAATATCCTGATCACACAGTGGAGTGTGCCGCTGGCTAGAAGTCTATTTGGCTTTAGTATTATTGGCCCTTCATGTTTGGAATGGGGAGTCTAGTTAGTTCTTTGTTCATTGTGAACAGTATTCTATGTTTCCTGACCTGTTTAGTGTTTTACATTCAGTCCATCTTTTCATCCCTTGCATCTCCTGGTTCCTGCTGTATACTTGTTCCATATCTAGTCTTGTTCATTTATTCATATTTGACGTTTATCTTGATTCCGGTTTCTGAACTGTGTGTTAGTACGCTATATTCTGCCCTGTTTTGTATATTTATATCCTGCCTGGTTTATCTGGTTGTTTTCCCATTATGTTTCTGACCTCTCCCTGACTATGTACAGTATTATTTGTGTATCTTTACACCCATTGCACTTTAGCGCAGGAAGGGACCAGCACCGTGGTTGTCGATCCGCCGTTTAGGGTGGATGGGCAAGTAGGCAGGGAGAGTGTTTCTAGGGACAGCCTAGGGCTCACTCTCCCTGTCCATCATGTTGGTCATGACAGTGAGGGCTTATTTTTTGTGGGACAAGCTTTAGTTTTTATTGGTATCCTTTTTGTGATACATGCTACCTATTGATCTTTTTATTACGTTATTTGTACCAAAATTGGAAAATTTAGTGATCTAGCCTCTGGCTGGATCTCACAGGCTTCCCTAGCTGGTAGACAGGAGGCTCACCTGGCTTCCTGCTGCTATAGCAACCAATGGCGACCCGCGATCATATTGCGGCGCCACCGTTGGTGAACAGGGGGAGCACCCTCCCCCTGTCAACAACACCATAGATGCCGTGATCAGGATTGATCACGGCATCTGTGGGGTTAATGCTGCCTGGACCGGTACAATCGCAGGCCCGGCAGATGCAGCGGAACCACAAGTATGATTGACAAGCCGGGTCCTGCCGCTGATCTACTGAGCTGCGCACAGCAGAGTAGGAGATCAGCAGAACCTATGCATACCTCCCAGCACGCGAACATGTAGGGTGCTGGGACGTATGCATACATCTTATAGCGGGAAGGGGTTAAAATATAATGTTAATGAACAAGTGCGGGAAAGGCATAAACATAAAAAAGTCAAAAATTGCTGATTTTTGCACAGATCACATCCCAGAAAAAAGGGAAAAAAGTGATCAAAAAGTCACATATATACGCAAAGTGGTACTGATAAACACGACAGATCATTGGGCAAAAAACGAGCCCTCTTTTAGCTGCATTTACAGAAAAATAAGAACACTATATAGGAGGTTAGAATTGGGAAATTTCAACCCTTTCAGGACCGAGCCTTTTTTTTTTTTTTTTTTTTTTTTTGGAGGTTTTGTTTTTTCCTTCTCGCCTTCTAATAAATAAATTTTACCTCCAAATGTATAGTTAAACAAACAAAAAATTATCTGTGGGGAAGAATTGAAAGAAAAAAAAACCCACCATTTTGTAATTTTGGGGGCTTACGTTTCTATGCAGTGAATTTTTCAGTAAAAATAACACTTTAACTTTATTCTGTAGGTCCATGTGATTAAAATGACACCCAATATATACAATATTTATTTTAATACTTTAAAAAAATTCAAACTTGTTGTAAAAAAAAAAAAAAAGAAAAAATAGTATGCTTAAAAGTATCCTCTCCTGACCCCTATAACTTTTTTATTTTTCTGCATACTATGTGGGCTCATTTTTTGAGGGCTCATTTTTTGCAATGTGATTTGTAGTTTTTATCGGGATCATTTTTGTTTTGATGGCACCTTTTGATATCGTTTTACTAATATTTTTTTAGTATATGAAGTGACCAAAAATCGGCATTTCTGGATTTTAGAATTTTTTTTATGCTTTCGCCTTTAGCCATGCAATTTAAATAACATTATATTAGTAACATTATATTACATTTTATTAGTTCAGACATTTGCGCGCTCTGTGATACAACTCTTGTTTATTTAAAAATGGGAAAAGGGAGGGGGTGATTCAAACTTTTACTAGGGAAGGGGTTAAATCACATTTATTACTTTTTTTTAAATATTTATTAACACTTTTTTTTAGTCTCCATAGGGGACTATAACATGCAATCTTTAGCGTACATACACTGATCAATGCTTCTTCATAAGAGTGCATTGATCAGTGCTATCAGTGCTCCATTGCTTCAGCCTGGCATGGCTGATTGCAAGTTTGGAGCACCGATTGGACGGCAGGGAGGAAGTCCTCTCAGCTGAACGGGATGGTGCAGTTTCGCCGCGGCAGTTCTGATCAGCCCGCTGAGCTAGCCGGGAATGGGATTTATCGCATTTATATGCCACAATCAACTTTGAGGAAGGTGAGTTAATGTTTGTTTTGTTTTCTTTTTACAGCCAATAGGATGACATTTCTGTATTGTACATGATGCGAGCACTGGAACGGCGCATGCTCCATGCACAGCAGGTCCTGGATGCTATCAACAGCCAAGGACCCACCAGTAGTGACTGACATCAGCGATCATTATCAGTAATGATCATGGCATCTGCAGCGATGTTGGTGTTTTAATGGATGATCGTATCGCCCGCGGCACAGCTCCAGGGATCAGATCAGCTGAGATGATGGACGGAAGTCTCCCCACCTGCCTCCGCCGCTTTCGAGCAGACCAGAGAAGAAGATTGCCGATAAGTTTTTTTTTTTAAAGTTCAAGAAAATGTGAAAAAGACCCCCCCCCCCAATAAAAATTTTAATGGCCCCCTTTTCCCATTTTACCCCAAAAAAGAGTTTAAAAAAAATTATAAACATATTTGGTATCGGCAAATTCATAAATGTCTGGACAGGTTTTGATTAATCTCCCACATAGTATTTTGGCCAGTATTTGTAGCCAAAACTAGAAGTGGAACCAACAGTCTATGTTCACAGAACACGGCGAACACGGTGGAAAAATTCCACTTAGAAATTCTGTTGCGGAAACACCTTCCATTAAAATTCTGATTCCGGCTTCCATAGAAATAATTAACATCTGCAGAATACACTCGAAAATTAATTGCCGTCTATGGAGACTGCGCAATTTCGATCAGTTGTCTGGCAGCCTGCGGAATGTCTGGCCAGAAATTTTCAAGGACGTATATTCCTCTATGTGAACATACCCACACAGAGAAAAACTGTAATGGAAAGATTTGCATCTATTTTTTTCTCTTGGTTTTGCATAAACATAATGATAAAAATCCTGGGGGAGATTTATCAGAACCTGTAGAGTGCAAAAGTTGTGCAGTTGCCCATAGTGACCAATCATATTGCTTTTTTCATAAAAAAAAAAAAAAAAGCCTGTACAACATGAAAGAATCAATCTGATTGGCTGCACAACTTTTCCTCTACACAGGTTTTAACCCCTTAACGACAATGGGCGTAAATGTACGTCATGGTGCCATGGTATTTAACGCACCATGACATACATTTACGCTCCATTATGCGCGGCAGGTCCCGGCTGCTATCAGCAGCCAGGGACCCGCCGGTAATGGCGGACATTCGCGATTGCGTGGATGTCCGCCATTAACCCCTCAGATGCCGTGATCAATACAGATCACGGCATCTGCGGCAATGCAGTACTTTAAATGGATGATCGGATCACCCACAACGCTGCCCCGGGGATCCGATTATCCAACATGGCAGCCGGAGGTCCCCTCACCTGGCTCCGGCTGTCGCCTGGAGTCTTCTCAGACCAGAGCAAAAGATCACCGATAACACTGATCAGTGCTATGCTCTATGCATAGCACTGAACAGTATTAGCAATCAAATGATTGCTATAAACAGTCCCCTATGAGGACTATTAAAGTGTAAAAAAAAAAAAAAAAGTTAAAGTAAAAAAATTTGAAAATCCCCTGCCCCAATAAAAAGGTAAAACGTCTGTTTTCCCATTTTACCCCCAAAAAAGCGTAAATAAAATAATGAATACACATATTTGGTATTGCCGCGTGCGTAAAAGTCTGGACTATATTGTTATTTATCCTGTACCGTAAATGTGAAAAAAGAAAAGAAAAAAAAGTCCAAAATTGCTGCTTTTTTGTCACATTTTATTCCAAAAAAATGAATAAAAATTTATAAAAAGTAAAACCTAAGCAAATGTGGTACCGATAAAAACTACAGATCATGGTGCAAAAAATGAGCCCCCATACCGCCCCATATACGGAAAAATTAGATTTCAAACATACTAATTTTGTTAAAATAGTTTGAGATTTTTTTTTAAGCGGTACAATTATAGAAAAGCATATAACATGGGTATGATTTTAATCGTATTGACCCACAGAATAAAGAAAACATGTAATTTTTACCGTAAAGTGTACAGCATGAGAACAAAACCTTCCAAAATTTGCTAAATTGTATTTTTATTTTAAATTTTCCCACATAAATAATATTTTTTTGGTTGAGCCGTATATTTAATGGTAAAATAAGTGATGTAATTACAAAGTACAATTGGTGACGGAAAAAACAAGCCCTCATATGGGTCTGTGGATGGAAATATAAGAGAGTTATGATTTTTAGAAGGCGAGGAGGAAAAAAACAAAATGCAAAAATAAAATTGGTCTGGTCCTTAACCCCTTAAGGACTCAGGGTTTTTCCGTTTTTGCACTTTCGTTTTTTCCTCCTTACCTTTTCAAAATCATAACCCTTTCAATTTTCCACCTAAAAATCCATATTATGGCTTATTTTTTGCGTCGCCAATTCTACTTTGCAGTGACATTAGTCATTTTACCCAAAAATGCACGGCGAAATGGAAAAAAAAGTCATTGTGCGACAAAATTGAAAATAAAACGCCAGTTTGTAACTTTTGGGGGCTTCCGTTTCTGCACAGTGCATATTTTGGTAAAAATGACACCTTATCATTATTCTGTAGGTCCATACGGTTAAAATGATACCCTACTTATATAGGTTTGATTTTGTCGCACTTCTGGAAAAAATCATAACTACATGCAGAAAAATTTATACGTTTAAAAATGTCATCTTCTGACCCCTATAACTTTTTTATTTTTCCACGTACAGGGCGGTATGAGGACTCATTTTTTGCGACATGATCTGAAGTTTTTATCGGTATGATTTTTGTTTTGATCGGACTTTTTGATCACTTTTTATTCATTTTTTATAATGGTATAAAAAGTGACCAAAATACGCTTTTTTGGACTTTGGAATTTTTTTGCGCGTACGCCATTGACCGTGCAGTTTAATTAATTATATATTTTTATAGTTCGGACATTTACACACGCGGCGATACCACATATGTTTATTTTATTTTTTTTACACTGTTTTATTTTTTTTATGGGAAAAAGGGGGTGATTCAAACTTTTATTAGGGAAGGGGTTAAATGACCTTTATTAACACTTTTTTTTAAACATTTTTTTTGCAGTGTTATAGGTCCCATAGGGACCTATAACACTGCACACACTGATCTCCTATGCTGATCACTGGCGTGTATTAACACGCCTGTGATCAGCATTATCGGCGCTTGACTGCTCCTGCCTGGATCTCAGGCACGGAGCAGTCATTCGTCGATCGGACACCGAGGAGGCAGGTAAGAGCCCTCCCGGTGTCTGATCAGCTGTTCGGGACGCCTCGATTTCACCGCGGCGGTCCCGAACAGCCCGACTGAGCAGCCGGGATACTTTCAGTTTCACTTTAGAAGCGTCGGTCAGCTTTGACCGCCGCTTCTAAAGGGTTAATACCGCACATCGCCGCGATCGGCGATGTGTGGTATTAGCCGCGGGTCCCAGGCGTTGATGAGCGCCGGGACCGAAGCGATATGATGCAGGATCGCGGCGCGATCCCGCTTCATATCGCGGGAGTCGGCGCAGGGCGTAAATATACGTCCTGCGTCGTTAAGGGGTTAAAGGGTTACTCCGGTGGAAAACTCTTCTTTTCTTTTTTTTTTTTTTTAATCAACTGGTGCCAGAAAGTTAAACAGATTTGTAAATGACTTCAATCAAAAAATCTTAATCCTTCCAGTACTTATTAGCTGCTGAATACTACAGAGGACATTCTTTTCTTTTTGGAACACAGTTTTAAGAACTGTCCAGAGTAGGAGAAAATCCCCATAGCAAACATATGCTGCTCTGGACAGTTCCTAAAATGGACAGAGATGTCAGCAGCGAGCACTGTGTTCGTGATGTCAGCAGAGAGCTCTGTGTTCCAAAAAGAAAAGAATTTCCTCTGTAGTATTCAGCAGCTAATAAGTACTGGAAGGATTACGATTTTTTAATAGAAGTAATTTACAAATCTGTTTAACTTTCTGGCATCAGTTGATTAAAAAAAAAAAAAAGTTTTCCACCAGTGTACCCCTTTAAGGCCAAAATGGGCCTGGTCCTTATGGGGTAATAAATCTCCCCTACTGTGTGTGAACGCATCCTTAGGTTAGGGTAACTTATTGCAGCTGTTATTGTTGCATTGTAGCATGTGCAGGTTGTAGTCATAGTCCTAATGTATTGGCTTCTCCATAATATCACATACTATTAACCAGTATCATCTCTAGATACTATTTACCTCAGAGAAATAAGCTATTGTGTTACGAGCCTCAAATATATATATGATGGCTTAACCTTTCTGTCTAGTCTGTGAGTAGGGTTACCACCTGTCCGGTATTTTACCGACACAGCCGGTATTTTGGCCACCCTGCCAGTATTTTAATATTAAAAATACCGGCAATGCAATGTCCGGTATTTACCCAATCAATCTTTCACTTCCTATACCGGTGTTTCCCAATCAGAGCGCCTCCAGCTGTTGCAAAACTAAGACTCCCAGCATGCTGGGAGTTGTAGTTTCGCAACAGCTGGAGGCACCCCTGGTTGGGAAACACTTACCTATACTATATACTAATCTATAGTCCAACATGCTGGGAGTTGTAGTTAGTAACTGTGCTGAGCCACAGGCTGTATCAGGGCATGCTTGGAGTTGTAGTTAGTAACTAACTGTAACTCCTGAATTTAATTTAAAAAAAGGGATTAAAAAGTCACATCGAAACAAAAATAGTTTTGTTAAAAACTACAGACCGGGGCGCAAAAAAATGAGCCCTCATACAGGCCCGTATAAGGAGAAATAAAAAAGTTATAGGGGTCAGAATAAGGCAAAATTTCCCCCGCATATATGCATCCTGTGATGTCGTACATATATAATTAATTATGCAAATGAGCATGGCTGGTATATATATATATATATATATATATATATATATATATATATCATTTTTTTTTTTTTTTTTTTTTTTTTTGCAAGAAAGGTGGCAAGCTGTGAGGTAACAAGAGATAGTGTACTGGCAGCCATTTTATATAGAAAAAGCCATTTAGAAATGGGAGCTGAAGTGTGAAGCAGGACTCTAGTGTTGCCCATGGTAACCAATCAGATTGCAGCTTTCACTGTGACTGGTTGCTATAGGCAACCCTAGTGTTTCCCTCTCTTCCCCTGGCCTGTGAATGTCTGTCAGTACTCAGTGTGGTGTCTCCTGTTGTCGCCACTTGTGAGTAGCCGGAGAGGAGGCTGCGCTGCCATTACTGTGTATTCTATAAAATGGTGGATTGAGGAGACATTTATACGATGTTTCTCTCACAGAACCACTGTGTAATCTAAAACAGCCAAATGGGCAGCCATTGTTCCTGACTGTGCCCTTCTGTGGTGCTGGGGTTGAAATAACTGCAGTCAGCTCTGATTCTTTATCATAATACACAACTCAGATGCTGCAGAACCTCATAATACACATTGTAGTTGCTACGCAACCTTATCGTATACACGGCAGCTGCTGCAGAACCTCATAATACGCATCTCAGTTGATATACAACCTCATGATACACACGTCAGCTGCTGCAGAACCTCATAATGCACATCCCTGTTGGTACACAATCTTAGGGTACACACCTCAGCTGCTGCAGAACCTCATAATACACATCTCAGCTGCTGCAGAACCTCAGAAAACACTCAAAAATCGGGGAACGTTATATTAGGAGGTACATTATCTGTTCTAACATATACTGCTGCAGAACTTCTCTTTGAAGATAAATTGAGAGCTTCCCACAAACCAGTTCTTTGACTGAAAAGCATTCATACATTTTGTTTAGAAGGTTCACAACAGCTAAGGAGTGTATTATGTGGTTCTGCAGCAGCTGAGGTAAGTATGATGATTTAGCATAAGAGCTGTGCATACTGTTCTCTTGTACACAAAGTGGTTTATAAAGCATCAGTGGTTTGTATTATGATGTTTTGTGGCAAGTGAAGTCTGTATTATGGGGTTCTGCAGCAGCTGTGGTGTGTATAAGGCTGTTCTGCAGCATCTGAGGTGTGTATTATCATGTTAACTAGCAGCTGATGTGTGGTGTATGTTCTGATGCTCATTAACATTTGGACACTGCAGCTGCTGAAGAACCTCATCACTACATGTGGTTGTCACAGGAGAAGGAGGTTCCTAAGCCTTAAACCTATCACAGATGTATGCGTATCTGTAAAATTACAGGGCTGTGACATCACAATGGGATAATTATACGAATATTTCTTACAGACAGGAAAATTGTCTATTGTAATGTATTACATATTATATTACTCCTGCAGGTGTCCTACGGGTTCTATTGTCCAGGGATACTAATGGGATTGTACATTATATGCGTATAAATTCAGATTCTTTTCCCATTTGTTTACTTTTTCTCCAGGCTTAAAAATGAATCTCAATGTTTGGAACATCAAAGACATGTTCAGCATTCCTCCAGGAGCGGGGTGAGGGGTTCTCTGTATTTATAATGTCATTTATTTATAGTAGGTTTAATGCATGGATATAGAAGGGTTTTAACTTATGGGCCTCCTGCTTTGTGTGCTTCTCCGGGCACCCATTATATAATTCTCTGCTGAAAGAACAAAAAACTCCATATGCTGAGGGCATTTTTTTTAAGTGGAGCCGTTGCCCATAGCAACCAGACAGCTTCTTTGATTTTTTTTTTAAATTCCTCTGAAAAATAAAAAAAAGTAATCTGATTGGTTGGTATGGGCAACTGCTCCACTTTTCCTCTGCACAGGTTTTGATACATCTCCCCTTTTATGTCTACTTATGAGAATTGTTTAGGTTAAAAAGTTGTCTTTAATGTGGCATCAAAAATGCAGCAAATTTTCTAAATTTTTCAGTTTACGCCAGAAGGGAAACTAGGTAGGGTCACATATCCGCTGCGCAGTAGGAAATATGCTACGTATTCTCCTATGAGTAGACACACAGGACTCCCCGCAGCAGCCCTGTGTGCGCAGTAAGGTGTGGAGGCTGGGCCAGCACGCCTATGTGACTGTGGCACATAAGCCTTTCTCCAAACTTCACTGCACACACAGGGCGGCCACAGGGAAGCCCTGTTTGTCTGCTCTTAGGAGAATACACAGTGTATTTACCACTATGCAGCAGATTTAGCGCAGCTTATACACAATGTGTGATCCTACCCTTTAAACTTTTTAACATGCACAATTCAGCAAAGTTTGTGCAGCATGAAATATATAAATAACGTATATGCAATATGTGACCCTACCCTTAATGTGAATTTACAAATTGACCACAACAACTTCCTACCTTTTTCAGGAGTAAAATGAAAAATATAGACAATTTGCCAAATTTTTTGACCATTTTAAAAACAACTTTTTAACCTGCAAAATTTACACCAAAAGCCCTAAACTGACTAGAGCTGAAGTGCTGAGGACTGAAATACCTTATTACTCCCCCTCCCATCCCCTTCTCTGCTTGATCGACAGTCAGCTGGAAGCCAAGCCCTGTTTTCAAATCACATAGGGCTCAACAGTGGAAGTCAACTGGCAGGTGCTTCCGTCTTCAGCACTTCAGGGGCTTGGGGACCCCTCTTTGACACTTGGCACCAGAGAATAAAAGCATTTTTCAATGTCATGGAAGCACAGACAGATAAATCACAGCATGTTACCCTCACCCACCTGCATACTTAGCTCCCGTGCTTCGCTTCAGGCTCCGGATGTCCCCCACCACTGTACTGTTCCTCTCTGTGACAGCTTCTGGGGTTCCCTGATGTCATTCCCCCACCAATCCCTATCAGACACCCCTATATGTGGCTGCTCCACCTATCCTTGGAGCCTGAGTCATAGTGTAGTTTTCACTTGCAAAGGTGTTTGTTGTGTTCCTGTGCCTGACCTGTACCTGCTTCTCTGACCCTGTCTCTGCCCGAACCCTCTGTACCTTGCTGACTCTCTGGTGCATGACTCAGACTGTTGACCACACCTGTGTTAGGCTGGGTCCACACTACGTTTTGTCCCATACGGGAGCGCATACAGCAGGGGGGAGCTAAAAGCTCGCGCTCCCGTATGTGACCGTATGCGCTCCCGTATGCCATTCATTTCAATGAGCCGACCGGAGTGAAACGTTCGGTCCGGTCGGCTCATTTTTGCGCCGTATGTGCTTTTACAACCGGACCTAAAACCGTGGTTGACCACAGTTTTAGGTCCGGTTGTAAAAGCGCATACGGCGCAAAAATGAGCCGACCGGACCGAACGTTTCACTCCGGTCGGCTCATTGAAATGAATGGCATATGGGAGCGCATACGGTCACATACGGGAGCGCGAGCTTTTAGCTCCCCCCTGCCGTATGCGCTCCCGTATGGGACAAAACGTAGTGTGGACCCAGCCTAATACATGTAGCTGGCTTCCACCTGGCTGTACCATAGCCCACTCAGCTCTGCTACACAAGCTACTAGGCTATCCTTTGTAACCTACTCAGCTCTCACACAAACTCTACCTAGAGGTGCTTCACACTGGGTCGTTCTAGCCTGCCAGGCCAGCCACAACCTAACTGGAACCACTCTTGTAGTAGTGACCTGGTATCTCCCCTGCAGCAAAAGTGCCACTTTCGCATCCTGGAGCGGGATAAAGGGTCAAATCCAGGAAAATACCTAAACTTCACTCCCAAGTTTGTCCGAAGTCAAAACAGTAAGTGGCTCGGCTGTTTTTGGCTTCCTGATCACGTCCAACAGCTGAAACCCCTATAAATGTGGACCATTCTGTTCAGCTGTGAGGATGAATTTTTTTTGACACACAGCATTGGCAGCCAGGCATATGTTGTAACACATGGCACAGGGGTTATCTGATTTTCATAAGCCATAATGATGCCTAGATGCCAATCAGGAACCTCAAAGGGGTTGTCCAGTATTAGAACAATGCTACTCCTTTTTTTTTTTTTCTTCGTCCAAAAACAGCACCACTACTGCCCACAGGTTGTGTCTGGTATAGCAAATCAGGTCCATTAATGTAAATGGGGCTGAGCTGCAGTACTTCATTCAGCCTATGGACAGGAGTGGTGCTGTTTTTGCAAAACAAGAAGCAGCATTTTTTTAATACTGGCAACCCCTTTATTTAATAATGCATGCAACTCCAGATTGTTCAGACATAATCTTTCCACGTTTTATCATGACTGAACCCCTAAAATCAAATCAGATTTTCTTTTAGCGCAGTCCCCTGACCTAGTGGCAGGTCCAGAAATTACATTGTTGAATACAGAAGGATATAAATAAAAATGCCTGTGATAAACAACTTGCACAAACTGTACACAAAAAAAACTCCCTCATTGGTGTACTGTATAGCATTGTGCATACCAAACATAATTACCCATAAGATTGAGTCCCTAAAATAGGTACTGCAACAAATCAGCCATTCCCATAGGTCCTATAATGCATAACATAAAGGGATTATCCCAGCTCAGACATGTATGGAATATCCATGAATCTCTGCAACAAAAGGGCCCAAAAATAGTCTACACCACTCACTATGACCACTATCGAAGCAAAAGAGTATTCTGCCATGTATTCTGGATACATTTGCAGGGTGCACAATGTGGGTATTGCAGGAATCATTGATCTCCATGACAATTGACACTTTATACATTTCTGTATAGTTTTAAGATCAAATTTACAATCTTTGACATAGCTTAGGTGAATATTTTAGGGCAACAAAAATCTGCATCTGAGTTGCATCAGGTCAAATGTTGAATGGATGGAAAGAGTGACAACCATTTTTTTTTAATAAGAAACATGCTCAGAGCTGTTGCCACTTCCCTGACTGTTGAGACCCAATTAGCTCCTAGCAGGCTATAACTACCCCTCCCCCTAACTACAATAAATAATTAAATAATAACTGACACAACAACGATTTCACTTTTCCGTGGGTGGGAATCGACCACAGCTTTATTTATAAAATTACTTATATAAATAACAATTTAACTGTAACAATGACACCAATTGGCTTCTTACCAACCCGAGAGGTGCTGCCACACCGTCCTGTGTGGAGGTCTACCCCGGGTTGACCCCGCTTTCACCGTCTTCTTACCGCCAAGCTGTGACTTACAATAAACAGAGATACAAAAAGGGAGGAGGGCAAAACTCCGGGTCCTGGGCAGATTGAGGGGGAAGGGAGACACCACAGCTATAAATACCCAGGGGAGGGCCCCTGAAAGCCCGGGAAACTATTACACCCCTGATTGGTGTACTCCCTCCCCCCACCCACCCATGGGACATACCACTATAGTTACCGACAAGACTTACAGGCGGGGGAGGGGGCTAAAAACCTTGCCTGTATATTTCTTAACCCCTTAACTGCTCACCAGTCAGGGGGCAAGCTAGTTATGCACAGCTTGCCCCTCCATTCTACACTCTTCTTGGACGCTCATACAAAATAAACACAATAATAAAGAGATTTGCAGGTAACGAAAGTTCGTCTAGCACTTCTAATAGGAGTGCAATAGCTCTGGTATTAGTAAGCTCGGTAGTGGAGAATGGGAGCTGAGGTTTGGCAGCTGGTGGTGAGGACCAATGAAAGGACTAGTTCATCCATGTGTAAATATGAAAGAAGAATGAAGATAGTTGCACTCACCACTTCTGATCAACTCTTCTTTATTCAGGTTACATCAGGTACAGTCATATGCGATGCAGAGGCATGTCCATGGGACGGTATCCATTTCGCGTGATGTACACGCTTCGTCAAGCCGAAGCATATACACCACGCGAAACGGATACCGTCTCATGGATGCGCCACTGCATTGCATGTGACTGCTCCTATGTAACCTGAATAAAGAAGAGTTGATCAGAAGTGGTGAGTGCAAATATCTTCATTCTTCTTTTATATTTGCACAAGAGGACAGGACAAAACCCATCCTGCTCCATTTTGAGTTATTATTATTTGTTTTAAACCCTTTTATTGCAAATCTATCCATCTATCTATCTATCTTTCTATCTGTCTGTCTGTCTATATCTTTTGTATAGCTTTATATATTACTTCATTCCCACATGATTCATTGTAACAGGATTAACAAGTCTGCAACCCGGAATGCTACGCAAAGTGATCATTCGAGCCTCAGTGATTCCCAGTTCCTCTTCAGTTCACAGTTTTGCCCTGATAGCTCTCAGCAGGGATCCATGGATTATACCACAGAGACAAAGTATCAGAAAAACTCCAATCAAAATTCTCAAGATGTAAGTAATACCAAGTATGAGATGTGTGTGCAGTGTGGGCAGGCGATGGTATGAAAGATTGGTTAAGGGCAAATTAAATAATATTCTTTATAAAAACAATGTAAGATTATGCCAGAATAATCAACTTTCATATATCAATAAGGGATGGACCTAAACCAGTTCAATAAGTAGTTAATCTGATTTCATAAGATAGTGCAGATTGTAGTTAAATAATAAAAGATACAGCAGTATTATAAGGAAATATTCAGATACATAGCGCCATCTGGAGCTTTCTACATGTATAACCAGGATATGATGAGAAGTGTCTACTGATATAAAACTCATGCAGCTTACACAAAACAATTAATCTGTTTCTACCTTTTATGACACAACATTTTTTATTTTGTAGTCACACTTTAATTTAAGTGAAATGGCTTTTATTTCTTCTATTTGAAAAACATCAGAGGCAAATGTTTTGTATTGTAAGAATAATCATTGTGAATTCATTGCATAACTTATTTTTGTACTATTCCTGCCCATCCATTTGTATTGCTCTGTAAATTGCTGTTGAGTTGTGATACAGAATCCACAGTAACTCTGCAGGGTATTTTCGCACATACTGTATACACTGGGGAATTGATGCTGGAGATTTTATGCTGTAATCCACTACTTATAATGATTTACACAGCATAAAATTTGTAGCATTACATCCACAGTTTATACAGTATGTGCAAATGTGGTAGCGGGGTGTGATGAGCGCATATGTTGTTACCCTAGGGGCAAATGACATTAACCCCTTGTATCCGTGATGCCAGGGCATGGTTTAGCCTAAAACCACCCGAAGGTATACCGCTGGATCCTGGGCTAGGCACAGGGGCAATAAAGACTCCGACACCAAGTTACATACGACGGTAGCTTTACTGAGGGTAGACAGTTGGTAAAGTCTATACAGTTCAGCCAGGGCCCAAGGAGGTGACCAGTGATGCAGAGACCATAAGGGCTTGCTGGGACTTGTAGTAGGACTGGAAAAATGAATGCAGACCACGCTGACTTGACAGATGACAGGGACTGACTTGACTTGACTCATAAAGCTGTGACTTTAGCTTACTTGAAATGATGGCGGCTGCAGGACTCGACTTTGAGGCCTCCAACACTCTGGACACACACCCTAGGAACGACTACACTGGACCTCAGCAGGAAGCAAGACCTCTAAGCTCCAAGAGAGCGAAGCTAGCTCCACCCAGGGCTTATATGGGGGAGATTAGCAAGGAGCCCATAGGTTACTATTCGGAGCACCTGGACACTCATACCTACCGGGTAACAATCACATGACATAACTCTTAAAGATGCAACACAATTTATAATACAATACACTGAAGAACATATGTACAGGAGGGAAACAGGTGCAAGGGGCCCTGGGGACACTGAAATAGGCTGCCTGACAGGGCTGCAAGGGTATGGGGTAACCTGTTCCGTACGGGGCCACCCCAAACTCCCCCTCTTAAATACAGTTGTCCTGGAGGGCGGAGAACTGGAGTGGCCACTGGGGCCTAGTGACAGTTCCTGGGGCATTATGCAAAATGTCCTTCACAGGTCTGGTTATAGAACAAGGTAGAAACAAGTCCATGTAGCACTGTAAATGTCCATACATGCTCTTTGGTTTGGTAAACATGTGGGATTAATGAGCTTTGTAACTGCTCTGGGAACACAATGTAGACCATAATACACACAAGTTTGCAGATTGGGCTGCTGGAAGCTATCTACCCAATATTTTGGCTGCTGGTGCCCCTTCGGTTCTTAACACTTCTCCCCAGAACTCAACAAGTAGTGTGATACTATATAAACATTTTACCTCTGCATAATGTACTCCCTACACATGTCTTACTTTTAGTTTTAGGGGAACCCTCTGGCCAGTAGAGTACCCTGTACACAAGGACAGGAAAATGTTAGACAGATATATATATATATATATATATATATATACCGTATTTATCGGGGGTATACCACGCACCGGCCTATAACACGCACCCTCATTTTACCAAGGATATTTGGGTAAAAAAAGGTTTTTACCCAAATATCCATGGTAAAATGAGGGTGCGTGTGTGCGCGTGTATACCCCGATATACCCCCAGGAAAGGCAGGGGGAGAGAGGCCGTCGCTGCCTGCTTCTCTCCCCCTGCCTTTCCTGGGGTCTAGAGTGCTGCTGTCGGCCCGTTATGTCCCCCTGACTATCGGTGCCGGCGCCGATAGCCAGGGGGAGAGAAGCGGCGCCGACAGCCAACAGCCAGGGGGAGAGAAGGGGCAGCGGCACCCATTGCCGGCGCCGCTGCCCCGTTGCCTCCCCCCATCCCCGGTGGCATAATTACATGAGTCGGGTCCGCGCTGCTGCAGGCCTCCGGCGTGTGTCCCCTGCGTCGTTGCTATGCACAGCGCGGCGCACTGACGTCATGCGCCGCGCCGTTCAGCGCATAGCAACGGCGCCGGGGACGCACGCCGGAGGCCTGCAGCAGCGCGGACCCGACTCAGGTAATTATGCCACCGGGGATGGGGGGAGGCAACGGGGCAGCGGCGCCGGCAATGGGTGCCGCTGCCCCTTCTCTCCCCCTGGCTGTCGGCGCCGCTTCTCTCCCCCCGGCGACATACCGATTAAAAACAGGGGACTGTGTGATATGGGAGGACTCGAAAGGACTCGGTATGTCGCCTTTTATAGGCGATACATTGATGACCTGTTCATTATTTGGACAGGCTCTTTTTCTCAAGCACATGATTTTGTTGACACTCTTAATTTGAACACTTGGGGTCTAAAATTTACCATTCACTGCTCTTCTTCCTCTATTGACTTTCTTGATCTTCAACTCAGAAAGGATTCGGATGGCCGTATAAAAACAAAAACATTTTTTAAACCAGTGGACATAAATAGCCTATTGGATTTCAATAGTTCCCATTATCCCCAGTGGATCCGTAATGTGCCCTATGGGCAATATTTGCGTATCAGAAAAAATTGTACATCTAATTCTGACTTTTTGGAACAATCACGTATTTTACAGAATCGTTTTAGACAGAAAAACTATCCAAAATCGATTCTAAATAAAGCTTTCAATCAGGCTAAGGGACAACGACAAGAGGATTTGATAATTGATAAAATTAATGCGAATGATATTAAGAAAGAAATTATAAATCTCACAATCGATAAATGTCAAATTGATTGTAAAAATAGTAAAAAATCCAATAAGAATTATAGTCACAATTTCGTTACCAATTTTAATTGCGCAGCGCCCAAGATAAAAACAATATTTAATAAATATTGGTACATATTAAAAGGTGATCCGATACTTAAAGATATATTACCTGACCACCTAGGTGTCACATTCCGCAGATCACAAAATCTGCGTAATTTGGTGGCCCCCAGTGACGGTCTTAAGAATAATCGTTTTGTTACATCTAATCGTGTAGGACAGGATAATGGCACCATCCCCTGTGGAAAAATGAGATGTAAATGCTGCATCATGATAGAAAAAGGTGACAATTTTGTTTGTAATATTTCGAAAAATGTATTTCGGATTAAGGGAACGCATGATTGCGAAAGCAGCTATGCGGTTTACCTTTTATCTTGTATTTGCGGTTTGCAGTATGTGGGCCGCACCGTTCAGACAGTGCGTTCCCGCATGAATAAACATCGTTCTAATGTGGGAAGACAATTCATGCTACACAGTGTCTCACGACACATATGTCAAATACACTCCGGGAATTTTGACTGTCTTAAATTAAAAATCATTGAAGTCATACCATCTATTATAAAAAATCGTTTTCAAAGGCTAATTAATAGAGAATCATACTGGATTTTTTCACTTGGTTCCCTTTTCCCTGGTGGTTTAAATGAGATGATTGAGAACGCTGTGTGACTTGACTTGCCTTCTATTATCATATCATATTATAAATATATTACAAATTTATCGACATATTTTATATTTTATGTATATACATATCCAATTTTTCTAGTTGGGTATGTGAGATATATATAATTTTCTTATCTATTTATTTTTATATATTTTTGTATTTTACTATTTTTTATATGTGTGTTTTATGGGCTCCTGCCAATTGCTTTTATTCCAGCAATGTGCGGGTTAACTGTTGCTTATAAATACCCTATGTGTCTCCACCCTCAACATGCCTGATGAAGCTGGTTATCCAGCGAAACGCGTTGCATGCCGGGTAAATAAACCATTTTACCTTTGAAGTCCTGTGCGCTGCCTCTATCCTGGTTTGTTCCCTGGAGGGATCCGCTTAATTTCTTCGCCTGTGTGTCCAGGAGCAGCTGCCGCTCTTCACCCGTTGCAGGGTCACTTCACGCCTTCACCATAGTTGTACTTGGTCGCAGTACAACTACACTTGGTGAGCAAGTTTTCTTGTCTATTATCTTTTCTTTTACATTACGCTATCACACTAGGAGCGCTCTCCTTGTCTGTCTATTGCTTTGGAGGCCCTGTGACGTATGCAATCCCATTACTCTGTGTAATGGTGAATGACAGATGTTTGGACCGATCGGATTCACCCCGCCCCCTGCCCATATAAGGGAGCGGCGGCCATGTTTTCTCTCTCTTGTTCCTTGGCTGTCAAACGAGAAGGATCTGCGCAGCAACTATCGCAGTGAGTTAGGCCCAAGCCTTGCGGCAACGGCTGAGTAATTCAGAATAGAGAGTGTATCAATCCCCAGACACTCTGCAGCATCACCGGACCTAATATAACCCCTAAATCCGGACGGATCTGCAAATATCTACCCTAAATTCAGAGACTTTCTAAATAGCTCAAGGTCCGCAACAACTGTCAGTCACTGAGCGATTTAAGGACTGTTTGCATGAGACTGTTACTGTGCCTTGGATGTATCGGAAGCACTTAAGTAAAGTTGTTCAAGTTCAATCTACTTGTGGACCTTCAGTCATTTCATGCACCTATCGTTACTGGGAAGGGCGGCAATAGGCCGGAGCATTACCTCAGCATACCAGCCCTCAGCCTGGCGTCACGAACTATAGGGTTAACATTAACCCCTCATATACCGGTACCATACCACCACTACCATATACCCCCCAAGGGCTACCACAAACTTTTCAACCTTTTGCCACATTTCAGGCTTCAAACATAAAGATATAAAACTGTAATTTTTTGTGAAGAATCAACAACAAGTGGGACACAATCATGAAGTGGAACGAAATTTATTGGATATTTCAAACTTTGTTAACAAAAAAAAACTGAAAAATTGGGCGTGCAAAATTATTCAGCCCCTTTACTTTCTGTGCAGCAAACTCTCTCCAGAAGTTCAGTGAGGATCTCTGAATGATCCAGTGTTGACCTAAATGACTAATGATGATAAATAGAATTCACCTGTGTGTAATCAAGTCTCCGTATAAATGCACCTGCACTGTGATAGTCTCAATGGTCCGTTTAAAGCGCAGAGAGCATCATGAAGAACAAGGAACACACCAGGCAGGTCCGAGATACTGTTGTGGAGAAGTTTAAAGCCGGATTGGGATACAAAAAGATTTCCTAAGCTTTAAACATCCAAAGGAGCACTGTGCAAGCAATAATATTGAAATGGAAGGAGTATTAGACCACTGCAAATCTACGAAGACCTGGCTGTCCCTCTAAACTTTCAGCTCATACAAGGAGAAGACTGATCAGAGATGCAGCCAAGAGGCCCATGATCACTCTGGATGAACTGCAGAGATCTACAGCTGAAGTGGGAGACTCGGTCCATAGGACAACAATCAGTCATATACTGCACAAGTCTGGCCTTTATGGAAGAGTGGCAAGAAGAAAGCCATTTCTTAAAGATATCCATAAATAGTGTCATTTAAAGTTTGCCACAAGCCACCTGGGAGACACACCAAACATGTGGAAGAAGGTGCTCTGGTCAGATTAAACCAAAATCGAACTTTTTGGCAACAATGCAAAATGTTGTGTTTGACGTAAAAGCAACACAGCTCATCACCCTGAACACACCCTCCCCACTGTCAAACATGGTGGTGGTAGCATCATGGTTTGGGCCTGCTTTTCTTCACCAGGGACAGGGAAGATGGTTAAAATTGTTGGGAAGATGGATGGAGCCAAATACAGGACCATTCTGGAAGAAAACCTGATGGAGTCTGCAAAAGACCTGAGACTGGGACTGAAATTTGTCTTCCAACAAGACAATGATCCAAAACATAAAGAAAAATCTACAAAGGAATGGTTCACAAATAAACATATCCAGGTGTTAGAATAGTCATGTCAAAGTCCAGACTTGAATCCAATCGAGAATCTGTGGAAAGAACTGAAAACTGCTGTTCACAAACGCTCTCCATCCAACCTCACTGAGCTCCAGCTGTTTTGCAAGGAGGAATGGGCAAAAATGTCAGTCTCTCGATGTGCAAAACTGATAGAGACATACCCCAAGCGACTTACAGCTGTAATTGCAGCAAAAGGTGGCGCTACAAAGTATAAATTTAAGGGGGCTGAATAATTTTGCACGGCCAATTTTTCAGTTTTTTATTTGTTAAAAAAAAATGTGAAGTATCCAATAAATTTCGTTCCACTTCATGATTGTGTCCCACTTGTTGTTGATTCTTCACAAAAAATTACAGTTTTATATCTTTATGTTTGTAGCCTGAAATGTGGCAAAAGGTCGAAAAGTTCAAGGGGGCCGAATACTTTCACTATGCATGTAGGGGGCCGAATACTTTCACTATTTCACTGTACATTGAACATTTGTGGACTGGAACTACAAGTGGTGTTACAGTCCTAACTTAAGTGTTTATATATGAACTGACTATGTGTGGTACATAACCGTGTACACTATATTGTGAGCTAATCTTTGTACCTTGTGGGAATTTGTCCTTGTGTTGACCTTTGGGACCTACGCAACACCACTTCTGGAGAGTCTGGAACGCCTTCGTCTTCGGGAGCTCTTGGAACCTCTGGAACGGCAGCTGGCTCTTCCTCAGCGAACTCAGGAGCTGGTATTAGTCCAGGACTCGTTGGATTCGGAGTCGCTGGCAGCAGTGGTGGAGAGACTGGTGACAGGGTCGGCAATCCAGAAATGGGGGTATAAGCTGGAGCCAACGGTGACAAGACTGGAACTGGTGTGGAGTTGGAACTAGTGTCAGTTGGAACGGCCCTAGGGTTGTTGAGACACAGAAGATCGCAGGCTGACTCGGAGAAAACATGGGGAAATCCATAGATGGATGGATCCCTTCGCCTGGGATGTACTCTCTTGCAGGTCTGACAGCTGGAAGAGATGTTACTGGGAGCACTGGCAGGTCTTCTTATTAGGGACAGGCCCGGACTGCCATACCGGGATACCGGGAATTATCCCGGTGGGCCGCTGGGCCTGGGGCCGCTTTGGGGCCGGATTAACGTAGGGCAGTGATTTTGGCGACATTTATTTATTTATTTTTTCAAATGTCTTGCCCCGGCCTGCGCGCGGGGGGGAAGGGAAGCCTGTGTGCGCACTGCGCATACAGCGTCCTCCTGCGTCCCCTGCATCCAAACCCCGCCCTCCCCCTCCCCCTTGCGGCGCAGTGGGACGAAAATGGTGCCCGACGTCGGAGCGAGCTGCATTTGCGCCAGACTGCAGTGGAACAGCAAGCTGCGCGGGCCGGCTTGCTTAAGGTACCATACATTTTCCACCCCTCCGTTACCCCTTCTCAACCCTGTCCAAACCGCCCCACTGTCACCCAGGTCCACCCTCTGCCCCCCCCCCGTCACACATGTCCACCCCTCCTGTCGTCCATGTCCGCCTTGCCTACCTCCCTGTCCATCCCTATCACCCATGTCTACCCCCCCCCCCCCAGTCACCCATGGCAATTCATTTTGTGGTGTTGGGAAACCCCTTGGAGCCCTGCTGGCTCATCGAGGATCAGGGGCCCTTTAGGTGGTGTTACTCTGGCAGCTCTGGATGTAAATATAGCAATATATTCAATGATATAAGTATACTGTCTAGTGTTTCCCAACCAGGGTGCATCCAGCTGTTGCAAAACTACAACTCCCAGCATGCCCGGACAGCTTAAGTCTGTCCAGGCATGCTGGGAGTTGTAGTTTTGCAACAGCTGGAGGCACCCTGGTTGGGAAACACCGATCCAGTCCATACTCATCCCACACCATGGCCAGTTAGGATGTCAGGTGTGTACACTGTCTGTAATAATGTTATAAAACATGTTCACCCTCCTGTCACCCCTGTTCACCCCCCCTGTCACCCCTGTTCACCCCCGTCACCCCTGTTCACCCCCTGTCACCCATGTCCACCTCCGTCACCCCTGTCTTCCCCCCCTGTCACCCATGTCCTCCCCCCCTGTCACCCATGTCCTCCTTCCCTGTCACCCATGTCCTCCCCCCCTGTCACCCATGTCCTCCTTCCCTGTCACCCATGTCCACCCTCCTATCATCCCGTCACTCATGTCCACCCTCCTGTCATCCATGTCCGCCTTGTCCACTCCCCTGTCCATCCTTGTCACCCATGTTTACCACATCTACCCCCGTAGTCTACCCTGTCACCCATTTCCACCCTCCTGTTCACCCATCTGTCCCTTTGTTACCCCAGTCCACCCCTCTCTGTCACTGCTGTCCCTCTTTTACCCCCTTCTCCAACCCTCTTACCCCCTGTCTCCCATGTCCACCCTCCTGTCATCCATGTCCACCCTCCCATCCAACCCTCTGTCACCCCTGTCCATCCCTGTCACCCATGTACACCCTCCATTGTCCACCCCCCTGACCACATCCTTGTCACCCATGTCCACCCCCTATTCACCCCTCTGTCACTCCTGTCCACCCCTCTGTTACCACCTTGTCACTCCTGTCCACCCCTCTGTCACCCGCTATGCCCCCGTCACCCATGTTCACTCTTCTACACCCATCTGTCACCCTTGTACACTCTTCTACACCCCCTCTGCCACCCATGTACACTCCTCTACATCCCTCTGTCACCCATGTACACTCCTCTACACCCCTCTGTCACCCATGTACACTCCTCTACACCCCTCTGTCACCCATGTACACTCCTCTACACCCCTCTGTCACCCATGTACACTCCTCTACACCCCCTCTGCCACCCATGTACACTCCTCTACACCCCTCTGCCACCCATGTACACTCCTCTACACCCCCTCTGCCACCCATGTACACTCCTCTACACCCCTCTGTCACCCATGTACACTCCTCTACACCCCTCTGTCACCCATGTACATTCCTCTACACCCCTCTGTCACCCATGTACACTCCTCTACACCCCTCTGCCACCCATGTACACTCCTCTACACCCCTCTGTCACCCATGTACACCCCTCTGTCACCCATGTACACTCCTCTACACCCCTCTGTCACCCATGTACACCCCTCTGTCACCCATGTACACTCCTCTACACCCCTCTGCCACCCATGTACACTCCTCTACACCCCTCTGTACACCCCTCTACACCCCTCTGTTACCCATGTACACTCTTTTACACCCCCTCTGTCACCCATGAAAAAAAAAAGTGCGGGGCCTAATAGGTTTGTTTTGCAGGTTTAACGGTGAAGAATTGTGTGTGGAAGAAATCGTGATGATGGCCCGGACCAAATAGAGAAGAGAAGGCAACGAAGCAAATTAGAGAAGACGTCATTGGTAAGTTGCTGTATAAAGCAGCACTTTAAACTACATACCCACTGATAAATACAGTGTACAGAGCCCTGCATGTCCTCAGGTACAGAGCCCTGCTTGTCCTCGGTGTACAGGGCCCTGCTTTTCCTCAGTGTACAGAGCCCTGCTTGTCCTCAGTGTACAGAGCCCTGCATGTCCTCAGGTACAGAGCCCTGCATGTCCTCATGTACAGAGCCCTGCTTGTCCTCGGTGTACAGAGCCCTGCTTGTCCTCGGTGTACAGAGCCCTGCTTGTCCTCGGTGTACAGAGCCCTGCTTGTCCTCAGTGTAAAGAGCCCTACTTGTCCTCGGTGTACAGGGCCCTACTTGTCCTCGGTGTACAGAGCCCTGCTTGTCCTCAGTGTACAGAGCCCTGCATGTCCTCAGTGTACAGAGCCCTGCATGTCCTCAGGTACAGAGCCCTGCATGTCCTCAGTGTACAGAGCCCTGCATGTCCTCAATGTACAGAGCCCTGCTTGTCCTCGGTGTACAGAGCCCTGCTTGTCCTCAGCGTACAGAGCCCCGCTTGTCCTCAGCTGTACTGCACCTAATGTGGGGGGAACTGTACTGCACCTAATGTGGGGGAAACTGTACTGCACCTAATGTGGGGGGAACTGTACTGCACCTAATGTGGGGGGAACTGTACTGCACCTAATGTGGGGGGAACTGTACTGTACCTAATGTTGGGGGAACTGTACTGCACCTAATGTGGGGGGAACTGTACTGCACCTAATGTGGGGGGAACTGTACTGCACCTAATGTGGGGGGAACTGTACTGCGCCTAATGTGGGGGGAACTGTACTGCACCTAATGTGGGGGGAACTGTACTGTACCTAATGTTGGGGGAACTGTACTGCACCTAATGTGGGGGGAACTGTACTGCACCTAATGTGGGGGGAACTGTACTGCACCTAATGTGGGGGGAACTGTACTGCGCCTAATGTGGGGGGAACTGTACTGCACCTAATGTGGGGGGAACTGTACTGTACCTAATGTTGGGGGAACTGTACTGCACCTAATGTGGGGGGAACTGTACTGCACCTTATGTGGGGGGAACTGTACTGCACCTTATGTGGGGGGAACTGTACTGCACCTAATGTGGGGGGAACTGTACTGCACCTAATGTGGGGGGAACTGTACTGCACCTAATGTGGGGGGAACTGTACTGCACCTAATGTGGGGGGACTATACTGCACCTAATGTGGGGAAACTAATATGCTTTAAAATGCATGATTTTACCTTTTATGAACAAGAAAATGACTATGTGCTGGTATAATAATGGTATAATGGGGCTGGTATGTCATTTTTTCCAGGGCTGGTTTTCACACCCAGTCCGGCCCTGATTAGGGATGTCCCAATACCAATTTTTTTAAGACCGAGTACGAGTACCGATACTTTAATTCTAGTACTCGCCAATACCAAGTACGAGTACTTTTATTTTAAAGGGAATCTGACAGTAGGGTGACCCGGTTTCTGGTGCTGTTTACCATATGATATGTGGGGTCCTTGTTGTGTACACTGGAGGCGGTTGCTGTAGTATGAGCCAAGATTTCTCTCTTCACCATTGGACAGAACTGTGAATTTGCATTGGCGGTGCGACTGATGATCACATGGTGAGCAGCAGCAGAAACCGGGTCACCTGCACTATCTACATATTAATTCAAGTCAGTGCAGGTGACTCTGCTGTAAGATTGTCTGTAATAGTGGGTAGTATCCCCTTGCAGACATTAGTAGCAGCCCCGCCTGTAGACAGCTGCCCCCTTGTAGACAGCAGCCCCCCCCTATAGACTGCAGGCCCCCTGTAGACAGCAGCAGGCCCCCCCATTTAGACAGCAGCAGGGCCCCCCCCGTTTAGACAGTACAGGGCCCCCCCTGTTTAGACAGCAGCAGGGCCCCCCCGTTTAGACAGCGGCAGGCCCCCCCATTTAGACAGCAGCAGGGCCCCCCCGTTTAGACAGTACAGGGCCCCCCCTGTTTAGACAGCAGCAGGGCCCCCCCGTTTAGACAGCGGCAGGCCCTTCCCCGTTTAGACAGCGGCAGGGCCCCCCATTTAGACATCGGCAGGGCCCCCCCTTTAGACAGCAGTAGCAGCAGGGCCCCCCTTTGGACAGCAGTAGCAGCAGGGCCCCCCTTTGGACAGCAGCAGCAGGGCCCCCTTTGGACAGCAGCAGGGCCCCCTTTGGACAGCAGAAGCAGGGCCCCCCTTTAGACAGCAGTAGCAGGGCCCCCCTTTAGACAGCAGCAGCAGGGCCCCCCTTTAGACAGCAAGCCCCCTGTAGACATTAGTAGCAGCACACAGCTCACCTGCGGTTTCTCCGGTTTCTTCTCTGGTGGTCAGAGACCCACTCCAGGGAGGCTTGCAGAGAGTTGTTGAATGGGGCTTGGAGCCTAAATGTTCCATCTTTAGGCAGCTGTCCATGTTGCCCCATCATCAAGTAGAAAGGGGTGTACCCCGTAGAACAGTGGGCAGCAGACGGGGCCACTCTTCTTATCTTGACACGGAGGCTGCTCGCAACATGTGGATAAAGACTTGATTGATGCACTCACAGAGCCTGTTCCCCTGGGGGTGATAAGCAGTAGTTCGGAGTTTCTTGCAGGCATGGAATTGACACAGCTTTTGGAAGAGTTGGGCCGATAAGGTCATTTGAGCCAGTGACACTTTGATGGTTTAATCTTCAGCCCATGCTTGATCAGGACTTGGAAGACGTCTGACAGGTGGCTATGGTGTTCCCGGTAGGACTTGGAATACATATTGACATTGTCCAGGTACAATAGGACACTTTGAAAATTCAGATGGCCCAGGCACCTTTCCATCAGATGCTGGAATGTAGCAGGGGCATTGCACAGCCCAAACAGCATACTTTTAAACTCGAACAGTCCCATGGGTGTCACGAAGGCGGTCTTCTCCCGATCCTCCACGGCCAAGGGCACTTGCCAATATTCACTGGTTAAGTCCAGGGTGGAGAAGTAAGCAGCCGTCCCGAGGGCGGTGAGTGACTCCTCGATCCTTGGCAATGGATAAGCGTCCTTATGTGTGACATTGTTCAATTTCCTGTCATCGACACAGAAGCAGATGGTTTCGTCCTTTTTCTTGACTAGGGCAAGTAGCGCCGCCCAGGGGCTATGACATTCCTGGATTACGTCTGCCTCTTTCATATTGGCCAGCATCTTCTTGACAGTCTCATACATGCCGGACGCAACCGGAAAGTGTGTCTTTTATTGATAGATGGGCTGTCACCTGTGAGAATTCCGTGCTGAATCATTGAAGTCTGCCCGAAGTCTGTGAGGTGCTTGCTGAAAGTCTCATGGTACCTCTTGGCAACATTAATGATTCCATTGACTTGGTCACTTGAGGTAGTGTCGTCTCCAACCTGGAGTTGCGCCCACCAGGGCTCTGGAGGGCTCACACTGGATCCTTCAGCCACTTGAGCTGCACACTGTCGAGCCACCAGACGTTCTGTCACAATGAGGGATTTTTATCAAACTGTGTGAGAGAAAAAGTGGAGAGATTTTCCCACAGCGACCAATCACAGCTCAGCTAATGAGCTGAGGTAAAGTAAAACCTGAGCTGTGAATGGTTGCTGTGGGTACATCACTCTATTTTTTCTCTCACACAGTTTGATAAATCTCCCTCAATGTCTTTCAACTCTAGAAGGTACAGCTGGGCTACAGTAGTGTATTTGGGCAAGACAGTAGCAGAATCAGACAGTTTTACTAACCGCACCGGGACTCTCCTGTTGGTGACATTGACAAGGCTTTTCGCAGCTTGAACAAGAGGATGATCTTCCAAGTGCATAGGTTCCAGCAGGGCTTGATAGTCCCTATTCTTGACTCTAAAATGACACCAGATGATATTCTCTGTGTTGGGTTGTAAGGTCACCGACCTGATGTCTTGAAATCGTACTCTGCAGATTTCACCTTGCTTGTTGGCAGACTTCTGCTCCACCTGTAGAACTTTCAAGTGGTGCTGCACAGCCCGCTGGCCTGAAGAGGACATATGGGGAAGGGAGGCATGCAAGGCATCTAACACTTTAGTGAAACAATTCTTCATAATGTTCATCCCCAATATAAACTCAGCAGACCCCTTATCTGTCATATTAGTTACAATCATTCCCTGCCCGCTAAGTACATGCTTTCCCAACTGAATGTTTGGCTCCCAGTATCCATGTCTGGGGACTGGTTGCCCATTACCCACAACAAGTTAACATCATCAGGCTCACACAATAAACTAGCATCCCAATGCTGATAGAAAATGCTTTTAGGTATCGTAGACACTTGTGACCCTGTATCTATCAACGCCTCCAACGGTTCACCTTCTACAATAACTTTTACATAGGGGCAGGAGGCGACATAAAATGAGAGTCCTGACTGTTTTCCTGAGGGACGGCCCGCGACCTTAGAGGAAATCTGTTTAAATCCCAGCACTTAATTTTCCAATGTCCTGATTTGTTGCAGTAAGGGCAAAAGGGTCTTTGAGTCCCCGAGGGTCTATTGAAAGGAGGAGTGCAGTAATTGAAATTGCGGTGAGCAGGAGCAGGGGCAGGTTTTCTAGGCAGAGGCGGTTCACGGTCAGGTGGAGCAGCCCGGGTGTTAAGCTCCTTCACAGCCTTAGTGCCTAACACTGTGTAAATCTAGGCTGCAGTGACAGGCAAAGTAGAGAACACTGGGGGTGGGGGCTGATGATGGAGGGCGAATAGATCTGGCTACTGCCCCTTGTGGCTCTGGAACAGGTGTAAGGGGCGCACAAGCTTCCTCTTACTCCGTCCCGGACTCAATCACTTGGATAGACAGTCTTTTTAAATCGGGAAAGGACAAGTTGGGGTTTTGGATCATAAACATTCTCAGCTGGTCTTTGTCCCACTTATTATGAGCCCCATGAATAAATCTGTCCATTAACACCTTATTGCCTTGCTCAGGAGTTATACCATCTAGTTTTTGGACAGTCTCTAGGGCATTCTGTAGAGCTACGGCATATGCTCTCAAGGTCTCACCTGGCTTTTATCGCCTTTTATACAGCTGGAGATGTACCTCTGATGGAGACTGTGACTCAAATACCTGATACTGTCCTTCAAAGATCTGCTCTACAGTTGCCTTCCCGGAGGCTGGCCAGGTGCGGACTTCCTCTAGTGCTGGTCCCGGGAGTTGTCCTGTGAGCAATTGCACCTGTTGGTTAGGAGGGAAAGAGTAAAAGACAAACAAACTCTGGATTCTCTCTTTGAAATCCCTCCATTGTAGGTAGGGAGGACAGGGTTCCCCATGAATACCGGTGCAGAGGCTGGAACACCAGGACTGTTGATGCTGGTGCTTTCCCCTTTAAGATAATTGCTGAAGTGCTGCACCATCAGATTTGACTGATGGGGGTACTGTAATGGATACTCCCCCTCTATTTTGCAGGCACCTGGTTGTAATCTGTCTTGCGACCAGACTTGCAGGTACTAATGGGTTAATGCTAGCAGGTACTGACACTGGAGACTTAATACTGACAATAGTTTGTGTTTGCAGAGTCTGCGCTGCAGCGGGTGCTTGACGGCTTAGCGGCAGAGCCGGATGCAGCAACCAGAACCTCCAATACCGCCCAGGGAACTTCCTGTTTTGGTCCAGTCTGCAAAATCTTCCCCTGTGCAACATAGGGCGGCTGATTGGTTCCTCCTCGCTTGATTGAGGAGTTAAACACCAGACCAACTTAACCCTTAACCCTGCACGTTAAACACCAGACCAACTTAACCCTTTCAGGTACTGCCTCTGTACAGTTCACAGTAGCAGATAACAGTCTTTTCTTCACCCCTCTATTTCACAAGCGCCACAAGTAAACCACTTTTAATTTGCAAAGTCCCATACACTTTCTGGCGCAGACTTAAATCGCATCGGCATGCTGCTTTTGCAGACAATATTGGACACAGTTCAGACTAGAGGAGGACTTGTGGCATAAGGCGCACACCCGTATCCTGTTCGTAGCATGCCAAAAGTTGTGGTAACGGGGTGTGATGAGGGCACCCTAGGGGTGTTACCCTAGGGGCAGATGGCATTAACCCCTTGTATTCGTGACGCTAGGGCGTGTTTGAGCCTAAAACCACCCGAAGGTATATCGCTGGATCCTGGGCTAGGTATGGGGGCAATAAAGACTCCGACGCCAAGTTACGGATAACGGTAGCTTTATTGAGGGTAGACAGTTGGTAAAGTCTATACAGGTCAGTAGGGCCCAAAGAGGTGACCAGTGACACAGAGACCTTAAGGACTTGCTGGGACTTGTAGTAGGACTAGACAATTGAATGCAGACCATGCTGACTTGACAGATGACAGGGACTGACTTGACTCATAAAGCTGTGACTTTAGCTTACTTGAAATGATGGTGGCTGCAGGACTCGACTTTGAGACCTCCAACACTCTGGACACACACTAGGCGACTGCACTGGACCTCAGCAGGAAGCAAGCGCTCTAAGCTCCAAGAGAGAGAAGCTAGCTTCACCCAGGGCTTATATGGGGGAGACTAGCAGGGAGCCCATAGGTCACACCTGGTCCCTGATACCTCTTGGGTAACAATCACATGACATAACTCTTAAAGATGCAACACATTTTACAATACAATACACTGCAGAACATATGTACAGGGGAGAAACAGGTGCAAGGAGCCCTGGGGACACTGAAGGAGGCTGCCTGACAGGGCAGCAAGGGTACAGGGTAACATCTCCCATATTGGGCCACCACACAAACATACCCTTAAAGGGGTACTCCACTGCCCAGTGTTCCGGCTCCACTTGAACATTTATTTCCGAACGCTGTGCGCATGCTACGGGGATCGTCCACGCCCCCTTTTGATGACAGACCACGCCCCCTCAATGCAAGTCTCTGGGAGACTGCATGGCAAACACAGCCGAAACACTGGCCAGTGAAGTACCAATTTAAGGGTAAGTGGCACATGCATGCATTTTACTGAAAACTACGACAGTTTGGCAATGTGATTATTGGCTGTCTGATTTTCACAGGTGTTACAAGTTTAAAACAATAGCCTAGACTTATAAGTCTTCCTAAGGTCTTGTTCCTACATCCCGGTGAATGCATGCAGCTGAAACAACGCCCCCATGTGTTCACTTTTGGCCAAATAAGGTTGACGGGATTGTCGGCAAAATTGTATGGCTATTGGTGAACAATTGGGCACATAGTTTCAACCACGTGGATTAATCTGCATAATACGAAAATATGTCTGCTTTGCCTTTAGCAATCACAGCTCAGCTTTCATTTTTCAAATTGCTCTGGAAAAAATTAAGCCTGGGCAGTGTTTGGTTGCTATAGAAAGCTAATTTTTTTTCTCATGCAGATTGATAAATGTGGGCCATACATACATTATATTACTTACTGTATCTTGCAGACAACCTAGTTTCACACACCCTATATCGTACACCAGAGCTGCATTCATAATTCTGCTGGCTAATATTGTAAGTAGTCAGTAAGCTTAGCTGAGCACTCTTAAATGGGCACTGTTACTTTAACCCCTTAAGGACGCAGCCCTTTTTCACCTTAAAAACTGAGCCCTTTTTCGCAATTCTGACCACCGTCACTTTACGAATGAATAATGCGAAAATGCTTTTACCGAATATTCTGATTCTGAGATTGCCATTGGCAGCATGGAATGTTGGAAGAGGTCAGAGACAACAGTAAAATAAAAAGACTTGCAGTACAGCACTTCTTGGTGTTGGTCATATACATGAAAATGGGACAAAACAACTCAGAGGTAAGAGAAGCATACTACACTGTATAACTTGGCATTATGGGTTCAAAGGCTGAAGAAAAAAAATCATGGAATATTCCTTTAATGTCAGATTCATTATGCAATTTATTGCAATGGTGCCCAAGGGGTCCATCAAATGTGACAGGATCTGGTGTTATTTGGTAACTATGCCTATTATTAACAGTATTATCATGCATATATACAATATAAAATTTGCCCTATGGCCCACTGGACTGAGTTTACACCAGTGAATGTAACACTGGAGTCGGGCTCTAATGCAAGAGCCGTAAATATAAAGTTCTGTAATGTATTTATGAAGGGACTCAACTATTATGGAGATTTATTCTTTAAAAATCATGTCCTAAGATAGAATTTTTTGTTTGTTTTATCTCTTAATCTGACATTTCTGTTAATGTGCTAACACATTCTAACCCACAGAGTGAACCAAGCATATTTCAGAAATACCAGGCAAAACCTCCTTTGTGCAGCAGTGATTCCAAAGAAAAGAGCGCTTTTCATCATTTTAGGCCAACAAACGCCAAAGATATTATAGAACAATTTGAAGAAAGCAAAAAAAGAGCGAAAGAAAAATACGAAAGGTAAGTCAAAAAGAATAACGTGTAACTTTATTAACGAATGTGTATGGACAAAGGATCTCTTTCCAGGTAAATAAAAATGGAAGAATTTCATGAAACAAAACATATAAAACAAGTGTAAATTATACACCATGTGTATTTTGCTGCAGATTTCCTGCAGCTGATTTTGCTATCAGTTGACTTCAATGTGTTGCAAAGTCTGCATCAAAATCTGCAAGAAATTCAATCATTAAATATTTCTTATGACTTTTTCTCATTTGCATTAGTGAACAGTTAAATCAGTTGATTTGCAACATTCAAGGAACCTTACAAGATGTAAGTAAATATTGTAATCCATAAAACATACCTCTTGAATATCCACAGATGAAAGACTCATTGTTTTGTCTTTTGCTTTTTTGTTTTTATAGCTCAAAGTACCATTTTTTAATATAGAGGAAAATACAAATTTAAGATGTCAGTCAATATTGGATAGTATTTATGCTCTTTCTAAAGCATGTAAGTTGACACTAGTTTAAATTTGTTATTTGTTTACCAATAGAGGGCGCATGGAACTTGTAAAGTACAAGCAAGAGGCTAGAGATGCAAAATTTTATACTATTTTTTGCGTTTTATTTTTATAATATGTTTATCACTCAGCAACATATTTCAGAAAAGGCACATTGTTGTTTCAGCTTAATTTAAAAACTAGTTTAGATAAGTTCAGACATAGGATGGATTCACACTGTGGATTTAAAACAAACAAACCAAAAAAACTAAAAAACTGAAGAGTAACAATATTATAATAATAATTTTTTTTTTTTTTTTTGTATAATGCAATTCCACATTAAAGTTTCTTTTAGACGGGCCAATGTAACATCATAACAAGGGAGCGATCTCTGTGATTGGTGCTTGGTTACTGAGCAAAAGCTCTTTACCTCTAGTGGACACAGGACATACATGTACGCTCTGGTTGCCTGTTACTTGGCGCAGCAGGACGTACATGTACATCCTTAGAGGAATCCAGACTATTAAGCAAGTGCTGCACTCACTTCATGGGCCACGGGTCCCAGCGTTCCTGTGGTCTATGGAGTGAGGCAAGATGGTGACTGGAGCTCTATTCATCTTCTCCACGAACGCTCCAGCGACCCTCTTGTATGATCTGCCTTCTGGCAGACTATACAGGTAGATTGCTAATATCATTGATCAATGCTTTCTGAATAAATTGCAAAACAAAAAGTCCCCTATGGTGAATAAAATAAACAAAAAAAATATATACAAATACAATCTTGGTCCCATCAAAAATATATACAAATACAATCTTGGTCCCCCAGAAAAAAAAGGAATAAAGAGTGATAAAAAAAAAATGGCTATTTTGTCAGTTTTCATCAAGTGCACTGCAAAAAAAATGCAAGTTTTTGTTTTCAGTTTCCTGCCACAAATAATATTTTTTTTGGTTGCTCCATACATTTTATGGTAAAATTAAAATTTTCATTACATCATGACATTATATTGATCCTGTGGATGAAAAAATAAAAGAGTTATGTCTCTTTAAACACGAGGAGGAAAAAACAAAAATGCTAAAATGAAAATTGCCTGTGTCCTTAAGGTATTAAAGGGGTGTTCCAGGGAAAAACATTTTTTTAACTCAACTGGTGAAATTGGTGATATAGATATTTCATTTACTCCTATTTAAAAAAGAAACCCAGTCTTCCAGTACTTCATCATCCGCTGTATGCGCTGGAGGGAGTTGTGTAGTTCTTTCTAGTCAGGCATTGTGTTTACTGCTGCCATCCCTGTCCATGTCAGGAACTGTCCAGAGGAGGAGAGGCTTGCTATTTGGATTTGCTATTGATCTGGACAGTTCCTGACTGGGACAGAGGGAAAAAAAAACGATATGATATATTGCTTGTGAGTTATATTGTAAATTTTGCTTCCTTATTGAAGTTAATGGATAAAATCTTGAACAAGTCTGCTCAAAATCTAGAAAAAAAGGCTTGCTGTAGGTTTTAAATATTATTCTACATCCCCCAAATTTTACAGCTGGTGGATGCAACATAGAAAAAGTCTTCCCTTTGCATAGTACAGTAAATTACAGGGGATTCACATTATGGATTCTGCACAGCAAATTTGCAGCTAATCCACTACCGCTGCATTTAACCTTGAAGGGGGCTGTTTATTTAAGAAAACCTATAGTCTATCCACTTTTTTGGGGAATTCTGGGTAATGCTGCATAGGAGAACAGTGCTAAAGGGGAATTGAACACTTGGTACAGGAGATAACCCATATAATACGGTTTAACTGATGTGGTAATAAATGTATTTTTGCAAATGCATTTATTCTGTTTCCAAGGCTACTTTAACACTACTGTTGTTACACGGCAGTGTGATGGCCTTTAGGGCCGCTGTGGAAAATAGCGGGAGAAAAAAAATACAGCTTGCACCATCTTTCTCTCTTGCTACTCCAGCTGAAAAACAGTGGCGCCCGACAGACCCCATTGACTATAATGGAGTCCATCGGGACCCACTGTTGCCATTGCGTCCATGACGGCCGTCAAACTCCAAAAAAGATAAAAAAAAGAGAGTTTGACTACCGTTTTTGATGGGGAGCAACGGCAGTGTGAAAGTAGCCTAAGAAACTAAGGAGTTCTAAGGGTTTGCTGCAATGTATTTCCTAATTGCATTTTTAAAAATATATAATGACATTAGTATCTTCTGTCTTTCAGTAGAGGAAAAAATATCAACTTCCCATGAATCCATCTTAAAATTAATGCCCCGGAAATCTGATTTGGAACAAGCAATGTTGAACTTGGAAAAGAAAATACAGTTAGTGAGTTAGATGCATGATCCTTATTTGTGATGTGAACATATACTGTAGCTATCATACCCCTGTATAAACATGTGACCACTATGTGACAGTTTAGATATAGTCTACACATAAAAAGCTAACTTTTTTATTATTTTCACTTTGTAATTATATTACAGTACCTATAGTGTACTGTTTATGAGTTACCGCCTATATTATTCTCCAGAGCTGAATACACTATTCTACTGGTGGAGTCAATGGGGGTCATTACTAATGTCATCCTGGCTGTTTTTTCTCGGGTTTTGCACCTAAAATGTGTTGCACGCTTCATGCACCACAATTTGGGACCAAAAATCCGAAAAACCCGACTAACTCTCCATTTTACTCAGAAAACCCTTAAAAAGGGGTGTGGCCACCAGGAAAAGGGGCATGACCTCCAGGGAAAGGGCATGGCCCAACATTTTGGAAAAATCCCATTTGCTAATGTTCCCACATAAAATGTGGTGGATTTCAGCTCTTGAAAACTTAACAGCTCAGAGCAGTTGTAAAAATAAACAAATCGTAGGGAAAAATCACCAACTTAGTAAATACCATGAAAAAATACAGAAAGAAAACTACATTCCACTATTAGTACGTAGAGGCAATTGTGTACATACATTACTAATCTAGTACTGATCCTGAGTTTCATCCTGCATTATTTTCCAGAACTGCATTTGCTATTCTGCTGATGGAGTCATTGGGAGGGATTTTAAAAAAATTGGTGTAATTTGTAGAAAGTCTAATTTTCTCCAAGGGTACGTTTACATGTAAAGGATATGCTGCATATTTTGTACAGTTGATTTTGCTACCCATTAACTTCAATGAGTAGCAAAATCAGCTGCAGAAAATATGCAGCACAAATATGCAGCATATCCTGTACCCTAAGAATGTACCAGATTAATAACAATGCCTCAGGCTGTGTTGAAAATCTTGTGCATGAATATCAAGTGTAAGTTTGCACCTTCTATAAGATGGCTTAGTTTTTGGCGCATATTTGCTGCATTTAAGCCCCACTGCTTTTCATGGAAACCCCACCCTTTCATTAAGCAAGGTGAAAATGTGTAAAAATAAAGTGTCTAAAACATAATGAAGATGTGACACAAACTAGTTTTATGCACATTGCACAAGAGGTTGTCGCAGACACTGTTATTTCTTTCCCACATTGTGTACATATTTTACATGATCTTGTTCTTATCTTGAGTTACATCCTGTATAATACTTAAGAGCTGCACTCACATTTGCACTACATAAGATGTGAGGAAGATACTTCTATAAATGTAAATCATTATAACAATCTTGGAACAGATATTGAACCCCAGTAAAACCCCCTTTCAACCTCACCTTCAGTTTGACAATTAGGACATATTTCCCAGAAATGCTGTATGTGATCCCTTCAAGCACAAATGAAACCTGTGCAGAGGAAAAGTTGCCCAGTTGCCCATAGAAACCAATCAGATCACTTTATTTTTGCATAGGCTCTATTAAAAATAAAAGAAGGGATCTAATTGGTTGCTATAGGCAACTGGGCAACTTTTACTTTGCACAGGTTTTGATAAATCTTCCGCAAAAAGCCCAATGATTCTGTCTTCTGCACAGGTTTTTCTAGTACTAATGCCTGTCCTGAAAGCGAACATATGTTTTTCAAAGAGATGACTTAGGCAGCCACTTCTCATATACCCATACATTTTGGCATCATTACTGCTACATCCTATAGGGCTTTTCTGTTGTATCCAAGGTCTAATGTCTCATTTTCTTCTCATAGAAAGATGCAGAAATGACAGATTTAAAAGTGAACATACAACTGCTTTTATCAGCCTTGGATATGATGAAGTCACAGCAAAATGAGAAGCATCTGGAGTTATCAGAGAAACTAACACAGTTGTCAGGTTCCATGCAGTCATTGGAAGGTAGAATATTAAGTGAAATCCAAAACAAAAAATTAGTTTCCGAGCCGGCCTGTAGTTTGAGAGAAAAAACTACACAAACTTCCCCCATAAGTGTTCAAGACCTGTCTGTCAAAGAACATATAACAACACAATGTAAAACCAGAGGCATGAGTCCAGATGGGCCTACTCCTTCACCAACTAATGCCCCCTGCACATGTGGTGGAATTAGCATTACCTCTTCTGTGCAGCACAGAGGAAATCCTTGTGTTACAGAAGTAAAAGGTAGAGAAACCTTCAATGTAACATCTGCAGGGAGTGCCAGGGATTCTTTAGCTGATGTAAATATTTCGAACGATCAAAGAAGATGGAAGAATGCAATAACTATGGATGATAGAGCTGTAACATCTGCACATAATCTCCAACATTTATGTCAAGATGATAGCTACATGCAGAATGACAGCCCATCTAGAAATAACAGTCTAAATAGTGTAAAAGAAAATCGGGTAATTGTAACCAGATCTAAGACCAAAAATAACAGTTCAAAAAGCCTGAAGATAAATAAGCCTAGGAGAGGAAAGAAGAGAACGAAGAATACCACACAGGTTTCTTCCAACTCAAAACATGCACCTGGCAGTGATCCTGTCACTCAAGCAAATTCTGCCAAAGCGACCCAAGATTGTATTATGCTTTGCTCCCAGAAATGTGTATCATCAATTTTAGCTGTCACTCCAGCGCCGCTAAGAAGGACACAGAGGAAAAATAGTTTGAAATTTTCACTCCTTAGATCTCAACAAATAATAGAACAATCTGAAATAAAAGGAGTGGGCTCTGATGAAGAACGAGAACCTGAACACTGTAAGGCTCCCTCATGGGACAGCAATAATCCACACTGCAGCAAAAGCTTAGAATGTGAAGAAGATAAAATAGTCTGGTTTCTTTCCTCAAGCCCATTACACAACAATAGCTTAACACATTCCAACCAAAAAGGCCAAAAGGATCTTCTCACTTTGTTTTTTGATAGCAGTGATGATACTGATTGAACCGAAAAGGTTATACAGCCAATTTCTCTCTCGAAAGACCATTGAAAAGGTTGTGCAGTGAAAACTAGCTTATCCCCTCTCTACAGGATAGGAGAAAAGTAGCTGATCGCAGGGAGTCTGACCAGTGGGACCCCCCTCAATCTCCGGCACAGCGATACGGCTCTCCTTCTGCACAGAGCAGGGGTCTGCACGCACCCTTCATATATCTCTATTGGAGAGCTGGAGATACACAAGCGCTGTACACCGTATCTCTGGTTCTCCCATAGAGATACATGGAGGGCGCGTGCTGACCCCCGCTCCATGTAGGAGGAGAGCCGGATCACTGTGCAAATCGCAGGGGGGCCCAGCAAATTATCCCTTTTCCTTTGCTTTGCATAGGGGATAAGTTAGTTTTCGCTCTGCAACCCCATGAAACAAAAAAAAAATTATTTTTCACAAAAACTGCTTATATCTTTCACTTCGTATGTGTGATGATGGGAACTGATATGGCTGATAAAAGGGAACTATAGATTGTATTTAGCCCACCCCTTTAATTGTAAAGTTCAATTTCATAGGTTAATAAAGGGAATACAAAAAACAAAAGAGTTTCAAAAATATTTGTCAAGTAATTCCCTCATGATCATATTTTGCTCTTGTGTTTTTGGAGCATGTTTATCCAATTGTCCAGTATTGGTTGTATAATTAAAGTCTATCTCTTATATTTGTTACGCAATATAATTTACAAACATTTCTTTCTGTTACACAAACATTACATAATGTGTATATTTCTCTTAACTCCTTAAGGACCAAGCCCATTTTGGCCTTTAGCACTAGGCCAGTTTTCGTTTTTTGCACTTTTGTCTTTTCCTCCTCCCCTTCTAAAAATCATAACGCTTTCAGTTTTGCACCTATAGATCTATATAAGGGCTTAATTTTTGTGTCACCAATTGTACTTTGTAATGACGTCAATCATTTTATAAAATAATCTATGGCAAAAAAATTTTTGAATATTTGTGGAGTGAAATTTAAAAAACAAAAACACCTTTATGTAACTTTTGGGGGCTTCCGTTACTACGCAGTGCACTTTCACATTATCTTTATTCTGTAGGTCAATACAGTTACAAGGATATCCAATTTATGTAGATTTTTATTTAATTTTACTACTTTAAAAAGAATTATAACTACATGCCCCAAAATTAGTATGTTTAAAATTGTCATCTTCTGACCCCTATAACTTTTTTATTTTTCTACATACAGGGCTATACGAGGGCTCATCTTTTGTGTGATCTGTATATTTTATTGGTACCATTTTTATTTTGATGGGACTTTTTGATAGCTTTTTATAAAAAATGTTATATGAAGTAATCAAAAATGCGCAGTTTTGGACTTTGGTGTTTTTTTTACGTGTTTGACTGTGCTAACCTTATATTTTAATAGCATTGACATTTACGCATGCAGCTGTACCACATATGATTATGTTTATTTTTGATTACATTATTTTATTAAAAAATTGGGAAAAGGGGGAAATTCAAACTTTTATTAGAAAGGGGTTAATTCGCGTTCATAAACTTTATATTTACCCTTTTTTTGCCCCCATAGGGGGCTATTACATGCAATCTTTTGATTGCATACACTGTTCAATGTTATGCAAAAGCATAGCATTGATCAGTGTTATTGGTGCTCTGCTGTTCTAGCCTGCCATAGCTGGCCAAAGCCTCAAAGCCCCAATCGGATGGTGAGGAGGCAGGTAAGGGCCCTCCCGCCGTCCACTTAGCTGATCAGGACCCGTGATTTTGCCGTGGATGTCCAAATCAGCTGCCCTGAGCTATCAGCACTTTTAACCCCACATCTTATATGCCGCAATCAACTTTGATCTCGGCATCTAAAGGGGTAATGTCAGGCATCTGCCTGATCGGTGATGTCTGGCATCAACTGTGGGTCCTGGCTGCTTATAGCAACCGGGACCCACCGGGTATGAAGCATGCTCAGCTCGTGAACATGCTTCAAACCCCGGCAATGGGAACAGGGCGTACACCCTCGGTCCTTAAGTAGAGGACACAAGGGTACCTGTACTCCCTTTGTCCTAAAGGGGTTAAAGGGAATTTATCACCTAGATTTTGTTTTACTGATTAAAAACAAGATATTAAAACTTTAATTTTCTGTTTCACTCAGACCACTCTCACCATGTAACCGAGATTACCATATAATACACCTATACCATAGGTCAGTGTTTCCCAACCAGCCACCGGCTGTCTTGGCATGCTGTGAGTTGTAGTTTTGCAACAGCTGGAGGCACCAAGGTTAGGAAACACCGTTTTATTAGGGTGTTTAGGGTAAAATAAGTTTTCAGTACATTGAAAGAAATGAATATCAGCATGAAAGAGTAAATTGATGGAAAGTTCAGGGAGAGATAGGGAAAGGTCCTTCAACTAGTTAAGCCAAAATATGTCAATTAAGGTACAATGCAATCATAGGGTATAATGTCTCTTTTAAACATACTAAATACATAAATCTGTACATGCTGGGAATTGTAGTTCTGCAGCAGTTGAAGGCAACCTTGTTAGAAAACACTGCTCTTGGAAATAGTATACAAATAAGGATTGCAGTAATAATAGTGCTCAAGGTTTAGAATATTGGTAAACAATAGATACTATAATTAAAATATACAGTATTTATAGGGCTAATAAATGAAATAATACTTTAAATTGATGGTCTACAGTTCAAACATGCATATATATGCATCAGGGCTTGGCACAGGGCACTTGTACATGCTCATAACTATATAAATACAGTGATCCCTCAACTTACAATGGCCTCAACATACAATAATTTCAACATACAATGGTCTTTTCTGGACCATTGTAACTTGGAACCAGACTAACATACAATGTACAGAGAGTCCAGATCTGCGAAAAGTGTCCATGGATGGAGGAACTGACAATGGGCATTTTACTGGTAAAACACCTGTATTACTGAAGTTTATGCACTGACTGTCTGTCTGGTAGCACCCCCTACAGTACAGGGAGGTATTGCATGTTCTGTACTCTTTACCTGTGTCAGGGTTAGCTGCTCCTTTGGACACCAGGTAAGGGCAGCTTCATTACTTTTTTAGGACATTGCGTGTACTGTTCAGGACCCTGATAGACGGATAGACAGTGATTTACAGCTCCCAGCAGCAATTTCTTACTTTTATATGTAAGGATTTGCTTTATCTATATTAGTTATCTACTTATTTTTGTTTGATCCTCACTTTTTCCTATTTTTGGATGACATTTTGCTGGCTTCAGAACAAATTACCAGGTTTCTATTGAGTTATGGTCTCAACATACAATGGTCGTCCTGGAACCAATTAATATTGTAACTTGATGGACCACTATATAGATAGAATATAATAAGTACAATTGAATACAGTCAATTTATGCCCAAGATAGTAAAATGTGCATAAACAAGGTTTAGGGATAAAAATAATATATAAAAAAAATGAATATGCCAATAGTAAAAGCAGTGTATATACTTTCTGATATTTATGAATGTCCAGTTGTCCTGTGAAAAAACAATGCTTATGCCGATAGTACATTCCTTTGCATCGTCCTGTAAACAGATACTCCTGTTAATCTGCTAAGAAGATCTACAATTATACTCTTTAGGGAATTTTGCTATGCACCGCTTATCACGAGATCACTAGCCCTGTGAAAGAAAAGGCACACAGTGCCGCTCACCCAACTTCAACATGCACTATGGTGTTGAATGGTCCGCTAAGGCCCTCTTTACATATGTGCTTCGTTCAGCAGCTTTTCCCTTAGGCGCTGTAGAACCATTCATCTGGTGTCTCAAATTGGATAGCAGATGGTAGAACACACTGCATAGGCGCCAGACAGGGTTACACATTTTGCTGCGTTCCTCTGTCCGGCATACACAGTTAATGAATGCAGGATCCTAAGCAACTGGTGCTAACTGATGCACTTTTATCATCAGTTGCCTCAAGTTTAGGCTGGGTTCACTTAAGTGGATGTTGGGCATATGTAAACCCAGCCTAACTCTCCTCAACCTCCATTCTGTTTCCGCCACTGCTGCGATCCCACGGACTGACCATACAGGCTGGCGGATCAGATCATGTGTCTCCAAACTGCTGGAAGGTAACGGGATAAGGGGGCCATATGCTCCAGGTTCTCCTGACCTCGTATTCCATCTTTGTATCCTGTCCTCATATACCATCCTTATATCCCATCCTCATATCCCGTCCTCATATCCCATCCTCATATCCCGACCTCATATCCCAACCTCATATCCTGTTCTTATATCCCCTCCTCATATCATTACCTCAAATACCTTCCTCATATGCAGTCCCCATATCCCATTCCCATATCCCAAACTCATATCCTGTCCCCATATCAAGACCTCAAATCCGACCTCATATCCTGTCCTTATATCCTGTCCTCATATTCTGACCTCATATCCCGTCCACATATCCCATTCACATATCCTTTCCTTATATCTAATCCTCATATCCTGTCCTTAGGTGGGTCTGAGTTGTGATGAACATATTGTAAGCCAAAAATAGAAGAGGGCGTGGCTTTATGGGAGTTGGCATGATTTGCAAGCCAGACCGATACACAAAAAGGGTACAAAATAAAAGGGGTGTGGCTTGAAGGGTGGGCATGTTTTTTCAAGATGGGGCATGGCATGCGGGGAGGGTGTGGCTTGCCAGCCGGATTAGTGTATTCACCAAGGGATGCAGAGCGGAGCTTGTTGAGTAAGGTAACAGAAGTACCATATACTTGCATGGGACTTGAAACAAAAACCCCATCCTTCACATAAAGGATTTGGTTAGGGTTGACTTAACTATCCCATATTTTTATTTGACATATAAGTGACCAAGTGTTATTGAAATACCTCCAGCTGTACCGAAGTTATGCTGGATCATAACATTTCCCATAGACTTGTATAGAACTTTAAACAAAAACCCTGATCCGGGCAAATGGGGATGAGTAAGGGTTAATTTACCTATCCTATGTTTGTAGTTGACATATTGGCCCATATTTATTAATCAGCCTGAAACCCTAATTGTCTGTTTTTCCCACAGCGACCAATCACAGCACAGTTTTCATGTCTTAATGAGCTCTTATAAAGTGAAAGTTGAGCTGTGATTTGTTGCTGTGGGAAAAAACAGACAATTAGGGTTTCAGACTGATTTGAAGAAAAATCGGTAAAAACTTGAAATATGTAATAAATATAATAAATGAGATGGAATAAAATAAATTAAATTAAATCATATAACAATTGATATTCTTTGTTTCCATATGCAGTGTAATAGAAAAATAGATTGTATAGGAAATCATTTAAAAATAAAACAGAAATATGTAATACATGTATGAAATCATGTACGTGTTTGCATGTATTCCAAGACAGTTTTAAACCCGTATTCAATCATCTTGGCCATGTTTTCACAATGGAATTTCTGTGCGGAATTCCGCAGAAGAATTCAGCACCGACCTTCTGCTGCAGCAGAGTCCCATTAATTTAAATGGGATTCTTATGCATTGGGCACACGGCAGAATTTCCATCTGCCACGAAAACGTAGTCCGTAGAAACGAATGTTTTCACAGTTGGGACAACGACCACATCTAGAGAACCCTTTCATGTCTGCAATTATTTTTAGACAACTTGGTTGTCAGCTTATGGATTGTTGGGACCACTTTTAAACTTAAATTAGATGCCCTAGCATAGACTTTCAGAGGTTTTTGGGGTAAATTGTCTCCTTTGGTCCTGCTTTGGTATAGATGTGGCCGATATCTATTAACAATGTGTTCCACTTGTTTGTACTGAGTGTTGTAAGGCAGGATCAACTTAAGGCTCGGTTTCTGCAGGTTTTTTTTTCTGCTGTCTTTTGGAATTCTGCCACTGCAGTTTTTATGCCAAAGCCATAAATGTATTCAAAAAGGCATGGGAAAAATAAAGGAAAGACTTACACTTCTTTCTGTCTGACCACAGTGTTCTCTGCTGACACCTCCGTCCATGTCAGGAACTGTCCGGAGCAGGATAGGTTTTCTATGGGGATTTGCTCCTACTCTGGACAGTTCCTAAAAGGGACAGAGGTGTCAGCAGAGAGCACTGTGGTCAGGCAGAAAGGAAATTCAAAAAGAAAATAATTTCCTGTGGATCATACAGCATCTGATAAGTACTGGAAGGATGGTGATTTTTTTATAGAAATAATTTGCAAATCTGTTTAACTTTCTGGCACCAGTTGATTTAAAAAAAACAATGTTTTCCAGTGCAGTACCCCTTTAACACTGCATCTTTCTCAAACTGGTCAGTTAAATGGGCACTCTCATTAAAACTACTTTTTGCTATTGCACTCCTTATGGTAAATAAAAAATCTTTCTAATGTAACTTGTTTAAAAATAAAAAATAAAAATAAAAAAAAGTTTTCTATATTTTATTTGAGTTTAAAAAACCTGCCACTAGGTGTCTCCTTACTCGACTATAGCCCATTTTCCCTCATGTTTTGCACAGACTTTGAACTCCTGCTTGCCTGGCAGAAATCCAAAATAAGGAAATGCTGAGGGGGGGGGGGGGGGGTGTAGCCTTATCCAATCAGAGTTCCTCTCATACACTTAACTGTTCTGGGCTGTGTGTAGCAGAGTGAGGGAGGAAGTTCTCCCCTGTATGGCTTCAGATGATGTCACCCCTGCTGGGGAACGCCCCTTCCCAGTCTGTGAATCTGAGACTGAGCAGAAAATACAAGGCATTATAAAGGTAGAAAACAAACAAAATAATAAAAATAAAGGCAGGGGGGGGTTTATCATGATGGGGGAAGTGAACTGGGAGGACAATAACATTTAAGAAGGTCATGAGAGGTACTCTTTAAGGTACAACTGACCATTACTTTATCCAGGCTACTGAGGAAGGGGTTCTGAAAGTCTTAAAACCCACATATAGATTGTTTAAGCCTAGCTACAAGCTTTTTTCATACATTGCTACGCAGGAGATACAAAAACAAAATTCCCGTTCTTATCAAAATCAGTTGTTCATTCAACAGGACTCTGGGGCCCACTACCTTCAAGCAGTTTAGAGCAGTGGCTGCACATGGAGTTTGAGGAAAGTTAGCGGATCATTTAAGTTAGTGGACCATTTAAGTTAGCGGACCATTTAAGTTAGCGGACCATTTAAGTTAGCGGACCATTTAAGTTAGCGGACCATTTAAGTTAGCGGACCATTTAACTCCATACTGCATGCTGAAAGAGTACAAGCGGTACTGTGTGACTTTACAGGACTATTGATCTCAAAATAGGCGGTGCATCGATCTTCTTTGCACAGTACCATTAGTATAATTTGTATTATTCTTATCCCTGTCTGTCTTTTTCTTAGTCCTTGTTTATGTGCAACTTACTATCTGTGGTATAAATTCACTGTATGACATTTTATAATATCATATATCATATAATTTATAAACATTTTTATTCCATCTACATTTATATAGTTCTGGGCATGCACAAGGGTCCTGTGCTACACCCTTACACCCACACACACATATATATATATATATATATATACTTTATATATAATCTATTGTTTCTCTATATTGTAAACCTAGAGCGCCATTATTACTGCATTATGTCTAGCCTAAGCAGTTTTAAAGGGGTACTCCCACCCTAGACCTCTTATCCCCTATCCAACGGATAGGGGATAAGATGTCTGATCGCGGGAGTCCCGCCGCTGGGGACCCCCGCATTGTTGCATGCGGCACCCTCCTGTGTTCTCACCGGAACCGCTGGAGGGTCTGAGTCGTGACTCCGGGAACGGAAGTCCGTGACGTCAGGACTCCGCCCGGCCGTCACGCCCCCTCCCATAGACTTGCATTGAGGGGACGGGCATGACGTCACACGGGGGTGGAGTCCTGATGTCACGGACTTCAGTTCCCGGATCCGCGACTCAGACCCTCCAGCGGTTCCGGTGAGAACACAGGTGGGTGCCGGATATAATAATGCGGGGGTCCCCAGTGGCGGGACCCCCGCGATCAGACAAATCTTATCCCCTATCCTTTGGATAGGGGATAAGATGTCCAGGGTTGGAGTTCCCCCTTAACAGGGATAGATATATGCTTTGCAACAAATGTACATATATATATATATATATATATATATATATATATAGCCTCTCCTCATGACGTCAGTTGTATGTATAGATAGATATATATAGATAGACAAAGTAGATTGACCTAGACTCTATTAACCTCCAATACATATTTATTCAGGAATTACATCATATTTTATCTTAGTAAAGTAAAGATTTCTATAGATTTTATTGGGTCACGAAAATGTTTATTAAGTCTATTATGTCTATTTTATTGGGTCACTACTGTACTATTAAGTTTTTACTGCTGCCTTTTCTGTATCTTGAAAGGCCCTTTTATATTAAGACTAAATTCCATAGGTTGGACAGAATGTTATTTTTAGATCAGAATTTGCATTGTGAGCTATAAATGCGTAGAACAAAAATTCATGGATAATCCGGGTTATATTATCTCTGATTTGAATTCATGTATTCTTCATGTACTTTCTTGAGATAGTTTGGGGCTGATGCACCAAAACATGACTAGAAAATTAGAGATGTTTCTCAAACACATTTGAAATAAAGGCACACTGCAGACAAAGTGGATACACTTATGTCTAGTAGAGACTCTAAGGGGTGGGTCATGAGTAGAATTCTCTCTCTGGAGTACTTTGAATTCCTGTGTCATAAACTACCACCTCAGATTCCGTGCTAACACCATGCATCAGTTATGCTGGGAGTGTTCCTATAAAGTTATATTATAGAATCTCTTAAGCAGACAACCCATATAAGTAAAAAAAAAACTAAAGTGAAATCTCATTGAAATGACCACCAAAAATAGAATACAGTGAAACCTCTTTAAAGGACATCTGCAGCATGATTAACACTTATCCCCTATCCACAGGATAGGGGATAAGTGTTTGATCGCGGGGGGCCCGACCGCTGGGACCCCCTGTGATCTGTTGTACGGGGCCGTGGCTGTCCCGTGCAGGGGGCGTGCCGGACGCAGCATGACGTTGCGGCCGGCACGCCTCCTCCATACATCTCTATGGGAGACGCGGGGAGGCAGCGTTCGTGCCTCCCTGTCTCCCCCATAGAACTGTATGGGGACGGGGAGGAGACGGGGCGTCATCGTCGACCTCTAATGGCGGTGCCGCGCTAATGGCGGTGCCCCGTTAGGATGATCGGGGGGGGGGGGGGGGTCCCAGCGGTCGGACCCCCCGCGATCAAACACTTATCCCCTATCCTGTGGTTCTTGTCAAAGAGGTGGTCTTTTGGAGAGGTTTCAATGCAATTGTCGAGTGGGTAAGCACATTTAAGATGGCACCCTGTAAAATAAATGTCAGGCACAAATAATTTATTTTACTGTCCCTATTTATATCTATCTATTCAGTAGATACAACACATTTGTCTTCATTTGCCTTGAAGAACAGATACTTAGACACTTTTTTTTCTCTCTCATTCACCAGCAGTGACTGAGTTAAGTATCTTCTTCCAAACTCATTCCAGTCTGTTTGGTAATGTGAGCAGAGGGAACAGTAAGAACTAAATCAAAGACTGTTCCTTCCAAGCAATCCTGTGTACTTAAAGGGGTACTTCAAACATTTATTTTTAATCAACTGGTGCCAGGAAGTTAAACTGATTTGTAAATTACTTCTATTAAAAAATCTTAATGCTTCCAGTACTTATCAGCTGCTATATGCTTCACAGGAAGTTCTTTTCTTTTTGAATTTCCTTTCTGTCTGACCACAGTGCTCTCTGATGACACCTCTGTCCATGTTATGAACTGTCCGGAGCAGGATAGATTTGCTATGGGAATTTGCTCCTACTCTGGACAGTTCTTAAAATGGACAGAGGTGTCAGCAGAGAGAAAGGAAATTCAAAAAGATGAGAACTTCCTCTGTAGTATACAGCAGCTGGTAAGTACTGAAAGGATTACAATTTTTAATTAGAAGTAATTTACAAATCTATTCAACTTTCTGGCACCAGTTGATTAAAAAATAATGTTTTCCAGTGGAGTACTCATTTAATGCATGTCTCTTGCATACAACTTTCTTTTCTTCCTTTTTTCATTTCTCTGCTTTACTGTAAGCAAAACGGAAGAAGTACTTCTAGGTGAGCAGGTAACTTCCCTTAAAAGCGGATTCAGCTTGGATCCAGGAAACCAACCATTTGTATTCTTGGAAAACTGCAATGCTTTGCACAGGAATGACTCAACCACACCACATTCTTCTTTTCTAATAGTCTGCACCCAGTGGCCTTCTAGAAGTGGTCATGCTAAGGGTCTATTCACACGGCAGAATTACCGCTTGCGGAGTTCCGCTTGCAGAATTCCACCTCAAATTAAAGCCCATAGACTCCTGCGGGATTCCGCACTCCCGTTCATCCCAGGTGTCATCAGAGAGGACTTCGACAGAAAAGAACAACCTTAACTTCAGAAGCTCATAAGTACTGAAAGGATTAAGATTTTTTAGAAGTAATTAACAAATCTGTTTAACATTCTGGAGCCAGTTGATATATAAAAAAAAGTTTTTTCCTGGATAACCCCTTTAAAATACACAATACCACAATGGCCTCCATAATTCTTAAAGGAGTACTCTGGTGCAGAGTATTCCTTCTCCGTCCTGCCCGGGCTGCAAAATAAATGAAAATAAACCATCTCTCACCTCCCTGGGTTCCCGTGGAGCGCCACTACAGCTGATCGGTCCTCTGGTCCATCCTCTTCATACTTCCGGGTGTAACGAAGCATCACATGGCGCTCAGCCTATCGCCGGCCGAGGCGGAACATTGCGGCGGCCGGCGATAGGCTGAGCGCCATGTGACGCTTCGTTACACCCGGAAGTATGAAGAAGATGGACCGGAGGACCGATCAGCTGTAGTGGCACTCCGCAGGACCCCATGGAGGTGAGAGATGGTTTATTTTCAGTTATTTTGCAGCCCGGGCAGGACAGAGCAGGAGTACTCTGCACCAGAGTACTCCTTTAAATGAAAGAAGTTTGAATAACTAGTATTCTTCCTAGAGCTGTATGTTCCACCAAAGTAATTGAGGGAGAAAGGCCTTGGTAAGAAAGGTGACCAAGAACCCAATGGCCACTCTTGGTGACCTCCAAAGATCCTGTGTGCAGATAGGGGATACTTCCAGAAGGTCAACCATTATTCATCACCTGCTCGATACCATCCCTACAGTGAAGCATGGTGGTGGTGGTGGGGGGGGGGGGGGGCATCATGTAGAGGTATTTTTCATCAACTGGGACAGGGATAATGGTATAGGTTGAGGGAAAGCTGAATGGAGCAAAGTAGATACCTCAGCCTGGGCCGAAAATTCACCTTTAAACAAGACTGTGACAATAACCACACAGCCAAGACAACACAGGAGTGGTTTGAACTCCACATGAACCCGGACTTGAACCCAATCAAACATCTCTGGAGAGACCTATAAAAATGGTTTTCACCGATGGTCCTCATCCAACCTGACAGAGCTTGAGAGGATATACAGAGAAGAAGGACAAAAAGTGACGTCACTGAAGCCTGCAAGAGCTGTGCCTTGCCATGCCCCGCACGCACTTCCTGAGTTTGGTCTCCTGCCAGGCCGGGGGGAGACCAAACTAACTATTTGACTTGCGGCAGGGAACAGAACAGAGCCACCTAGTGGCCGTTTTTTTCAATCACATTAAAAACATATAAAGGTTGAGAATTTTAACAGCAAGTAAATAGCAAAGTGTCTTATAATTACATAAGGAACAATATAACAGTTTAGTTTAGTAACAGGTACTCTTTAAGTACTGAGAAAAGGGTCTGAATAGTTAAAGGGGTTATTCAGAGATTTTGTAATTTTGTCCACTCTGCTTGTGCTGCAACAACAAAAATAATAAACTTTACCTTACCTATCTTTCTTACCGCCGATATCGGTCTCCAGTCCTTTGGCCCTGGTCTCCTTCCTATTTCTGGGGTTCGACACGTCAGACTATGGTCAGCTAATCGCCAGCTGCAGCGGCAGTGTCATGAAGGACCCGGGCACCAGGAAGAAGGCCAGGCCCATTATATTACACTGCTGTTCAGCGTATGACTGGCCGAGGCAAAACATTGCTGCGACCAGTCCTCAAAAGCCAGAGAAAGAGTAATTTTTCCAATGTGTTGTGTTTTTTTTAATTTAATTTTAAGAATTAGTAGTGGAAGCCGTCTTATAGATGCAATCCATTACTAAGACAGGGCTTAGCATTAGTCCCAAAAACAGCTAGCGCTAACCTCTAAATATTAACCTGGTACCCAACGCCACAGGGGTACCAGGAAGAGCCGGTACCAACAGGCCTGAAGTATAACAAAAATGGTGCTCCAGGGCTTAGGTGGTAAAAGGCTGGTGTTATTTAGGCTGGGGAGTGCCAGTAACAATGGTCCTCGCCCACCCTGGTAACATCAGGCTGTTGCTGCTTGGTTGATATCTGGCTGAGAATTAAAATAAGGTTGAATCCTATGCGTTTTTTTTTAAATGTATTTATGTATGGAAAAAATTGCTAGGGTTCCCTATATTTCATTCTCAGCCAGATAACAACCAAGTAGCAACAGCTTGACATTACCAGGGTGGGCACGGACCATTTACTGGCCCTCCCCAGCCTAAATAGTACCAGCTTGTTACCGCCTAGGCCCAGAAGCGCAATTTTTTATACTTCAGGCCTGTTGGTATCGGCTCTTCCCAATACCCCTTTGGTGGGTACCGGGGTAATGTTTGGGTCTTACTCTAAGCCCCGGCTTGGTAATGGATTCTATCTACAAAGATAGCTTCCACTACTAAGCCTGAAAGAAAAGAAAAAAAAAGGACACATTGAAAAAATATTTTTTTTTAGCAAAGCACTCCCCCACAGCCCTTGTTAGCCATTTTATTAAAGATTAAAAGGAAAAAAAATGCAGTTCATCGCTGTAGTCCATGGAATCCGAAACGAGAAGAAAAAAAGAAACAAAAAATGGGTTAGTACATTTTTGGCACTCTCAGCTGAAGAGAGCGCCCATAATGCAATGTCTTATCAAACAGGGAGCCGCCAATTGTTGCAAAACTACACCTCCCCGCATGCCCAGGCAGCCAAATCAGTGTTAAAGGGGTGCCAGAAAGGTGCCAACTGGTGCCAGAAAGTTAAACAGATTTGCAAATGACTTCTATTAAAGAATCTTAATCCTACCAGTTCTTATCAGTTTCTGAAGTTGAGTTGTTCTTTTCTGTATGACAACATTGCTCTCTGCTGACACCTCTGTCTGTCTCAGGAACTGTCCAGAGAAGGAGCAAATCCCCATAACAAACCTCTCCTGCTCCGGACAGTTCCCGAGACAGACAGAGGTGTCAGCAGAGAGCACTGTTGTCAGACAGAAAAGAACAACTCAACTGATAAGTACTGGTAGGATTAAGATTTTTTAATAGAAGTCATTTACAATTCTGTTTAACTTTTTGGAGCCAGTTGATTTGAAAAAAAAAATTGTTTTTCGCTGGAGTACCCCTTTAACCCCTACAGGACCCATGACGTAACTGTACGTCCCGACACCCTGGGTCTTAAGGACCAAGGACGTACATTTACGTCATGGGCAGTTCTGGTCCCCGCCGTGCGCCGGGCGGGGATCGGAGCAGGATGCCTGCTGAAATCATTCAGCAGGCATCCCGTGCAAATGCCCAGGGGGGTCATCATACCCCCCCATGTCGGCGATCGCGGCAAATCGCAAGTGAATTCACACTTGCGATTTACGCGATTCCGGGTCATTACGGGTCTATAGTGACCCGGTGACCCGGAATACTCAGAAGAGATGGGGTTACAAATTTGGGGGGTCTTTTCTGCTATTAACCTTTGCAAAAATGAGAAATTTGGGGGGGAAACACATTTTAGTGAAAATTATATATTTTTTTTTTTACATATGCAAAAGTCGTGAAACACCTGTGGGGTATTAATGCTCACTTAATTCCTTGTTACGTTCCTCAAGGGTTCTACTTTCCAAAATGGTATGGCATGTGTTTTTTTTTTTGCTGTTCTGGCACTATAGGGGCTTCCTAAATGCGACATGCCCCCCGAGCAAAATTTGCTCTCAAAAAGCCAAATATGACTCCTTCTCTTCTGAGCATTGTAGTTCGCCCATAGTGCACTTCAGGTCAACTTATAGGGTACCTCCATACTCAGAAGAGATGGGGTTACAAATTTTGGGGGGTATTTTCTGCTATTAACCCTTGCAAAAATGTGAAATTTGGGGGGAAACACATTTTAGTGAAAATATATATATTTTTTTTTACATATGCAAAAGTCGTGAAACACCTGTGGGGTATTAATGCTCACTTAATTCCTTGTTACGTTCCTCAAGGGTTCTAGTTTCCAAAATGGTATGGCATGTGTTTTTTTTTTTTGCTGTTCTGGCACCATAGGGGCTTCCTAAATGCAACATGCCCCCCAAAAACCATTTCAGAAAAACGTACTCTCCAAAATCCCCTTGTCGCTCCTTCGCTTCAGAGCCATCTACTGCACCCGCCGAACAATTTACATAGACATATGAGGTATGTTCTTACTCGAGAGAAATTGGGCTACAAACATAAGTATAAATTTTCTCCTTTTACCCCTTGTAAAAATCTAAAAATTGGGTCTACAAGAACCTGCGAGTGTAAAAAATGAAGATTGTGAATTTTCTCCTTCACTTTGCTGCTATTCCTGTGAAACACCTAAAGGGTTAAAACGCTGACTGAATGTCATTTTGAATACTTTGGGGGGTGCAGTTTTAAATAATGGGGTCATTTGTGGGGTATTTCTAATATGAAGACCCTTCAAATCCACTTCAAACCTGAACTGGTCCCTGAAAAATAGTGAGTTTGAAAATTTTGTGAAAAATTGGAAAACTGCTGCTGAACTTTGAAGCCCTCTGGTGTCTTCCAAAAGTAAAAACACGTCAATTTTATGATGCAAACATAAAGTAGACATATTGTGTATGTGAATCAAAACATTTTTTATTTGGAATATCCATTTTCCTTGCAAGTAGAGAGCTTCAAAGTTAGAAAAGTAGAATATGTCACGAAAAAACTATCTCGGAATCAGAATGATAACTAAAAGCATCCCAGAGTTATTAATGTTTAAAGTGACAGTGGTCAGATGTGCAAAAAACGCTCTGGTCCTAAGGTGTAAAATGGCCTGGTCCTTAACGGGTTAATCAGTAACCCCTGCCTTATTAGCTTATATCAGCAGGTTAGTTTTTCTTTAATAAAATTCTCCCATTAAAAACACCAAAATAAAAACACAACAATGTAGAAAGAAATTGATTTAAATTTTTTATTCTTAAACATTTGTAAAAGAAAAAAAAAAAAAAAAAAGAAAAAAAAAAATTTAGAACATACAGCAAATGTTTATTAGATTAAAATCACAAATGTTCTCTTTACTCTCATCCCAGTGTTTCATCTAACAGTGTTTCCCAAGCAAAGTCCTCAAAAGAGTGCATATTTTTTTGGATTTTTAGGATTTCCTTTAGAGGTGATATAATTCTGGTCAGTGCGTCAGGTATCAGCACAATTATATCATGTGTGAAAGACTAAGGAAATCCTGAAAACATGACCTGTTGGGGGGTCTTGAGGAACCCGCTTGGGAAACACTGATCTAATAGAACAAGTTACCAGGTTTGAGGAGTGAATATCTATACACTGTATTTTTATCAGACTGTGGCCAGGAGGAATCCGAATACTTCATTGTCAGAACTAGAGACCAAAGTAATAAATAATAGAATCTCGTTCATTGTTTTTGCATTATACATAGTAAGTTAAGAGATAATTAAAAGTGGTGATCCGGGGTTGGAAAAACATGGCTCATTTCTTCTAAAAAAACAAAAAAACAGTGCCACATATGTGGACAGGCTGTATGTGGCATTACAGCACAGCAGCATGAATTGCATTTAAGCTGGGCTGCACTACTAGTCATAACCCAAAGACCGGTGTGGTGCTGTTTATGGGAAAAGCCAGCTACAGTATGTTTTCTTATTTCTCTATAACCCATTTAAAATCAGAGGCATCCTACAGTATTATTGAATGTGAGGTGAGGTGAACTGTATGCATTTTACTGGTTCAGAAAATCCAGGTCATTACGGCTGAAGTCCAAACAGCAGGACGAATTGGTCAATTCAATCAGGGTGCCCATCAAATAAAATGGGATTGTCCAAAGTGGAAAGCTACACAACTCGGAGAATGGTAACTGACTGTTCTGAAACCTCAACACTATTGTCCATAGTCTTTGACTGGTATTACAACTTTGCCTTTAGTTACTTAAAGGGGTACTCCGCACCTAGACATCTTATCCCTTATCCAAAGGATAAGGGATAAGATGTCTGATCATGGGGTCCAACGGGTGCAGCGCCGGAAGCTCGTGATGTCATGGCAGAGCCCCGCTCTTGACGTCATGGCCATGCCCCCTCAATGCAAGTCTATGGGAGGGGGCTTGACTGCCGTCACGCCCTCTCCCATAGACTTGCCTTGGGGGGCGTGGCTGTGACGTCACAAGTGGGGTGTGGCCGTAACGTCACGAGCCTCTGCCCCGCGTCGCCAGTCATCGAAGTTTGCTCTGTGCACCGGATGTCTGGGGTGCCTTTGGATAGGGGATGTCTAGGGGCGGAGTACCCCTTTAAAGATTGCGATTCAAGATAAAGTAGATAGGCTCTGTTTCCAGAAAAAAAACAATAAACAATAAATAACATTGTTTAATCTTAAGGCCCCATTCACACTGCAGAGATTTCCTCCGGCAATCCGCCTTGCAGCACCTTCCCATTAATTTCAATGAGAATTTTGCTGCTTAGTTCACACGTCGGAAGTTCTATAGTGGAACCTTCGACAAGGAATTGAATTCCAGCAGAATATTGAACGCGTCCGTCAAAGGTACGGTGCTTATGCTTGCAGCAAATGGGCATGGACATAAGCGCCGATTCCGAATCATATTGAACAGCGCAAATCCACTAAAGAATTCAGCGAGGAAAATTTTCTTGCTGAATTCTGTCACTGTGAATATTTTCTGCTGCAGAAATGCTGCAGTGTGCACAATGTAGCAGAATCCCATTGAAGAAAGTGGCAGTTTTCCCAAAAAACTGCTGAAGTTGACACCAGTTTTAAAAACAGCTCAGGCAAGATGGCTGGCCCTATAACAATGTATAAAAAATGGGAAAACAATTAACAATCAGGAAATAGAAACATGGGAACAAAGGTAAGTAAAGTAAAATAAATATCTAAATGATTCATTCACGTTAAATCTGTCATCTGAGCTCCCACAATGAAGAAGAAATCAGAATAGTGAATGTAGTTCTGGATATTATTCAAGTATAAAACGTTTCCATGGAAAAACATTGATTCCATATCATGTATTTTGATCATTGCTCCTTTATACATAGAAGCAGCAGCTGTCATTGGGTTAAAGTCAGATGCCACCGAGCAATTCAGTACGAAAGAGACTTACGCTGGTGCCACTAAATTTAATCAAGGTAATGACATTCTTCACCAGCGTCTTGTTTTCCTTTCCCTTCCTTATAAAGAGTCATTGTTTTATGATTTTGACTGAAGACAGAACTAAGTGGATCTTAATCCCGTTATTTATATACCCTTTCTCCAACTAAACGCTCTGGCATTTTCATATTTTGTTTAACAATTTCCTCTGGCTTTACACAAAATACTCCATGTTATGTAAAAACATCCTCACACTGGTCGCCTTTTACTCTAAATGTTTAAGTTTCTCAATATCCACCTTCTGGGTTTTTTCTAATTGTATCTGCAGGCCCATAACCTTAAAGGGGTACTCTGCCCCTAGACATCTTATCCCCTTTCCAAAGGATAGGGGATAAGATGTCTGATCCCTGCCGCTGGGAATCTCCGCTATCTCTCTGCTGCACCCGGCACTCGTTTAGGGCATCGGGTGTAGTGCCGGAGGCTTGTGACATCACGGACACCTCAATGCAAGTCTATGGGAGGGGGCATAATGACCGTCACGCCCCCTCCCATAAACTTGCATTGCGGGAGCGTGGCCATGACGTCATGAGTGGGGCATGGTGACAAGCCTCCGGCCTGCATTGCCAGTCATCCGGGACGGAGCAAAATTTTCTCCGTGCCCTGGACAGATGTCTGGGGTGCTGCAGCCGAGGTCGTGGGGGTCCCGGATCAGACATCTTATCCCCAATCCTTTGGATAGGGTATAAGATGTCTAGGGACGGAGTACCCCTTTAAGACGGACTTTGTCTTATTGGATAAAGATCTCAAAATCTTTAAGAGAAATAAAGTTATATCATCAAATTGTGTTTGCCTCTACCCACCACTAGGAGGAGCTCACTGCATACAGTTTATCAATAGAAATAATAGATTAAACTTTATGCAGTAAATAAGGATTGCTTACAATGAATGAGGCTGAAATACAATACTGCATACAGTGAATGGATACGAGTGGTGCTGTTTATGAGAAAGGCAGCAATATTTTTGAAATGTCACACAATCTTTAAGTACTGGGGTGAATCAGCCAGACTAATTTCCTCATCCCTAATGCTCACCTATCACCCTTTATTGTTTAAGACACTGCAAAGTGATATTTACCATATTCATAACTTACAAAGTTGATCAAGGAAACATACAGTATGTTCAATGAATTTCACTAATAAAATACAACTGCCATATATACACAACTTGTCAACAAAGTCTTTGTATTTCAAGATCCAGAACAGCCCAACAAGCAGCACTGGATATGTGCAAAGTTGAATTCTTATAGTTTTTTCGTACTGTTTCTTCAGGGCCGTAAACACTAAGCTGTCCTTTATAGCTTATGGTCTCGTATGCACCATCGGTTTATTGGTCAACACATCTTCCTCCTCAGAACTGTAGGCATGATTTCTAGAGTTATAAGAGAAGAATTGAGATTTTGTGACCGAAGGTATATCGAGCAGATCAAAAGAATCACTGGAGAGAAAACTGTCATCGCTGATGACACTTGATGGTCGACTTGGACTCTTTGGTGGATCTGCATTGGGTATTACTAAATCTTCCATCGAGTCTGAAAGCCGTATAGCCGAGCAATCACTGGGAAGGTCTAAGCTGGTGGAGAACCGTCCGTTCTTTTTCAGAATGCCTTTTTTCCTTTTTGAATGCTTGTCAGACTTTGCTTTTTCTTCAGGTACTGTGAGGTAGGTCTTCTGAATTTCTGAGGATGTTAACCTCTCTGGGGAGGAAGAATAACCCGATTCCCTCTCACATGTTTTTTTTAGGATCCCTTTTTTCGGCATACTGAAAGTGCATTCAATATTAACTGACTTGTGGGACTCGTAGGTGGATGTGGTTTGTGCTTCTCTGCTGAGCTCCAAGCGATTTCCAGACAGGTTCTCTGAAAAAGTAGAGTTTAAAAAAGAACTGTCAAAACTGCTCCTTTTCTTCAAGATCCCTTTAGGTTTCTGTCTGGGAACAATAAGTTCATGCTCCTGCTGAGAGTGATTGATGTCGTTCTCCTTTTTGGACTTTCTCAGGCAGACTTCATATTCATCATCTTCCCTTTGCTGGGCTTTGCAGTGTTCTTTCTTTGCTCCTTTAAAACTTGGTGTGTTCTGACACTCAATATACCGGGCCAACAATGGAGATTGGCATTCCGCTACCAGGTCACAGTCACAGACTACAGTGTCGTAGCCCCAATTAACCCACCAGTGATTGGCAATGTCTTCAATGGTAGCTCTTCTGGCTGGATTTACTGTTAGCATCCAGTCAATGAGTCCACAGGCTCCTATATAGAAAAGACAATGGTTATAGTTAATTGCTTCATTCTGGAGTAGAAAGAGTGCATTAAGTTTTCTTATTTTAAAGGAAAACTCCAAGTCATATATTGGAGAAAAAAGCTGATGTGGAAAGATGGAAAAGCCGGCAGGGGTTCCTTTTCTTCCAATGAAAAACCCGACTTCAGCTGGTGGAGCTTCCCGGACGAGATGACACGGTAGTCATAAAAAGTACAGGCAGATACAGACAACGTGTTTCGGAGGGGCTCCCTCCTTCATTAGGTCTAGACCTGACAAAGGAGGGAGCCCCTCCAAAACGCATTGTCTGTATCTGCCTGTACTTTTTATGACTACCAATAAAAAGTACCCTAATCCTACACTTTGACTCCTGTATCATCTCGTCCGGGAAGCGCCACCAGCTGAAGTCGGTTTTTTCATTGGAAGAAAAGGAACCCCTGCCGGGTATTCCATCTTTCCACATTTGTTTTTTTCTGCATTCTACACAGTCCTGGATGGGACTGGCGTCCGGCTTCTCCCGACACATCACAGCAGAGACCTGCTAAAACGATTTTCAGTGTTGTGCCTGCATTGTGCAACCTACAAAGGTGAGCAGGTCCATTAATACTCTTTGCACTACTACTATATGCTATATCTCGGATAATCGGTACCATAAAGCGTCAATTCTATCCTTTTTTTCTGCACTATTCTCAGTCATATATTGGGGCAGATTTCCTATAATTATCTAACCCTTAGGGCTGGTTCATATCTATACCACAACAGTAAGCCAGGAGATACTCTTAAATGGTACCTGAATGTTGGCTGAGGTATGCCCATAGACTTCCATTATGCCAACATTGTCAAAAGTAGCTATGCTCATGTTGTGATTTTGTGCCACAAAAAATAGTTTGTAAATGCATACTTTTCTTTTTCCCATGGAAGATGAAAAGTGACGTATGGTCTGGTATAGGTCTAAGTGTTAGGTCTAGATGTTTAAAACATATCTTGTTTTGTTTTTTTTGCTGTTTTTACAGATAAAAAGTATGTTTAAAACATATACAATATGCCACAAAAATGTATATACGATAAAAACGTCTGCAACACTGCGCCAAATTTGACTTGCAGCGGTACATTCATTTGTGTTATACCATAAACATATATGTGTGGTACAGATGTCAACTTACATTATATTAGAGTGAAAGCTTAGTCTGGCAGTCTAATGCCATGTTCACACACAGCATTTTGGGGCCATTTTTGAGCTGTAAAATGCTAAAAAGACAGAAAAAAAAAACTGCTGTTTTTTTTTCAACCAGTTTTTGATTTTAGTTTGGTTTTTGTTTCAGTCATTAATGGCCCAAACATTATGGGGGAGATTTATCAAAACTTGTCCAGAGGAAAAGTTGCCCAGTTGCCCATAGCAACCAATCAGATCGCTTCTTTTTATTTTTCACAGGCCTTTCTAAAAATGAAAGGAGCGATCTGATTGGTTGCCATGGACAACTGCACCACTCTTCCTCTGCACAGGTTTTGATAAATCTTCCCCAATGTATGTTGCCCAATGCTGGGTGCACACAGTATTTTCAGCCTTATTTTCTACTATCTTATTCGGTCATTTTTGTTTCCATGTAGTTTTTCAGCAGTTTTTTTTTTTTGCATAAGGCTATGTTCCCAGCCACAAACAGTCACAAATACTTTTTGTGAACAAAGCCTTAGAATGGATCAGATTTACCACAGTGGCTCATGCTTTTTGTTAAATTTGGTACATTTTTAGTCAATCTAGTCTAAAAATAACTATTAGTTGGCTTAAATTATGCCAGAATCTTGTACCACAATTCTTGTAGAATTTTGCACACATTTTATGCCAAACCCCTTTATCGAAGCCATGTCTCTTTGTTGGATTCCGTTTTAAAAGTGTCTAAAACACATAATAAAAATAATTTCCTGTGTAGCATACAGCAGCTAATAAGTACTGGAATGATTAAGATTTTAATAGAAATAATTTACAAATCTGATTAACTTTCTGGCACCAGTTGATTTAAAAAAAAAAAAAAGTTTTCCACCAGAATACCCCTTTAACCCCTTAAGGACTCAGCCCATTTTGGCCTTAAGGACTCAGACAATTTAATTTTTACGTTTTCATTTTTTCCTCCTCGCCTTCTAAAAATCATAACTCTTTTATATTTTCATCCACAGACTAGTATAAGGGCTTGTTTTTTGCGCGACCAGTTGTCCTTTGTAATGACATCACTCATTATATCATAAAATGTATGGCGCAACCAAAAAACACTATTTTTGTGGGGAAATTAAAACGAAAAACGCAATTTTGCTAATTTTGGAAGGTTTTGTTTTCACGCCGTACAATTTATGGTAAAAATGGCATGTGTTCTTTATTCTAAGGGTCAATACGATTAAAATGATACCCATTATTACGTACTTTTATATTATTGTTGCGCTTAAAAAAAATCACAAACTTTTTAACCAAATTAGTACGTTTATAATCCCTTTATTTTGATGACCTATAACTTTTTTATTTTTCCGTATAAGTGGCAGTATGGGGGCTCATTTTTTGTGCCATGATCTGTACTTTTTTTTGATACCACATTTGCATATAAAAAACTTTTAATACATTTTTTATAATTTTTTTTTAATAAAATGTATTAAAAAAGTAGGAATTTTACTTTTTTATTTTTTTTCGTTCACACCGTTCACCGTACGGGATCATTAACATTTTATTTTAATAGTTCGGACATTTACGCATGCGGCGATACCAAATATGTCTATAAAAAATGTTTTTTACGCTTTTTGGGGGTAAAATAGGAAAAAACGAACGTTTTACTTTTTTATTGGGGGAGGGGATTTTTCACTTTTTTTTACTTTTACTTTTACATTTTTTTACATTTTTTTTTACACTTGAATAGTCCCCATAGGGGACTATTCATAGCAATACCATGATTGCTAATACTGATCTGTTCTATGTATAGGACATAGAACAGATCAGTATTATCGGTCATCTCCTGCTCTGGTCTGCTCGATCACAGACCAGAGCAGGAGACGCCGGGAGCCGCACGGAGGAAGGAGAGGGGACCTCCGTGCGGCGTTATGAATGATCGGATCCCCGCAGCAGCGCTGCGGGCGATCCGATCGTTCATTTAAATCGCGAACTGCCGCAGATGCCGGGATCTGTATTGATCCCGGCACCTGAGGGGTTAATGGCGGACACCCGCGAGATCGCGGGCGTCGGCCATTGCCGGCGGGTCCCTGGCTGCGATCAGCAGCCGGGATCAGCCGCGCATGACACGGGCATCGCTCCGATGCCCGCGGTTATGCTTAGGACGTAAATGTACGTCCTGGTGCGTTAAGTACCACCTCACCAGGACGTACATTTACGTCCTGCGTCCTTAAGGGGTTAAACACGTGTCAGATCAACTGGTGCCAAAAAGTTTAAGATTTGTAAATTACTTCTTGGCGTAGACAGAGATGAGAACAGAGAGCACTGTGGTCAGACAGAAAAGAACTACACAACTTCCTCTGTGGTATATAGCAGTGGATAAGTACTGGAAGGATTAAGATTTTTACATAGAAGTAATTTACAAATCTGTTTAACTTTCTGGCACCAGTTGAATAGAAAAAAATTGTGTTCCACCGGAGTACCCCTTTAAAGTAATTTAGTGTACATTGAAATCTGCAGCATAAAATCTGCAGCTTCAAATCCTGAGCATCAAATAGGCACAGGATACTGTATGCGTTAATAAACCCTTAAAGGGTACCTCTCATCAAAAAAACTTTTGATATATTATAGATTAATGTATGCAGAATAACTTCACAATTGCATGTTATTAGAAAATATGCTTCTTTCTAATTAATTTTCCACTTTGAAGAAATGACCACTAGGGGTCTCCCTACCAGTCCTGGCAGCAAGCATATCAGACTGATGCTGGAGTCCTAAACACTATGAGCTGCCAGTCTGCTTTGTTCACAAAGGAGAACACTCAGAGCTGCCAGCCTGCTTTGTTCACAGTCTGTTTGGCTGTGAACAAAGCAGGCTGGCAGCTCTGAGTGTTTAGGACTCCAGCATGAGTCAGAAATGCTTGCTGACAGGACTGATCGGGAAAAATACAATAGAAAGAAGCATATTTTTCATTAACATGCTATTGGAAAGGTATTCAACATTCATTAATCTAAAATATATCAAAAGTTTATTTGATGAGAGGTACCCTTTAAAATTCTATATTTTATAATGGTCATATTAAAAAGAAGAGAGAATGGAACTGACCTGACAGATGAGGAGGCTGTCTATATAGTCCGCTGCCAATCTGTTCTGCCAGCGTCTTATAGTTGCTGTTATCAAATGGCATGCTCCCATAGATCAGTGCATAAAGCAGCACCCCAAGAGCCCAGCAATCTACCTGTGAAGGAAAAGATAGATATTATGATGAGCACTAATGCGGATAATTCAGATAATTCACCCAGAGACTGAATAATAATAATGATAATTCACTACAGAGACTGAAGTTTGATAATAAAATGAAAGCAAAGAATATGGTATTTCTTTGCACAGCTTCAAGGCTCCTACAATGTCACAGAGCACAGCTGAAGTCTGTTTAAAGGGGTACTCTGGTTGAAAACTTTTTTTTTTTTTTTTAAATCAACCGGTGCCAGAAAGTTAAGCAGATTTGTAAATTACTCCTATTAAAAAATCTTAATCCTCCCAGTACTTATTAGCTGCTGAAAACTACAGAGGAAATTCTTTTCTTTTTGGAACACAGAGCTCTCTGCTGAATCACGAGCACAGTGCTCTCTGCTGACATCTCTGTCCATTTTAGGAACTGAGCAGAGCAGCATATGTTTGCTATGGGGATTTTCTCCTACTCTGGACAGAGATGTCAGCAGAGAGCACTGTGTTCCAAAAAGAAAATAATTTCTTCTGTAGTTTTCAGCAGCTAATAAGTACTGGAAGGATTAAGATTTTTTTTAATAGAAGTAATTTACAAATCTGTTTAACTTTCTCGCACCAGTTGATTTAAAAAGTTTTCCACCGGAGTACCCCTTTAAGACACTGCAGCTCATGACCATGATGCAGCTAGATCTAACCTAATCTATAGGTGCGTTGTGATGTCCCAGTACAGGACATTGTCCTGCACTACACTTAGGCCCTATCAGGCTGAGTCCCTCGATGACCTGGGGGCTCCCCTGCAGTGTCTCCCCTGTTGTTATTATAGTGTTATTTAATGTAAAAGTATTATAGTCAGTATGTCAATGTATAGTCAGTATAAAGGACCTTTGGAGGACCCCAGTAAATGTCTAAAGGACCTGTGAAAGGTCACATGTTATGTTTATGTTATCACATGTTACCCAGAGGGAACCAGGTTAACACATGACCTGCAGCTTGACCAATGGGCCTTGGCTCAGCCCCCCTATATATAAGGGGGCAGCTATTACAATTGTCTCTCTTCTACCATCACTCTTGCTCTTGATACAGTGGAGACCAGATGTCTCAGTGCTAGTGTCCAGAACCCGGAAGGCCTCAAATCTACAGTCATTCCAAGTCTATGTCCGCTGTCACTATCTATAGTCTAGTTAAGCCTCAAGTCAATTGTCTAAAGTCTATTACAAGTATAATTGGTCCCAGCAAGCTGTGAGGTCCTTCAGTGTTCCTGGCCACCTCTCTGGGATTCTGGCCTAGCTGTGCAGATAATACCACCTATTTGACCTCAGTAAAGCCTTCGTTAAACCATAACCTGGTTGTGGACTCTCCTTTCACTGCCTAGTTATTGGAATACCGGAGATACCGTTTGGGTAATTCCGGTACCCAAAAACCACTCTGGCATCACGAACAATAGGTATTAATAACACCTTGCCCCTGGGGTTAATACCATGTTGCCCCATCCACCTACACCGCTACACCCCGTGGTCCTGCCATCACTGTGGGTCACCACAGCGTCATCTTGGCCGCACATCAGCGGTGCTGTGCGTCACCGGCCATACTGTGCAGGAAGGCTGCAGGGGAATGTTTAAAGCAGTGTTTCCCAACCAGTGTGCCTCCAGCTGTTGTAAAACTACAACTCCCAGCATGCCCGGACAGCCTTCGGCTGTCCGGGCATGCTGGGAGTTGTAGTTTTGCAACAGCTGGAGGCACACTGGTTGGGGAACACTGGTCTAAAGATACTCAGAGTATATTAAACAGTATGCAAATAACATTTACCTCAGGTCCTTGGTACGGTAGACCCTTGACAATCTCCGGAGACGCATACAGAGGACTGCCACAGTATGTTTCCAAGACCTGGTTCTTATGATAAAGATTTGAAAGCCCAAAGTCTGCAAGCTTAAAAATAAAAGAAACATGTAAATCCCTTAGAATGTAAATTACAAAAGTGTAAACATACCATAAATTCCCTATATTCACATATTCCATCAGCTTGGAGTTGACATGCTTATGTGGGTTAAATAGGGTGCAACGCCATCTTGGTTTTACTGGGATTTTTAAAAAATAGAGCCAAAAATACTGTGGCTTTTCTACGGTTTCAGGACAATTGTGTTAAAACAGATTTTTAGTCTGAAAGGGTGTGTGGGTACTGTCCCCCCCCCCCCCCCCCCCCCAGAAAGCAGCCATGTTGTACAACAAATCTTTCATTGGCTTCCTATGAAACAGGCCCCAGTGTGTGTATGAAATAGGGAGATTAGATGTTGTAAGTGGAAACTGTACAACGCTGCGGCTTATGCTGCCGCAATATAACAGGGAAGGAATAGTATACAAAACATGTCTGCCTATGACAATGTGCAATCACGTTCTTCCCCTACATGTAGAAGCGACAAGAAGACTAAATGCTGGCACGAGAGACTACACAAAGGAACCGGATTGTTTCCTTGAAAGAGTAATTCCAGGAATGCTAATACATCCTGTGATATGTCAGGAATAGAATGAATTGCTGAAGACGGATCCAATTAAACTCTTCTTTTTTCCCCGTTCAATACTAAAACACAGACATTCCCGGCATTCTTCTGCACAATGTTAAACCTGCCATACCTTCCATAAAAGGCCAGTGCACCAGCAGGATGTTAGTCAGTGGCAGTTTTAGGTTATTTTTAGCCATCCCATGAATCTTTTAGCTATTTCTGCCTGGTCGCACTTCAGCTTTTTAATACTTGGAAAATAGGTTAATTTTTGGCTCCGAGTTGGTCACTTCTTTCCCACAGTTTATCACCGCTAAAAGCGCACATGGTTGTTAAGGAGCTGGCAGGGTGTCCAGATCAAGGTCTATTTGCATGGTAATAAGGCCCCCACATAGGTAATTCCCCCAGTTGGGTAATAATCCCCCCAAATAGGAAATGCTCCAGATAGGTTAAAAAAGGTTATGCCCCCAGTTAAGCAATAATACCCCCAGTTAGGTAACCATACCCCCACATAGGTAATGCCCCAAGTTAGGTAGCCATACCCCCACATAGGTAATGCTCCCAGTTAGGTAGCCATACCCCCACATAGGTAATGCCCCCAGTTAGGTAGCCATACCCCCACATAGGTAATGCCCCCAGTTAGGAAGCCATACCCCCACATAGGTAATGCCCCCAGTTAGGAAGCCATACCCCCCACATAGATAATGCCCCCAGTTAGGTAACCATACCCCCACATAGGTAATGCTCCCAGTTAGGCAGCCATACCCCCACATAGGTAATGCCCCCAGTTAGGTAGCCATACCCCCACATAGGTAATGCCCCCAGTTAGATAACCATACCCCACATAGGTAATGCCCCCAGTTAGATAACCATACCCCACATAGGTAATGCCCCCAGTTAGGTAACCATACCCCCACATTGGTATGGTTATCTAACTGGGGGCATTACCTATGTGGGGGTATGATTACCTAACTGGGGGCACTACCTATGTTTGGTATGGTTATCTAACTGGGGGCATTACCTAACATAGGTAATGCCCCCAGTTAGGTAATAATACCCCCACATAAGTAATGCCTCCAGTTAGGTAAGTTTTCTTTAAAATAAAAAATAAAAAAATACACTCACCTTTCCGCTGATCCTGCGCTGAGGACATCTCCCGCAGGCTGCGTGATGAAATGACATCATCACGTGGCCTGCAGCGCAATGTGCGCTCTTGTACGTACATTGCATGCGCTATTTGTGTAATATACGTACAGGAGCCTGAAAAATGCTTTAGCCTGTATGTACATTATTTACACAATTTGCGTACTGTACGTCAGGAAGCAGGAGACCGCTGCACAGTGGTCTTCTGCTTCTGTGCTTCCCACAGTTCTTTCCCACAGTTTATCACTGCTAAAAGCGCACATGGTTGTTAAGGAGCTGGCAGGGTGTCCAGCTCAGGGTCTATTTGCATTCCGGCTTCTTGCAAGTGACTGTCCCGTCTGGAGAATAGGAGATTGTGACATTTTAGCAAAAGCAAATGCTTTGTGGGGAATGGAGAGTGTTGGGAGCTGGAGTAAGGCTGCAAGCCTTGGTCCTTTTTGCACCCACCTCTGTGATCCAGACACAACTGACCCCTTTTGCAGCCACACAGAGGTGAACATGCATGTAGTGAGGAACTCTCCATTGAAGTCTATGGGAGTTATGAAGCATGTCTGGTTACCCATCCAACTGAATAGGATTACCAAATGCTCACCAGGGAGAGTCAGGCCATGTTCACTAGTCGGAATGTCTGCACGGAAAATCTCTGTGTGGACATTCCGCAATCTGCAGATGTCGGCTTAAGGCCATGTTCACATGTCAGAATTTAGATGACAAATTGCACATTGGAATTCGGCATGGAGATTCCGCTGCAGCAGAGTCACATTGAATTCAATGGGATTCTGCTGCGCTGTTCTCACAGGCAGAATTTCTATGCCAGATGTTTTCGGCACAGAAATTCTGTTTTCCATGTCCGCAGAAAGAAGGAATATTTAGACACCGCATGGAATGCATAGCCGTATATGAGATGGCACATTCTTGAGCGGTCCTATCACCAGCATATTATGCCGGTGCTCGCAGACTCTGGAGTGTCCGTACAGAGATTTTCCTTGCGGACATTACGACATGTGAACATGGCCTAACATGCCGGCGCTAGGACCATAGGTTCATTCTTTCTGCGGATGATGAATCTCTGACGCAAAACCGCACGTTCGTTCTGCCTATACTCTCCTGCTCTGGCTGCCGGCTGGTAGCTGCTCTGCCTCCATGCACACCGGGTGAATTTATTTATCGACTTTGTTCGTATTTATGCTGCTACAATAAAAGAATGAACTGCTTCTGAACATCATGGTGAGTGCAGACATATTTCTTTCTCTCTATGCTTACTCATATCTGATTGACTGTCACATGTCTCATTCTATCAATTACATGCCCTGGGGCTGATATTTTATTTTAATTTTTTTATTTCCACTTACCTTTACATTAAGGTTTTCATCCAGAAGGATATTCTCCAGCTTAATGTCTCTGTGCACAATTCCGTTCTGAAAATAATAAAATAAAAGAGGATAAATAATAATTCACTCATGTCATATACGTCATGTGATCTGTATTGGATTATCGAATAATGTGTGATTTATTGGAAGGTCACAGAAAAGTAGATGACATGGTCTGCCATTTTTGCATTCAATGGGAATCAACCGCTTTTCCAGACTAACAATAGAAAATATGCCTAGTTATGTGGTGTTACAGGGGTGGCAGATTACTAAATAAGATTTTACTGCACAGGTAAGCAGATATGCTGTTCAGTGGCCCGAAAGCAACTCTTTGAAAACTATGGCAGCCATATTGATTAAATTATGACCCATTTTGTAGTATTTTTTTACACACCATTTTTGAGGCTCACTTTGGGCCCATAAAAACCAGCAATTTTAGAGGCAAAAATCCTCTGACATAGCAAAATCTATACCCTCTGAGGGTCTGATGAATCGTGCTCTGCGCATGCGCAACAGCTGTCACCGATTCTGCTGATCGAGGTTTGGCGTCCGTGTCTGGCCGCACTTGATGTTCACTTCTGCACTTTAAAATAAAAGAAGAATATCCTTCAACTGTTTCAGTGAGTGCTGCCATCTTCTTCTTTCATGGAATTGATTTATTCTGTAACACTGACCCAGATTTATCTATCTGCCTAAAACCAAAACTGTCTGGTTTTGCTGTGACAACCAATCACAGCTCAGCTTTAATATCTTAATGAGCTCTGGTATTGGTTAAACAATTTGAGAAATCTGGGCCATTATCTTTTTACCCAGGAAGAGTGAACATTTCTTCTTCCATTTATTCCGTACATAGGTTTCTAACATTCTCCATACTAATGGGTAACGGAGAAGGAAGATTTAGTGTCAGACATTTTACTATTTCCAGTAGTCACAGTTAGGAGTAACAAAGTATTGTTAGCGGAAGCGGAGTAAGCTGAAATAAAGAGCCTATCACCGGAGATAAACGCACAAAGGTTCCCCCGGAAACCATAGTAATGTTTGCCTAGACAGCCACGTGATGCTAAACTGGCAGACAAGGGCTTTAAAAAGTCAGTCTTAAGATGAAGACAAAAAAGACAATCAAATAATCTTGTTGTAATTGTTTGAAAATGTGAAAAACAATAACGGCGGATGTAGCGATGTAGCAGGGCTGAGTACATCCCTTACATGTTTCTTTTGTGCATCAGGATTATTCACGCTGGTGAGATCATGAAGTAAATTTAACAGCAACTTTATGAAAATACAAGGTAGTATCACCATGAATTGTGTTTATGCAAATCTATGAGTCTCCATGGTTACAGACTACAAACAAACCCTAAGTGTAGTCTGATCCTGCAGTAATATGTTACTCATATTCATCTACACTCTATTTTTCTGGTTATTGTTTATCAAGAAGAGAAGGAGAAGTGGAGTGCATGTTTGTAGTCTGTAGCCATGGAGACACAAAGGTTGGCAGAAGAGTGGGGTAAACTATTTTTTTTATTATTTAAGACTATTTGTAATGTTGCTGCATTTAGATTCAATGGGGCAAAGAAGATGGTTAAAAATGCGCACAAATCTCTCATCACAGGCATTTGTTATGAGAGGCACTGACTGCAACTATCAGCTGATCCCCGAAGCTAAGGGTCTTAAGACCCCCTTATTTTGCGGGGTGAATGAGCTGCATCTTCTCACTAGTAGAGTCAAGGTCACAATAGGGAAAATGTATTAAATTAATCATCACCTATGTAATGCAAGGACAGGTTAAGTCTGCCAGAAACTCTAACCCATTTATATGCCCAAATAGGGCACATTTACAAAGGTTGTCCTGATGTGACAACCCCTGCAATTAACAGTGTAAAACTTAAAGGTCTTTTCCACATTTTGAACAAAATAATATGAGAGGACTTAATGTTACACAATAACATAAAAACCTTTACTCTCCAATCCTGTGGCAATCCAATAAAGAGGCTTCTGTAGAAGTAGTACTCCATGCAACCGCTGAGGCCACTGATGCAGATGTGCCGGCTGCTAGTAAACAGAGACCAGGGCACCCACCAGAGCTTCTCCATTGGATCATTGTGGAATCAAAGAGGTGAGTAAATGTTTTTTTATATTATTTTGTGACACCAGCACACAGTAAATTGGGATGCGCCCCGAGTAATTTCCGCTACTTTACCAACTAGTGTAGCCCCCATTGACAAAAGCTGTGCACACCTAGGGCTGGGATACACTGGGACAGTCACACCACTTACAGCACCTTTGACATACCAGGAGCACTACTGGTCCCAGGGTAGCCACATATGGCTTCTTAGGATGTACATCCTGGCATTATTTTAGGATGAGAGATTTCTCCTGAGAAGAGGCCATAGGTGAACACTTCCATGTTGATGCTAGTTTTGAAATTGATAGAAAAGGTAATCGTGAAGGGTAAGAGGACGGAGGGAGAAGGCTGTAATGTGGTGTCGTTTTCCTTTGAGCCAACACCAAGTTTGCAACTGTTTTTGAACAGAAGAATTAAAGTTTTCCTTCTTAACACAATAGTGGCACAAAAGCCTTAATTGTTAAAGATCTCCAGTAAAGCACATAAGCTCATTGGTTGCAGTACATTCTAGGTGAAGCTATTACTTAAAAATCCCAGAACATAACTTGAACAGTCTTGCAACCATTATAACTCTTCCTCACAAATAACTGTTGACTTCACAGAGGCCACAGACCAGTGTTGACTTCACACTACATCTCAGAATCGTTTACAATTTATCAATAAATCCAGTTCAACTTTATAACATAACATGTTGTGGGAACAAAGGAGAAGGGTCAATACTGCTCCGGACCTCCCTGCCCACTCAGCTCACTCAGTAAACAAGCCCATTCTGGAATTTAGTCCAATACACAGGTCCCAGGCCTAGTGAATTTCACAAGCCAAACTGAGGTAATAATGTCTACACCTGGACAATATCTGCACTTGGCCTCTTGGCACTAAAACATTCATTTTTTTTTTTTTGGCTCCTTTCATACCCGTCCATCAGTGCTACAAAGCACATGTCCACATTAGCATCAGGTTATTTTTGCCCCCACCCTGAATCCCAGACCTGGTCACTTTCATTGTAAGCAACTGTGACAGGCTTTGGCAGCACCACTGGGTATTGCCACCTGGGAGAAACCAGAATCCAAAGACGCACAGTCATTGCATAAAATATCATCACATCACAACAGACGAATGTACAGTTCATTTCACACAGCTGAGCAGTCTCTTAGCTAACTAAAGTCTCTTAAAATAAAACAAATACCCAAAGAGGGATTATAGGTGTTACGGTGAGCACTCAGGCCGGTCACACTCGCCATGAGTGCTCTCTTCCTCTGTCCTCCGGTGAGCCCGGGATTCACATCGAGGGACGCGCCCGCATGTGAATCTCGGGCTGTCACTCACCTCCTCCTTCTTCTGTTTCCTCCGTGTTGTCACACGGCCGGCAACGCGCGTCCTCGCCTCCTAGGGTGCGCGAGCCGGAGCTCTGAGATTTAAAGGGCCAGTGCGCCCTTAATTAGTGTTGCACCTGTCCCTTCTCTATAAGTATGTGCACCTCCCTCTACCTCTTGCCGGAACTTTGTGTGCCCAGTGCCCTAGTGAAAGCATTTATTGTGTCTTGCCTTACCATGTTCCTGACCTACCTGCTCCGTGACCTGACCTTACTCCTGTGCCGCCTGCCTACTGACCTCTTGCTACATTCCTGTTCTCGCTACGGTGCTGCCAGCCCTGACCTTCTGGTATCCTGACTATGAGTTTCCATATTCCACCTGTACAATGTTTTCTCCTCAGCAGCCTGTGTGGATGAGTCGTATAAGGGGTAGCGACCTGGGGTCACCTGCCGCAGCAACTCTATTCCGCTTTTTGGCGGACTCTAGTGAAAACCAGCAGCACCTTAGACTCCACTCCCTGACACGGCCCAAACCATCATTTACACAGGCTCAGAGGATTTACTACCTCCTTGCCACTAACAATAGGTTTAACCCTCTCATATAGTCACGGGAGTAGACATACAGTCTTGAAGAAACTAGGTGAAGAAGTAGCCGATCCCATAAAAGACATCTGCAACCAAGATAGGACGCCTCCTGTGAAGCTACCTGTCCTAGCTTGCTCCTCTAGCTTTCACTGACTGGGGATCCACCTACAGGATTTGCTCAGTATACTGCAGTTTCTGGGTTATTAGGTCTACTACAGGTGACAACTCCTAATAACAGCAAATGTCACTTTGGCTTTCCACATATGAATCCACATATGTATTATTATGGAAATTAACAATGAACAATAATAATCAGCAATGGCCAAGCAGAGTTATGCTCATACCTATTGATGTCCTATAACACTAGCCAGTGGCCAATGAGAGTTAAAGTTTAAAACTGACTTGCATATCTATCAATAGTGATGTTGTCTGCAGTTATGAGATCATTTGTATTGATCATAGATGAAATAGTGGCTCAGTGATTACCTTTTCTATTAGGAGCCTAAGGTAGTCTCAGATCTCCCTATTACTTTGACCCTTTTCCTGGAGGGGCAAGCTGTGCATAACTAGCTTGCCCCCTGACTGGTGAGCAGTTAAGGGGTTAAGAAATAATACAGGCAAGGTTTTAGCCCCCTCCCCCGCCTGTAAAACTTGCCGGTGGCTATAGTGGTATGTCCCATGGGTGGGGGGGGGAGGAGGAGTGCACCAATCAGGGGTTTAATAGTTTCCCGGGCTTTCAGGGGCCCTCCCCTGGGTATTTATAGTCTCCCTTCCCCCCTCAATCTGCCCAGGACTCGGAGTTTTGCCCTCCCTCCCTCCCTTTTTTGCATCTCTGCTTATTGTAAGACACAGCTTGGTGGTAAGAAGACGGTGAAAGCGGGGTCAACCCGGGGTAGACCTCCACACAGGACGGTGTGGCAGCACCTCTCGGGTTTGGTAAGAAGCCAATCGGTGTCTTTGTTACAGTTAAATTTTTATTTATATAAGTAATTTTATAAATAAAGCTGTGGCCGATTCCCACCCACGGAAAAGTTAAATTGTTGTTGTGTCAGTTATTATTTAATTATTTATTGTAGTAAGGGGGAGGGGTAGTTATAGCCTGCTAGGAGCTAATTGGGTCTCAACAGTCATGCCTTACACTGCAACTTTGCCTGTTTAGGTTAACTTCTAAACATAAATACCCGAAGGGAAGAGGGTGGGAGAGGTGGTGGGAATGGGGTTTACCAAACAACTGACCATACAGACTGGTACTTATGAGTCTCATTCAGGGGGATCCTATGCATTTACTTGAATTGGCCTCTTGTAAAATTTATTCTGGCATGTAAGTGTAAGGCAAGGGCATCCACTACACCACAAAGGCACATAAGGTGGCTGTATTGGATGTAAGGGTCCAAAAACTATTTCTATAGAATGTCATATTTAAGCACTTGACTATTTATAAACAAAAATGGTCAGAGCTGCAACAGATCTTGTGAAAGCATGTCTTATGAAAACAAGATATCTTAAGGGGGTACTCCGCCACTCAGCATTTGGAACAAACTGTTCCGAACGCTGGAGCCAGCACCAGGAACTCGTGACGTCATGCCCCGCCCCCTCAATGCAAGTCTATGGGAGGGGATATGACGGCTGCCACGCCCCCTCCCATAGACTTGCATTGAGGGGGCGGGGTGTGACGTCATGAGGGTGCGGGGCTATGAGGTCACGAGCTCCCGGCGCCGGCTCCAGCGTTCGGAACAGTTTGTTCCAAACGCTGAGCAGCGGAGTACCCCTTTAAGGGTTTAAAGGGGTTATCCACCATAAGGTGATTTTAGTACGTACCTGGAAGGCAGTAATGGACATGCTTAGGAAGGATCTGTGCTTGTCTTGGGGATAAATGGCTATGTTGTGAGATTACCATAACATTACCATAACACTGTGGCTAGCTTTTAGTGAACTGTTATTTCCTGTTTGAGTTTTTTTCTTTTGCCTATAAATACCATAATTCCATTTTCCTCCCTCCTACACATCAGCCACCCCACCCATTTAAATATAAATGAGCTGCATCCATTCAAAAGACCTGTGGTTTTCAATCAGGGTGCCTACAGCTGTTGCATTACGTGCAGATTGATCTCTCTCCCACCAAGCGATCCCTCCACCCATTGAAGCAGACAGGCTCCCTGTCATCAGCTGACTAGTGATTCAGGTCTCGGCTGCATTGCAACCTGGGAAAAATCTGAAACAGTCATTTTGTATGCTGTTAAAAATAAATATTAGGGTGATAATCCCAAACGAATTGTGAGAAAACCGTCACACACAGATACAGACACTATATTATGAACTACACTAACTTTACAGTGTATGTGAAGTGAATTTAATTTTCATATATTATGAATTATTTCCAAATGTTTGTAAAAAAAACAAACTTTAAAAAGGGGAATTAGGGTAAAAATACAAAAAGAATAAATATGTTTAGGCCTCTGCTTAACAACAAAGAATGGGGACTTGTGGGAACAAACTGGATTTCCATTATCTTGTGGAAATCAAGCATTGTTTACATTGGACAAATTGAAAGATGGCGTCTAAGATTCTGGTGCGAGATTGTGGGTTTATGGGTAACTGAGAAGGGTGGGAGGGTTATAGGTGCCAGCTATGGATAGCTTCATCTCCTCCAATGACACCATGTTAAGACGGTGCTTGGACCCACTGAAGGCTCCTCTGGTGGTCAGTCTGACCCTTCTAAATCAAGCCTTGACTCAAATTATACAGATGATTATTGTCGTGTTGTTGGATACTATGACTTGCAGTCTGCGTTTGAGTACTTATCCCACCTCCGGGTTAATCTCTGTGGAGACGGCCAATCACAAATTCCTCCCTGGCTGAGTCCTGAAATAAACACACTACGGCGGTCATGTTACATGAATACCCAGGCAGTGCTGCATAGGTACATTCTTATAGGCCTAAATCACCGCTCTCTATGTACTTGTGAAATCTCTGTTCTATAAACTCAGACACTTCCATGTTTAGTGAACTTAAATCAAGATATAAAAAAATAAAAATCTTAAGGCTTTGGACATAAAGCAGGCAGCTCTACATACACATAAACTTGCTGCCAAGAATTCTGTATAAATATACAGTATTCCATAGCAACAAATCAATAGAACGGCTATCAGTAGCTAGCACACAAAGTATTTGGCCCATATCCACACCTATGTTCCCCTATATCAGAGCTATTAAAAAACAAAATAAACTAGAAGGCATGCAAGGGACAAATGAGTATAACTACACCATGGTCATAACATGTATCCTGTCCTCTCGTTATTAAAGGGGCACTCCGGTGGAAATTATTATTATTATTTTTTTAAATCAACTGGTGCCAGAAAGTTAAACAGATTTGTGAATTACTTCTATTTAAATATCTTAATCTTTCCAGTACTTATCAGCTGCTGTATACTACAGAGGAAGTTCTTTTCTTTTTGGATTTCTTTTTTGTTTGACCACAGTGCTCTCTGCGGACATCTCTGTCCATGTCTGTAACTGTCCAGAGCAGAAGCAAATCCCCATAGCAAACCTCTCCTGCTCTGGACAGTTCCTGACATGGACAGAGGTGTCAGCAGAGAGCACTGTGGACAGACAAAAAAAGAAATCCAAAACTTCCTGTGGAGCATACAGCAGCTGATAAGTACTGGAAGGATTAAGATTTTTAAATAGAAGTAATTTACAAATCTGTTTAACTTTCTGGCACCAGTTGATTTAAAAAAAAAAAATAATAATCTTTTCCACCGGAGTACCCCTTTTAATATTTAGGAGTGTAACACAAAGCTCCAGTATAATAATGTAAAATCTGTTATTGGGATCTCAACTATAGGTCACTTCCTGTTCCTGCCAGTTTAGGTGAAAGAGTTTTTTGGATCCCCGCTGGTAGTGGGGCTCAGGTGCACACTTTTTGGGTAATTTTCTAATTTTCTGTGCCAGCAGAGTGGCAAATTTGCGCAAGTTCCGCTTTTGCTAAAAGTTGGAGTTTGCCCAACAATTTTTTTGCGCCTCGGAGCTGGTGCAGGGAATAATACATTTCCCCCCTTTGTGTTTAAGCCCAGATTTTTATTATACGTATTAGTAAAAAATGTAATTTATATAATATTAAGGTTACAACCAGGGGTCAAGTCCTGGGAAAAAAGTGTGGGAAATCACCTAAGATTCCCACTATAGGACCCATCCTGCATTACTGCTAATAGGAACAGTGATACTGCTGTGGAAAAAGTGCAGGAACTCAGTTCCCATGTGTTCCTGCAGGACTTGAGCCCTGGTTACAACAGATACAGTGTGTTTATTGTGGTTATTTATTGGTAGAAATGTACTTATATGATGCCTATTAGAGAAGCCACAGCAAGTGTAAGGATACAAGTGATAAACCTGGGCTGGAAAGTCTAAAGCAGTGTTTTCCAACTAGCATGCAAAACTACAACTCCCAGCATGTTGGGACCCCCCCATGATCTCCAGTATGGGGCTGCGGCAGTCTTCATGAGGCACCCCCAGCAGGAAGCCACGGCAGAGATGCCCGCTCCATTTATCTCTATGGGATACATGGAGGGGCGTGTTGGCCGCTACGTCATGCGGGGACAGAATGCCCCCTGCCAGCATACTGCCGTGGCCCCGTACAGGGGATCGCAGGGGGTCTATAACTTATATATATTTATAAGTTTAAATAAATTTATATTTAGAAGTTAAAATCCAGAAATATATATAAACTGTGATACTGGTTTTATATGACACTGTTTCCCGCCATGTTATTGCTCATTGCTTTACACCAGTGGTCTTAAACTGTGGCCCTCCAGATGTTGCAAAACTTCAACTCCCAGCATGCCCGGACAGTTCTCCATTGCTGCCATACTCCATGAAGTTTTGCAACATCTGGAGGGCCACATTTTGAGACCACTACTTTACACTGAAGCTCTGCCTGTCCAGATTATCTACTGTACATACACATATGCCCAGCATGACGTCCACAGAGCTGGTTTCCGTTACAATATGGTCAGATTAGGATCATGGAAGAATATCGGTCCCGTGGTCCCGAGAAAAAAGAGAAGTGCTTCTGTGGGCGCTCACCTCCGTTACAGATGTAGTCCATCACAGGTATGTGGAAGTTTCCGAGAACTTGGTAAAATAAAACCGCTTGGACACGGATGTATTTTGGAAAATAAGAAGAAGGTTTATTCCTTCAGCATGCAATACAGCAACGCGTTTCGAGGGGCAGGGACCCCCTCTTCATCAGGCTATCTGATTGGGCAGTGTGGATGTCCTTTATTTATACCTCATTTGCCCGCGAAAATCACATGTGTGTGTTACATAACATGAAAATAAAACAATAAAGAAAAAAAAAAAAAGAAAAAATTAAATAAATAAATAATCAAAATAAATAAATAAAATCTATAGAAAAGAAGACATTTACATTAAAAATGGAAGTGAGCATTCTGTAAAATAACCCACAGATGGTCAGTTTGACTAACCATTATATTATGCACCTTATCTTGTATTGCATATGTGATATGTAATAATTCTGCAGACGTCGGGCCATTTCAAATGCTCTCCCTTCGGAGATCTACAGTGGCTGGGTGAGAGGTCTGAGGCACCGACCGCCGGTCTGTCCACACATCCGTCCTCCTGGCTGCTTATTGGATGGGGGACCGGCGTCAAACCCATTTCCCCACACAGGGATGATTACATTTATTTAATGCATATGTGTATGTACATACACACACATCCATACGCATGGTGGATGGATGTGTACTTAGCTGTTTGTTTTGTTTTAATTCAGTTTGTTTGTTGTGGTTGTTGTGTCAGTTGTTAACTATCTCATCTTTTTAAGATATTAATTCCACCGCTTCATTCAGGCCATGTGGTTGTAATGTCTGGAGGCTGTAAATCCAGAACATTTCTTTGCGTGACAGGATTTCAAACCTATTTTTCTTTCCCGGTGGAATGTGCTCAATTGGGGTTATGGATATGGCTGTCATGTTTCCCTCATGCATCAGGCTCAGATGTCTAGATAGGCTATGGTGCATGAATCTCTTCTTTATGTTGGAACGATGCTGATTCAATCTCAAATGTAATGGTTGTGTTGTTCTTCCAACATATTGTTTACCACATTGGCACTCTATGAGGTAGATGACATATTCCGTTTGGCATGTCATCAGATGTTTGATGGGGAAGGTTTCACCCGAATGGGTACTGGAAAAACATTTTTTGTTATGGCGTATGGTAAAGCAACATAGGCATCTAGGTTTTCTGCATTTGTATGTTCCCACGTTTCCAGTTTTGTCGTTTTTCTGGGAGGATTTGTTGTGGCATTTGATATTGCTTGGGGCTATCATACCCTTTATGGTTGGTGCCCGCCTGAAAGTCTGATGAAGAGGGGGTCCCTGCCCCTCGAAATGCGTTGCTGTATTGCATGCTGAAGGAATAAACCTTCTTCTTATTTTCCAAAATACATCCGTGTCCAAGCGGTTTTATTTTACCAAGTTCTCGGAAACTTCCACATACCTGTGACGGACTACATCTGTGACGGAGGTGAGCGCCCACAGAAGCACTTCTCTTTTTTCTCAGGACCACGGGACCGATATTCTTCCATTCCAGTGACCGTCCTCCGCCGGTGAGAACGGGTCTAGTGCCGGCTGCACTCCTCCAATCTGTGTCCCCCAGAATAGTGGGAAACAAGCGTCTACTGGTGTTGTGCCCACGGTACAACACAGAAAGGTGAGCAAACCTAACATAACAACTGAAAACACGAATCTGGAAACGGCTGCTCCCCCCCTTCCTTGGAGCCGACATCCATTTTTTATTTAATTTAATTATTTTCTTTTACACTCAGATTATCTATATATATATATATATATATATATATATATATATATATATTTTTTTTTTTTTTTTACTACGCTTCGATGCGCATTGTGTCTCCTCTGTCTTTTTCTATATATTTCTGCAGATTAGGATCATAGAATACAAGCAGCCAACCAGTCAGTGACTACAGATTATGAGGCTTTTACAGATACCCTCCATGCCGACAGTATTTTGTCAGTCATCAGGTATGTGCTCCAGGCCTCAATAAACATGACATGAAAGCTTTGCGACATAACTACAATACATCGTATCTGAACGTGTTTACCTTGTGGCAATAGTGAACAGCAGAGACAATCTGCCTGAAGAACCTGCGGGCGTCACTTTCCGGGAGCTGGTGCTTGTTATTTATGAAGTCGTACAGTTCGCCATTGCTGCCATACTCCATGACGATGATGATCTTATCTGTGCTCTCAAACACTGCCGAAAGAGGGGAAAATGTTATATTCAAAAGAAAAAACGTAATACCTTATTTGGTTTTTCTTATTTTATTTTATTGTTTTATCTCATGCCCATCGGGGGAGATTTCTCAATGCCTTCCTGACATTTTATTGGCTGAAATTTGGCGCAACATTCTTGAGCAGTTAGTTTTTGCACAAAAGTTTTGCGCAATTTTAAACTAGACAACTTCGGTAAAAGTGGCAATATTTCATTCTTGACTATGCAGTGGACGAGATGTATAAACTGTGGGGGGAGATTTATCAAAACCTGTCCAAAGGAAAAGTTGCCCATTTGCCCATAGCAACCAATCAGATCGCTTCTTTCATTTTTAAAAAGGCCTCTGAAAAATAAAAGAAGCGATCTGATTGGTTGCTATGAGCAACTCAGCAACTTTCCCTTTGCACAGGTTTTGATAAATCTCCCCTTATGTGTCTGTGTGCAGCCACTTCACAGCCTTTTTTCTTTGCTGTGTTTATGGCCTATATGCGCCAAATTTATCAAAATAGCACACAGACTTTGACAAAATTTGCACAAATAAAAAATCACCTCAGAACTTGCTGTAGGATGTCACTTTTCTAAGACAAAGCAGAGATGGTAGGAATTTGCATTTTTTTTTTTTTTTTTTACTTTTGCACATTATTTTTGTGCCGTTAATAAATCTCGTCCACTGCATAGTCAAGATTGAAGCATTCATTGTATTCACAGTCACTTTTGCCAAACTCAAACTCTTTGTGCAAAAATTAACTGCGCAAAAATTTTGCCCCACATTTCAGCAGAAAAATATCAGGAAGGCAATGATAAATCTTCCCCTGCATCTTTCTTAAAAAGGCGCAAAAATATTGCGCAAACGTTCGAAAAAACACAAATTCACCACGTCTGCCTTGCTTTAAAAACGTTACATCCTACAGCAAGTCCTGAGGTGACTTTTCATGTGAGCAAGATATATCAAAGTCTGTGCACCGTCTTGATAAATTTGGCGCACTTAAGGCAAAAACACAGCTAAAAAAAAAGTCTGTAAAAGTGGCTGCACACAGACACATGGGGGAGATTTACCAAAACCGATCCAGAGGAAAAGTTGGATGGAGATTTATCAAAACCTGTGCAAAGGAAAAGTTGCCCAGTTGCCCATAGCAACCAATCAGCTTGCTTCTTTCCTTTTTAACAAGGGCTCTGATTGGTTGCTATGGGCAACTGGGCAACTTTCCCTTTGCACAGGTTTTGATAAATCTCCCCCATATTGATAAATCTCTACCTCTCACAAAAACAAAGGGAAACTGAAGCTACATCCCCCTCCTCTCCCCCTCTACTACTGCAATTCCCAGTATCCCTGTGCATTTACAATGAATTTCACTTAAAGGGGTTATCCAGGAAAAAAAACTTTTTTTACTCGCTCCAGAAAGTTAAACAGATTTGTAAATTACTTCTATTAAAAAATCTTAATCCTTTCAGTACTTATGAGCTGCTGAAGTTGAGTTGTTCTTTGCTGTCTAAGTGCTCTCTGATGACACGTGTCTCGGGAACCGCCCAGTTTAGAAGCAAATCCCCATAGCAAACCTCTTCTACTCTGTGCAGTTCCCGAGACAAGCAGAGATGTCAGCAGAGAGCACTGTTGCCAGACAGAAAACAACAACTCAACTTCAGCAGCTGATAATTATTGAAAGGATTAAGATTTTTTTAATAGACGTAATTTACAAATCTGTTTAACTTTCTGGAGCCAGCTGATATAAACATTTTTTTCCCTGGAATACCCCTTTAATCTTAGGGGCATGCTATTTATTCACTTGCCTAATGCAATATCATGGCATATCCGAGCGTGAACGGAAACAAAATAAATTGCAAATATGTACATTTTTAATTTTATAGGAAACCAGTCACAGCTTTAAGTACATAGTACGATGTACAGTATATATTATAGATGACACTCAATACTTTAATAGTCAGGTATTGTAAATCCACCCTACTAGACATTCTGGTTTATCCATAAATAAACTGTAAAATTTAATTTGATGTCCTCCCTGGTATAATCTTTCCCTGCTGTTAAAATTTGTTATGGTCGTACTCCATTTGGGATTACTACACGTTCCTGGTCACACTATTACAATAGTGTCTACCAGTATTATATTAGATATAGTCTTGACTAGAGGCAGTATTACAGTACTTATGTTGCTAAACATTGGAGCAGTATTATTATACTGTAGTATCTATTAGTATTATAGTATTCTATTCTTGGAAGTACATGGGAAGCAGTATTATAGTAGTTACATTTTTGTACATAGGAGGCAGTGCTATGGTAGTTATTTTTTGTGTACATAGAGGGCAGTATTATTCTAGTTTAATTCTTGCACATAGGGAACAGTATTATAATAAAAGTATATTGCTGTAAATAGGGGTATTTTTGCTCTTGGGGGACAGTGTTTTAGTGGATAAATTCTTTTACATAGGGGGCAGTAATAAAATAATTATTATTTTCTACACAGAGTCAGTATTATAGTGGGTATGTTTTGTATATAGGATGCAGTATTGCAGTAGTCACATGCTTATACATTGGGGGCTGTATTATAGTGATGAAATTCTTGTACTTAGGAGGCAGTATTATAGTAGTTTTATTCTTGTTCATAGAGAGCAGTATTAAAGTAGTTTTATTCTTGTACATAGAGAGCAGTATTAAAGTAGTTTTATTCTTGTAGATAAGGAGCAGTATTTAAGTAGTTATATAATAAGATAAGTAGAATGATTAAAAAGCCACATTCACCCTGTGTTGCAGTAAAAATGGATGCTTTATTTAAAAAAATTCCATAAAAATTAGGCAGATTGGGATCTAGACAGAGGCTGGAGCTACATGTTTCACGCCATTAGATGGTACAGCTTGACAAAGTGCCTGATGGCGTGAAACGTGTAGCTCCAGTCTCTGTGTACATCCCAATGTGCCTCATTTTTATGAAATTTTTATGAAATAAAACATCCAATTTTACTGCAACACAGAAGGTGAGTGTACAATCAGTCTTTTCCAGTCAGCAAACCCAGGTGTTATCATGCACTGCATTCCCTGTAGCTCCCAGGGTTAAATGTTTGGTTCAGCAACACTCATATATTCCAGGACAGTGCCACCTAATTCTATTGTTTTGTTGGACAAGTTATATTCTTGTATATGGGGAGCAGTATTATAGTAGTCACATTCTTGTACAGAGGGGGCATCAATAAAGTAGTTATATTCTTGTATATGGGGAGCAGTATTATAGTAGTCACATTCTTGTACAGAGGGGGCATCAATAAAGTAGTTATATTCTTATACATAGGGGCAGTATTATTGTTATTTTATTCTTGTTGGTGCTGTACAAAGGTAGTCTATGTAATATGCATTATAAATAAGCAGTGCAGATTTGTTTAAAGGGGTACTCCCATGGAAAACTTTTTTTTTTTAAATCAACTGGTGCCAGAAAGTTAAACAGATTTGTAAATCACTTCTATTTAAAAATCTTAATCCTTCCAGTACTTTTTAGGGGCGGTACACTAAAGAGAAATCCAAAAAAGAAATGCATTTCCTCTGATGTCATGACCACAGTGCTCTCTGCTGACCTCTGCTGTCCATTTTAGGAACTGTCCAGAGCAGGAGAAAATCCCCATAGCAAACATATGCTGCTCTGGACAGTTCCTAAAATGGACAGCAGAGGTCAGCAGAGAGCACTGTGCTCAGGACATCACAGGAAATGCATTTATTTTTTGGATTTCTCTTTAGTATACAGCCCTTAAAAAGTACTGGAAGGATTAAGATTTTATAATAGAAGTAATTTACAAATCTGTTTAACTTTCTGGCACCAGTTGATTTAAAAAAAAAAAAAAAGTTTTCCACGGGAGTTCCCCTTTAAACAAATCTGCACTGCTTATTTATAGTTCAGCCATCTTCTTATATAGATGAGAAGCTGTTGAAACCCTCAGACACCAAGTCCAGATGTAACTACAACTCAGATAAATAAAAACGGAAACAAATACATTTTGAATACAGCTTTGGAGAAGACTAGAGCATTGTAACCCATTTTAATACAAGACAAGTAAACTTTCTGCAAAGCTTCTGAAAAATGACTCCAAGAATCCCAGCGTGTGTCAATGAGAATGAATTGCTGCTTTTATGCTTTGGTATGGCAGACGTAAGTCTCCATGAACAATCAAGCTGCTTAATCCTATTATATAAAGGGATCTGTAGCGCTCAGGGAATCCTCTGCTTCTGACGCACACTATGACATATGCCCCAGGCCTTTACTGACCTTCGAAGACCTGTATAATATGCTGGTGTTTCAGCAGCGCTGTGATCTCAATCTCACGCTGAAGATGGACTCTGTCCAGCTCATCGGTGATCTTGTCTTTTTGAATGGACTTCACGGCAACCTAAAAGACATAAATAGTTTATGGTATTTACCCAGTTGGTGATCACTGTTGGCCTTCTACAATCAGTTTCAGTTGTAACTAGAGATGAGCGAACTTACAGTAAATTCGATTCGTCACAAACTTCTCGGCTTGGCAGTTGCTGACTTTTCCTGAATAAATTAGTTCAGCTTTCCGGTGCTTCCGTGGGCTGGAAAAGGTGGATACAGTCCTAGGAGACTCTTTCCTAGGACTGTATCCACCTTTTCCAGCCCACCGGAGCACCTGAAAGCTGAACTAATTTATGCAGGAAAAGTCAGCAACCGCCGAGCCGAGAAGATTGTGACGAATCGAATTTACTGTAAGTTCGCTCATCTCTAGTTGTAACTTATAATTAGAGTTTGTCTTAAAGGGGTTGTCCCATTATTAAATATCATTTTCATTGTATAGAGCAGTGATCTTCAACCTGTGGACCTCCAGATGTTGCAAAACTACAACTCCCAGCATACCCGGACAGCCATCGGCTGTCCGGGAATGCTGGGAGTTGTAGTTTTGCAACATCTGGAGGTCCGCAGGTTGAATACCACTGGTATAGAGCATAAAAAAATAGCAATCTGCGCCATTACTTCCCAGGAAAAAATCATCCAGTAAAGAGTCATAACTAGAGATGAGCGAACTTACAGTAAATTCTATTCGTCACAAACTTTTCGGCTCGGCAGTTGATGACTTATCCTGCATAAATTAGTTCAGCTTTCAGGTGCTCCCGTGGGCTGGAAAAGGTGGATACAGTCCTAGGAGACTCTTTCCTAGCAATGTATCCACCTTTTCCACCCCACCGGAGCACCTGAAGGCTGAACTAATTTACGCAGGAAAAGTCATCAACTGCCGAGCCGAGAAGTTTGTGACGAATCGAATTTACTGTAAGTTCGCTCATCTCTAGTTATGACATTTACTTATGACATAGTATGGTTCCACCTGGTGTTCAGAGTGTATGGCAATGTGCTCGTCTTCCTAATAAGCAAAATTAAAGTGGGCACAGATGCTTTTCATGACAAATACCATTGACTTGAAGAGGTACTCCGCTTTTAACATCTTTTTACTATGTAATAGCCATCATGGCCCCTCCCATAGACATGAATAGAGGGGTGTGGCATGACGTCACAAACATAGAAGCTCCAAGCTTCCGTTTTAAGAACACCAAGGTGCCGGCCCGGAGATCGCAGGGGGTCCCAGCGTCCGGTTCCCCCTTGATCAGACATTTTATCCTCTATCCTTTGGATAGGAGAAAAGATGTCTAGGGGCAGAGTACCCCTTTAAACGGGGATCTGTTGGGTGTCCGGTATTTTGGAGGACTTGAGTGGAGAAAAAAAGATCGGACATAGCGCCCATTAGTGGATCACAGCAAGTGTGAACCCAAGCCTAATAAAAATAGCATTATACCCTGGGGCAGAGCATATGACAATATAGGTGAGAGAGTTCAGCGTTTGTCCCAGCAGCACCAACTGGTATTCCATTGTGCAAAAATAATATAAGATATTTTTGAATGGCTATTAAAGCTTTTAGGACTTTTTTCTTGTACTAATTAAAGGGGTATTCCAGGCAAAACCTTTATATATATTATATATATATATATATATATATCTCAACTGGCTCCGGAAAGTTAAACAGATTTGTAAATTACTTCTATTAAAAAATCTTAATCCTTCCAATAGTTATTAGCTTCTGAAGTTTTCTGTCTAACTGCTCAATGATGATGTCACGTCCCGGGAGCTGTGCATGATGGGAGAATTTCCCCATAGGAACAGCACAGCTCCCGGGACGTGAGTCATCAGAGAGCAGTTAGACAGAAAACAACAACTCAACTTCAGAAGCTAATAACTATTGGAAGGATTAAGATTTTTTAATAGAAGTAATTTACAAATCTGTTTAACTTTCCGGAGCCAGTTGATATATAAAAAAAACTTTTGGGCTGGAATACCCCTTTAATGTTTCAATCCATTTAAAGGGGTTATCCAGGAAAAAACCTTTTTTTTATATATCAACTGGCTCCAGAAAGTTAAACAGATTTGTAAATTAGTTCTATTAAAAAATCTTAATCCTTTCAGTACTTATGAGCTACTGAAGTTGAGTTGTTCTTTTCTGTCTAAGTGCTCTCTAATGACACCTGTCTCGGAAACCGCCCAGTTAAGAAGCAAATCCCCATAGCAAACCTCTTCTACTCTGTGCAGTTCCCGAGACAAGCAGAGATGTCAGCAGAGAGCACTGTTGCCAGACAGAAAACAACAGCTCAACTTCAGCAGCTGATAATTACTGAAAGGTTTAAGATTTTTTAATAGAAGTCATTTACAAATCTGTTTAACTTTCTGGAGCCAGTTGATATATATATATATATATATATAAAGTTTTTTTCCTGGAATACCCCTTTAATGGTGTAACATAATGAAAAGCTCCGCAACTTTCTGACTTTTAAAAGATATCTCCTTGCTGGAAACCTCCAATGGTTCCATTATTTCAGGTGTAGGTGTGGGTTACATCAGCCATATCTACTATATGACATTTCTAGCATTGTTTGACCTGTCGACCTGTTGACAGCAATGACCTGTCTAGGCATGGACTCTACAAAAAGGCGTCCTGTGGTATCTAACACCAAGACATTAGCAGCAGATAGGGGTAGGGCCTCCATAAAATGGACATGTTTTTCCAGCACCTCTCACAGATGATTGATCAGACAGAGATGAGGAATTTTGAAGGCCAAGTCAACACCTTAAACTCTTTTTCATGAATCTTCATTGTTGAGTTTTTTTTTGCAGTGTGCTCAGTGTGTTATCCTGCTTTAAAAGGCCGCTGCCATGAAGCGGTATACTTTGTATGCAACAATCTTTAGGTTGGTGAACTAGAAGTGTTTCTGGAGACTAATAATATTACAGGTTATGGATATTAGACGTATATGGATATAACCAAATCACACTTGACACTTGAAATATTTGTATTGCTTTTTCTTTAGTGTTCAATTTTCACAGTACAAAAGTCGATCAATAGACCATTAACTTCGTATAATTAAAGGGGTACACCCGTGGAAAACTTTTTTTTTTTAATCAACCGATGCCAGAAAGTTAGAACAGATTTGTAAATCACTTCTATTAAAAAATCTTAATCCTTCCAGTACTTTTTAGGGGCTGTATACTAAAGAGAAATCCAAAAAAGAAAAGCATTTCCTCTGATGTCATGACCACAGTGCTCTCTGCTGTCCATTTTAGGAACTGTCAAGAGCAGGAGAAAATCCCCATAGCAAACATATGCTGCTCTGGACAGTTCCTAAAATGGACAGCAGAGGTCAGCAGAGAGCACTGTGGTCATGACATCAGAGGAAATGCATTTCTTTTTTGGATTTCTCTTTAGTATACAGCCCCTAAAAAGTACTGGAAGGATTAAGATTTTTTAATAGAAGTGATTTACAAATCTGTTTAACTTTCTGGCACCAGTTGATTTAAAAAAAAAGTTTTCCACGGGAGTACCCCTTTAAACAGATACAAAAGTTTTTCACCCAAAAGTGCTCACTGAGTATGTCCAATAGTCCTTCCTTCCTTCCTCTCATGAAGGGGTAGACAAATGTGAGGTTACTGGACACTTCCGACGTTTCGGAGGACACGCCCTCGGGGCCGGGGGAAGTTAATGGTCTATTGATCGGCTTTTGTACTATGAAAATTGAACACTAAAAAAAAAGCAATACAAATATTTCAAGTGCCAAATGTGATTTGTATTGATTTCTGGTTGCTATTGGAAACGGAGTAGAGCCTCTGTATTTGAACACACTTACACCCTGGTGAACTTTAAGGTGAACCCGCTGTTTGCCACATAGTATATGGATATAATGCTGATACAGGGATTTATTCTGATTGCCACATTGTGGTTGGGAAGGACCTTTTTTTTTTTGCCTTCTTCTGGATCAACACAGTAGGAAAAAGAAAAACAAAATTGAAAAAAACTGATTGATCTCACTAGTAGCACTTCTTCCATTGTACCATGGTCTTATTCTGATGCTCACATGCACAATGTAGATGGTCAAAAAATTCTTTTTTTCAGAAGTTTGTGCTCTAATGTGGGATCAGATGAGACAGTTTAGTCCTCACTCGTGTGGCCACTTCACCAGCTGTACCTCCCTGGACTACTTTTCCTTGGTTCTGGCCTTACATACCAGTTACATCCTAAGAGACCTTCCTTTTAGGGATGTTCTGACCCAGTGACCTAGCCATCACTGTCTGAACCTTTTCAGTCCCTCAGATCCTTCCACGTGCCTATTCTTCTGGCTTTCACTACATTAACTAGAACTGACTGTTGACTTAGGGCCTGATATATATAACCCCTTGACAGGTGCCATTGTCACAAGATTAACCATGTTATTCCCTTCACTTAAATGTTATAGTTCATTTATATATGGACAGCAAAGCAGGAACATTTAGTCTCTGCAGACACAATGTACATCCAGACCACAAGACCGGATAGTTACATAACCACCCAGCATTCTGGCCCAAGTCTAATTTTACCTTCATTTTGCAATCACTGTCCAGTCACAAGGTTCTTGTAAACACCAGTAGACACCAGTACACAGCCCCAGATCAACAGACAGAAATAGAGGCCCCGCTTAACTTCTCACCCCAAATGTCTATTTTCCAGATTGGTTTGCTCCTAGTAAGTGAAAACACTTGGACAACATCTTGGGACAACTGTATCTTGTCTAGTCTAGTTTAGACCAACCCTTTGCATTGAGCTTGTACTGGTACATTTTACCTCCACTGTTTCACTGCAGTTAAAGGGGTACTCCGGTGAAAAACTTTTTTTTTTTTTTTTTAACTCAACTAGTGCCAGAAAGTTAAACAGATTTGTAAATTACTTCTATTTGAAAATCTTAATCCTTCCAGCACTTATCAGATGCTGTATGCTGCACAGGAAGTTGTTTTCTTTTTAAATTAATTTTCTGTCTGACCACAGTGCTCTCTGCTGACACCTCTGTATGTCTCAGGAACAAGTGCAGGAGAAAATCCCCATAGCAAATCTCTCCTGCTCTTGGCAGTTCCTGAGACAGACAGAGGTGTCAGCAGAGAGCACTGTGGTCAGACAGAAAATACATTTAAAAAGAAAATAACTTCCTGTGGAGCATACAGCTGCTGATAAGTACTGGAAGGATTAAGATTTTTAAATAGAAATAATTTACAAATCTGTTTAACTTTCTGGCACCAGTTGATTCTACCCCCCCACCCCCCGGTGTACTCCTTTAAGTATTGAGCCAAGAAAGATTTGTGCTATTGATGTATTTGTGATGTCCCAGTACGGGATATGCTCCTACAGTACAGTCCTGTAAGGTTGAGTCCCTGTATGTCCTTAGGGTTCTCCTGTAGTGTTCCCCCATATTGTGTATAGGTTGTATATTTAGTGTAAAGGACCTTTGATATGGTCACATGATTGTTAGTCACCTGATAATGGTTGTCACATGTTTAAGTCATATGTTTGTTACCAAGAGAGCACTATGTGACCAGATGACCCACAGCTAGCCTATGGGCTCCTTTCTCAGCCCCCCTTTATAAGAGGGGGAGGTACTACAATCACTCTCTTAATTCCTAAGGTCAAGTCCAGTCCAGACGTCTCAGAGTCAGTGTCTAGCCCATCTGGAGGCCTCAAGCCTGAATTGCAGCCACAAGTCCGTAAGTCAAGTCATCTTTGTCTGCTGTCACCATCTTCAGTCAAGTCAGTTATAGTCAGTGTGGCTGCACTAAAGTCTGTCAAGTCACTACAAGTCCCAGCAAGCTACGAGGTCCCCTGTGTTACTGGTCACCTCTCTGGGATCCTGACCGAGATGAGATGTAGAGACTGCACCATCTGTCTACCTCAGTAAAAGCTACCGTTAACCTTAACCTGGCCTTTGACTATTATTTGCCCTGCCTAACCTAGGACTAGCAGTGCTACCTTCGGGTGGCTACATAGCCAAACCACACCCTGGCGTCACGAACACTAAGGGGTTAACACCATCTACCCCTGGGCAACACCATCTGCCCCTACACCTAACATCGCACCCCGACAGCACATATTTATCTCAAAGAGGATTGTCTACAATGGATACATGCCCTCAGCTGTAAGAAGTATTAGATCAGGATAGATGTTAACATAAATGTTTGGTTTACTAGAAACAAGCAGATTTAGTAAAAATTGAGAGCATACAAAATATAGATGAAAGTTGCATAAACATAAAATTGAACTTGTCAAGGAGCAAATGTATTGTGGCACAGGGAATCTGATCATATTGATGGACAGTTTAAAGCAATGCCCGATTGTCTCCCTCTCATAGACCCATGATCACCGTCCATAATCCGAGCTGGTGCTAACACCAGTAAGATTGTCCTCAGCCTTGGCTTTCAGAAGAATTTGACTTGTTGTGCCTTGTTTCTCTATGTTTTACATGTTTATGTTTATATTGCAGCTGCTTCTGTAGAAAGAGACTTCCTCCCCCCCGTGGTGTTGGCACAATGTTTCTTACTAACTGCGTCATAAGCAGCAAGGAATCCAGACTAAATAGACTTATGCATAAATACACACCGGTAGAGCTTGGCATGAGTAGCTCATATCAGCTGCCCATAAAGAGATCATTGGCCATTACACTACATAGGGGTACGTTCACACGAGCGGATTTACAGTGTATTTTACGCTGCGGATCCGCTGGTGAAGGCCCGCTCTATGCTGTCTTTACATGTGCCTGCTCGTAGCGGCAATACGCCACAACGAGCAGACACACTGCAGCGATGTGCGCAGCGTACTCGCTCATAGCGGCCACTCTCCCTGCTCTGAACTAGGCAGAGAGCTCCCACGATGTGGGGGTATATTGCGACTCGCACATCGCAGTGTGTCTGCTCGTGGCGGCGTATTGCCGCTACAAGCAGGCACATGTAAAGACAGCATAGAGCGGGCCTTCACCAGCGGATCTGCAGCGTAAAATACGCTGTAAATCCGCTCGTGTGAACGTACCCTTAGTTGTATTTAGGCAACAACTAAAGAGCTACAGGTAGAAGACAACTTAGGGTACGTTCACACGAGCGGATTTACAGCGTATTTTACGCTGCAGATCCGCTGGTGAAGGCCCGCTCTATGCTGTCTTTACATGTGCCTGCTTGTAGCGGCAATACGCCGCCATGAGCAGACACACTGCGATGTGCGAGTCGCAATATACCCCCACATAGCGGGAGCTCTCTGCCTAGTTCAGAGCAGGGAGAGTGGCCGCACATCGCCACAGTGTGTCTGCTCGTGGCGGCGTATTGCCGCTACAAGCAGGCACATGTAAAGACAGCATAGAGCGGGCCTTTACCGGCGGATCCGCAGCGTAAAATACTCTGTAAATCCGCTCGTGTGAATGTACCCTTAGTTGTCTTCTACCTGTGGCTCTTTAGTTGTTGCCTAAATACAACATTCACCGTGACAGCAGCATCCTGTCAGGTCAAGCTGGGAGTTGTAGTTTGTAACAGCTTGGAGATAACTCCCCCTATATGGGATGGCAAAGACTAATAAAAAGGCATATGTAGTTGTAGGGACGTGCACAGACATTTTGGGGGGCAGAGGCTCAAGTAGAATAAAAAGGGCACTTCTAATAAAAAAGATAAAAAATAAAATGTTTGTAAAAACCTTAACACAACGCAATTCCTGAGGTAAGGAACCTCCGGCAGTCATGTCACCTGAATGGTACCTGCATCACCCCACGGTGGTCACAATCAGTGAGGGCATTATAGGCCAGGTGATTAAAAGGTGAGGACTTCCAAGGGGCGGTGAGGGATATCGGCGCAGACCAGGAACGGACACGTCCTGGTCAGCGCCGATATCCCTCACTGCCCCTTGGACGTCCTCACCTGTTGAATATTGCCTTGGTTGGGGAGGCTGCAGACCAGACTTGTTTTCTCATTCACGAAGACCATTGTTGTGTGTGAGTTCACACAACCGCCTTCGGTAAGGTTTTTTTTTACTATTACTAACTGTACCCTGGAGTGGCGGTTTTACGCTATGGAGCGCTCTTCCTTCTTGTTTTAGGTGCATTAAAAGGGCATTGGCTCAAGCCCCCTTTCGAGTCTGTGTGTGAACGTCCCTGTGTAGCTGCAACTTAGCCTATGGAAAAGGTGGAGCACATATAAGGTTATTCCTATATCTACTCTAAAGAGTGGCAGAAACCCTAGCAGAATTCTGCCCCAGTATGAACGTTGTAAAGTATAGAAGGTAAAAGACCCAAGAAGAGCAATAATTTCCAAACTTTATTTACTATGGGACTACAACTGAAAAGATGGTTCCACTCACGGGAACCTCTACAGCGGTGGTCTCAAACTGTGGCACTACAGATGCTGCAAAACTTCAACTCCCAGCATGCCCGGACAGCCAACGGCTGTCCGGGCATGCTGGGAGTTGAAGTTTTGCAGCATCTGTAGAGCCATAGTTTGAGACCATCACTTTACAGCTATCGTATAGTGATGAGCGGCATTGCCCATATTTGAATTTGCGATATTTTGTGAATATATAGACAAATATTCATCCTATATTTGCAAATTTTGCATATTTGTTATATTCGCATATTCGCATATTTGAATATTTGCGCATTTGAGGAAGAAAACAGTGAGGGGGTGGGCAAATTTACTATTGGTTGCTAAGGATGTTGTTGATAACCTCTGACAAGTGTATTTGCATCATTCTAATTGGCCCATAAGTGAAAAGAAGGAATATGCGAATATTCGCATATGGGAATATCCGCATATGCGAAAAAAAGTGAATATTCGTAATTTCGAATATATATAGCGCATATATTTCCAATAGTCTCGAATTAGCGAATTTGCGATATTTGCAGTTAAAATGCGAATATTCGCGCCCAACACTACTACCCTACTGAGCTCGAGGTCATTTGCCTCACCTCCAAATGGTTAAAATAAATCTGAACCCCATTGATTGTTGTCAGGAACTATGCAGTTAAATGACAAACGTCTATGTAGACACCAAACATACATGCCAGTGATAATACAATTAATACGTGCCAGTGATCAGCATGAGAGATCAGTGTGTGCAGTGTAATAGTAAAAAAAAAGTGTTAATAAAGGTCATTTAACCCATTCCCTAATAAAAGTTTGAATCACCCCCCTTTTCCCATAAAAAAAATTAAAAACAGTGTAAATAAAAAATAAATAAACATATGTGGTATCGCCGCGTGCGTAAATGTCCGAACTATAAAAATATATCATTAATTAAACCGCACGGTCAATGGCGTACGCGCAAAAAAATTCCAAAGTCCAAAAAAGCGTTTTTTTGGTCACTTTTTATACCATTAAAAAAAATGAATAAAAAGTGATCAAAAAGTCCGATCAAAACAAAAATCATACTGATAAAAACTTCAGATCACGGCGCAAAAAATGAGTCCTCATACCGCCCTCTACGTGGAAAAATAAAAAAAGTTATAGGGGTCAGAAGATGACATTTTTAAACGTATATATTTTCCTGCATGTAGTTAGGATTTTTTCCAGAAGTGCGACAAAATCAAACCTATATAAGTAGGGTATAATTTTAACCGTATGGACCTACAAAATAATGATAAGGTATCATTTTTACCGAAATATGCACTGCGTAGAAACGGAAGCCCCCAAAAGTTACAAAATGGCGTTTTTTCTTCGATTTTGTCGCACAATGATTTTTTTTTCCGTTTCGCCGTGAATTTTTGGGTAAAATGACTAATGTCACTGCAAAGTAGAATTGGTGACGCAAAAAATAAGCCATAATATGGATTTTTAGGTGGAAAAATGAAAGGGATATGATTTTTAAAAGGTAAGGAGGAAAAAATGAAAATGCAAAAATGGAAAAACCCTCAGTCCTTAAGGGGTTAAAGGGTTTGCACCAAATTTTGTGCCTTTTTAAAAAAGTTGCATTTTCATAAATTCCTGACCACTGCAAAAGCCCTACTGAAAACACACATATTGCCCCCAAGGAAAAGAAGGTGCGTAAATGAAAAGGCGCAACAAAAGGAGCAAAAAACACACTGCGCCAAATTTTTGCACCAAATGAACCACAGAAAACAAGGGTTAAAGTGCTTCAAAAATAACCACATTGAATCTACATATTCATTTTTAGTAATACCTATGAATATAGCAGTAGAGTTAAAAGTCTTTAGTCCATTATTACCAACGCCATGTTTATTAATCGTCATAGCGCCACCATTGGGTGTTGTGCATGCGTGCAGCTGTCTAGCTGCTGGAACTACATCTCCACTGATGTTCATATGGTGGTCTATGACGCTGGGGTCTAGGAGGCTCTTATCTGTAGTCTCTTAACAGCAGACAACTCAGCTGCTTCCGGAACACTTAACCACATCCTCCTGCAACGAATGTGTCTGGTGCATCATCGAGACCATGTGATAAGATACGGCTCCGCAGAATTCCATTCTCATTCATTCGGAATGCAGTACTATAAATGGAACATAACTGCGCCCCCCCCCCCCCATGCAATCTATTCTAAATGATCATATACAGTATAGCCCTACCCCCTCCCTCTCCAGTTATAATTGTTTCAGACTTTGAACTACAGTGGTCCCTCAACATACGATGGTAATCCGTTCCAAAGGGACCATCGTTTGTTGAAACCATCGCATGTTGAGGGATCCGTGCAATGTAAAGTATAGGACAGTGGTCTACAACCTGCGGACCTCCAGATGTTGCAAAACTACAACACCCAGCATGCTGGGTGTTGTAGTTTTGCAACATCTGGAGGTCCGCAGGTTGTAGACCACTGTTAGAGGAAGTTGTACTCACCTGTCCCCGCCGCTCCAGACCGTCACCGCTCGTCACCGCTGCCCTGGATGTCGCCGTCCATCACTGTCGCCGCGTCCCCTACGCTCCAGCAAGTCCTCTGCTTCCCCGTTATCCGCGCTCTCCGTCGCCGCCATCATGTCGCTACGCACGCCGCTCCTATTGGATGACGGGATGGCATGCGCAGCGACGTGATGACGACGATGGAGAGCGCCGACGATGCAGAGGATCCCGAAGAGGACGCGCCGGAGCCCAGAGGACAGGTAAGTGATCGTCAGCGGACCACACAGGGCACCGTAAACGGCTATCTGGCGGCAGCTGAAGCAGTCTGTGCTGCCGGATAGCCGTTTATGCGATGGCCCCGACATACAAAAGCATCGTATGTTGAAATGATCGTATGTCGGGGCCATCGTAGGTCGAGGGGTCACTGTATAACATACTGCAGTCTGTCCGCTGAAGATAGGACTAAAGGTGACCAAAAATGGAACACTAGTGGTTAATTCTAATAAGAAATGGACTGCCCTATGACCACAGTGACCAAAAGAGAACTACAAGCCTCAACATTCATATCAGCTCTCCCGGTGTTATTCTATATACACTACCTCTGGGCTGCAGCATATATACACAGTGACGGCTCTATAGTAAGTGTGCAGTAGGCAAAAGTCTGGAAGACAGGACTGTTGTCCCTATCACATATATCAGTGGTCTCCAACCTGCTGACCTCCAGATGTTGCAAAACTACAACTCCCAGCATGCCCGGACAGCCGTTGGCTGTCCGGGCATGCTGGGAGTTGAAGTTTTGCAACATCTGGAGGTCCGCAGGTTGGTGACCACTGGCATATATGTTCATCTCACCCTGTGCTTATACTTGTCAAGCATCTATTGCAAAGTATCAATAGGAGTATGTATCAATAATGGTGTTGCAATGTGTGATTTTATGTTTTTTTGCCTCAAATGGAGCGTAGTTGCGCCAAAATTATCAATTGTCACACACAAGTATGTGATTTTGCCACAAATGCAGCCCTACAAAAGGCGCAGACGCCTGCCCCAGAATTCCAGGCAGAATTTCTGACCGTGGAAGTTAATGGAAAACTGTCAGATAGATATTTTCTCCTGCACTAAGCACAGGTACTGATGGATAGTGCGGGTGATTCTGATTCCAGCGAGCCCTACCTTGCCCCGATCCGCCCGGCCGTTCGCCCGCAATTGTAGTTTTATTCTATGTATATATCTTGCTGTAACTGGCACAGGCGGGGCTTCTGCAGCTAACTGGCACTGACGTCAGCACCGGCCACTTGTGAATATTCATCCCCCCTCCCTCCAGTTAGGAGCGGCGAAGAGAAGGAGAACTGGAGGGAGGGTGGGGGGGGGATGAATATTCATAAGCGGCGCTGACGTCAGTGCCAGTTAAGCTACCCTGAAGCCCCTGATGATCCAGAAAATAATGAAATACTATGATATACCCTTACCAGTGAGTTTAACAAAGATTCAATAAGAGTCCAATAATCCAGAATATGTCATAACCCAGCACCTATCAAATTCCATTGATGCCATATTTTCTTAAAGGAGAACTGTAGTGCAATATGACTTATGCCCTATCCATGGGGATAAGTTATAGATCACAGGCGGTCCAACCACTGGGACCCCCCCGCGATCTCCTGTACGGGGCCACGGCAGTCCCCAGCAGGAAGCTGTGGCAGACACGCCCCCTCCATGTATCTCTATGGTATACATGGAGGGGGCATGGAGGGGGCATGGAGGGGGGCGTGTCGGCCGCCGCGTCATGTGGAGGAGGAACACCCCCTTCCAGTATACTGCCATGGCCCTGTATAGTAGATCGTGGGGGGGTTTGTCTGTCATTCTAGACCTTGGGTAAGGCTATGTTCACACAGCGTTTTACCGGCACTAGGACCGCTTGGAAATGCACCTTCTTCATAGACAGCCATGCAATTTTAAGAGGATTTCGCCAAAAGACTTAACATGTCAATTCTTTCTGCAGACGATAGATTTTGAATTTTCACCTCAAATGTTTTGGCGTGGAAATTGTGCCATGTGCACAGTGCAGCAGAATCCTATTGAAAACAATGGGACTGTGCTGCAATAAAATTTCCAAATGAAAATTTTCCGGCCAGATTCTGCTTGGAAATTCCGCCATGTGAACGAGGCCTTAGGCTAGGTTTCCACACAGGTATTTTTTTGCCTTTTTTAAAAATATTTATTGGAAAACTGACACTGCAGTTTAGAGTCAAACCTTAGCCTTACAATCCACTAAGAGCTTTGACTACAACCATGTTAGAGTTCATTCAGCTTTACCGGAAACAGACATACAGAATACAATTTCTTGACAATAGATGACTCAAATTGTGAGATTTTGGGGATTTTGGGTGTAGTGTTTCGGATTGTTTGACTCCATGCACTTGCAGCTGGGTGGCAGGCACACGTGGGCATGGCTTCTGAGCATGTTTAGACGAGTCAGCACCCGGGACTTGCACAATGTGTGACACATGTTGTGGAATTCTTGTTTTCATCATTGCACCTTTAGCCTTTATCTTAACATATGAAACGTTTCATATATCAAAGCTGACAACTAAAAACCTCCTGACCTTCTGAAAATAGTACATATCTATAAAATTAGCTTCTGAAAGTCCAGAAATTCCCATAATATAGCAAAATATTGTGAAATCCCATAAAGCAGGAGCAGATTGGCTGATATGGGCAATAGGGTCATTTGTTCTTTACGGGTATGTTCACATGTTGCAGATTTACTGTAGATTTTGACTTCCATTTTGAAGGTAATTAGGGATTATTAGTACAACAAATCTGCACTACCCAAATAATGACTGACTTGACGCAGCATATGATCAGAGTAACTTTAGTAGGTGCTGTGGTTGCAGTTGAATTTGGGCCCTATCTTGACGGGGCCCAAAAAAGTTGATGCCCTCTTGGAGATTTTGCATTGGGTCAAAGAAGCTTCAAGTTAACTCTCTCTAATACAACAACCAACTGGCATCCCTTAATGCCATAGCTGCCACCATCATTATCTGGCCTGCATTGTTTCCCATCTGCCATAGGCGCTTGCCATCAGTTTCTACGTATTAAACAGCTGTTCTGGTCTTGGGTCTGGGGATTTGATCTATTTTTAAAGGCGCAGCGATGCAAGACTATCAGTTGACTTTGTATTTACATCTGCGCCAAACAGTTTATTTAACTTGGCAGGGACAAGGCATGCAGCGCAGCAGACTCAATTCATTCCCATTGCATTCCAGCTTTATTCTGGAGATTCTTCAGCTCATAATCACTGAGCATTGTAAATCTGAGAATTGTCTAAAGAAAATCTGATTGTCCCTTACAAGCCAAAAGCCTAAATACAGTACATCCCCCTGATCAGAGAAGTGTTCCAATAGTTTTTCAGTGTTTGCCTTGACAGCCAGTTGTTACCCTTGTCCCATTTGGGTCCAGTTAGCAGAGATATAAGTAGCTTTTAGCATGACCTCAATACTTCATGGCTTTAGATGCCTCTGCCTTGGTGTGTGACATAACTCTGGTGGCAGGGTGTGAGGGGCAAGGCAGATGTTGTTACCCTAGGGGCAGATGGCATTAACCCCTTGTATTCGTGACGCCAGGGCGTGGTTTAGCCTGTAACCCCCCGAAGGTATACCGCTGGATCCTGGGCTAGGCACAGAGGCAATAAAGACTCCAATGCCAAGTTACGGACCACGGTAGCTTTACTGAGGGTAGACAGTAGGTAAAGTCTATACAGTTCAGCCAGGGCCCAAGGAGGTGACCAGTGACACAGAGACCTTAATAGCTTGCTGGCACTTGTAGTAGGCCTAGGCAATTTAGTGCAGGCCACGTTGCTTGACAATTTGACAGAGACTGACTTGACTTGACTGATGACGGACAATACTGCAGGTTTAGCTTACTTGCACTTGACTGTGGCTGCAGGAGTTGAGTTGAGGCCTACAATACTCTGGACACACACACTAGGCACAACTGACCTCAGCAAAGACTTGGTGCAAAAGAGAGAGAGACTAGCTCCTCCCAGGGCTTATATGGGGGAGACTAGCAGGGAGCCCATAGGTCACCCCTGGGATCACCTGGTCACTGGTACCTCCTGGGTAACAAGCACATGGTAAAACTCTTAAAGTGATAACACATTTTATACAGTACAACATATTTACAATGGGGAAACAAATGCAGGGGGCCCTGGGGACACTGAAGGATGTTGCCTGACATGGCAGTGAAGGTACAGGGTAACACCTTCCATACTGGGCCACCACATAACAATCGAATCATACAAGAAATTAGGTTAGTCGTTCACTGTAGGACCCCATTATAACTATTACTCGAACAGTTAACAGGCGTTTACTCATAGAGACAATAAAGCAATGGAGGCCTATACTATCCTAACAGCATGGAGTAAATGGACTCCAAGTCAATTCCGGACGTCTCCTTGCTGCAGACACATAGGACGTTTTTATTTTATTAATTTTTTAGCAATACTGTTAGGCTAGGTTCACACTACAGAATTTGTGAAGTGGAATTTGTGAACAGAAAATACTTGCGGAACACATTGCAGTCTAGTGGAGACTGCACTGACCGCGCGGTCCTAGCGCCGACTGATTCAGTCGGCACTGGCCGCACTCGGAATCTCTGGGCTGGGATCACACTGTGGAATTTCTGGGCAGATTTGCTGCCGAAGATCAAGCTGGCGGCACTAGGACCGAGCAGACGGCACTGTTGTCCCCATAGACGGCAATGAATTTCTGGGTGGATCTTTTGGGAGATTTGCTCAGAAATGCATTGCCATCTATGGGGATGGCAATGCAGTCCGGGTGGTCCTAGTGCCACCAACTCGATCTCCAGCAGAAATTCTGCCTGGAGATTCCGCAGTGTGACCCCAGCCTTATAGTGTTCCAAGTCAATAACAATGATGTAAATAATGCAAAAGTTATCAAAGTGGTACTAACCAGACATGTTGACATGCATACATAAACACTAATACTTTGCATCAAAATAATGGTGCATGCCTTTAGAATATTTGGTGCATTTCACTAATTAAAACTGCCAAGATATCCAATTTACCGTATTTTTCGCCGTATAAGATGCACTTTTTCTTCCCCAAAACTAGGGAGGGGGGGAAGTTGGTGCGTCTTATACGGCGAATACACATTAAAACCTGTCCTACCGCTGAGGTCCCTGCGGCCATCAATGGCTGGGACCCGCGGCTAATACAGGACATCACCGATCGCGGTGATGCCCTGTATTAACCCTTTAGACGCAGCGATCAAAGCTGACCGCGTCTGAAGCGAAAGTGACACTAATCCGGCTGCTCAGTCGGGCTGTTTGGGACCGCTGTGGTGAAATCGCGGCGTCCCGAACAGCTTACAGGACACCGGGAGAGACCTTACCTGCCTCCTCGGTGTCTGCTCCGTGCCGGGATCCCCTGCATGGCCGGCGCTCTCCTTTGCCGCCATCATGTCGTAGCGGCGTGCGTAGCGACGTGATGGCGGCGACGGAAAGCGAGGATACCCGGCAGCAGAGACGTTCCGGAGCGACGGGGACACCCTGGGGACGTGGCGACAGTGATGGAGGGCGACATCCAGGGCAGCGGTGACGGGTCTGGAGCGGTGGGGACAGGTGAGTATTACCTCCTATACCAGTGGTCTTCAACCTGCAAACCTCCAGATGTTGCAAAACTACAACTCCCGGCATGCCCGGACAGCCAACGGCTGGCCGGGCATGCCGGGAGTTGTAGTTTTGCAACATCTGGAGGTCCGCAGGTTGAAGGTTCAGAATCTTTTTTTTCTAGATTTTCATGCTTTAAAATTGGGTGCGTCTTATATGCCGGAGCGTCTTATATGGTGAAAAATACGGTATATCATAAATATGGTGCTTCCTGTATTTCCTACATTTCTGGTGCTACTGGAGCACTTTGCAAAGTAACCCCATTAGGCCATATGTACAAATGTTACACTTTCTTCATTATCTGAGTGCATCTCTGACCATCACTATGCAGCAGGTATTTGCCTACAGGAGCTGAACACCTAGTGACAAAGAATGTCACATTTATATGTAAATGACATTTGCCTCCAAAAAGAGCGGCTCCTAGCCATAAACATATTCCCCCAGCCCAGATAAGATGTACATTACGATATGTAACCCTCAGACCCTATTTATTTTACTCATTTAGGGCCCATGCTCAATGAGGAAATTCAGCGAGGAATTCCCTCGTAAAATTTCCTTGTGGAATCAGCATTGCACTTATTTGGCACAGAATTTTACCATGGAAATAAGCGACGGATATCAAAGTCCAATTGACTAGTGGGCTTTTCCTGGCAGGTTCTGCCAAAAGAATCAACATGTTCAATTATTCGATTGAATTTGGACCTTCTACAGTGCGCACTGAGCACCAGAATCCCATTGTAATCAATTCTGCAAGTACTTCATACCAAGCGGAATCTCCAGACTGTGCATGGGCCCCTAAACTCCATTCAGATGTTTTCCTTGGTTGGATTCAAACCCAGAACCCGAATGCTGACCACGAGCCACCATGCTGTTAATGGGCAACAAACATCACGTGCACAAATATGCAAAACATTTCCCAAGGAGTATTGGTCAAATCATTACGAAACAACACAGATACAGTAAGAGCCAAGTTAGCCCCAAAATGTGTAAAAGCACATATAATGCAAAATTATTTGGTAAGAAACATGAAGAATAAGTCACTATGAGGTTATACATAGATCTCATTGTAATGAATGTGATCCATCATTAAAAAATGTTTTAAAATAAATCTCATGTCTGCCAGCTTTACGCAGGGCACAATCCCAAAGGTTTTTAAATGACAAATTCAGCTCTGCTACATGTGCATTACCCATAGTCCCATTACTCAGTATGGAAATCATTGCCGGACTTACCATCATGCCTGTGCTCTTATCTATGCCTCTCTTCACTTTTCCGTATGTTCCTCTTCCAAGCGTCTCCAGGAGTTGGTAGCGATGCTTAATACTGTGCTTGTGATGGTGTTTCTTTACAGCACCTGACACAGGAGCAACATCTGACACTCTGTAGGGGTCACACCTGTCCCAACTAGGGGACCTCTCCTCTAATTTTCTATGCCCTTTTGCTCTTACTTTGCCACCCAACATAACCCCTTCCTTTGCATTGTCCTCCCTGGTCACTCCTGTCATCCTGTCCCCTCTATCAGCAGCAAATACTTCCAATAGTTGTGCCTTTCAATTGGGCATCCTAAATAATGAATAAATATTGTTAAATAATCCTAATAAATAAAGACAAATATTCCAGATCTATTCTCTGGGTGCACAAGCTACAACTATTTTGTTTGCAAAAGTTGCGACAAAGTGGCCAAGTGCTGATGGAGCTCTACCTGGTGCAGGATCTGGGAGGGCACATATGCTGGTGCTGCGCCCCTTTTCCTAGCTGCTGCGCCCCTTTTCCTAGCTGCTGCGCCCCTTTTCCTAGCTTCTGTGCCCCTCTGTTCTTTACCCTTGATGACCCTTCTTCTTTCTGAGACAATCTCTCCTAGCAGCAGCTGCTATAGGCTTAAGACAGCAGTCATGATCTTCTACTCCTTGTTCCTGAGCTGTGGTGTGGTGTGGTGTGTATGAGCCCCAGGCAGTCAGAGTGTTCTGAGCTGAGAGCCTGGCATTGCTTTCTCATAGAATGACTGGGAGGAGACAGATTTGGGAAGTGGGTGAGGCCTCCTCCCTGGCCGGATGACTGATGTAAGAATCACATCTACTACCTGCTGCGGGGTGTTATTATTACAGTAGTCCCTCAATTTACAATATTAATTGGTTCCCGGACGACCATTGTATGTTGAACTCTATGGAAACCTGGTAATTGGTTCTAAAGCCACCAAAATGTCATCCAAAAATAGGAAAAAAGTGAGGATTAAAGAAAAATAAGTAGATAACTAATACAGATAAAGCAAATCCTTACATATAAAAGAAAGAAAGATCTGCTGGGAGCTGTAAATCACTGTCTATGTCAGTGTTTCCCAACCAGGGTGCCTCCAGCTGTTGCAAAACTACAACTCCCAGCATGCCCGGACAGCCTTTGGCTGTCCGGGCATGCTGGAAGTTGTAATTTTGCAACAGCTGGAGGCATCCTCGTTGGGAAACACTGGTCTATGTAAAGGACAGGAGCTTCTTCGGGGTCCTATACAGTACACACAGTGTCCTAAAAAAAAATAAAATGGAGCAGAGTACAGAACATGTAATACCCCCCTGTACTGTAGGGGGCGCTACAAGACAGCCAGTCAGTACATGCACTTTAGGAATACAGGGGTTTTACCAGTGAATGTCCATTCTGATTGGTCGGTTCTTCCAGCCATTGACAGATTGAATCTGCAGATTCCATATCATTGTATGTTGAGTCTGATTTCAAGTTACAATGGTCCAGAAAAGACCATTGTATGTTGAAACTATTGTATGTTGAGGCCATTGTAAGTTGAGGGATCACTGTACAGTGGTCCCTCAAGTTACAATATTAATTGGTTCCAGGAAGGCCATTGTATGTTGAAACCATTGTACGTTGAGACCATAACTCTATGGAAACCTGGTAATTGGATCTGAAGCCACCAAAACGTCATCCAAAGATAAGAAAAAGTGAGAATTAAATAGAAATAAGTAGATAACTAATATAGATAAAGCAAATCCTTACATATAAAAGTAAGAAAGATCTGCTGGAAGCTGTAAATCACTGTCTATGTCAGTGTTTACCATCCAGGGTGCCTCCAGCAGTTGCAAAACTACAACTCCCAGCATGCCTGGACAGCCAAAGGCTGTCCAGGCATGCTGGGAGTTGTAGTTTTGCAACCGCTTGAGGCACCCTGGTTGGGAAAGTCTGGTCTATAGGACAGGAGCTTCTTCAGGGTCCTGTACAGTACACGCAAAATGTAGCTGCCCTTACCTATGTCCAAAGGAGCAGCTAAAGAGCCAAAGGCACAGGTAAAGAGTAATACAGAACATGTAGTACCTCCCTGTATTGTAGGGAGGGGCTACCAGACAGTCAGTGCATGCACTTCAGTAGTACTGTTGTGAATGTCCATTCTAATTGGTCAGTTCTTCTGGCCTGGATTGTCTGTACATTGTATGTTGAGTCTGGTTTCAAGTTACAATGGTCCAGAAAAGACCATTGTATGTTGAAACTATTGTATGTTGAGGCCATTGTAAGTTGAGGGATCACTGTACATTTATTGTGAATGAATGTGGTATGTGCTGCACATTATAAGGCTATAGCTTCAGTATCAGCATTATAAGATTAGATGTAGTGATGGTAAAGAAAGTCATTGCATGTCTCAGCACAATCTTGCCCAATGTTCATCTGAAGTTTGCAATCTTTTTAGTCCCCGACCCCTAGGAAAACATAACTTTAATTGTTTATCTATTTCTTCTGTATTTACAAAATATATCCTATACTGTATCCTGTGTTCCTGCTTGTTTTACTTATTCAATGCAACATGTCTCTCTATTTTGCATCTCCCTATATTGTAGAGTACAGTGATCCCTCAACATACAATGGCCTCAACATACAATAGGTTCAACATACAATGGTCTTCTCTGGACCATTGTAACTTGAAACCAGACTCACCATACAATGCTCTGGACAGTCCAGATCTGTGAAACGCGTCACAACTGGAGGAACTGACCAATCAGAATGGGCATTTACTGGTAAATCACCTGTATTACTGAAGTGCATGCACTGACTGGTGTCTGGTAGCGCCTCCCTACAGTACAGGGAGGAACTACAAATTCTGTACTACTGTGCCAGGGTTAGCTGCTCCTTTGGACACCAAGTAAGGGCGGCTCCATTTGGGACACTGTGTGTACTGTATAGGACCCTGAAGAAGCTCCTGTCCTCTCCTCTATATAAACCATTGTTTCCCAACCAGGGTGCCTCCAGCTGTTGCAAAACTACAACTCCCAGCATGCCCGGACAGCCAACGGCTGTCTGGGCATGCTGGGAGTTGTAGTTTTGCAACAGCTGGAGGCACCCTGGTTGGGAAACACTGACATAGACAGTGATTTTCAGCTCCCAGCAGATCTTTCTTACTTTTATATGTAAGGATTTGCTTTATCTGTATTCGTTATCTACTTATTTATCTTTAATCCTCTATTTTTCCTATTTTCGGATGACATTTTGGTGGCTTCAGAACCAATTACCAGGTTTCCATAGAGTTCTGGTCTCAACATACAATGGTTTCAACATACAATGGTCGTCCTGGAACCAATTAATATTGTAACTTGAGTGACCACTGTAGTGATGAGCAGCAGGGGCCATATTCAAATTTGCGCTATTTCATTTCATGAAATTTGCATATTCGCTATGTATGTTCGAATATTCGTGCTCAACACTATTGTAGAGCCGCACCATGTTCATACAGGGTAATTTCCACCGATTAGCATAGACAGCATAAATAACCCTTTAGGGCACTAACATTAAGGACACATCATTTTTTTCTTTTTTTTTTCTTTTCAAGATATAAGTTAGGAGCACATGATGTGTAGAGCTGCGGACTTCACACGAACCTCTTCAACCTGGAAGCAAACCTTTTGACCCTGGAACCTCTTTACCATGTACGGAATGACGCAGGGCACCCCCCAAAATGTTGCGTCCGGGGTTAAGACTGGAGGTTCGATATGTGTGAACTCTGCAGCTCTACACATCTACCTTAAAGGGGTACTCCGCCCCTAGACATCTTATCCTTATCCTTTGGATAGGGGATAAGATGTCAGATCACCAGGGTCCCGCTGCTGTTGACCCCCCGGGATCTACCATGCAGTACCCACCTTTAGAGGCTTCCTCAGGCTGAGTCCATCTCGACCACGAGGACGGAGCATAGTGACATCACGGTTCCGGCCCCGTGTGACGTCCCGCTCCGCCCCCTCAATGCAAGTCTATTGGAGGGGCGTGGCAGCTGTCACGTCCCCTCCCATAGGCTTACATTGAGGGGGCGGAGCGTGATGTCACACGGGGGCGGGGCCGTGACATCACTATGCTCCGTCCCCGAGATCGCCAGTAATCAGACCCGGAGCGAACACGCTCCGGGGACTGATTCTAAAGGGGTGCGGCGTGGAAGATCACGGGGGTCCCCAGTGGCAGGACCCCCATGATCAGGCATCTTATCCCCTATCCTTTGGATAGGGGAAAAGATGTCTTAGCGCCGGAGTACCCCTTTAACTTATTTCTACTTTATGTAAAGCAAGAAAAATAAGAAAAAGATTGAAAAGAAAAATAAAACAAATGAAAACAATGTGTCTTTAATGTTAGTATCCTAATGGGTAATTTATGCTGTCTATGCACTGGAAATAACTGTGACTGTTCCCTATCACTGTTACATGTATACAAAATATATATCAGGCAGTGCACCAGAGGTATTCAAGACTAGCGCAGCCATAAAGGACTTATCTTTCTACAAAGGAAGGCACCCAACTAACCTGAGGTAGCCCAAAGGCCTCTCTTGTGTGCAACGGGGCCCAGGGGCTTTAGGTTATGCTTGTGGGTGCAAAGTGTAATGACTATATGTTGGAAGCAATTGGGTGGCTGACAGCTGGCACAAAGTATCCTGACAGTAGGAAGGTCAGTGTGGAGCTGGAAAACACACCAGGACGACAGCCCTATAGGGCTTGTAGATCTGAAAAAGACCATTAGGAAATGAACTATGTAGCATAGGTTCCTGATCACTGTGATCTTGCTTTGAACATCTTGCCTGCTACTATAACTACTGCAGAAATACTTGTATTCTATAAGGCCCTTGTGTTACTGTAGTATGGATACATTATATGGTGTCCATCAGTTCACTGCACCAGGGAAAATGGCAATTCACACAATTCAAGCTGCGATAAACATCTGGAAGAGTTCTTCACATTCGAAAGTTGTCATTGTGTGTTTGAACCTAGAGCTGGTTAGTGTGGCTGACACCAGAGACAATAGCTATCCCTCCATGCCTGCTTATGCACACAGCCGAATGTTCATGTGTTCTCTATAGAGAGGAAAAGGGTTAAACTACAGCCAGACAGCTCTGGCAATGGCTTATGCTTCCCAGAACAATGGGGTCAGGTGGTGAAAAGCCAACACACCCGACCCTTCTCTCCACCGACACCATCTGTTGGGAGAGTTGTGAGGCCACCAGGCTGCAGGTTAGGCCGACATCTATTGGATATGAATAAGTTATAGGAGGAAATGGGCTAATCATTGCTACTAAGACTAAACATCCAGGGGACATCTATGTGCATTATCAGGCAGTGTCTCCATTAACAGACTGTACATGTAGTCACACAGAGGTCATCCAGAGGAAAACTATATCGCCATAAACAGTCTGGGTCAAATATAACCTCCATGAATCTCCCGTTTGATGAAATATTCCTCTTACTCATACACAACAGGATCATACCAGCCCTGAGCAGCACATTGAGCAATGTATAGAATTCAGATTTGGGGAATGTATTAGACGAGGATGACTTGGAAGACAGATGGTGGGTTAAGACAAAAAAGATGCGGATGTAGTCAGTAACAGCACGCTATGATGACTGCTCCCCTTCCCGAAATAAACTGTGTGGTAAAGGCAATGATAAACTAATAGATTTCGCAGCAACTTCTGATCCAGAAATGGCAACTAAGCAAAGTTTTTACAGTCCCTAATTTAAAGAGGATTGCACACAGTATATGATCTCATAGTGTCAAAACCTAGGCTTACATATTCATACCCTGCCTGCGGTAGAGTTTTGGCACTTCACCCCTCTCTTTGTACCTAGAATCTGATAGACATGTTTCTCCATTGTCCCTCTAACGATTCTTCTGTGATCAAATTTGTGTTTAACATTGGTCCTTGGAGGCAAATCTAAAGGACTGCAGCAACCAGAGTTCCAGAGTGTATGTATAATGTGCAGATATATACCTGTGTAGATATGCCATGTAATCAATAGAAGCATATACAGTGATCCCTCAACTTACAATGGCCTAAGGTTACAATATTTTCAACATACACTGGTCTTTTCTGGACTATTGTAACTTGAAACCAGCAATCCGCAATATAGAAAGAAAAGGTAAGTCCGGCACTGCAATCCACAGATAGAGTCTATGGGAGACTGAAGCTAGGCAGTAACACCTGGGTGGCTATTCGGGGTGCAATTCAGTGAGAAGCAGTACAGCGAACAATCTTCAGCGTAAAAAAATGAGATGCACTCACCCAAGCCTATGTCTTTCGGCAAACTTTATTCTTGGAACATAAAAAAGCACAGCGGGTAGATGCGGGAGGAGCAGCCTCGCAGCGACAGAACTGTTTCTTGCGCACCAAGCGCACTTCCTCGGGCTGCAAGAAACAGTTCTGTCGCTACGAGGCTGCTCCTCCCGCATCTACCCGCTGTGCTTTTTTTGCCGAAAGACATAGGCTTGGGTGAGTGCATCTCATTTTGTTACTCTGAAGATTGCAACTTGAAACCAGACTCAACATACTATGCTGTGGACAGTCGAGATATGTAAAACTGGTCAATGGCTGGAAGATCTGACCAATCAGAATGGGCATTTCACTGGCATAATAATTAGGCTAGGTTTCTTTAAAATCTGTTTATTTGTTTTTGTATTTTTCTGTTTAGGTGTGTATTCACACACTAGGATGTTTAGAGCAGTTTTCTATTCTCCCTGGATAGGGAATGGTTAATGCTCTGAACGAATGAGAACTCGGGTGTGTCTATATTAAGCCAGACTTCTCCTGCATTCAGTGCTGGTTATTTAGTTTAATGCCACTATGTCTGTTTGTGCAATCTGCTATGATGCCTGTTTGGGCAATATTCTGACTGTGTCTGCTTGAGAATTTACCTTGTATTTATCTTGTCATTTTATCTGGGTTTTTAGCCATGCTTATATAGGATGCTCCTTGTATTTTAGTCTGTGTTACATTAGTCGGTTTTAGGATTATGTTTGTTTGTTCTGCTTTGTCTGTGTTCACACAGTGTTATCCGTGCTCTGTATTTTATCATTCCTGTCTGGTGTCCTGGAGTGTATTAAGACTCATCCAGTTCTAGTCATGTATCTTGAGAAATATCCTGTCTATTATCCTGACCAGTGTTCCTCTACGTTGTAGAGTTTGGTGTTCTTGTATCCGTTTTTATCAAGTTCTGTGTTTTATATTTCTGTTTCCTACTGGGTCAGCACCCTGACCACACGGTGGAGTGTGCCCGCTGGCCAGTAGTCTATTTGGCTTTATTATTAATGGCTACTCCTTTTGTGGAGTGGGGTGTCCAGTTTGTTTGCTCTGTGTCCCAGTGTGAACAGTGTCCTATGTTTCCTTATAAGTTTGCCTGTTTTATATTCTGCCCTGTTAGTATTTGTATCCTGTTTGGTATATCTGGTCGTCTAGTAGTTTTCTGTTCTGGCCTGTGACCGACTATGTATGTTATGTGTTTTGCGCCAATGCACTTTAGCTCAGGCAGGGACCGGCTCCAAAATGACGATTCACTGCTTGGGGTGTATGGGCAAGTAGGCAGGGAGAGTGTTTTTAGGGTCAGTTTGGGGCTCCCTGTCCCCCAGTTGGTCATGACAGTTTCCACACAGGATTTTTCTGTTGTTTTTTGGAATACTGCCACTGCAGTTTTTGACCAAAAGCCAGAAGTGGATGCAATGGGAACAAAAAGTGTAAGTTCTTCCTTTTATATGTCCTATTCCTTTTAAATACACTTTTGGCTTTGGCTTAAAAACTGTAGTGACAGTTTTCCAAAAAATTGCCAGAAAAAAACCTGTGTGGAAACCTAGCCTTTCTGAAGTGAATGTACTATCTGGTAGCGCCTCCCTACAGTACAGTGAGGAACTACATGTACTACTCTTTACCTGTGTCAGGGTTAGCTGTTCCTTTGGACACCAGATGAGGGTGACTCTATTTTACTTTTTAGGACATTGCGTGTACTGTACAAGACCCTGAAGAAGATCCTGTCCTCTACATAGACAGTGATTTACAGCTCCTAGCAGCTTTTTCTTCCTTTTATATGTAAGGACTTGCTTTATCTGCTTAAAGGGTTTGTGCAGTGAAAAGTTACTTTTCCCCTATCCACAGGATAGGGGATAAGTGTCTGATCGCTGGGGGGGTCCGACTGCTGGGATCCCCAACAGTCTCCGGAACAGGCGCTGGCTCTCTGAGTGGGGTGCATGCTGGGGATGGCACGCGCTCCATTCTTTATGGAAGCGCAGAAGAGACCTGAGTGCTGTACTCGGGCATCTCCAGCACTCCCATAGAAATTAATGTAGCGTGTGCCCAGCAGTCGGACCCCCTGTGATCATACACTTATCCCCTATCCTGTGGATAGGGTTTAAGTTACTATTCACTGCACAACCCCTTTAAGCAGTTTCCCAAATACCTTTGGTAAATCTATACTTCACGGTACATCGTTCCTTTACTATCCAGGAAAGCATGTATAGTAACGCTGCAAATCACCGCCTTTTGTTAAGAAAGTGCTCAATAATTATAACAATTTAAGTCTCGATCAGGGAATTCATTTTCACTAATGTCATGGATAATTTGACGATTTATCTGGAGCTGATCCCTGACCACAAATACCTTATGTTCTGCCTTTGTATTTAATGATTTCTGTCTGCTCGGTAAGGACAGCTCTAGGCCACAGGGATAAAAGGTGAGTCAGGGAGAGGGTAAAGATAGAGGCACCTATTGAGTCACACAGCTGGGTGCAAGACATTGTCTACAGCCCTGGGGCCTGAAGCAAATTCCAGTTCCTTTTCTCACTGCAGAAGAAAGTGCCCATTGTGGCTGCCGCAGACAGCTGTTCCTGCCAGAAATCAATGCACATCAAGGGCACACTCCAGTAAATAAATGTATGCAAACTTGTTATTGCCCGTCCAAAAACTTCTTAGGAAGTTTAGGATTTTTGAGTTATGTCTTGAGAAGGTAACTTACGTCACATACATTGCTTTTTGTGTTCCTTCTTGGGTTGCGTTATTTGGGGAATTTTAAAGGATTCCACTATCAACATTCCTGGAGCCCCACTGGGATAATTACTGAGAGTTGTTTTCAGGGGCAAGACCAAGGTTTTTTTTTTATTCCCATGAGGGCATCCAAATGGTATACGAAGTTTGATGGGGGAAGGGCTGAATTTGCCTGGTCGGTATTAGGCTAGATTTCCACTTGAGTTTTTATTGACTTTTTTTACCATGAAAAAAATGCCAAAAAAAGGCAACTGAGTTTTGCCCTTAAAAACACAAGTGGAATCTTAGCCTTACTATTAAAATCCCTGAACTCTTGCGGTTCTAAAATCACCTTAAATCCAAATTGTGACATAATTTTGGATTAATAGAATCAGAAGGTCCACTTATGGTATTCCTAACAGTGATGCCAAATTACGGTTTTGTAAAACCATCCAATAATTGTCATGAATGGACATAATGATAATCGGCCACTATAGAGATCAGTAACACTCTACATTTAGGCTATGTTCACATGGTGGAACAACTGCAGAACGTCCACCTGGAACACAAATTTGAATGTTCCCCTGGCACCATCTATACTGCAAAGTATCTATATACTGCAATACATTTACGAGCGGAATCTGCAAAAACAACAAACATGTCACTGTTTCAGCATACACAGAAATCAGGATTTCTGCAGAAGATATTTCTTCCACAGAATTTCCGATGTGTGCATGGGGCAGCAGAATCCCGGTAAAATCAATGAGACTCTGCTGCAGTGGGATTTCTGAGCAGAATATTTCTGCAGAATTCTGCTCAGAAATTCTGCCGTGTGAACAGTGCCTTACCATACCTATTGATGGCCATGCACTGGTCTTAAAGGGGTACTCCGGAGGAAAACCATATTTTTAAAATTAACTGGGGCCAAAAAGTTAAACAGATTTGTAAATTACTTCTATTAAAAAATCTTAATCCTTCCAGTACTTATTAGCTGCTGACATCACAAGCACAGTGCTCTCTGCTGACATCTCTGTCAATTTTAGGAACTGTCCAGAGCAGAATATGTTTGCGTTCAGGATTTTCTCCCACTCTGGACAGTTCTTAAAATGGACAGAGATGTCAGCAGAGAGCACTGTGCCCGTGAAAAGAAAATAATTTCCTCTGTAGTATTCAGCAGCTAATAAATTCTGGAAGGATTTAGATTTTTTAATAGAAGTAATTTACAAATATGTTTAACTTTCTGGCACCAGTTGATTTAAAAAAAAAAGTTTTCCAACCCAGTACCCCTTTAAGGGAGTGGTTGCTAGGCAACAATAGCGCTCTTGCATGGCTGAGGGGAACTTAAAGGGGTATTCCAGGCAAAACTTTTTTTTTTTATATATATATATATATATATATATATCAACTGGCTCCGGAAAATTAAACAGATTTGTAAATTACTTCTATTAAAAAATCTTAATCCTTCCAATAGTTATTAGCTTCTGAAGTTTTCTGTCTAACTGCTCAAAGATGATGTCCCGTCCCGGGTGCTGTGCATGATGGGAGAATTTCCCCATAGGAACTGCACAGCTCCCGGGACGTGAGTCATCAGAGAGCAGTTAGACAGAAAACAACAACTCAACTTCAGAAGCTAATAACTATTGGAAGGATTAAGATTTCTTAATAGAAGAAATTTACAAATCTGTTTAACTTTCCGGAGCCAGTTGATATATAAAAAAAAGTTTTGGCCTGGAATACCCCTTTAACAATCCGTAGTGCTGCTTCTAATTTACAATCTCTCTCTCTCTCTCTCTCTCTCTCTCTCTCTCTCTCTCTCTCTCTCTCTCTCTCTCTCTCTCTCTCTCTCTCTCTCTCTCTCTCTCTCTCTCTCTCTCTCTCTCTCTCTCTCTCTCTCTCTCTCTCTCTCTCTCTCTCTCTCTCTCTCTCTCTCTCTCTCTCTCTCCCCCTCTCTCCCTCTCTCCCTCTCTCCCTCTCCCTCTCCCTCTCCCTCTCCCTCTCCCTCTCTCTCCATTTAGAAAAATAGAAAATTTTGCATTTTTCTAACTTTGAAGCTCCCTGCTTGTAAGGACATGGGACATGTCAAATAAATTACATATTGATTCACATATACAATATATCTACTTTATGTTTGCATCATAAAGTTGCCATGTTTGTACTTTTTGAAGACATCAGAGGGCTTCAAAGTATAGCAGCAATTTTCCAATTTTTCACAAAAAAATCTAAATCAGAATTTTTCAGGGACCAGTTAAGTTTTGAAGTGAATATGAGGGTTTTTATGTTGGAAATCCCCTATAATGGACCCCATTTTGGAAACTGCACCCCTCAAAGTATTCAAAATGACATTCAAAAAGTATGTTTCACAGGAATAGCAGCAAAATGGAGGAGAAAAATCAAAATCAAAATTTTTTTTTAAACTAACATGTTATTGTAGCCCCATTTTTTTCATTTTTGCAAGGGGTAAAAAGGCCTCCAAAACTACTTGTAATTCATTTTCTCTCGAGTAAGGAAATACCTCAAATGTCTGAACATGCAGGGAGTTGTAGTTTTGCAACATTTAGAAGGCCACAGTGAAGATCACTGCAGCCTCCTCCACCGCCGCACTTTCCGGCCGCCAAGGTCACTGCCGCCGCCACCGATCCATTGGGAAGCCGGCCACGCTCCCCCCTCGCTGCACTTGTTCCCCCTGCTCTGTCTGGACATCAATCGATGGGCAGAGCGGGGGAAATGAACTTTAACCCCCCGCCCCCAACTGCCATTGGCCGGTCAGTCCTGATCGACCAATGGCAGGGGATAGGAGGAGGTGGCACCCCGCCACCTCGCTCCTATCCTTTAGGATGCTTGGAGCTTTCTCTGACAGCTCCGATCATTCTTATTTTCCAGGCGATCGGGTCACCAGTTACCCGATTGGCCCGGAATCACTGCAATTCGCCAGTCTGAATTGACCAGCGATTTCTGGCGATCACCGACATGGGGGGGGGTCTCAGGACCCCCCTGGGCATTGCCATGGGATGCCTGCTGATAGATATCAGCATTCATCCTGGTCCAGTCACCACCCGGTGGGTGGTGGTAATCGGAAATATGGAGGACGTACATGTACTCCCTCTCACCTTAAGTACCAGGACGCGAGGGCGTACCTGTACACCCTCTGTCCCCAACAGGTTAAAAGGAAGTCAGACAGAATAGTTGGGGCTCTCCCTACAAGACAGCAAGGTGGCTGTAGGGGAGGCAGGGGTCCTGGTGAGGAACACACAGCCCGAGCTGTGAGTGGCCCCAAGAGTGATGTGGACGAGACACACAGCAAGAGGTTGCAAACGCTGTGTGTGAACAGTGAGTAGAAGGTTGCAGGAGGCATAAAATTTACTTGCCGGGAAAAGCCCACCAGTTGATAGTCAGGGCATGCTGGATTGTTTAGTTAGTGACTAGAGGGTCTAGGGTTTTGTTTGTTCCTGTCTTATGTTTTTATTTATCCTGCAACCTGTCTAATAAAGCTGGTGAAGAGCCATACTTGCATAAAATACTGTTATTGGCCTGATGATTGAAGTGGAAACGTGTCCTGTGGCGGTGTCAAGGATGATCCCAGAGCTATCCCCAGGGATAAATCTTTATATGCAAAAAGCAAAGGAGCAACAGCACTCTAAAATCCGGAAGATATAAAAGAGAAGGTGCAGGCAACCTGTAACAGGATCAAGTCCAACGATCCATCCAAATATAAAAAAGGAAAATCAGGGCAGCACTCCAATAACGTGAAAAAAGGTAAAATTTATTCCATCAAAACAATGTGCAAAACAGCAGCGACGTTTCGATCCTCTCCAGGATCTTGAAAAAGATCCTGGAGAGGATCGAAACGTCGCTGCTGTTTTGCACATTGTTTTGATGGAATAAATTTTACCTTTTTTCACGTTATTGGAGTGCTGCCCTGATTTTCCTTTTATATATATATATATATATAGACACTGTCTGATTTGTATGGAAACTGTCAGAGAACATTTTTTATGTACCGGAGTTAATAGATGGGAGCATCTGTTCAGGATTCTCATCTTCTGGCCACAAAGCATGTTTTTTGCTCTGTAGGACCTGTACTGTCAGGCGGTATATAGACAACACATCGGGGAAGATTAATCAAAACTTGTGCAGAGGAAAAGTTGCCCAGTGGCAACCAATCAGATCATTTCTTTTATTTATAAAAAAAAAAAAAGCTGTTGAAAAATAAAACATCTGATTGGTTGCTGTGGGCAACTGGTCAACTATTCCTCTGCACAAGTTTTGATATATCTCCCCCCGAGCGCACCACCAAGGCACTAAATATAGGTCCTAACCATCTCCCATGGATATATCCAAACCATCCTCCAGGTCTCAACCATATGTGACAGCAACGGACAAGCACCCGATGCGAACCCGATATATAACAATATGCGCATCCAAGTGGGACACATTGCAAGTGTCTCCAGCGCGGTTAAATACCAAGCAGACAAATATTTTTTGTATTGTTTTAATTTAATTATTTTCTAATTTATCATTGTGACCTCAAGCTGACTGTGACCCGGTGATCTGGTAGCGGCCAGCAGCATGTGTATTTAAATCTGGCGCTTTTTATGTTTGTAACCCCCTGCCTGACAAAGAACCCGGTCCGAGTTCGAAACTTCTTAAGTCGCATATTAACAATAAAACTGCCTTTTTGATTTTACTCAACTCTTGCAAGCTTTATTGAATTGATGGAAGGCGCCTTTATCTCCTCCTAATGTTCACCCCTATTGCTCCTCTTCAAATTCTTAGGTTAGGTTCACATCTGAGTCAGAGGCTTTTTTCGGGAACTCTGTTGCAGATTTTATTCAGCAGTGGTAAACAGAGCCAGCTGGTCTGATGTCCACCGGACCCCACTGAGAGTCAGTCAAGATTCTGACTGGTGTCCGTCATTTTACTGGATTTTAACCGGACAAAAAATTGTTATGACTTAGTCTTTTTGTCTGGTTATTTGAATGGATTGTGTAACAGAGGCCCCGGACAGAGCCTCCAACACAGATGTGAACCTAGACAAGTTTCCCCACAAATTTCAGCTGATTGCAGGGGGCCACTTTATGATCTACAGACCCTTCTAACAAGGATTGCCAAAGCTGAGAACCCACTGAGGAGGTTAGTCAGTTGTATTCTAGTGTGAACACATGTCCACTGTGGACACTAGCTTTTTATCACAAGGTGTCCTACTGCTACAACAATCTGCTGAAACCTGTAAAGAAGGCTTGTGTTACGCCGGGGTCCCTGCTCCTCCCCGGAGCACTCGCGGCGTTCACCTTCTTGCAGTACCCCGGTCAGACCCGCTGACCGGGAGCGCTGCATTAATGTCACTGGCGGGGATGCGACCCGCATAGCGGGACACAACCGCTCGCGGCTCGCATCCCGGTCTCCTCACCCGTCCTGTTCCCCGCCGGCTCTGTCCCGGCACGCGCGGCCCCGCTCCCTAGGGCGCGCGCGCGCCGGCTCTCTGCGATTTAAAGGGCCAGTGCCCCACTGATTGGCGTCTGGCCCAATTAGTGCTCACACCTGTGCCCTCTCTATATAACCTCACTTCCCCTTCCCAGCATTGCCGGATCTTGTTGCCTTGTGCCAGTGAAAGCGTTTCCTTGTATGTCCCAAGCCAGTGTTCCAGACCCTCTGCCGTTGCCCCTGACTACGATCCTTGCTGCCTGCCCTGACCTTCTGCTACATCCGACCTTGCTCTTGCCTAATTCCTTGTACCGCGCCTGTCTCAGCCGTCAGTTGGGGTTGAGTCGCTATCGGGTGGAACGACCTGGGGGTTACCTGCCGCTGCAAGTCCATCCCGCTTTGCGGCGGGCTCTGGTGAAAACCAGTAACCCTTTAGACTCCGTTCCCCTGGTACGGCCCAAGTCATCACCCCACTGACTCAGAGGATCCACCTCCAGTATCCTCACAGTATCCGGATCCTGACAGCTTGTAGAAACTGTTCAGTTCCCCTTTAGCGGCACCTAAGGAGAAATTAAGTATTACACAGTTCCTATTAAAATCAAATATGGGTTGTCCATAAAATGTATATAATACATTCAAAGAGCATCTGCCACCCAAGCACAGCCGGCACCTAAGGACGCATTGTTTTTATCCTTTTGTGGACCTGATGAAGGCGCATGTGAGCGCCGAAACACGTTGTCCTTAAAAAATATTTAATTAAATCGTCCTGTGCAACCGTGGCGTTTTGAGTCCGTCATTTGACAGCAGGAGCGCTCTACAAAATTCCCCACCTTTATCTACCCATTCTTTTTCTATTATTCCGTACCCTAAGGGACACGGATAGGGGGATAGAGCTGCACACTGCATCCACTGATCTCTACCCACACCTCCCAACAGTGTTGGGCTTACATTGTTGCATCCCCTCAGCAGGTCGGTACAGTACATTAGGTGAGGTGGTGCCCCCCCCTCCTTTTTTTCCAACGACAGCATACGAGAGAGCGCCCCCTTGTTTTGTCTTTCTTCTGTTTTCTTTGGTAACGCGGAATTCCACAATAGGCTATAAGAAGATGGTTGTTGTATTTCAGATAGTATTTTTCTGTCAACAGGGTTATGTTTAATCATCCTATTCAAGTCTGTAAAATGCTCCATTGTGCTACAAAACTATTTAAAACAAAAACAATAAAGAACATTTTTCTCGGAAATAATAATCAGTTTGGAAATGTTCGTACAGAACCATCTGTTCTCTTAGCTCCTGAAGAACTGAGTCTGTATTTGTTTGTATTGCCCGGTTATTGCTACAAATTGAAGGAGTGTTTGTAGCATCTGCCAAACATGTGTTAATGCTCTCCTAGGGGCGACATGGGACCTGGCCAGATCCCTCTTTGCCTATTTTTGTTTTTCTTTTTGTCACTGGAATGAATTGTTGAATCTTTATTGTCCATGGAAGGCTCAGAGGTGCTGCAGCTTGTGTTGCACTTGAGGTAGTGTTCCCCGGTGGCACATTTCAGCCATGTACTTTCCTAAATCCTAAGCTCATAACATCAAGTCATGTCCTATCTGCCTTTATTCTGATACACATTCTGATACACAAGTCACACTAATTTTCTCCGAATTTGAAGTCATCTTCCTTAAAATAAATCCTGGAGGTGTTTTTCTCAGAATCATCCAAATTTTTGTAATCGTTGCTCAATACCACAACATTCATATTCTTCTTTACATTTGTTACTCCAAGGATAATTGTCTATAACAGTGAATTCATTTCTAAGAAGGGTCTCCTTATGATACGCTGGCCGCAACCACAAGTTGTCCTTTTGCTGGACCTAAGGGTGATCAGCTGTAAATGATGGGGTCCCCAGCAGGTCTGTTTCCTTACAGCGCCACCATACGAGTAATCAGGCATTACACAGTGCAATGTCTATGCAAAGCATGGATGTGCCTGGTCCTCCAGAGGCATGCCTATCTGCTCTCTGTTGATGAATGTGGCTTCCAATGAGTATTTTAAAGGGGCAGTTATTAGAGACCATAGCAGATCTGCAGAGGAGAAAGGACCTCAGAGCACTGACAATGGCTTCATACCTCTCCTGACAAATGTGATAAATGTTCTATGAAAAGAATGTGACAAGACTCTTTTAGTTGCCTTAAGATATACCCAGGGGGTGACCACAACATTTTTTGTGTTATTTTCAAGTTCTTCTGTGGTATGAAGGTATTCTTTGTTTCTAAAAAAATAGTCCCCATAATTGTAAGCGCTGCGGAATCTGTAGGCGCTATATAAATAAATAAATAAGTAGCTATGGTCTTTGTCCATCAGGGGTCTAGCATATTCTGCAGTCCATCTTTTTCTTGGTTTTAGGCTAATGCTGCTCCTATGATCCTCTTTCATTGCACTAAAAACTCTACTTGTTCTGATTGGCTGCTGTGTATAAGCAGAAGCCCAACACAGGTTCAGTAGGAAGACAATGCTGCTGACTGCTGAGCTGCCTTTGCTGGCTTCTTATCACTGCTTTTTCATGTTATACATCACCACCCATACATCCCTATTGCTACTGTGTTTAAAAACAAAGAAAAAAACAACAACCGAAAAACAATTCTGGTATAACAATGGTGGTTGCAGAATTTACAACAGATTCAAGACTAAGACAGAAAAATATATATAAAAGCACACTGTACCTGAACCCTTTTAAAGGGGTACTCCACTGCCCCAGCATTCAGAATATTTTGTTCTGAATGCTTGGAGCGGGCGACAGGGGTTGTGACGGCACGGCCATCACACCCCCTCAATGCAAGTCTATGGGAGGGGGCGCGACATGTCGTCACGAGGGTCATGGCCGGGATGTCACGTGAACGAACGCCAGGTGCTGCACAGAGATCGCGGGGGTCCTAGCTGTGGGATCCCTGTGATCAAACATCTTATCCCCAATCCTTTGGACAGGGAATAAGATGTCTAGGGGCGGAGTACCCCTTTAAAACAGGCCCCACATCTATCTCAGTATCTCTACCTATTCTATATACTATATATATATGTATGTGTATATATATATATATATATATATATATATATTTATATATACAGAGCAGCATTTGTTTTCTATGGGGATTTTCTCCTGCTCTGGACAGTTCCTGACATGGACAGAGGTATCAGCAGAGAGCACTGTGGACAGACAGAGAATAAATCCAAAAAGAAAAGAATTTCCTCTGTAGTATACAGCCGCTAATAAGTACTGGAAGGATTAAGATTTTGAAATAGAAGTAATTTACAAATCTATCTTTCTGGCACCAGTTGATTTAAAAAAAAAAAACAAAAAAAAAAGTTTTCCACTGGAGTACCCCTTTAACCCCTTAAGGACCCTTGACGTACGCCTACGTCATGGGACATCTGTGGGAATTCAGGTCCCCGCCGCGCACCGGGCGGGGACCGGACTGGGGTGACTACTGATATCGATCAGCAGGCACCCCGCGCAAGTGCCCATGACGGCGATCGCCGCAAATCACCGGTGAATTCACACCGGCGATTTGCGCAATTCCGGGTCATACGGGTCTATGGTGACCCGATGACACAGAAAATAAGGGGGATCGGGGTTGTCCAAGACACCCACGATCCCCCTGTAGGGATAGGAGTGAGGTGGCAGGGTTGCCAGCCTTCCTATCCCTGCTATTGGTCGTATACAAGCGATGACCAATAGCAGATCGGGGGCAGGGGAGTTAACTTTCGGTTTCCCCGTTCTGCCCACCCACAATAGGCGGGGCAGAACGGGGAAACCGAGGAGGACCAGTGCCGAAGTCCACTTACCTACCGGCGGAGGCTGCGGGCGACGATCGACGGTGGAGATCGGCGGGCAGCGATGTCGTGCGGCTGGCTCCTTGTATCCTACGGAAGCCGGTGAGTTGCCTAGCAACATCTGGAGGGCTACAGTTTGAGACCACTATACAGTGGTCTCTAAACTGTAGCCCTCCAGATGTTGCAAAACTACAACTCCCAGCATGCCCAGACAGCTGTTTGGGCATGCTGGAATTTGTAGTTTTGCAACAGCTGGAGGGCTACAGTTTGAGACCACTGTACAGTGATCTCTAAACTGTAGCCCTCCAGATCTTGCAAAACTACAACTCCTAGCATGCCCACACAGCTGTTTGCTGTCTGGGCATGCTGGGATTTGTCGTTTTGCAACATCTGGAGGTCCACAGTTTGGAGATCACTGTGTAGTGGTCTCTGAACTGTAGCTCTCCAGATGATGCAAAACTGCAAATCCCAGCATGCCCAAACAGCGAACAGCTGTCTCGGCATGCTGGGAGTTGTAGTTGCGTGCCTCCAGCTGTTGCATAAATAAGTCTCCCAGCATGCCCTTCTGCAATCAGTACATGCTGGGAGTTGTAGTTTTGCAACAGCTGGAGGCACACTGTTTGGAACATACTGAGTTAGGTAACAGAATCTAACTGAAGGTTTTCCAACCAGTGTGCCTCCAGCTGTTGCAAAACTACAACTCCCAGCATGCACGGTCTGTCAGTACATGCTGGGAGTTGTAGTTTTGAAACAACTGGAGGTTTGCCCCCCCCATGTGAATGTACAGGGTACATTCACACGGGCAGGTTTACACTGAGTTTCCTGCTGAGCTGCGGCAAATTTTTCGCCGCAGCACAAGCTCCTAGCGAGAAACTCACCGTAATCCGCCAGCGCGAATCTACCCTAAAAACACTACACTACAGTACCACAAAATAAAGAGTAAAACACTACATATATACCCCTTACACTGTCCCCCCCCCCCCCCCCCCCAATAAAAAACAACAGCCTCCAGCTGTTGCAAAACAACAACTTCCAGCATTTCGGGACAGCCACTGACTGTCCAGGCATGCTGGGAGTTTAGCAACAGCTGGAGGCACCCTGTTTGGGAATCAATGGAGTAGAATACCCCATGTCCACCCCTATTCAAGCCCTAATTTAGTCCTTCGGAGCCCTGTCGTATTTCAAGGAAACAGTTTAGGGCCACATATGGGGTATTTCTGTACTCGGGAGAAATTGCACTACAAATTTTGGGGGGCTTTGTCTCCTTTTACCCCTTATGAAAAGGAAAAGTTGAGGGCTACACCAGCTTGTTAGTGTAAAAAAAATAAAAAATGTTACACTAACATGCTGGTGTTGCCCCATACTTTTAATTTTCACAAGTGTTAAAAGGAAAAAAGACCCCCAAAATTTGTAACGCAATTTCTCCTGAGTACGGAAATACCCCATATGTGGGCGTAAAATGCTCTTCGGGTGCACAACAAGGCTCAGGAGTGAAAGCGCACTATGTACATTTGAGGCCTAAATTGGTGGTTTGCACAGGGGTGGCTGATTTTACAGCGGTTCTGACATAAAGGCAACAAAATAAATACCCACATGTGACCCCATTTTGGAAACTACACCCCTCAAGGAATGTAACAAGGGGTATAGTGAGCCATAACGCCCCACATGTGTTTGACAAATTTTCGTTAAAATTGGATGGGAAAATGAAAAAAATGCTGGTGTTACCCTAAATATTTCATTTTCACAAGGGAAAATAGGAAAAAAGGCCCCCAAAATTTGTAACCCCATTTCTCCTGAGTAAGAACATACCCCATGTGTGGACTTAAAGTGCTCTTTTGTCTGGAATTGAAGGCCACGTGTGTTTACAAAGCCCCCATAGTGCCAGAACAATGGACCCCCCACATGTGACCCCATTTTGGAAACTACACCCCTCATGTAATGTAATAAGGGATACAGTGAGCATTTACGCCCCACAGGTATCTGAAAAATTTAATTATTCATTTGCAACGCCAGTGGGGTGTAAATACTCACTGCACTCCTTATTAAATTCTGTGAGGGGTGTAGTTTCCAACATGGGGTCACATGTGGGGGGTCCACTGTGCTGGCAGCACGGGGGGCTTTGTAAACACACATGGCCCCTGACTTCCATTCCAAACAAATTCACTCGCCAAAAGCTCAATGGCGCTCCTTTTCTTCTGAGCATTGTAATTTTTTATTTTTATTTACACATCCAACTTTAACAAAAAGCCGTAAAACACCTGTGAGGTGTTAAGGCTCACTGTCCAAATAAGTATGCCATGTGTTTTTTTTTTTTTTTTTTTGCTGTGCTGGCACCATAGGGGCTTCCTAAATGTGGCATGCCCCCCAAAAATTATTTCTGCAAAATTTGCTCTTCAAAAGCAAAATGTGACTCCTTCTCTTCTGAGCATTGTAGTTCGCCCGCAGAGCATTTTACGTCCTAACATGGGGTATTTCCATACTCAGAAGAGATGGGGTTACAAATTTTGGGGGGCATTTTCTCCCATTACCTTTTGAAAAAATTGTAAATTTGGGAAAAAACTGCACTTTAGTGAATTTTTTTTACATTTTATTTACAGATCCGACTTTAACGAAAAGTCGTCAAACACCTGTGGGGTGTTAAGGCTCACTGGACCCCTTGTGTTACGTGCCTTGAGGGGTGTAGTTTCCAAAATGGTATGCCATGTGTTTTTTTTCTGCTGTTCTGGCACCATAGGGGCTTCCTAAATATGACATGCACCCCAAAAACCATTTAATCAAAATTCACTCTACATAATCCCATTGTCACTCCTTCCCTTCTGAGCCCTCTACTGCGCCCGCAGAACACCTGACATACACATATGAGGTATTTCCTTACTCAAGAGAAATTGGGTTACAGGTTTTGGGGGACTTTTCCACCTATTACCCCTTGCAAAAATAAAAAAACTGGGTCTACAAGAAATGTGAGTGTGAAAAATGAAGATTTTGAATTTTCTCCTTCACTTTGCTGCTATTCCTGTGAAACACCTAAAGGGTTAACACACTTACTGAATGTCATTTTGAATACTTTGGGGGGGCTGTTTTTATAATGGGGTCATTTATTAGGTATTTCTAATATGAAGGCCCTTCAAATCCACTTCAAAACTGAACTGGTCCCTGAAAAATTTAGATTTTGAAAATTTTGTGAAAAATTGGAAAATTACTGCTGAACTTTGAAGCCCTCTGGTGTCTTCCAAAAGTAAAAACATGGCAACTTTATGAAGCCAACATAAACTAGACTAATTGTATATGTGAATTAATATATAATTTATTTGGCATATCTATTTTCCTTACAAGCAGAAAGCTTCAAAGTAAAAAAAAATGCAACATTTTCTATTTTTTCATAAAATTTTGGAATTTTTCACCAAGAAATGATGCAAGCATGGACGGAAATTTACCACTAACATAAAGTAGAATATGTCACAAAAAAACTATTTCGGAATCAGAATGAAAGGTAAAAGCATCCCAGAGTTATTAATGCTTAAAGTGACAGTGGCCAGATGTGCAAAAAATGGCCGGGTCCTACACTGAAAATTGGCTTGGTCCTTAAGTGGTTAACACAAGAGGTCAGATGAAGACAAATAGATTAGATATTCTGAATATTAGTACTAATGTATTTCGGATGGCTTTGCAGCAGTCTCCAACATGAACCTGTAAAAGGGCTGTGACAACAGCTGACATTTCTCAACATGTCGGCCAGTCATTAACTGGTAAGGACGGTGCCTAAACACGCTCAAGTCTGGATGTTTAACAGCAGCTGTCAAATCTTGTTGTCACAATGTAATAACGCACATGCAAGGAATCTGCACAGAGCATTTAAGTAACCCGCATAGTTATTAGCATTTTTCTGTCACAAATATTTTGCAGTAAAAACCTTGTTTCGTAAGGCAAAATTTAAAGAATGTGCCCACGTTCCTTAAAGGAGCTTCAACTTTAACAGTTGTGGAATTATGAGTTTCAGAGAAGTAACTAAACAGATGTATTGAGTGAAAGTGATTCAGGAGCTAAGGGGACAGTAATTGCTGTAATAATCATATAATTAGAATTGTTAGGTTATTTATGGATTAGTATGGGAAGATACAATATTTTTTGTCTGGCCCAACAATGGTAATGTACAGATAGAGGCGGGTGACAAAAAGACAGAAAGGCGGCAGCTCTCCGGTAGGGTGCAAAACAGGCTTCTTTTTATTCTTTAAAGGAGAACTACGGGATTGAAAATTTTATCTCCTATCCTAAGGATAGGGGATAAGTTTCAGATCGTGGGGGGGGTCCGACTGCTGGGGCCCCCCACGATCTCCCATACGGGGCCCCCGGCTCTCTGCATAGAGAGCGCGTGTCCACCACCGCACGAGGCGGCGGCTGACACGCGCCCTCCATTTACTGCTATGGGAGAGCCGAAGCGCTGCCTTCAGCAATTTCCGGCTCTCCCATAGCAGTGTATGGAGGGGGCGTGTCAGCCGCTGTTTCGTGCGGTGGTCAACACGCCCTCTCTAATCAGAGAGCCGGGGCCCCGTATGGGAGATCGCGGAGGGCACCTGCGGTCGGATCCCCTGCGATCTGAAACTTATCCTCTATCCTTAGGATAAGGGATACATTTTTAAATCCCGTAGTTCTCCTTTAAAACATGATGTAAAAAACAAACATGTCTGATATCAGGAGAGAATGGATGCTTCAACACTTCATGCAGTGGATAACAGGTTGTCCGCTGCATCCATTCTCTCATGATATCAGACATGTTGCATCATGTTTTAAAGAATAAAAAAAAGTCTGTTTTGCACCCTACCGGAGAGCTGCCGATTTTCTGTCTTTTTGCCACCCGCCTGTTGGACTCTATTGCATTGTGAGCTGGGCACCACCGGAGGACCTGCAGCTGTTGTCAGGATTGGTCTGCACTTCTAGTAGGGGTTTAAAGGGGTACTCCGCCCCTAGACATCTTATCCCCTATACAGGGGCCGGAGCATCGTGATGTCCCTGCTCCTCCCCCTTGTGATGTCATGACCCGCCCCCTTAATGCAAGTCTATGGGAGGGGGCGTGGCAGCTGCCACACCCCCTTCCATAGACTTGTATTGAGGGGGCGGAGCCATGATGTCATGATGTTCCGTGATGTCATGATGCGAGTTTGCTCTGTGCAGTAATGATAGCGGGGTGCTGCAGCGTAGACTCCGGGGGTCCCCAGCGGCAGGACCCCTGCGATCTGACATCTTATCTCCCTATCCTTTGGATAGGGGATAAGATGTCCTGGGGCAGAGTACCCCTTTAAGGTAGTGCCAGCTTTATCTTCTTTTGCTTTTATTAATGTACAGATACAGCCACTGATAAAAATGGCTTAGCAACTGGCTCAGTGACAGGAAGCAGAGGGTAAGGATCAATAAAACTTACCCTGTTTAGGTGACAGTTACAAGTGGGGTACCCCAGGGGTCAGTGCTGGGTCCATCTCTTTTCAATATGTTTATAAATGACCTTATCCTAAAACAAGGTAATTAGGGTAAATTGAGTATCACTCTATCAGCAAATACCCCAAATAGTATGGCACTAATCAGTTAGGCTGGGTCCACACTACGTTTTGTCCCATACGGGAGCGCATACGGCAGGAGGGAGCTAAAACCTCGCGCTCCCGTATGTGACCGTATGCGTTCCCGTATGCCATTCACTTCAATGAGCCGACCGGAGTGAAACGTTCGGTCCGGTCGGCTCATTTTTGCGCCGTATGCGCTTTTACAACCGGACCTAAAACCGTGGTTGACCACAGTTTTAGGTCCGGTTTAAAAGCGCATACGGCGCAAAAATGAGCCGACCGGACCGAACGTTTCACTCCGGTCGGCTCATTGAAGTGAATGGCATACGGGAACGCATACGGTCACATACGGGAGCGCGAGGTTTTAGCTCCCTCCTGCCGTATGCGCTCCTGTATGGGACAAAACGTAGTGTGGACCCAGCCTAAGATATTCCTCTATGTGCAATACATGGTTTGCTGCTATAACTATTTATCCATTCAAATTAATGTTGTACTCATTTTTGTGCATAAATATATATTATATATACATTATAATATATATATTATTGTTCTTAGTCTTTACGTGACTCATTGCATTTCTAATAAAGTACAAATATTTTTTGATACAAGTGACTACATTTTTTTCTTGGTTATATGATATATGGCAGAGTCCACATGGAAATACCAGCTCTCCAATCCCCTTTAAAGTGCCCGGATCGGTGTCCAGCCAACACCAGCAGCGAAAAAAGAAAGGCAGATGATCCAGCACTATTTCCAAGCAGCTTTATTAGGAACACAGCACACAGGTAAAATCAGCCTGAACTCAGACGCGTTTCGAGCGCATGCGCTCTTTGTCAGTGATGTCACAGGTACTGCCAGGTGAGGTTTAAATACCTTTTGATTGTGGGAGGGAAGGGAAAGAAATCCCATAACCCCACCTCTCTCTGGAGACGTGTGACATAGTTCACATTAGTAAGAACAAACAAAGTCAAAAAATGTGTAATAAAACCAGAAAATGAAACATACATACAATAATGTAGCTTGATTGTTCATAAAAACATAGGAATTAAATGTCACGGAAGGGGGTTCAAAAAATAGGTATAAATGCTTATTTAGTAGTGAAATAGCAGTTCTTGACGGACATTTAAACCCGTCGGAGAACGAGTCCCCAATGTGAACTGCCAATATGCTTCACGATCTGCTAATTTTTTCCTAATGCAACCCCGTCTCGTGCCCATTTTGACATGTTCAATGGCAAAAATACGAAAGGTGTTTAATTTACCGGCATGTTCAAAGTGAAAGTGTGCAGATGCAGCAGATCTCTGTCTCACTGCTGTTATAGTACTGTCATTCAGATGTTCCAGTGCTCTTATTTTTAATTTTCTTGTAGTGTATCCCACATACTTTAAATTGCACTCTGTGCACTCTATCATATAAATTACATTACTGTAATTACAGTTAATGTAATTGTTGATAGAGTACCTTTTGGTACCATCCGAGCTCTCGAACTGAGTCGTCTGTTTGACATACTGACAGGTACGGCACACTTTATGTCCGCACTTAAAAAACCCTTTCCTTTCTAACCAACTGCTATTTTTCTTGTTCCGTGAAGCGACCACACTAGGGGATAATTTATCCCCAATCGTGGGGGCCCGTTTGGACACTATCCTACAACCATCTTCTAAGATTCCAGCCAGCGTATAATCCTGTTTCAGATAATGTAAGTGTCGCTGTACTATGTTTTTAATCTGATTGAAGTAAGGTGAATAGGTAATAGCCAAAACTGGTTTTCCGGTACTGGTAGATGATTTATTGGCAATATTTGGATTTAATAAATTAGCTCTTTCTTTTTTGGCTACTTTAAGTTCAGCTTTTTTAAGAGTATGATTGGAATATCCCCTAGATTTTAATCTTTGTTTTAATTCACTGGCTTGTGTGTTAAATACATTTATATTTGTACAATTTCTTTTAAGTCTAGTTAGTTCCCCGACTGGAATTGCTTGAACTGTATGTATGGGGTGATTGCTGTCTGCTCTTAGGACCGTGTTGCCCGATATGGGCTTTCTATACGTGGAGGTCTCAATAATTTGGTTCTGGGACCCTCTCAACACTAAATCCAAAAAAGTTATGTTAGTGGGGTCCACGTAATGGGTAAATTTTAAATTATACATATTATTGTTTAAGTAATCCACAAACAGTGGCACGGTCGCGATGTCCCCCCTCCAAATAAGGAGGAGGTCATCAATGAATCGGCCGTACCACTGTATGCTGTTCCTAAAGGGATTGTCATTTGTATAAATGAATTGTGATTCCCAAAACGACATGGTTAAATTAGCCAGTGAGGGTGAGTGTCTGGCCCCCATAGAAACGCCACTGACTTGGACAAAAAAGGACTTATCAAAAGTGAAATAATTGCGGGACATAAGAAACCAGACAACCATTTTAATGTATTCACACAAATCCGGAGAGTAGTTGCTATGGGTAACGAGATGGTGATTCAGGGCTCGCATGGCAACGGTCCAAGGTATACTGGTGTATAATGACACCACATCACAGGAAAGCCATGCGAATCCTGGATCCCACTCCATGTTTTCAAACGACTTTAACACATCTCTGGTGTCTTTCAAGTACCCAGGAACTCGCTGTACTAATGGCTGTAATAGCCGATCCACCCATGTGGACAATCGCTCCAGCAAAGATCCATTGCCGGACACGATAGGTCTCATGGGCGGAGGAATAATGCCCTTTTGGGTTTTGGGGAGAGTGTACAGTACCGGGATAATGGGTTGTTCAATGTACAAATAGTCCCTATCTCTCTCTGAAAGAACTCCCAGTGCTATGCCCTCCTCTAGTAATTTACTAAGTTCCTGTTGAAATTTAGAGGTGGGATCATGATCCAATTTTCTATAAGTGTTAGTATCAGTTAATAACTCATTGATTTGTGAGATATACATTTCTTTGTCCATTACCGTAACAAGACCCCCCTTGTCAGACATCCTGATCACAATATCATCATACGATACTAGCTCTTTCAAAGCATAACGTTCTTTTTTGGTCAGGTTGTCTGATTTGGGTTGTCTTGTTGGAATGCTGTTGCCTAGGGCAACCAGATCCTTTTCCACCTCATTCTGGAATTTATTCATGCCCTCTGTGCGAGAGGATAAAGGATAAAAGCCAGGATTTTTGTTCACATGCCATTTGTTAGTAGTAACACCACAATCATAAGGATTGTTACATTCCAATTCCTGCAACTCTTTGAGTACAATTTGATCTGAAAAAGAAAGTTGATGGAATACATTATATGTCAAATTCTCAGTATCTTCTGATGCAACCTGGGTTGCATCATCCGATACGCTATCCAAAAAATGCTTTTTAACCGTGATATTGCGAATAAATTTATTTATCTCACATAGAGTAGAAAAAATATTTAATTCATTTGTGGGAGAGAAATTCAGCCCCCTAGAAAGTAGAGACACTTGATCATCAGTTAAAGTTCTACTGGACATATTCATTACCCCACTTGTTTCTGAGCTTGACTCCTCAAGCGGGGAGTGTCCATGTTTGGTGTGTTTTCTCCCCCCCCTCCTGGGTTTTTTGCCTTGCGTTTGGCGTTTTTTGACTTTTTGTAATATGTTGCTTGACCAGGAGTGGAATTAGAGGTGGTGGGGTTATCTGATTCGCCATCTGATTCCATTTCTGATGAGCTGAATGTAACCTTGTGGTGAGGTGTACGTTTCCTCTGGAATTTATTTCTCTTTAAGATAGATTTAGGTGTGTGCTCATATGATTCCCACCTTCCCCACTCATACTGTTGTTTGAGCTCAAAGTCTCTAATGTCCCTTTGCAACTTAATCTTCTTAGTTTCCATAATTTGTTCTTCCAATTTAGCAATGCGTTCATTTGTAACATTCAATAATTCAGTATAAGTGTTCATACCTTTATAAGGTTCCAGTTCTTGTTGTAATTTGTTGATGTCCTCCGTTAATGTCTCTAATTTCTTAGATTCGTATTTGATGATGATGTTCATGAAGCGGTTTGAACAAATTGTGATAGCTTCATTCCATTCGGCAATCATCTCCTCACAAAAAATCGTTGTAGGTATCTTTTTAATTCGGAGACCTCTCGGTATGATTTCCTTGGACACATAATTGGTTAAAGTTGTATGATCCCACCATATCCGAGTCTCCTGCAATTGCAGCTTCTCCAGGTTATGCATCAGTACCTTTAGATTCACAGTGGACGTGTCAGCTGTGCCAGATCCTGATCCTGAGAACAGGTTTGCGGCTTTCTGTGCTCTGCTGCATCTGCACACTTTCACTTTGAACATGCCGGTAAATTAAACACCTTTCGTATTTTTGCCATTGAACATGTCAAAATGGGCACGAGAGGGGGTTGCATTAGGAAAAAATTAGCAGATCGTGAAGCATATTGGCAGTTCACATTGGGGACTCGTTCTCCGACGGGTTTAAATGTCCGTCAAGAACTGCTATTTCACTACTAAATAAGCATTTATACCTATTTTTTGAACCCCCTTCCGTGACATTTAATTCCTATGTTTTTATGAACAATCAAGCTACATTATTGTATGTATGTTTCATTTTCTGGTTTTATTACACATTTTTTGACTTTGTTTGTTCTTACTAATGTGAACTATGTCACACGTCTCCAGAGAGAGGTGGGGTTATGGGATTTCTTTCCCTTCCCTCCCACAATCAAAAGGTATTTAAACCTCACCTGGCAGTACCTGTGACATCACTGACAAAGAGCGCATGCGCTCGAAACGCGTCTGAGTTCAGGCTGATTTTACCTGTGTGCTGTGTTCCTAATAAAGCTGCTTGGAAATAGTGCTGGATCATCTGCCTTTCTTTTTTATATGATATATGACCTTGTATGTAGAGGGATTACAAAGTAGAATTTCTGATATTTGCAGATGACACTAAACTGGGTAAGGTGATCACCACAGAGGAGGATAATATAATATTACAGAGGCCTCCTGGGAAGCTGGAGGCTTGGGCAGAGACATGGCAAATGAAGTGTATTGTGGAGAAATGTAAAAACAAAATGTACAATTATGTGTTAAATAATAAAACATTAGGTAAAACTACCACCGAAAAGGACTTGGGTATACTAGTGGACAGTCAGCTTAATTAATACATCCCAACAGTCCCGGATTCAGTGGAACAATTTTGGGCTCATGTCCCACAGTCCCCGAACAGCCCTCTCATGTGCCAGTCTGAGCTCATCCTGACTGCAAAGAGTAAGTAGGAGACTTGTCAGCCAAAACATTGCAAACGACATCCTAATAACTGGCCAGCAATTCAGTCTTAGTCTGTAAGAGACGTGATGGCCCTGCCCCTGACCTGTTTGCTCTGCCCCTGACCAGCTGACTCCTCCTCCTGACCTGCTGACCCTCTGTGCTATCTTCAGTTCTGGGTCAGTAGATACTTAAATTTTCCTCCCCATGGAACTGCAGCAAGCAGTCCAGCATGGTATTGGAAGACCAGGGGCTCACTACTTGGGACTCCTGCCCCTGGACTTATGTCCTGCTGTTAAGTCCAAGAAATGAGGGGGGAAGGGAGGACAGGACGGATATGGCAGGCTGCAAAAAAAAAACTGTCTGCTGGCTTAAACTATTACTCCCAGTAGCATGAGGCCGAGTCTTTTAGGTCTGCAGAATCTGTGTTTCTCTGCATTGGACAATCTAAGACTACAACTCCCAGTCTGCTCTCTCTGTATGTGCAGCACAGATTGACTGTGAAGTCTTACATAGTCTATTTACTCTCTAAGTTACAAAGTTTTCCTATGAATCTGCAGTTTCGGTAGGATTAACAAATTCAGCCTTATGCAGAATCATGTCTTGTCCAAGTTTCCATGAGGATTAAAATAGTGTATAATTGACGGAAAAAAAATATATTATATATATACAAATATATATATATATATATATATATATATATATATAGATAGATAGATAGATAGATACCAGAGATTATTCAAATTTGCCCTTTCTCCGTTTAAAATAAATAAATAAAATCCCCAAAAATAGCATATTTGCTATCAGCCTATCGCTTTTTAAAATCTCTCAATTTTCCATCTACAAAGCCATATGAGGCTTTTTTTTTTTTGTGGAACCAAAGGTACTTTGTAATGACATCACTTATTTTACCACAAAATCTATGGTAAAGCAAAAATAAATAAATAAATAAATAATAAAAAATAAATAAATAGGGCAACAATGTATTTCATGGCTCCTCCAGTTGAGGGACCTACTGCTTAGTGTTATGACCCAAGTCCGCAGCCTAATTATTTTTTTTTTCTAGCAGGTTCTGCAGAGACGAATCATGGCTGGGAGAAATCACCATGATAGTCTGAGCTTTATGGAGAAGAAAAAGGAAAGTAACTGTGTGTAATCACTTACCGTATATACTCGAATATAAGCAGACCCGAATATAAGCCAAGGCCCCTAATTTCACCCCAAAAACCCAGGAAAAGTTATTGACTCGACTATAAGCCTAGGGTGGGAAATACATCATCCAGACCCCCATCATCATCTCCCTGTCATCATCCAGACCCCCGTCATCATCACCCTGTTATCATCCCCCCCCCCTTCATCATCACCGCCTGTCAATCCCTTCAATCAGTGTTCTTCAACCTGTGGACCTCCAGATGTTGCAAAACTACAAAACTACGCCAAGTGACGTTGCCTTGACGACGACGCACAGGGACGTTCATGCGCAGGGACGTCCTTGTGCGTCGTCATCAAGGCAACGTCACTTGGCCTCCCGGGGAAGATGGACAGCCCGGAACGACTAACCCTCCCCACCGGACGGTCCCTGCAGCATAAATGGCCCGGACCAGCTCACCCTTCCTTCCCACCGAGGGGAGGTGAGTAGAAAAGTAAAGGGGGGTCTGAATGATGACGAAGGCCGCAGTGGTCTTCAACCTGCGGAGCTCCAGATGTTTCAAAACTACAACTCCCAGCATGCCCAGACAGCCGATGGCTGTCCGGGCATGCTGGGAGTTGCAGTTTTGCAACATCTAGAGGTCCGCAGGTTGAAGACCACTGAAAGGGATTGACAGGCAGAGAGATCACTCGAGTATAAGCCGAGGGGGGCGTTTTCAGCACGAAAAATCGTGCTGAAAAACTCGGCTTATACTCGAGTATATACGGTATATACTTTGGTGCGGTAATGATGGTGGTTGTTGTCATTCTGTCACCTGCTTAGAAGGTTCTAACAACATTATTGCTGTTAAAGAGGTATTCTTATTCCACATGTGCAGGCGCTGTTAGGGGTGTGGTTATTGGTGTGGCTTGTCCCTCTTTACTCTTAGCAGAAGTTAGGAGATGTGGCTTTGTGCCCCACAGAAAATACTATGAGTAGCAGGGCCTCATATCAAAACGCTTAGGGACAGATGAAGTGCCCAATTCAGTTTTTTTGCATTAGCTCCATCATGAATTTAGTTACTGGAAAAAACTTCATGAATCATACAGATAATAAATTAGTAAATGTCTATAGGTCAAAATAGTGGTATAAATATATTACCAGCCTTTACTCTAAGCAGTGAAATGATAAGACAATGTAAAGTACCAACAGTCTGGAAAAATTTGGCCCAAAATGTAGAGAAAAATGGTCTCATGAGGTAGGTTAGGTAGGAATAGAGAAGTGGAAGGAGGTTTTTACCAACATTGCATGTTCCTCTTTAAATATGAACCACAGAATCTCGCTGATAAAATTGGCCCATAGGCCAACAGTACACGCCTCTATTCCTACATAGGATAGGGATGAGAGAGGACTCAAAATGTCCAAAATGTCACATTGGTGTGGGCTTGCCCTGTAGTAAATAAGTTGTGGGTAGAGGTATATAGGAGAGTAGAAGAAAGGTTGGGGATAAAGTTAAAGTTTGATATTAGAACAGCTATCCTGGGGATTGGATTGAGGGAGCAGGTTAGGAATTGGGTTATTATAAAAACTTTTGGAATGGCAAAAATACTAGGAGAATTCTTAGGAGATGGTTTGCTCCGGAGGCACCATCCAGTCGCGAATGGCAGAGTGCAATAGAAGAGATGAGAAGATATGAAGTTATTTACTACAGAGGGGAAAAAAATGGTCCAATGATAGGAAATGAATGGAGACAATTTGGAGGAGACAACCTAGCTGGTAGTGGGTAATGTGGGGGAGAGGGTAAGGGGACAGGAAGGGAGGGGGTCAGGGGTATGCTTGTTCTTTGAATTATGTATGTAATATTATAAATTTATAATAAAGAATATGGAATAAAAAATAAAAAAAAAGCACCAACAGTCTAATAAAAATTACAGACACTATTTTTTTCATGGATATAGAAAAAAGGCCCCCTATTTTTAAAGACTACCAAAAAATTTACAGATGGTTGGCAACCCTGGCAAAGAACCGATTTATGGTGCAAATTAACATTATACCGTATGTTACGCCGAGCGCTCCGGGTCCCCGCTCCTCCCCGGAGCGCTCGCTTCACTCTCCCCGCGGCAGCGCTCCGGTCACGTCCTCTGACCCGGGGCGCTGCGATTCCGCTGCCAGCCGGGATGCGATTCGCGATGCGGGTAGCGCCCGCTCGCGATGCGCACCCCGGCTCCCCTACCTGACTCGCTCTCCGTCTGTTCTGTCCCGGCGCGCGCGGCCCCGCTCCCTAGGGCGCGCGCGCGCCGGGTCTCTGCGATTTAAAGGGCCACTGCGCCGCTGATTGGCGCAGTGGTCCCAATTAGTGTGTTCACCTGTGCACTTCCCTATATCACCTCACTTCCCCTGCACTCCCTTGCCGGATCTTGTTGCCTTAGTGCCAGTGAAAGCGTTCCTTGTGTGTTCCTTGCCTGTGTTTCCAGACCTTCTGCCGTTGCCCCTGACTACGATCCTTGCTGCCTGCCCCGACCTTCTGCTACGTCCGACCTTGCTTTTGCCTACTCCCTTGTACCGCGCCTATCTTCAGCAGCCAGAGAGGTGAGCCGTTGCTAGTGGATACGACCTGGTCACTACCGCCGCAGCAAGACCATCCCGCTTTGCGGCGGGCTCTGGTGAAAACCAGTAGTGGCTTAGAACCGGTCCACTAGCACGGTCCACGCCAATCCCTCTCTGGCACAGAGGATCCACTACCTGCCAGCCGGCATCGTGACAGTAGATCCGGCCATGGATCCCGCTGAAGTTCCTCTGCCAGTTGTCGCTGACCTCACCACGGGGGTCGCCCAGCAGTCTCAACAGATAGCGCAACAAGGCCAACAGCTGTCTCAACTGACCGTTATGCTACAACAGTTACTACCACAGCTTCAGCAGTCATCTCCTCCGCCAGCTCCTGCACCTCCTCCGCAGCGAGTGGCCGCTCCTGGGATACGCTTATCCTTGCCGGATAAATTTGATGGGGACTCTAAGTTTTGCCGTGGCTTTCTTTCCCAATGTTCCCTGCATCTGGAGATGATGTCGGACCTGTTTCCCACTGAAAGGTCTAAGGTGGCTTTCGTAGTCAGCCTTCTGTCCGGAAAAGCCCTGTCATGGGCCACACCGCTCTGGGACCGCAATGACCCCGTCACTGCCTCTGTACACTCCTTCTTCTCGGAAATCCGAAGTGTCTTTGAGGAACCTGCCCGAGCCTCTTCTGCTGAGACTGCCCTGTTGAACCTGGTCCAGGGTAATTCTTCCGTTGGCGAGTATGCCGTACAATTCCGTACGCTTGCTTCAGAATTGTCCTGGAATAATGAGGCCCTCTGCGCGACCTTCAAAAAAGGCCTATCCAGCAACATTAAAGATGTTCTGGCCGCACGAGAAATTCCTGCTAATCTACATGAACTTATTCACCTAGCCACTCGCATTGACATGCGTTTTTCCGAAAGGCGTCAGGAACTCCGCCAAGATATGGACTCTGTTCGCACGAGGCGTTTCTCCTCCTCGGCTCCTCTCTCCTCTGGTCCCCTGCAATCTGTTCCTGTGCCTCCCGCCGTGGAGGCTATGCAGGTCGACCGGTCTCGCCTGACACCTCAAGAGAGGACACGACGCCGTATGGAGAACCTCTGCCTGTACTGTGCTAGTACCGAACACTTCCTAAGAGATTGTCCTATCCGTCCTCCCCGCCTGGAAAGACGTACGCTGACTCCGCACAAAGGTGAGACAGTCCTTGATGTCTACTCTGCTTCTCCACGTCTTACTGTGCCTGTGCGGATGTCTGCCTCTGCCTTCTCCTTCTCTACAGTGGCCTTCTTGGACTCAGGATCTGCAGGAAATTTTATTTTGGCCTCTCTCGTCAACAGGTTCAACATCCCGGTGACCAGTCTCGCCAGACCCCTCTACATCAATTGTGTAAATAATGAAAGATTGGACTGTACCATACGTTTCCGCACGGAGCCCCTTCTTATGAGCATCGGATCTCATCATGAGAGGATTGAACTTTTGGTCCTCCCCAATTGCACCTCGGAAATTCTCCTTGGACTTCCCTGGCTTCAACTTCATTCCCCTACCCTGGATTGGTCCACTGGTGAGATCAAGAGTTGGGGGTCCTCTTGTTCCAAGAACTGTCTAAAACCGGTTCCCAGTAACCCTTGCCGTAACTCTGTGGTTCCTCCAGTAACCGGTCTCCCTAAGGCCTATATGGACTTCGCGGATGTTTTCTGCAAAAAACAAGCTGAGACTCTACCTCCTCACAGGCCTTATGATTGCCCTATCGACCTCCTCCCGGGCACTACTCCACCCCGGGGCAGAATTTATCCTCTCTCTGCCCCAGAGACTCTTGCCATGTCCGAATACGTCCAGGAGAATCTAAAAAAGGGCTTTATCCGTAAATCCTCCTCTCCTGCCGGAGCCGGATTTTTCTTTGTGTCCAAAAAAGATGGCTCCCTACGTCCTTGCATTGACTACCGCGGTCTTAATAAAATCACGGTTAAGAACCGCTACCCCTTACCCCTCATCTCTGAACTCTTTGATCGCCTCCAAGGTGCCCACATCTTCACTAAATTGGACTTAAGAGGCGCCTATAACCTCATCCGCATCAGAGAGGGGGACGAGTGGAAAACGGCATTTAACACCAGAGATGGACACTTTGAGTATCTGGTCATGCCCTTTGGACTGTGCAACGCCCCTGCCGTCTTCCAAGACTTTGTCAATGAAATTTTTCGTGATCTGTTATACTCCTGTGTTGTTGTATATCTGGACGATATCCTAATTTTTTCTGCCAATCTAGAAGAACACCGCCAGCATGTCCGTATGGTTCTTCAGAGACTTCGTGACAACCAACTCTATGCCAAAATTGAGAAATGTCTGTTTGAATGCCAATCTCTTCCTTTTCTAGGATATTTGGTCTCTGGCCAGGGACTACAGATGGATCCAGACAAACTCTCTGCCGTCTTAGATTGGCCACGCCCCTCCGGACTCCGTGCTATCCAACGCTTTTTGGGGTTCGCCAATTATTACAGGCAATTTATTCCACATTTTTCTACCATTGTGGCTCCTATCGTGGCTTTAACCAAAAAAAATGCTGATCCCAAGTCCTGGCCTCCTCAAGCAGAAGACGCCTTTAAACGACTCAAGTCTGCCTTTTCTTCGGCTCCCGTCCTCTCCAGACCTGACCCTTCCAAACCCTTCCTATTGGAGGTTGATGCCTCCTCAGTGGGAGCTGGAGCTGTTCTTCTACAAAAAAATTCTTCCGGGCATGCTGTCACTTGTGGTTTTTTCTCTAGGACCTTCTCTCCAGCGGAGAGGAACTACTCCATCGGGGATCGAGAGCTTCTAGCCATTAAATTAGCACTTGAGGAATGGAGGCATCTGCTGGAGGGATCAAGTTCTCCTGTTATTATCTACACCGACCACAAGAACCTCTCCTACCTCCAGTCTGCCCAACGGCTGAATCCTCGCCAGGCCCGGTGGTCTCTGTTCTTTGCCCGATTTAATTTTGAGATTCACTTTCGTCCTGCCGATAAGAACATTAGGGCCGATGCTCTCTCTCGTTCCTCGGATGCCTCAGAAGTTGAACTCTCTCCACAACACATCATTCCACCTGACTGCCTGATCTCCACTTCTCCTGCCTCCATCAGGCAGACTCCTCCAGGAAAGACCTTTGTTTCTCCTCGCCAACGCCTCGGAATCCTCAAATGGGGTCACTCCTCCCATCTCGCAGGTCATGCGGGTATCAAGAAATCTGTGCAACTCATCTCCCGCTTCTATTGGTGGCCGACTCTGGAGACGGATGTTGTGGACTTTGTGCGAGCCTGCACTATCTGTGCCCGGGATAAGACTCCTCGCCAGAAGCCCGCTGGTTTTCTTCATCCTCTGCCTGTCCCCGAACAGCCTTGGTCTCTGATTGGTATGGATTTTATTACTGATTTACCCCCTTCCCGTGGCAACACTGTTATTTGGGTGGTCGTTGATCGATTCTCCAAAATGGCACATTTCATCCCTCTTCCTGGTCTTCCTTCTGCGCCTCAGTTGGCTAAACAATTTTTTGTACACATTTTTCGTCTTCACGGGTTGCCTACGCAGATTGTCTCGGATAGAGGCGTCCAATTCGTGTCTAAATTCTGGAGGGCTCTCTGTAAACAACTCAAGATTAAATTAAATTTTTCTTCTGCATATCATCCCCAGTCCAATGGACAAGTAGAAAGGATTAACCAGATCTTGGGTGATTATTTGCGACATTTTGTTTCCTCCCGCCAGGATGACTGGGCAGATCTCCTCCCATGGGCCGAATTCTCGTATAACTTCAGGGTCTCTGAGTCTTCCTCCAAATCCCCATTTTTCGTGGTGTACGGCCGTCACCCTCTTCCCCCCCTCCCTACTCCCTTGCCCTCTGGTCTGCCCGCTGTGGATGAAATTTCTCGTGACCTTTCCATCATATGGAGAGAGACCCAAAATTCTCTCTTACAGGCTTCATCACGCATGAAGAAGTTCGCGGATAAGAAAAGAAGAGCTCCCCCCGTTTTTTCCCCTGGAGACAAGGTATGGCTCTCCGCTAAATATGTCCGCTTCCGTGTCCCTAGCTACAAGTTGGGACCACGCTATCTTGGTCCTTTCAAAATTTTGTGTCAAATTAATCCTGTCTCTTATAAACTTCTTCTTCCTCCCTCTCTTCGTATCCCTAATGCCTTTCACGTCTCTCTTCTCAAACCACTCATCCTCAACCGTTTTTCTCCCAAATCTGTTCCTCCCACTCCTGTTTCTGGCTCCTCGGACATCTTCTCGGTCAAAGAAATTTTAGCTGCCAAAAAGGTCAGAGGGAAAAATTTTTTTTTAGTGGACTGGGAGGGTTGTGGTCCTGAAGAGAGATCCTGGGAACCTGAGGACAACATCCTAGACAAAAGTCTGCTCCTCAGATTCTCAGGCTCTAAGAAGAGGGGGAGACCCAAGGGGGGGGGTACTGTTACGCCGAGCGCTCCGGGTCCCCGCTCCTCCCCGGAGCGCTCGCTTCACTCTCCCCGCGGCAGCGCTCCGGTCACGTCCTCTGACCCGGGGCGCTGCGATTCCGCTGCCAGCCGGGATGCGATTCGCGATGCGGGTAGCGCCCGCTCGCGATGCGCACCCCGGCTCCCCTACCTGACTCGCTCTCCGTCTGTTCTGTCCCGGCGCGCGCGGCCCCGCTCCCTAGGGCACGCGCGCGCCGGGTCTCTGCGATTTAAAGGGCCACTGCGCCGCTGATTGGCGCAGTGGTCCCAATTAGTGTGTTCACCTGTGCACTTCCCTATATCACCTCACTTCCCCTGCACTCCCTTGCCGGATCTTGTTGCCTTAGTGCCAGTGAAAGCGTTCCTTGTGTGTTCCTTGCCTGTGTTTCCAGACCTTCTGCCGTTGCCCCTGACTACGATCCTTGCTGCCTGCCCCGACCTTCTGCTACGTCCGACCTTGCTTTTGCCTACTCCCTTGTACCGCGCCTATCTTCAGCAGCCAGAGAGGTGAGCCGTTGCTAGTGGATACGACCTGGTCACTACCGCCGCAGCAAGACCATCCCGCTTTGCGGCGGGCTCTGGTGAAAACCAGTAGTGGCTTAGAACCGGTCCACTAGCACGGTCCACGCCAATCCCTCTCTGGCACAGAGGATCCACTACCTGCCAGCCGGCATCGTGACACCGTAATAGAGCTTTATAAATTTGGAAGCTCCTTTCATACAGAAAAATTTTTACATTTGGCTCATGGTGACGTTGAAATATGTAAAGATACACAAAGTTTGGTTTACATGACATTCCCTTACACAGGCTTCTGTTCTAGAAGCCACTAGAATGTTCTAAGGAAAGAGTCTCCCAAGTCAAACCTGCTCTCCCTAGTTTGGCTAGTAAGTATTCTAGTTCTGGCCTGGCCAGAGATTTGGCCTAGCTTTCGCTCTTCCACAGAAGTTCCCCTGGTGCAAGTCAAGTCAGCTCTGGGTCGGTTTCGGTGAATCAGGGCAATGCTGGCATTTAGGAGGTGTGTCATGCAAGAACTGTCTCCAGTACATGCTGAGAGTGTATCTGTTCTTACAGTCATGTTCCTACTTTAAGAGGGAGATTCGTCTTAATGCCAGAAGAGAAAGAAGCTGTACAAGTGCTCTTCTGTTCCCACAAGACTCTTTCTCCCTGTGATAAGAAACATTAACGCAGCTAACCATGAGTAAAACTCTTCTAAACATTCATCACAGTGAGCTAAACTGTGAAACCCCTCCTCAATGGTGTGTACCTAAACTGGTCTGTGTATGTCCCACACCTTTTCTACAGTTTCTATGCGCCTAAAGCTCCTTTAGGGAACTGTGTCCAAACCTCATACATCCAGCTTAAAAATTGTAAAACCCCTCATTGCCCTGTGCTGTAAGGAGTGTGTATTGTATTGGCGTGCACAGTGGACTTTCAAGTAAAGATCATTCCTGTTTTAAGTTTACCTTTGTGTCTGGATTGATTTATTCAAACAAGCCATGACGAGTACACAAGAACCCAGACACCACACCATAGTGTACCCTGGGGTCAAGAACTCTCAGAACAATCATAAAAGATGCAAGGACCACAGGAGGATATATGGGGTTCAGCCAGACCATAATAATACCGTGAACAGAATAAAATTTGCTAAAGGCACTACTGTCATGCACTGCGATTCCTATTCCCCTTATGGGCATTTCAGCTATATTAGACAACAAGTTAACAGTAAGTTTGTATTGTCTTGCAAGCAGAAAAAAAATGGGCAAAGTAAGGATCTAAGGAAAAGAGACATGGTGCAAAAACTAACTGGTCCAATCACACAATCAGCCACTGTAGCTCAACTTGCTTAAAGGGGTACTCCAGTGGAAAAAAACATTTCTTTAAATCAACTTAAATCAATTTAAAAAGATGGTTTAAAAATTTCCAGTGGACTACCCCTTTAACTATTTTATACTGGCTATGCTAGAAAGGTATCAGAGCACACACTGCAAAGCAACTTGCTGTGTATGGGCCTGTGTATCCATAGACTAATCAGAGTGCTGTGGGAGATTAGCTCGGTAAAGATGGGTAAGCGGAAGTAAACAGCAGTCTGAGACAGTGACGCAAAATAAAACCTGCTTGTTCAGCACTAACTAAACATTTATTTTGTCCTTACTATACACTTGGTCTACTGCTGGCCACCTGACACACTGACAATTGCCCCTAGAGAGGTCAGCACCTCGCCACCTCTCAAGGTAACCTGAGTCCCAGCTATAGTTTAGATTTAGGGCCAGATGATGATCTGAGTCCAGCACCTGTGCGGCTCTGGGCTTGTCTTAAAATTTGGAATGGCCCAGGAAGTGTAATGAAAGACCCCAACTACCAACCTGCCTTTCATTCTATGAAATCCAAACCTGATCATAAGACTTACCAAAAGTCCCTAGCAGCTAAGGTCTACTAGAGATTATCACTCCATGTCAGACAGGGAAGATAGCCTATAGTCTATGACATGCATGGCTGGAAATGCATACAACATAGTAATATACAAGATTATATAGTGAACAGTGCTTGTGTCATCAATACGCACATGGAAATGATCCATATTTATAATGCCATAAGGATATACAGTGAAAAATATATCCATAAATAAATACAGTACATACAATTTATGGAAATGTTCAAAAAGAATTAATCAAGTGTAGGGGTGTGTGATAAAGATTAAACATTACTAAAAGAATTGGGGTGTTTAAAGCGCCATTGTAAAGACACACCAGAAAACCGGTTGAACTAGCAAGCGAATAAGGGGGTGCATATGCCCGAATGTACATAAATGGAAATGTGGAATTGTTTCAAGGCAATGAAGAGAACGGAGCACAAAGCGACAGCCAACAAGTCCCCTCCATGTTTCTCTATGGGAGAGCTGGAGATACCTGAAAGCTTTATCTCCGGTTCTCCCATAGAGATACATGGATGGGGTATGTAGACCGTTGCCTGGTGCGGAGGTTGGCATGCTCAGGGAGAGCGGTGCAGTGCAGGAAATTGCAAGGGGGCCCAGTGGTAGACCCCCCCCGATCAGACACTTATCCCCTATCCTTTATATAGGAGATAAGTGTCCCTGCACCACAGTACTCCTTTAACTCATGAATTCTTTATGAAAATCAGTCTATAGAGACTTACATAGATGAACCCAATCCTTTCACATTCACAGACTCCTCCTGCTAATACTGGAGATATAAGAGCCCTGAGATTAGATGTTTAACATCTAGAATAATTATACAGCACTGGGTAATTATCATAATTAACATTTGTTGACCTACTTCTCTCCAACTCCTGAAATATTCAGTGACTCATCAACTGTACATAGGGAAAGTGATACAACAATTTTCACAGTGGTCCTGACATTTATCACAGTACTGTAAAGGTATATGATAAACCTATGATAGTGTTTGTTGGTGTGTGTGGGAGGGGGGTGGTGTCTTTCTTTTGCATTAAATAGAGACCATGGGGTCTTTATTACAATTATGATCCTGCCTCTTGTCAGGATCAAACATTTTCTAGAGAGACATTGAAGTTCCATATGGTTTTGCCTGCAGATTACTTTTTTATGCTTTAATTCTGTAAAAAGCCGATATGGCAAGGAGCTGCATGGTACACAGGGGCTGACCGGCCGCTGTTGCTAATGGGGATCCGCCGCTGCTATTGGGGATCCATGACACTTGTTCCGGAACGTTTCTTAGCCCATGAAGTGCTCCAGGCTGTAACATTTACCTGCTTCATTTCCAAGTCCTGGTTTGATTGACAATCAGGGCCCAGGCTCCCAGCACTGAGCCCTGTTTCTACATTTTGTTTCGTTAATAGTCTAATACAGCCTGCCTGAGGCAGACTGTACAAGAAGAGATTGGCACACCGTGATTGGGTTTCAGAGGTGCCAATTAGACCCTTGACAGGTGCAGCACCTGTCAGGTCCCTCTCTGCATGTCTTGATCGCTATTAATCGCAGTATGCAGCGATAATATTCAGCTGACACCCGCCACATATATAGAGGACTCAGCTTGTGAACCCACTCTATATGCAATTTCCACCATTTGATCAGTGATCATTTAAGGGGTATTCTGGGATATTTGGTTCTTTTAATGTAAGACAGGGGCAGCAAAGTTAGACTAGTTACTAATATACTTCACTTGTGTTTGGTGGCTGGTATAGAATTTTTTTGTCTACCCCCCCAAGTTCATTTTCTGTAGTCTACAACATGAGTGTTGTCTCGGACCTTTCCCAGCTTGCTGTGTCGCCAGATACAATACATCACAAATCAGGTGCTAAAAGGAGTCTTGACTGTTTTGTTTGTAGTGTCTGTTGTGTGTAAAGCCAGCGCCCTGATGACATTTCCAGCACACATGTCCGTGCATTCATCATCACACAGATTCACAGCTTGTGTGTCAGGTTGTTCTGTGCTGCCATGGGTGGGTTGTCCGATGTGTAGGAGGGAAATATGTCACCTCCCTCCTTGAAACAAAGGATCCTGGGGATTGTAGTCTGAGGGAGGCCACAGAAACAGGAAGTAGCCAGTTCCTTAAAACAAGCCAGTAGTGTGATTGGGGACACAGGACATGGCCATTCACCACGAACACAAGCACAGATCCTTGGTAAACATGTTCATTAATGTATGACACTTAATTACTTATGTTGGGTAACTCCTTTAATAGGTTAAACAGCTTAAGTAATAATACGTTTTTGCCCCAAAGTTTACTGCACTGCATCCAGAATATAAATTCCCAGTTCAGTTCTAGCAATTGTTTTAGGAACAGAGAAGATTGTCGGCAGAAAAAGACCACCATCCATCTAGCCTGCCCTTATATAATGTCCTTTTTTTTTTTTTTTCTTACTATAGTTATGCTGTATGTTTATCCTAGGCATTCAGTTACTGTGGATTTACCAACCACAATTGGTGGAAGCAACAAGTCAGCAAGCCTACAGACACTATAGATCATTACAGCTGAGATGTAATGGTTTTCTTCACCCAATCTCTATACTTCTATAAACCATTGTCCTAAAGCTCCCATATATGTTTGGGTTATTCTGAAACTATGTGAGGAATGTAGTGTTTAGGTTTTGAGCCTGTCATAGGGGAGAAACTACAGCATTAGGAAAATATTAAGCGTGAGATCAACCACATAACGCTTCTAATCGCTAGCACCACCTACTGGTAATATGAATAAATGTCCAATACTGGATAATGTGCCATCTGATAATTATAATAGTAGAATCCACCAAAGCCATAAACCTTGATGTAGCTGTATAATGATTTGTTTTGTGCAGAATGGGCTAGATTATTTTTAATAAAACAATGTGGGGCACATACTGTATAACTTATTGATTAAATGGTACCTGTCATTCCAAAATATAAAAGCACCTGAGAGCCCCCTCCATGGTGCACAACTTTTTCTCATTCTCTTCATTTTAGGGGATGAGACCAGAGATAATAGATAGGGACAGCGACAATAGATAGGGACAGCGGCTGTGGGTGAGTTAGGGCTTCACTGTTTCCTGCCCATATGTGACAGTCTATCAGTCAATGCAGGCTACTAGGTGCTCTGTGTCTAAGTATATTCAGGGATGTGGAAATCCTATCGCCCGACGCCCGGGACATGTAGTTTCGGGCGCCAGGCAGGTGAATTGTTCATAGATTTAGCCCTGTATCGGGCAAGCAGGGACAGACCGACTTCCCCCTTATTTTTCTTTAATGCCGGTGTGAGGCGCAGGAGCGGATGCAAGTCTGTACCTCACACCGGCGCTCAGGGTGTATGGAGGGGGCGGCGGTGTGAGGTTAGATTTCCGAACCCATCTCACCTCACAGTGGCCCCCAGCTGATTTCAGTAGCCGGGGGGCGCTACTCAGAGCCCCCCCAGCCGGTGTGAGGGGATCCGCCCCCCCCCTCCGCTCTCCGAAGTTTGCCGAAGCTAGAGCGGGGAGGAGCGAGGGCAGAGCCCGAGGACGGTCTGCAGGAGATGATTAAGCCACGCCCCCTCACCCCCCTCCTGGAGGATAGAGAGCGCAGCTGTGCATAATACAAGAAGACAGGGCAGAATGAGGACGTACACAGCTCCTCCCCCCTCCCCTGCTCTGTCTACACAGGACCTCACTTATCACGGGGAGGTTTCAAGTTTTCACGGGGGAAACCACAGAGTAGGGGTGGGGAGAGGACGTGTGTGTGAAGGAGACATACTGCACTGCACAAGCTGAGGATTTCACCTCACACAGGCCAGGTGAGGAGGCCGAGCATGCAGGCAGCGGGAGGGTGCTTATATATGTATGTAATGTATGATTAGGGGAGGTGTATCAGCGACGGGTGTATGTATGATGTGTGCATATGTATGGTGTGATGTGTCATGTGTATATATGATGTGTGTATGTTGTCTGTGTATGTATGATGTGTCTATGTGTGATGTGTCTATGTAATGTATGATGTGAGGGGGGGGCCGCAGTAGGTGTATGTATGATGTGTGCATATGTACGGTGTATATGTATGGTGAGAGTGTATGTGTGATGTGTATATATGATGTGTGATGTGTGTATGTAATGTATGATGTAGGGGGGCAGCAGTAGGTTGTATGTATGATGTATGCATATGTACGGTGTATATGTATGGTGAGAGTGTATGTGTGATGTGTATATATGATGTGTGATGTGTGTATGTAATGTATGATGTAGGGGGGGCAGCAGCAGGTGTATGTATGATGTGTGCATATGTACGGTGTACATGTATGGTGAGAGTGTATGTGTGATGTGTATATATGATGTGTGATGTGTTGATGTAATGTATGATGTAGGGGGGCAGCAGCAGGTGTATGTATGATGTGTGCATATGTACGGTGTACATGTATGGTGAGAGTGTATGTGTGATGTGTATATATGATGTGTGATGTGTGTATGTAATGTATGATGTAGGGGGGCAGCAGTAGGTTGTATGTATGATGTATGCATATGTACGGTGTATATGTATGGTGAGAGTGTATGTGTGATGTGTATATATGATGTGTGATGTGTGTATGTAATGTATGATGTAGGGGGGGCAGCAGCAGGTGTATGTATGATGTGTGCATATGTACGGTGTACATGTATGGTGAGAGTGTATGTGTGATGTGTATATATGATGTGTGATGTGTTGATGTAATGTATGATGTAGGGGGGCAGCAGCAGGTGTATGTATGATGTGTGCATATGTACGGTGTATATGTATGGTGAGAGTGTATGTGTGATGTGTATATGGTATATGTGTGATGTGTGTATGTAATGTATGATGTAGAGGGGCAGGTGTATGTGTGATGTGTCTATGTATGATTTATGTAATGTATAATATAGGGGGCAGTGGCCGGTGTATGTATATGTGTATGTATGATATGTGTATGCATGTATGTTTTTGTACAGGGGCGGACTGACAAGTGCTGCTGCCAGTTGGGCTATCTAATTTTTTTATTTATTTTTAGTGGCTTCTGGCCACACGCACTAAATTGCACCACCAGAATCCCACCCCTTCATACTCACCCACGGATGCACGCAAACACGCCCGAACCAAAACTACAACTTCCAGTATGTTCCACCGTAACCTAAACTGTAGAACTATAAAGTGCAACATGCTGGGAGTTGTAGTTTTGGTTCGGGTCAGCTGCAGATCCATAGGCTATATCAGGGCATGCTGGGTGTTGTAGTTACTAACTGCAATTCCCAGTATTCCTTGACACAGCCTATGGCTCTGCAGCTGACACAAACCAAAACTAAAACTCCCAGCATGTTACACAATAACCTTAACTGTCCTACTATACAGTGCAACATGCTGCAACACCCACACAACCATAGGCTGTATCAGGGCATGCTGAGAGTTGTAGTTATCTACTAACTAAATGCAAAGTAATGACACATAAATTAGACTAAGTAAAATGCAGCACATAAACTGGAGAAGCAGACCCCCCCCCCACTAACACAGCGCTGTTCAGTGTTTTCCAATCAAAAGACTCCATATATAAGTCCCTAAGAAGAATAGTGATTAAAATATTTTAAGAAGTGCGTATATATATGTGAATAAGCCCCTTTCGTAATAAAAGTTCTGATAATAAATGGTTCCGATAAAAACTACGGATCACGGCATCTAAGATTACCCTCATACATCCCTGTATATGGAAAAATTGGAGTTATAGAGGTCAGATGGGGGGTACAATTTTCTGGGCTTGCCTCGGCCATAAAAGGAGCTAGCTACAGCTCTCCTGCTGCTAATATCCTGGCATGCTGCTATCACCGTGGCCGCTATTAAACCATTAGATCACCGCTGTCTAAGTTGACAGCAGTGTCTAAAGGGATCTTATATCCATCCCTGGTGGTCTAGTGGGGTGGATCAGACTACTTTGGTTGAAATTATTTTATCTACCAGGACAAGTGGATTTTCTTGAGGGACAAGTAGTTTTTTTTTTTTTATTTCCACGCCCCTCATATATTCATATAGTGCAGTCATTGGTGTATACAGGCTTTTCTCAAGGGTAGCGAACTGGCCCAGATGATTTCTTAAAGCCTCAACTCCTGTCAGCAGAACATTCCAGACAAAGATCTTAGGCTCTGCACTTTTCTAGCACCCTCTTTACCTTGCCCAATCTATAGTGCCACAAACAATACATACAAAAAAATAGCATGCAGTAAAGTGGATAGGTAAGTGGTTTGAGGGGGGAAGGGGTAGGTGGATATCCCTAGGAAGAAGTTGGTCCCTCTAGTGAGTAGACAGGTCCCCAGCACACACAATAGGTGCCTCCAGTAGGTAGTTTCTCCAGTGACCCCAGTACATATCCCCTCAATATATAGGCTGCCAGTAGGTATTTTTCCCCATAAGATAGACCCGCCCCAGTAGTTAGTTCCCCCTTGTAGATATCCCCCAGTAGGTATATTTCCCCTGTAGATAGCCTCTAAGTAGGTCTGTTTGCCCTCTAGATAGCCCCAAAATAGACAGGTTTACCTCATATATGCCCCCCCCCCCCCCGTAGGTAGTTTTTCCCCTTAGGTAACCCCCCAGTAGATACTTTACCCCTGTAGATAGACCCCAAATAGGTAGGTTCCCCTTATAGATATCCCCCAGAAGGTACTTACCCTTGTAGATGAACCCCAAATAGTTAGGTTCCCCTTGTAGCTAGCCCCAAGTAGATAGTTTCTTTATAGATGGTCCCACAGTTGGTAGTTTCCCCCTGTAGATAGACCCCAATAAGGTAGGTTCCACCTGTAGATAGGCCCCAGTAGGCAGTTTTCCCCACCATCAAGATGGTGAGGTGGAATGATATGCACAAGCAGTCACTGACACTCTTCTAGGTAACCATTAGAAGTTTCATGTCTGCCGCCACTAGTGGTCCTGAAGTATCCCTTCTTTTTAGGATACATAATGCGTAAGATAAGTTACGTGATCCTGTGCTTGTGTGCCCCCAAGAGATGCTCCAGACATCTAGTGGCTGAAGGCATAAAGCTGCCTTTGGCCTAATGAATAAGCGCCACTTTTAACTGTAAACACCTGTTACGATCACACCCTATCGGTCCAGCCAAGACATTAGAGAGAGTGTGATGGTGCAAGGGTTAAAGCCGCCAGACCTCTGGGTATCCACTACTAGTCCCAGCAAGTCACCAAATTAACCCTTAGATAAACGTGTTTTACCAGAGCCTCCTTCAGAAAGGTGATCTCATATATTTAGAGATCAAAGACCAGAGCTGATTAATTAAACATTTAATCTGATAAAGGGTATCACAGTGCTGACTAAATAAAAATAGAGAAACAAATGACAAACAGGTATAAAAATATATAAAAGAGTTTGGCAAGACAAGTTCAGAAAACAAAAGATGAAGTTCAACCGTTGAGTCCAGCATTTTAAGTCTTATCTGCTTCTTTGGAGGGAAACTCCATCCCCCCCCCCCTCTGATCCCACCAGGTGGGGCATCTCTCTCCCTGACCCCTTATCTCTTTGATTATATGATGAGACCAGAGTGCATGACTTCAAAGGAGATACAAATAAACAGCCAGATCCCCAATAAAATGCAATGCACTAAAAACAAAGGATACACCGTCTGAATGACCCCTCACCCATGTCTTAGTTTAGACAGATATAATTATAAAACACATGTATGTTTCCATAATCAGGCCTTGGGCCTGACAACACCCCCTTAGTAGGTGCTCACAAAAGTCATCAACCACAGTTGATACAGATGCCCATACAGTTGAAAGAGGCTCAAGAAGACAGTTAAAAACCACCCCCTTGCATATGTACCTGGGTGCGTTCAGGGTGTGCTTCACTATCCATGATTCCTGGGATCTCTATTGATGAAGATAAGGATTATAGGGGGCCATAAGGACAAACCCCTACTCTTTACAGTTTTATGGTCATCAAGGGTAGGTCATCAATATTAATCACTAGTAAACCACTATTATAAGATGGATGACCCTATAGAACAATGGGAATGGGGGTTATACTACCAAAAATAGAGTTTTCAGTAATGTCAGACAATTTCCAGGTATGCAGAAGCCTTACGGTGTTTTTGTTGCAGAATACACAAACATGACCACAGGGGTATGTGAAGGTCAAGGAAACAAAGGCACAATTACTGATTGTCTATATGTTCTCTGAACACAGGGCACCATATGGCGGTGAGGATAGTGAACACTTAGCCTGTGCTCCATTTTCTGGGGATCTTATGTTTTTATTTTCAGGATCTTTAGACACCACTGTTTCCCAGGATCTTAATGGTATGAATAACAGGACAGGGGCTCCTAACAAGAAGCAAAGAATGGATTGTCTGAGCTGCAGGTGAGTTACAGGGGTTGGAATGTGTCTGAGTCAGCGGGGTCAGTCGTTCGGGTCACATAGGCCAGACCCTAATACAATAACACTTTACAAGTGCCTGCAGCAAGAAGCTCTCCATCACCCCGACCAGGTGGCATGTCACTGAGTCAGACATTGACATTCCTCCCAAATCGCTGACATCTCTATAGTATGTCCCTTACACAGTGTGACAATCTAGTCCCCATGTAGTCCCCATTAAGATATAGCAAAGCAGCACAAATTTCAAGGCGCACTGAACTTAAGGGCCCCATGTGGATGTGAGTAAACATTCTCTACACTTGTACAATTCAAAATTGTCCTAACTTTACACAGTATATTTACAAACCCCAAGTAATGCCTGCATATGGCAATCTGAACACCAAGACTCTGATGGAGGCTGCTGTCTTTTCTCGTGGTATTCACAGTGTCACATCAGATCATCTCTGACACCAATATGACCCCTGTAAGCTGTGTTGAAACAATGGAGACATATTGGTTCCATGTCTGAAGAAAAGATTGCATTTCAGGATTTTCCTACATTGGATTGAATAGGAATGGAGAAATGCTTTTCCACACTACCCCCTAGTGTTAGAACTTGTGTTATCTACAGGGTGGGCCATTTATATGGATACACCTTAATAAAATGGGAATGGTTGGTGATATTAACTTCCTGTTTGTGGCACATTAGTATATGTGAGGGGGGAAACTTTTCAAGATGGGTGGTGACCATGGTGGCCATTTTGAAGTCGGCCATTTTGAATCCAACTTTTGTTTTTTCAATAGAAAGAGGGTCATGTGACATCAAACTTATTGGGAATTTCACAAGAAAAACAATGATGTGCTTGGTTTTAATGTAACTTTATTCTTTCATGAGTTATTTACAAGTTTCTGACCACTTCATTACTGTTCATCTAGGAATGCTCGGACCTAGCACGTTCCCTGAGTTTTTCCAGCAAGATGGTGCACCACCACATTATGGGTGTCAGGTCTGACCATTCCTAGATGAACAGTTTCCTGGAAAGTGGATTGGTCGTCGTGGGCCAGTTGAATGGCCCACAAGGTCTCCCGATCTGACCCCTTTAGACTTTCATCTTTGGTGTCATCTGAAGGCAATTGTCTATGCTGTGAAGATACAAGATGTGTAGCACCTGAAACTACAGATACTGGAAGCCTGTGCTAGAATTTCTCCTGCGTTGTTGCTATCAGTGTGTGAAGAGTGGGAGAAGAGGGTTGCATTGACAATCCAACACAATGGGCAGCACATTGAACACATTTTATAAGTGGTCAGAAACTGGTAAATAACTCATGAAAGAATAAATTTACGTTAAAACCAAGCACATCATTGTTTTTCTTGAAAATGTCCAATAAGTTGGATGTGTCACATGACCCTCTTCCTATTGAAAAAACAAAAGTTGGATTCCAAATGGCCGGTTTCAAAATGGCCGCCATGGTCACCACCCATCTTGAAAAGTTTCCCCCCTCACATATACTAATGTGCCACAAACAGGAAGTTAATATCACCAACCATTCCCATTTTATTAATGTGTATCCATATAAATGGCCCATCCTGTACATAATATTTACCAGATATTATTTACACAAGGTTAAAGAATTGCTAAAGGCCACATGTATGATTTTGATGTATGATTTTAGAAGACGACCCTTCTAGAAGAAAATTTTTTTGTAGTTCAAGTCATCTTAAAGAAGTTTCACTTGTAGTTTAAAAACCTATAAAGCTCCTTCTAGTGATGGAAAACAGAATAGAATCCTGTGATTAGTACAATTGATAGATTTGTGTATATAAATGTTCCCTTCCTATCTTGCCTTTAAGGCCTGATCCCCTTCAAGTTTTTTGTTTATATTGAGCATATACCCCCAAAAAGGCTCTTACTAGTTGGAAGCGGCCAGGCCTGCAGGAATAACTCGCAACTTTTAGAAAGCCTTAAAGGGGTACTCCTGTGGAAAACAATTTTGTTAAAATCAACTGGTGCCACAAAGTTAAACAGATTTGTAAATTACTTCTATTTAAAAATCTTAATCCTTCCAGTATTGATCAGCTGCTGTATGCTCCACAGGAAGTTGTGTTTCTTTCTGGAGTTCTTTTCAGTCTGACCACACTGCTGTCTGCTGACACCTCTGTCGGTATTAGGAACTGTCAAGAGCAGGAAAGGTTCCTGACATGGACAGAGGTGTCCGCAGAGAGCACTGTGGTCAGACTGAAAAGAACTCCAGAAAGAAATACAACTTCCTGTGAAGCATACAGCTACATACATCGGTAAAAATGACACCTTATCTTTATTCTGATTATATACTGTTACAAGGATACCCAATTTATGTAGGTTTCATTTTATTTTACTATAAAAAATTATAACTACATGCACCAAAATTTGTATTTTTAAAATTGTCATCTTCTGACCTATACATCTTTTTTTTTCTGCATACAGGCCTATACGAGGGCTCATTTTTTGCGCCGTGGTCTGTAGTTTTTATTGCTACCATTTTTGTTTTGATGGGACTTTTTGATACTTTATACTTAACTTTTTTTTAACATGGTGCAATCAATTTTGATAGTGGTGTCTAAAGGGTTAAGGCCGGGCATTGGCCTGATCGGCGATGTCCATCATTAACTGTGATAACTGCTGATAGCAATCAGGACCCACTGTTTATGAAGCACGCTCAGCTCTTGGGCATGCTTCAAACAGCGGTACAGGTACGCCCTGTGTCCTTAACTACCAGAACACAAGGGCATACCATACATGCAAGCAATAATGGAACAATATGAAAAATGTGTCTAATATATTAGTTAGGAGCCATAAAATTTTGGGTGCAATGTAAAAAGTTAATTAACTTCTTCACGACACACAACGTTTGTATATACGTCATGCATGTGATCAGGGACTAAGCTCAGAAGTTGAGCTTGCATCATAGATGGCAGGTATCGACTGCAGTCATGTTGATATCAGTCATCTGACCCTTTAAATGTCATGATGCTATCAGTGAATTTAAATGGCAAAATGACAGCTTCCACAAGTGTTGGGAGTCTGATTGGCAATTACAGGGAGCAGATCGGTTAAGGGAACCTGCCAGCACATTTGAGGACATAAAAGCAAAGGCAGGGCATGAGCTTTAAAAAGGCTTACTACCATGTGTTCATTGCAGCAAGGTATGCTAATATATCCTAAGTAATCATCGGGGCAGAGGCCAATACACAACTAGAGGCCAAGGCCAAGTCACAGCTCTCTGTATGTATTTACTCTCCACAGGCTTCTAAATCCCAGCCTCTTTGCCTGTCAATCATACCTGTAGAGCCCTATTACAGGCAAAGAGTTGTGACCAGTTGCAGCTTGGTCTCTGCTCAATGATTACTTAGCATTCATAAACCTTTGTACAACAAAAATAGAGAAACATAGCCACGCATCCACCATTTGTATTTTGATCTACGGTGTTTGCTTTTCAGCATAATTTCTAAAACTAACAGGTTGTTAGTATACATTTTGATCAAAAAGTACTAGCCCACTCACCACGTCAAGGCCACCTAGTCAGAGTGGGTCCCTAACCTGACACTGGCATAGCGCCGGGCGGTGACCACTGCCTCCGAGACACCTAATCCACCGGGGGAATTACCCAGTGGCTAGCAAGCCCCACTGCTGCCTGACCAATTTTTGTTATCCATTTGTAGTCTCTCTCTCCTTCCATGGCCAGCACTCCATCCACCCATTTGGCCTAGGCATTTTTAACTGGGAGGAGACTGCATGAGGGTTTCCTCCTTACATTCTCCCAGCGCTTTGGCAGGGAGCACATAGTAGGTTTTACACTGGTGTGGTTCTCTGTGGCGGCCATTGTTTTTGTGATGCTCTGTCTGTGGGGTGGTGTGGTCCAGAGCCAGGGGCTTGGTCAGGCAGCAGAGGGGCTGCCTGGCCACTGGGTCATTCCCCAGTGGGCTTGGTGTCTCGGAGGCAGTGGTCACCGCCTGGTGCTACGCCAGTGTCAGGTTAGGGACCCACTCTGACTAGGTGGCCTTGACGTGGCAAGTGGGTTTGTACTTTTTGTTCAAAATGTATACTAACAACCTGTTAGTTTTTGAAATTATGCTGAGAAGCAAGTAGATCAAAATACAAATGGTGAACGTGCAGCTATGTTTCTCTATTTTTGTTGTACATTCATAAAGCTTTACTTAGCTTCAGTGCATCCGCGGTGCCGCGGTGTCTTGCTCTAGTCCCCGGCTGTGATCCTCTTCCTGTGAGAAAGCACGATGCTTTGGCCCAAAGTGACTTCAGGGCCTAGAGTGTCATACTGCCTCTCAGCCAATCACTGGCCGCAGGGATGTCATACTGCCTCTCAGGCAATCATTGGCCTACCTTGGCCAATGATTGGCTGAGTGTCAGTATGACATCTTCCCTCCAAATATTCTGTATTGTTCAGAATATTATGGTACCACCGCAAGCCTTTGGATCTAAAGGCCCCAAAAGGGGTTCTTTTATCTATACAATCATTGGACTTTATTTGCTAAGAATGGAGGGTAGTTTTCTTTGTAAGATTTTTTTTCCACAGTATTTACTAAAGTTCCTTAAGTTTTGCACATTTTCCTACTGCTCTGAGCTGTCAGGTTTTCCAGAGCTCAAATCCACCACATTTTATGTGGGAACATTAGTAAATATGTTTGGATTTTTCAAAACTGTTGTGTGAATGCCCCTTTTTCAGTGGCTTCAGGTGGTCCTGTACAAGTGCTTTCTTGGGCAGAGGGATCTTGCAGCATTGCAGAATTTTAGTTCTTCATGGTGTAATCTGTTACCAATTGTGTTCTTGGTGACTGTGGTCCCAGCTGTCTTGAGATTATTGACAAGATCCTCCCGTGTAGTTCTGGCCCCATTCCTTACTGTTCCCATGATCATTTAAACTAAACTCCTCAAGGTAAGATCTTGCATGGATCTTTTCAACCAATGGAGATTGGCAGGTATTTCGTGTTTTTTCCTTTTGCTAATACTCGCACCAATTTTTGTAATCTTCTCACCAAGCTTCTTGGCGGTGGTCTTGAAGCCCATTCTAGCCTTGTGTAAGTCTAAAATATTGTCCCTGAAATCCTTGGATGGCTATATGGTCTTGGCCATGTCTTTTATACAGGTAACAAGCTGAGATAAGGAGCACTCTTTTTAAGAGAGTGCTCTTAATCTCAGCTCATTACCTGTAGAAAAGTCTCCTGAGAGCCAGAAATCTTGATAATGTGTAGGGGATCAAATAAAATGCAAATTAATTCATATATATATATATTTTTTAATGCATTTTTCTGGATTGTTTGTTATTCTGTCTCTTACTGTTCAATAAACCTACCGTTAAAATTATAGACGGTTACATGTGTTGTAGTTTTTATCCATAGATTATTCTATGAAATTACGGTATGTACATGAACTTGTTATTTATATAACTAATGCATATTATATTAACATGGGGATATATTAGATTTAGGGTACTTGTAGTAAGTGTGTAGATATTAAAGGTATTTTGTCATCAATGTTACCCACACTAACTAATCTTCTTTCTCACTCCATCCGGCTACTAAAAATTCATAAACCTCTGTTCAGTGACTACTGCCCATGTGCCGCTTCCTTATGAATATTTATTAGCTAGACAGAGTACGGCAGAAGCAGCTCTGACGTCATCGTGCTCTTGCAGGCTTGTGAACGACCTCCGTGCATAAAGTCTGGTGACTTACATAAATCAAATAAGAAGGATAACGGGTGAATGGAGCCATGGCTCCATAGGTGTGCATCAAAATAGATGTGCATTAAAATCCAAATTAAGCAAAAAAAGGAAAAACATGTTTCAAACTATACTGTATATCGTTTCTAATCATGACCAATGGCATTTCTGTGATTTTCTTATCCTTTTTCGCTTTATTTGGATTTTAATGCCTACCGATTAAATTGTAACTTTTTAAAAAAAAAATTTCTCCAGGAGCTGGGAGCACTATTGAGAGAGATTAATCAAAACCTGTGCAAAGGAAGAGTGCTGCAGTTGCCCATAGCAACCAGATTGCGTCTCTCATTTTTAAAGAAGCATCTGATAAATAAAGTAAGCAATCTGATTGGTTGCTATGGGCAACTGCACCACTCCCCCTTTATCTCCTTGTTGATTCACATCCCACCACTAACTGATCTCACTTTCTTCATCAGTTATTAGAATGCCCCTCCATAAATATGCCCCTCACCTATTCATTCTACTTCCTATACAATTTAAAATACTACCATTCCCTACTTCCATTAGCCTAATCTATTCCACCATACCCCAAATTAAACCCCAAAAGCTCCCTATTACCTAAATAAACCCCTGTCAACCTCATGATTTCCTCCATGGCTCTTAGTATGTATGGGGGCAGCAAACACTGACTCAAAAGAGGGGCTGCAGGGAGAGAATTCATAGGCCTCTGGTTACCTCCAATGGCATAGGAGAAAATCCAATTTTTTGCACTAATACTTTGTTTGCTTTATCCAGATGACAACCATCTGCTTAGCTTGTTGTTGACATTAACAAGTTAAATGGATTTACCAAGGAACCAAGATTTCTAGAGAAATTCGGCTACACCCTACTTTTGCTTTTAATTTACATCAGATAACAATAAAATGTTCAGATCCATTTAATTCAGTTTGACACAACATTTGCTAATATGTATTGAATTGGAAGGCAAAATCTGTTTGAATACAAGCCATACCCACAAATGACTGTCTGAAGAGAAGGACGGGGAGTACTGCAAAATATCAGATGTTTATTATTGTCTGAAACTTTCTTCTGCCTCATTCACAACCCAGTTCTCGCCTGATCATCTGTTCAGTAGGGCTGGTGCTAGGGGGCATTTAAATACTTACAAAAACAATAACAAATTATAACACAGAGTTGTCCCTTGTAACAGTCATTTCTGACTTACCGTATATCATATATCTTATTAATACATTTTAAGTTGCCTCCTCTAATTTCCAGGACTCTAACTTCCAGAGATCTTGGGAACTTCTGTCAAAGTAGACAAGTCAGTGACCGAGGCTGTGGGCACTCATCGCTACAGGGAGTTTACTGCACTTGGGCTGATAACTCTCCTTCTTTTCTCCTTAACCCCTTAAGGACTCAGGGTTTTTCAGTTTTTGCACTTTCGCTTTTTCCTCCTTACCTTTTAAAAATCATAACCCTTTCAATTTTCCACCTACAATTCCATATTATGGCTTATTTTTTTGCGTCGCCAATTCTACTTTGCAGTGACATTAGTCATTTTACCCAAAAATGCACGGCGAAACGAAAAAAAAATCATTGTGCGACAAAATCGAAGAAAAAATGCCATTTTTTAACTTTTGGGGGCTTCCGTTTCTACGCAGTGCATATTTCGGTAAAAATTACACCTTATCATTATTCTGTAGGTCCATACGGTTAAAATGATACCCTACTTATATAGGTTTGATTTTGTCGCACGTCTGGAAAAAATCCTAACTACATGCAGGAAAAAGTATACGTTTAAAAATGTCATCTTCTGACCCCTATAACTTGTTTATTTTTCCACATACAGGGAGGTATGAGGGCTCATTTTGCGCCGTGATCTGAAGTTTTTATTGGTATGATTTTTGTTTTGATCGGACTTTTTGATCACTTTTTATTCATTTTTTAATGGTATAAAAAGTGACCAAAAATGCGCTTTTTTTGACTTTGGAATTTTTTTGCGCGTACGCCATTGACCGTGCGGTTTAAGTAATGATATATTTTTATAGTTCGGACATTTACGCACGCGGCGATACCACATATGTTTATTTTTATTTTTTTCTACACTGTTTTATATTTTTTATGGGAAAAGGGGAGTGATTCAAACTTTTATTAGGGAAGGGGTCAAATGACCTTTATTAACACTTTTTTTTACTTTTTTTTAACTTTTTTTTATAGTGTTATAGAACCTATAACACTGCACACACTGATCTTTTACACAGATCACAGGCGTGTATTAACACGCCTGTGATCAGTGTTATCGGCGCTTGACTGCTCCTGCCTGGATCTCAGGCACGGAGCAGTCATTCGCCGTTCGGACACCGAGGAGGCAGGTAAGGGCCCTCCCGGTGTCCTGTAAGCTGTTCGGGTCGCCGCGATTTCACCGCGGCGGTCCCGAACAGCCCGACTGAGCAGCCGGGTCACTTTCACTTTAGAAGCGGCGGTCAGCTTTGACCGCCGCTTCTAAAGGGTTAATACCGCACATCGCCGCGATCGGCGATGTGTGGTATTAGCCGCGGGTCCCGGCCGTTGATGAGCGCCGGGACCGACGCGATCCTGCTTCATATCGCGGGAGCCGGCGCAGGACGTAAATATACGTCCTGCGTCGTTAAGGGGTTAAAGGAAAACTGTCACCCTGATCACCCACACTTAACCCAATGAACTGGGTTATAGTGTGGGTGACCAGGAATCCACAGAGGAGTCACTTACTATAATCTGTGTCATTTCTCGGATAACCCCTTTAAGTAATGTGTAATAATGTAAAATGACACAGGAAAAAAGATTGAACACAACAAGAAAGGGAGTTGCAAAAAGACAAGGAAACCAGCCCCTTGTCAGTGCAAATTTATCACCTGGTTTAGTCCTAACTCATGGCCTACAAAAAGATCACCTTGCCTAGGTGTCACACAGGACACATCTCATGATGGGTAAAAGCAAAGAGCCATCTCAAAATCTTCGCAACCTAATTTTTGCAAAACATAATAATGGCAGTGAGCACTGTCGGGGCTAAAATGCAGAAGAGGAATGACTATCATTTTACCATGAATTTGCCCAGGGGCATCTGTACAGTGATCCCTCAACATACGATGGAAAATCGTTCCAAATGAACCATTGTTAGTTGAAACCATTGTATGTTGAGGGATCCTTGCAATGTAAGGTTTAGGAAGTTAAACGCACCTGTCCCTGTTGCCCCGGACCATCACCGCTGCCCCTGATGTCACCCTGCATCGCTGTCGCCGCGTCCCCGGGGTGTCCCTGCCGCTCCGGACCATCACTGCTGCCTGGGATTGTCGCTCCTCATCGCTGTCATCACATCGCTGCGCACGCCGCTCCTATTGGATAACGGGACGTCGTGGGCGGCGACGTGATGACGAAGAAGGAGAGCGACGGCGATGCAGGGGACCCTGAAGAGGACGGTCCGGAGCGCCGGGGACAGGTGAGTGATCATCACCGCAGCACATAGGGCACCTTAAACAGATATCCAGTGGCAGCGAAGCAGTCTGCGCTGCAGGATAGCCGTTTATGCAATGGCCCCGATATATAAATGCATTGTATGTTGATGCGGCCTTCAACATACGATGGCCTCTGAGAGGCCATCGTATGTTGAAATTATCGTATGTTGGGGCCATCGTTTGTCGGGGGGTCACTGTATTAGCGAAGGCAATTTTAGAGAAAAGTGAAGGAAAGGGTTACAGCTAGAGCAGATCTAGGAGATAGGAATACCCCTATTGGCTGCAGTAATGGTGGGGGCATAGTCCAGCAAGTGCCATTTCCTGCCCATGTTGGTACTCACCAGCACTATGAGCAGGATCTGTGGAGCTTTCCCTCTGCTCTGGTTAGATGGCTGACAAGCTCCTTGCACGCGTACAAGAGCGAGCAAAGGCAGATGAGGGCTTTCTGTCACAGCTTCTTGAAGGCCTTAGGAGTCCTCCTCTGATTCCGTCCCCCCAGACTCGGTAACTCCCTGCCATGCCAGAAGGCATAGTGATCTGGGCTCCATGAGGCACACCCACCTGCTGGCACAGCTCAGTCATGTAGACATGCTGCTGAATGTCAGTTACCATGCTCCGCTGCCCTGCTGTTCCTGCCATGTGTGGGCAATTCCTAGGCTGCATCCTCTAGCAGCTGGGGATGCATTGGTTAAAGGCGTTTCCGCTGAAGCTGCCCCTGTGGTCCTGGACCCCTCCGTGCTTGCAGTTTGTACTGGTACCGAGTAGAGGGCGGCCAAGTATTATGATGCCACTGATAAGTTGGTGTCTCCCCCCCCACCCCCACTGTAATGGAGCATCAGTGTATCTGTCCCCACCAGTGTGAGCGCATTATTGTGAGATCTTCTTCAAGGTCCTCTTCCCAGAGTTCCACTTGTGATCAAAGAGTCCGGATCGGCTACCCAGTCGATGAAGCTCCAGGCAGGAGCTGTTTCTTGTGCAGTGCCGGATGCTCCAGATTCTAGTCCGTTGGTTCCAGTTTAAGCTTCTGTTAGTGGGTTTGACTTTGCCAGGGTTTAAGGAGTGCAAGGGGATTGGAAAGAGGTAGAGAGACAGGTTCACTGGTGTTGGAGTCTATCATGGCCAAGTGCCCTCCCTCCTGTTAGAGCCAGTGAGCATAAGGAGGCCTATTTTTGTGATATTAGTCCCCTGAGGAAGGGATAAAAATACATTTTGACCAACCAATATATAGACATTTGGCCCTTAGTTCAACGAAGAGCTTAGGCCCAATGTGGAAAAGCCCTCTGACTGTAATCCAGAAAGTTGATGAAGAAGTTAATTTGGGCAAAATTATGGGCCCCTTTTTACATTCTCCTTTTCGGAACTTCCACTTTTCCCCCTTGGGTGTGATACCTAAGAAGACGGGTAAGTTTCGCCTGATACATCATTTATCTTATTCAAAGGACTCGTTGGTGAAGGAGGGCATCTCCAAGGAGGATGTTTCTGTCTTCAACATGTCCTTCAATAGGGCTGTGATGTTGGTTTGTGAAGCTAGACAGAATGCCTTGATGGCCAAGACTGACATTAAGTTAGCTTTTCGGCTTCTGCTGGAGCATCCCGGGTGTTACCATCTGTTGGGATGTAAGGTGGACTGCTTATACACTGCCCAAAAAAATAAAGGGAACACTTAAACAACACAATGAAACTCCAAGTCAATCACACTTCTGTGAAATCCCACTGTCCACTTAGGAAGCAACACTGATTGACAATCAATTTCACATGCTGTTGTGCAAATGGAACAGACAACAGGTGGAAATTATAGGCAATTAGCAAGACACCCCCAATAAATGAGTGGTTCTGATGATGGTGACCACAGACCACTTCTCTGTTCCTATGCTTCATGGCTGATGATTTGGTCACTTTTGAATGCTGGCAGTGCTTTCACTCTATTGGTAGCATGAGATGGAGTCTACACAAGTGGCTCAGGTTGTGCTGTTCATCCAGGATGGCACATCAATGCAAGCTGTGGCAAGAAGGTTTGCTGTGTCTGTCAGCGTAGTGTCCAGAGCATGGAGACACTATCAGGAGACATGGAGGAGGCCGTAGAAGGGCAACAACCCAGCAGCAGGACTGCTACCTCAGCCTTTGTACAAGGAGGAGCAGGAGAAGCACTGCCAGAGCCCTGCAAAAAGACCTCCAGCAGGCCACAAATGTGCATGTGTCACAACAGACTCCATAAGGGTGGTATGAGGGCAGCAACAGACTCCATGAGGGTGGTATGAGGGCCCGACGTCCACAGGTGGGGGTTGTGGTTACAGCCCAACACCGTGCAGGACGTTTGGCATTTGTCAGAGAACACCATTTGCCAGAGAACATTCGCCACTGGCACCCTGTGCTCTTCACAGTTGAAAGCAGGTTCACACTGAGCACATGTGACAGAGGTGACAGAGTTTGGAGATGCCGTGGAGAATGTTCTGCTGCCTGCAACATCCTCTAGCATGAAGGTTTAACGGTGGGTCAGTAGTGGTGTGGGGTGGCATTTATTTGGGGGGCCGCACAGCCCACCATGTGCTTGCCAGAGGTAGCCTGATTGCCAGTAGGTACTGAGATGAGATCCCCAGACCCCCTGTGAGACCACATGCTGGTGTGGTTGGCCCTGGGTTCCTCCTAATGCAAGACAATGCTAGACCTCATGTGGCTGGAGTGTGTCAGCAGTCAGCTATGGACTGACCCGCCCGTTCCCCAGACCTGAATCCGATTGAGCACATCTAGGACATCATGTCTTGCTCCATCCACCAATGCCACGTTGCACCACAGACTGTCCAAGAGTTGGTGGATGCTTCACTCCAGGTCTGGGAGGACATCCCTCAGAAGACCATCCGCCACCTCATCAGGAGCATGCCAATGCGTTGTAGGGAGGTCATATGGGCACGTGGAGGCCACACACACTACTGAGCCTCATTTTGACTTGTTTTAAGGACATTACATCAAAGTTGGATCAGCCTGTAGTCTGGTTTTCCACTTTGATTGTGAGTGTGACTCCATATCCAGACCTCCATGGGTTGATAAATTTGATTTCCATTGATAATTTTTGTGTGATTTTGTTGTCAGCTCATTCAACTATGTAAAGACGAAAGTATTTCATACGATTAGTTCATTCTTTCAGATCTAGGATGTGTTATCTTAGTGTTCCCTTAATTTTTTTGAGCAGTGTATTTATTTATTGATATGAGTATTATTTGTATTATTATATTGTGCGTATTATATTATGGGTATTTCTGGAAGGTAGACGGATGCATGAAGGAGAGAGAGAGAGAGATGTGATTATAGGGAGGTTGGGGGTTTATTGCATTAAGCAGGGCCGGATTAACTCCCCACTCTCCGGCCCCGACCGCAGGGAGTGAAGTTTAAAAATAAAACATTTCCTATGGGCTTCCGACCAGCCCTGCTGCCCCTTTAAGAGAGGGGGCTGATGGGGCTGGTCATCTTCCAAAGACACTGCAGCTTATTAGTTAATGACTGTTGAGACCCAATTAGCTCCTAGCAGGCTATAACTACCCCTCCCCCTTATTACAATAATTAATTAAATAATAACTGACACAACAACAATTCAACTTTTTATGGGTGGGGATCGGCCACAGCTTTATTTATAAAATTACTTATATAAATAACAATTTAACTGTAACAAAGACACCAATTGGCTTCTTGCCAACCCGAGAGGTGCTGCCACACTGTCCTGTGTGGAGGTCTACCCTGGGTTGACCCCGCTTTCACCGTCTTCTTACCGCCAAGCTGTGACTTACAATAAACAAAGATACAAAAAGGGAGGGAGGGAGGGCAAAACTCCGGGTCCTGGGCAGATTGAGGGGGAAGGGAGGCACCACAGCTATAAATACCCAGGGGAGGGCCACTGAAAGCCCGGGAAACTATTAGACCCCTGATTGGTGCACTCCTTCCCCCCCACCCATGGGACATACCACTATAGTTACCAACAAGTTTTTACAGACGGGGGAGGGGGCTAAAAACCTTGCCTGTATATTTCTTAACCCCTTAACTGCTCACCAGTCAGGGGGCAAGCTAGTTATGCACAGCTTGCCCCTCCAGACTGTTGAGACCCAATTAGCTCCTAGCAGGCTATAACTACCCCTCCCCCTTATTACAATAATTAATTAAATAATAACTGACACAACAACAATTCAACTTTTTATGGGTGGGGATCGGCCACAGCTTTATTTATAAAATTACTTATATAAATAACAATTTAACTGTAACAAAGACACCGATTGGCTTCTTGCCAACCCGAGAGGTGCTGCCACACTGTCCTGTGTGGAGGTCTACCCCGGGTTGACCCCGCTTTCACCGTCTTCTTACCGCCACGGAGGAGACCAGTTAGCCCTACACTGGGCTTCGACCCCCACCCAAGAGATACTGGATAGCCAACACCTGGGGCCACTTCAGCCCCCCGGACACACCCAACACATTTCCTCTCCAGGAAATCCGCCCAACACATTTCCTCTCCAGGAAATCCGCTCAACACATTTCCTCTCCAGGAAAACCGCCCAACACGTTTCCTCTCCAGGAAAACCGAGGTACCTGCCGCCAGGACCTATTTCTTATATAAATTTGTATTCATTCATTTTATTTATTAATCTTTTTATTTTTATTTTTTTTAATAACTCTTGTGCGAACACATCTCTCAGACTCACCCATACATCGAAGAGAGCCGCAGCACTCGCACCACCTTGCGGAAAACCACTCGCAAAACATAACACATATGGGAAACATCAAACTGGGCGAAAATAGCAACGCAACATGCAGATCGCCAGCGCCCCACGCGCTGAGCTACCCTCTCCGGAAACCAAGCCATCTCCGCCGGCCCCGATACAAAAGAGGGCAAATCTCAAACTCACAACACCCCATCCTATCAAAGAAAAGCAAAACCCAAAACAGACAAAAAACTCGAAACTGAATAATCGGGGGCGTGGAGCAAAAAAGAAAAAAAAGGGGGGGGGGGCGCCCCACAGCCGCCCCGTCAAGCAATAGGACGACAACCCGAAAAAACTGTCATTTGCTGACCCCCATGCAGCACAAGCTGCGCTACCTGGATCGCCGAAGCAGTCTCGGACAAAAAAGGGGGCCTTTAATTTTTATAATTTTTTTTTTTTTTATTACTGTGTCGCAAATTGCACAAAATAGGCACCCAAAAAACAGACACCCCAGTCCCAGATGAGGAGAAAGGAAGTGCCCCATCCACATAGCCCCGAAAAAAGCCAGCGCAAACCTCGGATGAGCAAAACGACGCAAAAGCGACAACCAAAAATCCGACCCGCAGCTGCCACCAAGTGACCCAAAACTGATAGGAAAAACCGTTCGCCTACAGCAAGGCCACCCACTCGCGGGCCCAGCCCCTAGGTACGCACCAACATCCCACCAACCGCAAAGTAGAAAAGAAAAAATTACCCCCCGCCATGCGCCAACCGCACCCCACTGGGTCGCAGCACAATGGGAAAGTCACCCACCTGTTTTCTCCTTTTTTTGAATAGAAGGTGATTCACATGAACAGGTGAAGATACCCAGCGTCATGTACTAAGAATGTTATTTGGATGCACAGAGAACACAGCCCAAATCTCGAACCTCCTTGGAGAGGTGACACAGCAGTCAACCTCCGTCATCACATCATATGAAAACGAAATACGAATAAACATCAGAGCCCGGAAGGTTACTACAAAGGGCATTCCAGGTACCAAAAACAAATCCCCTATCCACAGACACATTTGGAACCTCCGGGACCCCCCTCCACTGTAGACATCCCGGCCACCACACCACCAACCACTCGCAAACGCCTTACCGTGAGTGTGACCAAGTCGCAGGAGCCACCAAAGCGGACCAAGAAATACACACCAATGTTACGCCGAGCGCTCCGGGTCCCCGCTCCTCCCCGGAGCGCTCGCTTCACTCTCCCCGCGGCAGCGCTCCGGTCACGTCCTCTGACCCGGGGCGCTGCGATTCCGCTGCCAGCCGGGATGCGATTCGCGATGCGGGTAGCGCCCGCTCGCGATGCGCACCCCGGCTCCCCTACCTGACTCGCTCTCCGTCTGTTCTGTCCCGGCGCGCGCGGCCCCGCTCCCTAGGGCGCGCGCGCGCCGGGTCTCTGCGATTTAAAGGGCCACTGCGCCGCTGATTGGCGCAGTGGTTCCAATTAGTGTGTTCACCTGTGCACTTCCCTATATCACCTCACTTCCCCTGCACTCCCTTGCCGGATCTTGTTGCCTTAGTGCCAGTGAAAGCGTTCCTTGTGTGTTCCTTGCCTGTGTTTCCAGACCTTCTGCCGTTGCCCCTGACTACGATCCTTGCTGCCTGCCCCGACCTTCTGCTACGTCCGACCTTGCTTTTGCCTACTCCCTTGTACCGCGCCTATCTTCAGCAGCCAGAGAGGTGAGCCGTTGCTAGTGGATACGACCTGGTCACTACCGCCGCAGCAAGACCATCCCGCTTTGCGGCGGGCTCTGGTGAAAACCAGTAGTGGCTTAGAACCGGTCCACTAGCACGGTCCACGCCAATCCCTCTCTGGCACAGAGGATCCACTACCTGCCAGCCGGCATCGTGACAGTAGATCCGGCCATGGATCCCGCTGAAGTTCCTCTGCCAGTTGTCGCTGACCTCACCACGGTGGTCGCCCAGCAGTCACAACAGATAGCGCAACAAGGCCAACAGCTGTCTCAACTGACCGTTATGCTACAACAGTTACTACCACAGCTTCAGCAGTCATCTCCTCCGCCAGCTCCTGCACCTCCTCCGCAGCGAGTGGCTGCTCCTGGGATACGCTTATCCTTGCCGGATAAATTTGATGGGGACTCTAAGTTTTGCCGTGGCTTTCTTTCCCAATGTTCCCTGCATCTGGAGATGATGTCGGACCTGTTTCCCACTGAAAGGTCTAAGGTGGCTTTCGTAGTCAGCCTTCTGTCCGGAAAAGCCCTGTCATGGGCCACACCGCTCTGGGACCGCAATGACCCCGTCACTGCCTCTGTACACTCCTTCTTCTCGGAAATCCGAAGTGTCTTTGAGGAACCTGCCCGAGCCTCTTCTGCTGAGACTGCCCTGTTGAACCTGGTCCAGGGTAATTCTTCCGTTGGCGAGTATGCCGTACAATTCCGTACTCTTGCTTCAGAATTGTCCTGGAATAATGAGGCCCTCTGCGCGACCTTCAAAAAAGGCCTATCCAGCAACATTAAAGATGTTCTGGCCGCACGAGAAATTCCTGCTAATCTACATGAACTTATTCACCTAGCCACTCGCATTGACATGCGTTTTTCCGAAAGGCGTCAGAAACTCCGCCAAGATATGGACTCTGTTCGCACGAGGCGTTTCTTCTCCTCGGCTCCTCTCTCCTCTGGTTCCCTGCAATCTGTTCCTGTGCCTCCCGCCGTGGAGGCTATGCAGGCCGACCGGTCCCGCCTGACACCTCAAGAGAGGACACGACGCCGTATGGAGAACCTCTGCCTGTACTGTGCTAGTACCGAACACTTCCTGAGAGATTGTCCTATCCGTCCTCCCCGCCTGGAAAGACGTACGCTGACTCCGCACAAACGTGAGACAGTCCTTGATGTCTACTCTGCTTCTCCACGTCTTACTGTGCCTGTGCGGATGTCTGCCTCTGCCTTCTCCTTCTCTACAGTGGCCTTCTTGGACTCTGGATCTGCAGGAAATTTTATTTTGGCCTCTCTCGTCAACAGGTTCAACATCCCGGTGACCAGTCTCGCCAGACCCCTCTACATCAATTGTGTAAATAATGAAAGATTGGACTGTACCATACGTTTCCGCACGGAGCCCCTTCTTATGAGCATCGGATCTCATCATGAGAGGATTGAACTTTTGGTCCTCCCCAATTGCACCTCGGAAATTCTCCTTGGACTTCCCTGGCTTCAACTTCATTCCCCTACCCTGGATTGGTCCACTGGGGAGATCAAGAGTTGGGGGTCCTCTTGTTCCAAGAACTGTCTAAAACCGGTTCCCAGTAACCCTTGCCGTAACTCTGTGGTTCCTCCAGTAACCGGTCTCCCTAAGGCCTATATGGACTTCGCGGATGTTTTCTGCAAAAAACAAGCTGAGACTCTACCTCCTCACAGGCCTTATGATTGCCCTATCGACCTCCTCCCGGGCACTACTCCACCCCGGGGCAGAATTTATCCTCTCTCTGCCCCAGAGACTCTTGCCATGTCCGAATATGTCCAGGAGAATCTAAAAAAGGGCTTTATCCGTAAATCCTCCTCTCCTGCCGGAGCCGGATTTTTCTTTGTGTCCAAAAAAGATGGCTCCCTACGTCCTTGCATTGACTACCGCGGTCTTAATAAAATCACGGTTAAGAACCGCTACCCCTTACCCCTCATCTCTGAACTCTTTGATCGCCTCCAAGGTGCCCACATCTTCACTAAATTGGACTTAAGAGGCGCCTATAACCTCATCCGCATCAGAGAGGGGGACGAGTGGAAAACGGCATTTAACACCAGAGATGGACACTTTGAGTATCTGGTCATGCCCTTTGGACTGTGCAACGCCCCTGCCGTCTTCCAAGACTTTGTCAATGAAATTTTTCGTGATCTGTTATACTCCTGTGTTGTTGTATATCTGGACGATATCCTAATTTTTTCTGCCAATCTAGAAGAACACCGCCAGCATGTCCGTATGGTTCTTCAGAGACTTCGTGACAACCAACTCTATGCCAAAATTGAGAAATGTCTGTTTGAATGCCAATCTCTTCCTTTTCTAGGATATTTGGTCTCTGGCCAGGGACTACAGATGGATCCAGACAAACTCTCTGCCGTCTTAGATTGGCCACGCCCCTCCGGACTCCGTGCTATCCAACGCTTTTTGGGGTTCGCCAATTATTACAGGCAATTTATTCCACATTTTTCTACCATTGTGGCTCCTATCGTGGCTTTAACCAAAAAAAATGCTGATCCCAAGTCCTGGCCTCCTCAAGCAGAAGACGCCTTTAAACGACTCAAGTCTGCCTTTTCTTCGGCTCCCGTCCTTTCCAGACCTGACCCTTCCAAACCCTTCCTATTGGAGGTTGATGCCTCCTCAGTGGGAGCTGGAGCTGTTCTTCTACAAAAAAATTCTTCCGGGCATGCTGTCACTTGTGGTTTTTTCTCTAGGACCTTCTCTCCAGCAGAGAGGAACTACTCCATTGGGGATCGAGAGCTTCTAGCCATTAAATTAGCACTTGAGGAATGGAGGCATCTGCTGGAGGGATCAAGTTCTCCTGTTATTATCTACACCGACCACAAGAACCTCTCCTACCTCCAGTCTGCCCAACGGCTGAATCCTCGCCAGGCCCGGTGGTCTCTGTTCTTTGCCCGATTTAATTTTGAGATTCACTTTCGTCCTGCCGATAAGAACATTAGGGCCGATGCTCTCTCTCGTTCCTCGGATGCCTCAGAAGTTGAACTCTCTCCGCAACACATCATTCCACCTGACTGCCTGATCTCCACTTCTCCTGCCTCCATCAGGCAGACTCCTCCAGGAAAGACCTTTGTTTCTCCTCGCCAACGCCTCGGAATCCTCAAATGGGGTCACTCCTCCCATCTCGCAGGTCATGCGGGTATCAAGAAATCTGTGCAACTCATCTCCCGCTTCTATTGGTGGCCGACTCTGGAGACGGATGTTGTGGACTTTGTGCGAGCCTGCACTATCTGTGCCCGGGATAAGACTCCTCGCCAGAAGCCCGCTGGTTTTCTTCATCCTCTGCCTGTCCCCGAACAGCCTTGGTCTCTGATTGGTATGGATTTTATTACTGATTTACCCCCTTCCCGTGGCAACACTGTTATTTGGGTGGTCGTTGATCGATTCTCCAAAATGGCACATTTCATCCCTCTTCCTGGTCTTCCTTCTGCGCCTCAGTTGGCTAAACAATTTTTTGTACACATTTTTCGTCTTCACGGGTTGCCTACGCAGATTGTCTCGGATAGAGGCGTCCAATTCGTGTCTAAATTCTGGAGGGCTCTCTGTAAACAACTCAAGATTAAATTAAATTTTTCTTCTGCATATCATCCCCAGTCCAATGGACAAGTAGAAAGGATTAACCAGATCTTGGGTGATTATTTGCGACATTTTGTTTCCTCCCGCCAGGATGACTGGGCAGATCTCCTCCCATGGGCCGAATTCTCGTATAACTTCAGGGTCTCTGAGTCTTCCTCCAAATCCCCATTTTTCGTGGTGTACGGCCGTCACCCTCTTCCCCCCCTCCCTACTCCCTTGCCCTCTGGTCTGCCCGCTGTGGATGAAATTTCTCGTGACCTTTCCATCATATGGAGAGAGACCCAAAATTCTCTCTTACAGGCTTCTTCACGCATGAAGAAGTTCGCGGATAAGAAAAGAAGAGCTCCCCCCGTTTTTTCCCCTGGAGACAAGGTATGGCTCTCCGCTAAATATGTCCGCTTCCGTGTCCCTAGCTACAAGTTGGGACCACGCTATCTTGGTCCTTTCAAAATTTTGTGTCAAATTAATCCTGTCTCTTATAAACTTCTTCTTCCTCCCTCTCTTCGTATCCCTAATGCCTTTCACGTCTCTCTTCTCAAACCACTCATCCTCAACCGTTTTTCTCCCAAATCTGTTCCTCCCACTCCTGTTTCCGGCTCCTCGGACATCTTCTCGGTCAAAGAAATTTTAGCTGCCAAAAAGGTCAGAGGGAAAAAATTTTTTTTGTGGACTGGGAGGGTTGTGGTCCTGAAGAGAGATCCTGGGAACCTGAGGACAACATCCTAGACAAAAGTCTGCTCCTCAGGTTCTCAGGCTCTAAGAAGAGGGGGAGACCCAAGGGGGGGGGTACTGTTACGCCGAGCGCTCCGGGTCCCCGCTCCTCCCCGGAGCGCTCGCTTCACTCTCTCCGCGGCAGCGCTCTGGTCACGTCCTCTGACCCGGGGCGCTGCGATTCCGCTGCCAGCCGGGATGCGATTCGCGATGCGGGTAGCGCCCGCTCGCGATGCGCACCCCGGCTCCCCTACCTGACTCGCTCTCCGTCTGTTCTGTCCCGGCGCGCGCGGCCCCGCTCCCTAGGGCGCGCGCGCGCCGGGTCTCTGCGATTTAAAGGGCCACTGCGCCGCTGATTGGCGCAGTGGTTCCAATTAGTGTGTTCACCTGTGCACTTCCCTATATCACCTCACTTCCCCTGCACTCCCTTGCCGGATCTTGTTGCCTTAGTGCCAGTGAAAGCGTTCCTTGTGTGTTCCTTGCCTGTGTTTCCAGACCTTCTGCCGTTGCCCCTGACTACGATCCTTGCTGCCTGCCCCGACCTTCTGCTACGTCCGACCTTGCTTTTGCCTACTCCCTTGTACCGCGCCTATCTTCAGCAGCCAGAGAGGTGAGCCGTTGCTAGTGGATACGACCTGGTCACTACCGCCGCAGCAAGACCATCCCGCTTTGCGGCGGGCTCTGGTGAAAACCAGTAGTGGCTTAGAACCGGTCCACTAGCACGGTCCACGCCAATCCCTCTCTGGCACAGAGGATCCACTACCTGCCAGCCGGCATCGTGACAACCAAACTCCACGATGACCCACGGGCCAGCCACACAGGCAAACCTTCCGACTCCGCCCGAGGGAGCAACCTCCGGAACCACTGCCAGAGAAAAACGAGACAAAGCGTCAACACCCAATACCGACCCCAGGGAGCACAACCCCAAAATAAATAGTAACTCCAAACAGCGAAGCACTAGGCACAACAAGCCGAACACAAGAAGAAATCCGCAAGAGTAATATCAGTGACAACTCCCCGAATGTCAGACCGACAACATGCCACGATCACACAAAGCACCCCAGAAAAGAAGAAAAGTAACACCAAATTAGAGCGCTACCAAGCGCAGGGGCCAAGCCAACCCACACAGTATCGTTACAAGTCCAGAACATGAGCTGCCGAAGCAAGCACCCAAAGTCCCACAACCAATACCAAGGCAAAAGCGCTAACAAAACCCAAGCATGGCAGAAACCCACTGACTACCAAGACCCAGGGCTAAACCACCCAGCAGCACCACTGGGAAACCAAACCACACCAACAAACCAACCAAACCGGCCACATCTGGAAACAGAGCGAGCTTCCCGTGAGCTGCAACGGGGAACAGAAAGCAGGCCTGTTCACTGCACGACACATGAAAAAACCCCAACCAGCCGAAACGTCAGCCCTTAGTGCACCCGGGGCACATATGCGGGGCACAGATACCACACACCCTCGGCGGCCAGAGACAACCTGGAGGAAAAAACTCCGCCCGGAACCATATTCCACGTGGAACAATCAGGAAACCAGCAAGGACCGTGACCAGGGTACCTAGCGAGCCCCGAAGAAACCAAAACAGAGAAAAAGCAATCATACCCTGACCACAGGAAAGCAGCAGACCAACGCCAACGCGGCATGCGGAACCCATGCTAATCTACTCAGTATTGTTCCAATTTTAACATATGTGCTGCCGAAGCGAGCACCAAATATGGAACGCTTCACAATTTGCATGTCAGCCTTGCAACAACAAACCACACCCCCACAAGCGCAGAGCACAGGAGAATCGCCCTCCGGAATACCACCACGAACAGAAAAACTCACAAGGCAAGGCAAACAGAGACTCAAGCGAACCTACCCCCAGAGACTCAAGCAAAACCTACCCACCGAACACATCAGCTAAAGCACCCAAAACGACATACAGAAGTCTCATGCCTACCAGAGATTGGGAAAATACGGAGAGATTAACCAAACAAAAGGGGGAGAAAACCAAAAGAAACAAAACCGTAACTGGGCGGCACCCACCGAATCAGGAAAAGGAACAAGCCGCAGGAGCCAAGTCTGCCAAACCCCGGCCACCCAGAGCGTAAGGCCAAAAGAGCACTCATCGCAGAAAATTTTTTATTTATTTATTTTTTTTACTTTTTTATGATACCCTACCAAAGCACCCTGAAATAGAGGAGGAAAGCAGGATTAGAACTCTTGTCTCCCACACAATACACATTCAACTGATGGCTGCTCAGACCACTGACCTACAGCCAGAACCCAAGAAGAGATGTACCCAACTCCCAACCAGAGACCAAACTCAACATACACACCGAAACAAAAGGACGAACACTGCACAGAACGCAGCCATAAGCACACTAACCGGGGAAGGGGCCAAGCCCCGCATCAGAACACCCACCAATTCCAGAAGATGGAGAAGCCAACAGCTGGAAGAATCACTTCACCACCGCCGCAGGCGTGGGACAAGGCAAGTCGGAGACCGCCGGGTCGCGGGCACTCCGCCACCACACTCACTACCCCTCCACGGGGGGCATTGGAGAGGCAGGAGGAAGAAGGGGGGGGGGGAGATCTGGGAACACGGGGCGGAGAGGTGATGGGGGGGGGGGGCAGATGCAGTGGGCAGGGGGGGTGTGGTAAGGGGAGAGGTGCCAGCGTGGGCGGAGTGAGAAGCTGGGTAAATGAGAGGGGACGATAGGAGAGCTCAAATAGTTTGCGCCGTAATCCGAAAGAGCCCGCGGTACCCTTGCCATTTTCTCGGATTGTTTTTTTTATTTTATTTTTTATTTTTTTTGTGAACGCCGTTTATTAATACATACAGTAGAAAAATTGACCGAATATGCTAAACAGAAATGCAATATGTATATTAAATGACCAATATTATTTATTATGTATATCACGTGTATAATGAAATTTAATATTTATTTATTTCTTTTAATTTAAAATGATTTTATTTGAATTATTCATTTATTTATATTTGCGTGCACGCCATAGACGGAACACTTCAAACGACGACATATTGTTATACCCCAGACATGCACGCATGAGGAGATACCACATACATGCATGTCTGCAACACACATATTTTTATTTTATATTTTTATTTATTTATTTATTTATTTATTTTTTTAGTTATACCTATATATACATACATATATACACTTTTATTTATTTATCGATTTTTTTATTTTTTTATTATTATTTTCATATATATATATATATATATATTTATTTATTTATTTTTTGTATTATTTATTTTTATATTTTTAAATTTTTTGGGGGGATGGGGAAAAGGGGGCAAACCAAACTTTTATTATTGAAGGGTTAAATGACCATTATTGACTTAATTCTTTATTTTTTATTTTTTTTTTGTTTGCAATGTTATAGCTCCATAGGAGCCATAACCCTGCACACACTGCTCCTAACACTGATCACTTGCCATGTAGTAACATGGCAATGATCGGTGCCATCAACGATTGATTGCTCAAGCCTGAATTTCAGGCTTGGAGCAATCAATCAACGAACGGGCGCGCAGGAGGCAGGTAAGTGACCCTCCTGCTGCTTCCCATCTGATCGGGACAACGCAATTAGATCGCGATTGTCCCGGTCAGCCCGACTGAGCAGCCGGGATGCTTGAAAGTACACCTTCAGACGCGGTGATGAACTTAGATCGCCGCGTCTAAAGATGTAATGCCGGACATCTGCCCGATCGGCGATGTCCGGCGTAGCATGGGTCCTGGTTGCTAAGAGCAACCGGGACCCCACGGATATAACGCGCGCTCACCAGGGGGGGGGGGGGAGACGGAGGGGAAGGAGGGGACCGCAAAGATGAAAAAGAGACGGAGGGGGACAGGGGGGGGGGGACAAGGAAAACAGCAGAGCATGCTCATAAGGAGCATGCCCATAGGGAGGGATAGAGGCACAGGCAGGGGAGAGGGCTTTGGCCACGGGCAAGGAAGAGGGCAAAAGGAACGGGCGGGACAGGGCTCACAGGGACTATAGTGGGTAGGACAGCGGGACTGTGAGAGGTCCGCCAGCCTCCCAAACCCGCCTCGGGTGCAACAGGAGGGGAGGCCAGCTCAGCCATAAGGGAGCATGCCAGCCCCCACCCTCCTGCTCCATCCAGGCCACAAATAAAAGGAAGACACATACCAGCCAGCAGTCAAAACTCCGGGTCCTGGGCAGATTGAGGGGGAAGGGAGGCACCACAGCTATAAATACCCAGGGGAGGGCCCCTGAAAGCCCGGGAAACTATTAGACCCCTGATTGGTGCACTCCTTCCCCCCCACCCATGGGACATACCACTATAGTTACCAACAAGTTTTTACAGACGGGGGAGGGGGCTAAAAACCTTGCCTGTATATTTCTTAACCCCTTAACTGCTCACCAGTCAGGGGGCAAGCTAGTTATGCACAGCTTGCCCCTCCAAGTCCCTGCCCGCCCGGCCCCTCCCCCGGCTACTCACCGCAGAGCTGAAGAGAGACGGCAGAGAGAGACACTGCTTCACAGCTGTACAGCCTCTGCGGTCTGTATCTTCACTCCCTGTGAGAGGAGCTCCGTCCAGTCTGGCAGTCTCCGACCTGCAGAGGCGGCCATCAGTGCGTAAAAAGCAGGTCAGAAGGTGACAAGCTCTGTAGTTCAGTCCCAGTGGCCGGGCCTGGCTCAGGCTGCATTCAGTCACGAACTGTATACCAGTGACTGTGCCCTCTGCCCTATATATATTTATATATTGTAGTATATGCTGTATGGGCCAGCCAGAGAACACAGCACAGTCATTGATATACAGCAGTGTTTCCCAACCAGGGTTCCTCCAGCTGTTGCAAAACTACAACTACCAGTTTTCCGAAGTTGTAGTTTTGCAACAGCTTGAGGCACCCTGGTTGGGAAACACTGATATACAGTGACATAATACTGCTGGGCTATATACATCAGTTGTGCTGTGCTGTTCCCACTGCCCTTGCTGCTATATAGTAGCCAGAGCAGTGGGAACAGCATAATTAATGTATATAGCCCAGCAGTATTATGTCACTGTATATCAATGACTGTGCTGTGTTCTCTGCCCTGCCTGGCCCATATTACGTATATAATATATATAGTATGGGCCAGTTCAGATGACACAGCACAGTCATTGGTATACAGGGACATAATAATGCAGGTCTATATACATCAGCTGCCCTGTACTGTACCCACTGCCCTGGCTGCTATATATATATGCATATAAACATATGAATACTATATATATATATATATATTAGTAACCAGGGCAGTGGGTACAGCACAGTCGCTGTATATAGCCCCACAGTATTATGTCCCTGTTCTTGCTGGCCTATACTGGCCGGCATATACATGGGGACTAAAAAAGTGTAAAAAAAATAAATAAATCACATGTATTTACTTTTTTTTAACACCTTCTCTAATAAAAGTTTGAATCACCCCCTTTTCTCATTTTTCAAATGAAATAATGTAAAAAAAAACACTATAAACATATGTGGTATCGCCACGTGTTCAAATGTCTGAACTAATATAATATAATGTTAATTGAGTTACACAGTGAAAGGCAAAAGCGTGAAAAAAATATTGTGGTGTCCCGGTACCGTATCCTATCCGGTACCTGCGTGTGTGGGTCCCCTTAGCCAGAGTCCCTAGGATGTCGGGGTCCCCATTGTCTAGTTCACCCCTGGTCACCTCTCATCCAGATAGTTATTGTACTAATAGCTTACTTAGGAAGCATGTGAATATTATATCAATGCCTATAAATAGTTAATTACCTGTCTATAGCGTAGCAGGACCTGCGGGTCACGTGATTAGGTGAACTCTTTGGTATTTCTGCTTGAGGACCTTTGGAGGTCCTTCTGACGTAGTCAATCCCATCACACTGTGTAACAGTGAATGACAGATGTTCGGACCAATCATATTCGCCCCGCCCCCTGCCCATATAAGGGAGCGGCGGCCATTGTTCTTTCTCTTGTTCCCGGGCTGTCAAACGAGCAGGATCTGCGCAGCTGTCTATCGCAGTGAGTTAGGCCTGAGCCTTGCGGCAACGGCTGATATATCTAGGATCGCGAGTGTATCAATCCCTAAACACTCTGCAGGATCACCGGACCTTATCTATCCCCTAAATCCGGACGGATCTGCAATAATTACCCTAAATTCAGAGACTTTAATTTCATGCAAGGTCCGCAACAATTGTCAGTCTTTGAGATATATAGAGACTGTTTGCCTGAGACTGTTATTGTTCATTGGATGTACCGCAATCATCTAAGTAAAGTTCTTCAAGTTAAAGTTCAACTACTTTGTGGATCTTCAGTCATTTTATTACATGCACCTATCGTTACTGGGAAGGGCAGCGATAGGCCGGAGAATTACCTCAGCATACTAGCCCTCAACCTGGCGTCACGAACTATAGGGTTATCATTAACCCCTCATTTTCCGAAACAATACCCCCATTACCAACACCCCCCAAGGGCTACCACAATATCAAAGTCCAGAAGTGCATATTTTGGGTCGAAAAATAAAACACGGTCAAACGGTGTCATTAAAAAAATGGTCCTGATAAAAACTTCAGATCACAGCACAAAAAAATTAGCCCTCATATAGCCCTGTTTGCGGAAAAATAAAAGGGTTATAGGGGTGAGAAGAGACACTTTAAAGCAAACTCATTTTTGTACAACAAGAATTTTTTTAAAGTAGTTAAATAGAAATAACCAATATAAAATGGTATCATTTTAATCGTATGGAAAAGTGCACCGCATAGAAACGGACCCCAAAAGTTGCTAAATGGTATATATTTGTTTTTTATTTTGCCCTCCTTGTATACTGATATTATTGGTGATTGTGGTCTCGATGTACTAGACAGAATTTGCCATCTCACAGACGATCGGATCACTATGTGAAGTCTGCAGAAAATTATGCAGGGGCCTCATGCTCGAGTTACGCCTAAGGCCTCTAGAGCCGCCTCTGGTTAACAGTAAAAGAGGGCTGGCCCTGCGATGTCCCTGGCCGGCCCCCAGGCTTACCTACGGCCCTGGTGGAGACGTGGCTGCGTGACCTGCGTGCCCCACATGACAACCAGGTAGAGTATGAGACTTCTTCCGCCCCGTTCGGCCAGCGCCTGCCAAGTTTAAAAAATTACTGTGTTTGCTGTAGCTGCCACCTGCCTGAGGTCCCGCCGCCGGCGCACATTACTCTCTGCCTCTGCCTTAGGAGTTTCCCGCAAAGTTATCACTAATCCACCAGGCATGAACTGACTTGCCATTCAGGTGCACAGAAAAGCTAGGTGACAATGTTTCACCTAGCTTTTCCATGTTCCAGAATGGCATTTCTGTTTATAGTAGCTGAGCTATTATAAGAAGATATGCCACTCAGGAGTATGAAAAAGCTAGGTGAAACATTGTCACCTAGCTTTTCTGGGTTCGTGAATGGCATATCTGCTTATAATAGCTCAGCTATTATAGACAGATTTGCCTATAACATATAGACAAAGCTGTCTATAATAGTTGAACTATGATAAGCAAATATGCCATTCAGGAGCCCAGAAAAGTTAGATGACAATTTCTCACTTAGCTTTTTCATGCTCCTGAATGGCATATCTGCCTGTGGATAGGGGATAAGTGTAATGCCGCTGCATGTAAATTACTTCTATCAAAAAATCGTAATCCTTTTAGTACTTATGAGCTTCTGAAGTTAAGGTTGTTCTTTTCTGTCTAAGTGCTCTCTGATGACACCTGTCTCGGGAACCGCCCAGTTTAAAAGAGGTTTGCTATGGGGATTTGCTTCTAAACTGGGCGTTTCCCGAGACATGTGTCATCAGAGAACACTTAGACAGAAAAGAACAACCTTAACTTTAGAAGTACTGAAAGGATTAAGATTTTTTAATAGAAGTAATTTACAAATCTGTTTAACTTTCTGGAGCAAGTTAATATATATATAAAAAAAGTTTTTTCCTGGATAACCCCTTTAATGCAGTGCTGGGTAATTGCTGCGCCAAAAATGTTTCCCTACCAATTCTACAGAAACTATATACGTCTGGAAGGAATCGTCACAGCGGTCCGAGCTAGATAGAAAATAAAATACAAGATGACGATGATGATGAGAGAAGATATTGCCTGTGAGTCCCACTAAGAAATGGCATTACCATTTGGGCACTATAGATAGGCGGGTTCACAATTGTGAAAATTAAAATTGTTAGTTAGTTTCACACTGCCGTTGTGCCCCGTCCTTAAAGGGGTACTCCGCTGCTCAGCGTTTGGAACAAACTGTTCCGAACGCTGGAGCAGGAAGCTTGTGACGTCATTGCCCCATCCCCTCATGAAGTCACACCCCGCCCCCTCAATGCAAGTCTATGGGAGGGGGCGTGACGTCACGAGCTTCCAGCGCCGGCTCCAGCATTCCAAACAGTTTGTTCCAAACGCTGAGCAGGCCTTTAAATGGCCATTAGGCCCTTTTCTTTTTTTTCAGCCTTTAGCGACAGCTTTTGAGATGGGGCATAACGTGCAATAACAGGTCCCGATGGATCCCATTTACTATAATGGGATCTGTCAGACGCCATTATTTTGTAACGGGACTAACAGGAGAAGATGGCGCAAGCAGTAACTTTTCTCCCGCTATTCCCCCAGGCTCCCTCGACGGCCGTCATACTACCGTGTGCTAACAGCAGTGTGAAAGAAGCCTTATGTATATGAAATTGCTAGCATAGCCATAAAAGATGTTGGTGTATGGATACTTTACATATCTTCATAGATGTTGTTTGATCCTTTATTTCGCTAAAAAAAAAAAAATGAGTGTGAAAGAGGTGTGGCTATGGTGCGCTAAGGCAACACTTCTCCGCGCCTTCTTTGACACATGCATCCCCTATGTGCCGTGAATGGGGATTGTGATGGATGAGCAGTCCGACAGGTTTGAACTCAGACCTGACATCCTGTGCATGCACCGTAAATAGAGATTGTGGTTCACAAGTGGCAACACATCGCTGGCAAGCAAGCCCTGCGTGTTAACCAAAGAAGCAGCGGATGTGACGTCACATCGGATAGGTGTTACAGTCTGGGAGGCATAGCAGACCCTCTACCACACCTCTTTGACACTCTGGGTCCCCATAAAAATTTGTTGTTTCTTTTTTTTTAGCTAAAAAAACAGATTCTATAAAGATATGCAAAGTTTCCATACACTAACATATATTTAGCTATCCTGGTAATTTACTGTGCATAAAACATGTGACAAAATTGCTTTGTGTTGAGTTTTCATTTGATATACTTCAATAAAAAGGCCTATCACAATCTTCAGCACCAGGCCCAGGATCCTCTTAATCCGGCCCTGGCATTAAGTGTAGAAGAAAAAAGTTAACTAGTTATCTTGTTTTGCATTATTATCAGTCTTTGTTAATGCTGCTATACTGACCAGCGGACTGTTTTTTTTTTTTTTTTGCACAATTGTTTTGCCAATAAAATTAAGTTAAAAAAAAAATGTGATCAGCCTTCAGTGGAAAGAGGGCTTACTTTATGTACCAGAAATGTTTTAAGATCACTTCCAAAAATGTACCACTACAGTTTAGGCCCAAGTCTTCTATCATTTACTCCCCTTCTGCACCGTCAGCAGTCCCTGGCCCCGGTTACCTGTGATCAGCCCAGGCCTTCTGTGATATATTGTCTTGACAGAGGTATTTAGCAACTGTATGGTATAGTTTCTTTTACACATACATGCTGAGTACTCGGCATTGCCTGGTCTTCCTACCTAATGGCGCTCTTGTCCTCATACATCATCTTTTTATCCAGACCTCGTATCCTGTCCTCATATCCCATCCTATATCCTGACTTCATATCTCGACCTCATACCCTGATCTCATATCCCAATCTCATATCCTAACCTTATAGTCCGTCCTCATATCCTCATATTCCACATCAACTATTCTCTGCACCTGCCTGTCGGACAGTTAAAGAGTAGCTCCCACCATCTCACATTTATTTTACTCTGTCCCTACCTATAGGTAATCTATCCCTAACCCCCTCCCTGCCTTTAAAAAAATAATTTGGCACTCACATAGCGGTCATCTGCACGTCTTCTTGCTCCCTGCTCGTTCCTCTACCAGAAGCCGGCTTTCCCAGCAGGCACACGTCACTGACGCCTGCTAGGCAAAGACTTCCGCCCTCACTTCATCTATGCTGCGCTCGCGTAGGGAGCGCGCATAGATGATCTGCCAATCGCATGGCAGGCTGCTCCGGGGTCTCCTCCTCCCTGTTTATCTGTACATGTGATAAACGGGGAGGAGGAGTATAGGAGTAGCCTGCATAGCGACAGTAGTGGAGCATCAGCGCCACTGATAACTAGTGTGCGCGCGCCGTCTCCACTACAGAATACATGTCGGGGGTGGGGATGAATGGGCTGCGTGCGACTATAACCAGCCAATGAGCGCAGCCCTGGCGTTTAATGCGCTCGCTCCCGCCTGTCTGATTGACAGGCAGGGAGCGAGCGCAGCCGAAAAGAAAAAGGACTGATTTTGCCCAGCCAAAAACAGTCCTTTTTCTGGTGTGACGTCACGCCTGGCTGCAGCCAGCCACAAGGAGGGTGACCCCTAGTGGCCGTTTTTTAAACATAAATATCACCACGAAAAATAAAAAATAAATAATGGAAGTATATTAGAGATATGTTGTAGTACATAAGTACTACAACATATCAAAAAATAAAGTTGATGACAGTGCCCATTTAAATCATCACATTGGTCTGGTGGCAGGATGTTTAACCTCTTCAGGACATAGGGCGTATGGATACGCCCTGCATCCCGAGTCCTTAAGGACCGAGGGCGTATCCATACGCCCGTGGGAATTCCGGCCCCCACCGCTAGCCGGTTGGGGACCGGAGCCGGATGCCTGCTGAAATCGTTCAGCAGGCATCCCGGCATATCGCCCAGGGGGGTCATTATGTCCCCCCATGTCGGCGATCGCCGCAGATCGCTGGACAATTCATTCCAGCGATCTGCGGCGATTCCGGGTCAATCGGGTCTGGTGCCACCTCACGATCGCCCTGATTCGTCGGCCGGATTACCGGCCGACCAATCAGGGCGCCTGCTGCGGGTGTCACTCCCGCACCCGCTCCGCCCCTCTTCCGGAGGACGTGAGCGGGTGCGGGACGTGCACCCCGGGTGCTGGGGACCCCGATCCCCGGCGTCCCTGTTGGAAAAGGGCATGCTGGGAGCTGTAGTTATGCAACAGCAGGAGGCAGACCACCACAACTCCCAGCATTCCCTTATGGGCATGCTGGGACTTATGGTTTTGCAACAGCTGGAGGCACATTTTTTTCTATGGAAAAGGGTACCTTCAGCTGTTGTATAACTACAACTCCCAGCTTGCACAAACAGCTAAAGTGCATGCTGGGAGTTGTAGTGGTGCATCTGCTGGTTGCATAACTACAACTCCCAGCATGCCCGTTGGCTGTCGGTGACTGCTGAGAGTTGTAGTTTTGCAACAGCTGAAGGCACACTGGTTGTGAAACTCAGAGTTTTTTTTTACCTAACTCAGTGTTTCACGACCGGTGTGCCTCCAGCTGTTGCAAACTACAACTCTCAGCAGTCACCGTACGCCATGCACCGTACATGCTGGGAGTTGTAGTTTTGCAACAGCTGGAGGCACACTGGTTGTGAAACACTGAGTTAGGTCACAAACTCAGTGATACATAACCAGTGTGCCTACAGTTATTGCAAAACTACAACTCTCAGCAGTCACCGACAGCCAACGGGCATGCTGGGAGTTGTAGTTATGCAACAGCTGGATGTCCCCCCCCCCCCCAATGTGAACGTACAGGGTACACTCACATGGGCTGAGGATTACAGTAAGTATCTGTTTGCAAATTTGAGCTGCCGCAAACTTTCTGCTGCAGCTCAAACTGCCAGCGAGAAACTACTGTGAACCCCCGCCCGTGCGACTGTACCCTAAAAACACTACACTACACTACCACAAAAAATAAAATAAAAAGTAAAAAACACTACGTATACACATACCCCTACACAGCCCCCCTCCCCTCCCCAATAAAAATGAAAAACGTCTGGTACGCCACTGTTTCCAGAACGGAGCCTCCAGCTGTTGCAAAACAACTCCCAGTATTGCAAGATAGCCACTGACTGTCCAGGCATGCTGGGAGTTTTGCAACAGCTGGAGGCCCCCTGTTTGGGAATCACTGGCGTAGAATACCCCTATGTCCACCCCTATGCAAGTCCCTAATTTAGGCCTCAAATGCGCATGGCGCTCTCACTTTGGAGCCCTGTCGTATTTCAAGGCAACAGTTTAGGGTCACATATGGGGTATCGCCGTACTCGGGAGAAATTGTGTTACAAATTTTGGGGGGTATTTTCTGCTTTTACCCTTTTTAAAAATGTAAAATTTTTGGGAAAACAAGCATTTTAGGTAAAAAAAATTTTTTTTTTTTTACATATGCAAAAGTCGTGAAACACCTGTGGGGTATAAAGGTTCACTTAACCCCTTGTTACGTTCCCCGAGGGGGTCTAGTTTCCAAAATAGTATGCCATGTGTTTTTTTTTTTGCTGTCCTGGCACCATAGGGGCTTCCTAAATGCGGCATGCCCCCAGAGAAAAATGTGACTCCTTCTCTTCCGAGACCTGTAGAGCGCCAGCAGAGCTCTTTTCACCCCCATATGGGGTGTTTTCTTTATCAGGAGAAATTGGGCTTCAAATTTTTAGGGGTATTTTCTGCTATTACCCTTTTTAAAAATTAAAATTTTTTGGGAAAACAAGCATTTTAGGTAAAAATATATATATTTTTTTTACATTTGCAAAAGTCGTGAAACACCTGTGGGGTATAACACTTTATCCCATGTTACATTCCCCGAGGGGTCTAGTTTCCAAAATGGTATGCCATGTGTTTTTTTTTTGCTGTTTTGGCACCATAAGGGCTTCCTAAATGCAACATGCCCCCCAAAAACCATTTCAGAAAAACGTACTCTCCAAAATCCCCTTGTCGCTCCTTCGCTTCTGAGCCCTCTACTGCGCCCGCCGAACACTTTATATAGACATATGAGGTATTACCTTACTCGAGAGAAATTGGGCTACAAATACAAGTAAAAATTTTGTCCTTTTACCCCTTGTAAAAATTCAAAAATTGGGTCTACAAGAACATGCGAGTGTAAAAAATGAAGATTGTGAATTTTCTCCTTCACTTTGCTGCTATTCGTGTGAAACACCTAAAGGGTTAAAACACTTACTGAATGTCATTTTGAATACTTTGGGGGGTGTAGTTTTTATAAAGGGGTCATTTATGGGGTATTTCTAATATGAAGACCCTTCAAATCCACTTCAAATCTGAACTGGTCCCTAAAAAATAGCGAGTTTGAAAATTTTGTGAAAAATCGGAAAATTGCTGCGGAACTTTGAAGCCCTCTGGTGTCTTCCAAAAGTAAAAACTCATCAATTTTATGATGCAACCATAAAGTAGACATATTATATATGTGAACCAAAAAAAAATGTATTCGTAATATCCATTTTCCTTACAAGCAGAAAGCTTCAAAGTTAGAAAAATGCAAAATTTTCAAATTTTTCATCAAATTTACGGATTTTTCACCAAGAAAGGATGCAAGTATCGACAAAAATTTACCACTATGTTAAAGTAGAATATGTCACGAAAAAACAATCTCAGAATCAGAATGATAACTAAAAACATCCCAGAGTTATTAATGTTTAAAGTGACAGTGGTCAGATGTGCAAAAAACGCTCCGGTCCTTAAGGCCAAAATGGGCTCCGTCCTGAAGGGGTTAAAAGCTCCAGGTAATCTATTCAGAGAAAAACTCCTACCCCCTGCAAAAAGGAGTTTGTTAGGGCTAATTTAACTCTACTATATTTTTAAATTTAAATATATATATATATATATATATATATATATATATATACATACACCCTGTCCCAAATTATTAGGCAAATTATATTTTTCTCATTTACCTAAACAATTGATGCAAATGACAGTCAGCATAATTATCATGTTATCAACTATTAAGAGTACAATTCAAATGTTATTGAACAAACCCCCTAATGATAACAGTATTTTTGTTAAACATAAAAACTTACAATGCACTGTTCCAAATTATTACGCACATTAAGTTTCAAAACACTTTATAGGTTGTAAAGAACTGAAAATTGACATTTGTTGTGTTGGCAGCATATTTACTGAAATTAAAAGCTATTCCTATCAAACTTTTAACAACATTTTAACTTTTTAAACATTTTAACAGGTCACATTACATTTTAACATAGGACCCCTTATTTGATAGAAGCTTCACAAGTCTTGCATCCATCGAACTTGTGTGTTTTTGGACAGTTTCGGCTTGAATTTGTTTGCAAGATGTCAGAATAGCCTCTAGGGATGCTGTTTGGATGTAAACTGCCTCCCACCCTCATAGATCTTTTCCTTGAGGATGCTCCAAAGGTTCTAAATAGGATTGAGGTCAGGGGAGGATGGAGGCCACACCATGACTTTCTCACCTTTTATCCCCATAGCAGCCATTGATGCAGAGATATTCTTTGCAGCATGAGATGGTGCATTGTCATGCATGAAGATGATTTTATTACCAGGGAAGAAAGTGGTCAGTCAGAAACTCCACATACTTTGCAGAGGTCATCTTTACACCTTTGGGGACCCTAAAGGGGACGACCAGCTCTCTTCCCATGATTCCGGCCCAAAACATGACTCCACCACTGCCTTGCTGACGTTGCAGCCTTGGTTCAACAGGGTGGCCGTCCACCAACCATCCACTACTCCATCCAGGGTTGCGCGGCACTCATCAGTGAACAGGACTGTTTAAAAATTAGTCTTCATGTATTTTTCTGCCCAATGCAGCCGTTTCTGCTTGTGAGCATTGGTTAGTGGGGGCCGAATAGAAGGTTTATGCACAGTTGCAAGACTCTGGAGGACTCTGCACCTTCATGTCTGTGGGACTCCAGAGGCACCAGCAGCTTCAAATATCTGTTTGCTGCTATGTAATGGTATTTTAGCAGCTGCTTTATTGATTCAATGCATTTATCTGGCAGAAATCTTCCTCAATTTGCCTTTATCTACACAAATCCATCTGTGCTCTGAATCAGCCACAAATCTCTTAATAGTGGGATGATCACACTTAAGTTTTCATGAAATAGCTAATGTTTTCATACCTCGTCCAAGGCACCTAACCATTTCACACTTTTCAGCAGCAGAGATCCTTTTTCTTACCCATATTGCTTGAAAATGGTGATCTGCTTAATAATGTGGAACACCCTTTAGTAGTTTTTCCTTAAAGGGGTACTCCGGTGGAAAACATTTTTTTTAGATCTTTATGTCAACTGGTGCCAGAAAGTCAAACAGATTTGTATATTACTTCTATTAAAAAATCTGTACCCTTCCAGTACTTTTTAGCAGCTGTATGCTACATAGAAAATGCTGTTCTTTTTGAATTTCTTTTTGTCTTGTCCACAGTGCTCTCTGCTGACACCTCTGTCCGTGTCAGGAACTGTCCAGAACAGCACAGGTTTGCAATGGGGATTTTCTCCTGCTCTGGACAGTTCCTGATATGGACATCAGGTGTCATCAGAGAGCACTGTGGACAACACAAAAAAGAAATTAAGAAAGAACAGAATTTCCTTTGTAGTATACAGCTGCTGAAATTAACAGGAAGGGTAAAGATTTTTTAATAGAAGTAATTTACAAATCTGTTTAACTTTCTGGCACCAGTTCATTAATTAAAAAAATGTTTTCCACCGGAGTACCCCTTTAAATTGGGCTCACATGGCAATATAATTATCACAGGTGTCCGAGATTGTTTTCAGTGATCTAAAGAGCCCTGAGACACAATGCCATCCATGGGTTAAACTGAAAAACAAAATGTTTAATCTTTGTGACACTTCAATATCATTTTCATAATAATTTGGAATAGGGTGTATATGTGTGTGTGTGTGTGTGTATATATATATATATATATATATATATATATATATATATATATATGGTCCACCATAATTGGAGGTAGGGGAATCAATAGAAGGTACTGCACAGATACTTCAACCAAAAGCTTGCTATAATTTTCAAACTCTGTGACGTTGCTGTATTGGCAAGAGGCTACATGGTTGGTGTGACTCATACCAAACATAACAAACAAGGTCAGTTATACTGCCAAAATTGTGGCTAAATAATTCTGGAGAATTTCAGGAAAAATTGGGATAGTGTATTTAAGCCCTTGAGAAGATCTGATAAGTCTTATCCATTTCTTTAAGATGCATTGTCACTCTGTGATGATTCTGCTCCTTTGTGCTGAATGGGGTCTATCTCAGGCTTTCAACAATGCGAGTAAGTATGTTTTATTTGACTTTGGTATAACAATTTATAGAAATACAGTTTTAAACTTCTGGTATGGTATATTCCTAGTAGAATGCTTATCTTTTTCTAAATGCCACAGAATTGCAGAAAACACATCTAAAAAATATTTAAAAAAAATTTATACCACACGCACCAACTATATCTATAGTTAAATCTCCCTTAGCAGACACTTTCCAATAGGGAACACCTTCCAAAAGCGGACAGTTTTTTATTCCCCGGCAGAGTCCCATAAGACTTAATGTATTTGCACCCTCCAAATAGGGGACACTCCCAATAGCGGACGCTACCCCCAACCCCCACCCCCATTTCATTCCCCTCATCACCCTCTGTGCAAATGAATTCCCCCTCTTTACTAAGTCCTGTGCCATTTCATTCCCCCATACCATATATTCCCCCTCTTTATTCCACAAGTTCCATTTCATTCCCTCTTAATCCCCCTGTGCCACTTTATTCCCCCTGTACTCTGTTCCAAATCCTCCCCCCTAACACCTTGTACCACGTCACTTTTCCCCTTCCCTCCTCCCCCTGTTGTTCTTCTTACCTGGTCAGCAGGCTCAGGTGTAGGGGCACTCAGTGGGTTTGATGTTCTTCTGATGTCCTCTGCGCTGCACTTACTGACAGCAGCAGAGGCAGCTGCGGGCACTGATGAGTGACGCCGCTGCTCACAGCCTCTCAGTGAGTACAGCGCAGAGGTGATGTGGCACAAGGGGTGAGGGGGATGATTTGGCATAGGGCACAGGTGGATTAAGAGGAATTAAATGGCACAGGGGGATAAAGGGGGAATAAAATAACACATGGGGGGAATCAAGGGGAAATTATGTGGCACAGTGGGTAAGGGGGGTGATTGGGCATAGGGGGTTCAAGGGGGGAGGAATGAAGTGGCAATGGAGGAATCAAGAGGGGGAATAAAATAGCATACTTCATAAGAATTTTTTTTCTTTTTTATAGAAATCATGGCTTTGACCAAGCTGAAGCACAGGCATGGGCAAGGTCCAGTAAGTTAGGGTGGGCTAGAACTCCTCTGTAGTTTCCCCTGTCTGATAGGACAGGAGAGAGCACAGAGGAGTCCTATCAGACAGGAGAGAGCACAGAGGATTACTATCAGACAGGAGGGAGCACAGAGGAGTACTATCAGACAGGAGAGAGCACAGAGGAGTACTATTAGACAGGAGAGAGCACAGAGGAGTGCTATCAGACAGGAGAGAGCACAGAGGAGTGCTATCAGACAGGAGAGAGCACAGAGGAGTACTATCAGACAGGAGGGAGCACAGAGGAGTACAATCAGACAGGAGAGAGCACAGAGGAGTACTATCAGACAGGAGAGAGCATAGAGGAGGAGTGCTATCAGACAGGAGAGAGCACAGAGGAGTGCTATCAGACAGGAGAGAGCACAGAGGAGTACTATCAGACAGGAGGGAGCACAGAGGAGTACAATCAGACAGGAGAGAGCACAGAGGAGTACTATCAGACAGGAGAGAGCACAGAGGAGTGCTATCAGACAGGAGAGAGCACAGAGGAGTACTATCAGACAGGAGAGAGTACAGAGGAGTGCTATCAGACAGGAGAGAGCACAGAGGAGTACTATCAGACAGGAGAGAGCACAGAGGAGTACTATCAGACAGGAGAGAGCACAGAGGAGTGCTATCAGACAGGAGAGAGCACAGAGGAGTGCTATCAGACAGGAGAGAGCACAGACGAGTACTATCAGACAGGAGAGAACACAGAGGAGAACTATCAGACAGGAGAGAGCACAGAGGAATACTATCAGACAGGAGAGAGCACAGAGGAGCTTATCAGACAGGAGAGAGCACAGAGGAGTACTATCAGACAGGAGGGAGCACAGAGGAGTACAATCAGACAGGAGAGAGCACAGAGGAGTACTATCAGACAGGAGAGAGCACAGAGGAGTGCTATCAGACAGGAGAGAGCACAGAGGAGTGCTATCAGACAGGAGAGAGCACAGAGGAGTACTATCAGACAGGAGAGAGCACAGAGGAGTGCTATCAGACAGGAGAGAGCACAGAGGAGTACTATCAGACAGGAGAGAGCACAGAGGAGTACTATCAGACAGGAGAGAGCGCAGAGGAGTGCTATCAGACAGGAGAGAGCACAGAGGAGTGCTATCAGACAGGAGAGAGCACAGAGGATTACTATCAGACAGGAGAGAACACAGAGGAGAACTATCAGACAGGAGAGAGCACAGAGGAGTACTATCAGACAGGAGAGAGCACAGAGGAGTACTATCATACAGGAGAGAGCACAGAGGAGTACTATCAGACAGGAGAGAACACAGAGGAGAACTATCAGACAGGAGAGAGCACAGAGGAGTACTATTAGACAGGAGAGAGCACAGAGGAGTACTATCATACAGGAGAGAGCACAGAGGAGTACTATCAGACAGGAGAGAACACAGAGGAGAACTATCAGACAGGAGAGAGCACAGAGGAGTACTATCAGACAGGAGAGAGCACATAGGAGTACGATCAGACAGGAGAGAGCACAGAGGAGTTCTAGCACCCCCTCACTAACTGGTCTTTGTCCATGCCTGTGCTTCAAGCCATGATATTATAAGCCATGATTTCTATAAAAGGAAATAAAACTTTCTTATGAAGTATATTAGAAAGGTTAATGCTTTGCCAAGATGTACAACATAAAAAATCTTTTTGTATCTGACAGTACCCATTTAAACTTTAAATTCATATAAGGCTGGGTTCACACAACAGAACATCTACAGTGGATATTTTATGTTACGCACTGATTCATGGAAAATACAGCCGCAATATAAAATTTCCACTGATTATGGACACATTTACAAAGATAATTGATGCATACATTTTACACTGTGTGAACCCAATAAAAAGTTGGTATTTTATAGGCAACCCCAATTGTTTAGGGGCATTTCTAGGTACTTAAGTGGGCAAGGTCTAAATGCCTACATTTGGGAGAGCTAGGCAGAATTTGCCTACACAGGCCCTTACAAGACAATGGGGGAGATTTATCAAAATCTGTCCAGAGGAAAAGTTGCTAAGTTGCCCATAGCAACCAATCAGATTGCTTCTTTCATTTATGAAAGAAGTGATCTGATTGGTTTCTAAGGGCAACTCAGCAACCTTTCATGTGGACAGGCTTTGATAACTCTGCCCCATTTACTATCTTTAAGAGTCTTGTGCAGATAAATTTCTTACTATATCAATATAGTAGTCAGGGGCGGTGCAAGGATTTTTGCCTACACAAGCAAAGTTACATTATGGCGCCACCCCCCCCCCCCCCCCCCCCCCCGACAACAGCACCCGCTATACAGTGTCCCCATATAGTGTCTGTGCCCCATATAGTGCTCAATATATACAGTGCCCCTATATAATGCCCGTGGCCCCATATATACAGTGCCCCTATATAATGCCCGTGGCCCCATATATACAGTGCCCCTAGCCCCCATATAGTACCCGATATATTAAGTGCCCCCATATATACAGTGCCCCCAGCCCCCATATAGTACCTAATATATTAAGTGCCCCCATATTTACAGTGCCCCTGCTGGCTGCCCACATATAAACAGTGCCCCTACTGGCTGCCCACATATATACAGTGCCCCCATATAGTGCTCAATATATATACAGTGCACCCATATATCTTGTGAAACTCACACTCTTCTCTGGCCTCTCTAGTCTACTCTGCTGCTACTGACTTCACTTCAGCTCAGACCAGCTGCATAATCCTCCGCTCTGCTCCCACCATTCTCTGCTTCTGTGTGATGGCACAGTCACGCAAAGCCTTAGGACGCAGTGGCGTTGCTAGGGTTGGGGTCACCCGGTGTGGTAGCAAATGGTGTCACCCCATACAACCCTCCCCAAAGTAATCTTATAGCCTGTTTTGAAGGATGCCAGAGGTGCAGCTCGTTGCGAAAAACTTTTCCAGTATAATATTCAAATATACCAATTGCCACATAATGGGAAAGTGCTAAATATGTTTTACCATGTAAAACTACAGCTCCCAATATGGCCTTAGCAGTGGTAAGGTTATGCTAGGAGTTGTTGTTTCACCCATTATTACTGCAGAACTATCAAGTGACTATAACTCTGATAGGACATAGTGAGGAGAATACACATTGATATAAGTGACTACAGGTGACGTCTTCTCTATAGTGAGCAGAATACACAATGATATCAGTGACTACAGGCAGCGTCTTCTCTATAGTGAGGAGAATACACAATGATATAAGTGACTACAGGTGATGTCTTCTCTATAGTGAGGAGAATACTCAATGATATCAGTGACTACAGGCGACGTCTTCTCTATAGTGAGGAGAATGCACAATGATATCAGTGACTACAGGCAACATCTTCTCTATAGTGAGAATACACAATGATATCAGTGACTACAGGCGGCGTCTTCTCTATAGTGAGGAGAATACACAATGATATCAGTGACTACAGGTGACGTCTTCTCTATAGTGAGGAGAATACTCAATGATATCAGTGACTACAGGCGGCGTCTTTTCTATAGTGAGGAGAATACACAATGATATCAGTGACTACAGGTGACGTCTTCTCTATGGTGAGGAGAATACACAATGATATCAGTGACTACAGGTGACATCTTCTCTATAGTGAGGAGAATACTCAATGATATCAGTGACTACAGGCGGCGTCTTTTCTATAGTGAGGAGAATACACAATGATATCAGTGACTACAGGTGACGTCTTCTCTATAGTCTTTGATTATCTAATTCAGATGGTATATACCACCGGGCCCAGCTAAATCTTCTCTCTGCAGAACTTAACGCCCAGATGGCTCCTCACTGTCAGCGGAGTCTGATCCTCTATATGAAAATGATAAATAATTTAATGCTGCCACACGCTGCGCTCTCTGAATATAGCCCTGCCAGACACTTTATCCTCTGAATAGAATACTATCCCACACTGTACCCTCAAAATATATAATACTACTACACACTGTACTCTCTGAATATAAACCTGTCACACACTGTACTCTCTGAATAGAATACTACTGCACACTGTACTCTCTGACTATGATACTACTGCACATTGTACCTTCAGAATATAAGAATACCACACACTATACCCTCTAAATATAATACTACCACATAGGGCTGGGCGGTATGACCAAATATGTGTATCACGGTATTTTTTTTTACTTACGGCGGTTCCACGGTATATAACGGTATTTTCTCCCCCCCAATCATGTGACCCGCCAGCGCTGTTCTGTCCCCCCCCCCCCCCCCCAAATCATCTGACCCGCCAGCACTGTTCTGCTCCCCCCCCAATTAAGGATCAGCCCAGCGGGGTACCACTCACATATGTCAAGCACTGCCCTAATCCTCTTTGTTGGGGGCCGCCGGGCGCTGGAACTCTATAATGTACGCCAGTGGTCTCCAATCTGCGGACCTCCAGTTGTTGCAAAACTACAACTCCCAGCATGCCCGGACAGCCAACACTGAATGATGTTACAGTACAGGGATAATACACAATAATGTCACAATACAGGGAGAATACAGAGTGATGTCACAGTACAGGGATAACACACACAGTGATGTCACAGTACAGGGGGGGAGGAGGTATGGCAGGGATCAGGGCACAGTAATTATAGTGTAACCTGCCTGCCATGCCATCATCCGCTGACCTCATGCACTCTGGTCCTTCCTCTGACCCCAGCAGGCCTCCGTATGAGTCTGTGATCACATGACCACCAGGGGGTGGAGCTGAGCTGGAGGCTGAGATCGCTCAGTATATGGCAGTGTTTCCCATGCAGGGCGTATACAGATACAGCAAAACTCCCAGCAGGTCTAGATGGCGTTTGGATATCTGGGCATGCTGGGAGCTGTGATTTTCAACAGCTGGATGCACACTGCTTGGGAAACACTGCTGTACGGAGGTAGTGAAGGGGTCCATATATACACACACAGGACAAGCTTTGTAGGTCACAACAGAGCAGGTATATTTACCCTCGCCTGGCCCTGGCTGTCCACTCATGGTAGGAGCGGCTCGCAGTCTGGGGCCCGGCTGTATGAGTTATCTGTTACAGTGGTCAGGCCCAGCGCAATAATAAGGTGGCTCAAGCGGCTACCTTACTGCGCTGGCGCCGCAGAGCCGAGGGGGGCGGAAAAATTAAACAGTTTTTTTTTTTCTTACTAGCTGCTTTCACACTGTAAAACAAGTTCCGTTATGAACGCCCGTTATGAATTCGGCAGTTATACGGCCTGTACTAAATCACTAACGGCCATTAGAAAATCCCATTATAGTCTATGGGATTTTTCGATTAACCGTTTTAATCTGTTATCGCCCGTTATAAATAATGGGCGATATTTTGTGATGGCGAATAAACGGGGGAAATAGTGAATGCACTAATTTTCCCATTACTATCGACTGTCACAAAATTATGGCCGTTATTAATAACGGGCAATAACGGTGCGGTGTCCCGGTACCGTATCCTATCCGTTACCTGCGTGTGGGTCCCCTTAGCCAGAGTCCCTAGGACGTCGGGGTCCCCATTGTCTAGTTCACCCCTGGTCACCTCTCATCTAGATAGTTATTGAGCTAATGGTTTGTTTAGGATGCATGTAAATATGATGATATCAATGTCTATAAATAGTTAATTACCTGTATACAGCATAGCAGGACTTGCGGGTCACGTGATCAGGAAAACTATGGTTTCTGCTTTAGGATCTTTGGAGGTCCCTGTGACGTATTCTACCCATCACTCCTTGTAACGGTGAGTGACAGTTACTGGGACAATCCAAAACGGCCCTGCCCATATAAGGGAGCGACGGCCATTGCTCTCTCTCTCTCTCTTTGCTCCTGCACTCCTGACGAGGAAGGATCTCTACAGCTATCTCCCGCAGTGAGTTAGGCCCGAGCCTTGCGGCAACGGCTGATCAATTCTAAATTGAAAGTGTAACAATCCCTAAGCACTCTGCATGATCACCGGACCTTATTTAACCTCTAAATCCGGACGGATCTGCAAATATTCCCTAAATTCAGAGACTGTATCTAAAAGTCAAGGTCCACAACAACTGTCAGTCATTGCACTATATAGAGACTGTATTCCTGAGACTGTTATTGTGCATTGGATGTACCGCAAGCCTTTCAGTAAAGTTTGTTCAAGTTCAAGTTCAAGCACCTTGTGGACCTTCAGTCATTTTTATATATGCACCTATCGTTACTGGGAAGGGCGGTGATAGGCCGGAGAATTACCTCAGCATACTAGCCCTCAGCCTGGTGTCACGAACTATAGGGTTAACATTAACCCCTCATATACTGAAACAACTCCCTAACTACCATACACCTCCCAATGGCTACCACAACGGGTTAAAACGGCTATTAGAAAAATCCCATAGACTATAATGGCCGTATAACTGCTGAATTCATAACGGGCGTTCATAATGGAACTTGTTTTACAGTGTAAAAGCAGCCTAAACATTTTGCAGCCTCACCGCTGCCTGCCAGGCTTGGGCGCTCTGACACGTGTGTGCTGTGTGCAAGCATTGCGATCACTTCTCTGAGGTACAGCATAGCAGTGTGTAGGGGCTGTGACTGGCGCCATGGTGGCAGGCGGCTTCAGGACTGTGCGCATCATTATGAGTCACCACAGTCACAGATGACTCATACAGCCGGTGTGAGGTGGAAAGTTGTGCCCCCTGCAGACTTGCGACCATTCCACCCCTCAGCTCTCCAAAGGTTTGCGAAGCTAGAACTGGGGGAAGCGAAGGCAGAGCAGAGGATGCAGGTCTGCACGGGAGAAAGAAGCCACGCTCCACATCTCCCCTCCCCCTGCTCTGCCTTCGGAGGATGCAAGTTTCCACTAGGAAAAGAAGCCAGATCAGGGGAGAGAGGGTACACGGCTCCTCATCTCCCCTCCCTAATGATTTCTATGTGTGAAGGGGGACATACTGCATGGGCTGGGGATAAGGGGGGGGACATCACAGGCTGGGGATGATATCTATGTGTGAAGGGGGACATACTGGCCTGGGGATAAGGGGGGGGGGGACATCACAGGCTGGGGATGATTTCTGCGTGTGAAAGGGACATACTGCACGGGCTGGGAATGAGGGGGGGACATGACAGACTGGGGATGATTTCTATGTGTGAAGGGGATATACTGCACGGGCTGGGAATGAGGGGGGGGGACATGACAGACTGGGGATGATTTCTATGTGTGAAGGGGACATACTGCACGGGCTGGGGATAAGGGGGGGGGACATCACAGACTGGGGATGATTTCTATGTGTGAAGGGGATATACTGCACGGGCTGGGAATGAGGGGGGGGGACATGACAGACTGGGGATGATTTCTATGTGTGAAGGGGACATACTGCACGGGCTGGGAATGAGGGGGGGGGGACATGACAGACTGGGGATGATTTCTATGTGTGAAGGGGATATACTGCACGGGCTGGGAATGAGGGGGGGGACATGACAGACTGGGGATGATTTCTATGTGTGAAGGGGACATACTGCACGGGCTGGGGATAAGGGGGGGGGGACATCACAGACTGGGGATGATTTCTATGTGTGAAGGGGATATACTGCACGGGCTGGGAATGAGGGGGGGGGACATGACAGACTGGGGATGATTTCTATGTGTGAAGGGGACATACTGCACGGGCTGGGAATGAGGGGGGGGGGGACATGACAGACTGGGGATGATTTCTATGTGTGAAGGGGACATACTGCACGGGCTGGGGATAAGAGGGGGGGACATCACAGACTGGGGATGATTTCTATTTGTGAAGGGGATATACTGCACGGGCTGGGAATGAGGGGGGGGGACATGACAGACTGGGGATGATTTCTATGTGTGAAGGGGACATACTGCACGGGCTGGGGATAAGGGGGGGGGACATCACAGACTGGGGATGATTTCTATGTGTGAAGGGGATATACTGCACGGGCTGGGAATGAGGGGGGGGACATGACAGACTGGGGATGATTTCTATGTGTGAAGGGGACATACTGCACGGGCTGGGAATGAGGGGGGGGGGGACATGACAGACTGGGGATGATTTCTATGTGTGAAGGGGATATACTGCACGGGCTGGGAATGAGGGGGGGGGACATGACAGACTGGGGATGATTTCTATGTGTGAAGGGGACATACTGCACGGGCTGGGGATAAGGGGGGGGGGGGACATCACAGACTGGGGATGATTTCTATGTGTGAAGGGGAAATACTGCTTGGGCTGGGGATAAGAGGGGGGGGGGCATCACAGACTGGGGATGATTTCTATGTGTGAAGGGGAAATACTGCATGGGCTGGGGATAAGAGGGGGGGACATCACAGACTGGGGATGATTTCTATTTGTGAAGGGGATATACTGCACGGCCTGGGGATAAGGGGGGGGGGGGGGGGCATTACAGACTAGGGATGATTTCTGTGTGTGAAGGGGACATACTGCATGAGCTGGGGATAAGGGGGGTGGACATCACAGACTGGGAATAATTTCAATGTGTAAAGGGGACATACTGCACGGGCTGAGGATAAGGGGGGGGACATCACAGACTAGGGATGATTTCTATGTGTGAAGGGGGACATACTGCACAAGCTGGGGATAAGGGGGGGGGGGGCTGGGGGACATTACAGACTGGGGATGATGCGTCCTCCGAAAGCAGAGCAGGGGGAGGGGAGATGAGGAGCCGTGCCTTGTGCCTGGACCTGCGTCCTCCGGGAGGGGAGATGAGGGGGGCGTGGCTTCTTTCTCCCATGCAGACCTGCGTCCTTTGCTCTGCCTTCGCTACTTTGGAGAGCTGAGGGGAGGAGCGGTGGCAAGTCTGCACGGATCACAGCTTTCCACCTCACATCGGGCCCCGGACTGCGAGACGCTTCTGCCATTAGTGGAGCCAGGGCCAAGGGAGGGTAAATATACCTGCTCTGTTGTGACCTACAAAGCTTGTCATGTGTGTATATATATGGACCCCTTCACTGTCTCTGTACAGCAGTGTTTTTCCAAGCAGTGTGCATCCAGCTGTTGAAAACCAGAGTGCAACAGTGCAGATGGTTATGGCATGACAGGCAGGTTACATACTGTAGGTAACACTATAAATACTGTGCCCTGACCCCTGCCAATCCTTCTCCCCCCCCCCCCATTTTGAGTTCTATCCCTGTACTGTTCTATAATTGCATATTAACCATGTACTGTGTATTATACCTGTACTATGATATTGCTGTGTGTGTATTATCCCTTTACTGTGACATCACTGTGTGTATTACCCCTGTACTGTGACATCACTGTGTGTATTACCCCTGTATTGTGACATCACTGTGTGTATTATCCCTGTACTGTGACATCACTGTGTGTATTACCCCTGTATTGTGACATCACTGTGTGTATTATCCCTGTACTGTGACATCAATTTGTGTGTTACCCCAGTACTGTGACATCACTGTGTGTATTATCTCTGTACTGTGGCATCACTGTGTGCATTATCCCTGTACGATGACATCACTGTGTATTTTTTTTTTCAGAGTAAAAGGTTTTTATTATTTTTCAAATAAGTCATAACAATAACAGATGACATCACTGTGTATTATCCCTCACATATGATCACAGTGTGTATTATCCCTGCGCTGTAACATCACTGTGTGTATTCTCCCTGTACTGTGACATCATTGTGTGTATTCCCCCTGTATTGTGACATCACTGTATATTATCCCTGTACTGGAACATCATTGACTGTAAAACCCTTGTACTGTGACATCACTGTGTATTATCCCTGTACTGTAACGTCATTCGGTGTATAACCCTTGTACTGTGACATCATTGGGTGTATCATGCCTTAGTTGTGACATCACTGGCTGTATTATCCCTGTATTGTGACATCATTGGGTTTTTTATTGCTGTACTGTGACATCACTGGGCATTGTTATATTTTATATGTAGGGAGCACAGGGCAGGAGGAATTATTACTATATGTGAGGGGCGGACAGTGTTTTGCATTTCAGAGGTGTGGGGTGTATCATAAGTTAATTGTATGCCAAGGTTATATCCAAAGGCGCAGTGTGTAATAGTTTTATATTCAGAGAGTACAGTGTGTACAGAGGATACAATGTGTGGCAGTATTATACTCAGAGTGTATAGTGTGTGGTAGTATTATATTTAGACGGTACAATGTGCAGTAGTATCATATTCCGAGAGCGTAGTGTGCTGTAGTATTCTATTCAGAGAGCATAGTGTGCAGTAGTATTCTATTCAGAGAGTACAGTGTGTGCCAGGTTTAAATTCAGAGAGCACAGTGTGTAGTAGTATTATATATTTTGAGGGTACAGTGTGTGCCAGGTTTATATTCAGAGAGTACAGTGTGTGCCAGGTTAATATTCAGAGAGCACAGTGTGAAGTAGTATTATACATTTTGAGGGTACAGTGTGGGATAGTATTCTATTCAGAGAATAAAGTGTCTGGCAGGGTTATATTCAGAAAGTACAGTGTGTGGCAGCATTATATTAATTATCATTTTCATGTAGAGGATCAGACTCCGCTGACATGGTGAGGAGCCATCTGGACATCAAGTTCTGCAGAGAGAAGATTTAGCTGGACCCAGTGGTATATACCATCTGAATTAGATAAGGAAAGGCTTTAGAGAAGACATTACCTCTAGTCACTGATATCATTGTGTATTCTCCTCACTATAGAGAAGACGTCACCTGTAGTCACTGATAGCATTGTGTATTCTCCTCACTATAGAGAACACATCACCTGTAATCACTGATATCATTGTGTATTCTCCTCAAAATAGAGAAGACGTCACCTGTAATCACTGATATCATTGTGCATTCTACTCACTATAGAGAAAACGTCACCTGTAGTCACTGATATCATTGTGTATTCTCATCACTATAGAGATGTCACCTGTAATCACTAATATCATTCTGTATTCTCCTTACCATAGAGAAGATATCACCTGTAGTCACTGATATCATTGTGTATTCTCCTCACTATAGAGAAGGCGTCACCTGTAGTCACTGATATCATTGTGTATTCTCCTCACTATAGAGTAGACGTCACCTATAGTCACCAATATTGTTTTCTCCTCACTATAGAGAAGACGTCACCTGAAGTCACTGATATCATTGTGTAGTCTCCTCACTATAGAAAAGACGTCACCTGTAGTCACTGATATCATTGTGTATTCTCCTCACTATAGAGAAGACATAACCTATAGTCACCGATATCATTGTGTTTTCTCCTCACTATAGAGCAGACATCACCAGTAATCACTGATATCATTGTGTATTCTCCTCACTATAGAGAAAACATCACCTGTAATCACTGATATCATTGTGTATTCTCATCACTATAGAGAAGATGTCACCTGTAATCACTGATATCATTGTGTATTCTCCTCACTATAGAGAAGACGTCAACTGTAGTCACTGATATCCTTCTGTATTCTCCTCAGTATAGAGAAGACGTCACCTATAGTCACCGATATTGTTTTCTCCTCACTATAGAGAAGACATCACCTGTAATCACTGATATCATTGTGTATTCTCTTCACTATAGAGAAAACGTCACCTGTAGTCACTGATATCATTGTGTATTCTCATCACTATAGAGAAGATGTCACCTGTAATCACTGATATCATTATGTATTCTCCTCTCTATAGAGAAGACATCACCTGTAGTCACAGATATCATTTTGTATTCTCATCACTATTGAGAAGATGTCACCTGTAATCACTGATATCATTGTGTAGTCTCTTCACTATAGAGAAAACGTCACCTGTAATCACTGATGTCATTGTGTATTCTCCTCACTATAGAGAAGACGTCACCTGTAGTCGCGGTATCATTGTGTATTCTCACTATAGAGAAGACGTCACCTGTAGTCACTGATATCATTGTGTATTCTCCTCACTATAGAGAAGACTTCACCTGTAGTCACTGATATCATTGCGTATTCTCCTTACTATAGAGAAGACATCACCTATAGTCACTGATATTATTGTGTATTCTCCTCCCTATAGAGAAGACATCACCTGTAGTCACTGATAGCATTGTGTATTCTCCTCACTATAGAGAAGACATCACCCGTAGTCACTGATATCATTGTGTATTCTCCTCACTATAGAGAACACATCACCTGTGATCACTGATATCATTGTGTATTCTACTCACTATAGAGAAAACGTCACCTGTAGTCACTGATATCATTGTGTATCCTCATCACTTTAGAGATGTCACCTGTAATCACTGATATCATTCTGTATTCTCCTTACCATAGAGAAGACATCACCTGTAGTCACTGATATCATTGTGTATTCACCTCACTATAGAGAAGACTTCACCTGTGATCACTTATATCGTTGTGTATTCTCCTCAGTATAGAGAAGATGTCACCTATAAATCACTTATATCATTGTGTATTCTCACTATGGAGAAGACGTCACCTGTAATCACTTATATCATTGTGTATTCTCCTCACTATAGAGAAGACATCACCTGTAGTCACTGATATCATTGTGTATTCTCCTCACTAAAGAGAAGACTTCACCTGTAGTCACTGATATCATTACGTATTCTCCTCACTATAGAGAAGACTTCACCTGTAGTCACTGATATCATTGGGTATTCTCACTATAGAGAAGATGTCACCTGTAGTCACTTATATCATTGTGTATGCTCCTCACTATAGAGAAGACTTCCCCTGTAATCACTGATATCATTGTGTATTCTCCTTACTAAAGAGAAGACGTCACATGTGGTCACTGATAGAATTGTTTATTTTCCTCACTATAGAGAAGACTTCACCTGTAGTCACTGATATCATTGTGTATTCTCCTCACTATAGAGAACACATCACCTGTAATCACTGATGTCATTGTGTATTCTCCTCACTATAGAGAAGATATCACCTGTAGTCACGGTATCATTGTGTATTCTCACTATAGAGAAGACGTCACCTGTAGTCACTGATATCATTGCGTATTCTCCTTACTATAGAGAAGACATCACCTGTAGTCACTGATATTATTGTGTATTCTCCTCCCTATAGAGAAGACATCACCTGTAGTCACTGATAGAATTGTGTATTCTCCTCACTATAGAGAAGATGTCACCTGTAGTCAGTGATAGAATAGTGTATTCTCCTCACTATAGAGAAGACGTCACCTGTAGTCACTGATATCATTGTGTATTCTCCTCACTTTAGAGAACACATCACCTGTAATCACTGATATCATTGTGTATTCTACTCACTATAGAGAAAACGTCACCTGTAATCACTTATATCATTGTGTATTCTCCTTACCATAGAGAAGACATCACCTGTAGTCACTGATATCATTGTGTATTCTCCTCACTATAGAGAAGACTTCACCTGTAGTTACTGATAACATTGTGTATTCTCCTCACTATAGAGAAGACATCACCTGTAATCACTTATATCATTGTGTATTCTCCTCACTATAGATAAGACGTAACCTATAATCACTTATATCATTGTGTATTCTCACTATAGAGAAGACGTCACCTGTAGTCACTGATATCATCGCATATTCTCCTCACTATAGAGAAGACTTCAGCTGAAGTCACTAATATCTGTTACGCCGAGCGCTCCGGGTCCCCGCTCCTCCCCGGAGCGCTCACAGCGTCCTCTCATTCGCAGCACCCCGGTCAGACCTGCTGACCGGGTGCGCTGCGATATTACTCCCAGCCGGGATGCGATTCGCGACGCGGGATGCGCCCGCTCGCGATGCGCATCCCGGCTCCCGTACCTGACCCGTTCCCCGTCTGTGTTGTCCCGGCGCGCGCGGCCCCGCTCCTTAGGGCGCGCGCGCGCCGGGTCTCTGCAATTTAAAGGGCCACTGTGCCACTGATTGGCACAGCAGGCCTAATCAGTGTCATCACCTGTGCACTCCCTACTTATACCTCACTTCCCCTGCACTCCCTCGCCGGATCTTGTTGCCATTGTGCCAGTGAAAGCGTTTCCTTGTGTGTTCCTAGCCTGTGTTCCAGACCTCCTGCCGTTGCCCCGGACTACGATCCTTGCTGCCTGCCCTGACCTTCTGCTACGTCCGACCTTGCTCTTGTCTACTCCCTTGTACCGTGCTTATCTCAGCAGTCAGAGAGGTTGAGCCGTTGCCGGTGGATACGACCTGGTTGCTACCGCCGCTGCAAGACCATCCCGCTTTGCGGCGGGCTCTGGTGAATACCAGTAGCAACTTAGAACCGGTCCACCAACACGGTCCACGCCAATCCCTCTCTGGCACAGAGGATCCACCTCCAGCCAGCCGAATCGTGACAGTAGATCCGGCCATGGATCCCGCTGAGGTCCCGCTGCCAGTTGTCGCCGACCTCATCACGGTGGTCGCCCAGCAGTCGCAACAGATAGCGCAACAAGGCCACCAGCTGTCTCAACTGACCGTGATGCTACAGCAGCTACTACCACAGCTTCAGCAATCATCTCCTCTGCCAGCTCCTGCACCTCCTCCGCAGCGAGTGGCCGCTTCCAGCCTCCGATTATCCTTGTAGGATAAATTTGATGGGGACTCTAAGTTTTGCCGTGGTTTTCTTTCGCAATGTTCCCTGCATTTGGAGATGATGTCGGACCAGTTTCCAACTGAAAGGTCTAAGGTGGCTTTCGTCATCAGCCTTCTGTCTGGGAAAGCCCTGTCATGGGCCACACCGCTCTGGGACCGCAATGACCCTGTCACTGCCTCTGTACACTCCTTCTTCACGGAGATTTGAAGTGTCTTTGAGGAACCTGCCCGAGCCTCTTCTACCGAGACTGCCCTGCTGAACCTGGTCCAGGGTAATTCTTCTGTTGGCGAGTACGCCATCCAATTCCGTACTCTTGCCTCCGAATTATCCTGGAATAACGAGGCCCTCTGCGCGACCTTTAAAAAAGGCTTATCCAGTAACATTAAAGATTTTGTTGGCCGCACGAGAAATTCCTGCTAGCCTGCATGAACTTATTCATCTTGCCACCCGCATTGACATGCGTTTTTCCGAAAGGCGTCAGGAGCTCCGCCAGGATATGGACTTTGTTCGCACGAGGCGGTTTCTCTCCCCGGCTCCTCTCTCCTCTGGTCCTCTGCAATCCGTTCCTGTGCCTCCCGCCGTGGAGGCTATGCAAGTTGACCGGTCTCGCTTGACACCTCAAGAGAGGACACGACGCCGCATGGAGAACCTTTGCCTGTACTGTGCCGGTACCGAACATTTCTTGAAGGATTGTCCTATCCGTCCTCCTCGCCAGGAAAGACGCACGCTGACTCCGCACAAAGGTGAGACAGCTCTTGATGTGAACTCTGCTTCTCCACACCTTACTGTGCCTGTGCGGATATCGTCTTCTACCTTCTCCTTCTCTGCTATGGCCTTCTTGGATTCCGGATCTGCAGGAAATTTTATTTTGGCCTCTCTCATCAACAGGTTCAACATCCCGGTGACCAGTCTCGCCAGACCCCTCTACATCAACTCTGTTAACAATGAAAGATTGGACTGTACCGTGCGTTACCGCACGGAACCTCTCCTAATGTGCATCGGACCCCATCACGAAAAAATTGAATTTTTGGTCCTCTCTAACTGCACTTCAGAAATTCTTCTTGGATTACCGTGGCTTCAACGCCATTCCCCAACCCTTGATTGGACCACAGGGGAAATCAAGAACTGGGGTACTTCTTGCCACAAGGACTGTCTTAAACCGGCTCTCAGTACTCACAGTCGTGACCCTGTTGTTCCCCCGGTATCTGGTCTTCCTAAGGCCTATCTGGACTATGCTGATGTTTTTTGCAAAAAACAAGCAGAGACTTTGCCTCCTCACAGGCCTTATGACTGTCCTATTGACCTCCTCCCGGTTACTACTCCACCCCGGGGCAGAATCTATCCTCTGTCTGCTCCGGAAACCCAAGCCATGTCGGAGTACATCCAGGAGAATTTAAAAAAGGGGTTTATCCGCAAGTCCTCCTCTCCTGCCGGAGCTGGATTTTTTTTTTGTCTCCAAAAAAGATGGCTCCCTACGCCCTTGCATTGATTACCGCGGACTTAATAAAATCACGGTAAAAAAACGCTACCCCTTACCTCTTATCTCGGAACTCTTTGACCGCCTACGAGGCGCCCACATCTTTACCAAGCTGGACTTAAGAGGTGCTAATAATCTCATCTGCATCAGGGAGGGGGACGAATGGAAGACTGCATTTAACACCAGAGATGGACACTTTGAGTATCTGGTCATGCCCTTTGGCCTGTGCAACGCCCCTGCCGTCTTCCAAGACTTTGTTAATGAAATTTTTCGTGATCTTCTATATACCTGTGTTGTGGTTTACCTGGACGATATTCTGATTTTTTCTGCCAACTTAGAAGAACACCGCCAGCATTTCCGCATGGTTCTTCAGAGACTTCGGGACAATCAACTTTATGCCAAAATGGAAAAATGTCTCTTTGAATGTCAGTCTCTTCCTTTCCTAGGATACTTAGTCTCTGGCCAGGGACTACAAATGGACCCAGATAAACTATCTGCCGTATTAGATTGGCCACGCCCCTCCGTGGCCAAGCTATCCAACGTTCTTTGGGGTTCGCCAATTATTACAGACAATTTATTCCACACTTTTCCACTATTGTGGCTCCTATCGTGGCTCTAACCAAGAAAATTGCCAATCCTAAGTCCTGGTCTCCTCAAGCGGAAGACGCATTTAAACATCTCAAGTCTGCCTTTTCTTCTGCTCCCGTACTCTCCAGACCTGACCCATCTAAACCCTTCTTATTGGAGGTAGACGCCTCCTCAGTGGGAGCTGGAGCAGTTCTTCTACAAAAAAATTCTTCCGGGCATGCTGTTACTTCTGGGTTTTTTTCTAGGACCTTCTCTCCGGCGGAGAAAAACTACTCCATTGGTGATCGAGAACTACTGGCCATAAAATTGGCGCTTGAGGAATGGAGGCACCTGCTGGAGGGATCCAAATATCCAGTTATTATATACACTGATCACAAGAATCTCTCTTATCTCCAGTCTGCCCAACGACTGAACCCTCGCCAGGCTAGGTGGTCGTTGTTCTTTGCCCGTTTTAACTTTGAAATCCATTTTCCCCCTGCTGACAATAACATTAGGGCCGATGCCCTCTCTCGTTCTTCCGATGCCTCTGAAGTGTAAGCCTCTCCGCAACACATCATTCCTCCGGACTGTCTGATCTCCACTTCTCCAGCTTCCATAAGACAAACTCCTCCAGGGAAGACCTTCGTTTCTCCACGCCAGCGCCTCGGGATTCTCAAGTGTGGACACTCCTCCCACCTCGCAGGCCATGCGGGCATCAAAAAATCCTTTCAACTCATCTCTCGATTTTATTGGTGGCCTACTCTGGAGACTGATGTTGTTGATTTCGTGCGGGCTTGTACTGTCTGTGCACGGGATAAGACTCCTCACCAGAAGCCTGCTGGTCTCCTTCATCCTCTGCCTGTTCCTGAACAACCTTGGTCACAGATTGGTATGGACTTTATTACGGACTTGCCCTTATCCCGTGGCAACTAGTGTTGCTCGCGAATATTCGCAATTCGAATATTATTCGCGAATATCGCATATTCGCGAATTCGCGAATTTCGCAAATATAGCGCTATATATTCGTAATTACGAATATTCGTTTTTTTTTTTTGTTTTTTTTCTTCACAGTACACATCACAGTGATCATCCCTCTCTGCTTCCAGCTTGTGTGGTGTAAAGAAGGCTCTAATACTACTGTGTGAGACTGGCGCGCGAAACTTCGCATATGCGAATATTAAGCATATGTTAATTTTCGCATATGCGAATTGTCGCGTGTGCTAATTATGTATATGCTAATATTCACATATGTTAATTTTCGCATACGCGAAAATTCTCATATACGAAAATAAAACGAGAATATAACGAATATGCGAATATTCGCGAATATATGACGAATATTCGTCCATATATTCGCGAATATTCGCGAATTCGAATATGGCCTATGCCGCTCAACACTAGTGGCAACACAGTTGTTTGGGTGGTCGTTGATCGATTTTCCAAGATGGCACATTTTATTCCTCTTCCTGGCCTTCCTTCAGCGCCTCAGTTGGCAAAGCAATTTTTTATACACATTTTTCGCCTTCACGGTTTGCCCACGCATATCGTCTCGGATAGAGGCGTCCAATTTGTGTCTAAATTCTGGAGGGCCCTCTGTAAGCAGCTCAAGATCAAATAAAACTTCTCTTCTTCTTATCATCCCCAATCCAATGGGCAAGTAGAAAGAATTAATCAGGTCCTGGGTGACTATTTACGACATTTTGTTTCCTCCTGCCAGGATGACTGGGCAGATCTTCTACCATGGGCCGAATTCTCATACAACTTCAGAGTCTCCGAATCTTCTGCTAAATCCCCATTTTTCGTGGTGTACGGCCGTCACCCTCTTCCTCCCCTCCCCACTCCCATGCCCTCTGGTTTGCCCGCTGTTGATGAAGTGACTCAAGATCTTTCCACCATATGGAAAGAAACCCAAAATTCTCTTTTACAGGCTTCATCCCGGATGAAAAAATTTGCTGATAAAAAAAGAACTCCCCCCATTTTTGCTCCCGGAGACAAGGTATGGCTCTCCGCTAAGTATGTCCGCTTTCGTGTCCCCAGTTATAAACTGGGACCACGCTATCTTGGTCCTTTGAAAATCTTGTGCCAGATCAACCCTGTCTCTTACAAACTCCTTCTTCCTCCTTCTCTCCGTATTCCCAATGCCTTCCATGTCTCTCTCCTTAAACCACTCATCCTTAACCGCTTCTCTCCCAAAGTTGTTTCTCCCACTCCTGTTTCCGGTTCGTCTGACGTCTTCTCGGTGAAGGAGATTCTAGCATCCAAGACAGTCAGAGGTAAAAGATTCTTCTTGGTTGACTGGGAGAATTGTGGCCCAGAGGAGAGATCTTGGGAACCTGAGGACAACATCCTAGACAAAAGTCTTATCCTCAGGTTCTCAGGTTCCAAGAAGAGGGGGAGACCCAAGGGGGGGGGGGGGGGGGAACTATTATGCCGAGCGCTCCGGGTCCCCGCTCCTCCCCGGAGCGCTCGCAGCGTCCTCTCATTCGCAGCGCCCCGGTCAGACCTGCTGACCGGCTGCGCTGCGATATTACTCCCAGCCGGGATGCGATTCGCGACGCTAGATGCGCCCGCTCGCGATGTGCATCCCGGCTCCCGTACCTGACCCGTTCCCCGTCTGTGTTGTGCCGGCGCGCGCGGCCCCGCTCCTTAGGGCGTGCGCGCGCCGGGTCTCTGCAATTTAAAGGGCCACTGCGCCACTGATTGGCGCAGCAGGCCTAATAAGTGTCATCACCTGTGCACTCCCTACTTATACCTCACTTCCCCTGCACTCCCTCGCTGGATCTTGTTGCCATTGTGCCAGTGAAAGCGTTTCCTTGTGTGTTCCTAGCCTGTGTTCCAGACCTCCTGCCGTTGCCCCTGACTACGATCCTTGCTGCCTGCCCTGACCTTCTGCTACGTCCGACCTTGCTCTTGTTTACTCCCTTGTACCGCGCTTATCTCAGCAGTCAGAGAGGTTGAGCCGTTGCCGGTGGATACGACCTGGTTGCTACCGCCGCTGCAAGACCATCCCGCTTTGCGGCGGGCTCTGGTGAATACCAGTAGCAACTTAGAACCGGTCCACCAACACGGTCCACGCCAATCCCTCTCTGGCACAGAGGATCCACCTCCAGCCAGCCGAATCGTGACAATATCATTGTGTATTCTCCTCACTATAGAGAAGACATCACTTGTAGTCACTCATATCATTGTGTATTCTCACTATAGAGAAGACATCACTTGTAGTCACTGATATCATTGTGTATTCTACTCACTATAGAGAAAACATCACCTGTAATCACTGATATCATTGTGTATTCTCATCACTATAGAGAAGATGTCGCCTGTAATCACTGATATCATTCTGTATTCTCCTTACCATGGAGAAGACATCACCTGTAGTCACTGATATCATTGAATATTCTCCTCACTATAGAGAAGACTTCACCTGTAGTTATTGATAACATTGTGTATTCTCCTCATTATAGAGAAGATGTCACCTGTAATCACTTATATCATTGTGTATTCTCCTCACTATAGAGAAGACGTCACCTGTAATCACTTATATCATTGTGTATTCTCCTCACTATAGAGAAGACTTCACCTGTAGTCACTGATAGCATTGTGTATTCTCCTCACTATAGAGAAGACGTCACCTGTAATCACTTATATCATTGTGTATTCTCCTCACTATAGATAAGACATCACCTATAATCACTTATATCATTGTGTATTCTCGCTATAGAGAAGACGTCACCTGTAGTCACTGATAGCATTGTGTATTCTCCTCACTATAGAGAAGACGTCACCTGTAGTCACTTATATCATTGTGTATTCTCCTCACTATAGAGAACACATCACCTGTAATCACTGATATCATTGTGTATTCTCCTCACTAAAGAGAAGACTTCACCTGTAGTCACTGATATCATTGTGTATTCTCCTCACTATAGAGAAGACATCACTTGTAGTCACTGATATCATTGTGTATTCTCACTATAGAGAAGACATCACTTGTAGTCACTAATATCATTGTGTATACTACTCACTATAGAGAAAACGTCACCTGTAATCACTGATATCATTGTGTATTCTCATCACTATAGAGAACACATCACCTGTAATCACTGATATCATTGTGTATTCTCCTCACTAAAGAGAAGACTTCACCTGTAGTCACTGATATCATTGTGTATTCTCCTCACTATAGATAAGACATCACCTATAATCACTTATATCATTGTGTATTCTCACTATAGAGAAGACGTCACCTGTAGTCACTGATAGCATTGTGTATTCTCCTCACTATAGAAAAGACGTCACCTGTAGTCACTAATATCATTGTGTATTCTCCTCACTATAGAGAACACATCACCTGTAATCACTGATATCATTGTGTATTCTCCTCACTAAAGAGAAGACTTCACCTGTAGTCACTGATATCATTGTGTAGTCTCCTCACTATAGAGAAGACATCACTTGTAGTCACCAATATCATTGTGTATACTACTCACTATAGAGAAAACGTCACCTGTAATCACTGATATCATTGTGTATTCTCATCACTATATTGAAGATATCACCTGTAATCACTGATATCATTCTGTATTCTCCTTACCATGGAGAAGACATCACCTGTAGTCACTGATATCATTGTGTATTCTCATCACTATATTGAAGATGTCACCTGTAATCACTGATATCATTCTGTATTCTCCTTACCATGGAGAAGACTTCACCTGTAGTCACTGATAGCATTGTATATTTTCCTCACTATAGAGAAGACGTCACCTGTAATCACTTATATCATTGTGTTTTCTCCTCAATAAAAAGAAGACTTCACCTGTAGTCACTGATATCATTGCGTATTCTCCTCACTATAGAGAAGACTTCACCTGTAGTCACTGATATCATTGCGTATTCTCCTCACTATAGAGAAGACTTCACCTGTAGTCACTAATATCATTGTGTATTCTCCTCACTATAGATAAGACATCACATGTAGTCACTGATATCATTGTGTATTCTCACTATAGAGAAGACGTCACCTGTAGTCACTGATATCATTGTTTATTCTCATCACTAAGAGAAGACTTCACCTGTAGTCACTGATATCATTGCGTATTCTCTTCACTATAGAGAAGACTTCACCTGTAGTCACCAAAATCATTGTGTATTCTCCTCACTATAGAGAAGACATCACTTGTAGTCACTGATATCATTGTGTATTCTCACTATAGAGAAGACGTCACCTGTAGTCACTGATATAATTGTGTATGCTCCTCACTATAGAGAAGACTTCACCTGTAATCACTGATATCATTGTGTATTCTCCTCACTATAGAGAAGACGTCACCTGTAGTCACTGATATCATTGTGTATTCTCCTCACTATGTCCCATCAGAGCTGTAGTCACTTGATTTCATTTTACCACCCATCCCCCCCCCTCGGCTATGCAGCGTCAGGGCCTTAAAGCAGCCGATTGGGCCGCCTTATTATTGCACCGTGCCTGATAGCAGTAGCTTTTATTGTTCTAAGACAGAGCTCCGAATTCTCCAAATTCAGTGCATAGATATAAAGTTAGATAATATAATGGTCGCTATTTGCAACCACCTCTAGTAGGAACTTAGGAGCTTATACTTTTATTAACTGAACTTAATCGGATGCTTTAATGGGTGATGATAAGGGTAGTAGTCCCTAAAGTGTAATGTTGTGTAGCTGAGCAATGTAACCCAAAGTTCCTCAGTGTACCACAATTATTATCATTATTTTTTTTATTGAAGCTGTTCCCTTACACAAAGTACAGGAATGAGACTTCATAAAGCCAAGCTTTAAACCCTTTGCACTTCAAAATTACAAAAAAGAGAGGAGAAATCCACTCAGGGAGAAAAATAAGAAAAAACAAGGTGACACCCCATGTTATATAAAGATGCCTGAGATACATATAAAAGATACTAAGGTAGGCGTTTATCAAGGCTCCCCCATTGCACAGGCTCATAAATCCAGCAAGCCCTTGCGCCTATACTAAAGTCTCCGCTAGCAGAGATTTCAACAGCAGTTTTAACAGCACGCCCCATTCACCTGCAACCACACCCTTCACCCCTCTTCTGCTACCCACTTTGAAAACTGCTAATATGAAGAAATGTATAACTTCTATTTATCCTTATCCCAATGGTGACAGCAGCAGTATACAGATAAAGCTGGGAAGGGAAGGGATCTGTGATCTGCCAAAAGATATCTGATAGGTGATGTTGTCATCAAGTAGTTTACAGGAAATCAGCTGATCCAGGACAGACCATTGAACACTGTGATTTCCTGTGGGTCAGGCTGGTGACCACATGACCCAATAACAGTAATGAAACACATAGAGGCAGGTGTGCTTAAATAAAACCGATAGCACTGCAGGACTAGTGATGGTGAGTGTGTATGATATGGGCAAAAAACAACAACCTGGAGTGCGTCTTTAAAAGAGTTTGCAAGCCCCTTTGGTAAAATTACCCACAGGTAGGCAAGGGCAGGACAATATATATATATATATATATGTGTGTGTGTGTGTGTGTGTGTGTGTGTGTGTGTGTGTGTGTAGAGAGAGAGTAAAGTCCAATAGTGGAGACTTGAGCGGAGATGATTTATTATGCTTGGACCTTCACGTTCTCGAATAATGTCCACCTTCTCCTCAGTGGGGTTGGGGGGGCATGGGTGACCTTTGTTTTTCTCCTTCACACGATTAAAGGGATACTCTGGGGTAACTAACTCCATAGCCCATCCTTTCCCTCTCACCAACCTATGTATTTGTCTAAATACTGTGTTTCCCCAATAATAAGGCACTGTCTTATATTTATTTTTCTTCAGAACGACACACCATGGCTTATTTTCATGGGATGTCTTATGCATGCATGACCACCTGCATGTCAGCTGCCATCTCGTGATCAGCTGGGACACGGGACCCGCCACCGCTGCAAGGATATCCCTACAGTAGGGTACCTGTCAAGAAGGGTTGGCCATCTTCATTAGTTTCAATAAGCCACGCCTACCACCATGGCTTGTTTTCGGGAGTATGGCTTATATTTAGGGAATAGATAGAACTGCTGGTATGGCTTATTTTATGGCTACTTGGGGAAACATGGTATCATTCATTAGCTATATAGAACAGTTTCCCTCTTTCAGCTGTCACTTACAGACAGGAAATGAGAGAAAAATGTAATTCTCAAATCCACCTTGTTTTGGTGTAAACCCCTCACTTAGACTAGCCCCCACCCTTCAGGACAACATCACCTGATTTCTGTCCGGTCTAGAGCTCTGGCTGTACAGCCACAACTCCCCTCCCCCTCTCCTCCCTGTGTGAGAGCTTGTGAGCTGTGAGAGAAAAGCAGTGAAGATTCTCAGTCACAACTGAGCACATAGCTTTTTTTTTCTGCAGAATATCTAATCACTGACTTCTGCTATTCAGAGTACAGCGTGATTTATTGCTGGGGGAAGGATAATCTGAAAGAAAAGTTATGTACAGTGTGTGTGAGCTGCAGTGTAAGCATGAACACAGATAGTGAAAACAGTTGTCTGGCAGCCATTACACCGAGCTGCACTGACTTCTGGGAGTTGGAAAAAGTATTTAGGGGACATCAGGGGCCAAAGGAGCTGCAAAAACCACATGAATTACTACAGGGGACACAGAACAGGTATTATGGTGGCTTTGGGGCATTTTTATTTTTATTAACTTTCCTGGAGTAGCCCTTTAATGGTGTGAATACTACTGCAGTGTCCCTTCTCTTCCCCCACATCTCCCCTCTTTCCTACCATGCTTACTGTATCTCTTCTCTCTAACACGGTGGCTGGATGCCCAACACCCCTTTAGCAGGCTAGTTTATTTCTTATTTCAGGCAAGTCCATTTTAGTGTAATAGGGTGCAAGGTAGGTTCTGATAGGACCAGTAGGGCCTGGTTGTCCGCTATTGAGAAGTTAACGTGTCTGCACAGGTGTGTATGCGTACACTATTGGGAGTGTCCGCTATTTGGAGAGTGAAAATACATTAAGTTTTACATTAAGTTTTAAGTGACTATGTCGGAGAATAAAAAATTGTCTGCTCGAGAGGTGTCCCCTATTAGGAGATGTCACTAAGGGAAATTTTACTGTACATACTCAACCCTCTGTTCGCTCCCGATCCAGTGCCACATCAAACTGGGCAAAAGAAGTGCTTCAATAATGCACACTCAGCATAGGATGGTGTAGTCAATATCGAGTTTAAAGGGGTACTCCGGTGGAAAACTTATATATTTTTTTAAAATCAACTGGTGCCAAAAAGTTAAACAGATTTGTAAATTACTTCTATTAAAAAATCTTAATCCTTCTAGCACTTATCAGCTGCTGTATGCTACAGAGGAAATTCTTTTCTTTTTGGATTTATTTTCTGTCTGATCACAGTGCTGTCTGGTGACGCCTATGTCCCTGTCAGGAACTGTCCAGATTAGGAGCAAATATCCCCCATAGCAAACCTCTCCTGCTCTGGATAGTTCCTAAAATGGACAGAGGTGTCAGCAGAGAGCACTGTGGTCAGACAGAAAAGAAATCCAAAAAGAAAAGAATTTCCTCCGTAGTATACAGATGATAAGTACTGGAAGGATTAAGATTTTTTTTAATAGAAGTCATTTACAAATCTGTTTAACTTTATTGCACCAGTTGATTTAAAAAAATAAAATAAATAAATAAAAATGTTTTCCACCGGAGTACCCCTTTAATGCAGTTGCAGTAAACAATGCGACAAACTGAAAAGCCACACATCATTAATTCCTGACTCCTGCATGATTTTAACTAAAATCACCACTTGCACTTCGTTTAAAAAAATAATAATTCTATTGGTATTGTCGCAAAACTCTGTTGCAAAAAAACAACTGCAACAAAAAAACTTTTAAAAAACTTTTATATATATATATATATATATATATATATATATATATACTGGCTCCAGAAAGTTAAACAGATTTGTTAATGACTTCTATTAAAAAATCTTAATCTTTTCAGTACTGATGAGCTGCTGAAGTTGAGTTGTTCTTTTCTGTCTAAGTGCTCTCTGATGACACCTGTCTCGGGAACCGCCCAGTTTAGAAGCAAATCCCCATAGCAAACCTCTTCTGCTAAGATTTTTTAATAGACGTAATTTACAAATCTATTTAACTTTCTGGAGCCAGTTGATATATAAAAAGAAGTTTTTTTCCTGGAATACCCCTTTAAGTGGTCACATGGACTAAAACTAGTGTCTGTCTGCCACAACCTATGCTGAGTATATGGGGATGTCATCAGGGCACTTCCACGTGGCAGTGAACAGTTTGAATATATTTGTAATATTTTTCTGGCCCTTTCCTGTCTATGCGTAGTTTTGTCTAAGGAGCCTGAAAACATTATGATTGCATTTATGGATGTTTTCCTTTTTTCTAGGACAGACCCAAAGAACATTTGTTACTGCTTTCATGAAAAATAGCAATGTAAACTCAAGCGCAACTCTCAAGCTGTATCTAGTGACCTGTGAAAAAGTGGCAACGGTTACAGTGATGGTGTCTCAGCCATTCCTCCATAAGACGGTTCTTGTTGACAAGGACAGTAGTAGTCTTGTGACCCTGGACCGCACATATATGATCGGAGAGGAGGATGTCACTTCAAAGGTAATAATGGTGACATCAGATGTGGCTATATCTGTATTTGCCTTTAACACACTCGCATTAACCTCTGATGCTATGACCTGCCTACCACAAGAAGACCTAGGAACAGAATACTATATAATTACTCCGGGGGGCACAACAGGTAAACGAGGTGGACAATTTGCAGTGGCCAATGGATTTGAACCTGAAGTCCAAGTGCACATAACAGTCTCAGGATCCATCACATATAAAGGGATATCCTACACAACTGGAGATTCATTCATACTGACATTGGGGAGCCAACAGGTAATTCAGTTTCAAAGCCCAGATGACCTTACTGGAACCAAAATCTCATCTTCAACCCCTGTGGCAGTGTTTTCTGGTCATTCCTGTTTTACAGGCATTGGATCTACTTGTGACACAATCATGGAACAGCTCCATCCTCTGCAGAACTGGGGAAAAATCTTTGCTGTGTTCCCGTTCTTTACCCATACTCAAGATGTCATCGATATAGTTGCAGGAAGTCCAGATACGCTTGTGACTGTTGATAGCCTGGGAGGTACCACTCAGCATAGTCTACTGGAAGGGGCCCATGTCCGTATCACTGTTGACAAAATCCTGACTATCAATGCCACCAAACCCATTATGGTCTCCTATTTATTCCAAGAATCTCGCTCTAGTGATATAAAATATGAGTATGATCCGTTTATTACCACTGTCCCACCATCATTACTGGGAAAGACATATTACAAGTTTGTGACACAGTCTGTCTACGACAACTTTATATTTATTGTTTCGGAGGCATCTTCAGACTCTGAGTTCTACCTGGACGGAAAACCATTAAGTTCTTACCCAATGACTATGAAAGAATTCAAGGGTTTAAGAGCTTGGCAAGTCTCAGTGGGTAAAACTGATGAGCAGCATGAGATATATCACAAGATGTCCACATTCACGCTTTATGTTTTTGGCACTGAAATGTCAGTCTCCTATGGGTATTCAATGGGTCAAGGTGTATCATATCCAGGTAAGAGGCAGTCTATACTGCAACAGAATAACATTTGTCAGCACATATTCCTATGAGCTGCAGGCACTGTGAGGTAGGTGACAGGATGACGATATTAAACATGCCATTGTTAGCGTTGATGGGTTTGCCACAACATTTAAAATAATAATTTCTCCTTCTGCGGCGGGGGCTGAGCTGCTTCAGTGGCGCAGCATCACTCAACTCCTGGGTGCCCATCCCTAACTTGATTGTTGTACAGGACTCAGCTTACAGCACACTCAAGGAAAAAATTATATTTTTTGTAGCAAAAAAAAAGTTGGTGCAAAACCATCAACACTAGTATTTTTGATATTGTTGCGCTGTATTGTTATATTTTAACAGCATAAAGCCTACAGAAATGGTTGTGTTTTAGTTACAAAACTATAAGCAGACAGTGAGATTCATGCAACAGAAGAGTAGGGGCCCCAAATCAAAGATAGTAATTATGGTGCTAGAGATTGCCACATGATTTTGCAATCTGCCTTCCATGAACCCTGGTATAAGAGAATATAAAGCCATCTTTACCAGTATTCTTAACTCCTTCCCGCAAATGGACGTATATTTACGTCCACTGCGGGCTTCCGCTGTATGAGGTTCGCTCAGCAAGTGAGCGCGCATCATACCTGGCTAATCGCCGGACATCGCCAATCGGGCTGATGTCCGGTATTAACCCTTTAGACGCCATGATCAAAGTTGATTGCGGCGTCTAAAATGGGAGAAAACTGTTACGGTTAGCTCAGTGGGCCACAGTGAAATTGTGGCATCCTGAACAGCTGAGAGGACAGCGGGAGGGTGCTTACCGTCCTTCCCGCTGTGCAATCGTCGCTCCATTGCTCCAAGCCTGAGATCCAGGCTTGAGCAATCGAGCACAGATAACACTGATCAATGCTATGCTGTGGAGACTAATAAAAAGTTAAAAAAAAAGTTAATAAATGTGATTTAACCCCTTCAGTAATAAAAGTTTGAATCACCCCCCCCCCCCTTTTCCCATTAAAAAAAAAAAGATATGTGAAAAAAAAAAGAATAAACATGTGGTATGGCCGCGTGCATAAATGTCTGAACTATAAAAATATTATGGTAATTGTTCTGTCCTCGCTACACGTTACCCTGTGGTGTGTAGTCTGACATGCAGATAAACCGCCCTATTCTTCAATAGCCAAGACTGTATGGTGAAGTCTGTAGATTTATTGAGTCATAGGTAATAAGCACGCGGTGAAACTAGAAAACAATAGAGCAGAAAACATGAATAAACACATGTTCATATACAACTAACATATCAGCATATCAGCATTACAACATATCAGCATTACAACATATCTGAAACATAGCATGTAATAACATGGATGACATGTAGAGAGCTGGTCTGCTAATTACAACTTAAGACAGTGCAGCTGCTGCTCTGGAACATAAGAGTCTGTGTAGCTGGAAGAAGCTGTGGCTGAGAAATACTGTAGGGCAAGTCCATAAGCTTACCAGCGATGCTGCCACATGGGGCAATGGAGGATGCAGTCTCTCTCTTCTTAGCACAGTCTGTAATGGAGTTCTTCCTCCCAAGATGCTTCACTTCACTGAGGAGGGATGGAAGGAGCAGAGGGACAAATCACTGAAAGGCAAAGTCAGCCACTAGATGGAATGCCTGTGTAATCAGGCTCACTTTACAGTACATAAAGATGCTGGAGGCATGACACTCCCCGCTTGGTATCCATGGATGCCACCAATTTAGTCTTCAGAAGATAGAAGCAAAATGAGTTCAGATATTGGTCTGAGAAACAACTTGGATTCACTTCCTTTTGCTATCTTCACTTCTACTTTGCGAACATGTCCATCTTCACTAGGGAATGTTTTGGTGACTAAGCCAAGAGGCCAATGGTTTCTTTGAACTTGACAGTCTTTTACAAGAACAATGTCACCATCTTTTAGGTTAGGTTTGGTGATTTGCCATTTGTTCCGTGGTTGCAATGTAGATAAATATTGTTTACGCCATCTGTCCCAGAAGGTATTTGCAAGGCTTTGCACTTGTCTCCATTGACGTTTATACAAATCTTTGGAATCGAATTCTCCTGGAGGAGCATTGAATGTCCCCGTTTTTTGAGTAAGCAAAGTGGCAGGAGTTAATAAGAGAGGTTCCTCTGGATCACTAGGGACTGGGGTGAGAGGTCTTGCATTTACTATAGCTACAATTTCTGCCATAAAGGTAATTAGACTTTCATGGGTGAGTCTTGTTGTGCCCATCTGTAGAAAAATAGAGTCAAGAATTCTTCGAACTATGCCGATCATTCTTTCCCAGGATCCTCCCATATGAGAAGAGTGCGGTGGGTTGAATGTCCATATGCAACTTTGGTTACTCAAGAATTTTTCAACACTTTTGTAGTCCACATTTGAAAGAATTTTTAATTCTTTGGCTGCTCCAACAAAGTTAGTACCTCTGTCTGAACAAATGTGTTTGACAGGGCCTCGGATAGCAATAAAACGCCTGAGAGCATTAATGAAGCTTGAGGTGTCTAGGGACTCAATAACTTCTATATGAATAGCTCTGATAGACATACAGGTAAATAGAACTGCCCATCGCTTACTGTTAGCCTGACCGCCTCTAGTACGTACAGTGGTGATTGACCAAGGTCCAAAAACATCAAGGCCAACATTGGTGAAAGGAGGTTCTGTGTCAAGCCTGTCTGCTGGTAGATTAGCCATCTTTTGTGTTTGATTTAGACCCCGAAGTTTGCGACAGGTGACACATTTAAAGATGATACTGCTGATGAGCCTTTTTGCACCGATAATCCATAGGCCAGCAACTCTTAAAGCACCTTCTGTAAATAGTCTTCCTTGATGTCTGACCTCATTGTGGTAATGGTTCACGAGTAAAGCAGCAATATGGCAATAACCAGGGATTATAAGAGGGCTTTTCTCTTTGTACTCCAGCTTTGCTTCCTTAAGTCGGCCTCCTACTCTCAGTAGGCCATTGCTATCAATGAATGGGTCAAGCTTACTCAATACACTGTCCTTAGGTAATGGTCTCTTGTTGGTGAGGCTCTCGATCTCTCTAGAGTAGGCTTCTTGTTGAACAGTATAGATAATGTGATTTCTTGAATGTTCCAGGTCTGATACTGCATAGACCTTTGTACAGTGATGCCAGCCTTTACATTCATTTAGACTAGAAGTTCTCATACTACTGAATGAGCAAGTTATGTGAGTTAAACAGGTAATAGCTCGAACAAGTGACTTCCAGGTTGAAAATCGTTTGAATCTCTGAGATCCGAGTTGGTTATCTGAGGTTGTTGTGTGGAGTGTAGACACCTTAGGGCGGATTTCAACATCCAACTCTGCACCCACTAATTCAAAGTCTTTCACGGTAGCTTGCTCTGGGTTGTACAAGAATTTTGGTCCTGAAAACCACGTAGTGTTATTCAAATGATTAGCAGCAACGGCTCTAGTAGCATGATCAGCAGGGTTCTGGTCTGTAGGTACATAGTGCCACTGCTTTGGATGGACAGATCTCCTAATCCGTAATACTCTGTTGTTAACATATACATAGAATCTTCTGGTTTCATTGTAGATATAACCTAAGACCACCTTACTGTCTGTGTAGAATGCAACATCTTTTAGGTCAATGTCCAATTCAGATGTAATTAATTCAGCTACCTCAACAGCTAGTACAGCAGCACATAGTTCTAGTCTGGGTACAGTGTGCTCAGGGTATGGTGCAAGTTTGGTTTTACCCATGACAAATCCAACATGGCATTGTCCTTTAGAGTCCATGGTTTTAATATAGGCCACAGCAGCAATTGCCTTGACAGAAGCATCTGAAAATATGTAGAGTTTTTGGCTTTGTATTTCTGTAGAAGGCACTGGTGCATAGGGTCTAGCTACATTGAGTTTAGATAAAGCTGTAAGAGAGTTTTTCCACTCTTCCCACTGAATCCTTTGATCGGCTGGTAAAGGTGTGTCCCAGTCAGATGTTTCACGGGTTAAGTTTCTGAGTAGGGCTTTACCTTGAATTGTAACAGGAGCTGCAAACCCCAAGGGATCATAAAAACTATTTATGGTGGACAGAACACCCCTACGTGTGAAGGGCTTTTCCTCCTTGCTGGCTTGGAAGATGAATGTGTCCGATTTTAGATTCCAGAGAAGTCCAAGGCTGCGTTGTACTGGCATAGGGTCAGTCCCTAAGTCCAGGTCTTTCAAATCACTACAGCGATCCTGAGATGGAAAGGCTTCTATTAGTTCTTGACTATTGGAGGCTATTTTGTGAAGCCTGAGGTTTGAGTAGGCAAGCATTTCTTGAGCTCTCCTGAGGAGATTAATAGCAGTCTCATTTGAAGGCATAGCTTTTAGGCAGTCATCAACATAGAAGTCCTTTTCTACGAATTTTCGGACATCTGATCCATATTCCGCCTCACCTTCTTGAGCAGACCTTTTGAGTCCATAAATTGCAACTGATGGCGAAGGACTGTTGCCAAAGATGTGCACTCTCATACGGTACTCTATAACTTCTTTAGAAAGATCATTGTCTCTGTACCAGAGAAATCTTAAGAAATTCCTGTCTTCCTTTTTCACAAGGAAACAATGAAACATTTGTTGAATGTCAGCGGTGAAGGCAATAGAATCATTGCGGAAGCGCATGAGTACTCCCATAAGTTTGTTGTTCAGGTCTGGACCTGTCAAGAGAACATCATTTAAAGAGACACCCTCAAACTTGGCACTAGAGTCAAACACCACCCTGATTTGGCCTGGTTTCTTTGGGTGGTATACTCCAAACATTGGTAGGTACCAGCATTCCTCAAAGTCTTTGAGTTTGGGAGCTATCTCTGCATGGCCATTTTCAAGTATCTTTTTCATGAAGGTGAAGAAGTGGTTTCTCATTTCTTGTTTCCTCTGCAGGTTGTGCTTGAGAGAAGAGAAACGTTTTAGAGCTTGCTCTCTGTTATTAGGCAGGCGTTGTCTGGGACTCCTGAATGGAAGAGGTGCGACCCAGCTGTTAGTTTCATCTTTAACAAATCCATTGTGCATTATGTCTAAAAACAACTTGTCCTCTATTGACATTGCCACTTGATTATCCTTCGTTGTTCTCTGAAAGACTGTACAACCTAACTGATCTTCATAAATGTTAGATGCTGCATGGCTGTCACACTGAAGATCTGTATAGGTGCAGAGCAGTTGGTTGCAGTATGGCAATTCTTTGACATGAAAGTTGTTGTTGCATGGTTGGAAAAGAGAAGGTCGACCATTGTCTAGCATATTGGTGAGCATGCTGGTCACAGAGGTGGGAGTGTGCATGCGTCCCAAGCATACATCTCCTATTATGACCCATCCTAGGTCTAGCTTTTGGGCATAGGGAGCATTATTGGGACCATTAATATGATGTCTCACCTTGTGTACTTGTAAAATATCTCTCCCAAGAAGTAGGATTATCTGTGCCTGATGATCAAGTTCTGGTATAAGATGTGCCATGCTCTTTAGGTGTGAATGATAGCTTGCTACCTCTCTTGTAGGAATTTCAGATCTGTTGTCAGGAATTTGGTTGCACTCAATTATGGTAGGCAAGGGAAGGCAAGTCTGTCCATCTAAGGATTCAATTTGGTAGCCGGTGGCCTTCCTCCCCATTGTGGATGTGGTACCTGCACAGGTTTTTAAGGAGTATGGAGTGCTTGGTCCTTGAGTTTTGAAGATGTCAAAGAATGTTGATCTGGCTAAGGATCTATTACTCTGATCATCCAGTATAGCATACAGTTTTACAGCTTTGTCTTTTTGGCCTTTTGGGTAGACTCTGACTAGACAGATTTTAGAGCAGGATCTGCTGCCTAATGTCCCTTTGCACACTTCTGTGCATTGTGAAGTGACCTCTGGTGAAGCTATAGCAGTGTTTCCTTTCTCCCCGCCATGCTCAGTGTCACTTGAAGCGCTCTGTGAAGCCCATGGTGCTGGACCAGGGTGTAAAGCTGTGTTGTGATCTGTGGTGTCACATTCTGTGCATTTTACACTGACCTTGCAATCCTTGGCAAAATGAGATGTTGATCCACAGCACTTGTAACAGATGCCATTCTCTTTCAGGAATCTTTTGCGGTCTTCAACTGGTTTCTCTTGTCTTGGCCGTTGGGGATGCGATTCGCACAGCGGGACGCGCCCGCTCGCGAATCGCATCCCAGGTCACTTACCCGTCCCGGTCCCCTGCTGTCATGTGCTGGCGCGCGCGGCTCCGCTCTCTAGGGCGCGCGCGCGCCAGCTCTCTGAGACTTAAAGGGCCAGTGCACCAATGATTGGTGCCTGGCCCAATTAGCTTAATTGGCTTCCACCTGCTCCCTGGCTATATCTGATCTCCTCCCATGCACTCCCTTGCCGGATCTTGTTGCCTTGTGCCAGTGAAAGCGTTTAGTGTGTCCAAAGCCTGTGTACCTGAACTTCTGCTACCCATCCTGACTACGAACCTTGCCGCCTGCCCCCGACCTTCTGCTACGTCTGACCTTGCCTCTGCCTAGTCCTTCTGTCCCACGCCTTCTCAGCAGTCAGCGAGGTAGAGCCGTTGCTAGTGGATACGACCTGGTTGCTACTGCCGCAGCAAGACCATCCCGCTTTGCGGCGGGCTCTGGTGAAAACCAGTAGCCTCTTAGAACCGGTCCACTAGCACGGTCCACGCCAATCCCTCGCTGACACAGAGGATCCACTACCTGGAAGCCGAATCGTGACAGTAGATCCGGCCATGGATCCCGCTGAGGTGCCGCTGCCAAGTCTCGCTGATCTTCCCACGGTGGTCGCTCAGCAATCGCAGCAGATTGCCCAACAAGGACAGCAGCTGTCGCAGTTGACCGCCATGTTACAGCAACTTCTGCCTCTGCTACAGCAGCAACCATCTCCTCCGCCAGCTCCTGCACCTCCTCCGCAGCGAGTGGCCGCTCCTAACCTCCGCTTGTCCCTGCCGGACAAATTTGATGGGAACTCTAAACTCTGCCGTGGATTTTTGTCTCAGTGTTCCCTGCATATGGAGATGTTGTCGGACTTGTTTCCTTCAGAACGGTCTAAGGTGGCGTTCGTAGTAAGCCTTCTTTCAGGAAAGGCCTTGTCTTGGGCCACACCGCTCTGGGACCGCAATGATCCTGCCACAGCCACAGTCCAGGCCTTCTTCACTGAACTCCGGAGTGTCTTCGAGGAGCCAGCCCGAGCTTCTTCTGCCGAGACTGCCCTGTTGAACCTGGTCCAGGGTAATTCTTCAGTGGGCGAGTACGCCATCCAATTTCGTACTCTTGCTTCCGAGTTATCATGGAATAACGAGGCTCTCTGCGCGACCTTTAAGAAAGGCCTATCCAGTCGCATCAAGGATGTGCTGGCCGCACGAGAGATTCCTGCCAATCTGCAAGAACTCATCCATCTAGCTACCCGCATTGACATGCGTTTTTCTGAGCGACACCAAGAGCTCCGCCAGGAAAAAGACTTAGATCTCTGGGCACCTCTCCCACAGTATCCGTTGCAATCTACGCCTGGGCCTCCCGCCGAGGAGGCCATGCAAGTGGATAAGTCTCGCCTGACCCAGGAGGAGAGGAATCGCCGTAGGGAAGAAAATCTCTGTCTTTACTGTGCCAGTACCGAGCATTTCTTGGTGGATTGCCCTATCCGTCCTCCACGCCTGGGAAACGAACGCACGCACCCAGCTCACGTGGGTGTGGCGTCTCTTGGTTCCAAGTCTGCTCCTCCACGTCTCACGGTGCCTGTGCGGATTTCTTCTTCAGCCAACTCCTCCCTCTCAGCCGTGGCCTGCTTGGACTCCGGTGCCTCTGGAAATTTTATTTTGGAGTCATTTGTTAATAAATTCAGCATCCCGGTGACCCGTCTCGTCAAGCCGCTCTACATCTCCGCGGTCAACGGAGCCAGATTGGACTGCACCGTGCGTTACCGCACAGAGCCCCTCCTCATGTCTATTGGACCCCACCTTGAGAGGATTGAGTTCTTCATTCTCCCCAACTGTACCTCTGAGGTCCTCCTCGGTCTGCCTTGGCTCCGGCTTCATTCCCCCACCATTGATTGGACCACCGGGGAGATCAGGAACTGGGACTCTGCCTGCCACAGGAAGTGCCTCTCCCCCCCTCCCAGTCCCGTCAGGCAAGCCTCTGTGCCTCCCCATGGCCCCCGTCCTGGTGTCACACTGCCCCGTGCCAGGCCTCGCCCTCTGCCCTCCCTCCCCATTCCCACTCCTGCGGTACTGCCTGCCGTTGAGGAAACCCTCCATTCTTTCCCGGTGTCCTCATCCCAGGGGAGGCAGTTACCGGACAAAGAGAAGGGGAGACCTAAGGGGGGGGGTACTGTTACGCCTAGCGCTCCGGGTCCCCGCTCCTCCCCGGAGCGCTCACGGCGTCTTTCTCCCTGCAGCGCCCCGGTCAGTCCCGCTGACCGGGAGCGCTGCACTGTCTTGGCCGTTGGGGATGCGATTCGCACAGCGGGACGCGCCCGCTCGCGAATCGCATCCCAGGTCACTTACCCGTCCCGGTCCCCTGCTGTCATGTGCTGGCGCGCGCGGCTCCGCTCTCTAGGGCGCGCGCGCGCCAGCTCTCTGAGACTTAAAGGGCCAGTGCACCAATGATTGGTGCCTGGCCCAATTAGCTTAATTGGCTTCCACCTGCTCCCTGGCTATATCTGATCTCCTCCCATGCACTCCCTTGCCGGATCTTGTTGCCTTGTGCCAGTGAAAGCGTTTAGTGTGTCCAAAGCCTGTGTACCTGAACTTCTGCTACCCATCCTGACTACGAACCTTGCCGCCTGCCCCCGACCTTCTGCTACGTCTGACCTTGCCTCTGCCTAGTCCTTCTGTCCCACGCCTACTCAGCAGTCAGCGAGGTAGAGCCGTTGCTAGTGGATACGACCTGGTTGCTACTGCCGCAGCAAGACCATCCCGCTTTGCGGCGGGCTCTGGTGAAAACCAGTAGCCTCTTAGAACCGGTCCACTAGCACGGTCCACGCCAATCCCTCGCTGACACAGAGGATCCACTACCTGGAAGCCGAATCATGACAGTAGATCCGGCCATGGATCCCGCTGAGGTGCCGCTGCCAAGTCTCGCTGATCTTCCCACGGTGGTCGCTCAGCAATCGCAGCAGATTGCCCAACAAGGACAGCAGCTGTCGCAGTTGACCGCCATGTTACAGCAACTTCTGCCTCTGCTACAGCAGCAACCATCTCCTCCGCCAGCTCCTGCACCTCCTCCGCAGCGAGTGGCCGCTCCTAACCTCCGCTTGTCCCTGCCGGACAAATTTGATGGGGACTCTAAACTCTGCCGTGGATTTTTGTCTCAGTGTTCCCTGCATATGGAGATGTTGTCGGACTTGTTTCCTTCAGAACGGTCTAAGGTGGCGTTCGTAGTAAGCCTTCTTTCAGGAAAGGCCTTGTCTTGGGCCACACCGCTCTGGGACCGCAATGATCCTGCCACAGCCACAGTCCAGGCCTTCTTCACTGAACTCCGGAGTGTCTTCGAGGAGCCAGCCCGAGCTTCTTCTGCCGAGACTGCCCTGTTGAACCTGGTCCAGGGTAATTCTTCAGTGGGCGAGTACGCCATCCAATTTCGTACTCTTGCTTCCGAGTTATCATGGAATAACGAGGCTCTCTGCGCGACCTTTAAGAAAGGCCTATCCAGTCGCATCAAGGATGTGCTGGCCGCACGAGAGATTCCTGCCAATCTGCAAGAACTCATCCATCTAGCTACCCGCATTGACATGCGTTTTTCTGAGCGACACCAAGAGCTCCGCCAGGAAAAAGACTTAGATCTCTGGGCACCTCTCCCACAGTATCCGTTGCAATCTACGCCTGGGCCTCCCGCCGAGGAGGCCATGCAAGTGGATAAGTCTCGCCTGACCCAGGAGGAGAGGAATCGCCGTAGGGAAGAAAATCTCTGTCTTTACTGTGCCAGTACCGAGCATTTCTTGGTGGATTGCCCTATCCGTCCTCCACGCCTGGGAAACGAACGCACGCACCCAGCTCACGTGGGTGTGGCGTCTCTTGGTTCCAAGTCTGCTCCTCCACGTCTCACGGTGCCTGTGCGGATTTCTTCTTCAGCCAACTCCTCCCTCTCAGCCGTGGCCTGCTTGGACTCCGGTGCCTCTGGAAATTTTATTTTGGAGTCGTTTGTTAATAAATTCAGCATCCCGGTGACCCGTCTCGTCAAGCCGCTCTACATCTCCGCGGTCAACGGAGCCAGATTGGACTGCACCGTGCGTTACCGCACAGAGCCCCTCCTCATGTCTATTGGACCCCACCTTGAGAGGATTGAGTTCTTCATTCTCCCCAACTGTACCTCTGAGGTCCTCCTCGGTCTGCCTTGGCTCCGGCTTCATTCCCCCACCATTGATTGGACCACCGGGGAGATCAGGAACTGGGACTCTGCCTGCCACAGGAAGTGCCTCTCCCCCCCTCCCAGTCCCGTCAGGCAAGCCTCTGTGCCTCCCCATGGCCCCCGTCCTGGTGTCACACTGCCCCGTGCCAGGCCTCGCCCTCTGCCCTCCCTCCCCATTCCCACTCCTGCGGTACTGCCTGCCGTTGAGGAAACCCTCCATTCTTTCCCGGTGTCCTCATCCCAGGGGAGGCAGTTACCGGACAAAGAGAAGGGGAGACCTAAGGGGGGGGGTACTGTTACGCCTAGCGCTCCGGGTCCCCGCTCCTCCCCGGAGCGCTCACGGCGTCTTTCTCCCTGCAGCGCCCCGGTCAGTCCCGCTGACCGGGAGCGCTGCACTGTCTTGGCCGTTGGGGATGCGATTCGCACAGCGGGACGCGCCCGTTCGCGAATCGCATCCCAGGTCACTTACCCGTCCCGGTCCCCTGCTGTCATGTGCTGGCGCGCGCGGCTCCGCTCTCTAGGGCGCGCGCGCGCCAGCTCTCTGAGACTTAAAGGGCCAGTGCACCAATGATTGGTGCCTGGCCCAATTAGCTTAATTGGCTTCCACCTGCTCCCTGGCTATATCTGATCTCCTCCCATGCACTCCCTTGCCGGATCTTGTTGCCTTGTGCCAGTGAAAGCGTTTAGTGTGTCCAAAGCCTGTGTACCTGAACTTCTGCTACCCATCCTGACTACGAACCTTGCCGCCTGCCCCCGACCTTCTGCTACGTCTGACCTTGCCTCTGCCTAGTCCTTCTGTCCCACGCCTACTCAGCAGTCAGCGAGGTAGAGCCGTTGCTAGTGGATACGACCTGGTTGCTACTGCCGCAGCAAGACCATCCCGCTTTGCGGCGGGCTCTGGTGAAAACCAGTAGCCTCTTAGAACCGGTCCACTAGCACGGTCCACGCCAATCCCTCGCTGACACAGAGGATCCACTACCTGGAAGCCGAATCGTGACAGAGGCTTTTGATGTATGGGACACTGCTTGCTTGGATCCCGTGCCTTTACCTCTGCTTGGCTTGCCGGCCTGTGAATAAAATCTGGAGGAGAAACATTAGTCTTGTGTACTGCCACTGAGGTTTTGCGTGAATTGAGAACTGGAGTGGCACATGACAATGTAAGATCAAAACTAGGGTCATTTCTTATCTTTGCTTGATTATGCACAAAATCAACAAAAACAGAGAATGGAGGAAATGGGACATTATGTTTATATTTATATGTGGAACCATGGGTAATCCACTTCTCTTGTAGGTTGAAGGGTAGTTTTTGAACTAAAGGGTTGACACCTCTTGCTGTGTCAAGGTATGCAAGTCCTTGTAAGTCCCCTTCAGATTTGGCAACTTGAAGTTCCATTAGTAAGTCACTAAGTTCTCTGAGTTTCTGATAGCCTTTGTTGGTTATCCTGGGAAAGTCCTCAATTCTTTTGTAGAGGGCACTTTCTATAACCTCTGCTGAGCCATAGCACTCATCAAGTCTGCTCCAAATCATTTTAAGACCAGTCTCGGGGTAGTTTATATTGATAGCCCTGATCCTAGCTGCATGTTTGCTTGACTCTTCCCCCAGGTATTTGACCAAGAGGTCCACCTCTTCACTACATGACAGGTCTAAGTCTCTTGTGACATTCTGAAAGGAAGATCTCCAGGCTCTATAGTCTTCAGGACGATCATTGAACTTCACAATTCCTTTTGCGACTAGTTCGCGCCGTGTAAAAAACTTTGCAAAGTCCATTGTGGTCTGGTAGACAGCAGGGTATACTGGTGGTGTACTACCCTGGTAAGAATATGGGGTATGCTCATACCTGTTAGTAGTCTCTTGGTTGTGCTGGCCAGTATCATGCTGCCTTGGCGTCAGGGGAGATGCAACAGTGAGGTGATCTGGCTTGACTGCTTGACCTGTAATGAGGTTATTACCAGCCGAGTTGCTCTCTTGCTTGTAGTTGACCCAGGATGGCACTTCATGCTGTACTGGGCCTATTTCACTTATGGTACAACGTTCAGGCTTTTGTACTGGATCAGTATTGCTGTCTGAACCTGGGAGCTCATTTACATACTCTGACGTGCGTTGTAATGGATCTTGCGATTTAAGCTTCATACCTGGTATGCTGTCGCGCTGTAGTGTTTCAGGATACTCTATAGCCTCTAAGAACTCTGCTTCAGCAATTGTGGCTGCAGCCTCCTTTTCTGCAGCGAGTTTCTCTAATGTTGCTTCTAGCCTTGCCTTCTCTATTTTTATTTGCATTTCTTGCTCAGCGAATGCTGCTCGCGTTTTAGCTGCTTCAGCTTTTGCGCGGGCAATGGCCACTGCACTGCTAATAGATGAAGCTTTTGTGGAGACAGAAGCAACAGATCTGGATTTGTGTGAAGATTTCTGAGACATTGTGCCTTTAAGAAGATGCTTGTATGTGCAGAGAGTGCTGTATATCTGTGAGCAGGTAGCTGCACTATAGCAGGTCTCTGTGTCTTGTATCCCACTGGCTGGGTAGCCGCTGTTTCACTGTTCTGTCCTCGCTACACGTTACCCTGTGGTGTGTAGTCTGACATGCAGATAAACCGCCCTATTCTTCAATAGCCAAGACTGTATGGTGAAGTCTGTAGATTTATTGAGTCATAGGTAATAAGCACGCGGTGAAACTAGAAAACAATAGAGCAGAAAACATGAATAAACACATGTTCATATACAACTAACATATCAGCATATCAGCATTACAACATATCAGCATTACAACATATCTGAAACATAGCATGTAATAACATGGATGACATGTAGAGAGCTGGTCTGCTAATTACAACTTAAGACAGTGCAGCTGCTGCTCTGGAACATAAGAGTCTGTGTAGCTGGAAGAAGCTGTGGCTGAGAAATACTGTAGGGCAAGTCCATAAGCTTACCAGCGATGCTGCCACATGGGGCAATGGAGGATGCAGTCTCTCTCTTCTTAGCACGGTCTGTAATGGAGTTCTTCCTCCCAAGATGCTTCACTTCACTGAGGAGGGATGGAAGGAGCAGAGGGACAAATCACTGAAAGGCAAAGTCAGCCACTAGATGGAGTGCCTGTGTAATCAGGCTCACTTTACAGTACATAAAGATGCTGGAGGCATGACAGTAATTAAACTGCATGGTACACGTAAAAAAATTCCATAGTCCAAAATTATGTATTTTTTGTCACTTTGTATAACCTAACATTTTTTTTTATAAAAAGCAATAAAGTCTCATCAAAACAAAAATGGTAAAAAAAATTATAAAAATTTCAGATCACGATGCTAAAAATTAACCCTCATACTGCCCCGTATACGGAAAAATAAAAAAGAAGATGGCAATTTCAAACTACTAATTTTGGTGCATGTAGTTATAATTTTTTTAAAGTAGTCAAATAAAAGAAAACCTACATAAATTAGGTTTCCTTGTAACCGTATGGACCTACAGAATAAAGATATGGTTTCATTTGTACTGAAAAGTGCTCTGCCTAGAATCGGAAGCCCCTAAAATTTACAAAATTGCATTTTTTTTCCAATTTTGCCTCACAAATATCTTTTTTTTTTCTCTCGCCGTAGATTTTGTGGTGAAATGATTAATGGTATTACAATGTAAAATTGGTGGCACAAAAAACAAGCCCTCATGGGTCTGTAGGTGGAAAATTGAAAGTGTTATCATTTTTAGAAGGTGAGGAGGAAAAAACTAAAGTGCAAAAAGCGTTAATTTTTAACGTAAATTTGTTTTCCCTTAGTCCTAACAGCAGCACAAGTGGGGTGTTCTGCCCCTGTGAAGCTGGCAGGACGGTGGAATTTTTAATTCCGCCCAAGCAATTTAAATTAATTAGCCCCCCCCATAAAAGGCCTCCTCCCCTAGGCCATCTCGCTTAATAACAAGTAACAAAAAAGTTTAGGGCGGGAAATTTGTGTGCTGCTGTTAGGACTAAGGGAAAACAAATTTACGTTAAAAATTAACGCTTCCCTTACGTCCTAACCAGCAGCACAAGTGGGGACTTAGCGAGTAACAACACAAATAGGGAGGGACTACGGCAGAGTGGCACTTAGGATTGACTGCCCAAAGGCCAACTCTTCCGATCGTTTGGCATTAACCCTGTAATGACTCAAAAAAGTATTGTGGGTGCTCCAAGAAGCAGCAGCACAAATCTGTTCCAGAGGAACAGACCTTTTCTCAGCAAAGGAAGTAGAGACTGCCCTAGTGGAATGGGCAGTGACAAAGGCAGGAGGAGTTAGCTCCTGGACTATGAAGGTCTCTCGGATTGCCTCCTTAATCCACCTACTTAGGGTAGGTTTAGAGGCTTTCAAGCCCTTGTTATTTCCAGAAAAAGAAACAAGGAGGTGTTCCGACTTCCTGAATTCTCCAGTTCTTGAGATATAGACTCTGAGAGCTCTAGAGATGTCCAGAGTGTGGTCAACCGCTTCTTCAGGAGAGGATGGATTAGGCAGTAGAACTGGAAGAGAAATAACCTGGTTGGTATTGGAGAAAGTCGGAACTTTAGGAAGGAAGGTAGGTAAAAACCTCAACAGGACTCTGTCCTGTAGAAAAACAGTATAAGGCTCGAAAGCCGAAAGGGCCTGAAGCTCACCCACTCTCTTGGCTGAGGTTATGGCCAATAAAAAAGTGACTTTAAGGGATAAATACCTAAAGTCTACTTCTTCCAGAGGTTCAAAGGGGGGAGAGCATAACCCCCTGAGAACAGAGGTTAAATCCCAACTGGGAATAGGTCTGAGAACTGTAGGTTTAAGTCTTTCAGCCCCTTTGAGGAATCTTCTAACCAGGGATTCTTGTGATAGAGACCTGCCTAGGAAGGCAGAGAGTGCTGCGACCTGAACCTTTAAGGTGGATGGGCTAAGACCCTTGTCAAGGCCATCCTGGAGAAAACGCAGTATTGCAGAAAGAGGAGGATCTGAGGTAACTACCTCTTTCGTTGCACACCATTGAAGGAAAATCTTCTTTATCCTGGAGTAAACCTTGTTTGTAGACTCTGCTCTAGAGTGTGCAATAGTTCTCAAGACCTCCGCAGGAAGCCCACTCCTTAGTAGGGTCCTGTCAATCTCCAGGCTGTCAGATTGAGTCTCCTCAGATCTAGGCAGGAGCCTGTGTTGTGAGACACAAGGTTCTGCACGTGGGGAAGCCTCCAATAACACCCCTGACTCATCCTCATGAGTTGGGTGAACCAAGACCTCTTCGGCCAGAATGGGATGATGGCAATCACTGAGGTCTGGTCTTGCCTGACTTTCATCAATACCCTGGGTATCATGGAAAGTGGAGGGAATATGTAGGCCAGCCTGAACCTCCATGCGATGGACAGAGCGTCTATCGCCACCGGATTGTCCTCCTTGTAAAGGGAACAAAACTTGCTCACTTTGGCATTCAGCCGGGTTGCCATGAGGTCTATTTCTGGTGTACCCCACTTCAGGGTTATCCTCCTGAAGATCTTCTCGTTGAGAGACCATTCTCCCTGGACTGCAAGCCCGCGACTTAGACGATCTGCCACTACGTTGAGATCCCCCTTGATGTGGACTGCAACAAGGTGGGATAGGTTGAGCTCTGCCCATGATAGAATAAGTCCGGTCTCCCTGAGGAGCACTTGGGACTTTGTGCCACCCTGTCTGTTGATATAAGCCACTACAGTGGTGTTGTCTGACCGGACTCTTATTGCTTTCCCTAAGATATGGGGAGCAAAGTGGAGGAGCGCAAGACGAACTGCTCTCAGTTCTCTCATGTTGGATGAGAGTAACCTTTCCTGAGGGGTCCAGGTACCCTGAACCGGATGGTCGTCCAGATGGGCTCCCCACCCTAGAAGGGAGGCGTCCGTGGTCAGAGTGATCCACAGAGGTTGAATCAAGGACTTCCCATCTGTCAGGTTCGTCCACCACCTGAGAGAGGCACGGACTTCGGACGACAGGGTGCATTTTTTGTCCAACCCACTGGGGTTGCGATTCCAGGCAGTCAAGACCTGATCCTGGAGAGGTCGGAGGTGCCACAGGGCCCAGGGGACTGCTTCTGCAGACGCTGACATGTGGCCCAACATCTTCATTAGAGTTCTGATGGGCACTCTGCGTGGTACCGACAAAAACTCTGCGGCTCTTATGACGCGCTCTCTCCTTTCTGGGGTGAGAGACAGCGTCATCCAAGAGGAGTCTAGGACAAACCCCAGAAACCTTCTTGAGGTAGATGGGATGATCTCGGATTTTTCCCAATTTATGAGCCACCCTAGGTGTTGAAGAAAATCCAGGGTCAGTTGAAGATGAGCTTGAAGAATGTCTAGAGTCGCGGCTTTTAAAAGCCAGTCGTCTAGATAAGGAACAATCTCTAGGCCTTTTAGTCTTAGAGCAGAGACAACTGGAGCCACCACCTTTGTGAAGGTGTGGGGAGCGGAGGTAATGCCGAACGGTAGAACAGCAAATTGGAAATGCCTTACCATACCCTTTATGGTGACGGCGATTCTTAAGAACTTCCTGTGGGCAGGAAAAATAGGGACATGAAGGTATGCATCCTTCAAGTCTATAGTGACCATGAGATCTTGTGGGTTCAGGATACTGACCACCGAGCGAATGGTTTCCATTCTGAACCGCCTTTTCCTTATAAATCGGTTTAGGTAGCGCAGGTCTATTATCATGCGCCAGTCGCCATTTGGTTTGGGAACCAAAAATATCGGGGAGTAGACGCCAGATCCTCTTTGATCTGGGGGAACTTCTTCCAAAGCTTGCTTTTCCAAGTATTGGAGAACTGAGGTTTCTATGACAGCCTGTTTTGGCTGAGGAAGTAACTTTGTTAAGACAAACTTCCTTGGGGGAGGGGAGGTAAATTCTATCCTGTACCCCGACTGAATAACCTTCAGAACCCAGGGATCCTGGATTTCTTGCATCCAGGTTGTAAGGAATAAACTTAAACGTCCTCCTACTGGAGGAGGATGGGCAGATAGATTCTCTGCAACAAACACTTGAGGGGAAGGGAGAGGGAAAACGTTGGTGATGTCAGTGGAGAGTCATAGCTCGGCCTTCCGGTCTTTACCGCGGCCGCGACCTCCACCACGTTTTTTAAAGGACTGACGTCTCTGGGATCTAGGAGGGCCCTGGGACTTCCCCCCTCTTGCTCTACCTTTACCCCGAAAGGCCTGAACAGGAAGGCACCTGCCTTTTTTGTCAGCATAACCTTCCATTATGCGATCCAGCTCAGAACCAAATAGCCAAGTAGGCTCGAAAGGCATCCCACACAAGTTAAACTTGGAGGTGTTGTCCGCTACCCAAGGGCGTAACCACAAGGGACGTCTGCTAGCAGAAGCGAGTGCCATGGACTTGGCAGCTAGCTTAAGGTGTTGCTGGGAGGCCTCGCAGAGGAAGTCTATACCAAGGAGGAGTGTCTTGAAGCTGTCCAAGATGTCTTCCCTGGGGACATTGTTGTCAATCTCAGTCTGTATGCGCTCCACACGCTCCTTCACGAAGTCAGACACTTCTCCCGAGGCAATAGCCACAGAGGCAGACGCTGATGCTGCCGAATATGTGCGTCTGAGAAGGGAATCCACCTTCCTATCAAGCGGGTCCTGGAGGTTGCTTCCATCATCCGCAGGAACCAAGACTCTCTTGGACAGTTTATTTACTGCCATATCAACCTTAGGAGGTGGCATCCAGGAATCAGATTCCGCGTCCGAGAGAGGGTACATCAATTTGAAGGTACGAGTGACAAGCGCAGGTTTATCTGGGTGCTTCCACTCAGCCTTCATCATCTTTTTGCGTGCATCATTCACCTTGAAAACCCAAGGTTCTCTAGAGGTGGATGCAGAGGCTTCCCCTTGGTCAACATCCTGGTCCCTTGACCGGATGGACATAAGTAATCTCTGCGTCTTTTCCGCAGGGAAAAGAGGCGGAAACATCTTCACCTCAACAGGCTGTTCAGACTGTACAGATGACCTCTGGTCCAATACATCGACCGACATAACGGATTCTTCCGCCACAGAAGGAGGAGTGGATTCAGTTCTAGCTCTTTTGGAAACAAGAGCACTCTTAATTTCAGATATGGAATTTCCCATAAACTCCTTCATCCAGATCAACATGTCCTGGACAGTAGGTTCAGCTGGATTAGAGGGTGGACGGCAACCGGGACACCTGTTATATTCGTAAGCGTCCGGAAGCGGAGTGCCGCAATTGGTGCAAGTTAGATGGCGTTTTTTGGCGCTAGCCTTACGACCACCAGAGTGTGGGTCACTAGAGGAAGGAGTAGACATGACTCTGGAAAGAAAGAAAATAAGTTAGGGATAATAAATAAAATTATTATCGCCCTAACGCCAAATAGAGAGGGAGAGATACCTATAATGCAGATAGGAGCTCTAACCACTAATGCTAGGCTTGTAAATAGGACTAGCTATGATGGCAGCAGAGACTGAATGAAGGTCTCAGCTGTCTTTATATGGGAAGGGGCCCGGAAGCCCCGCCCCTTCAGAGAAAGACAGCCTGCAATAGGCTGAAACACCCGGAAGGGAATTTTAATAAAAATTATCCACTGAGCCCTTCCCTAACTAGGAAAGGGCTCACGCCTGAATTTTCACCTAAATATAAAACTTAAAAGGCAGCGCAAAGCGCTGAAGAAAGTGAGGCCGGGACCGGAAGTCGTCAGATGACGTACTTCCGGTCCACGGCTCGCACAGTGTAATGGAGGCGAGCGTGCGCCGGGACACGTGGGACGCCAGGCGGGTAAGAAAAAAACCCGCGGCGGCATCCCTAATGCTATGAGGGATCACCGGATCCCTCTAGCAACATAAAATAGTCAAAACAAATTGTTTTAAGATAAACCAGGCCGGAGGCCCAGATAATATAAAAAGAAAAAAACAGGGGGCAGTTGAAAAAAGGTACTGCGCCCCAAAAATATCTCCCCAATACAGGGGAGACATCCAGGCAGGCTCCAAAGGAGCCTGCACCGTCCTGCTGTCCTTACACAGGACAGAAAAAAAGCGAGATGGCCTAGGGGAGGAGGCCTTTTATGGGGGGGGCTAATTAATTTAAATTGCTTGGGCGGAATTAAAAATTCCACCGTCCTGCCAGCTTCACAGGGGCAGAACACCCCACTTGTGCTGCTGGTTAGGACGTAAGAGAATTAGAAATGGCCCAAGAGGGAATGGGTTAAATCAAAGGGGTTTCTTACAGAACAATCTAGTTTAGAAGAAAGATCCCCTGGCAACAAGGGAATGCTAGAATCCACCAAGCTTTCAATTTTTTAGCAGCACCACCCCAGGAGAAATGACGTTTTGCACAGACCCTATAAATAAAATAAAAAACTGGCGTTAAAAAAAAATAAAAACATATCTCCTATCCTAGGGATAGGGGATAAGTGTCAGATAATGGGGAGTGAATGACCACTTGAAACCCCCGGAACGCCCGCCCACCACGTGTGATCTCCTGAATGGAGCCCTGGAGCTCCTGATTTGGGCGTTATGACTACAGCACAAAGCTGCGGCTAACACCCCCCCCCCCCCCCTATGCAGCTCTATGGGAGAGCAGAAGCGCTGTTCTCAACAATCTCCGGATCTGCCATAGAGCTGCATGGAGGGGGCGTGTCAGCCGCAGCTTTGTGCTGTAGTTGACACTCCTGTAGAGAGTGACACTTATCTCCTATCCTTAAGATACGGGAGGTGCAAAGGTTTATGCAGTAATATCATGAAGTATTACTTTACTGAGAGAGTAGTGGATGCATGGAATAGCCTTCCTGCAGAAGTGGTAGCTGCAAATACAGTGAAGGAGTTTAAGCATGCATGGGATAGGCATAAGGCTATCCTTCATATAAGATAGGGATAGGCATAAGGCTATCCATCATATAAGATAGAGATAGGTATAAGGCTATCCTTCATATAAGATAGAGATAGGTATAAGGCTATCCTTCATATAAGATAGAGATAGGTATAAGGCTATCCTTCATATAAGATAGAGATAGGAATAAGGCTATCCTTCATATAAGATAGAGATAGGAATAAGGCTATCCTTCATATAAGCTAGAGATAGGTATAAGGCTTTCCTTCATATAAGATAGAGATAGGTATAAGGCTATCCTTCATATAAGATAGAGATAGGTATACGGCTATCCTTCATATAAGATAGAGATAGGTATAAGACTATCCTTCATATAAGATAGAGATAGGTATAAGGCTATCCTTCATATAAGATAGAGATAGGTATATGGCTATCCTTCATATAAGATAGAGATAGGTATAAGGCTATCCTTCATATAAGATATAGATAGGTATATGGCTATCCTTCATATAAGATAGAGATAGGTATATGGCTATCCTTCATATAAGATAGAGATAGGTATAAGGCTATCCTTCATATAAGATAGAGATAGGTATATGGCTATCCTTCATATAAGATAGAGATAGGTATAAGGCTATCCTTCATATAAGATAGAGATAGGTATAAGACTATCCTTCATATAAGATAGATATAGGTATAAGGCTATCCTTCATATAAGATAGAGATAGGTATATGGCTATCCTTCATATAACATAGAGATAGGTATAAGGCTATCCTTCATATAAGATAGAGATAGGTATAAGGCTATCCTTCATTTAAGATAGAGATAGGTATAAGGCTATCCTTCATATAAGATAGAGATAGGTATAAGGCTATCCTTCATATAAGATAGAGATAGGTGTAAGACTATCCTTCATATAAGATAGAGATAGGTATAAGGCTATCCTTCATATAAGACAGAGATAGGTATAAGGCTATCCTTCATATAAGACAGAGATAGGTATAAGGCTATCCTTCATATAAGATAGAGATAGGTATAAGGCTATCCTTCATATAAGATAGAGATAGGTATAAGGCTATCCTTCATATAAGATAGAGATAGGTATATGGCTATCCTTCATATAAGATAGAGATAGGTATAAGGCTATCCTTCATATAAGATAGAGATAGGTATAAGGCTATCCTTCATATAAGATAGAGATAGGTAGGTATAAGGCTATCCTTCATATAAGATAGAGATAGGTATAAGGCTATCCTTCATATAAGATAGAGATAGGTATATGGCTATCCTTCATGTAAGATAGAGATAGGCATAAGGCTATCCTTCATATATGATAGAGATAGGTATAAGGCTATCCTTCATATAGGATAGAGATAGGCATAAGGCTATCCTTCATATAAGATAGAGATAGGCATAAGGCTATCCTTCATATAAGATAGGGCCAGGGACTATTGATAGTATTCAGATTATTGGGCAGACTAGATGGGCCAAATGGTTCTTATCTACCGACACATTCTATGTTTCTATGATTCGTTTTTATAAACAGGAGTTTTTCTTCTTCAAAGATCAGGTGTTTGTTACCAATAGATAGGGTCTTGATCTAGGGTCTGATCTACGTATCATTCTATCAAAAAAATGTGTAAAAAAATGAGTTTTCTAAGCCAACCTCCATATACAATAAAGGAACATGGGAGGGGAAGGAGGGGGAGGTGAAAGTATTCAGAGCTTGCCAAAAAGTCACAATTTGGTGGGACAGCCCCACAAATGAGATCACAAAAGGATGCGATTTATGTAAAACTGATAAATAATGGGTATTTTTTTTTTGCAACCCTAACTGTTTGGGGGCATTCCCAGGTGCTTAAGTGGGTAAGGTTTCAATGCCCAGATTTGGGAGATGTAAATGCTGTCAAGGAAGCCCTCTCCCCTGTAGTACAATATGTTACGAACCTCATTCCTCATGGTTAGTAATGCTTTTATGTATGTTTCATCTTTCTAATCTTGTATGTCTTAGAATCGTGCTGTTTGCTGCGTTGCCTAGTGGATGTTGCTGAGTATACTTTACCATACAGCTTGGTATCTGGTGCCCATCTGGATGTGCTTGATGTTCACCTAAATGATCCTCTGTGCAGACCAGAAAAGGAGAACGATCATTATCTCATCAAAATACCATTCACTAAATGTGGAACCAATGTCCTGGTGCGTTGTTTTTTTTATTTTTATTTTACTGGAGACAACAAATACTAGGAAACTATACTGAAACTAATTGTAAAGAAATACTATTTGATTGTCTATTAATGAGCAATTATCATCACTTATACATATCCTAAGAACCAGTCTGCATACCGCCATGATGCTGCTTACCCTGATCAATACGTGGGTACTGTTTATAGCAAGAGAAAACAAATAACATTATCATTGCATATTCTTTTTCTGATAAAAAAAATAAATTGAATATTTAATGATTTCTGTATATTTAAGTCCCTCTGGTTCTGTACTGTACTCTGCCACCATAAGATGCCCCTGTACAGCACCATAATATAGAGAAAAATTAAATACAGCCATCACCGTGTTCTGTCTGCTCTACACATGATCAAATGGCCTACTTTTTTGGCAATTCTTTCACCCCTTGTTTACATAAATATATGCATTATCAAATGGGTTGCCACACCTCCAAAAGATTACATACATTAGCAAACATATGTATTAATAATACATGAATTTGCTGCTTTTATTTAGCCCCAGTTACTGAATACACAGAGACTGCTTGTCATTAGCCGACACCAAATATGTATCACTGCACCACATAAACAGAACACCTACATAAAATGGCATTGGAATATTTCCAACTTTCTTTGCTATGTCAACCCATTCAGATCCAGTCTTCCCGATGACTGTTCCAGTGCACATCTAGATGGGGGGGATAGTTATTTGAGACACTTCTATTCTTATTACTCACAACCTACTAGTCTCTGCCACCCAGAAAGTGTCAGGCCATGCACCAAAGTGAAGGGCAGGTTCAACATTGTGCTTAAAAAGACAGATTGTTCTGCCAAAACATTGTACTTGCACTTATATAAAAGCGCATTCTTAATCACTTAACTCCCCAAATCACAGTGATCTCTGTCCAGCTTCTCTAGATAGCCCTGTTGAGTCTGTTGACATATAAGGCTATGTTCACACTGTGGAATTCCACATAAATATTCTGTAAATTTACAGCACGTTATGTGCAATGGGATTCTGCTGTCCTATTCACACAGCAGACTTTCCGTCATGGAAATTCTGCAAAATGTAAAAACATGTCTTAAAATGTTGCCAAATTACGAGTCCCATAAAATTTTTGAAAACACAGAAATTCAGCTGAAATTTCGCTTTCTCTAGGTACTATATAATTTAACAGTACTTGTATGTCTGTTTCTACTCTGTGCTAGAATTCAGTGACCTCAGTGGCGTACCAAGGGGGGAGTGGCCTGCCCCGGGTGCCACTCACAAGGGGTGCCAGGGGTGGACTGACCGGCCTGGTTAAGGGCTTGCCGCCGCTACTGAGGATCCGGGACACTCGTCTTAGATCCCCAGCAGACAGCGCTGCCTTCTCATACAGGAGAAAATGTCCCCTCTGTGTGAGCCACATCTGCAGCTTACACAGAGGAGACGTGACTTCCGCCCCCACGCAGCACGCAGTACTGTGGAGAGGAGAAGACGCGGGCCCCTGCTGCTGAGGAGATCGCTGCGTGGGATATCAGGTGAGCATCACTTATTTTTTACTTTTTAACTCTGCCTATACCTATGGGGAAAAGGGGGGGAGGGGGTTACTCTGCCTATTCCTATGGGGAAAGGAGGGGGGGGTGACTCTGCCTATACCAATGGGGAAGAGGGGGGTAATTCTGCCTATACTTATGGGTAAAGGGGGAGGGGGCAAACTCTGCCCATACCTATGGGGAAAGGGGTGGGGGTAACTCTGCCTATACCTATGGGGAAGAGGGGGGGGTAACTCTGCCTATACCTATGGGGAAGTGGGGGGGTAACTCTGCCTATACCTATGGAGGAAAAGGGGGTCTAACTCTGCCTATACCTATGGGGAATGGGGGGTTTAACTCTGCCTATACCTATGGGAAGAGGGGTGGGGGGGTGTGGGACTCTGCTGCCTATACCTAAGGAGGGGGGTTAACTCTGTTCCTATACCTATTGGGAAGGGGGTTTAACTCTGCTGCCTATACCTATGGGGAAGGGGGGTTTAGTCTGCTGTCTATACCTATGGGGAAGGGTAAGGGCTAACTCTGCTGCCTATACCTTTGGGGAAGGGGGGATTAACGCTGCTGCTTATACCTACAGGGAAGGGGGGGCTACCTAACTTTATACCTGGATGCCTAACTACTACCTACATACCCAGCTACCTTACTATGTACATACCTGACCTTCATACATGGCTGCCTAATTACCTAGCTAGCCCTCTACCTACCTGGCTTGTCACCTGCGTACACATCTGGCTTCCTGATCTACCTACCTAGTTACCTGGCTACCTGCCTACCTGCCCTTTTACTGTGCAGGACACCAAGGAGGGCATTATTACAGTTTGTGGGTCTATAGATGGAAAGATTGTGTAGAGTAGGGCACTGAAAAAATGCAGAGCCTGACATGTTTGTCCTGCAGATGTTAAGAGATCCACATGGCGGTCTTATCCAGACAGAGAAGAAAATATGGTGAGTCCCAAAATGTAACTGTAATCACTTATATGGTACAGATCCTGTGTACAGCTGATATCTACCGCCATATGGTCCTGTATATAATCACTTATATTGTATAAAGATCGTGTATAGTATACTGGTCTGTGTATAGTGGTTTTATTCAGTACAATATGGTGTTATTATCCAGTTATTGTGTGGTGGTATATATTTACTCCTTGTATACCAGTATTATTGGTCATGAAAGCTTAACTACGTTAAAGTGTTTCTTACATATATAAATTTTAGTTTATTGTGTGTGTGGGATTTGGATGGAATAGGGTGTGGCAGAAGATTGACGAGCTGCAGAGTCTAGCAGGGGCCCTTACTTTTTTCTGTCCGGGGGCCCCCGAGTGTTGTCAGTCCGCCCCTGGGGGGTGTCATGACAAAGTCGCCCCCCCCCCCCCATCCACTGCTGCACCGCAATGCTTTTCCGCCCGACTCCTGCATCTGTGGAGTCAGACCAGCAGGGGGAGGAGTGTTGCAGCGGTGCAACAAAATGTAAGTAAATAATTCTATTTGAAGGGAAGGGGTGTAATTAAGGGGGTGTAATTAAGGCGGGTGTAATTAAGGGGGGAGGAAGGGGGTGTACTTAAGAAGGGGGAGGGAGGTGGTGTCATTGGAGGGAAGGGAGGGGGTGTAATTAAGGGGGGAGGGGGTGTATTTAAGGAGGGGGGGAGTGAGGAGGTGTAATTAAGGTGGGGAGGAAGGGGTGTAATTAAGGGGGGAGGAGAGGGTGTATTTAAGGAGGGGGGAGGGGGTATAATTAAGGGGGGGAGGGAGGTGTAATTAAGGGGGGGGGGTTGCCAAACAAAGGGTCCACCCTGGGTGCCAAATGCTCTAGGTACGCCCCTGAGTGACCTTTTACATTGTTCATTTATTTGTACTATATTCTTTGGGTCTGCTTTAATGAACATTATTTTTTTCAGTAAAGTATACATTTTTCTATATTGTTTGTCTTCCACTATTCAGTTTTTGGGTGTAATGTCTGCAGGGCATGTCAAAGTTTTTATTAGTGACAGTTACTCTTTAAACAATAAGTTATTTTCTGAGGAGATATTCCTTTTAGCCCCTTAAAGGGGTACTACTGTGCTCCACATTTTGTTCAGAATGCTCGGAGCCATAGGCCATGATCGTAGCATAACAGCAACGCCCCCTTGTGACGTCATGCCATGCCCGCTTCATTTATGTCTATGGGAGGGGGCATGTTCGCCGACACACTCTCTCCCATAGACACGAATGGAGGGGCGTGGTGTGACATCACGAGGGGTGTGGCCCTAGTGTCACGACCACTGCGGCAGGGACCCGGCGTTTGTTTAGAATGCCAGGTGCTGTGGGATATCGCAGGGGACCCCAGCAGTGGTTCCCCCGCAAGCAGGTATCTTATCCCCTATCCTTTGGTTAGGGAATAAGATGTCTACCAAACCATCATTATTTGTTTTCTGCAGGACCAATTGGACTTTGTAATAACATCCTTCATTTTCCATAAAATATACTGTGCAACTAAAATAAAATTATGTGTGAGGTAAAGTCAGTTATGCAAGTTTTTGTTTTTTTATTTGCTTTTATACTGTTACATTAAGTTGATTAAAAAAATAGATGACATAATTGAAGACAACCTCGGTACATGTGCAGATTATGAATAATGACATTTTGTTCCCCTGTTATTCGCTGTTTACTCATACGGTATATTGTGTACTATTTATTTTTGCAGTATGAGGATGGGAGAACCTTCTATGCTAACACCATCTACGGAACTATCCCTGATACAGATGTTCATCGTATTGAGATCCCAGTAAGATGTGAAATAGAGAGTAATAGATCCCTGGAATTGACTATAAACCCTAAAGTGTACAGTGTGGTCTGTAAAGGCTCTTATAACATCTCAATGAAGCTCTACCAGAAGGACAGCTTCACTGATCCGGTTACACGGTATCCTCATGAGGTGGATCTACACAGCAGTCTACATGTGGAGTTGGAGATTGAGTCAGAAGATGAGGAGCTGCAGATATTCATAGAAACCCTCACAGCTTCCCCTTCACTAGAGGACACGAACCAGAAATATACAGTCATCCACCATGGGTGAGCAACTAAGTCTCTCTCAGGCCATGTTCATACGGGTGAAGACAACACAAAAAATACCACCTTACAATCAGTGTGGAATTTGATGTGGTATTTTCGGCACCCTTTAGTGTTGCAGCTCTAACACCTGCGGCACCCGGTCTGTCCTCCTCTGCCTCCACCCTCCTTCCTCCCACCTGGGCTCCTCTCCTGCTCTTTACCCCTGGCTCCTATGAAAGCCTCCATGGTGCTCCTTTCTATGGGAACTGCACATTGACAGTACCATGTCACTCCTTTTTTGCTTGTTAACATGTCTTTGTTTGAAATCAATGTACATTTTTTTTTTTTACGTTAAAACTGAATGGATTTTGATGTGGAATTTGACATAGTTTCCAAGTCAAAATCCACATGTTGTTTTCCCATGTTAACAAAGCCTCACCTTTTCTTGATTCCAGAAGGATCCATGTAATACAAAATTTCTAGCGTGGAGGTGCTGCATAAAAATTAACACCTTCTGCTCGGTTCCAGTGCAAACTGTATCTGATCACTGGGGGTCTCAATAGCAGGACACCATATGACAAGCTTATCCTTATAACAAGGGGGATATTGACATCATTATATGTGGTTTATGTGGTTGTGGTTGGTGGCACTCTGTCAAGGGCCCTAAAATGTTTTTCTGCTTTGCAAAGCCAATTTTCAAATGTGTTATTAATATTGGGGGCTCCTGCATATAGGACCTTTATTGAGTACCGTATTTTTCGCCGTATAAAACGCAATTTTTCTTCCCCAAAACTGGGGGGAAAAAGTCGGTGCGTCTTATACGGCGAATACACCCCTATCGCGGCGGTCCCTGCGGCCATCAACGGCCGGGACCCGCGGCTAATACAGGACATCACCGATCGCGGTGATGCCCTGTATTAACCCTTCAGACGTGGTGATCAAAGCTGACCGCCGCGTCTGAAGGGAAAGTGACACTAACCCGGCTGTTCAGTCGGGCTGTTCGGGAACGCTGCGATCTCACTGCAGCGCTCCCAAACGGCCCGACTGAATAGCCGGGTTATTGCTTACAGGACACCGGGGGGGACCTTACCTGCCTCCTCGGTGTCTTCTCCGTTCAGGAATCCCCTGTATGCCGGCGCTCTCCTTCCTCGCTATCACGTCGTCGCGTACGTGCGTCGGCGTGCGTAACGACGTGATTGCAGCGACGGAGAGAGAGGATACCCGGCCGGCAGCAGAGACGTTCCGGAGCGACGGGGACACGGCAACAGCGATGGAGCGACATCCAGGGCAGTGGTGACGGGTCCGGAGCGGCGGGGACACGTGAGTATTACCTCCTATGCAGTGGTCTTCAATCTGCGGACCTCCAGATGTTGCAAAACTACAACTCCCAGCATGCCCGGACAGCCAATGGCTGTCCGGGCATGCTGGGAGTTGTAGTTTTGCAACATCTGGAGGTCCGCAGGTTGAAGACCACTATTGGGTTCAAAATCTTAATTTTTTTAGATTTTGCCCCTAAAAATTGGGTGCGTCTTATACGCCGGTGCGTCCTATAGGACGAAAAATACGGTAGGTGGAGAAGCTAATGGCTATAGTATCCCTCTTTAGCACAGAGGAATGACATGTCTATGCGTTACATTGGCAGCCTATTGATTTTGAACGAAACGCTGTATTACTCAATATCTCCTATGGAAGTGCTGTAGGGTAACTGGACATTTGCTGCCAGGTTACAGTTGAATTGGTGGGGTTCCAGCATCAGGACCATCTGTGTAGGTGCTTTGGTTTTATGCAGTTTTATTGGCAACATCACTTTACTCTAGTCTTTATTATACATACATATATATATATATATATATATATATATATATGGCAACATCACTTTACTCTAGTCTTTATTATATATATATATATATATATATATATATATATATGCAGTTATACTTCCTCTATTCTATTTCAGATGCCATCAAGACTCAACTTTACAAGTTTATCCTATACCAGACCAGCGGCGACAACGCCTAAGTCTCCATGCATTTAAGTTTGATACTTTCCATGAAGTTTACCTAACTGCTATTGTTATTATCTGTCACAAAGCCACCTCCCCAAATCGCTGTACACAAGGGTGTATCTCCCCGAGACGCAAACGTGATATCCTCTCCTCAAAGGAAAAACTAGACACTGCCAAGTTATCTCAAGGGCCCATTGTGTTCACATCCAGTAAGTAATTATAATATTTTCACTACATTAATGATACTACATTTGCCTATTGTATTTAGCACCCATGTAGCACAAGTACAATAGTTTAAGAGTTTACCAATTTGGTGTAACCACAGCCTAGATATGCCCCAGGCCTTGGTCTAATGAGTAACATGTTCTCATCTGATAAGGCTTAGACTGGTCAACAATAGAGAAGATTCATTTCCCCTATCAGTAACAGTGCCCCTTGGTCCACCAACAATAATAGTGCCCCCAAAACAGTAATAGTGCCCCTTTAGACCCCACACAGCAATAGTGCAGCTTTTTGTGCCTTCAAACAGTAATGATACCCCAATGTGTGCCTCCACACAGCAGTCTCTCATACAAGAGACTACAAGAAAGGCTGTCAATTGCTCATTGGGAGTTGCCCACAGTAAGCATTATATATATATATATATATATATATATATATATATATATATATCTTATTCATGTTAATATATATCTTTAACCTCTAAAATACATAGTATTCTGCTCAGATCCTCCTGCTGTACAAAAGATTGACCACATATAGTGCACCATGATTAATGAGACAGGTTCACTATGATGCTATTATTTTGAAGGTTCTCCAGTCTTTTTTGGTTAAGCACACATATACCTTGTAAAAAGGCAAACATTTTACTTCCAGAGAACTCGCCTATTATGTCCACTCAGGTCTCCCCATTTTCTTTTGCAGGAGAGCGGAGCAAGGACAATGGATTCTACATTCCTCCATCAATTTCGCTGTCAGCAATTTGTGTTATTGGCCTCATAGCAGTGATGGGCCTTGTGATTCAAACATTGTACTACAAGAGAAAACGAAACACCCTGCTGAAAAATTAGGGCATTTAAATAAATGTCTATTCATATATATATATATATATATATATATATATATATATATATATATATATATACACCGTATTTTTCGCCGTATAAGACGCACTTTTTCTTCCCCAAAACTGGTGGGAAAAAGTTGGCACGTCTTATACGGCGACTACACCCCTATCGCGGCGGTCCCTGCGGCCATCAACGGCCGGGACCCGCGGCTAATACAGGACATCACCGATCGCGGTGATGCCCTGTATGAACCCTTCAGACGCGGTGATCAAAGCTGGCCGCCTTGTCTGAAGGGAAAGTGACACTAACCCGGCTGTTCAGTCGGGCTGTTCGGGACCGCCGCGATTTCACCGCGGCGGTCCCGAACAGCCCGACTTAATAGCCGGGTTAGTGCTTACAGGACACCGGGAGGGACCTTACCTGCCTCCTCGGTGTCTTCTCCGTTCAGGGATCCCCTGTATGGCCGGCGCTCTCCTTCCTCGTCATCACGTCGTCGCGTACGTGCGTCGGCGTGCGTAACGACTTGATGGCGGCGACGGAGAGCGAGGCTACCCGGCCGGCAGCAGAGACGTTCCGGAGCGACGGGGACAGCGATGGAGCGACATCCAGGGCAGCGGTGACGGGTCCGGAGCGGCGGGGACACGTGAGTATTACCTCCTATGCAGTGGTCTTCAATCTGCGAACCTCCAGATGTTGCAAAACTACAACTCCCAGCATGCTGGGAGTTGTAGTTTTGCAACATCTGGAGGTCCGCAGGTTGAAGACCACTATTGGGTTCAAAATCTTTTTTTTTTTAGATTTTGCATCTATAAATTGGGTGCGTCTTATACGCCGGTGCGTCCTATAGTACAAAAAATACGGTATATATATATATATATATATATATATATATATATATATATATATATGTGTGTGTGTGTGTGTGTATATACTCGAGTATAAGCCGAGTTTTTCAAAACGCCCCCCTCGGCTTATACTCGAGTGAACTCTCCGCCTGTCAATCCCTTCACAGTGGTCTTCAACCTGCAGACCTCCAGATGTTGCAAAACTACCTGCGCACGAACGTCCCTGTTAACATTTTTTAGTGGTTCACAGTACCACATCAGGCAGCATGTGGATATGATTTTACATCTCATTCACACGTTTTCCTAATATCTGACCTGTGCTATGTGGACTGTAAAAATGTTAGAATCACCACGTGGTCCACGTCAGACCACAACACAGTGTAGCAGTGGCAGTGTCCTTGTATGTGTGTCTTTAAGGTTTCCTGTTAGGGTGCAAAATATATTTTTACATTAAATGACTCTTATTCTCCCTACCAGCTGTCTTCATGCAACAGGAGTAGTTTGCATTCATAGGTATCCCATAGTACATGTACGCTGTTATATGTACAGGGACAGATTCTTGAGGGCTAGTATTAAACCAATGAGACTTTTTCTCATCCACACTATATGAAAAGGTATTTGTTAATTTTTTTTTACATTTTCTGTGCTAAGAATTTTCTACTGAAACAGTTGGCAAATTTTTTAAATGTAAATAAAAATAATGATTAAAGGAGAAAATCTTTTATTTTAAATGTTTTTTTTTTGCCTTTTTAGGAGCTTATGTTTTATGTATCTGTTAAGAGGATACATGTGTAGCAATGCTTTTTTATGTCTGTTACATGGGTTGATAAACATTTATTAATGCAAATATTCATGTGTTTGTGTGAATTTTGTACCTATATTTGTGATATAAAGTTTAATTTCATATTTTTGGGGGGCTTTATCTAAAATTATAATACCAAGAAACAGACTTGAGCCTGTGGGTCCCCCCTGAGCTTGTGGATCCCCTCTAATGTCTCATTTTAGGGTCGGCCCTACCATGGGCCCCACTGGGTCCATTGGACGTAGGCAGCACCTTGACAGAGAACAGCAAATTACGGCAAAGTTGTTAATAGTTGTAATAGTTGTAAATAGCCTAGGGGGAGCTGATCGCATACCTATTTAGAGCATGATGTTCGGTGCCCTGATTTAATGAATCCGTCAGTCTTATGTTTTGTGGAAGTCTGTGAAGGAATACTATTGAAGACAAAGGCCCTCATTTACTATTCTAAACCCGACTTCTTTTGTGGTTTTTTTTTGTCGCATCTTTGTCTGCGCCATGTCGCAGACATCGTGCGCCAGTCTGCGACACGATGCAACATTTTTTCCCGACGGACCCGATGTGGATTCTCCCAAACCCGAAAAAGGGGCGTAACCCGACATTTCTGAGCTTTCCCACATATTTATAAAGGTTTCCAACCCGAATTTGTTGAATTGTTGTGGATTTTTTCCCGACAGCTCAGAGGAGTTGGAAACCAAAACCAACAAAACGCACGTGCGACAAACAAGATGCGACATAATAATAAATACCAGGAGAAAAAAGCAGTCGGGTAAGAAAGCAACATAGACTTACAACCCGATTTTCTAAGTAAATGAGGGCCATTGGGGCTTGAATTTCGGCGGAATTCTGTGTTCTGTTACTGTACAGAATTTCAGCGGAATTGCGGAAATCCCAAGATGTGTAAACATAACCTAAAGTAGAAAATCGTGACAGCAGCGAAATTCTGACAGAGATTGATGAGCTAAGACATTTACTGACCTCTCTGGCAATATAGCTCCCAATTGTGGGGAGCAGAAACTGGAAAAAAAAAAACTTTTCTGGCCTATTTGATAAGGGCTTAGACCAGGCTTTGGATTCAAAATTCTCAGCAGGAACTGTACATGGATGCCCAGCTGGCTTCAAGACTCTTAGAAATAGTAGTGAAGTAAAGTGAAGCTGTCCCTAGCTCTATCCTGTAACCGAAGAAACACCCTCCATCTCGTGAAGAAGCTAACTTCCCTGTGTCTCTGACATAGTGGGACATGTTCTCGCACTAGAGAGGCTAACTCTAATTGAACTGCTTTCCCTCATTAGATGTCAGGCCCTGAAGAAGATCTTCCCCTCTATCTTTAGAAGATTCCCTGAATAAGTGTAGGTATGGGCACTTTAAGGGTCTATTCACACGTACAGTATTCTGCACATCAAAATTGATGCGCAGGATTTGAAACTGTTCAGTCATTTAGTTTACATTGAAATCTGCAGAAGAAAATCCTGCGCATCAAATCTACGCAGAATACTGTACGTGTGAATAGACCCTTACTCAGCCATAACAGACACAAATACTAATACAATACAAAACATATCAAGAACAGTATAAAGACATCACAAATAAACACCACACACGTGAGGAATGGCATAAATGGCTGACACTCAACAACAGGTCCTGCAGGGTTCCCACTCGGGTTGCCACCTTTCTTGCAAAAAAAAAATACCGGCCATGCTAATTTGCATAATTCATTATATATGCTTAACATCACCAGATACACATATGCGTGGGAAATTTTGTCATATTCTGACCCCCATAACTTTTTTATTTCTCCTTTATACGGGCCTGTATGTGGGCTCATTTTTTGCGCCCCGATCTGTAGTTTTTAACAGTACCATTTATGTTTTGATGTGACTTTTTGATCGCTATTTTTATTAAATTTGGGAGTTGCAGCTAGTTACTAACTACAACTCCCAGCATGCCCTGATACAGCCTGTGGCTCAGCAGCTACCCCAAATGAAAACTACAACTCCCAGTATGTTGGACTATATAGTAGTTTATAGTATAGGTCAGTATTTTTCCAACCAAGGGTGCCTCCAGCTGTTGCAAATCTACAACTCCCAACATGGCCGGACAGCCGTTGGCTGTCCGGGCATACTGGGAGTTGTAGTTTTGCAACAGCTGGAGAGGCTCTGGTTGGGAAACAGTGGTATAGTATATGGTGCAACTTTCCAGGAGTTGGAGGATTGGTTGGATAAATACCAGCCATTACATTGCCGGTATTTTTTATATAAAAATACTGGCAGGGTGGCCAAAATACCGGCTGTGCCAGTAAAATAATGGCCAGGTTGCAACCCTAGTTCCCACTGGTACACAGTCCGTACAGATCTCTATATGCATGCTGTCTGTTCCTGTGCTACATCAAAAAATTGGTAAAGCACACACTGATAGAAGTAGAGGGATCAAAGGATTGGACTGTAGTAACCCCTCAAGTCCAATTGACAATCTTTTAAACTAATACTGGATAAGAGACATCCCCTTAGTCTGTTTTATTGACATACTGTATATTAGCTTAGGGAATTTACCAACAGACCCAAATTTCTGGAGAAATACTACCAAACTCCAGTTTTCACTTATGTACATATCAGGTAGCAATAAAACTTTCAGATTGGCTTGACCTGAGCTAATATGCAGTGTGTGGCACGTGGCACAAAGTTCCAGTATGATAGGACTATAATGGGTTGTCGAGAAAGAAACAACCTGCTTATAATGTAAAAAAGTGTAGTAAAGCAACTTACTAATATCATGTGTGGTGTCCCGGTACAGGACCTGGTCCTGTCCCTTTGTCTAAAGTCCCATCAGCCAGAGTCCCTCCATGTCAATAGGGCTCTCCTGTAGGGCTAACCCCTAGTCGCCTCATATAAATGGTATTTAATGTATATATATATATATAGATATATATATATATAAATAATATGTTATATAGGAATACCTCTGTATAGGACCTTAGAGGTCACGTGCCTTTAATTAAATTGTATTATGGTTTAAGGACCTTTGGGTCATGTGATACCCAGAGTTCACTGGGTCAGGATTTACAGGTCTGCTGACCAATGAGCTTTGTCCCACCCCCTTAATATATAAGGGGCTGCTGCCACTAGATTTGTGCTCTTTTTGCTCTCTCTTCCTGCCAAACTATCAAGCAGCACTAATCTCATATCATCAGCATCAATTCAAGCTAGGCCTGAAGCCTAATACCTAGCAGCCACACAACCGTGAGTTACTCCAAGATCAATCTAATAAATCCTGTGTGACTACTAGAAACTCAAATCTCCTAAAAATAGTAGCACAGTTACTTCAAGTTTACTTCATAAAATCTGCTGTGGACATTCCGTTATTTCTCCCTGCCATTTGTGGGACGGTTGGCGGTAGGACCATTACATTGAGGAAACTTCACCCTGGCATCACGGCAATTAAGGGTTAACACCAATATACCCTACACTATCACCGCAACACCCAAGACCACCACACATGTTATTAGCCATAATACACAGATCTCTCCATATCAGCTCTGCTCTCTCCCTTTTAGCTGTGACATCATGTCACAGGCTATAAATGCAGGGAGCTCATGTCTTCTCAGGACGAGACCATTGATGTGAAGAGAGGAGCTTATTTATTGCTCATTAGATATTACGGCTGCAGAAAACCTTTCTCAGATAAGACAGCAGGGAGCCTGTTCTTATGGAAACTACTGTGAGTAAGAATGGGTCCAGTGGTGGAGAATCTTTGTCCTGAGAGTCCAAAGAGAGGTCGTGGGCCTGGTTCATCATCGTGGCTTGGGTACTAGACCATTTAGCATTATTTCTGTCCCCCATCTGTGAATATGTGTACCAGGAGGATTCACCGCTCAGAAGACATGACGAGGTGATGTGGTAAGGCGTACAGAACACCGCTTAGAGTGTTAAGTGGCAGGGTGGTACAGTGTGCTTCAATCAGACATGGGAGACTGACCGCAGGGAAAATAAGAGAAAATAATGAGCATGCAGAGAAGACAACAATGAGTAGGTATGGGACCAGGAGGAGTAATCCTGAGAATACTGCACAGTTCAGGTTGCAGCCGTTCCAGTAAGTGGCCACAAGATGGTAGTATTGTATTAGCAATAAGGGGACAGTCCAATTGTAACAGAAAGGAGGCACTGTTAGTGTGTTTAACCCTTAGATGCAACAACAGTATATAAATTGAAACAGACTTCTTCCAGCTATAGGTTGTTGGCACACCTGGGCAAAAGGGAGAGAGAAGCTGGTATAAAAGAGAACAATTTAAGTAGTGGTAGCAGGAGATATTTATCTCCTATGTGATTTTCTCTGTGGCCTAAGGGGAGAAGGGACAGACTGGGGCACACACGTGTTTCACTCAGAAGGCCAGCTAGAGGCTGTTTCTGTTGCCCAGGATATTCCTCAGTTAGTGTTAATGGTGTTGCCCCTTTGATGTGAACTTCAGCTGTGAAGTCCTGTCGTGAGCGGCCTCGCTGCAGGTGTATGAGGGTGGTAACAGTTAGGCACCCTGCTTATGAAGGGATGGGCCACATGTAAAGGGAACCCAACACTGTCACTGGATAGTTGCAGACAGGGAAGAACTGAGGCCCCACTATTAAATGGGGTACTTACAGTCCCACTTTACTTTGTAGGACAGAGAAGCAGTATGCTTAGAATCGCTGCAAGATGACACCCGCGCCAAAGATTGCATGGAGCCATCACATGGAGTCGGGATTACAGGGCAAAGTTCAGCATCTACTGGTCAGAGGAAGCCAAGAGCGATATCCAGATGCTCCATGGGATGCTAGGTGTCCACCAGAGTAAGTTTGGGGAGTGTCCCAGGTACATGAAAATCAGCAGAAAAGTCCATTTGCCATGCCGAGCTTAAAGGGAAACTGACAGGCTGTTCATCCACACCAAACCCAATATACTGGGTTATTGTGCAGGTAAACAGCAATAAAATGAGTGGTCACTTATGTGAAATGGTAAAGTATTGCCAGGGTTATGCGTAATTATTCCTCCATTTCTATAGCGCAGCTGTGCGCAATGAAGCTGGGGAGCCTTCTCGCCACTCTGCCCACCTACATATTCTCCGCTCTGCCCGCCTCTCTCATGAATATGCAAAAGTGTTTACCCTCACGTCACTAGAATGAGACTACCTGCCGGCGCCTGCGCTCTGCTCTCCTGTGCTCTGCCTCCATTGCGCAGAGCATCGCAATAGAAATTAAATAAAGATGAATGAAGGTGCATATCTCTTCCAATATCTAACAAATTTGCATAAATAACCACTCCTTTTAAAGGGGTTTTCCAACATAAAGGGATTTTAGTACTTACTTGCCAGACAGTAATGGAGATGCTTAGGAAGGATCCATGCTTTTCTTTTCTGGCTGTGTTGTGAGTCCACCATAACACTGCTACTTTCTTTTTGTGAAATGGCTATTTCCTGTTTGCAGTCCCTCCCTTCAACTACAAGTCCCCGGATCCCTTGTTTGTAAGTGTGAGGTCACTTTTCTCCCTCCCACACATCATCCACCCCACCCATCGCAGCACAGCTGAGCACCCATGCATGCTGTGCTCTGCTTGAAACTACAATTGCAGCCCTGCAGCCTTGTGGAGAATGATCCACCATTGAAGCTCAGACAAGCTCCCTTCAACATCTGACTAGTGGTGTAATGTCTTGGGCTGCACTGTAACCTGGGAAAACCTTAGATAATACTCATTTTGTATGCTGCTGAAAATGAACATCGGGGCAAAGATCACATAAGAATTGCGAGACCACCATCAAACTCTGGTACAGACACTATATTATAAGCTACACTAACATGACAGCCCCTGTAGCACAGTCAAATAAAAACAAAATCATGGAATACCCCTTTAATACTGATCACCCGCACTATAACCCAGTATATTGGGTTTAGTGCCGGTGAACAGCCTGTCAGATTTACTTTCAGAGTCACATGTCTGCTTGGCATGACTGTTAGCCCCGCCCCCTCTGCAAAACATTTTTATAGAAAACATGAGTGAGCAGGCAGAAAACATTTCTTTTATTTCTTATTGGAGTCATATTAAACTTTAAAGTAATAACAGAATGGTGCAATCATCGAACAAAACATGGGAACAAAAAGAGAAATGTCAATTACCCCAGTTCTAAAATGTAGCTTTTACTTTCATGAAATAGCTTAGGGTGTCCTATTCACACCCCTTATATAGTGATACATCTTTCTACCTTTCAGTTATACGCCTTTCTGTTACTGACATATGAGGGTTTATAGCTTGTCTGAAAATTTAGGAAATCATTTAGATGGGCTTGAGCTTAATTTTATTAATGAAAGTGAGGGGCGGGATTATACAGTCAGTGGGTGTGGATGTTGTTCTTTGAGGGATGTGTTTGTCTACTACACTCCCCTGCCCCCCAAATGTAAAATCCCACCCAACACCTCATAGTTACTCCAATTATTAAAATTAAGATCACACCCATCTGACTGATTCACTGAGTTTTCAGACAAAATATAAACCGACATATTTCAGGAACAGAATAGTGTATCAAGAAACTGGTTTAAATGATTTTTATTGGATTTTTTTGGAGAAATTTACAACAAAGGAAAGATTGGCCAAAGAAAACAACGTTGCCAAGGAACAATACCTAACAAATATAACACAGTTATATAAATGTAACTAAAGCAATCACTGTATTAATGTGTGATCAGGGCACCATAAGCTATTTAGGGGGGGGGGGGGGGGGCGCGGAGGGGAGGCCACAAGTCCTCTTAAATACTTGACTAGGGGATCGTATAGATCCGAAGGCCTACTACCCCACCTTCCCCCTTAAACAAGACACAACTCCAATATTGTGGTAGTAAAGGCCTTTTAACTAACAAAATATATAACTTTTCATATATAAATATAAATATCATACAAAACACAGGGGTAATAACATAACCCCCAATAATCATGTAAAGTGCAACAAACATTTTAACCCCTGAGATAAACCAACCCCCAGCAGAAGGGGAGACCTGAAGGCAACCAACTCCTATTCCCCTCCTACTTAGCCCTTAGTCGCCTCACCCCCTGACCCAAGGGCCCCACCTTCGGAGGATATCTACTGCCACGACTAGCTGAGTTCCATCCCAGCTCCACCAGGGCCGGTATAACTGCCATTGCCACCGTTTTCCCAGCCATGCCTCCAAGTCCCCCCTTTCCATTCCAGCCATGGCGGACGGGTGTGAAACCTTACACCCGGCCGTCCCTCCACAAAGCCACGGCTCGCTCCACCACCACTCAAAGGTCTAAAGCCCACATGTCAAAACCTATCCCATTAAGGTGAATCCCATCACCATCCATCAAGTCAACCGAAGGAACTTCCAGGTTGATATGCCTGACCACCAAACCCCCGTTAGCTGCAACAAATTTACCCACCGCTTTGTTAACACGAGCCCTAGCCCTATTGACACACTGCACTGACCTCGCCTGTCCCCACCCTAGCCTGGCCACGATGTCGGACCAAACTACAACCAGTCCAGGGAAAAGCGACCACAGCCGCAACAAGTCCATCTTCACATCCCTAATTAGAGACCGAGAAGTACGCACAGCCAAGTCGTTCCCCCCCGCGTGCACAACAAGCACGTCCGGGGGACGATCCATCTCCACAAAAGAGTGCACGAACGGGAGGAGCTCCGACCACAAAAGCCCACCCCGTCCCAACCAGCGCACCTGAGCAGCAGCCCTAGGGAAACCCAGCTGCCGACCGTCCGGCCTCACCGCAGCCCTCACGCCACCCCTCCGTACGTAAGAGTGACCCACAATCCAAATTAAGCAAGGACCAGCATCTGCAAGACACAAAAGGAACAAATAAAAAGACCACAAACAAAACAATCACCCCCACAACACCTACAGTAAATGAGGCCGGACATACACCTGGAACCGCCCAGAATCGCACCGGCCGATACGCTTGATCACCTCAGCCCCCAGCCCCCACCGGGCAGCCTCAGTGGCTGCCCCTATCCGAAACGAATGCAAGCTAAATTCCCCCGCCTCCCGACCGGCCAAAACCACACAACGACGAAAAACCTGAATGAACTGATACCGAGACAAGAACTCACCAGTCACATGCAGCAGCAATGGACCACCAACCCCCGGCCGCAAAGCCGCAAAAGCCCTGAAACACCTCACCGGACACATAGCCGACTCCCCATGCTCCGCCAAACGGACCAAAAACCCTCTACCCAACTGGTCCGTCTTTGACCTGCGCACAAAACATTCCAAGACCGAATCCACTACACTCACCTCCGTCCACTGCAAACCCCCCGACACCTTCCGACTAGGCGACACCAATTCCGAAACCCTAAAAGCACCAAAAAACGCCAACTAAAATGCCAAACGAAACAGCACCACTTCGTAAGCAGACACACACACCTCATCCAACAACGACCCCAACCGTTCCAACAATGCAAAAGAGACCGGCCTGCGCGTGTCCCGCGCCGCAGCCCCCTTCCGGAAACCCTCGCTGCCTGCCGAACCAAAAACGACTTTGTCCCGTCCGCCAACCCCCGAACTTTAAACCAAAATGCCAACGCAGTCAGATGCTGACTCAAACCAGAAGGAGACACCCGCTCACCAAAACACCACCCCACATAAAACAGCACTAACGCCTCCCACTCACGCCACCACCTACAATACCCTGACCAGGTGGACTCACTCACTGACCGCCGGACCAAAGCAAAGGCATCCCTCAGACCAGCTTCCATAGCCAATCCGGGCATGGACAACCGTGCTCTTCCGCCGCCGGAGCCAACTCCCGGAACCGCTGCCACTGAAAGCGAGAAAGAGAATCAGCTATAGTATTCTTCACACCCGGTACATGGCGAGCAATAAAACACAAATTCAACTCAAGCCCCCGCAGCACCAGCCGGCGCAGCAGGCGCACCACAGGTGGAGAAGACGCAGTTTGCGCGTTCACCGCCTGAACTACCCCCAAATTATCACACCAAAAACAGATCTTACAGTTCCTAAGCCAAGCACCCCAAATCTCCACTGCCACAAGGATTGGGAACAACTCAAGCAGCGCTAGGTTGCGCACCAGACCAGCCTCCCTCCACTCCCGAGGCCATGTCCCGGCACACCACTGCCCTTGGAAAAAAGCCCCAAACCCACAACTACCAGAAGCATCCCAACAACGGCTGCAAATCTCTCAACTGCAACTTCCGTACCCTGACCGCTCCCGACACAGCCTCCTGCAACTCCCTCAATTTATCACCCGGCAGCCTGCACTCCATCGCCACAGTATCTATCACTATCCCCAAAAACTTAATCTCAGTAGCCGGGCCCTCAGTCTTGTCAGGGGCTAACGGGACCCCAAACCTCCGGGACACGCGTTCCACAGTCTGTAGCAAAACCCCACACAAAGCCGACCCCCCCGGCCCCAGAAACAAAAAGTCGTCCAAATAGTGAAGAACTGAACCCACCTGCGCCTCCGACCGCACCACCCACTCTAGAAACGTGCTAAAATACTCAAAATACGCACAAGAAACAGAGCACCCCATCGGGAGGCACATATTAACAAAAAAACGTCCCTCCCAACAACAACCCAACAAGTGGAAGCTGTCCGGGTGCACGGGGAGCAACCGGAACGCAGCTTCAATATCAGTTTTGGCCAACAGAGCCCCTTGCCCAAACCGCCGCACCCACATCAAGGCCTCATCAAAAGAGGTGTAAGACACCGCACAAAGGGCAGGGTCGATGCCGTCATTCACCGACGACCCCTCCGGATGAGAGAGGTGGTGAATGAGACGGAACTTGTTCTTCTCCTTCTTGGGCACCAGTCCCAGAGGAGACAAGCACAAAGTTGGCAACGGCAAAGACTCAAACGGACCCGCCATACAGTCCAGCGCCAACTCCTTACCAAGCTTCTCCGCCACCACATCCGGATGAGCCAAAGCCGTGGACAAATTACGCACCCCTTCCGTTCGGCCCCCAGACTCACAAGGAATCCGAAAGCCACACTCAAACCCCTCCTTCAGCAACGCAGCTACGCGCCTATCTGGGTACCGGTCGAGGAATGGCAGCATCTCTGCCACCCTCACCGGCGTCGCCCCTCTTCGAGTCAACCTTTCCACCTCCTCTACCCTTGCCCCGCTTGAAGCACCACGACAAACCGTGCGCGCCGCCACAACCCGAGCATTCGTGACTCCTTCTTAGACTCATCAGGCTTCACCCTATCTAAGTTAAACTTCTCCAAAGGGAGCAGGGAAAAAATTTCCACATACTCCCCCTTCCAAATACGCTCCCGCATCTCCGCCTTCAAATGCGCCCCTAACGGATCCTCAAAACAGACATATACCTCACACTTAGCCGAGTCCGCTAAGTGCACGCCATCCACAGCTTTATCAGGCACCACCACCGGCATCGGCACCCCTGACCCAACCACAGGGGCGGAAATCACCGCCCCAGGCGCCTCCCCCGCAGGCGCCGACCCTACACTCGGGGCCACCCCAACCAACTCCAACACTATACCAGGCGCCACCGCAGCCACCACCTGTTCAACCGCCACCACCCCACTAACACCGGCACCAAACCCCCCTCCCGAGCCAGACACACCCCACACCGCTGCCGGAGACCCCGCTACAGACCCCCCGCGCCCTAGCAATAAAGACCTCACCTCCCGCAACAAATCATACAGTCCCTCGCCCACCCCCGCCCCATCACCCCCGAAGCTGGTGGTGCACTCACCCAACCTCTCTGGGGCGGACCGCCCAGCGGCTGTGGCTCCAGACGATCCCGGACGATCCCTCCTCGAACCCGACTCCTCTCCAGACAGCAAGACACACGCAGCCCGATTGACCACGGTTGCGGCTCCACGTCGGTCTCCGTCAATGGCCACAGGGGAAGGGGCCAGCCCCCCCCTGGCATTAACTCTCAGCGCCACCCGTGCACCACCTCCAGCAGGCGACTCCTGCGGCTCCAAGATCTCCCCTTCGTCCTTGGACGAGCCGTGGGCTGGACTTGTCACCAGACCCCCACGTACCAGATCAGCATGCGAACGACCCGCCAGCCGCAGACCTCCTCCCTCGGCGGTCACGACACCGGAGCATCCGATCCTCCCCTCCAGGCTGCAGCAGTCCCCTTCCTCTCCAGAGGTGGGCGCACTTCCGGCCACCATTCTTGCCGGAGCACCCACCGACGAGGCCTCTCCCCGTGCCGCAGCGCTTCCACGAGACGCAGGCACACTGGCAACACTCCTGCAGGCAGCCGCGCTGGACACCACACCGGCCTCGAGGCCCCTACTCTGCGCCGCTGAGGAAGGCCCCGCCCCCGGCCGTCACTCACTGGAGACCTGCGCCGAGACCGCCGGGGGAAGGAAGCAGGCGGGCTCTCTCTCTGTCGCACGGTACCTCGGCCCCGCCGGGAAGTCCTCCCAGCACCCCCACTAGCCGCGGAGGCCACTGAACGGGCAGGGGAAGCTGGAGGGGCCCCTTGCCGGGGACTCCCGGCGACGCGCGCACACGGGACCGGCTCCGGGCTGAGTCGCTCAGGCGCCCGGGAACGCCGGGCGCTTGCTCGCGTGGCCACCGGAGCAGGCAGAGCCGCAGCCACTGAGGGGGGACCCCACAGCTGCCGCTCCAACCACTCGGGACCCCGCTGCAGCACCTCGGCCTGCACCCGTCGCATGATCTCCTCAAGCTGCGAAGCCATGCTGGTGAGTCCGACAACTTTCCCTGATGACCAGTGACTGACCCTCTTTCCGGTTCCTGTCCCCTCTTAAAGTCCTGCAATCTCCTCCCCCCCCATCTTCCCGCTCTCCCTACTGACCTATAGTTAACCCCTACTTTCTCCTCATACCCCCCCTGTCATGTGCCCCTTCCTTTCCCATACTGTCCTATACAGGGGCTCTCTGTGTATGCTCCTTCAGCATCAATGACAGCATGCAGTCTTTTGTAATAGTTGCCTATGAGGCCCAAAGTCCTTGCAGGTGGTACAGCTGCCCATTAACCTTGGCAAAATGCCCCCAGGTCATTTACAGTCTTTTGTAAATCTTGTATTTGAGATTTTCCAGTGGCTTAATGATATTAAAGGAAGTACTGTAGTGTTTTTTTAATTATGTCATTTTATTATCCTGGGCTGGAAAAAGTAACAAAACAAACCTTTAACTCACCTTCTGACGCCCATTGCGGCGATATAGCTCTTCTGCCCCCTGGTTGCACTGTTCTTCCTGTTCACACTGGGATCAGCTTATCGCAGGCCACAGCAATGGCACACCTTGGCCGGTGATAGGTTGAGTGTAGTGTCATGTAACAGGTCTGAGCAGCAGGGAGAAGGTGGGGTCCAGGCTCCTTACATGACACTGCGCTCAGTGTATCACTGGACGAGGTGGGACATCACTGTGACCTGCAATAAGATGATCGCAGTGTGACCATCCGTGTACACAGAAGCAGAAGGAAGACTGGGACCGAAGGACTGAAGAGCTATAGCAGCGCAACGAGGAAAGCGACTGAAGGTAAGTGAAATTTAGCAATTAAAGTTTGCTACTTTTTGCAGCCCGGGAACAATGAGATAATAAAAAAAAAAAAGCACTGCAGTACTCCTTTAAGGTCTGGAGACTGTGATGGCCATTCCAGAACCTTCACCTTTTTCTACTGTAACCACTGAAGGGTCAACATGACATTGTTCTTGGGGTCATTGTCATGCTACAAAAAACCAAGTACATCCCATGCGCAGCTTTCATGCAGGAGGATAAAAATTGTATGCCAGTATTTTCTGATAACATGCTGCATTCATCTTGGCATCAACATTCCCTGTGCCTTATTACTCTGGTCTTTTGACAGTTCTTTTCTGCTCCCTATTGCTCTTTATCTTGCCTGCTCAGTGCATCCATGTGCAAAACAGTTGTTGGTCACATAGCAATGTGTTTCACTCCAGTCCTTTTTTTTTACTTTGTTTGATGACCATTAAATTTTTTTAGGATAAGCAGACATGTGTATGCACATGAGTAGCATTGCTGGTCATAATATACAGATGTTTCCATGATGGGGCAGTGTGCAGAGTGACATTTTAGCACTGGCTGCAGTACACAGCTCTATGCAGTTTGTGTACACATTGCCGGCCACAGTAGTTTATGTGGTTCCCTACATTACCAGTGTACTATCTACCAGAAACTATCTGAGCAGATCAAGGGCTCCTGTCAAAATTTGACAGGAGTCCCGTGCTCCAAAGTGAGACAAGAAAACTTTATGAATAGATGTCTTACTGTCTTTATGAATGCCTGTCTTACAGGACATAGTAACGCCGGCCCCTGAATTCTGGGAGCGCAACGTGAGCGAACGTCGATACAACGCACATTAGGTGCAGCAGAGTTCCCCCCACATTAGGTGCAGCAGAGTTCTTCCCACATTAGGTTGGCAGTGTTCCCCACATTAGGCAGGCAGTGTTCCCCCCTTAGTAGGCAGGCAGTGTTCCCCCCACATTAGGCAGGCAGTTTTCCCCCCACGTTAGGTGCAGCAGTGTTCCCTACCCATACCCCCTGTCCAGACAACCCCCCCCCCCCCCCCGGGCCATTTTTTTTTGTGGTTGTCTGACTGCTGAGACCCCCACCGATCACCTCGGTGGAAGTGGTTCTCCAGCTGTTGGAAAGCTAAAGCTCCCATCATGTCTGGAGAGCCTCAGGCATTATGGGAGTTGTAGTTTTGTAACAGCTGGAGAGACACAGATTGGACACAGTTTTACCCATCATCACTGCAGAACTTACAAGTGACTACAGTTCTGATGGGACAGTCAGGAGAACACACAATGATATCAGTGACCTGAGTGACGTCTTCTGACTTGAGTGATATCTTCTCTGTTATCTTTTCTTCTTCATCTGGTCCAGAGACCAGGTCTTCCTCCAGCTCCATCTTCTCTGCAGAGTCTGACATCCAGACATCATTGGCTCCTCACTGTCAGCAGATCCTCATCCTCTGTATGAAGACAGTAATCATTATAACCTTGCCAGAAAGTGTACCCTGAATATAATACTGCTCCACACTGTACCCTGAATATAATACTGCCACATATTGTACCCTGAATATAATGCTGCCACACACTGTACCCACTAAATATAATACTGCCACACACTGTACCCTGAATATAATACTGCCACACACTGTACCCTGAATATAATACTGCCATACACTGTACCCTGAATATAATACTGCCACACACTGTACCAACTAAATATAATACTGCCATACACTGTACCCTGAATATAATTCTGCCACACACTGTACCCTGAATATTATACTGCCATACACTGTACCCTGAATATAATACTGCCATACACTGTACCCTGAATATAATACTGCCACACACTGTACCCTGAATATAATACTGCCACACACTGTACCCTGAATATAATACTGCCATACACTGTACCCTGAATATAATACTGCTATTCACTGTACCCACTAAATATAATACTGCCCCACACTGTACCCTAAATAAAATACTGCCCCACACTATACCCTGAATATAATACTGCCATACACTGTACCCTGAATAAAATACTACTATAACCAGGGAGGGGGGGGGGGGGGGTTATGTGGGGGTGATGAGGAGAGGTGCAGGGGGGACACCTCTCATCACCCCCATAACACCCCCTGAACCTCTCATGACCCCCATAACACCCCCCTGCACCTCTCATGACCCTCATAACACCCCTGCACCTCTCATGACCCCATAACACTCCCCCTGCACCTCTCATCACCTCCATAACACCCCCCCCATAACATTTTCCATAACACCCCTGCACCTTTTATCACCCCCATAACACCCCTGCACCTCTTATCACCCCCATAACACCCCCTGCACCTCTTATCACCCCCATAACACCCCTGCATCTCTTATCACCCCCAACACCCCTGCACCTCTTATCACCCCATAACACCCCCTCCCTGCACCTCTTATCACCCCCATAACACCCCCCCTGCACCTCTTATCACCCCCATAACACCCCTGCACCTCTTATCACCCCCATAACACCCCCTGCACCTCTTATCACCCCATAACACCCCCTCCCTGCACCTCTTATTACCCCCATAACACCCCCCCCTGCACCTCTTATCACCCCCATAACACCCCTGCACCTCTTATCACCCCCATAACACCCCCCTGCACCTCTTATGACCCCCATAACACCCGTGCACCTCTTATCAACCCCATAACACCCCCCTGCACCTCTTATCACCCCCAACACCCCTGCACCTCTTATCACCCCCAACACCCCTGCCCCTCTTATCACCCCCATAACACCCCCCTGCACCTCTCATCACCCCCATAACACCCACCTGCACCTCTCATCACCCCCATAACACCCCCCTGCACCTCTCATCACCCCCATAACACCCCCCCCTGCATCTCTTATCACCCCCATAACACCCCTGCACCTCTTATCACCCCCATAACATCCCCCTACACCTCTTATCACCCCATAACACCCCCTCCCTGCACCTCTTATCACCCCCATAACACCCCCCCTGCACCTCTTATCACCCCCATAACACCCCCCCTGCACCTCTTATCACCCCATAACACCCCCCTGCACCTCTTATTACCCCCATAACACCCCTGCACCTCTTATCACCCCCATAACACCCCTGCACCTCTTATCACCCCCATAACACCCCCCTGCACCTCTTATGACCCCCATAACACCCGTGCACCTCTTATCAACCCCATAACACCCCCCCTTTACCTCTTATCACCCCCAACACCCCTTTACCTCTTATCACCCCCAACACCCCTGCACCTCTTATCACCCCCAACACCCCTGCCCCTCTTATCACCCCCATAACACCCCCCTGCACCTCTCATCACCCCCATAACACCCCCCTGCACCTCTCATCACCCCCATAACACCCCCCTGCACCTCTCATCACCCCCATAACACCCCCCTGCACCTCTCATCACCCCCATAACACCCCCTCTGCACCTCTTATCACCCCCATAACACCCCTGCACCTCTTATCACCCCCATAACACCCCTGCACCTCTCATCCCCCCCATAACACCCCTGCACCTCTCATCACCCCCATAACACCCCTGCACCTCTCATCACCCCCATAACACCCCTGCACCTCTCATCACCCCCATAACACCCCTCCTGCATCTCTCATAACCCCCATAACACCCCCCATACACACACACACACACACACACACACACCTCATCACCATTGTAGTCCCCTAACCACCATACAATCCACCATACAGCCTTTGGCTGTCTGGGCATGCTGGGAGTTGTAGTTTAGCAACAGCTGGAGTCTCCCTGTCTGGGTAGACACTGGCAGAAGGGTCTGTTCACATTATACAAAACGTACAATGTGAACAGAGCTTCAGATTAACTAGCCTAGTTCCCTTCTGTAGCTTCGCCCCAAATGACGTAATCACTAGGGGCGGAGCTACACGGACCTGCCCGGTACTCGAGGGAAGTAAGCGGACTTCGTCTTCTGTATACACTATATACAGCTATCTATAGATAGCTGTATATAGTGTATACCGCCCAAAGGGTTAACCTACACTGTCCAGCAGTGTAAGTTAACTCTTTCCTTGCTGGGCTTGCGCATAGCGCACAGCTCAGCAAGGGGTTAAGTGAGCCAGCAATGTGTATACTGTATACACATTGCAGGCTCACTATAAGTTCTTGCTGGGCAGTATATATACGATGTATACCTACGGCTCAGCATCAGCTGTTCTCCCGGCTCTGTAGCCCTGAGAGCAGCTGATCCCGACATTCACATAAGGAGGATCGCAGCGGGTGTCAGGAGGAGTGACATCCGCTGGGATCTGTCCCTTACTGCAGGTACTAATACTCCCAACATGGAGCACACTCTGTTCCATGCTGGGAGCTGTAGTACCTGCATTAATAGACATATCGCAGAGAGTGTAACTTCTGACACCCGCTGCGATCTTTCTATTAATGCAGGTACTACAGCTCCCAGCATGGAGCAGAGTGTGCTCCATGTTGGGAGTAGTAGTACTTGTAGTAAAGGAAAGATCACTGCGGGTATCACTCCTGACACCCGCTGTGATGCTCCTGTATAATGTATAGATGCGGCGGCCTCTCCCCTATGGTCCCCTGCACGGCCGTATATATACACATATTCCTATTTCTCACAGAGCGCTGTGATTGGTTGGAACCATCTGGCCAATCACAGCTCTGCAGAAAATATGAATATGTGTATATATACGTGAGTGCAGGAGACCATAGAAGAGCTGCCGCCGCATCTATACATTATACAAGAGGATCGCAAGGGACCCCAGCGATCTGTCAATTAGTACATGTAACCACTACTCCCATCATGGAACAGTGTGTTCCATGCTGGGAGTAGTAGTACTACCTAAAAAATGTAAAAAAAAAAAAAATTAAAAACACGCACACAATACCTTTTTATTATTGTTAGCTACATTTTTAGTGCTTTACCCACCCACATAAATTGATCCCTGTTTAAAAATGTATAAACATTTCATTAAAAAAAAGATACATTTCGTTAGATACAATTTTTTTCATCACTACTGTATCTTTTTTTTAATTATTTTTTTATGGTACCCTACGAAATTTTAATAAAAAAGGTATCTCCATATTTTTTTAGGATCGCTAAAGTCCAAAAAAGAATAAAAAGACTTACCGAATGTACCCGAATACCGAATGTATCCGAAAAAATCAAACCGACCACCCGAATACCGAATGTATCCGAAAAATCAAAACCGAAAACATCACCGAACCTAAAAAATTCTCCAAAACGAAAAAAACGAAACAAAATGAAACGAAAATTTTGCTAGTGTACAAGTCTAGACTGCAGTAGATAGCTCTTTGCTGTTTGTGTACACATTAGTTTCTGTGGTCCTTTACAATACCAGTGTAGGACACTAGATAAACTATGTAAATTTAGCTTTATGCATCCCTTTATGATTTCCTGGGCTGGTCACTCTGCACCTAGTCCTGGGAATCTGTACTCTGCTCCACAGTAAGCATGCACTGGTTTATACAGCACTGGCTTACTGTTATTGAAATGCCATGGGGTGTCCTGTGCAAAAGCAGAAAGTGCACCAGATTGTGGCACAGGATTCCCTGCACAGTGATTATGTACCACAGTCTGGGGCACCTTCTGCTTTTGCCCAGAAAAACATATGGCATTACGCAGAAGCTATGCTGGACCAAGAGGAGGTATGTAACATGCTTTGTTTATATTTTTTACTTGTACTTGTTTTTCACATATCCCTAGGAAAATTTTGGACTACTGTATGTAAAATGGGATGGCCTCAGGCTGTTTATTTATTTATTTATTTATTTTAACAGTGAGAAGAGTAACATCACTAAAAACAGATACTTTGATGTCTACCCTCAAAAAAGGCAAGACCCAAAATCCATGGCTCTGTCTACCCTGGTCTAGACTGCGTCTCCTTGTTTTATATCTGGCTGTTTATAAATATTAAATAATATATACAGTGGGTGGTGTTTAACTGATATGATGCTTCTGTGCATTGCAAAGGGGATCTTTCTCTCCTTATGTCCAGGACCGGAGCAAGGATTTTTTGTAAACACAGGCAAAAGTGCATTTTGGTGTCCCCGAACCTGCTTATGTCTATAGCACACCCTAAGAAGAAGCAGCATAGGAGACATTATAAAGCAGCACCTAACAGTCAAAGATGTGAATCAAGCACTGGGGTGAGATGTAATATATGTTCCTGTAGTCTCTCTACAGTCTCTCTGTCTGTGGCACTTCCACAGTGGCTGCAAATCTGAAAGTAAAATTTACAGCATTTCCGACCCATGAGAATTCAACCAAATGGGGGAATTGATATTCCATGATATGGTGGCAGCAGCTACATCAAAAGCCATGAAAATGACTCATATAAGGGCTTCTACTTAGAACTATGTATTTGAAGACCTTACAATTAGTGTTGCTCGCGAATATTCGCAATTCGAATATTATTCGCGAATATCGCATATTCGCGAATTCGCGAATTTCGCGAATATAGCGCTATATATTCGTAATTACGAATATTCGTTTTTTTTGTTTTTTTTTTTTTTCTTCACAGTACACATCCCAGTGATCACCCCTCTCTGCTTCCAGCTTGTGTGGTGTAAAGAAGGCTGTAATACTACTGTGTGAGACTGGCGTGCGAAAATTCACATATGCGAAAATTAGCATATGCTACTTTTCGCATATGCGAATTTCCACATATGTAAATTTTCGCATGCGCGTATTTTCGCATACGCGAAAATAAAACGAGGATATAACGAATATGCGAATATTCGCGAATATATGACGAATATTCGTCCATATATTCGCGAATATTCGCGAATTCGAATATGGCCTATGCCGCTCAACACTACTTACAATATATTAAAAGAGAAGGTGAGTGAATTTAGTAATAGTTATCTTTAACCTGTTAAGGATGCAGGGGGTATGGGTATGCCCTTTGCGTCCTGGTAGTTAAGGACGCAGTGCGTACTTGTACGCCCAGGTCCTGTTACCGCTGTTTGAAGCACTCTCACAAGCTGAGCATGCTTCATGGGCAGTGGGTCCTGACTCCTGTCAGAAGCCAAGACCCAGTTAATGCTGGACATCGCCGATCGGGCCGATGGCTGGCATTAACCATTTAGGCGCCACAATTAAAGTTGATTACAGCATCTGAAATGTTTAAAAAAAATCCCAGAAGCTTAGCTGAGTTGATCAGGACCATCGTGGTAAAATCACAATGTCCTGATCAGTTGAGAAGATGGCGGGAGGGCCCTTACCTGCCTACTTGCCATCTGTTCCATGCGCTGATGTCCCCAGCCAGGCTCTGCAGGCTGGAGCAGCAGAGCACCGATAACACTGAGCAATGCTGTTCTATTTTGATTAACATTGATCAGTTAACACAATCTAAATCTAAAGAGTGCATAGTATAGCCCGTATAAAAAAAAAGGAAAAAGTGTAAAAAAAAGAATAGTAAAATTTCAGCAACAACAGCTTATCCCCTATGGAAAGGATAGGGGATAAGATGTCTGATCGCGGGGGGTCCCAGCAGCGGGCCCCCACGATCAGACATCTTATCCCCTATCCTTTGCATAGGGGATAAGCTGTTTTCTCCCCGCAGCAGCCCGCATCCTATGTGTAGCTGCGTCTGCAGTTTCAGAAACTGCCGTGCTTCCGAGACGGGGACGTAACGTCACGCCCCCTCCATTCATGTCTATGGGAGGGGGCGTTGCGGCCGTTACGCCCCCTCCCATAGAAATGAATGGAGGGGGAATGGCGTGAGGTCACGTCCCCGTCTCGGAAGCCCAGCGGTATCCGAAACTGCAGATGCAGCTACGCATAGAATGCGGGCTGCTGCAGGGAGATCGCGGGGGGTCCCAGTGGCGGGCCCCCACGATCAGACATCTTATCCCCTATCCTTTCGATAGGGCATAAGATGTTTTTGCCCGGAATACCCCTTTAATAAAAGGGAATTAACCCCTCCCCTAATAAAAGTTTAAATCACTCCCCATTTCCCATTTTTTCAATAAAATAATATAATCAAAAATAAACATAACTGCGCAACTGTACCACTTTTGTCCACAGGCTGTGTCTGGTGTTGCAGCTCAGTAATATTAACTTGAGTTCTGCAATACCAGGCACAACCTGTGAACAAGAGTGGTGCAAGAAAAAATATAAATAAACAAAAACTTCTGCAATACTGGATGTGTTGTCCAGGATTGCAGAAGTTTGTGTATTTATTTATTTATTAATTTTAATGTAGCATATATCAATGTCCCTAATGGTCTAACGTTGTAAGCAGGACTGGCCTCAAACAATGGGATTCTTCATCTGATAACCGAGCTAAGGAAGCTTTCCCATCTATTCCCATCTGCCAAATTATCTGAACTACTAATGTAACTTTTTGGAAGCTTTGAAAATGATGGATAATAGTCACCCAAACCTCTAGGGCAGTTCCAGTTATCACTGGTACATGAGGAATAATTGGAAAAAAAAGTGCTTCAATATCATATGAAATATTTTATTAAAATGTTTGCATAAAAAATAGTAATAGTAAATTATTAATCCTCCTCTCACAGGGCACTTGTGGGTGGATGGGATATAAGACAATATATGTTACAATATAAAATAGACACACTAATTTATAAAGATATCTTGATTTTACATCATTCGAAAATCTGGTGATGGGTGAGATTTTCAAACACGTGAGATAATCGGCCTGCTCCTCCCCTTTGAAAATCTCACCCATCACCGGCAGGCACTTCACTTTACCGAGGTCTGCGAGGGCTGTGGAATAAGTGCTGGCAGGTGCTGCTGAGGCTGGTCTGACTGTTCCAGACCCGATGTACACCGCGCGGCATTCACTGGAGACAGATGACAACTCCCCGGTGTCTGGACCTCGTGGAGCTTGGTGTCTGACGTCAGAAGCAATAGGCTGTTGTGGTTGCAAATAGGTAACGGAATGCTGCTTTACATAGGTAGATGAACTGTATGTCAGTAGTGCGTCTTTTCCAGTAAATCAAGACACGTTTCAGGGTGCGTGTGATCAATATCTCGACCCCTTCCTCAGTAGACAAGTAGGTGTAGTTACAAAGCCTAATGCCTATTTATAGGGGCACGGTCTTCAAATGGTGATGAGCAATTGTATAAGAACTGGCATGGATTTTCCAAAGTCTATAACTGGATATCCCAGTCCTTTATGATATGACTTCCATTCACACTTGGTGTGATACATCTTATCTATAGATTTCAATTTCCTTATAAACATATGCAGTAATAAATTGTTCAAAAATACCAAATATAATAAGCAGATCTAAATTAAATAGAATATCGTAAAACTAGAATAGGAAGAAAATTTGTATAATAGGAAGATAGAATTATGGAAATAAAAATATAAATGAACAAATAAAATAAATATGAAAATGAAAATAAAGATAGAAATAAAAATAGTAATTATAATAAATATTAGATTCAAGGGTGAAATCCAACCAACAACAACAAAATAAAAATATAGCAAAAATTAAGTAAAACATTGAGTTGCACCCCAGAACATCCACAAATCAGTGTTTCATGAAGGGGACAGTGGCACTATAGACTGGAGGAGACAGAGTCGGTCACAGAGGGTGTCCAATTTCATGTAATGGACCACCTCTGACACCAAATCCGTCTCCTACAAGAAACCAAATAATTCAAAGTTGACATTCAGCCCCCTAGGTTCTAGGGACTCGAATTCATGTATCTTCTTACTTTTTGCTTTTGACATCTTGACCATATGACTACCTCCTCTCTAATCTCTTTTAATAACTTGAAAGTCTACAAAGAAAAACTCTACTTAAATCTCTGTTGTGTGTTATTGTAAAATGTGCAGAAAGTGAATGTTTAAGATTCCCATTTTTTATATTGTTCAGATGTTCCGCTATTCTGGTTTTTAGTGGCCTTTTTAGTACGGTATGTTCTATATTTTGCTTCTTGCACCCACATTCTATTAAATATAGAACCCTCTTAGTGTTACAAGTGATTCATTCTTCAATATTCCATCTAAAGGAGTTTGTTTGTGAAACAACTTCCGTGGTCTTTTTAATAGCATTTGTTTTAGTACAATTCAGACAAGTGCCACATCTGACAAAGCCCTTTGTGCTTAACCAAGTTTCTACCTTTTCTTTCACCACTGGAGGTTTAATTGAATTGGCTACAGAAATACTATTGGTGGACGATGAGGGACCATCCATCCAATATCTTTATCCTGTCTCAATGTGCCAATGTTTTTTTTATTATACTTTATATTTTCCTATGTGAATTGTTATATTGTAGGATGATTTTACTGTTAAATTCCCCTTTAATATTTTCTTGCAAAAAATGAATCTCTATCCAGATGTTTGATGTGATCAAGTGATTGTGTTAAGAGCAAATCTGGGTAATCTTTCTCACGGAATTGATTAGTCAACTGTTCTGCCGCTTCCAAAAATTTATCTTCGGAGGTGCAGTTTCTTTTTAATCTACGATATTGCCCCCTCGGGACATTTCTGAGCCACCAAGGTAAATGGCAACTGTTGAAACCCAGAAAACAATTTTTAGCAGTAGGTTTTTGATATGTGCTGCATACAAGGTAACCAGATTTGCTCTTATTTCCAAATCTAAAAAATGAACAGTGACCTTACTGATAGTGGAAGTGAAAATATTATTGTGGTTAGTAGTGTTTAATTGGTGAATAAATGACTCTAAATCCACTAAATTCCCTCTCCAAATCAAAATAATATCGCCTATATATCTATGCCAGAGTACCAGGTTTGCACCAAGTTGGGGAATGTTGTTATCCTACTCCCATAACTTGGCGCAAAGCTGGTACCCATAGTGGTACCGACTTGCTGCAAATAATAATCACCCTCAAAATAAAAATTATTCTAAGTTAAAATAAAATTTATGGCTGATGTGATGTGGTCTATTTGTTGTGGTTGGATATGTCCCTGTTCCAAAAATCTTCTCACTGCATTAAGTTCAAGATCATGGCGGATAATAGTGTATAAGGATGACACATCTAATGTAGCCACAATGTGATCCTCAGTCCATGGGAATGCGTCTATAATTGCATCTATCTGGGTGGTATCTTTTAAATATGATTTTGTTTTTTGCACAAAGGGTTTAAGGAATCTATCTACATACTGGGATAGGTTCGAAGTGATCGAACCTATCCCAGATACAATTGGGTGACCGGGTTGCTTTTGTAAGGTTTTATGTGTCTTTGGGAGACAATAAAATATTAGTAATCTCTCTGGTGTCCCCAGAATAAATTTATACTCTTTATCGTTAACAATCCCATCCTCCGGAGCTTTTTTACACAATGTTTGTAATTGATTGCTGTATTCAATTGTGGGATCTCCATACAGTTTTTATACGTGATTGAGTCATTTTGTTGACGCCAGAATTCTTGATTGTAATCCACAGTGTTTTGGATCAAAATTCTGCCCCCCTTGTCAGCGGGATGGATTATGATCTTTGGAATAGATTGTAATTCCTGTATCGCTAGTCTCTCCAATTGTATAATATTATCTTTCTGATGTGATTTTGTTTTGATCCTTCGTAGATGATCTTCCACTAGTTTTTATGGCATCATGGGAGGAGGATAACATCATTCCCCAACTTGGCGCAAACCTGGTGCTCTGGCGTAGATATATGGATGATATTATTTTGATTTAGAGAGGGGATTTAGTTGATTTAGAGTCATTTATTCACCAATTAAACACTAATAACCACAAAAATATTTTCACTTCCACTATCAGTAAAGTCACTGTTCATTTTTTAGATTTGGAAATAAGAGCAAATCTGGATAAACTTGTATGCAGCACATATCAAAAACTTACTGCTAAAAATTGTTTTATAGATTTCAACAGTTGCCATTTACCTCAGTGGCTCATAAATGTCCCGAGGGTGCAATATCGTAGATTAAAAAGAAACTGCACCTCCAAGAAACATTTTTGGAAGAGGCAGAACAGTTGACTAATCAATTCCATGAGAAAGATTACCCAGATTTGCTCTTAACACAATCACTTGATCACATCAAACATCTGGATAGAGATTAATTTTTTGCAACAAAATATTAAAGGGGAATTTAACAGTAAAATCATCCTACCATATAACAATTCACATAGGAAAATAGAAAGTAAAATAAATAAACATTGGCACTTGATGAGACAGGATAAAGATATTGGATGGATGGTCCCTCATCGTCCACCGATAGTATACCTGAAAGCACCGAACCTGGGTATTTCTGTAGCCCCTTCAATTACACCTCCAGTGGTGAAAGAAAAGGTAGAAACTTGGTTAAGCACAAAGGGCTTTGTCAGATGTGGCACTTGTCTGAATTGTACTAAAACAAATGGTATTAAAAAGACCACAGAAGTTGTTTCACAAACAAACTCCTTTAGATGGAATATTGAAGAATTAATCACTTGTAACACTAAGGGAGTTCTATCTTTAATAGAATATGGATGCAATGAGCAATATATTGGACATGCTAAAAAGGCCACTAAAAACCAGAATAGCGGAACATCTTAACAATATAAAAAAATGGGAATCTTCCACATCCACTTTCAGCACATTTTACAATAACACACAGCAGATAATTAAGTAGTTTTTCTTTTGTAGGCTTTCAAGTTATTAAAAGAGATTGGAGAGGAGGTAGTGGTCAAGATATCAAAAGCAGAAAGTAAGAAGAAGGTATGACTAAGGGCGGCATCGCCTGAAACGCATTACTTCATGTTCACTTTCGTGTCTCCTGACTTTTACAGAAATAAATGGGACTCTGCACTTTACCTTATCCACGCTGGATTTTGCTTCTATTTAAGAAGATATATGAATTAGAGTCCCTAGAACCTAGAGGGCTGAATGTCAACTTTGAATTATTTGGTTTCTTGTAGGAGACGGATTTGGTTTCAGAGGTGGTCCATTACATTAAATTGGACACCCTCTGTGACCGACTCCAGTCCACTGCGCCACTGTCCCCTTTCTGAAACACTGATTTGTGGATGTTCTGGGGTGCAACTCGATGTTTTTCTTCATTTTTACTATATTTTTATTTTGTTATTTTTAGTTGGATTACACCCTTGTATCTATTTTTATTTTAATTACTATTTTTATTTTATTATTTTACTTTATCATTTTCATTTCCATAATTCTATCTTCCTGTTATACAAATTTTCTGCCCATCCTAGTTTTACAATATTCTATTTAATTTATGTCTACTTATTAGTCTTTATATTTTTGAACACTATATTACTGCATATGTTTATAAGGAAATTGAAATCTATAGATAAGATGTATTGCACCAAGTGTGAATTGAAGTCATATAATGAAGGACTGGTATACCCAGTTATAGACTTTGGAAAATCCATGCCAGTTCTTATACAATTGCTCATCACCATTTGAAGACTGTGCCCCTATAAATAGGGATTATGCTTTGTAACTACAGCATGTCTACTGAGGAAGGGTCGAGATATTGACCACACCCACCCTGAAACGCATCTAGATCTACTGGAAAAGATGCACTAGAGGCATACAGTTCATCTACCTATGCAAACCAGCAGTCCGTTACCTATTTGTAAAAACAACAGCCTCCACCTATCCAGCCCACTGCTCCTGACATCAGACACCAAGCTCCACGAGGTCCGGACACCGGCGAGTTGTCAGCTGTCTCCAGTGAATGCCACGCGGTGTACATCGGGTCTGTAGTAGTCAGACCAGCCGCAGCAGCGCCTGCCAGCGCTTATTTCACAGCCCTCGCAGACCTCGGTACAGCGAAGTGCCTGCCGGCACCTGCGTCTGTTGGAAATAACTTGAAACGGAGTTAACATCTAAACAACAGTGTGGCTGGTAACTATTCTTCTGTTTATACAGGTGGTCAATCTGCATTATCACAGACTTACAAATGGACTCAGGCATATAACGTCCAGTTATTAATAATAAGGACTGTCAGTCTGATATCCCAATTCCGGAGTATTGAATGCCGGATTTTCGAATGATGTAAAATCAAGATATCTATATACAGTAGTGTGTCTATTTTATATTGTAACATATATTGTCTTATATCCCACCCTCCCACAAGTGCCCTGTGAGAGGAGGACTAACAATTTACTATTACTATTGTTTATGCAATCATTTTAATAAAATATTTCATATGACATTGAAGCACATTTTTTTTCCCAATTATTCCTCATGTCCCAGTGATAAATGGAACTGCCCTGGGGTTTTGGGTGACTATTATCCATTATTGCTATTTGTTGTTAAACATCTTAGGTATAGGTGTACACCCACTATACCCTCGGACAGGTAAATTGTGAGATGCATTTCTTTCTTTAATTATTTCAAGCACTGAAATATGTTTAGTAAGTGCAAAACAACACAGCACAAGGGCTAACTTTCTCCGTTTGTTAGGGATTTGGGACTGTGAATCTACAGATGATTGATTCCTTTCCAAGTCTCATTTATAATGCTGTCAGTTCCTTCCTGGCTCCAGTGTAAATGACCTTCTTACCAGCATAACAGTGTAAGGAAGATAATAATCACCGTTCCACAGCTGCAAGGCTCCCACGGTTCTACATATGTACATCTTAGAAAATATTGGTGATTATAAGTCTAACACCAATAATATAGATTAGTTAGGAGTAGCCATATTAGTTCAGTGATGCAAAAAGCTAAATCATCGGTAGTTGCAGTATCTTGTAATACCTTTTTTATTGGACTAACAAGATTATGTAGAGACAAGCTTTCGGGATTCCTCCCTTTATTAAGTCATAAGCATTTCTGAGCTCACAAGGAGAAAACACAGGTTCTGTCAATAGATAGATAATGTGTTGATAGAACCTGTGTTTTCTCCTTGTGAGCTCAGAAATGCTTATGACTTGATAAAGAGAGGAATCCTGAAAGCATGTCTCTACATAATCTTGTTAGTCCAATAAAAAAGGTATTACAAGATACAGCAACTACCGGTGATTTTGCTTTTTACCAATAATATACACATTTATGTTGCCAGAGTAAGAGGTTGAAAAAATATGCATCAAATATCACTAAAATGGTGGTAATACGGCAAATAGAATTTGTTGATGACCACAAATCGAGGATTTATTTTGGTAATTTATTTATTAGATAAGAATGTCATGTATGTCATCAGCAGGGGAGGAACGAGAATGATCAGGGTCAGAAGGGATTAAAACTTGTGGGCAACTTAAAAACCTTCCCTGCTCAAGAAAAGTCTGGTCCCACACAGTTTTCTCTGAGCTCTCTTCTTGGAGACTGGGCAGTGTATTCATGATGCATCCCACGTGGTCATATGGAGAAGCATGTGACTGTTGAACTTCAAGATGGGAAAAGGGAGAAAAACAGACCACCAGTGGTGCAGAGTCTAACCCCTATGCCCTAGTCCAACAGAGATGTGATATTTTCCTTGCCTTCCCTAGATCACCAAGGATGTAAGGATTAATCCCTTCTCGGCCATAGACAACTAGGGATAGTGACATGAGCCCTTCATCTGCCTTGATGATCAAGGATTTACTGCCCTATAACAGTGGAGATACAGTCAGACCTCCAGACCTCAGGGATATGAATTGCAAATGAACCCTTTCAACCCTTTGAGCCCTTATCCACTGCTCTTAACCTCCCCCCACAGGACTCCTCTCCACCCACCATTATGTCCTGACCGCTCTCTAACCTATCCATCCCACTGTCTGCTTTCTTTGCTTTATTATCCTCCCCACACTAAACTAGGTGAGTGGGGGAGGATAAAAAAGCAAAGAAAGCAGACAGTGGGATGGATAGGTTAGAGAGGGGTCAGGACATAATGGTGGGTGGAGAGGAGTCCTGTGGGGGGAGGTTAAGAGCAGTGGATAAGGAGATCCATGGGTTACAAACCAGCCGTAAAAATAAATGTGGCCCGAAAAATTGTAACCCCAATAATTAAAAAATTCCATTAGCCCCAATAACTTAAATAATAACATTAGACCCAATAACTCCAAAAAATCCCATTAGCCCCAATAACTTAAATAGTACAATTAGCCCTTACAACTCAAATAATAAGATTAACCCCAATAACTCAGAAAATCCCATTAGTGAGACTATATGTGCAAAACTTAATGGAAATGTAAAGTGTATGTTCACAAATGCCAGAAGCCTAGCAAATAAAATGGGGGAGCTTGAGGCCTTGATACTGGAGGAACATATTGATACAGTTGGGGGTCACTCCTTGCTGTTAATCTGCAGGGGGTTTACATTGTTTCGCAAGGACAGAACGAACAGAAAATGTGGTGGAGTCTGTCTGTATGTAAGAAGTGGTATGAAAGTCAGTGTGAACGATGCCATAGTGTGTGATGATTCTGAGGATGTGGAATCACTGTGGGTAGAATTACAAAAGGAGGGAAATACTGAAAAAATAATTGGTGTAATCTACAGACCCCCTAATATCACTGAAGAGATAGAAGGTCGGCTGTATAAACAAATAGAGAGGGCCGCCCGGGCAGGTACAGTGGTAATAATGGGAGATTTTAACTATCCAGATATAGATTGGGGCCGGGGGCTGGCTAAAACTACAAAGGGGAGAAAATTCAAAAAAAAATTTGCAGGATAATTTTATGGGCAGTTTGTGGAGGACCCAACAAGAAGTGATGCCTTGTTGGATCTGATCATTTCCAACAACGCAGAGCTGGTTGGTAATGTAACTGTGAGGAAAAACCTTGGTAATAGCGACCACATAGTTACTTTTGATTTAAAATGTAGAAAACAAAGACAGACGGGGAAGGCAAAAACATATAACTTTAAAAAGGCAAATTTCCCTGGGCTGAGGGCTGCACTACAGGACATAGACTGGGGGGAGGTGTTCTCAAATACTGATACAGAAGGTAAATGGGACATCTTTAAATCAACTCTAAATAACTATACAGCTAAATATATACCAAAGGGGAACAAATATAAACGATTCAAACTAAATCCTACATGGCTGACAAATGATGTTAAAAGAGCAATAAACAACAAAAAAATGGCTTTTAAAAAGTACAAATCTGATGGGTCAGCGATAACATTTAAACAGTACAAAGAGCTTAATAAAATCTGTAAAAATGTAATAAAAACTGCAAAAATTAAAAATGAGAGACAGGTGGCCAAAGAAAGCAAAACTAATCCTAATTTTTTTTTTAGATATATAAATAAAAAAAAAACAAGGACAGAGCATGTAGGACCCCTTAATAATGATAATGGGGAGGTTGTCACGGGCGATCAAGAGAAGGCGGAGCTACTGAATGGGTTCTTTAGTTCTGTATATACTATGGAAGAAGGAGCTGACATTGGACAGGTCAGTGCTGGTAACACATCATGTAATGTACTGAACTGGCTCAATGTAGAGATGGTACAAGGTAAGTTAAGTAAAGTAAATGTAAGCAAATCTCCAGGACCGGATGGACTACACCCAAGAGTTCTTAGAGAGGTAAGTTCAGTGATATCTGTACCCCTGTTCATGATATTTAGAGATTCTCTGGTGTCTCATATTGTGCCAAGGGACTGGCGAAAGGCGAATGTGGTACCAATCTTCAAGAAGGGCTCTAGGTCTTCGCCAGGCAATTATAGACCGGGAAGTTTAACGTGCATTGTGGGTAAATAGTTTGAAGGAGTTATAAGGGATTACATACAGGAATACATAGGGGATAATTGTATTATAAGTGATAGCCAGCATGGGTTTACTAAGGATAGAAGTTTTCAAACCAATCTAATTTGCTTTTATGAAGAGGTGAGTAGAAGCCTTGACAGAGGAATGTCTGTGGATATAGTGTTTCTGGATTTTGCTAAAGCATTTGATACTGTCCCTCATAGTCGTCTGACAGGTAAGTTAAGGTCTTTGGGTTTGGAAACTTTAGTTTGTAACTGGATTGAACATTGGCTCATGGATCGTACCCAGAGAGTGGTGGTCAATGATTCGTACTCTGATTGGTCCCTGGTTATTAGTGGTGAACCCCAAGGTTCTGTACTGGGCCCGCTGTTGTTCAATTTATTTATCAATGATATAGAGGATGGTATTAACAGCTCTGTTTCTATCTTTGCAGATGACACCAAGCTTTGTAGCACAGTACAGTCTGTAGAGGATGTGCATAAGTTACAAGATGACTTGGATAGACTAAGTGTCTGGGCATCCACTTGGCAAATGAGGTTTAATGTGGATAAATGTAAAGTTATGCATCTGGGTACTAAGAACATGCATGCGTTGTATGTCTTAGGGGGGATTAAACTGGCAGAGTCACTGGTAGAGAAGGATCTGGGTGTACTTGTAGATCACAGACTTCAGAATAGTATGCAATGTCAGGCTGCAGCTTCCAAAGCCAGCAGGATATTGTCATGTATCAAAAGAGGCATGGACTCGAGGGACAGGAACATAATACTCCCCCTTTAAAAAGCATTGGTACGGCCTCACCTGGAATATGCTGTTCAGTTTTGGTCGCCTGTCAATAAAAGGGACACTGCGGAGCTGGAAAGGGTGCAGAGACGTGCAACTAAACTAATATGGGGCATGGAACATTTTAGCTACGAGAAACGATTAAAGGAGTTACAATTGTTTAGTCTCGAGAAGAGACGTTTAAGGGGGGATATGACAAATGTATATAAGTATATAAATGGCCCATACAAAAAATATGGAGAAAAACTGTTCCAGGTTAACCCCCCCCCCCCCAAAGGACAAGGGGGAACTCCCTCCGTCTGGAGAAGAAAAGGTTTAGGCTAAAGGGGCGACACGCCTTCTTTACCATAAGAACTGTGAATTTATGGAACAGTCTACCTCAGGAACTGGTCACAGTAGGAACAATTAATAGCTTTAAAACAGGGTTAGATACATTCCTGGAACAAAATAACATTAATGCTTATGCAGAATTACAAAACAACATCCCTTCCCCTTATCCCCTTACACCCTTCCCTTCAATTCCCTGGTTGAACTTGATGGACGTATGTCTTTTTTCAACCATACTAACTATGTAACTATGTAAATTAGGGCTTCTAAATGGTCTTCTACTAAGTTATTTTGACATAAACTAGGGTAATGCCTGGGCCTCGTACTATAGAAGTAATGTATTTTCTAAAGTTACTATGTATTATTAAATAAAATAGATTTGGAGTGACCCTTACTTTGTGCAGGTCCTGATGGAAAATTACAATGAATTCTCTAACTGACAAAGAAGTTGTTGTTCCTTACAGGCTACAGGCATATGGTACTGCCCTAATGCCCAAAAGGCAAGTATGCCTCTGGGATCAAACCTTAAGATATATTGACAATCTACATCAAATAGCATGTAAGGTGTTCAAATAGAGTATAAGGAGTTAACAATTTTTATCCAAAAGCTATTTGCCTGCATAGCATGTTCCACTGTAGAGGGTTGTACAAGCAGCATTAAGGAGAAAAACAAAGTTGAAAGGGCCTGATTGCAAAAGAAAACAAGGTTCACCATTCCTTGACAGACAGACTAGCATCTGGAGACTTACTTTCTGAATGTGCTTGTAAAATTTTGTGGCACAGATAACCCAAGGAAAAGCAAGTGATGGAAGGGATCCTTAAGAAATCTGGACCGTTCCCCTAAATACCCCTGATAGTTTGAAAGTCTAAATGCAACCAAATCTTATATTTGCAAATACCTGCTGGACTGTGACCAGTGAAAATCTACCAATTACTCCTAAACTACAAAGTGTATCTCAAGAACTGTACCTAAAATCTAAAGCATTTCAAATTGTTATTTTTGCTGTTAAAAACCCTGGATTTTGAGGTCTTATTTCCTAGGGCCTTGTGTAGGAAAGAAAGCCTTTTTGAAATAGTGGTTTTTGGGACTCTACATTGTAATAAAGGGTTGCCGAGCTACGTTGATGGTTTGCCGATGGCAAAATCAGGAAGAAAAAAACAAACAAATAGAAACACCTAATCTGTTGAGAAAACCCAAAACACATTAAAAAAGCATAAAAAACCACCCTCAACAATAAGAGTCAGCTTTCAGTTTTGTAAATCGGGACCTTTGTATTTTCTAATAACTTATTACATATTCTAGGGTTCATATCTGTATCTGCAAATGACACGTGACTGCAAACTGCGTTTATTTCCTTGTAAAAGTTAATATGTATTGGTGAAAGTAAAGCTACAGCCAGCTCAACTCCAGAATAATATGCGAGTGATAAACACAGTGATTAATAATCCATATTTCTATTACTGAATCCATTTTCTGTATACACAACTTTCTTATAATTTTGATTACATTTTTTCTCCTGTTTTGTGTATAAAGTTTTAATGCAAAATTATTTGTCACCATGGTTACAAACTACAAACAACCCTTTTATGTAGTCGGATCCTACAATACTCTAGTCCCTATGTCCTCTCTTGTACTGTCTGTTGGTTAGTAGGGTTGAAAATATTCTCCCTAATATATTGGGTCAGGGAATCAGGGTTCACTTTTAATTTAAAGGGGTCCTTCATAAACTTCATTAAAGAACCCCATACACTTTAGTCATCAGTCAGATGAATTCACCGACAGCAGGATCAACCAACTCTCCTCCAACAGATGATATCCGGGAAGAGATGAAGAGTTGGAAAGAGTTGGAAGTGTCTTATTTTAACCACCCAACCCTTTTGTTTCTCTATTTGAAAAGATCCTTTCTATTGACATCTATGGAAGTTACTAAAATAGTCTCTCCAATAAACTCTATGGAGACTGCAGTGGCTGGAAGGAAGTGTCATGGGACTGCATTCTTCCAAAGGGGTGAGGGTTGCAAAAGTGAGACCCACAAATATCACTCATTTATGGTATATCCTGTGTAGAGGCCATAAATAGTTAAAATGGGATTATGCCTTTAATACTAGAGATATAGAAATGTCTAAACCACAACAACAAGGAAATTAATTTGCCTTATTTGTTTAAGGAGTCCACCACACATGGCATTGTGTCATACCTGTCGCCAGTCAAGGTCGATCGGTCTGTGCTTTGGCGTTGACGGATTATTCCTGTTATTAATACCAAAGCCTAATTTGCCAATGCATGTTCATAACTTTTATTAATCTACCTGGCCAATGAGATTAAGAATAGAAGAGATAAGAAACACTATAAAGTTGTAATGACTTCTTGGATAATAAGAATCTGGAAACAAGAATAATGGAGCTGTCTGAAGAGACGACGCTAAGAAGATTTTCCATTTTTCTGATCCTTATGGGAATATGTATGCCTGGTAAAAACTATTTTATTTTTAATATTCGTAGCATAGGACAGTATGCATTCTTGTTTTAACAATATTGCCAAGGCCAGTGTTCTCCAACCTGTGGCTAACAAGCTATTTCAAAACCACAATCCACAGCATGCCACAATGGCCACAGATTGGTGGCCACTGACCTAGACAATAATAATATGAATGAACACTGTCATAGAAGTCATCTAGATCTTTAAGAATTTGGGTCTGATTGATTTGATTTTCAGGGGAAAGTATTGGTGTACCATTTCTAGTCTTTTTATTAGTTGATTTCAAACATTGCCTCATGAAGACAACCCCTGTCCATATGCCTTTCTAGGGCCTATGAATATTATAGAGGAGATACATGCTCCAGACTCAACAAGAACCCAGAACACTTAAAGAAGCATTCTCTCTTGGATCCAGTCTATCAATGCATTACAAGGTTGACCATTCTGAATTGTGCCCATGTAATGCTACATTTCCCCTGCAGGATTAAGCAGCCCCCAGGGGCCCTTGAAGAAAGACCCACTGTCTTTCATTAAAAAAAAAGTGTTGTCTTTATGAGACAATCCTCATACAGCATAAGATTGCCTAGATTTTTAAATGCATAGGCGTACATAGTGCAAATAATTTTTCCCAACATGTTCAGATGTATAGCAATGAAATTAAGTAGAATATTCATGTAAACAGGATAGAGTTTATTGGAAAAATAAATAGTGTAACATGGGGCAGTGATTGGAAATAACAATGGGCCAAAAAGACCTTAGAGGTTAGGAACATTGTAAAATGACTAGTATATGGAAGGGTCTATTTATCAAAGCTGAATACAGGGACCCATTAAATAAAGTAATCTGTGGCCTGAAAGATAATGTTCCATTTCCCTATAGCCCCAATACAAGATAAATGCCAAGTGCCAATAGGGCAAGAATACTCTTTGCAGTTGCTCTTTTTTCTCTGACTTATAACAAGGGTCCTGAATGGGGATCTTCCCCAATAGGTTTTCTTAAACTCGAGAAGCCACTTTAATGTTTTATTACTGTTGGTTATATGGTTTTTTTTGGTTATATGTTTTTTTTACGTGTTATTTAACAGGACAGGCTCAGAGAAGTTTTATAACAGCTTTTATGGAAAACCCCAGGGCATCTCCTTCTACAACCCTCCAGCTGTATCTGGTCACCTACAATAAGGAAGCTACTGTGACAGTCACGGTGTCAGAGCCTAGATTCATTGAGACAGTGTTCATTGACAAGGACAGCAGTACCCTTGTGACTCTGAACTACACATATATGATTACTGAAAAGCAAGTGACCTCCAAGGCTGTATTAGTAGAATCCAGTGCAGATATATCTGTCTTTACTTTTTCATCGGAATCTTCTTCTGCTGATGCAATGAGCTGTCTACCTTTTGAAGACCTGGGTACTGAATATTACATATCAACCACTCACTCAGGAACAAACAGGCACTTCGCAGTGGCAAATGGCCTAGAAGAAAGAGTTTTGCTGAATGTCACCGTATCAGGATCCATTATCTACAATGGAGTTGAGTATAGAAAAGGACAGTCCTTCTCTGTCTCTCTTGGATATGGACAAGTGATACAGTTTCAAAGTTCTGTAGACCTCACAGCCACAAGGATCTCATCCACAGCTCCAGTGGCTGTCTTAAGTGGCCAAAAATGCTTTACTGGGATAAATACCTCTTGCGATACCTTGGTTGAGCAGTTGTTTCCTGTGCAACATTGGGGGAATCTCTTTGCCGTGTTTCCAATGCTGGGTCATACCCAAGATTCAATTAGCATTATATCGGCAAATCCAGATACAATCATAAGTATTGAAGGTCAACTGGAATCCAAACAATATTACCTTAAAGAAGCCTCCTTCACGCGATTTCCTTTAGATGAATCGGTGATTATAAATTCTTCACGACCCATTATGGTTACATATCTCATTCAAGAAACAAAACCAAACCTAGTGGCCAATTATGACCCTTTCTTTACAACAGTTCCACCTTCTTTGGCAACTAGAAAGTTCTACAAATTTATAACACAAAACAAATACTACAACTTTCTGCTGGTTGTATCCCAAGCTCCTTTACCAGAATTCTACCTGGATCAGCATCAGCTTAACTTCTATAATGTCTCTATGAAAGAGCTTAATGGATTCAATGCCTGGGAAGTCTCCTTGGGTAAAACTGATGGACAACATGAAATTTACCATCAGTCATTACCATTTACTATCTATGTTTATGGAATTGAGAATTATGTTTCCTATGGATACTCAATGGGGCAAGAAACAATATATCCAGGTAAGGTACCCTGCATGGATGTAAGTATATAAAAAATAAAAAGATATAGCACAAGAAATTATTGGTTCTCAGAGTTGATATAGGAAAAACTATTTAGTCCATGTACCTGATGAAGGAGAATTAGCGCTTGTATTGGACAATAAACTTAAATTATTTTGCTATATCAACTCTGAGAATCAACGATTTCTTGCATGATTGGAGGCTATCTTTTTGTATACTGACATTCCCATCGGCATGTTCCATACGACTGAGCCAGCCTTTGCTCCATGCTGCATGTTCTAAAATCCCTCTGGTCTCCAGAGTGGGATTGATTTGCATCTACGGGTGTAGTGGCTCCTCCGCAGCCCCTCCAGGTGAGCACCCTCTTGCTTACAGTAAATTACCTATGCCTTTCTCTGTGGTTTGATGTTATTACCCAATGTAGCACTTCATGCTCTATTTTTCTGTTTACTTTTCGCTGCATGGATGTAGAGTTACATGATAAACTTCTGACTGTCTACAGCTACCTGTAGAGAGTTTGGGAGCTCTCTATATACTGTTTTGTAATTGAATTCAATGTATAGATAGTATTTAATAAGCTCCTAATCACCCTGCAATGTAGGCAGCAGGCAGACAGAATTTTATAACGTAACTCTATATCTACATAGGGGATTTGGAGATCGTATTAGATATATAATGCTCAGGACACTATTAAGAAACAATAAGAAATGAATGAGCACAAGACTTTTAACCAATTTAAATAAAGATTATGGCATTCCGTGGTTAACAATCACTTCAGAAGTGGCCAAAATAATATAAAAACTAAAAGTTACCATTAAAAAAAAAAAAAAAAAGAAGATAGTCAAATCTATAAGTTAGGCAGAAAGAGGCCAAGCAGGTTATAGGAGCTCCTAAAGCACAAGCAAGCAGAAGAAAAACTAGCTCATTTAGTGAAAAATGGGGATAACACATTTTTCAAAAACATTAATGAAAAAAGGAAATTAAAACAAGGAATAATTGGACTGAAAGCAAAGGTAGCAGGGCATGTAGAAGAGGTTAAAGGACTAGCTGTCTGCCTTAAGGAATACTTTTCTTCAGTTTTTACAGAAGAAAATGAAATAAAAGGACCTCAATTTGGGGATCTTTTGATGTGTCTTTACAAAGGAAGAGGTTCTACTTTAGCTAGCAAAACAGATTTATTTAACCAATCCCTGGAGTCATCCAAGAAGACTGGAAATTAGCAAATGTTGGTCCAGTCACAAGAAAAAGTAGTAAGGAGGAATCGGGCAACTATTGGCCAGTTAGCCTGACATCAATAGTGGGGAATTTAATGGAAATCCTACTAAAGGAGAGCATTATGGAACATCTAAAATCCCATGGATGGCAAGATGAGAAACTACATGGGTTTACTTCACCTTTACTACATGGAAAATCATTTAGGTAAACTAGAAAAATTATCAGAAGTGATATTTAATGCGGATAAGTGCAAAATAATGACACTTAAGGGCAGAATATAGAATATGTGATACAGTCCTAACCTCAGTATCTGAAGAAAGCGATTTAGGAGTAATCATCTCACAAGGCTTAAAGGGGAACTCAAGCCCTAAGACATCTATCCTTTGGATAGGGGATAAGATGTCTGACCGCGGGGGTCCCGCCGCTGGGAACCCCCGCAATCTTGCATTCGGCACCCACCTCTTTGAGCTTCACGCCGCGCTGCCAGCTCACAAACTGCCGGGTGCCGACCACAGGGCAACGTGGCGTACAGCGCAAAGAGGTGGGTGTCAAATGCAAGAATGCCAGGGTCGACAGCAGCGGGACCCCAGCAGTCAGACATCTTATCCCCTATCCTCTGGATAGGGGATACAATGTCTTAGGGCCGGAGTACCCCCTTAAATGGGCACTGTCAGATTCAAAAGGTTTTCATATATTGTACATCTTGGCAAAACATTAAACTTTCTATATATACTTCATTATAATTTTTTTTCCTTTTTATAGAAATCATGACTTATTAAATCATTGCTTTGTCCAAGCTGAAGCACAGGCATAGACAAAGTCCAGTAAGTTAGGGGGGGCTAGCACTCCTCTGTATGACAGCAAAGGATAGAGCACAGAGGAGTGCTCTCAGACAGGAGAGAGCAAAGAGGAGTGCTATCAAACAGGAAAGAGCACAGAGGAGTACTATCAGACAGGAGAGAGCACAGAGGAGTACTATCAGACAGGCGAGAGATCAGAAGAGTACTATCAGACAAGAGAGAGCACATAGGAGTGCTATCAGACAGAAGAAACCACAGAGGAGTGCTATCAGTCAGGAGAGAGCATAGATGAGTACTATCAGACAGGAGAGAGCACAGAGGAGTGCTAAAATACAGGAAAGAGCACAGAGGAGTGCTATCAGACAAGAGAGAGCACAGAGGAGTACTATCAGACAGGAGAGAGCTCAGAGGAGTACTATCAGACAGGAGAGAGAGCAAAGAGGTGGGTGCCAAATGTAAGATTGCCAGGGTCCACAGTGTTGGGAACCCCGCAGTCAGACATCTTATCCCTTATTCTCTGGATAGGGGATATGATGTCTTCGGGCCGGAGTACCCCTTTAAATGGGCACTGTCGGATTCAAAAAGTTTTCATATATTGTACATCTTGGCAAAACATTGAACTTTCTATATATACTTTATAGGAATTTTTTCCCCCTTTTTATAGAAATCATGACTTATTAAATCATGGCTTTGTCCAAGCTGAAGCACAGGCATAGACAAAGTCCAGTAAGTGAGGGTGGGCTAGCACTCCTCTGTATGACAGGACAGGATAGAGCACAGAGGAGTACTCTCAGACAGGAGAGAGCACATAGGAGTCCTATCAGACAGGAGAGAGCACATAGGAGTCCTATCAGACAGGAGAGAGCACAGAGTAGAAATATCAGACGGAGAGAGCACAGAGGAGTACTATCAGACAGGGGAGAGCACAGAGTAGTCCTATCAGACAGGAGACAGCACAGGAGGAGTGCTATCAGGCAGGGGAGAGCACAGAGGAGTGCTATCAGACAGGAGACAGCACAGAGGAGTGCTATCAGACAGGGGAGAGCACAGAGGAGTGCTATCAGACAGGGGAGAGCACAGAGGAGTCCTATCAGTCAGGAGAGAGCACAGAGGAGTCCTATTAGACAGGAAAGAGCACAGAGTAGTGCTATCAGACAGGAGAAAGCACAGAGGGGTACTATCAGACAGGAGAGAGCACAGAGGAGTCCTATCAGACCGGAGAGAGCACAGAGGAGTACTAGCAGACAGTAGAGAGCACAGAGGAGTACTAGCAGACAGGAGAGAGCACCAAGGAGTCCTATCAGACAGGAGAGAGCACAGAGGAGTGCTATCAGACACGGAGAGCACAGAGATGTACTATCAGAGAGGAGAGAGCACATAGGAGTGCTTGCCCACCCTCATTTACTGGACTTTGTCCATCCCTGTGCTTTAGCTTGGACAAAGCCATGATTTTATAAGCCATGATCTCTATAAAAAGGCAATCAAATTTTCTTATGAAGAATATTAGAAAAGTTAATGCTTTGCCAAGATGTACAACATATAAAAGGTTTTTGAATCTGAAAGTGCCCATTTATCAGACAGGGGAGAGCACAGAGGAATCCTATCAGACAGGAGAAAGCACAGAGGAGTCCTATCAGACAGGAGAGAGCACAGAGGAGTGCTATCAGACAGCAGAAAGCACAGAGGAGTACTATCAGACAGGAGAGAGCACAGAGGAGTCCTATCAGACAGGAGAGAGCACAGAGGAGTACTAGCAGACAGGAGAGAGAACAGAGGAGTACTAGCAGACAGGAGAGAGCACAGAGGAGTGCTATCAGACAGGAGAGAGTACAGAGGAGTGCTATCAGACAGGAGAAAGCACAGTGGAGTGCTATCAGACAGGAGAGAGAACCGAGGAGTGCTTGCCCACCCTCATTTACTGGACTTTGTCCATCCCTGTGCTTTAGCTTGGACAAAGCCATGATTTTATAAGCCATGATCTCTATATAAAGGCAATCACATTTTCTTATGAAGTATATTAGAAAAGTTAATGCTTTGCCAAGATGTACAACATAAAAGGTTTCTGAATCTGAAAGTGCCCATTTATCAGACAGGGGAGAGCACAGAGGAGTCCTATCAGACCGGAGAGAGCACAGAGGAGTCCTATCAGACAGAACAGAGCACAGAGGACTGCTATCAGACAGGAGAAAGCACAGAGGAGTGCTATCAGACAGGGGAGAGCACAGAGAAGTCCTAGCAGACTGGAGAGAGCACAGAGGAGTACTAGCAGACAGGAGAGAGCACAGAGGAGTACTAGCAGACAGGAGAGAGCACAGAGGAGTGCTATCAGACAGGAGAGAGCACAGAGGAGCGTTATCAGACAGGAGACAGCACAGAGGAGTGCTATCAGACAGGGGAGAGCACAGAGGAGTCCTATCAGACAGGAGAGAGCACAGAGGAGTCATATCAGACAGAAGAGAGCACAGAGGAGTGCTATCAGACAGGAAAAAGCACATCAGATAGGACTCCTATGAGCACATAGACCACAGAGGGGTGCTATCAGACAGGAGAGAGCACATAGGAGTCCGATCAGACAGGAGAGAGCACATAGGAGTCCTATCAGACAGGAGAGAGCACAGAGGAGTACTATCAGACACGAGAGAGCACAGAGTAGTCCTATCAGACGGGAGAGAGCACAGAGGAGTACTATCAGACAGGAGACAGCACAGAGGAGTGCTATCAGACAGGGGAGAGCACAGAGGAGTGCTATCAGACAGGGGAGTCCTATCAGACACGAGAGAGCACAGAGGAGTCATATCAGACAGGAGAGAGCACAGAGGAGTGCTATCAGACAGGAGAAAGCACAGAGAAGTACTATCAGACAGGAGAGAGCACAGAGGAGTTCTATCAGACAGGAGAGAGCACAGAGGAGTGCTATCAGCCAGGAGAAAGCACAGAGGAGTACTATCAGACAGGAGAGAGCACAGAGGAGTCCTATCAGACAGGATAGAGCACAGAGGAGTACTATCAGACAGGAGAGAGCACAGAGGACTACTAGCAGACAGGAGAGAGCACAGAGGAGTGCTATAAGACAGGAGAGAGTACAGAGGAGTGCTGTCAGACAGGAGAAAGCACAGAGGAGTGCTGTCAGACAGGGGAGAGCACAGAGGAGTACTAGCAGACAGGAGAGAGCACAGAGGAGTGCTATCAGACAGGAGAGAGCACAGAGGAGTGCTATCAGACAGGAGAAAGCACAGAGGTGGGTGTCAAATGCAAGATTGCCAGGGTCCACAGCGGTGGGACCCCCGCGGTCAGACATCTTATCCCCTATCCTCTGGATAGGGGATACGATGTCTTCGGGCCGAAGTACCCCTTTAAATGGTCACTGTCAGATTCAAAAAGTTTTCATATATTGTACATCTTGACAAAACATTAATTTTTCTATATATACTTCATAGGATTTTTTTTCCTTTTTATAGAAATCATGACTTATTAAATCATGGCTTTGTCCAAGCTGAAGCACAGGCATAGACAACGTCCAGTAAGTGAGGGTGGGCTAGCATTTCTGTCCTGTATGACAGGACAGAATAGAGCACAGAGGAGTACTCTCAGACAGGAGAGAGCAAAGAGGAGTGCTATCCAAAAGGAGAGAGCACAGAGGAGTACTATCAGACAGGAGAGAGCACAGAGGAGTACTATCAGACAGGCGAGAGATCAGAAGAGTACTATCAGACAGGAGAGAGCACATTGGAGTACTATCAGACAGAAGAGACCACAGAGGGGTGCTCTCAGACAGGAGAGAGCACATAGGAGTCCTATTAGACAGGAGAGAGCACAGAGTAGAACTATCAGACAGGAGAGAGCACAGAGGAGTACTATCAGACAGGAGAGAGCACAGAGTAGTCCTATCAGACAGGAGAGAGCACAAAGAGTACTATCAGACAGGAGACAACACAGAGAAGTACTATCAGACAGGAGAGAGCACAGAGGAGTCCTATCAGACAGGAGAGAGCACAGAGGAATACTAGCAGACAGGAGAGAGCATAGAGGAGTACTAGCAGACAGGAGAGAGCACAGAGGAGTGCTATCAGACAGGAGAGAGTACAGAGGAGTGCTATCAGACAGGAGAAAGCACAGAGGAGTGCTATCAGACAGGTAGAGCACAGAGGAGTCCTATCAGACAGGAGAGCACAAAGGAGTGCAGTCAGACAGTAGAGAGCACAGATGAGTGCTATCAGACAGGGAGAGCACAGAGGAGTACTATCAGATAGGAGAGAGCACAGAGGAGTGCTTGCCCACCCTCCTTTACTGGACTTTGTCCATCCCTGTGCTTTAGCTTGGACAAAGCCATGATTTTATAAGCCATGATCTCTATAAAAAAGCAATCAAATTTTCTTATGAAGTATATTACAAAAGTTAATGCTTTGCCAAGATGTACAACATAAAAGGTTTTTGAATCTGAAAGTGCCCATTTATCAGACAGGGGAGAGCACAGAGGAGTCCTATCATACCGGAGAGAGCACAGAGAAGTCCTATAAGACAGGGGAAAGCACAGAGGAGTGCTATCAGACAGGGGAGAGCACAGAGGAGTCCTATCAGACCGGAGAGAGCACAGAGGAGTACTAGCAGACAGAAGAGAGCACAGAGGAGTACTAGCAGACAGGAGAGAGCACAGAGGAGTGCTATCAGACAGGAGAGAGTACAGAGGAGTGCTATCAGACAGGAGAGAGCACAGAGGAGTGCTATCAGACAGGAGACAGCACAGAGGAGTGCTATCAGGCAGGGGAGAAAACAGAGGAGTGCTATCAGACAGGGGAGAGCACAGAGGAGTCCTATCAGACAGGAGAGAGCACAGAGGAGTCCTAGCAGGCAGGAGAGAGCATAGAGGAGTGCTATCAGACAGGGGAGAGCACAGAGGAGTCCTATCAGACCGGAGAGAGCACAGAGGAGTGCAGTCAGACAGTAGAGAGCACAGAGTAGTGCTATCAGACAGGGAGAGCACAGAGGAGTACTATCAGACAGGAAAGAGCAAAGAGGAGTGCTATCAGACAGGAGAGAGCACCGAGGAGTCCTATCAGACAGTAGAGAGCACAGAGGAGTACTATCAGACAGGAAAGAGCACAGAGGAGTGCTTGCCCAACCTCATTTACTGGACTTTGTCCTTCCCTGTGCTTTAGCTTGGACAAAGCCATGATTTTATAAGCCATGATCTCTATAAAAAGGCAATCCCATTTTCTTATGAAGTATATTAGAAAAGTTGATGCTTTGCCAAGATGTACAACATATAAAAGGTTTTTAAATCTGAAAGTGCCCATTTAAAGGTAGGCAGATATGGAGCAGCAGGAAATGCTAAAATAATGCTTGGGTGTATAGGGAGAGGTATTAGCAGTAGTCATGCCGCTGTACAGAGCACTGGTGAGAACTCACTTGGAGTACTGTGCGCAGTATTGGAGGTCCTATCTCTAGAAGGATAAACATATTGAAGTAAGTTCAGAGAAGATACTAAACTGGTACATCGATTGCAGGATACAACCTACCAGCAAAGGTTAAAGAACCTTAACATATATAGCTTGGAAGAAAGAAGAGACAGAGGGGATATGATAGAGACTTGTATATATATAAAGGGAATCAACACGATAAAGGAGAAGATTATATTTAAAAGAAGAAAAACTACCACAAAAGGACATAGTTTTACATTAGAAGGTTTATACACTAATATGAGGAAATATTACTTTACTGAGAGATTAGTGGATACATGGAATAGCCTTCCTGCAGTGGTAGCTTCAAATACATTGAAGGAGTATAAGCATGCATGGGATAGGCATCAGGTTATCCTTCAGGGCCAGGGACTATTCATAGTATTCAGAATATTGGTCAGACTAGATGGGCCGAATGGTTCTTATCTGCCGACACATTCTATGTTTCTATGTACACCCTTAAGTAAATGTTTTTGTTTGTCAGATGCTCCTTCTATCCCAAACCCACCTGAAAGCTCTGTGTCACAAGGGATTCTGCATTGTCTTTCTCATGGTGCCGAATACCAGCTTCCAATCCACTTGTTGGCTGAAGCAAACTTGGATGTGCTAGATGTCCACCTAGAAGATTTCAAGTGCCAAGCAGAGCTGGATGGAAATTTTGCGCTTATTAAAATACCATTTACTGGCTGTGGATCTAATGTTTTGGTGAGGTGTACTAGTATTATGGTTTTCTAGTTTATTTTACAGTACATGGACTCCAATCATTCGTTAAGGATATGTCACAATTACAAAATAGTAGGATTAAAAAATATATCATCAAGTTTAACCATAGAGATGAAGGGGATGTGATTCTATATTTCTGCATATGAATTAATGTTCTAAGAATGTATCTAACCCTGTGTTGAAGCCCTCAACTGTTCTTGCTGTGACCAGTTCCTGAGTTAGACTGTTCCACAATAATGTCTATCATTACAACTATTTATTTTTTGATTATTGCTCCAGTGTCTAAAATATGCTAGCCTCCAGCTATATGAACTGGGGTAGAGCTTCTTTGTGCATAAAATGAGTATTTCTAAGATCTTTGGGATGACCTGAATCACAATGAAGTGTAACTGTCACGATGCCGGCTGGCAGGTAGTGGATCCTCTGTGCCAGAGAGGGATTGGCGTGGACCGTGCTAGTGGACCGGTTCTAAGCCACTACTGGTTTTCACCAGAGCCCGCCGCAAAGCGGGATGGTCTTGCTGCGGCGGTAGTGACCAGGTCGTATCCACTAGCAACGGCTCACCTCTCTGGCTGCTGAAGATAGGCGCGGTACAAGGGAGTAGGCAAAAGCAAGGTCGGACGTAGCAGAAGGTCGGGGCAGGCAGCAAGGATCGTAGTCAGGGGCAACGGCAGAAGGTCTGGAAACACAGGCAAGGAACACACAAGGAACGCTTTCACTGGCACTAAGGCAACAAGATCCGGCGAGGGAGTGAAGGGGAAGTGAGGTGATATAGGGAAGTGCACAGGTGTAAACACTAATTGGAACCACTGCGCCAATCAGCGGCGCAGTGGCCCTTTAAATCGCAAAGACCCGGCGCGCGCGCGCCCTAGGGAGCGGGGCCACGCGCGCCGGGACAGAACTGACGGAGAGCGAGTCAGGTAGGGGAGCCGGGGTGCGCATCGCGAGCGGGCGCTACCCGCATCGCGAATCGCATCCCGGCTGGCAGCGGAATCGCAGCGCCCCGGGTCAGAGGACGTGACCGGAGCGCTGCCGCGGGGAGAGTGAAGCGAGCGCTCCGGGGAGGAGCGGGGACCCGGAGCGCTCGGCGTAACAGTACCCCCCCCCTTGGGTCTCCCCCTCTTCTTAGAGCCTGAGAACCTGAGGAGCAGACTTTTGTCTAGGATGTTGTCCTCAGGTTCCCAGGATCTCTCTTCAGGACCACAACCCTCCCAGTCCACTAAAAAAAAATTTCTCCCTCTGACCTTTTTGGCAGCTAAAATTTCTTTGACCGAGAAGATGTCCGAGGAGCCGGAAACAGGAGTGGGAGGAACAGACTTGGGAGAAAAACGGTTGAGGATGAGTGGTTTGAGAAGAGAGACGTGAAAGGCATTAGGGATACGAAGAGAGGGAGGAAGAAGAAGTTTATAAGAGACAGGATTAATTTGACACAAAATTTTGAAAGGACCAAGATAGCGTGGTCCCAACTTGTAGCTAGGGACACGGAAGCGGACATATTTAGCGGAGAGCCATACCTTGTCTCCAGGGGAAAAAACGGGGGGAGCTCTTCTTTTCTTATCCGCGAACCTCTTCATGCGTGATGAAGCCTGTAAGAGAGAATTTTGGGTCTCTCTCCATATGATGGAAAGGTCACGAGAAATTTCATCCACAGCGGGCAGACCAGAGGGCAAGGGAGTAGGGAGGGGGGGAAGAGGGTGACGGCCGTACACCACGAAAAATGGGGATTTGGAGGAAGACTCAGAGACCCTGAAGTTATACGAGAATTCGGCCCATGGGAGGAGATCTGCCCAGTCATCCTGGCGGGAGGAAACAAAATGTCGCAAATAATCACCCAAGATCTGGTTAATCCTTTCTACTTGTCCATTGGACTGGGGATGATATGCAGAAGAAAAATTTAATTTAATCTTGAGTTGTTTACAGAGAGCCCTCCAGAATTTAGACACGAATTGGACGCCTCTATCCGAGACAATCTGCGTAGGCAATCCGTGAAGACGAAAAATGTGTACAAAAAATTGTTTAGCCAACTGAGGCGCAGAAGGAAGACCAGGAAGAGGGATGAAATGTGCCATTTTGGAGAATCGATCAACGACCACCCAAATAACAGTGTTGCCACGGGAAGGGGGTAAATCAGTAATAAAATCCATACCAATCAGAGACCAAGGCTGTTCGGGGACAGGCAGAGGATGAAGAAAACCAGCGGGCTTCTGGCGAGGAGTCTTATCCCGGGCACAGATAGTGCAGGCTCGCACAAAGTCCACAACATCCGTCTCCAGAGTCGGCCACCAATAGAAGCGGGAGATGAGTTGCACAGATTTCTTGATACCCGCATGACCTGCGAGATGGGAGGAGTGACCCCATTTGAGGATTCCGAGGCGTTGGCGAGGAGAAACAAAGGTCTTTCCTGGAGGAGTCTGCCTGATGGAGGCAGGAGAAGTGGAGATCAGGCAGTCAGGTGAAATGATGTGTTGCGGAGAGAGTTCAACTTCTGAGGCATCCGAGGAACGAGAGAGAGCATCGGCCCTAATGTTCTTATCGGCAGGACGAAAGTGAATCTCAAAATTAAATCGGGCAAAGAACAGAGACCACCGGGCCTGGCGAGGATTCAGCCGTTGGGCAGACTGGAGGTAGGAGAGGTTCTTGTGGTCGGTGTAGATAATAACAGGAGAACTTGATCCCTCCAGCAGATGCCTCCATTCCTCAAGTGCTAATTTAATGGCTAGAAGCTCTCGATCCCCGATGGAGTAGTTCCTCTCCGCTGGAGAGAAGGTCCTAGAGAAAAAACCACAAGTGACAGCATGCCCGGAAGAATTTTTTTGTAGAAGAACAGCTCCAGCTCCCACTGAGGAGGCATCAACCTCCAATAGGAAGGGTTTGGAAGGGTCAGGTCTGGAGAGGACGGGAGCCGAAGAAAAGGCAGACTTGAGTCGTTTAAAGGCGTCTTCTGCTTGAGGAGGCCAGGACTTGGGATCAGCATTTTTTTTGGTTAAAGCCACGATAGGAGCCACAATGGTAGAAAAATGTGGAATAAATTGCCTGTAATAATTGGCGAACCCCAAAAAGCGTTGGATAGCACGGAGTCCGGAGGGGCGTGGCCAATCTAAGACGGCAGAGAGTTTGTCTGGATCCATCTGTAGTCCCTGGCCAGAGACCAAATATCCTAGAAAAGGAAGAGATTGGCATTCAAACAGACATTTCTCAATTTTGGCATAGAGTTGGTTGTCACGAAGTCTCTGAAGAACCATACGGACATGCTGGCGGTGTTCTTCTAGATTGGCAGAAAAAATTAGGATATCGTCCAGATATACAACAACACAGGAGTATAACAGATCACGAAAAATTTCATTGACAAAGTCTTGGAAGACGGCAGGGGCGTTGCACAGTCCAAAGGGCATGACCAGATACTCAAAGTGTCCATCTCTGGTGTTAAATGCCGTTTTCCACTCGTCCCCCTCTCTGATGCGGATGAGGTTATAGGCGCCTCTTAAGTCCAATTTAGTGAAGATGTGGGCACCTTGGAGGCGATCAAAGAGTTCAGAGATGAGGGGTAAGGGGTAGCGGTTCTTAACCGTGATTTTATTAAGACCGCGGTAGTCAATGCAAGGACGTAGGGAGCCATCCTTTTTGGACACAAAGAAAAATCCGGCTCCGGCAGGAGAGGAGGATTTACGGATAAAGCCCTTTTTTAGATTCTCCTGGACGTATTCGGACATGGCAAGAGTCTCTGGGGCAGAGAGAGGATAAATTCTGCCCCGGGGTGGAGTAGTGCCCGGGAGGAGGTCGATAGGGCAATCATAAGGCCTGTGAGGAGGTAGAGTCTCAGCTTGTTTTTTGCAGAAAACATCCGCGAAGTCCATATAGGCCTTAGGGAGACCGGTTACTGGAGGAACCACAGAGTTACGGCAAGGGTTACTGGGAACCGGTTTTAGACAGTTCTTGGAACAAGAGGACCCCCAACTCTTGATCTCCCCAGTGGACCAATCCAGGGTAGGGGAATGAAGTTGAAGCCAGGGAAGTCCAAGGAGAATTTCCGAGGTGCAATTGGGGAGGACCAAAAGTTCAATCCTCTCATGATGAGATCCGATGCTCATAAGAAGGGGCTCCGTGCGGAAACGTATGGTACAGTCCAACCTTTCATTATTTACACAATTGATGTAGAGGGGTCTGGCGAGACTGGTCACCGGGATGTTGAACCTGTTGACGAGAGAGGCCAAAATAAAATTTCCTGCAGATCCAGAGTCCAAGAAGGCCACTGTAGAGAAGGAGAAGGCAGAGGCAGACATCCGCACAGGCACAGTAAGACGTGGAGAAGCTGAGTAGACATCAAGGACTGTCTCACCTTTGTGCGGAGTCAGTGTACGTCTTTCCAGGCGGGGAGGACGGATAGGACAATCTCTCAGGAAGTGTTCGGTACTAGCACAGTACAGGCAGAGGTTCTCCATACGGCGTCGTGTCCTCTCTTGAGGTGTCAGGCGAGACCGGTCGACCTGCATAGCCTCCACGGCGGGAGGCACAGGAACAGATTGCAGGGGACCAGAGGAGAGAGGAGCCGAGGAGAAGAAACGCCTCGTGCGAACAGAGTCCATATCTTGGCGGAGTTCCTGACGCCTTTCGGAAAAACGCATGTCAATGCGAGTGGCTAGGTGAATAAGTTCATGTAGATTAGCAGGAATTTCTCGTGCGGCCAGAACATCTTTAATGTTGCTGGATAGGCCTTTTTTGAAGGTCGCGCAGAGGGCCTCATTATTCCAGGACAATTCTGAAGCAAGAGTACGGAATTGTACGGCATACTCGCCAACGGAAGAATTACCCTGGACCAGGTTCAACAGGGCAGTCTCAGCAGAAGAGGCTCGGGCAGGTTCCTCAAAGACACTTCGGATTTCCGAGAAGAAGGAGTGTACAGAGGCAGTGACGGGGTCATTGCGGTCCCAGAGCGGTGTGGCCCATGACAGGGCTTTTCCGGACAGAAGGCTGACTACGAAAGCCACCTTAGACCTTTCAGTGGGAAACAGGTCCGACATCATCTCCAGATGCAGGGAACATTGGGAAAGAAAGCCACGGCAAAACTTAGAGTCCCCATCAAATTTATCCGGCAAGGATAAGCGTATCCCAGGAGCGGCCACTCGCTGCGGAGGAGGTGCAGGAGCTGGCGGAGGAGATGACTGCTGAAGCTGTGGTAGTAACTGTTGTAGCATAACGGTCAGTTGAGACAGCTGTTGGCCTTGTTGCGCTATCTGTTGTGACTGCTGGGCGACCACCGTGGTGAGGTCAGCGACAACTGGCAGAGGAACTTCAGCGGGATCCATGGCCGGATCTACTGTCACGATGCCGGCTGGCAGGTAGTGGATCCTCTGTGCCAGAGAGGGATTGGCGTGGACCGTGCTAGTGGACCGGTTCTAAGCCACTACTGGTTTTCACCAGAGCCCGCCGCAAAGCGGGATGGTCTTGCTGCGGCGGTAGTGACCAGGTCGTATCCACTAGCAACGGCTCACCTCTCTGGCTGCTGAAGATAGGCGCGGTACAAGGGAGTAGGCAAAAGCAAGGTCGGACGTAGCAGAAGGTCGGGGCAGGCAGCAAGGATCGTAGTCAGGGGCAACGGCAGAAGGTCTGGAAACACAGGCAAGGAACACACAAGGAACGCTTTCACTGGCACTAAGGCAACAAGATCCGGCGAGGGAGTGAAGGGGAAGTGAGGTGATATAGGGAAGTGCACAGGTGTAAACACTAATTGGAACCACTGCGCCAATCAGCGGCGCAGTGGCCCTTTAAATCGCAAAGACCCGGCGCGCGCGCGCCCTAGGGAGCGGGGCCGCGCGCGCCGGGACAGAACTGACGGAGAGCGAGTCAGGTAGGGGAGCCGGGGTGCGCATCGCGAGCGGGCGCTACCCGCATCGCGAATCGCATCCCGGCTGGCAGCGGAATCGCAGCGCCCCGGGTCAGAGGACGTGACCGGAGCGCTGCCGCGGGGAGAGTGAAGCGAGCGCTCCGGGGAGGAGCGGGGACCCGGAGCGCTCGGCGTAACAGTAACCTTTTTCAGAGGCATACCCAGAAATGTAACTTGAGAGTGGTCCCTGAGCTGCATGATGCTGCCACCCTCCTCCAACAGTTTACCAGTCCCTCCCTGACCAACTTAGCAGCCAACACCACTAGCTATAGTTTGTCCTCCAGCCATTATTGAATAAAATGTGAAGGAAAAGCAAAAAGAAAGTTCAAATACCTCATTATAATAACTTATTCTGGTGTGATAGATATTGAGTAAGCAAAATGTTTTAGTCCTCTCCAGGGCCTTAAAAAAAAAAAGAAAAGAAAAAAAAAAAAAAAAAAAAAAAGTGGTCCTGGAGGAGGACTGAAATGTTGTCCAGCTTTGGACCCTGGACCCAGTCTGTGGACCCTGCACCAAGCTCACAGTATTGCTCCTTCAGTATAAGCTGGAGATTTTTGTTTTATATAGATATATCTGCAATGTATCTGTGGTGTACAGCTACCTTGCAGCCTTGCACTGTGTAGTTGCTGAATGAAGGGATAATGCTGATCTTCTACACATATAACACTTGTTTGGTTACAGGTTGTTGTGATTTGCCACATGGGGTACAGAGATGGATAGGAGTTCTATACCCTTACCAGTCTGCTTCTTATATAATGAAACTGCTTTGGGCAGAGGAAAGCACAGGAAAAAATTCCTTTTTAGATAATATTTAAAAAATGATCTATAGGGTTTCTGGAGGGGATCTGGTCCCACCAGGTTCCCATTAAAGCTTGTGAGCATCACGGTGCCACCCTGTATGATGTATTCATTAGCTAACTAAGCAGGAATAAGGCTAACTTCACCTCTGTGATGGAGGTGCTCGATGGTCCCCTATCCTGTTCAGCCAATGAATACATCATACAGGATGGAGCAAGGATAAACACAAAGTTGAAGAGGGAACTGGTGGGTCCAAATCCTCTCAGACACACTAAAGATAATTTAAATATTTTTTACTATAGAAAAATGAAGCCAGGCCGTCTGTTGTAAAATGGACACCAACAGTTCCTGATGGATCCCATTGACGTTAAGTGGGCCCATCTGGTTTCTGTCTGGTGTCTATTTATTAGCAGGACTTGAGTGATCAAAAAATTACTGCTTGCAATATTTTTTTCTCTGCTCATGTCCTGCCATTTAAACGGATTCTGTGATCGGAGCTCCGATGTAGATGTGAGCATTGCCTAAATATGTCCTTTGTTATGTATCTCAGAGAATCATGCAACTCTCTTCTACTTGCCTTTTGGTGTGCCATAGGGGTTACGTGAGGGGTGGTCAAATGACTAATACTGTGTATAGTCTTTTTAGCTAGCCAATGGATGCATTGCACAGGACTAATCCATGGAACACACCATTTATCAGTGAAGAGACAGGGGTGTGTTGCACTGGTATAAGTCCACCTCCATTTTAATTAGTGATTCATATGCAAAATTTTTAAATTGTAAAATTGGATGCTCCTACAGAATGAAGATGAGAAAACCTATTATATAAATACCATCTATGGGACAATCCCTGGGACCAGTATCCATCGAATTGAAATCCCAGTAAGATGTGAAATGGAGACCAAAGAGACTCTTGACTTTAGTTTCCAGCCTAAAGTCACTGATATTGTCTCTTTCGGACATTATAACGTATCTCTGAAACTCTACCAAACAGTCAACTTCACTGATCTGGTTACTAAGTATCCCTACAAGGTCAATATCCATGACAGTCTCCACGTGGAGTTCAAAGTGGAGTCGGATGATGCACATCTCCAGATACTTGTGGAGAAATGTAAAGCTTCTCCATCGCTAGGGGAATCAGAGCAGATATACAATCTCATCCAGCAGGGGTAAGTGCACTCTATAAACAATAATAACAGTATGGTGTTCCACATACTCAGTAATAGAAGAGTTCTTCACCACAGACAGTGGCAAGAAAGCTCCAACTCTTAACAGCATCAATACAATGGCCTCTGTTAACAGTATCAATACCATAGCCTCCTAAAATAAAGCAGCTATGTGCTCCTATAAACCTGCCTGCAGCCACCAAAAGGGGGAGCTCACAACATATTTATACCATGTTAATTAAAGGGGTACTCCACTGCCCCAGCATTTTAAACATTTTGTTCCGAATGCATGGTGTGGGCTGCCGGGTCATGATGTCACAGCTACGTCCCTCGTGACGTCACTCCACGCCCCCTCAATGCAAGTCTATGGAATCTGCCACGCCCCCTCCCATAGACTTGCATTGAGGGGGCATGGCATGACATCAGAAGGGGCAAGGCTGTGACATCACGATCCCCGCAGCCCGCACTTAGCATTCGGAACAAGATGTTCCGAATGCTGGGGCAGTGGAGTACCCCTTTAAATTCAGAGAGAGCAATATAAGAACATATACATCAAACTCCCCAAAGTTGTGGATGAAGACATGCCTGTTCTGTTGAAGTTGGTCTCTTCTATTGTCCAGACTAGTATGATGCAACACAGAAATTGAATGCTTGGCTTTATGGAGTTTGTTTGTAGTCAAATGGTGAACTTGTTGTACAGCAATGGTTTACTCTCTTTTAGGTGCTCCCAGGATTCTACTTTACAGACTCATCTGCTTACAGATCACAGACTGAAACGCTTCAGTTTTCATGTATTTAAGTTTGACAACTTCTCAGAAGTGTATCTATCATGTAATGTTATCATCTGTCACAATGGAACCAGCCCAAACCGCTGCACTCAAGGCTGCCTAACCTCAAGACATAGACGTGATGCCCGCAGCATGAGAAAACAACTAGGATCAGCCAGGTTATCTCAAGGACCAGTCATGATTACATCTGGTGAGATGATTACTGTGCCATACACCATTGGTGCCAACAACAAGAAATGTTATAAAATAATAATAACAATGCTCCAGAGGCGCCCTACGGTTGTTTTTTCCCCATTTTTCTTGCAGTGATGACCTGCCATACATCCACTTGACTGCTGCAGCCAATGACTGGCCTCAGGGTCTGGTCCTGCATAGTGGTCAAGGTTGGTGATTGGTTTCAGCAGGGATGTGGGGACATGAGCATGTTATTGATTGATGTAGCCCTGTAAATAGGGAGTAAGAGAGCTGCGGTGTTGGATGCAGCAGGCATCCAACAGGTGAGTATAGCTTATTTTTTATATTTAACTATTTTCAAGCACCATAACAAGCAAAATATACATTTTTTTAAATAAATCAGATACCCTTTTTATGCAGCTCCTGTACTTCTGGTGGAGCAGGTAAAGGAGTACTGCAGCCATATACACTTATCCCCTATCCGCAGGATAGGGAATAACTGTCTGATCGCAGGGGAGTCCAAACCTGGACTCCTTAACGGGCCCTGGCTCTGCCGTGGCTCTCCCCGTACAGGAGGCGTGTCGGCTGCAGCATGACGACATGACCAACACGCCCTCTCCATGTATCACTATTGGTGACGCAGAAATTCAGCGTTCATGCTTCCCCGCCTCTGCCATAGAGCTGAATGGAGGAGGCGTGTTTGTCGACCATCTTAGTGAGGTCGACGACTGATAGGATACTCTTCTCCTAAGATCAGTCAAATATCCAGTTATTAAGGTGGTTTATTACGAATACATCGATGTACAAGGATGAAAATCATTACATTCAAAGAAAGGCTGAGAGACTCACATCCAGAAAAGGATTTCTGTTCACATGTAGTCCACATGTAGCTTATGAGGTATTCAAACTTTATTGCCAATCACAGTGGACCCTGTACAAGTTGTGGAATGTCTTTGTTTTAAGCAAATTGGGTGTGCACAAGATGCAAACATCATCGCTTCTCGACCTTTTGGCTACGATCAAGTGTAGTATCTGTTTTTATCAGTGGTTTGGTCTTCGCCATTGATGTAGGATGATGTAGGATGGATGCTGCATGGAGGGGGCAGGTGTACCGGGTCGTTCCAGGGCTGGTGCCACAAAACCAGCTCAACAACCATTTTCCTCTAGGTCTCGCTATGAGGTTTGGGGGTGTAGAGCCGAGGTTCTTTTGTGCCTCGGGGAGTGGTGACCCTGAGGTGCCGAAACTCACTGGGTGTTATAACTCGCTGAGTGAACGCACTGCACCATACACTCTTCACCTTTGGCACTCTCCCTTGGTATCCCGGCCTTCTTGCTAGGAACCCTGGAGCCGGCTGTCACGCCCCCTCCCATAGACTTGCATTGAGGGGGTGGGACTATGACATTACAAGCTCCCGGCGCCAGCTCCAGCATTTGGAACAGTTTGTTCCAAACGCTGAGCAGCAGAGTACCCCTTTAATTATCCAGTCTAGCAGGGAGCTTGTTGCATCCCCTAGTGGTGACATGGAGACTTGCCTGCTCTGCAAAAAGTTTGGGAGTTCTCCTTTATTACAGGAGATTTTCCTGTCCTGGGATCCTCAAAAGCACAACAATGTGTTCAAAGGATATGACTTAATTTGCAGCAGTGTAGGTCTAAGAGACAGATTACACAAAGACTTGACTTTAAAAAAAAACAAAAAAAAAAAAAAACTTTTGTGTGTTTGGCGCATGTTATTTAGAGTGAAATGCATTTCTCCAATTTAAATGGAACTCCAATAGTAATTGAGAGACAATGTATCAGTGTAAAGGTCATATTTTCAGGATTTCCTTAGTCTTCACAGGTGATATAACTGGTGATGTCTGATTCACTGACCATAATTATATCATCTGTGAAAGACTAAGGAAATCCTGAAAACATCACCTGTTGGGGGGACTTGAGGACCACGCTTGAGAAACACTGGTGTAAAGGATTTGAAAACATAGGTGTTTGTTCCTAAAACAGCGCCACATCTAATCTATAAATTGATTCTGGTGTTGCAGTGCCGATTCTTTGATGTGAATAGTTGACACTGCAATTCCATATACAAACTGTGGAAGTTGCACCTCTATTTTGAAGACATTGGGGGAGATTTATCAAACCTTGTGCAGAGGAAGAGTGGTGCAGTTGCCCATAGCAACCAATCAGATTGCTGCTATAAATTTTTTTTATAAGACTTTTAAAAAATAAAAGTAATCTCATTGGTTGCTATGGGCAACTGCATCACTTTTCCTCTACACAGGTTTAGATAAGTCTCCCACAGTATCTGTGCTTTTCTAACCCTGTTCAACCCCCCTAAAAATTATAATTGTCTATAGCCAACTCCCCTCCATGCACCAATGTGTAACTCACTATTGTCTGTACTTTTATGGCAACTTAATTGTTATTATTATTATTACATAGTTACATAGTTAGTACGGTCGAAAAAAGACATATGTCCATCAAGTTCAACCAGGGAATTAAGGGGTAGGGGTGTGGCGCGATATTGGGGAAGGGATGAGATTTTATATTTCTTCATAAGCATTAATCTTATTTTGTTCCAGGAATGTATCTAATCCTGTTTTAAAGCTGTTAATTGTTCCTGCTGTGACCAGTTCCTGAGGTAGACCGTTCCATAAATTCACAGTCCTCACGGTAAAGAAGGCGTGTCGCCCCTTGAGACTAAACTTTTTTTTCTCCAGACGGAGGGAGTGCCCCCTCGTCCTTTGGGGGGGTTTAACCTGGAACAGTTTTTCTCCATATTATTTTTTGTATGGGCCATTAATATACTTATATACGTTTATCATATCCCCCCTTAAACGTCTCTTCTCAAGACTAAACAATTGTAACTCCTTTAATCGCTCCTCATAGCTAAGATGTTCCATGCCCCATATTAGTTTAGTCGCGCGTCTCTGCACCCTTTCCAACTCCGCAGTGTCCCTTTTATGGACAGGTGACCAAAACTGAACAGCATATTCCAGGTGAGGCCGTACCAATGCTATATAAAGGGGGAGTATTATGTCCCTGTCCCTTGAGTCCATGCCTCTTTTGATACATGACAATATCCTGCCGGCTTTGGAAGCAGCAGCCTGACATTGCATGCTATTCTGTAGTCTGTGATCTACAAGTACACCCAGATCCTTCTCTACCAGTGACTCTGCCAGTTTAATCCCCCCTAAGACATACGATGCATGCAGGTTATTAGTACCCAGATGCATAACTTTACATTTATCCACATTGAACCTCATTTGCCAAGTGGATGCCCAGACACTTAGTCTATCCAAGTCATCTTGTAACTTATGCACATCCTCTATAGACTGTACCGTGCTACAAAGCTTGGTGTCATCTGCAAAGATAGAAACAGAGCTGTTAATACCATCCTCTATATCATTGATAAATAAATTAAACAACAGCGGTCCCAGTACTGAACCTTGGGGTACACCACTAATAACCGGGGACCAATCAGAGTACGAATCATTGACCACCACTCTCTGGGTACGATCCATGAGCCAGTGTTCAATCCAGTTACAAACTAAAATTTCCAAACCCAAAGACCTTAACTTACCTGTCAGACGTCTATGAGGGACAGTATCAAATGCTTTAGCAAAATCCAGAAACACTATATCCACAGCCATTCCTCTGTCAAGGCTTCTACTCACCTCTTCATAAAAGCAAATTAGATTGGTTTGACAACTTCTATCCTTAGTAAACCCATGCTGGCTATCACTTATAATACAATTATCCCCTATGTATTCCTGTATGTAATCCCTTATAAGTCCTTCAAACAATTTACCCACAATGCACGTTAAACTTACCGGTCTATAGTTTCCTGGGGAAGACCTAGAGCCCTTTTTGAAGATTGGCACCACATTCGCCTTGCGCCAGTCCCTTGGCACAATACCAGACACCAGAGAATCTCTAAATATCATGAACAGGGGTACAGATATTACTGAACTTACCTCTCTAAGAACTCTTGGGTGTAGTCCATCCGGTCCTGGGGATTTGCTTACATTTATATCACTTAACTTACCTTGTACCATCTCTACATTAAGCCAGTTCAGTACATTACATGATGTGTTACCAGCACTGACCTGGCCAATGTCAGCTCCTTCTTCCATAGTGTATACAGAACTAAAGAACCCATTCAGTAGCTCCGCCTTCTCTTGATCGCCTGTGACAACCTCCCCATTATCATTATTAAGGGGTCCTACATGCTCTGTCCTTGGTTTTTTTGCATTTATATATCTAAAAAAATATTTAGGATTAGTTTTGCTTTCTTTGGCCACCTGTCTCTCATTTTGATTTTTTGCTGTTTTTATTACATTTTTACAGATTTTATTAAGCTCCTTGTACTGTTTAAATGTTATCGCTGACCCATCAGATTTGTATTTTTTGAAGGCTATTTTTTTGCTGTTTATTGCTCTTTTAACATCATGTGTCAGCCATGTAGGATTTAGTTTCAATCGTTTATATTTGTTCCCCTTATTATTGATGTAGCGCTAACATATTCCACAGCCATTTACAATTCTCTTTCTTACAGGTCAGTCCCAGAATCCTCACACAGTCCCTGTATCTGTACTCCTAGTGGTGATTGGTGTCCTGGGTCTCATGTCAGTTGTTGGACTGGTTCTACAGAAACATCATTATAAGAGACATGAATATACTCTGCTACAAAACATAAGCGGATAACTGTTTTTTTTTGGAATATGTTGGAATAATTGGTCAAAACAGCCTCCGCTTACATGTTTAACTATATATATAACCTCTATAGCCAGTAAGTAACTATATCCACATAGAAATAGCTAGGGAGGCCTGGCAGTGTCCGTAAAAGGGGCCCCCAGCCACACTGCACCAACACGGGAGGTGTCGAATATGTCCCTGGCACTTTTTCCCACACATCATCATTTCTCAGAATCTATTCCAGTAAGACCAACACCAAACTCTTCATTTCCGTCTCAACCAGGGGGTGCATACCTCTACTGGCCACCTTTTACAGGACCTAGCATAAGAAGTGCCCTGCAAGACCTTCCCATCATTAGGATGACATAACAATAGGTTCAATTACATTAGCAACCTCTTGTCTACCAATTCCTAAACTGGGCAGATGGACAGGCTGCTCCGGGTCCGACAACAAAGTGCTGCTCATTTTCCTTTCTTCCTGCCTACCTGATTATGCCTGGTCCACGCTACCCTCTGTTAGGGCTTTGGGCCCTTTCTATATGATCTGTACCCATTGAGCTTTCATTCAAATAAATTCTATTAGAAGTCAGTGGTGATTTGTAGTTAACTTCTCCTTCAAGATGGTTCATGCCATCTGGATTACAGTAATGAGACTAAAGGAAATCCTTCATACTAATGCATCTCTAATAAAAGCTGCAGCAAGCCTGCATATAGTTTTCATTAAAATGCTCCTTTCATTTTATGTACACAGCTCCTATTCAAAGCTGTGTGTCGCCGTGGCTACAGACTACAAGCAAACTCTGTGTAGTCTGATCTTGCAATCTTACTCTATGATTCTGAATATGAGTGATGAATAAGTAGAGAAATTGGAGTAGCATGATTAGACTACACAAGGTTTGTTTAAATTTGCATTTGAGCACATATTGTTGGTTATAAGTCCCTTAACCAACCATTCTGGCTTCTGTCCTGGCTGGGTATGGCATAGTACTGCACAATACAGTACACTCTTCCCAGTGTTCTGTGTAAGGTATTCCATAATGACTTGGCTGTTTCTGTAATCCCCATTGACTTAAATATAGAGATTTTTGCTCCACCTACTATCTTTTCTCATCTCATTCTTGGCATTCTAGGCATTTTGCTTTACATGACGTAGGTTCTGGGACCCCACCTATCAGATATTTAGGACCATTAGTCATGTTAATGGTTTACAGTATATTCCCTGTGGTAATAGCGGGGGGTGTGGTGCAGGGCAGATGTTGTTGCCCTTGGGGCAGATGGTATTAACCCCTCGTGTTCATGACGCCAGGGCATGGTTTAGCCTTAACCACCCGAAGGTATACCGCTGGATCCTGGGCTAGGCACAGGGGCAGTAAAGACACCAATGCCAAGTTATGGACAACGGTAGCTTTACTGAGGGTAGACAGTTGTTACAGTCTATGCAGTACAGCCAGGGCCAAGGAAGGTGACCAGTGGCACAGAGACCTTGCAGGTAGTAGACAGGAGAATTTAGTGCAGGCCACGCTGGATAGACAACAGACTTGACTTGACTGACAGGGCTGTGACTTTAGCTTTCTCTGTACTTGACTTGTGGCTGCAGGACTTGACTTGAGACTGCAGGACTTGACTTGAGACTGCAGGACTTGACTTGAGACTGCAGGACTTGACTAGTGGCTGCAGGACTTGACTTGAGGCCTCCACTGATCTGGACACACACTCAGGAACAAGAAAGCGAAGCTAGCTCCACCCAGGGTTTATATGGGGGAGACTAGCAGGGAGCCCATATGTTACCTTTGGGGTCAGATGGTCACTAGTACCTCCTGGGTAACAATCACATGGTACATTTATTAAAGTCACAACACACAATAAAATGCATAACATATTTACATGGGGGAAAACAACTGCAGGGGGCCCTGGGGACACTGAGAGACACTGCCTGACAGGGCAGGAGAGTACGGGGAAACACCATCCCGTACTGGGCCACCACATCCAATTTTATCAAAGTAAAATGATCCAACAAATAGTCACACCAAGTCTTCCAGGGAGAAAAGTGATGCTCCTCCTACTTTTATACTATTGTTTTCATCATAGTTTTGCATCTTTTTTAAAGATGCGTCTGTACAATTATATACAGTATACTGATACCATAAATATTCTGCCCCAGTGTTACTAGTTTGGAACACACATTGGGCAATTTGAGTGTGACTATATGGCAGTAACTAAGGTTAGATATACAGGGTGGGCCATTTATATGGATGCACCTTAATAAAATGGGAATGGTTGGTGATATTAACTTCCTGTTTGTGGCACATTAGTATATGTGAGGGGGGAAACTTTTCAAGATGGGTGGTGACCATGGCGGCCATTTTGAATCCAACTTTTGTTTTTTCAATAGGAAGAGGGTCATGTGACACATCAAACTTATTAGGAAATTCACAAGAAAAACAACAATGATGTGCTTGATTTCAACGTAACTTTATTCTTTCATGAGTTATTTACAAGTTTCTGACCACTTATAAAATGTGTTCAATGTGCTGCCCATTGTGTTGGATTGTCAATGCAACCCTCTTCTCCCACTCTTCACACACTGATAGCAACACCGCAGGAGAAATGCTAGCACAGGCTTCCAGTATCCGTAGTTTCAGGTGCTGCACATCTCGTATCTTCACAGCATAGACAATTGCCTTCAGATGACCCCAAAGATAAAAGTCTAAGGTGGTCGGATCGGGAGACCTTGGGGGCCATTCAACTGGCCCACGACGACCAATCAACTTTCCAGGAAACTGTTCATCTAGGAATGCTCGGAGCTGACACCCATAATGTGGTGGTGCACCATCTTGGTGCAAAAACTCAGGGAACGTGCCAGCTTCAGTGCATAAAGAGGGAAACACATCATCATGTAGCAATTTCGCATATCCAGTGGCCTTGAGGTTTCCATTGATGAAGAATGGCCCCACTATCTTTGTACCCCATATACCACACCATACCATCAATTTTTGTGTTCCAACATTCTTGGAGGGATCTATCCAATGTGGGTTAGTGTCAGACCAATAGCGGTGGTTTTGTTTGTTAACTTCACCATTCACATAAAAGTTTCCTTATCACTGAACAAAATCTTCTGCGTAAACTGAGGGTCCTGTTCCAATTTTTGTTTTGCCCATTCTGCAGCACCTGAAACTACGGATACTGGAAGCCTGTGCTAGCATTTCTCTTGCGGTGTTGCTATCAGTGTGTGAAGAGTGGGAGAAGAGGGTTGCATTGACAATCCAACACAATGGGCAGCACATTGAACACATTTTATAAGTGGTCAGAAACAAGTAAATAACTCATGAAAGAATAAAGTTACGTTAAAGCCAAGCACATCATTGTTTTTCTTGTGAAATTCCCAATAAGTTTGATGTGTCACATGACCCTCTTCCTATTGAAAAAACTAAATTTGGATTCAAAATGGCCGACTTCAAAATGGCCGCCATGGTCACCCATCTTGAAAAGTTTGCCCCCCTCACATATACTAATGTGCCACAAACAGGAAGTTAATATCACCAACCATTCCCATTCCTTATAAATGGCCCACCCTGTATGTTCGGTATAGTTTTTTGAACCAGTATATTGAGAGGCCAATTTAGTAATCTTCTGAAAAAAATAAAATATTTTTTGTCCAAGGATATGGGATTATTATTATCTAATGTGTCAATAATTGTCCAATTGTTGAGACATAATGAGGTTGTGATGTTAATTCACTTTTTTTTTTAAACTCCCCTTTTCCTAATTGCTATATGAGTAGACATCTGGTATATGAAATAAAGGGTATTTATCAACCTCCTTTGGGGTTATTTGTTTCTTCCCAAGAGCTCTCTCTCTCTCTCTCTCTTTCTCTTTCTCTCTCTTTCTCTCTCTCTCTCTCTCCCCCTCCCTCCCCCCCATTAAATCTTATTCTTATAAAATAATGAGTCCATATTAAACTATACATTTTATTGAATGAGTATTAAAAATCATAGCGTTAAATAATGAAATGGGTGTTATGCATTGCAATTAGGAAGATTAAACATACATACATATCATCCCTTTATTATTTGAAGAGGTTTTTCCTGGACTATAGATTTGATCAGTGGAGGGCAGATTTCATTTGACCAGATAGATATTTTAATTGTCAGTATATGGGCAATTCTTTCAGGAATGATCAATGCCACTTTGTTGAAGGGCCGCCATCTTTCTTTGGTAATATTCCTTCTGAATAACAAGGCCCAGTCCTGCTAGTAGCGCGGTGATACCCAAGACAATGGACAGTACTGGCGTTAGGACATAGTTGTTCTCTGTGATTCGTTCCCCTACAAAAAAAAAATAATAATAATATTTTGAGAACCTGTCACTATTTTGACACACAGATTTAAAGTATGGGGCCTTCTTACTTGATCTAAACACAATTGGGCCTTGAGATAACCTAGCAGTGTCAAGTTCTTCCTTTGAGGTAAGGACATCACGTTTCAGTCTTTGGGTTAAACACGGTCGAGTACAGCGATTTGGGGAGGTTGAGTTGTGACAGATGATAACAATACAGGAAAGGTAGACTGTATGGAAGTTATCAAACTTAAACACATGAAAACTGAAGCGCTGTAGGCGCAGGTCTGTCACCTGGTGAACATGTAGGCTGGAGTCTTGGTAGCACCTGAGAACAAAACAAAGACAGTTGTAAAATATTATTATTTTAAGTATGTATGTATGTTGCTTGAAAGTTTCATGGTTTCAAGTTGCATACATTCAACCTAAAAACTACAATAGATTTTCACACAAGTCCTAAAAGTAGATAAAGTGGCCTACATCAAACAATGAGTAAGAAATGTTAGACTTGGTAATATATTTATTAAGGAAAATGATCCAATATCACATATCTGCGGACGGCAAAAGTATTTGAACCTTCAGGATTAGCAGATAACGTGAAGGTGTTTTTAACCAATGGAATGATGACCTGTTTTGTTCAAAGAACAGAGATCAATCAAAGTCTGATCAACACAGTACACGGTTGTGGAAGTGTATTATGGAACAATGGAGATTTCTGAAGACCACAGAAAAAGAGTTGTTGCTCTTTCGAATGAAAAAGCTTACAAAAGAAATAGTTTGGACTCCACCAATCCACAGTCAGACAGATTGAGTCCAAATGGAGGAAATTCAACACCATTCTTTCCATCCCCAGTAGTGGTCAACCAACAAAAATCAAGCCAAAAGCAAGCCAAATAATAGTCTGCGAGGTCACACAGTAACCCAAAGTATCCTCTAAGCAGAAACAGTCTTTTTTTTCACATTAGCTACTGTTTAAGGTCATAAGTCCACTCAGGAGGGAACTGAACAATAATATGTACATGGCATGATTACAAGATGAAAGCGGCAGCTTTCCAAAAAGAACATTGCTGCCCAGCTGCAGTTTGCTTAAGATCACATGGACAAGCCAAGGCTGTTGGAACAATGTTTTTTGGATGAATGGAACATTTTGATTAAAGAAAAACTGTCAGCTTGCTCTCCCCGCACTAACCAGCGGTACTGGCTGATAAGTTTGATGCCTACTGTGCCCGGATACTCCTGGCCATTCGGCTGAAATCTTTGTTTTTCTGTATATGCTCATTAAGTGCTAACTGGCACAGGCGGTATTAACTGGCACTCTGACGTCACCACCGCCGGCCGCAGCCCCACTCAGCTCATCAATATTCCTCCCCTCCAAAATGAGATATAAGTGCACTAGACACAGAAAATAAAGATGAATGAATCTTTATTGAAAACACATAAAAAAGAAAACAGAAGACATATTATTAAAAGCACCAAAGTACATCAGAAAAGTAGGTACGGAGGACCCTATAAGCATGGATACAAGTTAGAATACAGAGTTATAATACATAGCAGCCCCCTGAGGAAACTCGTCTTTAGTGAAACGATCGTTGGGGTTAGGGTAGGTAATGGTCTGGCACCCTTTTTGGATCACTCCTGTTGATAATGCTGGAGTTTATTATTTTCATTTTACTTGTTTATCCTTGATTGCTTAATGCTGCTATGTATTGTACTTCTGTATTCTAACTTGTATCCATGCTTATAGGGTGTATCCATAAGCATGTATCCATACCTACTTTTCTGCTGTACTCTGGTGCTTTTAATAATGTCTTCTGTTTTTTATATGTGTTTTCAATAAAGATTAATTCATCTTTATTTTCTCTGTCTAGTGCACTTATATCTTATTTTGGTGTTGCATATTTATCAGTGCACTCTTACCTACTGTATATAGTACGGTATTTTCTCTATCGGAGATCATCTTATCCCCTATCCAAGGGATAGGGGATAAGATGTCTGATCGCGGGGGTCCTGCCGCTGGGGACCCTCGCGATCTCAGCTGCAGCACCCCAGACATCCGTTGCACAGAGCAAACTTCACTCCGTGCCGGATGACTGGCGATGCGGGGTGAAGGCTTATGACATCACGGTTATGCCCTGCTTGTGATATCACTCCCATGCCCCCTCAATGCAAGTCTATGGGAGGGGACGTGATGGCAGTCCCGCCTCCTCCCATAGACTTGCATTGAGGGGGCATGGCAGTGACATCATGAGCGGGTCATGGCCGGGACGGCACGAGCCTCCGGCGCTGCACCCAACGCTCTAAACAAACGCTGGGTGCAGCGGGGAGATCGCGGGGGTCCCCAGTGGCGGGACTACCGCGATCAAACATCTTATCCCCTATCTTTTAGATAAACGGTTTCTCACCCGTCCTGGATGACTGTATATTTCAGGTTTGTGTCCTCTAGTGAAGGGGAAGCTGTGAGGGTTTCTATGAATATCTGCAGCTCCTCATCTTCTGACTCAACCTCAACCTCCACATGTAGACTGCTGTGTAGATCCACCTCATGAGGATACAGTGTAACCGGATCAGTGAAGCTGTTGCTGTGGTAGAGTTTCATTGAAACATTGTAGTAACTTTTACAGATGAAATTATTTACTTTAGGGTTAATGATCAATTCCAGGGAATTATTATTCATTTCACATCGTACTGATATCTCAATACGATGAACATCTGTGTCAGGGATAGTTCCGTAGATGGTGTTAGCATAAAAGGCTCTCCCATCCTCATACTGCAAAAACAAGATATAGTTAAGATAAGGAAAATAGTTGAAGGGTTATCCAGCGTCTTTGCTAAAATTAATATCCTGCTGGGGCTGTAAAGAATAGAAAAAAAACACCTACACTTACCGAGCCCTGATCCCCCGATGCTCCCATTTGCCTACAACTAGTCTGGAGCAGAACCTGTCAGCTCAGCCAATTACTAGCTACAGCAGTATCCCATCATGGCCAGTGATTGGCTGAGTGCAGGTCATGCAATGGGCACTTGTCTCGAAGCAGAACGAAGACAGAAGATTGGGGGACTGGATGGAGATGAATGGGAGTTGTGGGAGAATGGAGCTAGGTAAGTATAGATTTTTTTTCCGGGCCCTAGCATGATATAAATTTTTGAAAAATGCTGAATAGCCCCTTTAATAGTGTATTTAAATATATAAACTTTACTTTCTCCATTTCCCACTGTTTGTTCATGGCATTGCCATCTATATAATTTCCATATAGGTTAATGAAGAAGTGGCCCCACCCCAAGCGCAGACCATTTACATGGTGGGTCTCCAGTGATAGGTTATAAGCATGAGTGCAAACATCGGCCATACTGGCACAGCAAAAAGCTGCAATGTTAACAGAAGAAGGTGGAGAGGAGGAGACAGAGGCGCTAGCTGCTGGGAGGTACGGGTGGCAAGAATGACACAACACTAAACAACATAGCACACTCACAACATTAGATGGGGAACCATTTTTTTCCCGATTCAGCAAATCAGCTGTTATTTTAATACCTGGTCCACCTAAACGACGAAAACTGTCTGGATTCCATCCCCGATAAAAACACTAGGTTGTAGGAAAACCCCTTTATGTGCAATAATAGCTGTAAAGTAACATATATTTTTATTTTTTTAATAACATTTTTCAATAATAATTATTTCTTTTTTTTAATAATAACTTAAATAACACCTTTTCCCAAAAAAAACTACACCTTTTCCCCAAAAAAACTAAGACAAAAAACTGGTGTGAAATTTTTCATGTAAACTGGACTCTCACCCCTTTGAAAATATCATGTAAAGCAGACAATATAGGAAAAAAGAAGAAAGAAGAGGCCATGCCGAGGGAGCCGCCGGGAAGAAAATAGAAGAGCCGCAGGAGGAAAGTATCCGGGAGGGGAGGGGGAAACTGCTACTGCCTACTGTGGGGGAACTGCTGTTGACTACCATGGGGGAATCTGCTGCTGCCTAATATGGGGGAACTGCTGCTGCCTACCATGGGGAAACTACTGCTGTCTAATATGGGGGACACTGCTGCCTAATATGGGGGACTCTGCTGCCTAATATGGGGGACTCTGCTGCCAAATATGGGGGACTCTGCTGCCTAATATGGGGGACACTGCTGCCTAATGTCGGGGACACTGCTGTCTATTATGGGAGACACTGCTGCCTAATATGGAGGTACTGCTGCTTAATATGAGGGTACTGCCGCTGCCTACTATGGAGGAAACTGCCATCTACTTTGGGAAACACTGCTGCCTACTTTGGGAGACACTGCCGCCTACTATGGGGGATACTGCCACCCAATATGTGGGTACTGCCGCCTACTATGGGGGAAACTGCCGCTCACTGTGGGGGAACCTGCCGCCTACTATGGGTGGGAATCTGCCGCTCACTATGGGGGGGAATATCCCACCTACTATGGGGGGAATCTGCTCCCTACTATGAAGGGGATTCTGCTGCAAACCTAATGTGGGGGACATCTGCTGCCAACCTAGGTGGGGGACATCTACTGCCAACCTAATGTAGGGGACATCTGCTGCCAACCTAATGTGGGAGACATCTGCCTACCTAATGTGGGAAGCATATGCTGCCAACCTAATGTGGGAGTCTTCTGCTGCCTACCTATCGTGGAGGACATCTGCTGCTTCCCATTCTACTAAGGGGGGCATTATTACAGTTTGGGGCATTATTGTTATTGGAAAAGTGCAGAGCCTAAAATGTTTTTACCCCGTCATGTTCTACAGAGATGAGGGAAGAAATCATCATGGCCGTCTGAGCTGGAGAAGAAAAAGGAAGGTGAATGACTCAGATCAGAGAAGACATCCCCTGATATAACTGTATGTAATCACTTATATGGTCTGTAGCAGTAATGATGGGGGTTGTTTTCGGTCACCTGATGTAACTGTATGTAATCACTTATATGGTCTGTAGCAGTAATTATGGGGGTTGTTTTCTGTCACCTGATGTCACTGTATGTAATCACTTATGTGGTTTGTAGTGGTAATGATGGGGGTTGTTGTCAGTCACCTGATATAACTGTATGTAATCTCTTATATGGTCTGTAGTGGTAATGATGGGGGTTGTTGTCAGTCACCTGATATAACTGTATGTAATCTCTTATATGGTCGGTAGTGGTAATGATGGGGGTTGTTGTCAGTCACCTGATATAACTGTATATAATCACTTATATGGTCTGTAGTGGTAATGATGGGTGTTGATGTCAGTCACCTGATATAACTGTATGTGATCACTTATATGGTCTGTAAAGTTAATGATGGGGGTTGTTGTCAGTATAGGAGGTCCTCCTAAACTTAGATGGCAGATTGACAACATTATTGCTGTTAAGGGGTATTCCCATTCTGCAGCCGCAGGCATGGTTAGGGCGTGACTGAGGGCGTTGTTAGGGGCATGGCAATGAGTGTAGCTTGTCCCTTTTTGCTCTTAACAAAAGTTGGGAGGTATGGCAGAAGCTGTATACAGATGGAGCTGGGTGAGGGAGAGAGAGAAAGGGGAGGGGACAGATAGGTATTGATGTCTTCCTGTAATTGACAGGAAGTTTGCTTACCTAGGACAGACCACTTCCTGAAACATATTTAAGCACTATAATTTTCTGTTGGACTGACTGCTTGTAATATGACACCGCTAAAGTATGAATGAAGCATATGAAGGAAGCTGTGCTGGAATGAAACAGATGACAATGTAGGAATAGTAGAGATGAGAAAGAATTCAGGGAGGCACTCACGGTACTTCGTTCAATGCAGGTTTCTTTATTCAGGTAGCAGATGAATACATATTCCGTCGGGGCGCCAGGAGAGAGCGTGTGGGACGATAGCTATTTCTTGCCGATCCCGGCACTTCCTCAGGTGACCTGAGGAGGGTGTCCCGGGATCGGCACAAAATAACTATAGTCCCACACGCTTGCTCCTGGCAGAAATATGTATTCATCTGCTACCTGAATAAAGAAACCTGCATTGAACGCAGTAACGGGAGTGCCCCCGTGAATTCTTTCTTTTGCATTGTTGAGATTGCCGTATCTCTATGTGGGTTGTGCACTGGGCGAAGTTCATATTTACAGGAGTTGCTGCCGCATCGCTGCACTAGCCGAGTGTACCTAGAACCACTACATAAAGCGTGTTCACCAGTGCCAGCATCTGTATCTTGTTGTGAGATGAGCGTGCATTATATGGGCAAAAAAGAAAAACTGGAGTGCTTCTTTAATAGGAATTCAAAATTTCTGGTTTAGTGTTTTCTAATTATTTTAACATTTATCAGTAATATTCACCAGAATTTTAGATCCACATCTATCGTATGGTATTTTAATGAGGAAGTTAGTGTCATTCAGCTCTGCTTGGCACAGAGGATCTTTGAGGTGAATATCTGCAACATCTAAGGTGGCTTCAGACAACAAGCTAGAAGGTAGAGTATACTCAGCACCATGTGGAAGACAACGTAATCCACATCCCACCTCTTGTGTTGGAAATAGCAGTAGAGGATCTAAAACAGAAACAAGATAACAAAAGATCTTAAATATAGCTCATGGAGGTAAAAATGATGCACTGCACATTCTTCTAATTTTTTTACCCAAACTGAAAAGAATAAAAGCCAATGGGATGGGTATAATCTACAAAGGAGAATATGTACTATAGAACAAGGTAATATGGTTGTTATGGGCCTATTTGAGGTTGTTTTTTTTATTTTTATGGAGCCTCCCCTTCATAGGTTCCAAAGGCTCTACCTAACCACCTCCATTTTATATATGGCTCACAACTTACCTGGATACAATAAATCGTGGCCCATTGAATATCCATAAGATACAGTAGATCCAATGCCATAAATATAAAGAGTGAATGTGGTCAACTCATGGTATATCTCATACTGCCCATCAGTTTTACCCAATGTGACTTGCCAACCTCTAAACCCTTTGAATTTTTTCACAGTTGTTGGATAAGAACTTAAGGGTTTTCCATCTAGGTAGAACTCGGAGTCTGAAGATGCCTCAGAAACAATGAGGAAGAAGTTGTCATAGACAGACTGTGTCACAAACTTGTAATATTTCCTTCCCAGTAATGATGGTGGGACAGTGGTAATAAACGGATCATAAGAAAATGTTATACCAGTTGAGTGAGATTCTTGGAGTAAATATAGAATCATAACAGGCTTGGTGGCATTGATGAGCAGTATTTTGTCTGCGGTTATTGTGACATGGGCAGCTTCCTGTAGACTATGCTGAGTGGTATCTTCTGGGCTATCAATAGTCACAAGGGTATCTGCACTTCCTGCAATTATTTTGATGACATCTTGAGTATGTGTAAAAAATGGAAACACAGCAAAGATTTTTCCCCAGTTCTCCTTAGGATGGAGCTGTTCAAGGAGGGCATCACAAGCAGAGTTAATTCCCTTATAACAGGTATGACCAGTGAACACCGCCACTGGAGCTGAGGATGAAATTTTGGTTCCTGTTAGATCCACTGAACTTTGAAACTGAATGACTTGTCTGTTCTTCAGCAACAATGTGAATGAATCTCCAGTTGTGTAGGATATCCCATTATATGTGATGGATCCTGAGACTGTTATGTGCACTTGGACATCATGTTCAAACCCATTGGCCACTGCAAATTGTCTGCTGGTTCCTGGAACCTGTCCACTTGTTTGGTCCCCAGGAGTAATTATGTAGTATTCCATACCCAGGTCTTCTTGTGGTAGACAGGTCATGGCATCAGCAGAGACCACAGCTGTGTAAAATGCAATTACAGATATGGCCATATCCGATGTCACCATTATTACTTTGGAAGTGATATCCTTTTCTGTGATCATATATGTATAGTCCAAAGTCACCTGGCAACTACTGTTCTGGTCAATGTAGATCGTCTGGTTAAAGAAGGGCTGAGACACTGACACTGTAACTGTAGCCGCTTTATCACAGGTCACCAGATATAGCTGGAAAGTTGTATCTGAGTTTCGAAAGATGTTTTGCATGAAAACAGTTATAAACTTTCTTTGGATCTGTCCTGATGGAAAAGAATAAAAAGTTTTGAATTTGTCAATGAATTCAGAAGAGAACCTAATGACAAGAGCAGTTGTAACTTCTGCTACTCTACACAACTGTCTCTAGGTAGGTCTGGGTGTTGGCTGAGTATATGTGGTGGCATACTCTAAGTATGAGCTAATAAGACAAGTGTCTCGGGGTCTCTACCATCCCATTATATTACATTCTATCCAGCCTTAAACATCTTATGCCCTATCGAAAGGATCCGGGCGGTCCCCCACGATCCCCCTGGGACCTGTGCGATCTCCGTCGCGGCACCCCAGTCATCTGATGCACAGAACGAACTCCGCTCCATGCTGGTTGATGGGTGACAACAGCTGTCATGCCCTCTCCATTCATGTCTATGGGAGGAGGCATCACGCTCCCTTCCATAGACATAAATGGAGATGGCGTGGCATGACGTCAGGAACACAGAAGCTCCAAGCCTTTGTGTTCAGAACTCTGGGGTGTCAGCTCGGAGATCTCGGACCCCCCCACCACCACCATCAGACATCTAGGAGCAGAGTACCCCTTTAAGTTCTCAACTTGTGGACAACTTACATTATGGCAATAACTGTGGAGATATCTTGGCACTATATTGCACATTTATTTATGCACTGCATGGCAGTATTACATAGAGTTTTACAGGTATTATTAAAGAAGTCTATGACAGTATTATTTGGGTATGCACAACGTAAACACCACTGAACACAGTGGCTCTTTCAATCTCACAGAGGGGATTACAGAGGTTGGATCCACATAAATTAAATATCAATTGCTAGTGCCATTGCCATTATAAAAAAAAGGTAAAATGTACAGTGAAATTTACAAACACAATTCCAGTACCTGGGTTTAAACTGCATTTTTCAGATTGTGGAAGTGATGCTGGGGTGATACCTGCAGAAAAGAAAGCTTACGACAAGTCAATAATGCCTATAGCACTCATATATTTTATATAATGGAAGTACCTATAGAAGATTCAGAGGTAGCAGTTGCATTTTAGCCCTTGTCCTGGTGGCGCTCTAAAGGCTCTGCCACCACATAAGAATGCACAAGTATTATAAATGTCACATGATAGGTGGGAGGCAGGTTACAGATTTGTATTACGGCACAAAATTATCATGGAACTGATTTATAAATTACTAAAAGCCATATTGTGAGGTTAAGCCATGTTTTCTTCATACCAAAGTAAAACATAGGTCTGCATAGGAGCTGAGTGCACTAAACAAAAGGAGACTTTTTATAACCTATTTGTAAAGTCACTTTTTTATTTTTCCAAGATTTCATATGAAAATATAAAACATATAACGTTATACTTACTGTGTAAGAGATTCCAGGCACAGAAGAACAGAACAGACACTGAGAGATCCATTCTGACTACATGACCTTCACTCCAGAACTCTTATATAAAGTACAAGAGGTTAAAAACATTTCCTGGGAAAATCTCTACATCCAATAATGTTTCTTGTGTCTTCTTAACCGATGTGAAGTGTGGCTTCTGGGGTCTGTGTAATTTAGGGCCCTCTGTAAATTCCCCTGACAGCAGCATACGATAGAGGAGGTGAGGCTGATCCCGGGGACATACTGCATTATGTGGTTTTATTCAGTACTTACATATAAAATACTGTTTTCATGCTAGCAAAACTCATAGAAAAAGCCTGTGAGTCCTGCTTCCATAGCCCACTCATAGAGAAAGATTGTGAGTTCTGCTTCCATAGCCCACTCATAGAGAAAGCTTGTGAGTCCTGCTTCCATAGCCCACTCATAGAGAAAGCTTGTGAGTCCTGCTTCCACCTTCAACTCAGAGAGAGAACCTGTTGTAAATCCTGCTCCACCCAAGAGGAAGCCTGTGAGTCCTGCTCCACCCAAGAGGAAGCCTGTGAGTCCTGCTCCACCCTCAAGGAAAGACTAAGTCCTGCTCCACCCACTCACAGCATGCCCTGTGCAGTCATAGAAACAGGTTGTGATTTCTTCTTCCACTTCACAGAAAGAAAAAACAAAGGTGCTCCCTGTGGAGTAACGTAGGTGGTAAGGGTATGGGGAAATGAGGGATTCAATACTGCTTACCGAAAGGGGTTGTGCACCAACATACACAACAATGGTAAAGGTGTGTTGTTGAATAGGGGTCAGTCTGCAGCCTACCTGAAGTTGTAGTATCAGTAGAAAGAAAAGGCTTCGTAATACCAGGATTTCGTGGTGCTGATCAGGACGCAGGACTCACAGACTAAAAGTAACGACCATCAGGTTTATTAACAATAATGCAACGCGTTTCTCTGCGCATGCGCAGCGAAACGCGTTGCATTATTGTTAATAAACCTGATGGTCGTTACTTTTAGTCTGTGAGTCCTGCGTCCTGATCAGCACCACGAAATCCTGGTATTACGACTTCACAGAAAGAGCCTGTTAGTCTTGTTTCCACCATGAGTTCTGCTTTATTCCATCACAAAGCTTACTCCGGGGAAAAAAAAAAATTTCAAATCAACTGGTGCCAGAAAATTATACAGATTTGTAAATTACTTCTATTTAAAAATCTTACTCCTTCCAGTACTTATCAGCTGCTGTATGCTTCACAGGAAATTCTATTTCTTTCTGGAGTTCTTTTCAGTCTGACCACAGTGCTCTCTGCTGACACCTCTGTCCATGTCTGGAACTGTACACGCAAATTCCCATAGCAAACCTCTCCTGCTCTGGACAGTTCCTGACATGGACAGAGGTGTCAGCAGAGAGCACTGTGGTCATACCGAAAAGATCTCCAGAAAGAAATACAACTTCCTGTGAAGCATACAGCAGCTCATAAGTACTGGAAGGATTAAGATTTTTAAATAGAACACATTTTCAAATCTATTTAAAGGGGTACTCCGGTGGAAAACATTTTTTTTTTTTTTTAAACCAACTGGTGCCAGAAAGTTAAACAGATTTGTAAATTACTTCTGTTAAAAAATGTTTACCTTTCCAGTACTTATTAGCAGCTGTATGCTACAGAGGAAATTCTTTTCTTTTTGACTTGTCTTTTTTTTGTCTTGTCCACAGTGCTCTCTGCTGACACCTGATGCCCGTATCAGGAACTGTCCAGAGCAGGAGAAAATCCCCAAAGTAAACATATGCTGCTCTGGACAGTTCCTGACAGTTCCAGAGGTGTCATCAGGGAGCACTGTGGACAAAACAAAAAAGAAATTAAAAAATAAAATAATTTCCTCTGAAGCATATAGCTGCTAATAAGTACTGAAATGATTACGATTTTTAAATAGAAGTAGTGTAATTTACAAATCTGTTTAACTTTCTAGCACCAGTTCATTAAAAAAAAAAAAAAAAAAGTTTTCCACCTGAGTACCCCTTTAACTTACTGGCACCAGTTGAGTTGAAAAATTGTATTTTCCACCAGAGTACCCCATTAACTCCTGTCCATGAAAAGAAGACCTGTGAGTCATGATTCATGATTTTCGCCTACTTTAGAGTAAAACTGTGAGTCCTGCTCCCTCCCCACTCATAGACAAGACTTGTGATTCCTGCTCCCTCCCCACTCATAGAGAAGACCTGTCAGTCCTGCTCCCTCCCCACTCAGAGAAGATGTCAGGGACCGACCGGGGTAACAGGAAGAGTGAGCACTAAACTGACCCTAAAACCGCTCTCCCTGCCTACTTGCCTATCCACCCTAAACGAGGGATCGACAACTGGGCGCTGGTCCCTTCCTGAACTAAAGTGCAGGGGCCTAATAAAAACACATACTAATAAATGGTCACAAACCAGAAACATAATAGGAACATAGAACTCAATAGTATAAGTTCAGAGGACACAGATCAGTGAGCAGCACAGGGGACACTATGGATCAGCGGTCATGAACAGAGGACACTATAGATCCGTGGTCATGAACAGAGGACACTATAGATAAGTGGTCAAGTACAGAACTCCAAAGATCTGAAATCAAGAACTAATAAACATAGAGTTCAAAAGACCAGACAGGAAAACGGATAAGTCAACAGACTTTAGCAACAGACAGGAATATAGCATAATCCCCCAGAACATCCAGAAGACACAAAGTCCCCATGGACCAGCAACAGGGATCTTTAGCTAATCAGGAATATTCGCATTCCCTATGCAAAACCTCCAGTTCACACAAAGTCCCCATGGACAGGTAATAGGAATGCCAGATACACAGGATATATTTATAGAACATTGTTCACACTGAACACAGGACAGGAATCCCAATCCCTCAGAAAACCTCCAGTAGACAGGATTGTCCACATGGAGCAGAAACAGGGATGCCTAACATAGGACTCTGTTCACACTGGACACACAAACTGGACACTCCACTCCCCTATAGGAGTAGCAATTAATAATAAATCCAAATAGACTACTGGCGAGCGGCACACTCCACCGTGTGGTCAGGATGCTGGCCCAGTAGGAAAACAGAAATGTGTGATAATGCTATTTGCACAGATAACACATATTATATATATATATATATATATATATATATATATATATATTATATATATGGTTATATTATTCTCCTATGTGTTATCTGTGCAAATAGCATTATCTTATGAACCATATTGTGGTTTCTTCTTAGGGTATGTTCACACTACGGATGATGAACGGAATCTCCGCTGGCAGAATTCCGCAAACGGAGACTCCATTTTGGCTTCCGCAATACTTCGGCGGTAGGACCGCGTGGTACTGCGCCGTCACCATTGATGGCTATGCAGTGTTCACGGACTTCCGCGCAAAGAATGAACATGTTCTTTCTTTGCGTGGAACTATTTCAGCGGCAGAATTGTCCACCGCTGAAATTATGCAGTGTGAACGGGTCTCGCGGAAAACCCATTCACACTGATGTTTATGTTCACAGCACGTAATTCTGTTCGTGGGAATTACGTAGTATGAAAATACCCTCACTCCCTGATGAGCCCACTCAATTAGTGGGCGAAATGCGTTGGCAAGAGAGGTTTGCCAAGTACTGTACAATTATTTCATTGTATCACGAATGTTTCCTCACTCCTTATCCACACTGAGAAGTAGGAGTTCTCTTTAGGTAGGGTTATGTTAGTATAGGTACTTACCTGTATCCGTTTCCCTTCCCAATTGACATCTATTGGTGCTGATTGCTTTAATCACAATTTATTTTGTTCTGTACTGTGTATTAATTCCTTTGAAGTAAAGGTTAAGTTTTATTTTTATCTTGAGCCTCGTTGGAGATTCTTTGCGCTTCACACAGCAATAATCCACAAGCTCAATACATGTTGTATACTGCATGCAGGAATAATTTTATTTATTTATAAGTGCTTCACCAGTCATGCTTCTATTGTGCAGAAATGATAAAGGTATCTGTGGTCTTAGCAGCAAATTGTTGATAAGATTATGTCTATGTATTAACTTGGAAAATGGGAACTCAGCCATGTAGTAACACACTAACAGAACTCAGGACAATGACCCAGTCACTTAGATAAATATGAAATTGTGTGACTGTTGCCGATAAAAAATGTTACCAGGAATTTTCATAACGTTTATAAGACTTTATACTCCCTAACTACACAGAAAGTCTTATTATATGGAGAAGCTAAAAGAAAACGTTATTTCACTGTTGTAAGATCCCAAGTAGTTGCCCTAATACAATGCCCCCTATTGTTAGAGCAGATCCTTCACAGGAACTGCCGCTCAGCTAATCAAAGGCCACAGCAGTGTCCTGCCTAGCCAGTGATTGGTGGTGAAAAGCGGAACAGAGAGGCGGACACTGTGGGGGATTGGGGTAGGTGAGTATTAACACATCCCAACCTTAATATAAATATTAATTACTGGCGCTGGACAACCCCTTTTATGGTGTATTCACATGTACGGTATCCTGCGCATATTTGATGCACAGGATTTAACCCCTTAAGGCCGTTTTTTTTTTTTTCCGTTTTTGCATTTTCGTTTTTTGCTCCTTGCCTTTAAAAAATCATAACTCTTTCAATTTTGCACCTAAAAATCCATATGATTGCTTATTTTTTGTGCCACCAATTTTACTTTGTAATGACGTCAGTCATTTTGCCCAAAAATCTACGGTGAAACGGGAAATAAAATCATTGTGCGACTAAATTGAAAAAAAACTGCCGTTTTGTAACTTTTGGGGGCTTCCATTTCTACGTAGTAAATTTTTCGGTAAAAATGACACCTTATCTTTATTCTTTAGGTCCATACGATTAAAATGATACCCTACTTATATAGGTTTGATTTTGTAGTACTTCTGGAAAAAATCATAACTACATGCAGAAAAATTAATACGTTTAAAATTGTCATCTTCTGACCCCTATAACTTTTTTACTTTTCCGTGTATGGGGCGGTATGAGGGCTCGTTTTTTGAAGTTTTTAACGGTACCATTTTTGCATTGATAGGACTTATTGATTGCTTTTTATTCATTTTTAAATGATATAAAAAGTGCCCAAAAATGCACTATTTTGGACTTTGGAATTTTAATGCGCGTACGCCATTGACCGAGCGGTTTAATTAACGATATATTTTTATAATTCGGACATTTCCGCACGCGTTGATACAATATATGTTTATTTTTATTTTTATTTACACTGTGTTTTTTTTATGGGAAAAGGGGGGTGATTCAAACTTTTAATAGGGGAGGGGTTAAATTATATTCATTCACTTTTTTTTTTCACTTTTTTTTTGCAGTGTTATAGGTCCCATAGGGACCTATAACACTGCACACACTGATCTTTATCATTGATCACTGGTTTCTCTTAGGAATCCAGTGATCGATGATTCTGCCGCTTGACTGCTCATGCCTGGATCTCAGACAGCGAGGAGGCAGGTAAGCTGTTCGGGATGCCGCGATTTCGTCACGGCTATCCCGAACAGCCCACTGAGTTAACCGGCAGCTTTTATTTTCACTTTTAGCCGCGCGGCTCAGCTCTGAGTGCGCGGCTAAAGGGTTAATAGCGCGCGGCGCCGCGATCGGCGCTGTGCGCTATTAGCGGCGGGTCGCTGCTTCACTATGATGCTGGGCCCGCCGTGATATGATGCGGGGTTACCGTGTAACCCTGCGTTATATCACGGGAGCAAGACCAAGGACGTACCTGTACTTCCTTGGTCCTTAAGGGGTTAAAGCTGTGTACAGTAATTTAGTTTACATTGAAATCTGCAGCATATAATCCTGCGCATCAAATATGCCCTGGATACTGTACGTGTGAATGGACCCTTTTAGGGGTATTCCCACCTTAGAGCATTTATGGCATATCCACAAAATGAAGGTTCAAGCAACAGAAATATCGAGGCACTCCCTAGTGTAGTATTTTAAGGCAGTAGGAGAGGGAACCTCCGACTCCCGCCGAGCGGGATAGACACAGGACTGGTAGGCATGTTAAACTAAGTGTAACACCGAAGTATGGGAGGGTGTTATTGTATGTAGACTTCATCACCTGCCGAAACGATCATGTAATTTACTGTATAAAATGCCCATGTCAAATGTTTTATATTGGCTCTACCACAAGGTGTATGTTCATCAGATTCAGAGAACATTTTAGACTTACTAGATTGGGCACTGGATTGCCTAGAATCTCAAGTCACGTTGGAGAGCATCATGATGGCGACCCATCCGTCCTTTCTTTTTTCGGTTTGGAGAGAATAAAAACAGCAGAACCCGGAAAAAACTAAAAACTACATTGTTGCAAAGAGAAGCCAAATGGATCTCCAAGTTGAATGCGGTCAGCCCAGCGGGTTTTAATGAAAGAAATTTACTCAATGTTTTCCTCTAACCGAAACTCAGACATATATTTTGCCTTTTGATATGTAAAGTTTTCTGCTTACCTGTCTTCTCTGTTTACCCTCTTTTCCTTTTCTTTTTCTTTTGCAGGCAGGAGTATAAAATACTGTTGTTATTATTGTAAAATTAAATTTTTTACATGCACTCTATTTAACAACTAAAATCCCTCCCTCCCTGTCAGGCCCAAGGCCTGATTATGGAAACATACATGTGTTTTATAATTGTATCTGTGTATAAACTAAGACCTGGGGGTGAGGGTCATTCAGACTGTGTGTTTGTGTATTTCATTTTATTGGGGGTCTGGCTGTTTGGAGTCATGCACTCTGGTCCCATCATATAATCAAACAGATAAGGGGTCAGGAAGAGAGATGCCCCACCTGGTGGGATCAGAGGGGAGGGGGGGAATGGAGTTTCCCTCCAAAGAAGCAGAGATAAGATTGAAAATGCTGGACTCAATGGTTGTTCAAGGCTGTGCCCAAAGCTGACAAGAGCTCTCACCCACAAAGGACGGCTATACCATCATGCTGTAAGAACCTCATTTTTGTTTTCTGAACTTGTCTTGCAAAACTCTTTTATATATTTTTATACCTGTATGTCACTTGTTTCTGTGTGTATATATATATATATATATATATATATATATATATATATAGCACTGTGATATCTTTTATCAGATTAAATGTTTAATTAATCAGCTCTGGTCTTTGATCTCTAAATATATGAGCTCACCTTTCTGAAGGCAGCTCTGGTGGAAACACGTTTATCTAAGGGTTAATTTGGTGACTTGCTGGGACTAGTAGTGGATACCCAGAGGTCCGGTGGCCTTAACCCTTGAACCATCACACTCTCTCTAATGTCTTGGCTGGACCGATAGGGTGTGATCGTGACACTCCCCTGCAAGCTTGACTGCCCTACATCCCCCGTCTGATGAGCGCTGGGAGTTTTTTATTTGCAACTGCTGGAGGGACACATACCTTTGCCCACTGTGGCAAATTCTTACATTCCCGATATACTGTTGCTTCTCCGACACTGACGATTTCTACCACCATCTATATCGGCACCCCAGAAGCGCTCTTCATGCGTTCGTTAAAACGAACAGCTGGAGACACATACATGATAGCCCACAGTGGCACCCATTTTTCTCCAGCAGAGACGGGAAGACAATCAGGAGCGCATCACCAGCTCCTGATTGGTAGTTGTAACCGTTAGTCATCGCGGTGTAGTTCTGACACGGCCAGGTAAGAGGATATTACCTGGCCGTACACACTGGTCTGTAAGGCGTGACCAAGCAGTTTTTGCCACGAAACGTTGCCGCCAGGGCTCCTCGGAGCTCTCTTTCCTGTCCTCCCCACGAACCCCACTGTACCTGGATCACTATATGGATTATCCATGGATCTGAAATAAACCACTGGAAGGGTGAGTGCTGCGCTGTGATTCTTTCTTCTTACAGTGTTATTGTATGTATCTCATATATTGGCCAAGGGGGATTGGAGGGGGGAATAATAGCATAAGGGGATTAAGATGGAGGGGTCGAGGAGGGATAATGGCAAAAAGGGATTAAGATGGACGGGGGGGGGGGGTGGATAATGGCAAAAGGGGATTAAGATGGACGGGGGGGGGTGGATAATGGCAAAAGGGGATTAAGATGGACAGGGGGGTAATGGCAAAAGGGAAACAGAGAGAGAGGGGGGAATAATGGCACAAGGAGATTAATATGGAGGGGGGGGGGGGGGGTAATCCTTATATTCCCCCCACCCACCCCATCTTAATCCCCTTGTGCAATTATTCTCCCCTCCCTCTGATTCCCTTTTGCTTTTTTCCGATTATGGAAAAAGAGGATCAGATGGAGGGGGGCACAATGGCACAAGGGGATTAAGATGGAGGGGGGATAATGGCACAAGGGGATTAAGTATCACATTAGTATCGCATTAGAAAGGTAAGCACACGCCATTATGAAATTATGTACTTTTATTACTTATTTTGTCCGTGGGTACCCTTTGCCAATAAGTTCCACGCGAGGGGTACCCACGGACGTACTTTCACCCTTTGGAGGTACAGTCATAAAAAAGGTTGAGATCCACTGCCTTAGAGCAATGAAAATTTGTACAAATTGTATCTCATGTTTATGCCACTAGAGGGCATTATAGTACAAGCAAAATGTCCGAATTGCAAGAGAACAAAGGGAGGAAACCTTGCTTGTGCTTTAACCAGGCAAGTTTTAGATAAACATATATGAAATAGATAGATGGAGATAGATAGATAGATAAATAGATAAATAGATAGCTTTGAGATAGATAGATAGATAATAGATATGAGAGATAGATAGATATAGATAAATAGAAACATAGAATGTGTCGGCAGATAAGAACCATTTGGCCCATCTAGTCTGCCAAATAATCTGAATCCTATCAATAGTCCCTGGCCCTATCTTATATGAAGAATAGCCTTATGCTTATCCCATGCATGCTTAAACTCCTTCACTGTATTTGCAGCGACCACTTCTGCAGGAAGACTATTCCATGCATCCACTACTCTGTCAGTAAAGTAATACTTCCTGATATTACTGCATAAACCTTTGCCCCTCTAATTTAAAACTATGTCCTGGTCGATGAACAGCGTTTTTTTTTAAATGTCAATAAAAGGGTTAACGATGGCTGTGGGGGAGTGTTTTTTTTTTTTAAATAAAACATTTTTTTTCAATGTGTTCTGTTTTTTATAATTGAATTTTCAGGCTTAGTAGTGGAAGCCATCTTGTAGATAGAATCCAGTACTAAGCCAAGGCTTAGCATTAGCCTCAAAATTAGCTAGCGCTAACCCCCAATTATTGCTCTCCGGTACCCACTGCCACAGGGGAGACGGAAAGAGCCAACAGGCCCGGAACGTCAAAAATGGCGGTCCTGGGCCTAGGCAGTAACAGGCTGGCGTTATTTAGGCTGGGGACTACACTGCACTGCCTGCCGGCATACTGTATCACATTTCATAATCCCTGACCGGGAGATGGGAGCTCTGATTGGTGAATAGCTTTTCACCAATCAGAGCTCCCGTCTCCCGGGCGGGGATTATGAAATCTGATACAGTATACAGGAGCCGGTGGGCAGCGCAGTGTATTTGCATGTGCCGCCGGCTTTTACAGTTAATAAATGCGGATCGCAGCGGGTCTCTGGAGAATTACCCTGGACTACAATTCCCATCATGGGCAGAGTCTGTCCATGATGGGAGTAGTAGTCCTAACTGTCCCAAAATAGTTAATGTAATTCTCAGATGCTTTAGAACACTTTGGTACGTGTCCTTCAAGGTGGTGTATATTTGCGCTAGAAAAGTGTATTTGTGCATTTTTTTTTGCGTTTAAAAAAAAACACGCAGTTAATAAATTCGATTCTACAGTAGAAAGTGCTCTATGGTAAATTAATCATAGACATGGCTATGAAGAATTCTATCAGATTTTGCGCAAAAAAAGAAAAAAAAGATGCAAAAAAACTCTTGCGCAAAAATAGACAAAAAAGCTCTATATACAATGATAAATTCCCCCCATACTCCCCAAATCCCGTAGAACTACAATCCCCAGTCCAGCGTGACATGGGTCACATACTCACACAAAAACAAATAAATATTAGATAGATAGATATATAATGGATGAATTAATTAATAAATATAAGATAGATTGATAATAGATAGATAGATATGAGATAAATAGATAGAGTATATTTAGTTATATAATGAATAGATTGACACAAACATTTTGTGTAGCGGAAAAGTATAAATAAGGTTTAAAAGTAAAATTTCAATCTAGTTGTTTTGTCTTTGCCCTGAGAATGGCATAGTGCTTCCCCGGCCCATGATCACTTTCCTTTTCAGTTCACAGGGTTGGTTCAGAGCCCAATGCCAGAAATGATGATGTCATCCTGGATGACTTAAGCGTTTTCTAATTTCCTTCACACTCAGGCCCCAGGTGACCTACATCAACATATAGTGCCAAAGTGTTACGTGAAGTCAGGCAGAGGAAACGCACACCAATAAAACTGTTGAATAATGATGTCACATACATTGAAGAACATGAATGAAATGAGGGGGCACACTTCGGGGGGGTTGCAGACAGGAAAAGCTTTCACTATCGGAGGTATTTCTAGGATGGGCCTGAATTGAATGGAATAATATATAGAAAATATAGTAAATGTTTTAAAACAAAGGGGAACGTTTATTCCTTATATAATGATAAGGTATGTAATGTTCTATGGCTGGCCATAGTGTTAGATAGCAGTCATCCAAACACTTCTTTGGATGAAAGCTATTCTTTTCACACATACCCCCATCTGATCTATGAACAGGTATAATAGTTGGGTGAATGCTGGGTGGTTGACTTGCCAAGGCAACTATGTGGTAGGCACTGATGTGCTGGCGGTGGTTGCGTGTACCAATTACACTCCAAGGGTAGTAGCTTCCTGGGCCAAGTGCCTGGGTAATAAAGATAAAAAGATAATAAAGAGTTACGGAAACTACTTATAATGTCTGTTTCTGTGTGTTTGCATTTTTCTGTTTAAGGTCCTGTTCAGACTTTGTTTTTGTGTCTGAACAGTTTCTGTGCTAATTCTCTCTGGTTTTGGAAGAGTTAATGTTCTCAGCCTATGGCAGCTCGGGTGTGGTTTTAAAACCTGAGCTCTGTTGGAACTTTCGGCTGTTTTTGAGCTTTACTCTGACCATGTCTTGTTCATTATGTACCTTAGTTTTTGTCTGTTTGTCTTGAGTTTTTACCATGGTTACCTGTACTGTTTGAGATATAGATTTTATCCTGCTTGGTTTTAGTACATTTGTTGTGTTTTAATATTTTGTATGTTCATTCTGCATTCATCCTTGTATATCCTAGTCAGTGTTCACACTGTGTGTTATATTTGTCCTGTACCCGTGTTTACTTATATTTAGTATTTCTGTTTCCTTCTAGGCCAGTACCCTGATCACTCGTGGAGAGTGTCTGCTGGCTAGAAGTCTATTTGGCTTTGGAATTGATGTCCCTTCATGTTTGGAGTGGGGAGTCTAGTGTGTTCATGATTACTGATCCTTAGTGTTTTTAGTACATGATCACTGATTATAGTGTACATGATCACTGATCTATAATGTCCTCTGTACATTACCATTGGTAGACACCTACATAGGAACCTATACCTCAAAGAGGTAAGTAATGTGCATGATAGAAAGCACCACCAAAAACAAAGAACAAATTATGCACAAATGGACAGCATATAGAAGAAAATTAACAAAATCTTTATTAGATGTATCATCAATTAAAAACAACAATACATGTACATAATAAAAACAAGGCACCGAAAGAAACTACAGATAGGGAGGTAAGGGCTGGAACTCAGCGTGGAGATAACAATAAACATAAGTATGAGGTCAAAGGGCAATGAGCTATCAGGTATCAAATAAGATCACACCAGAATAATGCTAAACGCAAGCAAGAGAGCATGGAGAAAAGAAATGTAAGAGCCAAACCCAGAGACCAAAGAGAACAAGTATGCCAGACCTTACCTACCAACCCCAACAATCGTTTCACCACTAAATGGCTTCCTCATTGGTCTATAGTGTCCTCTGTACTTTAACACTGGTCTGTGTCCTCTGAACTTGTATCTGTTTGTAGTCTAGTGTGTTCTTTGTTCTGAGTCCAATGTGAACAGTGCTCTTGATTTCCTGACCAGTTTTGTTAGTATGCTATATCCTGCCTTGTTAGTATTTAGATATCTGTTCTGGTTATTGTATTCCTGTTATGTTCCTGACCTGTTTCCCGACTATGTACTGTTTCATTTGTTTTCTTGACCTTGATGCCATTGCACTTTAGTGCAGGAAGGGCCGGCTCCAAGTTGTCGATCTGCCATTTAGGGCAGATGGGCAAGTAGACAAGGAGAGTGTTTCTAGGGACAGTTTAGGGCTCACTTTTCCCTGCCCCCGTTCATGACACTACTGAATTTCTTTCAGGAACTTGCAAATTATGCAGGAATAGTTCAATATCTAGTGCAAAGTTCACTGGAGTATGCTTCATGGATCACAGTTGCTTCTAGGCACTATGGGACTGGTAGTCATTGCTGACTAGCTAGCTTCTTGCTTGCTGAGATTTACTTTAGACAGGTCTGAACTTGACTATATAGCTGGTATACAGCTTAAGAGCTGAAAGCACTGACTCTGCTCTCCACTTAGAAATCCTGTATCAGACTGGACCTATTTGTACCAGAGTTACCTGAGGCCTTCTATCTCCTGCTATCCTGTCAGTACAAGGTCTGGTCAGCTGGATCTTGTGAAGGGTGCTGTCACTTAGGGACAAATTGGTGCAGCAACTGGATCTCGTATCTTGGATCTCAGGAGAGTATGCCTAGACAATCCCTTTTACGGTTATTTCTTATATTTCATCCAGGAAGGTGCTCATGGGTTATGTTGGCTTCTTTAATCACATAGTGCCATGCATACTTCTTATTCTTATGTATTTTTTGTTCATAAATGGAATATAAGGGCCATTACCGGCCAGACTGCTGAAATATCACTTTCCCAGATGAGGAAGAAATAAATTCTAGTTTTTTGTTATTAATAATAATAGTGGTAAAATAATAATGAAGGGAAATAGTAATTTATTAGTCTCTAGCCTCGGCCCATATGGAATTATTTAAAAAGAAAAATGAGTCTTTGTAACTGGAGCCTAATGGTAGAATGCTGGGCATCCCAATGCTGAGCGCTCAGGGCTGGGCTGCGGGTTTAGCGCAGTTCTCTGTGGCTTGAAGTTGGATTAGCAGCCACTCTTGAAAGATCAAAAACTTTTAAAGTCAGAATTCTTTTTCTAATAAATCCCATCCATCTACTTCTTTCTGCTGATTATATCTTTCGGAAAATAATTCTGAAATACTATGTCCCCATTCTGTTCGCTGTTATAGATGAGTAAAATCAAACTCAAACAAACAGTAATTTCTTCTATATAGTATGTCACATAAGTGAGTACACCCCTCACATCTTGCACAGCCTGTATAACAGTGTTTAATGTTGTGTCCTCAACAAACAGACATTAATGTCTAAACTTTGTGTACTCAAAAAGTGAGTACACTCTAAGTGGAAATTTCCAAACTGGTCCCAAAGTGTCAATATTTTGTGTGATCACCATTATTTTCTAGCACTGTCTTAAGCCTCTTGGGCATTGATTTCACCAGAGGTTCACAGTTTGTCACTGTAGTCCTCTTTCATTCCTCCATGACGACATCACAGAGCTGATGGATGCTAGAGACCTTGCACTCCCCGACTTTCCATTTGAGGATGCCCCACAGATGCACAATAGGGTTTAGGTCTGGAGACATGCTTAGTCGGTCCACCTTCTTAACCCTCAGCTTCTTCAGCAAGGCAATGATCATCTTGGAGGTGTGTTTGGGGTTGTTTTAGAATACTGTCCTGCGGTCCAGTCTCTGAAGAGAGGGGACCATGCTCTGCTTCAGTATGTCACCATACATGTTGACATTCATGGTTCCCTCAATGAACCGTAGCTTCCCAGGGCCAACAGCACTCATGCAGGCCTAAACAACGGCCCTCCCACCATCCTACTTGACTGTAGGCAAGACACACTTGTCTTTGAACTCCTCACCTGGTTGCTGCGACACACGCATGACACCATCTAAACCAAATAAGTTTATCTTGGTCTCATTGAACCACAGGGCATGGTTCCAGTAATCCATGTCCTTAGTCTGGTTGTCTTCGCAAACTGTTTCTTGTGCTTTATCTATAAAAGTGTGCAGCATATGATCTAAGCCCTAACAGGCTGACACCTCTCCTTTTAACCTCTGCAGCAATGCTGGCAGCACTCATATGTCTATTTCCCAAAGACAACCTCTGGATATAATGCTGAGCATGTACACTTAACTATCTTGTGAAACCACTGTATGGTCTTTCCCACCATTCTGCAAATCCGTTTTAAGGTCTTGGCAATCTTCTTATAGCCTAGGCCATCTTTATATAGAACACCAGTTTTTTTCAGCTCCCCAAAGAGTTCTTTGCCACAAGGAGCTATGTTGAACTTCCAGTGACCAGTATTAGAGGGGTGTAAAAGCGATAACACCAAATTTAAGACAACGGCTTCCCATTCACACTTGAGACCTTGTAACACTAATGAATCCCATGACATCGAGGATGGAAAATAGTTTATTGGGCCCAATTTGGACATTTGAACTTAGGGGTGTACTCACTTTTTTTGCCAAGGTTTAGACATTAAAAGGGGTACTCCACTGGAAAAAAAAAATTTTAATCAACTGGTGCCAGAAAGTTAAACAGATTTGTAAATTCTATTTAAAAATCTTAATCCTTCCAGCCCTTATCAGCTGCTATATGCTCCACAGGAAGTTCTTTTCTTTTTGAATTTCTTTTCTGTCTGACCACAGTGCTCTCTGCTGACACCTCTGTCCATGTCAGGAACTGTCAAGAGCAGGATAGGTTTGCTATGGGGATTTGTTCCTACTCTGGACAGTTCCTATAATGGACAGAGGTGTCAGCAGAGAGCACTGTGGTCAGACAGAAGGGAAATTAAAAATTAAAAGAACTTCCTGTGGAGCATGCAGCAGCTGATAAGTACTGGAAGGATTAAGATTTTTAAATAGAAGTAATTTACAAATCTGTTTAAAGGGGTACTCCCCTGGAAAAAAAAATTTTTAAATCAACTGGTGCCAGGAAGTTAAACAGATTTGTTAATTACTTCTGGAAGGATTAAGACTTTTAATAGAAGTAATTTACAAATTTTTTAAACTTCTAACACCAGTTGAGTTAAAAAAAAAAAAAAGAGTTTCCAATTGAGTACCTCTTTAATGTGTTGAGTTATTTTGAGGGGACATAACATTAACCTCTTCAGGCCCCCCCCCCCATGTCGGCGATTGCAGAAAACTGCATGTCAATTCAGACATGCGATTTTCTGCTATTCCGGGCTGATCGGGTCTCTGGTGACCTGTTCACCTGGAAAATAGGGATGATCGGAGCTGTCACTGACAGCCCCGATCATCCTGAGGGCTAGGAGTGAGGTCGCAGTGCTGCGATCTCCTCCTATCCCCTGCAGTTGGTTAGAACTGATTCTGACCAATGGCAGAGCAGGACAGTGGGTTGCCATGGCAATGCCCCGTTCTGCCCACCCCTGGATGTTGAGGGGAACATGGAGAGAAGATCGAGGCCGGTACCTGTAGGAGAAGATGCCTGGGAACCGCTAATCTTCACTGGAGACTGCAAAGATCCTGGCTCAGGTAGGGAAACAACGGTGGGGGGGGGGGGGGGGGGAATGAAAGTGAAAGTAAAACGATCTTTACTGTGGCAACCACTAGGAAGGCCAAACTGCAACTCCCAGCATGCCCAGACAGTCTGGGCATGCTGGGAGTTGTAGTTTTGCAACATCTGGAGGGTCACAGTTTGGAGACCACTGTTACAGTGGTGCCCAAACGGTAGCCCTCCAGATGTTGCCAAACTACAACTCTCAGCATGCCTAAACTGTCCAGGCATGCTGGGAGTTGTAGTTCTGTAACATCTGTCCCTTCAGATTTAGCAATTTTCATGACATTTTTTTAAATTGCTGCTCTACTTTGAAGCCCTCTAATTTTTTCAAAAAGCAAAAATATGTCCATTTTATGATGCCAACATAAAGTGGACATATTTTATTTGTGAATAAAAATAAAATGTATTTGGAATATCCATTTTCCTTACAAGTAGAGAGCTTCAAAGTTAGAAAAATGCTAAATTTTCTAAATTTTCATGACATTTTTTGATTTTTCACCAAAAAAGGATGCAAGTAACGCTGAAAATTTACCACCAAAATAAAGTAGAATATGTCACCAAAAAATAATCTCAGAATCAGAATATTCGGTAAAAGGATTTTCGAGTTATTAATTCGTAAAGCGACGGTGGTCAGAATTGCGAAAAAGGGCTCAGTCCTTAAGGTGAAAAAGGGCTGCATCCTTAAAGGGTTAAACACTGTTATACAGTCTGTGCACTCACTACTTTACTTTGTAACAGAGTGTCTAATTTCTTAAGTGTTGACACATGAAAAGATATATTAAAATATTTACAAAAATGTGAGAGGTGGTGGGTGGGTGATGTCGAAGGCCGCAGTGGTCTTCAACCTGCGGACCTCCAGAGTTTTCAAAACTACAACTCCCAGCAAGCCCGGACAGCCGATGGCTGCCCGGGCTTGCTAGGAGTTGTAGTTTTGAAACATCTCGAGTATAAGCCAAGGGGGGTGTTTTCAGCAACAAAAATTGTGCTGAAAAACTCGGCTTATACTCGAGTATATACGGTATGTTGAAGGTATTGTGGTTATTTGCCATAAATATAGCTGTGTTGCTCATAGCAACCTGTCAGATAACTGCAACCACGACCACATCGCTGACAGGGTTCAGGAGTAGCGGCAGAACTGTACTGGGAGTGAGAAGAAGGGTAAGTATCATTTTTTTTTTCTTTATCATCCCCTACACCTCGGAACATTTTTCATGAAGCCGGGAAATCCACATATCATAAACAGTGTAGTCTACAAGTCAACATCAAATTGGATTTCTGCTGGATCGCCTGGGCCTATTACTGTATCAAACATGGGCCAGGTAGAAAATCTGATGAGATTATGGTAGGCCAGAATGACCATGATATAAACAAATTGCCAATAGCAACCACTCAGGAACTATATTTAATTTTTCAAGTGCAGGTTAGTAACTCAAATTCTACAGACAACAAGGCCCATCATGTCTACAGAATATGACCCCAGAAGACTGGAACGTCAATGGCAGAAGGGAATGAAGCTATGACATCTGCTAGTTAGCAAACAGGTCATTGCTGTTCTGAAGAAAAATACTGAGGGGGGGGATGTTATCTGAGGACACTTTATTAGTTATACGGAATCTGAAGTTGTTTGGGTGATGGAGGTATCGATGAGAAGACCATAGGGTAGGTCATGTCCCTCATAGAATAAAGCACATATTGCATTGTGATGCGCCTGACATAAATGGACAGGAACAACATCACACACACTAGGATAGGAAATTACGGGAAATATAGGAAATTATCAAGAACATGGTGACAAATGATGTCCTATGCCCAGGCAGGCCCCAGACTGCGTAGCTTTCTTCACAAACATCTACTTTGGTGCCTCACAGCACCTCAATGCAGCTCCCCTACAATTATCGCACAGTATCCATTAAACACCCACACAGCTAAACAGTACAGAGCACCGACACATACTAATACAAAACACATTCTACATTTTTACAGTACATATGTAGCAACCAAAGAAAATCCACACAATACTCATACAACACACAACACAAATCGAACACTTGAATGATATTTATACATACATCTACAAGGGGGTAAACATATATATCTCTTCCAGGTACAGAGACTTCTTGTTTCACATTATGAAATTGGTTGCCTGAGAAACTGTCATCTGATAAAGAAACTGTTCATTGCTCTATTCTTAAAATGTACCTGTCATATCACAGCTAAAATGCTCATGTATGTTACTCACTAGGTCATGCAGGTGCAAATTATTTATACTTTTAGCTTCTGTATTTGGCTCACAAATCCCTCTGATCTGCTGCTCACTAATTCTTGCATCCACTGCTAAGCCCACCCTCCTCATAAAAATACCAGCCATGGTTGTCACAAAAGGGAGGGGCCAAAAGGAGGGAACCACTCAATGTGTCAAAATCACTTTCTATGTAGACTATATTACTCTGTTCTCTACAGGTACTTGAACCTTTAAATTAATACACGTATTAACTCTTCATCATTACCCTGGTGGCCGTCTAGATCTCAAATATGCTCATTGCTTTGATGCAGAAAGTTTTAAAACTGACTACAGACAGAGTGATTTATTTATACCACTGGGATCGAAATGCGTTGTGATCGTGCAATCTGCTATATAAACATTCTGATCACATGGATCAACTGCACTGATTCTATGAATATAATAATGTGTGCTTATTACAGTGCGGTTATATAGCTTTTTACCATGCCTACTGAGTTATCTGCAGAGCATTAGCTGTTCCTCACAGCAGAGCCCCTGCTTGGCCACACAGGTATCTCTGCAGAGCAGCTTGTCATCCCCGATGCAGCACAGGGGGCAGAGTCACCAGTTGGGGCTGCCAGCCTCACACATTCACCGGGCACCAGTCTACATCTAGCCATAACAGGGGATAAGATGTCTAGGGTGGGAGTACCCCTTTAAAAACAGTAAGCTCGATGGTGCTATTGCAGTTACTGAATGCAGAGCTGTCTTTTAATTGTGATTGGACCCTGGGTAAGCATTTTATTTTTGCCCCCCTATTTCCCCAGCCCCCCCCCCCCCCCCCACGGAACACAATCACATACTCCATCCCAACACTCCCCCCAACCCCCTCCAAAAAAGGAGGATAGATTCACAGAATTTATATACTATACATAAACATACAGAATGAATTGTGATGATCATTACCTGTTGTAGAAATGAGTCACGCTGGGGCCATTCCTGACATCATGAGCCACCCATATTAACTGTGGCCCCTGCTCTGGCATTTCAGGCTCTCTTGCCCCATTTTCCTGGGCAAGTGCTACTGTGGGGTGACAAAGCAGAGAGCCATGTGCTCCGCACTCCTCACTCTTCCTTCTCAGCAGAAGGCAGTTTTAGGCCTACGGCCTAGAAGAGAACAGCTGCAGCTGAGAACGTCAAGTCTCGGTTCAAACATAATGGTGAAATCATCACGCACGCTGCCTGCACTGATCACGTCCTGCAGGAGGAGAAGGAGCAACAGCGTGGGTACAGAAAAAAGATAGTTTCTCTTTTTTTATTTATTCATTAAATTGGCGTTAAAGAAGCACTGTGGGGGAGATCTACTATATGGGGTCTTTTTTAGAAGCTAAAACTGTGATGGGCATTAATGGAGGCTAGCTACTGCGTGGGGGCACTTTTTGGGGAATTAAAGGGGTACTCCGGCCCTAATACATCTTATGCCCTATCCAAAGGATAGGGGATAAGATGTATGATCGCGGGGGGTTCTGCCGCTGGGGACCACCACAATCTGTCATTGTCAGGCTCCAAGTGTGTAGCGTGACGACCACGGGGCCGGAATATCGTGACGTCAGGACTCTGCCCCCGCTGTGACATCACGATACTCCGGCCCCATGGTCGTCATGCTACACACTCATTGACTCCAGCGCTGCAGAGAGCTCACAAAGGTGGGTGCAATCATACATCTTATCCCCTATCCTTTGGATAGGGGATAAGATAAATTAGGGCAGGAGTACCCCTTTAACTACTTTATGGAGGCTAACTACAATATTAAAGGGGCCCAACTACTGTGTGGGTGCACTTTTGGGGGTATAACTACCATTTAGGGGCACTATTGGGGGGGGGTGACTACTGTGTCACGACGGAAGCGGTGTGCAGGTGTTCAGCTCACCTCCGTGTCCTGCTGCGCAAGGACTATTTCGGACTGCCCTAATATGTAAGCTAGGGACAAAGAACAAGGTCCAGCGCTGCTCACGTTAAAAGTAGCTTTTTATTGCATGATTCACCACAGGTACATAGTAAGTAGACGCAGGTGACGCGTTTCAGCTCGTCAAACAGCCTTAGTCATACAGAGTAGAAGAGACAGAATGAATCCTTTTATAGGGAGGGAAGGAGGAGCTCACCTTCCATTAGGGAGGTGCAATAGTATCCTATTCCTCCAAGGTTTCAACATGCAGGTGCAATGAGTATCCCTGCAGTGCGGAAACCTGCAGAATTCATTATATCCTCAAAAGAGACACATCAATGATTAAAAGAAAAAGCAGCACTGGACCTTGTTCTTTGTCCCCTACTGTGTCAAGACGTCCCGCCTCAGCCAGTGGTTGGTTAAGCGGCAATGTGATTGTACTGTTCGCAGCTCTGGGAAGTAAAGTGCGACATAGACCGGGCGCCATGATAATGGAGGCTTTGGGGGTCAAGGGAGGTAAGTAAAGGCTTTTTTTTATTTTATTTTTTATAAGACATCCTGAGCACAGTTCTTTAAATAAAAGATTTTCTGGATAACCCCATTTTATAGGCGTCTGCGTCGTTTAATACATTTTAGCACAGATCGCTATAACTATGCTAATTTGGGAAAATATAGGCCATGGCTGAGGCAGCTGTGTATGATATCTGTCTTTGGTGTACTTTAAATACCTGGGTCATGCTCCGCCCCTCAGGCCCTATATTTGTTTTCCCTGGAGTATTTCCTTAAACAATGACCCATTACTTTGCTACAGTAGCCTCAGTTTAAATTGCTTATTATATGTGAAACTTATGTACATATTCACATGGCTCTAAATAATCTCCAGATCTCTGGAGCTGCTATAAGCTGGTAGGAATTGGAGTGATGTCACATTAATACACACCTCTGTGTTGTGACTTTTAGAGGATCAGGGAGAGATGCTGGGGCCGTGGGAAGAGGAATCCTTATTGATTTTGGCAGCAGAAGGTTTGTATTGATGTGTCCTAGAGCCCGCAGTGGGTTATTTTAGAATAACAATAAACACATGCACGCCCATACACATAATTACCAGAAGTGTTGGTTTGGCCCGAGCTCCCGCTGTCAATGGGAACAAAGTGATCTGGAATTTAGACCATTTGGAAACACTATTGTTACTCCATAGGAAGATATTGCTACATAGTAAGGAAGGTGACAGAGCATTTCACATAGAGTGGACATCCATTGGTCAGTATGGAAAGATAGACCTGACCATGAGCTCGCCCCTCATTCATACCTGTAGTAATCACAATTGGGCCTTAGTGTCTCTAGAGGCCTACAGGCACCTGTACCACATAAACAGTATTATAAATGGAATATTATACGTGGGGCCTTGTTACAAAGTTTGCATTTGGTCCTAGTAGCACCTCTGTTTTTCTTTGTTTCTCTTTATTTCCTATTTTGCTTACTCACTTTTTGCTCTTAAAGGGGAACTCTGGTATACAAAATCTTATCCTCTATAGGGAATAAGATAGAGCATAGGGGATAAGTGTCTGATCGCAGGGGGGTATGAACACCAGCTATTCTCTTGTTTGGAGTGTCAGTGGTCTACACGCCCCCTCCATCTATCTCTATAGGAGAGCCGGAGATACAGCGCTCTTGTATCTCCCATAGAAATACATGGAGAGGGCGTGTTGACCCGTGCATGTGGAGAGCCAGGGCACCGGGCAGTAGATCGAAGGGGGATCCACAGGATAGGGGATAGGATGTTGTGTACCGGAGTTCCCCTTTAATCTTTTACCTACTCTGTTTCTTTCACCTTTTCTCTCCTCCTATGCTTTTCCTACTCCATCACTCTCTCTTTCTTGTCTTTTTTCCCCCTCCCTTGCTCTTCTCCTTCCCTCTTTCTTTGCCCTTTCTTCTATCTGTTTTTCCGTCTGCATCTCACTCTCTTGTCCCATTTCTAAAATTTTTGAAAGTGATAGAGATCATCCCCACACTGACAAGAAATAAACGGATTACATGGCTGGAATTTCACATGAATTTGCACTTGCTTTACAGCAGTTGGCATTAACGTACCATGGCCACAGCAGATCTACCCTAGGGGTTTTAAAATCTGATCTTTTGGTGGAATTGTGACATTGGCAGCAAGGTGATCTCGCCCAGGTGAACACATAGATAGACCACTGGTGCTGGATTATTCTTATTGCAGGCAGAAGATTTGCTGTAATTCACATGGTTGTTTCCAGTCAAGCAGCAAGGAAGATGAAGGTCACTCGCTGCCTTCGGGGTGGTCACATCGGAGCCGATAGTGTGTGCTTATATGACCTCATTAGTTTCCATGTGGCTGGACGCAGAGACTTGTAGTATTTTTTATAGACAGAATATGTACTGTAGCAATGCTAATCTATGCCATGGAGATCTTTTCACTAGGGAAATATAGTAACATGTAGAAATAAAAACATCTATTTATCCATTTAAAGAGGTACTCTAGTGTTATACTTCTTATTCCCTAGATAGAAGATATGTAGCTGAGTATGGTGAGTCGCAGCACTCAGATCTCCTGGATGACACCTTGACTATCCTCGTGCACGAAGCGAGTTGACACGCCCCTTCCATGCATTTCTATGGGAAAGATGGAAATACATGAGTGCTGTACCCAAAACTCCCATAGAGATGCATGGAAAGAGAACATCAGCCCCGTGGGGGGGTTGAAGTGGTTGGACCTCCTGGGATCAGACATTTATCCATTGCCCTGCAGATGGGGGATAAGAAGCAAAATGCTGGAGAACCCCTTTTAATGCTAAAGGCAAAATTAGTTAGCACCTCCTAACAATGAGAAATAACTGATCAGGTGCAAATCTACTGTGAGTGCGGAAAAGCAAAAACACACCAAGATGCACCCTGGGGAGCGCTAAGGCTCTGTACACACTTCCATTAGAGGTTCAATCTGGAGCCTCCACTGGTACTTCCATCCAATTTGATGGGGGGGGGGGGGGGGAGACATCATGTCAAAATAATAGACATCACAATATGATCCAAAGGATCCCATAAGATCACTGTGGTTCTCCAGGCACAGTTGTTGTCCATTGTTTGACACATTCAACACTGCTCTTTCTTCTCTGTAATGAAAGCCATGATGGCAGTATGAACAGAGCCATATGCTCCCTTCACATCTGCAATGGAGCTCTGTCGAGGTTGGCTTTGTCACAGATTCCAGTTAAACAGTGTGACCTGGGTGGACAAAGAAATGCTGCAAATCCTGCTGAATAAACAGATGCCAGATGGAAGCCTGACAGACCCCATTTAAGTTTATGGGAATAATCAGGATCCATAGTTGACCTTTATGTAATGGATCATCTGTCTCTGCTTTCCAGCCTTGAATGGAATCTACAATGTAGGTGTTACGCCGAGCGCTCCGGGTCCCCGTTCCTCCCCGGAGCGCTCGCCTCATCCTCGTTGCTGCAGCGCCCCGGTCAGATCCACTGACCGGGTGCGCTGCGGTACCGCCTCCAGCCGGGATGCGATTCGCGATGCGGGTGGCGCCCGCTCGCGATGCGCACCCCGGTCCCCGTACCTGACTCGCTCTCCGTCGGTCCTGTCCCGGCGCGCGCGGCCCCGCTCCCTAGGGCGCGCGCGCGCCGGGTCTCTGCGATTTAAAGGGCCAGTGCACCAATGTTGGTGCCTGGCCCAATCTTCCCAATTAGCTTAATTAGTTTCCACCTGTGCACTCCCTACTTATACCTCACTTCCCCTGCACTCCCTTGCCGGATCTTGTTGCCTTAGTGCCTAGTGAAAGCGTTCCCTTGTCTGTTCCTAGCCCGTGTTCCTGACCTCCTGCCGTTGCCCCTGACTACGATCCTTGCTGCCTGCCTCGACCTTCTGCTACGTCCGACCTTGCTTCTGCCTACTCCCTTGTACCTCGCCTATCTTCAGCAGTCAGAGAGGTGAGCCGTTGCTAGTGGATACGACCTGGTCACTACCGCCGCAGCAAGACCATCCCGCTTTGCGGCGGGCTCTGGTGAAAACCTGTAGTGGCTTAGAACCGGTCCACTAGCGCGGTCCTCGCCATCCCTCTCTGGCACAGAGGATCCACTACCTGCCAGCCGGCATCGTGACAGTAGATCCGGCCATGGATCCCGCTGAAGATCCTACACTGGTCGCCCAGCTAGCCCTAAAGATCGCCCAACGAGATCAACAGCTGGCATACTTGACCTCCGAGGCACTGCGTCTTCAGTCACAGATACAGCAGCTGCAGCCGCAGATACAGCAACTTCAATCACAGCTACAGCTGCAACTACCATCTCCTCCGCCGGCTCCTGCAACTCCTCCGCAGCAACCGGCCGTTCCTAACCCCTGCTTGTCCCTGCCGGACAAATTTGGCGTAAAGATCGCCCAACGAGATCAACAGCTGGCATACTTGATCTCCGAGACACAGCGTCATCAGTCACAGATACAGCAGCTGCTGCCGCAGATACAGCAACTTCAGTCACAGCTACAGCTGCAACAACTATCTCCTCCGCCGGCTCCTGCAACTCCTCCGCAGCAACCGGCCGTTCTTAACCCCTGCTTGTCCCTGCCGGACAATTTTGATGGGGACCGCAATGATTCTGCCACAGCCACAGTCCAGTCCTTCTTCGCTGAGGTCCGTGGTGTCTTCGAGGAGCCTGCCCGAGCTTCTTCTGCCGAGATTGCCCTGCTGAACCTGGCCCAGGGTGTTTCTTCCGTTGGCGAGTACGCCATTCAGTTCCGTGCTCTTGCTTACGAGTTGTCCTGGAATAGTGAGGTTCTCTGCGCGACCTTTAAAAAAGGCCTATCCAGCAACATTAAAGATGTTCTGGCCGCACGAGAGACTCCTGCTGACCTACATGAACTCATTCATCTTGCCACTCGCATTGACATGCGTTCTTCCGGATGGCGTCTGGAGCTCCGCCTGGATATGGACTTTGTTCGCACGAAGCGTTTTTTCTCCCCGGCTCCTCTCTCCTCTGGTCCTCTGCAATCCGTTCCTGTGCTTCCCGCCGCGGAGGCTATGCAAGTTGACCGGTCTCGCTTGACACCTCAAGAGAGGACACGACGCCGCATGGAGAATCTTTGCCTGTACTATGCCGGTACCGAACACTTCCTGAAGGATTGTCCTATCCGTCCTCCCCGCCTGGAAAGACGTACGCTGACTCCGCACAAAGGTGACACAGTTCTTGATGTCAACTCTGCTTCTCCACGCCTTACTGTGCCTGTGCGGATATCTGCCTCTACCTTCTCCTTCTCTACTATGGTCTTCTTGGATTCCGGATCTGCAGGAAAATTTTTTTTGGTCTCTCTTATCAACAGGTTCTACGTCCCTGTGACCAGTCTCGCCAGACCCCTCTACATCTATTGTTTTTACAATAAAAGATTGGACTGTCTCGTGCGTTTCCGCACAGAACCCCTCCTAATGTGCATCGGACCTCATCACGGAAAAATTGAGTTTTTTTTCCTCAGGTTCTTTGGCCCCAAGAAGAGGGGGAGACCCAAGGGGGGGGGTACTGTTACGCCGAGCGCTCCGGGTCCCCGTTCCTCCCCGGAGCGCTCGCCTCATCCTCGTTGCTGCAGCGCCCCGGTCAGATCCACTGACCGGGTGCGCTGCGGTACCGCCTCCAGCCGGGATGCGATTCGCGATGCGGGTGGCGCCCGCTCGCGATGCGCACCCCGGTCCCCGTACCTGACTCGCTCTCCGTCGGTCCTGTCCCGGCGCGCGCGGCCCCGCTCCCTAGGGCGCGCGCGCGCCGGGTCTCTGCGATTTAAAGGGCCAGTGCACCAATGTTGGTGCCTGGCCCAATCTTCCCAATTAGCTTAATTAGTTTCCACCTGTGCACTCCCTACTTATACCTCACTTCCCCTGCACTCCCTTGCCGGATCTTGTTGCCTTAGTGCCTAGTGAAAGCGTTCCCTTGTCTGTTCCTAGCCCGTGTTCCTGACCTCCTGCCGTTGCCCCTGACTACGATCCTTGCTGCCTGCCTCGACCTTCTGCTACGTCCGACCTTGCTTCTGCCTACTCCCTTGTACCTCGCCTATCTTCAGCAGTCAGAGAGGTGAGCCGTTGCTAGTGGATACGACCTGGTCACTACCGCCGCAGCAAGACCATCCCGCTTTGCGGCGGGCTCTGCTGAAAACCTGTAGTGGCTTAGAACCGGTCCACTAGCGCGGTCCTCGCCATCCCTCTCTGGCACAGAGGATCCACTACCTGCCAGCCGGCATCGTGACAGTAGGCCCCAAACCGAAGCTCCGACAATTGTGTGAACAAGGTCTTAGATATGTGCAAGTTTAACATTTTTATTATTTTATCATTTTGAATGTTACTACTGCTACAGTGGCATCCTTTGGAATTAACTACTTTTGAATTGATTATTAATAAAACATGATCCAATTGTTATTCAAATTACAATTAAAGACAAACACAATCTTACAAAACTAATAACACGCAGACAATTGTTTAACTCATTTCTTTTGCTGAGAACCTTAAACATCCACAGTGCAGGGAGAAGTTATAAGAGAGAGTCAGAAGAAAACAGAAACTGAACAAGTTAACTGTAGTAGATTCACCCTATTACATTATTTGTAGCCTAGACTGCCCACTTCCGCTTGCAGTAATTGCTGACACACTTCAGCCACATGAGGTCTAGCATTGTCTTGCATTAAGAGGAACCCAGGGCCAACCGCACCAGGTAATGCCACCCCACACCATTACTGACCCACCACCAAACCGGACATGCTTGAGGATGTTGCAGGCAGCAGAACAATCTCCACGGCATCTCCAGACTCTGTCATGTCTGTCACATGTGCTCAGTGTGAACCTGCTTTCATCTGTGAAGAGCACAGGGCGCCAGTGGCAAATTTGTCAATCTTGGTGTTCTCTGGCAAAAGCCAAATGTCCTGCATGGTGTTGGGCTGTAAGCACAATCCCCACCTGTGGATGTCGGGCCCTCATACCACCTTCATGGAGTCTGTTTCTGACCATTTGAGTGGACACATGCACATTTGTGGCCTGCTGGAGGTAATTTTGCAGGGCTTTGGCAGTGCTCCTCCTGCTACTCCTTGCACAAAGGCAGAGATAACGGTCCTGCTGCTGAGTTGTTGCCCTCCTACGGCCCCCTCCACGTCTCCTGATGTACTGGCCTGTCTCCTGGTAGCGCCTCCATGCTTTGGACACTACCCTGACAGACACAGCAAACCTTCTTGCCACAGCTTGCATTCATGTGCCATCCTGAGCCACTAGGAGCTTCACTACCTGAGCCACTTGTGTGGGTTGTAGACTCCGTCTCATTCTACCACTAGAGTGAAAGCACCACCAGCATTCAAAAGTGACCAAAACATCAGCCAGAAAGCATAGGAACTGAGAAGTGGTGTGTGGTCATCCCCTGCAGAACCACTCCTTTATTGGTGGTCTTGATAATTGCCTATAATTTCCACCTGTTGTCTGTTCCATTTGCGCAACAGCATGTGAAATTGATTGTCAATCAGTGTTGCTTCCTGAGTGAACTTTGTGATTTCACAGAAGTGTCATTGACTTGGAGTTACATTGTGTTATTTAAGTGTTCCCTTTATTTTTTTGAGCAGTGTAAGATAAAGATAGGTATAAGGCAATCCTTCATATACGATAGAGATAGGCATAGGGCTATCCTTCATATAAGATAGAGATAGGTATAAGGCTATCCTTCATATAAGATAGAGATAGGTATAAGGCTATCCTTCATATAAGATAGAGATACGTATAAGGCTTTACTTCATATAAGATAGAGATAGGTATAAGGCTATCCTTCATATAAGATAGAGATAGGCATAGGGCTATCCTTCATATAAGATAGAGATAGGTATAAGGCTTTACTTCATATAAGATAAAGATAGGTATAAGGCTATCCTTCATATAAGATAAAGATAGGTATAAGGCTATCCTCCATATAAGGTAGAGATAGGTATGAGGCTATCCTTCATATAAGATAGAGATAGGTATAAGCCTATCCCTTCATTTACTATAGAGATAGGTATAAGGCTATCCTTCATATAAGATAGAGATAGGTATAAGGCTTTACTTCATATATGATAGAGATAGGTATAAGGCTATCCTTCATATAAGATAGAGATAGGTATAAGGCTATCCTTCATATAAGATAGAGATAGGTATAAGGCTTTACTTCATATATGATAGAGATAGGTATAAGGTTATCCTTCATATAAGATAGAGATAGGTATAAGGGTATCCTTTATATAAGATAGAGATAGGTATATGGCTATCCTTCATATAAGATAGAGCCAGGGACTATTGATAGGATTCAGATTATTGGGCAGACTAGATGGGCCAAATGGTTCTTATCTGCCGACACATTCTATGTTTTATTTCAGCCCCACTGTGACTTAGAGCTTGATGATTACCCCATCACTGTGGCCCTCACATACATCTTAAGAAATCCCTTTTCATCTTGACCTTTGCACAATGTAGAGCTGTGGCTGGGACTGACGGAGAATTACAAATACTCAAAACTGAAAACTAGATTAAAATTTAAATCCAGCTTGAATGTAAATCATCTAAATAGCAAGAGAGATTTAGGAACAAAGTATCTGTGGGCAACTGGCATGGAATTTCTTAACCAATAAAAAAGGGATTTTTTATTTATTTTTTGTTCCTACCTTAAGCAACATAGAGGAATTTATTAAGCTGTGTGTAGTATTAACTCCTTCAAGACTGATATACAATGGACAGCAGGATAGCCTGCAGAATTATTTTATTATCCACAGAGCTGCATTCACAATTCTGCTGGATGGTAATAGAAATAGTCAACAGGCATATTGTCACACACATCCCTTCCAACACCCCACTTAGGCTAAGTTTCCCCTTGTTTGTTTTTTTTTTTTTTGGCATTTTGCCCCAAAAAAACGCCAAAACGCCCCCATAGCGTTTTTCATTGCAGCCAGATGTAAGCTGTAAATCAATGAAAAAATGCTATATTCTTTATCCACTTTGCATTTTTCAGTTTGGCGTTTTTTAATCCCTTTGCCGTTTTTTCACTCTTTTTCAGCTCCTTGGCGGTTTTGCAAAGTTGCAGTGTTTTTTTTCCGGAAATTGTGCCGTTTTTCTCCAATAGAAGTCTATGGAATCATAAAAACACCAAGAAAAACGTGGGTTTTAACTTTGGCGTTTTTGCTGGTGATTATTATTCCTTTTTGGACTTTAGCGATCCAAAAAAGTGATGGAGAAACCTTTTTTAATAACATTTCGTAGGGTACCATAAAAAAATAAAAAAAATAAAAAAAATTCCGGTAGTGATGGAAAAATTGTATTTAACAAAATTTTTCTTTTTTATGACAAAAGTTTTATTAATTTTTAAAAAGGGATACATTTATGTGGGCAGGCAGGGAACTAAAAATGTAGGAAGATTGTCCGTGCTGAAGAAAACTGAATGTTTCCCTTATTTGGGAGTGAAAATAGCAGCCACAAATGATAAGTTTGTGAGTAATAATATATGCCCTCTATTAAATAGTTTAGAGAAGAGAGTGGAAGTATGGATTAAAATGCCCTTCTCGATGTCAGAAAGGATGGCGATAGTAAAAATGGTGGTCCTCCCACAGATCCTGTTCTTTCTTAGTGCCTCGCCAATGTGGATCGGTAAGGGGTGGTTCCGGAGGATTGAAGTGATACTGGGTAGACTTCTATGGGGAAGGAAAAGGGTTCGTTTGAAGTACAGATATTTTATGGCCCCTGGAGAGAGGGGGGGGGGGCTGGGGATGCCCAATTTTTTTGTTTATTTTTTGGGTGCGCAGTTAGCACGAGTCGTGAATTGGAGGGATTCTAGATATTTGGAAAAGATTGTAGTGGATAAGAAGAAAGATAACATATATGAGGTGTTGGAATTAGATGATTACGATGAGAATGGTCCAAATAGCACGTTGTTATTGCACAAATTTAGAAGAGTATGGGAAAAATTTAAGGAAGAATTACATATAGAAAATAGTTTTGGGTTTACACTTTTGTGGGGTAACAATAAATTTAAAGAACTTGTGGATTGTGAGTCAAGTTTTTGGGATAGTAAGGGTATAAAACAATTGGATCAAATATTTGATAAAGGACAACTTTTTTCCTTTAGTCACATAAAAAGGGTGTATAATATTAATGACAGTGATTGGCTGTATTATTGGCAGGTTAGCCATGCAGTCCATAACACGATAGACAAAGAGGTGTATGTAACACAGAAACACAATTTGATAGAAGCACTAATTCAAATAGAGCACTTAAAAAAAAAAAAGGAATATCAATTTTGTATAAGAAACTAAATAATGCTATTGGAATAAGGGGGACTGATAGAATTAAGGAAAGATGGTCTCGGATAGTGGGTACGGTGTCAGAGGATGATTGGGATATTATGGCCCAAAATACAAGCAAGGTATTTTAATAAAAAATAAAAATAAAAAATTTCTCCTTCCCTCTGTGCCCTCTGTGCCTGAAGGTGGGAGTGGGGTGGGGGTGGGGGGTGATAATAATGAATTGGTATACCTTTTAGATGTAAACAAGTATAAGTTGGTTATATGGTCTCTTTGACTGGTGCTGCTATGTATATCTGAATTGTATACTGTAGTTTTGGAAATTTTACTATCACAATAAAGTGTTAAAATGGGGAAAAAAAAATGTAGCCGACAATAATAAAAATTTTGAAAGGGGCCATTTAAATGTAAAAATAATATAGTTGTAATAATTAATTTGGTTAAACTTTTTATTAATAATTTATTTTAATAATGTGTTGAACAAAGTGTGTGTGTGTTTTTAACTTTTTTAACTTTTTTTCATTATTTTAACATTTTTTTAAGCAGTACTACTACTCCTAGCATGGAACACACTGTTTCATGATGGGATTAGTATATGTACTAATTGACAGATTGCCCCGGGTGTCACTTCTGACACCTGTTGCGATCGTCCTGCATAATGTATAGATGCAGCCGGCCGCTCTTCTATGCCGTATATATACACCTATTCACATTTCCCGCAGAGAGCTGTGATTGGCCAGATGGTTCCAGCCAATCACAACTCTCTGTTGGAAATATGAATATGTGGATATATACGTCAGTGCAGGGGACCATAGAAGAGTGGCCGGTCGCATCTATAAATGATATAGGAGGATTAGAGCGGGTGTCAGAAGTGACAACCGGACGATCTGTCAATTAGTACATGTACTACTACTCCCATCATGGAACAGTGTTTACCATGCTAGGAGTAGTAGTACATGTACTAATTGACAGGAGTAATAGTACATGTACTACTTAACTGCAGGTACTACTGCTCCCAACATGGAGCACACTCTGCTCCATCCTGGGAGCTGTAGTACCTGCATTAATAGACAGATAGCAACAGGTGTCAGAAGTGATATTCACTTCGATCTGTCTATTAATGCAGGTACAACAGCTCCCAGAATGGAGCAGAGTGTGCTCCATGTTGGGAGTAGTAGTACCTGCAGTTAAGGACAGATCACAATGGGTGTCACTCCTGACACCTGATGCGATCGTCCTATCTATTGCAGAGATGCGTAGCGGCTCTATACAGCGCTTGCATCTCTGCACTATACTCCTGCCGGCCAGTGATATGAATAGAACATCACTCATTCATATATCCCTTAGAGCTGTCATTGGCTGCAACCATCCGGCCGGAGTACAGAGCAGAGATGTGAACGCTGTATAGAGCCGCTCTGTATCTTTGCAATAGATAGGACAATCGCATCGTGTGATCTGTCTATTAGTACAGATACTACTCCCATCATGGAACAGTCTGTTCCATGCTGGGAGTAGTAGTACTACCTAAAAAATGTCAATAAAAATTGAGAAAAAAAGTGAAAACACACATACACATTATTAAAATGCATTACTATAAAAAAAAATAAAAAAAAAGAATTATTAAAAATATATTATTTTTCCATTTAAATGGCCCCTTTCTACATTTCTATTATTGTTGGCTACATTTTTAGTTCCCTGCCCGCCCACATAAATTGGTGCATGTTTAAAAAGTAATAAAAATTTTGTTATAAAAAAATACAAATTTTGTTAAATGTATTTTTACAATTTCCACCCAAATGCAAAAACGCCAGAAAAAACATCAGATGCAAGAAATTGCACTGGCATTTTTTTTCTGGTGTTTTTTTTCCACACAAATAAACGCAGGGAAAAAGAAAACAAGTGGAAACTTAGCCTTACAGCTTAGGTGAAATAAATGCAAGAGGTTATATCAAAGTATTGTCCACTGTAAACTCAGAAAGGATGCAATTCACCAGAGCAAGATCTGTGTAGACATTGAGCCAGCAACTCTAAAGCCTGCAGAATTGTAAAAGTAACATTGGAGTATTAGGGTAGGAATTCACATTGTAGATATGCTGCCGATTTTCGGCAACAGAAAATGTGCCAAAGGCAAAAGTATATCCAGCTTGATATTTCCCCTTCCAGCTGCATCCACTTCTGCATTTGGCCCCTTTTTACACTGCAGAAAATCTGTAGCATACAATGTGTGTTCCTAGCCCCATACAGGGTGTGATTGTATGGGAAACAAGGACAATTTGTATGGGCAACAAGGCATGCTGTGTGCAAATAATTCCCTCAATTTCATTTTCATTTCTATGTAACTGCATAGCCAGCAGCTCATAAATGCAGTCTACAGCTCAGATTCCATTGAAGTGAATAGGAGTTGAGCTGCAGATATCTGGCACCACCGCTATACAATGTATGGCACAGGGCTTCCGACCTCTTTCACTGTGTAGTGCGGGGCCTGGAACTGATCGGTGGAGGTGTCGGATGACAGCATCCTGACGATTAGCAACTGATGGACTATCCTGTGGATAGGCCATCAACCATCTAGTCCCGAAATACCCCTTTTAATTATCTAATATTGCCTCAGATAGGATTTGAGATTGATCCAGGATATGTGTCAGGCCACTTACTTATCTAGATTTCCATTAAAAGATTTTGTCTGTCTGATCTGGGGTTTATACTTCTATAGGGGTCTGGTCCAGAATCCATATTTAATTAGGGGATCCATTTGGTTTCTATATTTCTTAAAATAGTAATATTTGTAACATACATCTTATCAAATATGTATACTTGATATTGAATAAATAAATATATATATTTATATTTTCAGCCACTAGGGGTCCTCATTTCATCTGAACATTGTCCTGTCCTTGCTCACACGATTGTCCGTGTCTTGACTGTGCGGCGTGCCAGGACACAATGCTGGAGATGAGGGCAGAAAATGCAGGAGCCTTGCTGAGAAGAAGGGCAGAAGATTCCTAACGGAGGGAAGGGCAAATGTCACTCTTCTAAAAGGGGAGGCTCCTCCTCTTCAGTGAACTACAAGCAAGTGAGCACTGGAACAAAGGGGATACCAGAAAAAGGAAGATAAAAGAATATAATGTAAACATGGTGAGCTGACCTGGAGACTAGATTGGGTAAGATACGGAGAGGTATGCTGGTGTTGAGTCTGGCATTTGAATTAATTTTGGGGTTAGATGAAAAGAGTCATCTCACTACTTGATATTCTATTACCATAGGTCGGGGGCATGTCTTATATAAAATAACTTCATACATCACTTCTCAGAATCTCCTCTTACAGTACAAGTAAAATATTATCAATTATTATATCATTTTATGCATTTACACAGAATCTCCGTACAACAAAGGTGGCAGCCCCTGTGCATCATATTTATTGTTAACATATTGCTCAAAAGCAGATGGAGAAGGAAGAGGTGGAAATGTATATAAATATACATAAGACGATCACCATTACTTGGGTGTGGTAGGAAATCAAACCATTTCCTTTAACCAAATTCCACAGCTTCCAAAGTAATGGGTAAAACGTGCAGCTGAGATATCAGGTTCTCTGGCCAAGATGTGAGAATTTAGAAAAAAAAAAACAGAAATATTTGAGAAGGATCTTCAGACAGGACCTCTGAGCAATTTATTGATAATAGCAAAAACTTGACTGGAAGGGATTAAACAGGTTTTAAGGGATGCGAACATTGATAGTCTGTCCTTAAGATAAACTATTACCAGTATGTGATCAGTAGGTAAAGTCCCCTTCATTGTTTACCTCCAATTCAAGTAAATAAGACTGACCTGCAGTACTATGCTCAACCATAATCATATATATGGCGCCAAGCCTGGATAAAAAGTTTTAACTCATAGTCAACTGTCTCTCCTAGGGGGCTTGTAATGTCCCACAATGGGTAGTAGTCTTGGGTAGTGAATGAAGGCTGATGCCGTTATGTCAGAGAAAATATGTCTTTATTCTATGTTTAAGATTTATTGTATTTTGCTCAGTGTAGCAGTGATGCTGCAAGGTAAAACAAGGGTTAATTCCCCACCCACTTGCTGTAGAGACTGCACCTGCTGTAAAGTTTACTTACAAGTTACACAACGACTGGACCTCAATGGGGAGGGTGCAGCTTTGCTTGGGGAGAAGATGGCTAGAAGGGTGGAGGAGTGTTTAAACTAGGGACTTGGGGGGAGGGAACCTACAGCATAGAGGGGGAAGATAGTGTAGATAGAGAGGTGGGAATTATAAATGTACCTGGGGGTAGAGCGGAGGGAGGGGTTAGAATAGTTAATAGGAATAGGCTTCATAGGAAAATAAAACTTACACCCTTGAATCCCATGAACCCCAATAACATAAAGGATGGAAATGTAAAGTGTATGTTCACAAATGCCAGAAGCCTAGCAAATAAAATGGGGGAGCTTGATGCCTTGATACTGGAGGAACATATTGATATAGTTGGGGTCACTGAGACATGGCTGGACTCCTCGCATGACTGGGCTGTTAATCTGCAGGGGTTTACATTGTTTTGCAAGGATAGAATGAACAGAAAAGGTGGTGGAGTCTGTCTGTATGTAAGAAGTGGTATGAAAGCCAGTGTGAACGATGCCATAGTGTGTGATGATTCTGAGGATGTGGAATCACTGTGGGTAGAATTACAAAAGGAGGGAAATATTGAAAAAATAATATTTGGTGTAATCTACAGACCCCCCTAATATCACTGAAGAGATAGAATGTCGGCTGCATAAACAAATAGAGAGGGCCGCCCGGGCAGGTACAGTGGTAATAATAGGATATTTTAACTATCCAGATATAGATTGGGGTTCGGGGTTGGCTAGACTACAAAGGGGCGCCAATTCCTAAATTGTTTTTATGGGCCAGTTTGTGGAGGACCCAACAAGAAGTGATGCCTTGTTGGATCTGATCATTTCCAACAACGCAGAGCTCATTGGTAATGTAACTGTGCGGGAAAACCTTGGTAATAGCGACCACAATATAGTTACTTTTGACTTAAAATGTAGAAAACAAAGACAGGCGGGGAAGGCAAAAACATATAACTTTAAAAAGGCTAATTTCCCTGGGCTGAGAGCTGCATTACAGGACATAGACTGGGGGGAGGTGTTCTCAAATACTGATACAGAAGGTAAATGGGACATCTTTAAATCAACTCTAAATAACTATACAGCTAAATATATACCAAAGGGGAACAAATATAAACGATTAAAACTAAATCCTACATGGCTGACACATGATGTTAAAACAGCAATAAACAACAAAAAAATAGCTTTCAAAAAATACAAATCTGATGGGCCAGCTATAACATTTAACCCCTTAACGATGCAGGACGTATATTTACGTCCTGCGCCGACTCCCGCGATGCGTCGGTCCCGGCGCTCATCAACGGCCGGGACCCGCGGCTAATACCACACATCGCCGATCGTGGCAATGTGCGGTATTAACCCTTTAGAAGCGGTGGTCAAAGCTGACCGCAGCTTCTAAAGTGAAAGTATCCCGGCTAGTCAGTCGGGCTGTTCGGGACCGCCACGGTGAAATCGCGGCGTCCCGAACAGCTTACAGGACACCGGGAGGGCCCTTACCTGCCTCCTCGGTGTCCGATCGACGAATGAATGCTCCATGCCTGAGATCCAGGCAGGAGCAGTCAAGAGCCGATAGCACTGATCACAGGCGTGTTAATACACGCCAGTGATCAGCATAGGAGATCAGTGTGTGCAGTGTTATAGGTCCCTATGGGACCTATAACACTGCAAAAAAAAAGTAAAAAAAAAGTGTTAATAAAGGTCATTTAACCCCTTCCCTAATAAAAGTTTGAATCACCCCCCTTTTCCCATAAAAAAATAAAACAGTGTAAATAAAAAAAAACATATGTGGTATTGCCGCGTGCGTAAATGTCCGAAATATAAAAATATATTATTAATTAAACCGCACGGTCAATGGCGTACGCGCAAAAAAATTCCAACGTCCAAAAAAGCGTATTTTTGGTCACTTTTTATACCATTAAAAAATTTATAAAAAGTGATCAAAAAGTCTGATCAAAACAAAAATCGTACTGATAAAAACTTCAGATCACAGCGCAAAAAATGAGTCCTCATACCACCCTGTACGTGGAAAACTAAAAAAGTTATAGGGGTCAGAAGAGGACATTTTTAAACTTATACATTTTCCTGCATGTAGTTATGATTTTTTCCAGAAGTACGACAAAATCAAACCTATATAAGTAGGGTATCATTTTAACCGTATGGACCTACAGAATAATGATAATGTGTCATTTTTACTGAAATATGCACCGCGTAGAAACGGAATCCCCCAAAAGTTACAAAATGGCGTTTTTTCTTCGATTTTGTCTCACAATTATTTTTTTTTCCGTTTTGCCGTGAATTTTTGGGTAAAATGACTAATGTCACTGCAAAGTAGAAGTGGTGACGCAAAAAATAAGCCATAATATGGATTTTTAGGTGGAAAATTGAAAGGGTTATGATTTTTAAAAGGTAAGGAGGAAAAAACGAAAGTGCAAAAACTGAAAAACCCTGAGTCCTTAAGGGGTTAAACAGTACAAGGAGCTTAATAAAATCTGTAAAAATGTAATAAAAACAGCAAAAATAAAAAATTAGAGACAGGTGGCCAAAGAAAGCAAAACTAATCCTAAATATTTTTTTAGATATATAAATGCAAAAAAACCAAGGACAGAGCATGTAGGACCCCTTAACAATGATAATGGGGAGGTTGTCAAGAGCGATCAAGAGAAAGCAGAGCTGAATGGGTTCTTTAGTTCTGTATATACTAAGGAAGAAGGAGCTGACATTGGACAGGTCAGTGCTGGTAACACATCATGTAATGTACTGAACTGGCTTAATGTAGAGATGGTACAAGGTAAGTTAAGTAATAAAAATGTAAACAAATCTACAGGACCAGATGGACTACACCCAAGAGTTCTTAGAGAACTAAGTTCAGTAATATCTGTACCCCTGTTCATGATATTTAGAGATTCACTGGTGTCTGGTATTGTGCCAAGGGACTGGCGCAAGGCGAATGTGGTGCCAATCTTCAAAAAGGGCTCTAGGTCTTCCCCAGGAAACTATAGACCGGTAATTTTAACGTGCATTGTGGGTAAATTGTTTGAAGGACTTATAAGGGATTACATACAGGAATACATAGGGGATAATTGTATTATAAGTGATAACCAGCATGGGTTTACTAAGGATAGAAGTTGTCAAACCAATCTAATTTGCTTTTATGAAGAGGTGAGTAGAAGCCTTGACAGAGGAATGGCTGTGGATATAGGGGGGGGGGGGGGCTGTGTATATAGAGGGGGGCTGTGTATATAGAGGAATGGCTGTGGATATAGTGTTTCTGGATTTTGCTAAAGCGTTTGATACTGTCCCTCATAGACGTCTGACAGGTAAGTTAAGGTCCTTGGGCTTGGAAACTTTAGTTTGTAACTGGATTGAACACTGGCTCATGGATCGTACCCAGAGAGTGGTGGTCAATGATTCGTACTCTGATTGGTCCCCGGTTATTAGTGGTGTACCCCAAGGTTCAGTACTGGGCCCGCTGTTGTTTAATTTATTTATCAATGATATAGAGGATGGTATTAACAGCTCTGTTTCTATCTTTGCAGATGACACCAAGCTTTGTAGCACGGTACAGTCTATAGAGGATGTGCATAAGTTACAAGATGACTTGGATAGACTAAGTGTCTGGGCATCCACTTGGCAAATGAGGTTCACTGTGAATAAATGTAAAGTTATGCATCTGGGTACTAATAACCTGCATGGATCGTATGTCTTAGGGGGGATTAAACTGTCAGAGTCACTGGTAGAGAAGGATCTGGGTGTACTTGTAGATCACAGACTACAGAATAGCATGCAATGTCAGGCTGCTGCTTCCAAAGCCGGCAGGATATTGTCATGTATAGAAAGAGGCATGGACTCAAGGGACAGGGACATAATACACCCCCTTTATAAAGCATTGGTACGGCCTCACCTGGAATATGCTGTTCAGTTTTGGGCACCAGTCCATAAAAGGGACACTGTGGAGCTGGAAAGGGTTTAAAGACGCGCGACTAAACTAATATGGGGCATGGAACATCTTAGCTGTGAGGAGCGATTAAAGGAGTTACAATTGTTTAGTCTTGAGAAGAGACGTTTAAGGGGGGATATGATAAATGTATATAGGTATATTAATGGCCCATACAAAAAATATGGAGAAAAACTGTTCCAGGTCAAACCCCCCCAAAGGACGAGGGGGCACTCCCTCCGTCTGGAGAAGAAAAGGTTTAGTCTCAAGCCTTCTTTACCATAAGAACTGTGAACTTATGGAACAGTCTACCTCAGGAACTGGTCACAGCAGGAAAAATTAACAGCTTTAAAACAGGGTTAGATACATTCCTGGAACAAAATAACATTAATGCTTATGAAGAAATATAAAATCCCATCCCTTCCCCAATATCGCGCCACACCCCTACCCTTCAATTCCCTGGTTGAACTTGGTGGACGTATGCCTTTTTTCAACCGTACTAACTATGTAACTATGTAACGGCACAATCTATTGGCCAAAATATATAGCGGTATTTTCACTTATAGGTTTTAGTGTTTTTCAATAAGAAGTGCTGGGTTCCTTTAAGGGCTTCAGCACATTTCAGGAACATGTGCGGAAGAGCCTACGAAAGAAAGACAGAGAGAGGGAGAGAGAGAGAGACAAAGAGAGACATAGAGAGACAGAGAGCGAGAGAGAATGGGGTGACAGTAAACCAGCGAAATATATATATTGATGCTTTACTGTATATTCTTGCTGGGCAGGAGATATAAAATATCTGTGCAAAATTCTGCATGAATCTTCCGCACGGACATTCCGCAGCAGCAGAGTACCTCTGATTTCAATGGGATTCTGCTGCTCTGTTCAGATGGCACACATGTTGCTGCTGCGGAAATACTGATTCCGGCGTCTGCAAAGACATTGAACCTGTTTTAGTGGATCCCACTAGGAAATGCATTGCTGTCTATGAGAGAAATTCTGCTGTGTGAATGGGACAGCGGAATCACATTGAAGTGATTTGGCAATATATTCATGCAGAACTTTCATGCAGAATTCCGTGCAGAAATTCTGCCATGTGAACCCGGAGAGCCTCACCGGTCACTTCTTCTCATACTCTAGAGACAACATATGGAAATTTACTTGAGGGAACTGTGTCTGTCACACTCTTTATAACTCACTTCAACTGCATTTAGCTGGAGCATAATAGGTGTGCTGCCTACGATGTAGGACTAGGGGCCTAGGGAGTTCCTACCAAGCTTTTATCAGATTATAGGCTTTTGTAATAACCTTCCAGATGCAGAGCCGTTGTTAAACCTCCGAGCTTTGCTTTACCGCAGCAGCTGGCTCATGTTTGTAGTGTGTGGAAGAGATTTAATTACAGCGCACGTCATATTCCGCACCTGCTTTATATCACCTGCTCCCTGCAATGCAAAGTTCAGAGCTGACCCCAGTATAACTACTAGAGCAGTACCCTTGCTGGGGGAACTTATGAACGAAGTATGCCAGAAGCTGGCTTTGAAAAAGTCGAAACTTTTTGCAAAACTGGTTTTGCGCAAAAATTTGCAACTTCTTAACCACCTTACTCCTCGATTACAGAGGGAAAAGGGGCTCCCACACGCCCACCATATTCACTACATTTACGCCTGAAAGCAGATGTAAATTGTAGCTGAAATCTATGTTAGCACCTAACTGGTATAGATTTCACTGCAGCCCCATAGTACACTCACTGGGTATTTTATTAGGTACTCCTTGCTAGTACCTTGTTGGTCCACTTTTGCATTCTGGACTGCCTTCATTCTTTATGGCATACTTACTACACAGCGCTGTAAACATTATGCTGTAAGACATCACACATTTGCTGCACATTTGTCCACCACATCCCAAAGGTGCTCTATTGGATTGAGATCTGTGGAGGCCATTGGAGTACAGTGACCTCATTGTCATATATATAGGATGATGTTAGCTTTGTGACATGGTACACTGTGGTCATACAAGGATAGATATGGTCAGTAACAATGCTCAGGTAGGCTGTCACATTAAAACAATGCTCAGTTGGTGCTAAGAGGCCAAAAGAATGCCCCGCACACCATTACGCAACCACCAGCCTGAACCGCTGATACAAGGCAGGATGGATCAATCTGTGGTAGCCCTTGGGGGTGTATGGTAGTTGGGGTGTTGTTTTGGTAGATAAGGGGTTAATGTTAACCCTATAGTTTGTGACGCCAGGCTGAGGGCTAGTATGCTGAGGTGATTATCCCGCCTATCGCCGCCCTTCCCTGTAACGATAGGTGCATGCATAAAATGACTGAAGGTCCACAAGGTACTTGAACTTGAACTTGGATAACTTTACTTAAATGCTTGACACACTCACAATTTAGCAGATATCAGCCGTCGCCGCAAGGCTCAGGCCTAAACTCACTGATGACAGCAGCGCAGATCCTTCTCCATCAACAGCCCACGAGGAAAGAGAGTGAGCAATGGCCGCCACTCCCTTATATGGGCAGGGGCAGGGCTGTTTTTACTGGTCCAATTAACTGTCACTCACCGTTACAAGGAGTGATGGGAGATAAACGTCATAGGGACCTCCAAATGTCCTTAAGCATAAAACCATAGAGTTTACCTGATCACGTGACCCGCAGGTCCTGTTATGCTATGCATAGGTAGTTAATCATTTATTTACACTTGTACAATCCTATATATATATACAAATCCTAAAGAATTATTAGATAACTAATACATAGATGAGAGGTGACTAGGGGCAGGCTAGTTAAGAAGAACCCCGATGTCCTAGGGACTCTGGCTATGGGGACTTATATACACAGGTACCGGATAGGATGCGGTACCGGGACACCACAAATCCTTTCATCTTGTTTATGTCAAACTCTGACATCTATATGTCACAGCTGGAATCGAGACTCATCAGATAAGGCAACCTTTACAGTCTTCCATGATTTCATTTTAGTGAGCCTGTGTGAATTAAGGCCGCAGTTTCCGTTCTTAGCTGACAAGAGTGGCACCTGGTGTGGCGAGTGAGTGTATTTTGGTCAAATACTGACCAAAATACCACTTTTTCCCAGCTTTAGGATGAGACAACCACAGCCTGTGAAACTCAATTGCAAAATATAACTTCCTTTTTAGGCTTTTGTAAACCATGTAAAAAATGCCAGAAAAAACACATCAGAAATGTATAAACTATGCCATGTAATTCATGGCATTCACGCCAAAGTAAATGCTGCAAAAACAAACAAAAAAGCTTAACACCTGTAAAATGGAAAGCAACTTTCTGTATACTTTGCATTTCTATTCTTTTTTATTTTCAGGACCCTTTCTTAATGTCAAAGAATTGAATTCATTATTACATATAAAGGCTATGATATGACCCCACACAGAGACTGATGAAGTGTCCCACTACATGTGTTCCAGCTATGTGGCTGTGAGAACTTTCTACATGTATCTGTTTATAGCATACACAGAGGTAAAATGAAAGTGTAATGGTTAAAATGTGCATACTGTTGTAACTGATGGATGGTGCCTTGGTAACCCCTTAACCCCTTAACAACCAAGGACGCTATTAATAGTGCCGTGCGCTATTAACCCTTTAGACGCGGCATTCTAAACCGAAAGTAAAACCTTCCCGGCTGCTCAGCGGGGCTGATCGGGACCACCGCAGTGAAAATGCGGTGTCCCGATCAGCTGGGACATGAGCGGAGGTCCTCTTACCTGCCTCCGGCATGTCCCCTCAGCGATTGATTGCTCCAAGCCTGAGATTCAGGCTTGAGCAATTGACCGCCGATAACCCTGATCACTGCAAAGTTATGGCTTTGCAGTGAGCAGGGTATAAGATCAGTGTGTGCAGTGTTATAGCCCCCTATGGTGTAAAAAAAAAAGTTAATAAATGTGATTTAACTCTTTCCTTAATAAAAGTTCAAATCACCCCCCTTTTCCCATTAAAAAAACACCATGTAAATAAAAATAAATATAAACATATGTGGTATCGCCGCATGCGTAAATGTCCAAACTATAAAAATATATCATTAATTAAACTGCACAGTCAATGGCGTACGCGCAAAAAAAATCCAAAATAATGAATTTTTGGTTGCTTTTTATATCATGAAAAAGTGAATAAAAAACAATCAAAAAGTCCGATCAATACAAAAATCGTACCGCTAAAAACTTCAGATCACGGCGCAAAAAATGAGCCCTCATACCGCCCCATATGTGGAAAAATAAAAAATTTATAGGGGTCAGAAGATGACAATTTTAAACGTATAAAGTTTTCTGCATGTAGTTATGATTTTTTACAGAAGTACGACAAAATCAAACCTATATAAGTAGGGTATCATTTTAATCGTATGGACCTGCAGAATAAAGATAAGGTGTCATTTTTACCGAAAAATGTACTGCGTAGAAACGGAAGCCCCCAAAAGTTACAAAATGGCGTTTTTTCTTCAATTTCGTCCCACAATTATAATTTTTTCCCGTTTTGCTGTAGATTTTTGGGTAAAATGACTGATGTCACTGCAAAGTAGAATTGGTGGCGCAAAAAATAAGCCATCATATGAATTTTTAGGTGCAAAATTGAAAGGCTTATGATATTTAAAAGGTGACAAGGAAAAAACGAAAGTGCAAAAACGGAAAAACACGTGGTCCTTAAGGGGTTAAGGACCAACCCAAATAAACCTGTATGGCCCTGAAAGACCAGGCCTGTTTTTTCAAATCGGGGATGTCTGTCTTTATTAGAGAATAACTCAGGTAACGTTTTGCCAATCACGATAATTCTGACATTGTTTTTTTGTCACAAGTTGTCCTTCATGTACATAGTAAAAGTAAGCCGATATAATTTGTAGTTTTTTTTTTACAATGCAAAAAATCATGAAATTTTTTAAAAAATTTAGATTTTTTGCTATTTTAACACTAATAGGTTGCATATATTTATACATACCAATAGTTTATGAAATTTATACTTTCAGATGTCTACTTTATTTTGACAGAATTTTTTTTGTTTTTAATTAACATTTTAAATTAATTAGAAGCCTAACAATTTAACTTGAAATTTTGAAAATTTGAAAAGTACATCTTTTTTTTATGTGTTATGCAAGGTTTGCAGAAATTTGAAGATAGTTGAACATAGGAACACCCCCCCCCCAAATTACCCCATTTTAAAAACTAGACCCCTCAAGGTATTTGCTAGGGGGTACAGTGAGTATTGTAACACCATAGTTTTTTGGCAGGAATTATTACAAAGTCAGTGTTAAAAATTCGAAATTTGCATTTTTTCACAAATGCATCATTTGTGGGGCATATTTTTTGTAGATCACTTCTGATATTGCAAGAAATGCACCCTATATTTTATTAAGCTGCTCGGCCCGTGTTTGGAAATACCCCCACTTAGGCCATATTTGGTTCTTGGCCGTGTGGTAGGACCCTGAAGGAGAAGAGTGCCATTTGGCTTTCAGGGCATCATTTTAGGCCGAATGGATTATAGCCCGCACGTCATGCCTGCAAAGGGTTTTAGCTGCCAGAATCATAAAGAACCCCCACAAGTGACCCCATTTTGGAAACTACACCTCCTAAAGTTTTTGTCTAGACCAAAAGTGAGTACTTTGAGTCCTTTTTGTGTGGCTGGAATGGATACAAAGTCAGCAAAAAAAATTTAATTTTCTTTTCTTTTCACAAATGCATCATTTGTGGGACCTATTTTTTGTACATTGCGTCTGAAAAGTAGAAAAATGCTGTTCGTCCCGTGTTCGGTAATACCCCGGCTTAGACCATATTTGGTTGCATGGCCACATGGTGGGACCCAAAAGGAGAGGAGCACCATTTGGCTTTTAGGATATTATTATACAAATTATAGGCCGCACTTCATCTTGCAAAGCATTCTAGCTGTCAGAACAATACTGCACCCCCAGATGTGACCCTATTTTCAAAACTACACCCCTAAAGTATTCACCTAGGGCAAAAATGAGTACGTTGAGCCCTTATTGTGTGGCTAGAATCATTTCAAAGTCAGTGGAAAAAATAGAAATTAGCTTTTTTTCCCCACACATTCTTTATTTGTGGGACATCATTTTGGTAAGTTACTTCTGAAATGGAGGAAATACGCACCATATTTTATCACCCTGTTCGTCCCGGGCTGGGCAGTACCCCTACTTACGCCATATCTGGTTGCCTGATCGCCTGGTAGGACCAAGAAGGAGAGAAGCCCCCTTTGGCTTTCAGGGCATCATTACATGGATAGCCCCCATTCATACTGCATTTCTGCAGTATTGGTGTCCGTTGTCAAAAAAGTGATGCCAATGTATACTGTAGCAGTCAGAAATGACTGGAGCTGCTACAGTATACGTCAGCATCACTCTTTTTGACGTGATGCTGACGGATACCTCTAACACTGCGGAAACGCAGTATGAATGGGTCACATAGAGCGCATTCGTAGAATATTTCACACCACAGATGCCCCCCAGCAGTCACAAGGGCGAGATCACTGCTGCGGCTGGGTAGCTCAGTGTGTCCGCTCATGACTGCTGGCGGGAAATCCGCCGATATTAGTGGACACACAAAGCTACCAAGCCGCAGCAGGGAGCTCATTTTTGTGACTGTTGGCGGGCATCCGCAGCATGTAATATTCTGCGGATGCGCGCCGTGTGATCCTACACATTATACATTTTTATTTTTTATTATATTTATTTAATAAATGTGTTTTTATTTTATTTTTTACACTTTTTACACTTTTTTTTACTTTTTACACTTTTTTTTACTTTTTTTACACTGTTTTTATTTAATTTTTTACACTTTTTACACTTTTTTTTACTTTTTACACTTTTTTTTACATTTTTTTTTTATACTTATTGTTTTTATACACTTATTGATTTTATATTTTTTTCACTCCCTCTGTCAAAACTCCTAACTCCTAACAGCTGTAAGGGTTAAACTGCCGGGACCACAACAGCACCCCACGATCGCGCTGCGGGGTGCTGCAGGGGTGACAGAGGGAGCTCCCTCCCTCTGTCATTACACTTACAGTCAGCTGTCACTTCCGACCGTGGCTGTAAGGGTTAAACTGCCGGGAACAAAGTTTACTTCGGTCCCGGCATTGCGGCAGGATCCCGGTTGTGTGTTACAACCGAGTCCCTGCCGCGATCTCGTGGGTGCACTGGACAGCACCCACGAGAAGCATGGACGAGTATACACGTCCTAATGGAGGAACGTACATCCTGCCTGGACGTGTATACACGTCCATGGTCCTTAAGGGGTTAAGAGTTATTCCACGTAATATGTCATGTGATTGTTACCCAGGAGGTACCAGTGACCAGGTGATCCCAAGAGTGACCTATGGGCTCCCTGCTATTCTTCCCCATATAAGCCCTGGGTGGAGGTAGCTTCTCTCTCTTTGAGATCTGCTCTTCTGCTAAGCTGAGGTCCAGTGCAGTCATGCCTAGTGTGTGTGTCCAGAGTGTTGGAGACTTCAAAGTCAAGTCCTGCAGCCACAAGCAATTCAAGTAAGCTAACGTCACAGCTTTATGAGTCAAGTCAAGTCAATCCCTGTGGCCTGCATTCAATTGTCCAATCCTACTACAAGTCCCAGCAAGCCCTTAAGGTATTTGCGTCACTGGTCACCTCTGTGGGCCCTGGCTAAACTGTATAGACTTTACCAACTGTCTACCCTCAGTAAAGCTACCGTTGTAGGTAACTTGGCGTCGGAGTCTTTATTGCACCCGTGCCTAGCCCAGGATCCAGCGGTATACCTTTGGGTGGTTATAGGCTAAACCACGTTCTGGCGTCACAAATACAAGGGGTTAATGCCATCTGCCCCTAGGGTAATAGCATCTGCCCTGCACCACACACCCCGCCACCACAACCTTTGGCATCACAAAGAGGATACGGGTGTGCGCCCTATGCCACAAGTCCCCCCCTAGTCTGAACTGTGTCCAAGAATGTGGCGATGCGATTTAAGTCTGCGCCAAAAAGTGTATGGGACTTTGCAAGTGAAAAGTGTTTTACTAGTGGTGCTTGTGAAACAGAGAGGGAGGTGAAGAAAAGACTGTTATTTGCCATCATGGATTGTAGAGAGAATCGTTACCTGAAAGGGTTAATTGGGTCCTGTGTTTCCTGCGCGCATGAGCGGACGCAGCGCCGCCCCATCAGTCCCCAGCAGTGACGCCTCTCCAGCACAGCGAGGAGGAACCAAAGAGCCTCCCTGTGTTGCACAGGGGAAGACTTTGCCGACTGGACCAAAACAGGAAGTTCCCTGGGCGCAGTCATATTGGAGGTTCCGGGTACTACGTCTGGCTCCGCTGTCTTCTATCAAGCACCTGCTGCAGCGCAGACTCTGCAAATACCAACATTCACCAGTATCTAGTCTCAGGTGCCGGTAACTATCAGCATTAACCAATTAGTGTCCGCAAGTCTGGTCGCAAGACAAATTACTACAGGGTACCTGCAAAATAGAGGGGGAGTATTCATTATAGTACTCCCACTAGTCGAGTCTAAGCTGCTGCAGCACTTCAGCAATTATCTTAAAGGGGAAAGCACCTTATTCTTCTTAAAGCGACAGCACACTCAAAATTCAACAAGATATCAGAACCCAACTCTCCAGATCAACCAAGCGACAGTGCCCCTCCATCTCCAGCAGCGGGATCATCACCTGCCCCAGCGGCCGGAATGTTGCCAGTCCTGCCTGCAGTCCACATGAACAACCCTGGTGTTCCAGCATCTGCACCGGTATTCATTGGGAACCCTGTATTCCCTACCTACAATGGAGACCCCTTCCCCCTGAGGGATTTCAAAGAGAGAATCCAGAGCTTTTGTCTTTTACTCTTTCCCTCCATATCAACAGGTGCAATTGCTCACAGGACAACTACTGGGACCAGCATTAGAGGAAGTCCGCACCTGGCCAGCCTCCGAGAAGGCAACTGTAGAGCAGATCTTTGAATGACTGTATCAGGTATTTGAGTCCCATTGTCCATCAGTGGTACGTCTCTGGCTGTATGAAAGGCAACAGAAGCCAGGTGAGACCTTGAAAGAATATGCAGTAGCCCTAGAGAATGTCCTAGAGACCGTTCAAAAACTAGATGGTAGAAGATTTATTGATGGGGCTCATAATAAGTGGGACAAAGCCCAGCTGCGAATTTTAGCGGGCCATAACCCCAACTTGTCATTCCCTGCTTTCAAGAGACTGGCTATCCAAGTGATTGAGTCTGGGACTGAGTTAGAGGAAGCTTGTCCACCTGTCCAAGAGCCATTAGGGGTGGTAGGTAGACCTATATTACCACCATCACCAGCCCCTGCCCCAGTGTCACCTGCTTTGCCAGTCACCGCAGCCACAGATTTACAGAGTGTTAGGCAGGACATTGAACAACTAAGGTTGTGAAGGAGCTTGCCACCCGGTCCGCCCCACCTTACCCTGAACCTCCCCTACCCAGAAAACCTGCTCCTGCTCCCTGCAATTTCAACCCCTGCAACCCTCCGCCTAATAGACCCTCAGGGACTCAAAGACCCTTTTGTACCTATTGTAATAAACCAGGACATTGGAAAATACAGTGTTGGGATTTAAATGGATTTCCCTTGAGGTCGTGGACCGGCTCTCAGAAAAACAGTTATCAGGTCCAATCCCCGAACGACCTCAGTCAGGACTCTCACTTCATGTCACCTCCTGCCCCTATGTAAAATTTATTGTAGAAGGTGTACCATTGGAGGCATTAATAGATACAGGGTCACAAGTGTCTACTATCCCTAAGAACGTTTTCTATCAGCATTGGGATGCTAGTTTATTGTGTGAACCGGAGGATGTTAACTTCAGAGTAGTTGTGGGTAATAGGCAACCAGTCCCCAGACATGGATACTGGGAGCCAACCATTCAGTTGGGAGAGCATGTACTTAGTCGGTAGGGAGTGATTGTAACTAATGTGACAAATAAGGGGTCTGCTGAATTTATACTGGGGATGACCATTATGAAAAACTGTTTTGTTGAAATAGTAGATGCCTTGCATGCCTCTCTTCCCCATATGTCCCCTTCAGGCCAGCTGGCTTCACAGTACCACTTGAAAGTTCTACAAATAGAGCAGAAGTTTGCCAACAAGCAAGGTGAAATCTACAGAGTTCGAGTACAAAACATCCGGTCGGTGACCCAACCCAATACAGACACTATCATCTGGTGTCGTGCATGTCCTGGAGTCAAGAATAGAGAAGATCAAGCCCTGCTGGAGCCTCTGCAACTAGAAGACCACCCTCTTGTCCGAGCTGTGATAAGCCTTGTCACTGTTACCAACGGGAGAGTTCCAGTCCGGTTAGTCAACCTGCCTGATGGTGCTACTGTGTTACCCAAATACACCCCAATAGCCCAGTTGTATAAGTCAAAGGACATCTTAACAGAACATATGGTGGCCCGATAGTGTGTAGCCTAAGTGGCTGAAGGATCCAGTATGAGTCCTCCCAAGCCCTGGTGGGCAGAACTCCAAGTTGGAGACAACACTACCGCAAGGAACCAAGTCAAGAGAGTCATCAATGTCGCCAAAAGGTACCATGAAGCTTTTAGCAAACACCCTGCAGATTTCGTGCATACGTCCATGATCCAACACCGAATCCTCACAGGCGACAGCCCACCTATCAAGGACAGACACTGCCCGGTCACGCCAGGCATGTATCAGACTGTCAAGAAGATGCTGGCCGACATGAAAGAGGCAGACGTCCTCCAAGAAAGTCAGAGTCCCAGGGCGGCGCCACTTGTCCTGGTCAAGAAAAAAGATGGAATCATCTGCTTCTGTGTCGACTACAGGAAACTGAACAATGTCACACATAGGACGCTAATCCTCTGTCAAGGATCGAGATGTCACTCACAGCCCTCGGGTCTGCTGTTTACTTCTCCACCCTGGACTTAACCAGCGAATATTGGCAAGTGCCCATGGCCATGGAAGACTGGGAGAAGACTATTCAAGTTTAAAGTATGACGTTTGGGCTACTGTATGTACCGTATATGCCGGCGTATAAGACGACTTGGCGTATAAGATGACCCCCAACTTTTACAGTTAAAATATAGAGTTTGGGATACACTCGCCATATAAGACTACCCCTCCTACCGCGATGTACGGTACCTTGTAGTTCCCCCCACATTAGGTAGGCATCATGTTCCCCCACATTAGGTAGGCAGTATAGTTCCCCCACAATAGTAGGCAGCTCCCCCACAATAGGTCGGGAGTTACCCCACATTAGGTCAGCAGTTACCCCACATTAGTAGGCAGCTCCCCCACATTAGTAGCAGTTCCCCCACATTAGTAGGCAGCTCACCCACATTTGTAGGCAGCTCCCCCCTCATTTGTAGGCAGCTCCCCCCACATTAGGTCAGCAGTTCCCCCACAATAGTAGGCAGCTCCCCCACATTTGTAGGCAATTCCCCCACAATAGTAGGCAGTTCCCCCACAATAGTAGGCAGCTCCCCCCACATTTGTAGGCAGCTCCCCTACATTTGTAGGCAGCTCTCCCCACATTTGTAGGCAGCTCCCCCAAAGTAGTAGGCAGCCCCCCCCCACACATTTGTAGGCAGCTCCCCCCACATTTGTAGGCAGCTCCTCCCACATTAGGTCAGCAGTTCCCCCACAATAGTAGGCAGCTCCCCCCACATTTGTAGGCAATTCCCCCACATTAGGTCAGCATTTCCCCCACAATAGTAAGCAGTTCCCCCACAATAGTAGGCAGCTCCCCCCACATTTGTAGGCAGCTCCCCCAACAATAGTAGGCAGCTCCCCCCACATTTGTAGGCAGCTCCCCCCACATTTGTAGGCAGCTCCCCCCACATTTGTAGGCAGCTCCCCCCACATTAGGTCAGCAGTTCCCCCACAATAGTAGGCAGCTCCCCCCACATTAGATTGGCAGCTCCCCCCAACAGACATACAGCTTCCAGCCATATACAGTGTATGGCTGCAGGCTGTATGTCTGTACTGGTCTGCCCCCACAGTGTTCCGATCACCGCTCCTCCAGCCCGGGTCACCATCTACTGCTATGGCCTATGGATCATAGCAGTAGGTGCCGGGACCGGGGAGCGGTGACCGGAACACTTAAGATAGCACGGCCGGTCACTCACCAGGCCCCGGTTGGCGCGCGTCCTCCTGCGGTCCTCCTGGTCCTGCGCTCCTCTGCCTCTATGGTTGTAGGCACGTGACATCACTGACGTCCCGTGCGTACAACCATAGAGACGGAGGACCGGATCGCAGGAGGACCGAAGGAGGATCGCAGGAGGACGCCGGGGAATGGTAAGTGACCGGCGGACATCCTTATGTCCCAAAAAGATTTTTCGGGACACAGGGATGTCCGGCATAGGAATACCTATGATTATCTGCCCGGGCCGGCTCCCGTGTGTGGCTGCAGGCGGGGGCCGGCCAGAGCAAGTAAAAAGTAATACTGTATACTAAAAACCATGGGGCCTCCAGCTGTTGTAAAACTACAGCTCCCAGCATGCCCGGACAGCCTTTGCCGTGCTGGGAGTTTAACAACAGCTGGAGGCACCCTGGTTTTTAGTATACAGTATTAGTTTTTACTTGCTCTGGCCGGCCCCCGCCTGCAGCCACACACGGGAGCCGGCCTGGGCAGATAATCAGAAGTTTTCCTATCCCGGACCTCAATACCCGGCGTATAAGATGGCCCCCGACTTTTCAGAAGAAAATTTGGGGTTAAAAAGTCGTCTTATACGCCGGGATATACGGTAATGCCCCTGCTACAATTCAGCATTTGATGGAAAGGTGCCTGGGCCATCTAAATTTTTAAAGTGTCCTATTGTACCTAGACAATGTCATTGTGTATTCCAAATCCAACCAGGAACACCTAATTCATCTGTCAGACATCTTCCAAGTCCTGATCAAGCATGGGCTGAAGATCAAGCGGTCAAAGTGTCACTTGCTCTAACCTCAGGTGCACTACCTGGGTCATTTTGTCAATGCTAAGGGAGTCCCAATCCTGAAAAGGTGGAAGTTGTCAAAAACTGGCCTACCTCGTGCACGGTGAAAGATGTCAAGAAACTCCTGGGATTTGCCAGCTGCTACCGCCGCTTCATTCCCCACTTCGCCCAGATTGCAGAACCCCTCACAGCTCTCTTACGGGGTACGGAGAAGGAGAACTACAATGGGAAAATACCTGTTGAATGGCCCGAAGAGCAAGAGACAGCGTTCCGAGCTCTTAAACGCCATCCTGGCGTACCCAGACTACAGTCAGCCGTTCCGGTTATATACCGATGCCAGTTTCGAAGGTCTGGGAGCTGTCCTGTCCCAAGTCCAGGAAGGGCAAGAGCGAGTAGTTGCCTATGCTAGTTGTAACCTGTGAGGAGCAGAGAAGAATGATGCAAACTACAGCTCATTCAAGTTAAAACTTCTTGCCCTAGTATGGGCCGTGACCGAAAAGTTAAAAAATTACTTGGCTGCCACGCCATTTACTGTCTACACGGATAATAACCCATTGGCCCACCTGAACACTGCCAAGTTGGGTGCCAACGAACAACGTTGGGCTTCAAGATTTGCCAATTACAGTTTCACCATCAAGTCAATGCCGATGTACTGTCTCGGATGACCCCCAGTGAAAAGCCACCTGTCGAAGACATGTGGGAGGATGTGGAGATGCCCCCATATTATTAACAGTTCATGAACCAGAGATGACCGCCCTGATGGATGGTGAACCCAGGTTTGAAAAGGTTAACCCCTTCCCGACCCATGACATACATGTACGTCATAACCGGGAAGGTTTTCCCGACCTATGACGTACATGTACATCATGCAGATACTGTCCGCTACTCGCGGCATCCCGCCGCACCCGGTAAGATGGTGGCTATCACTAATAGCCAGCCATCTTGTCTCAGGCGATCTTGTCCCTTTACAGCGATCGCTCCTATCAGCTAGTCAAATCTGACTAGCTGATGGCAGCGTTTCGCACATAAAAATCCTAAGCAGCCCATTGTGTGTGTCCTGATCACGGAGATCGGGACACACACACTGCTCTGCTAGGAGACCCCAGTTACCTGCCCCCCTTCCCCTGATGTCCCTTAACTGTCCCGAGCTGCCGACGCTGTGCCCGCCGGCATGCTTCACTTTCCCCTTCCCTTTTTTTTTTAAGGAGCTGTCTAGTTGTACAGAAGTAAAAAATAAACAAATAAAATAAATATATATATATATATATATATATATATATATATATATATATATATATGTATATATGTATATTATATATATATATATATATATATATATATATATATATATACATACATACATATATATCCTAGCACTGTTCCTGCTAGGCATACCTACACCTAAAAATGTTACTTCTAGGTTTAATCCTTTTTAAGACAGAATCTGCTACAAGCAAGATGCTGTACTATTCCAGTCCGGGCTGTGAATACCTCTATTCAGTGACCAAATGTCGGCATAAGTGCTGGATAACTATGACATCATCAATAGTTTGCTGCAACAATAGTTAAAGAAAGATAGAGTAAAGAAAATACAAGTATTACACCACAGTAAACCAACCTGTGCAGATCCTCATCAGTACAGAACTAGCTAATTGTGTAACACCTGTATCATGTGTAACATCTACATCTATATTAATCACTACGCTTACATGTGCTGACAGCACCTCTTAGTAAACCTGCTACAAAAGCAGACTTTAAAGGGACAGTGACTAAAGAATCATTGTAATGGATTTGCACAGAAGTTTCAGTAAAGTGTTCAAGTTGTTTCACTGAATCCCAGTGTCCAGAAGTCTCATTTCCACACTGTGGGGCAGCTTATTTGACAAAAGGATTTGTGGTGTCCCGGTACCGAACCTATTTCTGTACCATCCTTAAGTCCCATCAGGAAGAGTCCCTTAGGTCCACAGGGTCTCCTGCAGTGTTTCTCCCAGATCAATTGTATTGTATAAATGCCATGTGTATTTATTATGTTCTTTTAATGTTCATATGTATAAAGTTGTACAAAGTGTATAGAGTTTTGGTCATGTGATCTAGGCCAAAGCCTTAAGTCCAGCAGCCACTTCTAAACTGTGAGTTACAAATATCTCTGCAAATCAAGTGACTACTGCTCAGCTCAAGATATATATTAGTAGCACAGTGGTCTGCTGCATTTTCACCATAACTACAAGTCCAAGCAAGCCTGTGAGGTTCCCTGTGTCCCGGTTGCCTCTGAGGAAACTGCGTTATTGTAAAGACTGTTTCCTGCATATTGCAAGTAAAAGTTCCAGTTACTTTAAAACCCTTGCTGTTGACATTCCTTCATTGCATGCCGTTTTTGGGCTGGTTGTCGGCGGTCCACATACTGGCGTCACGAACACTAAGGGGTTAACAACATCTTGCCCCCAGGGTTAATACCACCAGACCCTGCTACATCCATTGCAACACCCCGTGGTCACCACAGATTGTTGGGCTCATAGGGGACCAACAGCTTAGTTTCACCACCCTGCCACACAACATATCATCAGTACTACTACTCCCAACTAGCCTGCAGCTTTACACATATCATCCCCATGGGTACCACACTGAAATGTAACTTCTACAAATGTTTCTCCATTCCTTTATAGTGTATCAGTGTAGTTAAAGGGGTTATCCAGGAAAAAACTTTTATATATATATATATATATATATATATATATCAACTAGCTCCAGAAAGTTAAACAGATTTGTAAATTACTTCTATTAAAAAATCTTAATCCTTTCAGTACTTATGAGTTTCTGAAGTTAAGGTTGTTCTTTGATGACAGTGCTCTCTGATGACACGTGTCTCGGGAACCGCCCAGTTTAGAAGCAAATCCCCATAGCAAACCTCTTCTAAACTGGGCGGTTCCCGAGACACGTGTCATCAGAGAGCACAAAGAGCCAGTTGATATATAAAAAAAAGTTTTTTTTCCTGGATAACCCCTTTAAGAGTGAGGCTATGTTCCCACAGTTCTTTTAGCCATTGTTTGTTTTTTAGCCTCAAAAAAGACTGGAAAAACAGACCAAAAGCAATGTGTTCCATCTTTTTCAGACTTTTTTTTTTGTTTTGGTCTGTTTTTCCCGCATTTTTTTTGAACCAGCCGTTTTATGACTCAAAAAAGGCCCAAAATAATGTGTATGGGGGAGATTTATCAAAACCTGTGTAAAGGAAGAGTGGTGCAGTTACACATGGCAAACAATCAGATCGCTTCTTTCATTTTTTGCAGATCTCTTTACAAATGAAAGAAGCAATCTGGTTGCCATGGGCAACTGCACCAGTCTTCCCCTGCATAGTTTTTGATAAATCTCCCCCTGTAAGGCTGGGTTCACACTACGTTTTCTCCCATACGGGAGCGCATACGGCAGGGGGGAGCTAAAACCTTGCGCTCCCGTATGTCACTGTATGCGCTCCCGTATGTCATTCATTTCAATGAGCCGGCCGGAGTGAAACGTTCGGTCCGGTCGGCTTATTTTTGCGCCGTATGCGCTTTTACAACCGGACCTAAAACTGTGGTCAACCACGGTTTTAGGTCCGGTTGTAAAAGCGCATACGGCGCAAAAATGAGCCGACCGGACCGAACATTTCACTCCGGCCGGCTCATTGAAATGAATGACATATGGGAGCGCATACGGTGACATACGGGAGCGCAAGGTTTTAGCTCCCCCCTGCCGTATGCGCTCCCGTATGGGAGAAAACGTAGTGTGAACCCACCCTAAGCTTGATTGACACCAAATTCGTAGCCTATATTCAGTAGTCTGTGTACATCTGGAGCTTACATTTTGTAGAAAGTGGTAGAATGGTCCCATGTATTGCAATTTATTACCTAAAACCAGCAGAAAACTAGCCACAAATCCTTATATCCTTATACCTTGCTACAAAATTGTATTCTATGTCCCAAAATAATATTCTAATAATAATATTCTGGTTTGTGTCACAGGATGTATCTTTGTTACATCTGGGTTTAATCTCATTCCATCTATTTAAAGACAAGTAAAAAAAAATAAAAACATTTTTTGCATAGTCTGTTACCCCAGTCCACTAAACGCATGTGGTTTTCTCACATAATCCCTTTCCTTGCTCATTTTTGTTTTTCGCTATTGTTTTGAATCCTATTTGTGTTTTTGTAGTCGTGACAAATGAATGGAAGACAAATTATCCCACACAATTCTTCAGTTTCCGCAACAGTATCAGATAAAAAACTATAAATCCAGACATACAGTAAATGAAACAAAGACAATTCTGCCTGGCCTGAGGAGTCTCTCTTCTTCTCTCTGTTGGCAGCATCTGGTGGCGAGTGGGTGGATGACTGCAAACAATATGACTATATTTTCAGTCCAACTGCGAGCTCTATACAAGACAATAAGGAGTTAACACATGGAAGTAATTTGCCTCTCATACCCTGGAACAGAAGTGGCGGTTAGTATTTTATTATGTTTGTATTTAGCTGTCATCTTAAAGATTTATCTACTTTTCCTTTATCCACACTATATGATAATAATCCGGCATGTATGTGAGTGAGTCTGTCTTTTGGCATGTAGGGGCAGATTTATCAAAACTAGTGCAAGTAAAATGGGAAGCACTTGCCTGAAGCAACCAATCAGGTCTCTGCTTTTATTTCCTTAAAGGGTAGCTCCCACCATCCATATTTTTTTTCTGTCCCTGCCTATTGCCAATCTATCCCTAACCCCCTCCCTGCTTTTAATTTTTATTTTTACTATATTAAAAATGCATTTTGTCTGCCTGGCTGTGTGCTCACTACCAGGCAGACTTCCCCAGCAGGCACCATGTCACTGATGCCTGCTGGGGGGGACTTCCGCCCTTAGTTCATCTACACAGGGTGCCTCCAGCTGTTTCACCACTACAACTCCCAGCTTGCCCTGACATCTATTGGCTGTCAGGGCATGCTGGAAGTTGTAGTATTGAAACAGCTGGAGGCACCCTGTGTAGATAAACTATTAGTTAGTTACAAGCGGCGCTGCGGCGCTAGCCCGTCACCCCCCCCCCCCGCTACGGCGCTAGCCCGTTCCCTCCTCCCCCCACCCCACATACCCCGTTCCCTCATTACACTTGCAGTTACTGCAGAGTCCGGCAGCGGACGTGCAGGGACGGCGGCGGCGATGTGCGGGAGTTGTGGCCTCCCAGCCAGTGGCCGGGGAGCCAATGCGCTCGCTCCCGCCTGTCTGATTGACAGGCAGGGAGCGAGTGCAGCCTAACTGAAAAAGGACTGGTTGCCACTCTAAAATCAGTCCTTTTTCAGGCGTGACGTCACGCCAGGCTGCAGCCGGCCACTAGGAGGGTGACCCTAAGTGGCCGGTTTTTAAATGTAAATTAAACCTTTTTAATGAAAAAATAATAATAACAAAAGTATATTAGAGATATATTGTAGTACATAAGTACTACAACATATCAAAAAAATAAAGTTGGTGACAGTGCCCATTTAAAGGCTTCTGAAATATGAGCGCTGCAATCTGACTGGTTGCTGTTTGTGAGTGCTCCTCTTTACGGTTAGGATGTGTGCACATGTGTTTTGGGGGTGAAAAATGACCAAAAAAGTCCCTTTTACATCCCCAAAATGTCTGACACACTGGACTGATCTCCATTGTACTCTGTGATAAAAAGTCTCTTACTTCACCTATTACTTTCACAGAGGTTTTAAAGATGTTTATTATGGGTTTTTTTAGGACAATATACAGTAGTCTTTGTAATTCAACTGTAAAAACTCTTTATTTAGTCATTGCTAACTTTACATGGGCCTTTTTGGGAGATGGAGTATACACACTAACCTATCGACAGTGTTGAATTCACATTGCTCCTCAGGACTTTGCACAACCAATAAATTACTCAGCTTCAACTTGAACTTAAAAAGACAATTTGCAGTCTGCATACTGAAAGGGCTCAATCTTATTTTGATCCAACTTCAATCAAGGATCCCTTTCACACCAGACCCACCTAGGTCATTCCCATTCAGGCCACTACACTTCAGTGCTAAACCAGCCAGACCACACCACAGGAGACCACACCACAGGCCTCTGGGCAGCCAACTTCACACTATACACTATTTACTAATCTCTCTTAGGCTTATGTCTCGTATGATCCTCCCCAGGTTTGAGTCTAATGCCATCCAACTCACTTTGGATTCCCCATAGGCTTGTGTCATTTACAGCCTTAGCAGAGTCCATTTAAACTGAATACTCTCTATGTTGACAAATGCACTAAGCAACACCACCACAGCTTCAGCCCACACAAGATTCTCGCTTACATGACCAGACTACACTAAGGCAACAATGTCCCACATCAGTTTAACATCTGCTTATGACTTTACAGGCTTCACTTAAAGGAGTACTCTGGTGAAAAACATCTTCTCCCCTATACAAAGCATAGGACCCCCGCGATCTCCGGCGCGGCACCCCAGTCCTCCCTGCACGGAGCAAACTCAGCTCTGTGCCGTGTTGTGCTTCTGACTCTCAGCTTGTATCCCGGTTTACCGCTTCTGTCTTTGTGATTTGGACCTTCACGTAGTCTTGACCCTTGGTCCTGATTCTAACTATCCCTCTGCTTGCTGGTTTGGACCTTGATGTGACATCCTTGTACTGATCCTGCTTTTTTGACTTTGAGCCTACTGTCTTCCCTATCCCTTTACCTTTGATCTTAGAAGAGGGATGGTCTCTCAGTTGGATACATGTTTACCCCCTAAGGCTAAGATTCCACTTTTTGTGTGGAAAAAAAACGGCATAAAAAAAACCAGTGTAATTTCTTGCGTCTGATGTTTTTTCTGGCGTTTTTGCATGGAAATTGCATTTTTAGCCCCTTTGGTAACATAGTAACATAGTTCATAAGGTTGAAAAAAATACCAGAGTCTATCAAGTTCAACCTATATCCCCAATGAGTCCCTACTGAGTTGATCCAGAGGAAGGCAAAAAACCCTCATACTCGAGGTAAAAATTAATTCCCGACTCCAAATATGGCATCAGAATAAATCTCTGGATCAACGTTCTGTCCCTATAGATCTAGTATACATAACCAGCGATGTTCTTACTCTCCAAAAATGCATCCAGACCCCTTTTGAACTCTTTTACAGAGTTCACCATGACCACCTCCTCAGGCAGAGAATTCCATAGTCTCACTGCTCTTACAGTAAAGAACCCCCGTCTGTGCTGGTGTAGAAACCTTCTTTCCTCTAAACCTAGAGGATGCCCCCTTGTTATAAATACAGTCCTGGGTATAAATAGATCATGGGAGAGATCTCTGTACGATCCCCTAATATATTTATACATAGTTATTAGGTCTCCCTAAGCCTTCTTTTTTCTAAACTAAATAATCCCAATTCTGCTAATCTTTCTGGGTACTGTAGTCCTCCCATTCCCCGTATTACCCTGGTTGCCCGTCTTTGAACCCTCTCCAGCTCCACTATATCTTTCTTGTACACTGGTGCCCAGTACTGTACACAGTATTCCATGTGTGGTCTGACTAGTGATTTGTACAGTGGTAGAATTATTTCCTTGTCGTGGGCATCTATGCCCCTATTGATGCACCCCATGATCTTATTGGCCTTGGCAGCAGCTGCCATACACTGGTCACTACAGCTAAATTTACTGTTAACTAAGACTCCTAAGTCCTTTTCCACATCAGTCGTCCCAATTGTTCACCCATTTAATAAATAATCCCAGCTCAGATTTTTCCTCCCCATGTGCAGTACCCTATATTTATCAGTGTTGAACCTCATCTGCCACTTTCCATCCCAAACCTCCAACCTATACAGATCCATTTGTAACAGTGCACTGTCCTCTATAGTGTTTACAGCTTTACATCTGCAAAGATTGCTACTTTACTATACAACCCCTGTACAAGGTCATTAATGAATATATTAAATAGAATAGGACCCAAGACTGACAAATTTTTTTCAAAATTTGTTGGGTATAAAAAAAAAATTAAAAAAAAGGATGCAGTAGTGATTTTATATTTTTTGGAACAAAATTTGAATACATTTTTAAACAGGGATCTATTTATGTGGTCAGGTAGGGCACTAAAATGTAGCCGACAATAATAAAAATGTAGTGCGTGTGTGTTTTTCACTTTTTTTTCTTTTTTTAAAATATAGTTTAGGTAGTACTACTACTCCCAGCATGGAACACAATGTTCCTGACACCCGATGCGATCGTCCATAATATAGCAGAGATGCAGAGCAGCTCTATACAGTGCTCGCATCTCTGCCCTATACTCCGGGCCGGCCAGTGATGTGAATAGAAATTCACATCACTCATTCATATTTTCTGCCCAGAGTAGGGATTGGCCGGATGGTGGCAGCCAATCACAGCTCTCAGCGAGAAATATGAATGGTGAGTGGCCGGTCGGAGTACAGAGCAGAGATGCGAGCGCAGGAGAAAGCCGCTCCGCATCTCAGGGATGAAGGATGATCGCAGCAGGTGTCAGGAGTGACACCCACTGTGATCTGTCCTTAACTGCAGGTACTACTGCTCCCAACATGGAGCACAATTTGCTCAATGCTGGGAGCTGTAGTACCTGCATTAATAGACAGATTGCAGCGAGTGTCACTCCAGACACCCTCTGTGATCCTCCTGTATAATGTATAGATGCGGGTGGCCGGCCGCTCTTCTATGGCCCCCTGCACGGCCGTATATATACACCTATTCATATTTCCCACAGAGAGTTGTGATTGGCTGGAACCATCTGGCCAATCACAGCTCTCTGTGGGAAATATGAATAGGTGTAAATATACCGCAGTGCAGGGCACCATAGAAGAGTGGCCAGCCGCATCTATAAATTATACAGGAGGATCGCAACAGGTGGGTGTCAGAAGTGACACGGGCAATCTGTCAATTAGTACAGGTACTACTACTCCCATCATGGAACATTGTGTTCATGCTGGGAGTAGTTGTACTATCTACAAAATGTAAAAAAAAAAAAAGGGAAAAACATACACACACCACATTTTAATTATTGTCTGCTACATTTTTAGTGCCCTGCCTGCTCACATAAATTTATCTCTGTCTAAAAATTTATTAAAATTTAATTACAATCAAATTAAATTTCGTTAAATACAATTTTTTCCATCACTACTGTATCTTTTTAATTTTTTTTGTTAATGGTACCCTACGAAATTTTATTAAAAAAGGTATCTCCATCACTTTTTTGGATCGCTAAAGTCCAAAAAAGAATAAAAACCACCTGCAAAAACGCCAAAGATAAAACCCACATGTTGTTTTTCTTAGTGTTTTTATACTCCCATAGACTTCTATGGGAGAAAAACGCCACGATTTCAGGGGGAAAAACGCCATAGGCTCAACATGCTGCAACTTTGCAAAACCGCCAAGGAGCTGAAAAACGCCAAAAAAGAGTGAAAAAACGCCAAAAGGATAAAAAATAAATGCCAAACTGAAAAACGCAAAGTGGAATTTTGCGATTTCTCATTGATTTACAGCTTACATCTGGCCACAGCATTTTTTGGCCGAAAAAACACCATGCAACAGAATTGGCGGTTTTCTTGGTGTTTTTCCAAAAACAAGTGGAAACTTAGCCTACTACTTACATCTTTGTCTCTAGATACATTCGACAGCCCTTAAAAACTGCCATTTTTTATGCAAAAATGGCTGAAAATGTTGCCATGAAAGTCACATGACAGTAGTATTTGCATGCAGAGCATGGGACTAAACATTATCACATTGTATAGCTGGGCCTGTCATTTCATTCTATTGGTTTCAGCAGCAGGAAACAGAAGTTCCCGGTTAGGAAACCATTGCAATCATTTACAATGGGACAATTTTAATTGGAGTTTTCCTTTAGGATAATGCAGAGAGAGATTATTGTATTAATCCACTGATATTATAATATTTGCTCTAAATGAGCAACACAGCTTGTCTACATGTATATTATACATACGTGAAGTTACAGTGCGAGCAGCTGAGCATACTGAAATTTGTAGTCCTATACTACTTGAGAGATATTGGCCCTGCTATTGGCAGAAATAGAAGAACAATTAATAGGAAATGAGTAGGTCATTCCGACCATGGACATTTATAATGTATACATTGACATATCTCATAAACTTTTGTATTCCCTTTTTGCAGGACATTTTTGAGCCTCAATTGGCCTAGAATCTTCCTCAAAACCCCTAGAAACACGGGAACAGAGCCCCCACCCATAAACCAAAAGAACAGTAAAAGTAAACCAGGAGACTAGATTGGAAAAAATAGGCCACGGTTTATTATCATATTATTATTTATAATTAGATCATAATAAATTAATAACATACTGTAACAGTAGCCGATCAAATAAAAAACCGTGACAGTGAAATAAAAAAGAGGAGGGGGCAGGACGCTGATCCATCTTGTTGCCACGATGATCAAAGAGGACAGGAGCACGGAACCGACCTAAATAGACTCCCAGTCCCCACACTAGACAGCGGGACCAATCCCGAACCTGATGAACAGCAGCTTGACCTGGTAAGTTAATCAGCAGAACAGAGCAGACAAGAAAATGTAGTGCTCGGGGATGAGGGGTGAACAGGGGTGTTGCAGTGTAGTGTTGCTGGGTATAGGATTAACCCTTGATTGTCGTGACACCAGGGTGCGGGTTCCTCTGCATATATATATCCTACCGCCACCTGTCCCAGGAACGATAGGGAGGAATAAAGGATTGTCCACAGCCGGAATTGTATTGAACTTGAAATAACTTTACTGCAGATTTTATGCAGGATGCAATTAACAACTGTCTTTACAAGAGGACCGGAATTTAGGCTCCTCACAGGTTGGCTGGGACCTTGTAGGGAATAAGCTTTGAATCCTTGCTTTACGCTGTTCCACTGAATTTAGGGGTATATTTTAGGTTCAGTGATCACGTAGGATTTTAGGATGGAGTTGGATAAACTCACGGTTTAGTATGCGGCTGAAATTGGTAGGCTTCAGGCCTAATTTGCTTGTAGAATTGTACAGAGCTCCGCTCGCTGTGATATCCCAGAGGAAAGAGAGGGATCATTGGATACAGCGCCCTTATATCTGAAGGGGCAGGCTCAAAGCTTATTGGTTCCCCAAACCTGTCAGTCCTAGTACAAAGGATTGTGGCTATAACACATGACCTAGTCACATGACCCAAAGGTCCTTAACCTCCAATACAACACAAATATTATTGATCACGTGACCTAAGGTCCTGTACATTACTTACACTACATTATAATATATTAAATATATACAATTTTAAGAACACTAGGAGGCAACTAGGGACTATCCCACCAGGAGAGCCCTATCAGCATGAGGAACTCTGACTATGGGGGCTTACAACCAAAGGTACGGGACACCCAGTACCGGGACACCACAAAAATGAGGAGAAGAATAGTGGAATCCTGGTTCCACGAAGAAGCGGTGCTTAAGTAGCGCTCGTTTCCAGCGGGAGACGAAAGATTGTAGTCCACGAAATTTAGTGTATTTTGTCCTGTTATTGTCGGTGTCCATACATCTTCTTATCCACATAGACACCTACAGTCACCGTCCTCTGACATCATTTATCTCTACACTGAGCAGCTCAGTGTAGAGATAAATGATGTCAGAGGACGGTGACTGTAGGTGTCTATGTGGATAAGAAGATGTATGGACACCGACAATAACAGGACAAAATACACTAAATTTCGTGGACTACAATCTTTCGTCTCCCGCTGGAAACGAGCGCTACTTAAGCACCGCTTCTTCGTGCCAGGATTCCACTATTCTTCTCCTCATATCAGACGTCCAGGACCAGTTCCCGAGACGAACGGGTGCCCAGCAGCTCTTCCACCGCTACCTCCCAGGGATCTGGGGAATAAGCCTTCAACGGTGTTGTGTCTGTAACACAACACCCCCAGGTGAGCGCAGCAGTCCTTGTTTACCTGTGTATCTCCTATACATACAGAATCATGGCACATTAGTGCGCTCTCTTTTCTGTTTCTTTTTTTTTACATATCACTTGAGTCACCACAAAAATGAGAGAAGGGGGTCCTGTTCCCGTGTTCCCACGTATTCAGTGTATGGGGTTACTGGCATGGGAACAGAGCCCCCACCCATAAACCAAAAGAACAATAAAAGTAAACCAGGAGGCTAGATTGGAAAAAATAGGCCACGGTTTATTATCACGGGTAACTAAAGATTGGTTAAACAGATTAGATCATAACAAATTAATAACAAACTGTAACAGTAGCCGATCAGAAACAGTAATTCACCCAGAATGCTCTCTGAGCAACAAAATTCCCCCACAAGGCCATGTCCCTAAAGACAAGGCCCCCCCCCCAAAAAAAAAAAAAACAAGCCCAACCTCAATCACAGTTTCCAGTCCTAAATTAAAAATGTCTAGGACAATTGTAGATAAATGAACCCAATGCAAGTGATACAGGCCCTGGATGAAACCCTCCAAGTCCCTATGACGGAAGGAAAAGCTAGACACAGCTGGCAAAAATTTCTCCAATTGCCTATTAACACGCCTGCAAATTTAAACTAAATGAAAACTCTCGGGGGATGCCCAAATCAAGTGAGACACAATTTCAGAATGAATTAATACAAAATTAGGAACAATACATTTTAATTTGGCAAAATCTTGCCTCATCTCATGGGTTAACCCCTTAAGGACATAGGGTGTATCCATATGCCCCCGTTTCCAAGTCCTTAAGGACCGTGGGCGTATGGATACGCCCTGATTATTTCTGGCCCCCGCCGCTAGCCGGAGGGGAGACGGGGACGGATGCCTGCTGAAATTGTTCAGCAGGCATCCCGGCATATCGCCCAGGGGGGTCATTATGTCCCCCCATGTTGGCGATTGCCGCAGATCGCTGGACAATTCAGTCCAGCGATCTGCGGCGGATTCCGGGTCAATCGGGTCTCCAGTGACCCGGTGACCCGGAATTACTGGCTGATTGAGGCCGTCAGAGACGGCCCTGAACAGCCATTGCCAGCAGGGGTGAGGTGGCACTGGTGCCACCTCACGATCGCCCTGATTCGTCGGCCGGTTTCCCGGCCGACCAATCAGGGCGCCTGCTGCGGGTGTCACTCCCGCAACCCGCTCCGCCCCTCTTCCGGAGGACGTGAGCGGGCAGAAGACCCCGGGTGCTGGGGACCCCGATCCCCGGCGTCCCTGTTGGGATCGGGGCCCCAGGAGCGATGGCGGCGGCATCGTGGAGCAGCAGCAGGAGGTGAGTGACAGCATCCTGCTGTTGCTTAGCAACAGCTCCCAGCATGCAAAAAGTGCATGCTGGGAGCTGTAGTTATGCAACAGCAGGAGGCAGACCACCACAACTCCCAGCATGCATTTATGGGCATGCTGGGACTTGTAGTTTTGCAACAGCTGGAGGCACATTTTTCTATGGAAAAGTGTACCTTCAGCTGTTGTATAACTACAACTCCCAGCTTGCACAATCAGCTAAAGTGCATGCTGGGAGTTGTAGTGGTATATCTGGTGGTTGCATAACTACAACTCCCAGCATGCCCGTTGGCTGTCGGTGACTGCTGAGAGTTGTAGTTTTGCAACAGCTGAAGGCACACTGAGTTAAGTAGCAAACCAGTGTGTCTCCAGCTGTTGCATAACTACAATCCCCAGCATCCCCAGCCAAAATAGTATGCCTCCGGCTGTTGCATATCTACAAGACCCAGCATGCCCTTCCGCTGTCCGTACATGCTGGGGGTTGTAGCTTTTGCAACAGCTGAAGGCACACTGGTTGCAAAACACTGAGTTTGTTACCAAACTCGGTGTTTCACAACCTGTGTGTCTCCAGCTGTTGCAAAACTACAACTCCCAGCATGCACTGATAGACCGTACATGCTGGGAGTTGTAGTTTTGCAACAGCTGGATGTTTCTCTCCCCCCCCCCCCCCAATGTGAATGTACAGGGTACACTCACATGGGCGGAGGATTACAGTAAGTATCTGGCTGCAAGTTTGAGCTGCGGCAAATTTTCTGCCGCAGCTCAAACTGCCAGCGAGAAACTACTGTGAACCCCCGCCCGTGCGACTGTACCCTAAAAACACTACACTACACTAACATAAAATAAAAAGTAAAAAATACTACATATGCACATACCCCTACACAGCCCCCCTCCCCATCCCAATAAAAATGAAAAACGTCTGGTACGTCACTGTTTCCAAAATGGAGCCTCCAGCGGTTGCAAAACTACAACTCCCAGCATGCACTGACAGACCGTACATGCTGGGAGTTGTAGTTTTGCAACAGCTGGATGCCCCCCCCCCCCCAATGTGAACGTACAGGGTACACTCACATGGGCGAAGGTTTACAGTAAGTATCCGGCTGCAAGTTTGAGCTGCGGCAAATTTTCTGCCGCAGCTCAAGCTGCCAGCGAGAAACTACTGTGAACCCCCGCCCATGTGACTGTATCCTAAAAACATTACACTACACTAACACAAAATAAAATAAAAAGTAAAAAACACTACATATACACATACCCCTACACAGCCCCCCTCCCCTCCCCAATAAAAATGAAAAACGTCTGGTACGCCACTGTTTCCAGAACGGAGCCTCCAGCTGTTGCAAAACAACTACTCCCAGTATTGCCAGATAGCCACTGACTGTCTAGGCATGCTGGGAGTTTTACAACAGCTGGAGGCACCCTGTTTGGGAATCACTGGCGTAGAATACCACTATGTCCACCCCTATGCAAGTCCCTAATTTAGGCCTCAAATGCGCATGGCGCTCTCACTTTGGAGCCCTGTCGTATTTCAAGGCAACAGTTTAGGGCCACATATGGGGTATCGCCGTACTCGGGAGAAATTGTGTTACAAATTTTGGGGGGTATTTTCTGCTATAACCCTTTTTAAAAATGTAAAATTTTTGGGAAAACAAGCATTTTAGGTAAAAAAAAAATATTTGTTTTTACACATACAAAAGTCATGAAACACCTGTGGGGTATAAAGGTTCACTTAACCCCTTGTTACGTTCCCCGAGGGGTCTAGTTTCCAAAATGGTATGCCATGTGTTTTTTTTTTTTCTTTTTTTTTTGCTGTTCTGGCACCATAGGGGCTTCCTAAATGCGGCATGCCCCCAGAGCAAAATTTGCTTTCAAAAAGCCAAATGTGACTCCTTCTCTTCTGAGACTTGTAGTGCGCCAGCAGAGCACTTTTCACCCCCATATGGGGTGTTTTCTGAATCAGGAGAAATTGGGCTTCAAATTTTGGGGGGTGTTTTCTGCTATTACCCTTTTTAAAAATGTAAAAATTTTGGGAAACCAAGCATTTTAGGTAAAAAAAAAATGTTTTTTTCACATATGCAAAAGTCGTGAAACACCTGTAGAGTATTAAGGTTCACATTACCCCTTTTTACGTCCCCAGAGGGGTCTAGTTTCCAAAATGGTATGCCATGTGTTTTTTTTTTTTTTGCTGTTCTGGCACCATAGGGGCTTCCTAAATGCGGCATGCCCCCAGAGCAAAATTTGCTTTCAAAAAGCCAAATGTGACTCCTTCTCTTCTGAGACCTGTAGTGTGCCAGCAGAGCACTTTTCACCCCCATATGGGGTGTTTTCTGAATCGGGAGAAATTGGGCTTCAAATTTTGGTGGGGGTTTTCTGCTATTACCCTTTTTAAAAATGTAAAAATTTTGGGAAACCAAGCATTTTAGGTAAAAAAAAATTTTTTTTTACATATGCAAAAGTCGTGAAACACCTGTAGGGTATTAAGGTTCACATTACCCCTTGTTACGTTCCCCGAGGGGTCTAGTTTCCAAAATGGTATACCATGTGTTTTTTTTTTTGCTGTTCTGGCACCATAGGGGCTTCCTAAAGGTGACATGCCCCCCAAAAACCATTTGTCGCTCCTTCCGTTCTGAGCCCTCTACTGCGCCCACTGAACAATTAACATAGACATATGAGGTATGTGCTTACTCGAGAGAAATTGGGTTTCAAATACAAGTAAAAATTTTCTCCTTTTTACCCTTTGCAAAAATTCAAAAATTGGGTCTACAAGAACATGCAAGTGTAAAAAATGAAGATTTTGAATTTTCTCCTTCACTTTGCTGCTATTCCTGTGAAACACCTAAAGGCTTAATACACTTACTGGATGTCATTTTGTATACTTTGAGGGGTGCAGTTTTTATAATGGAGTAATTTGTGGGGTATTTCTAATATAAAGACTCTTCAAATCCACTTCAAAACTGAACTGGTCCCTGAAAGATAGTGAGTTTGAAAATTTTGTGAAAAATTTCTAAATTGCTGCTGAACTTTGAAGCCCTCTGGTGTCTTCCAAAAGTAAAAACTCATAAATTTTATGATGCAAACATAAAGTAGACATATTGTATATGTGAACCCCAAAAAAATTATTTTAAATATCCATTTTCCTTACAAGCAGAGAGCTTCAAAGTTAGAAAAATGCTAAATTTTCATTTTTTTCATCAAATTTGGGGATTTTTCACCAAGAAAGGATGCAAGTTACCATAAAAGTTTACCACTAAGTTAAAGTAGAATATGTCACGAAAAAACTGTCTCAGAATCAGAATGATAACTAAAAGCATTCCAGAGTTATTACTGTTTAAAGTGACAGTGGTCAGATGTTCAAAAAATGCTCTGGTCCTTAAGGTGAAAAAGGGCTCGGTCCTTAAGGGGTTAAAGGGGTATTCCAGGCAAAAACTTTTTTATATATATCAACTGGCTCCAGAAAGTTAAACAGATTTGTAAATTACTTCTATTAAAAAATCTTAATCCTTTCAATACTTATGAGCTTCTGAAGTTAAGGTTGTTCTTTTCTGTCTAAGTCCTCTCTGATGACACCTGTCTCGGGAAACGACCAGTTTAGAAGCAAATCCCCATAGCAAACCTCTTCTAAACTGGGCGTTTCCCGAGACAGGTGTCATCAGAGAGCACTTAGACAGAAAAGAACAACCTTAACTTCAGAAGCTCATAAGTACTGAAAGGATTAAGATTTTTTATTAGAAGTAATTTAGAAATCTTATTATTGAATTGGCAAGCGCTGTATCAGACACATATCAATTAAAGCTAGGTGGTGGGGACTAACCTGATGCTGCTGTAGGAGGAGGGAAGGATCCTGATGGTATGGAAGAAACTGTAGGTGGTGTGAGGAAGTGCTCACCTGATGACCGAAAAATGGGAATACAGTGACTGGATTACATAAAGATATGCATATCAATTTGAATGAGCTCTATCTATAAAACATGGTCTACCTTTAAATGATCGGTCGCGCTGATTCAGAAACACCAGCAGCTCTATCCAGAACAGGAACAGACCCAGAGTGCCCCCCAGAAGTACTAACATCATTAACAGAAGCAGAAGGAACAGGAAAGACCCCCGCCACATTAACATTAGACCCAGCCTATGACATTAAACTTGGTCTGGGTAGTTCCTTTACAGGCGGGGGGGGGGGGGGGGGGGGCACACACACATTAAAACCTGTACTAGGCCCAGGATTGGCCCCACTCCCCTGAGAACCTGTCCATACACTACCCAGGGAAGACCCGGCCTGTGACTGTGTGGTAGCCCTTGGGGGGTGTATGGTAGTGGTGATATGGTATCGGTATATGAAGGGTTAATGTTAACCCTATAGTTCGTGACGCCAGGCTGAGGGCTGGTATGCTGAGTTAATTGCTCCGGCCTATCGCCACCCTTCCCAGTAACTATAGGTGCATGAAATGACTGAAGGTCCACAAGGAGATTTAACTTGAACTTGAACAACTTTACTGAAGTGCTTGCAATATCCACGGCACAGTAACAGTCTCATATAAACAGTACTAAGGTTGCTTAGTGACTGACAGTTGTTACGGACCTTGAGCTAGTTATACAGTCTCTGAATTTAGGGAGAGATTTGCAGATCCGTCCGAATTTAGGGGTATTATTAGGTCCGGTGATGCTGCAGGGTGTCTGTGAATTGATACACTCTATAATTAGGTTTGTTCAGCCATTGCCGCAAGGCTCGGGCCTAACTCACTGCGATAATTGCTGCGCAGATCTTTCCACGTCAGGAGTACAGGAACAAGAGAGAGAAAACATGGCCGCCGCTCCCTTATATGGGTAGGGGGCGTGGCGAATCTGATTGGTCCGAACATCTGCCATTCACCATTACATGGTGTAATGGGATTGCTTACGTCACAGGGCCTCCAAATGTCCTTAAGCTTAATACCATAGAGTTCACCTAGTCACATGACCCGCAGGTCCTGCAACGCTATGAAAACAAGTAATTAACCATTTATTTACATATATGTTATCCTATTTACATTAACCTTATATAAATTACTGATCTATAAACTGGAATAGAGGTGAATAGGGGTAGACTGGATGACAGGGATCCCTACGTCCTAGGGACTCTGGCTATGGGGACCCATACATAAATAGGTACCGTATAGAATGCGGTACTGGGACACCACAAACCCCCTTACTAAAGATAAGTCGGCCTCGACGTCTGTCCCCTGAGACAGAGGGACTAGGACTAGAACAGGATGCTATAGAACAGGATGATCTGTACATTTGTTATACATCCTAGGTAGACTAAACACATTTTAATGCTATCTAGACATTTGAATACTATCTAGACATTTAAATACTATCTAGACATTTGAATGCTATCTAGACATTTGAAGAAGCTATCCATCCTTTAGTTTCTAGCTTCCTATACAACTTTATTAAACTTATGATACATTTTGAAGCTTACTGGACAGTTAGGCAGCTATCTGACATGTAGTTGCTAGCTCTTAAGACATTTTATTAGCTCTCTATACATTTTGATGAGGCTAAACTGAATATTAGCACATATTTCTATACAGAAGGCTAACTAGACATTAGTACAGTTCTCTATACAGTTAGCTTCAAGCTGACTAGACAATTTTTTTATCTCACACATTTTATTCGCCAACAATAAGTTACCTGTTAGTTAGTACACGAAAGGTATACTGGCTAGCCTGAAGCTAGGTCACAGTAAGGGTGGCTGCTAGGGTCTATCGACTACATGCTACTTACCCCTAGAGCACTTTCAAAACAACCTAAGTAGGTTATTCTTAGAATTACGTGTTTATTTTTGTATTTGCAAGAGCACCTACTGGCCAGGCAGAGCATCTCACACACACGCAATGAATAAAGAAAAGAAGAAGTGTACCTAACAGTGGCAGGAATTGGGTATCAATATGCTACAATTCCTTAAGTGTTTTCTTAAGTGAGATATTTATTTTGTTTTGGTGTATGTACTAGAGAAATGTGAAGTAGTACATTAAGTGAGTAATCTAGAGTACTATGTGCAAGTACTATTTGAAAGGGAATCCTCCCTATTCTTTTTGGTTGAGACAGGTGCTAGTGATGGGCGACAGCAATAATACTACCCTCGGAGGAGGAGGTGTCCCCTGTTGAGTTACTTACTAAACACCTTTTGTTTATTATACATTTGTATTACAAGAATTATATATATTTTTAGTGTTGAGTGTACACGTGCAGTACGTCGATATTTTCTGTGTACAACTCTGAGTTATTTTTGTGTACATAGACATATGACTATATTTTCTATGTACAAACCTTACTTACTATTTATGTACACAGACACAAGGATATCTTTCTTTGTACAGAACCATAAACATATTTACTATACATTTATCAACACTCCAACATATTTCAGGTGCAATCACCCGATAAGTGCAACATTTATCATAAGAGTTCTTATGAAGCTGGTGGTATATACATGAAGCAGGCGTGTAAGGATCAGCAGTCCACCTACACTAGGAGTCCAAAGAAAATATACAAATTGCCGTGTAAGGATCAGCAGTCCACCTACACTAGGAGTTCAATTGAAAAAGTGAACACGGCCTTAACCACAAATCAGCCGGGTTCAGTCCTTGATGAATCTCCTACAGGCTAGGAGTCTCTTGACTTATTAGTCAGGCACAAGCTTAATGGTTACGTTGCTGAACTTTAAACTGGAACAACTTAGCACAGTCCCGCTAGGCACTTTTCTTGAACTTGGTTACTGTAAGGCAAAAATGGTTAGACAGAAAACAATATGACATTACTTTAGTGTCTCTTTAGAAAATGTTCTTCTTCCCTCTTGTAGTGCCTCTCTTGGTTCCCCTATATCTGCCAACATCAGGGACAGGATCAGACTTGACATAGCTTTGCCACACCACATTGGTGAGGATAGAGTGGTGGAAAGCAGCTTGAGAAGGGGTTATAGGCTTACTAGCCGGGATCACAGTGGGACAATAGGGCTTGAGCACCATCTCCAAATTAGGAGCAACCCATGACCCTTTCGTTGGTACCTTAGGAATTGGCAAACTCTCACTGCTCCGAGAGGGCTTTGGTACATTGTTGGATACCCCAGGGTTAGACAAACTTTCACTGCTCTGAGAGGGTCTAGGTACCGACTTGGGTGGCCGCAACTTTGGCCTGTTTTCTTTACCCTGTGTAGAACTTGACTCTCGACTGTATGAAGAAGATGAAGAACTTGACACTTTACTGTACATAGAAGATGATGAACTTGACTCTTTGCTGTACATAGAAGATGATGCACTTGACTCTTGAAGCTCCTCCTCCTTGGGTGCGCTGGTGGACGCTTTAGGAGCAGACCTTTTCGGCCTCAAGTTGAAGGCATCAGACTCCCAATCCGTTGCCGGGAAATATTTGAAAGGAAGCTGTGTTGGGGCTGTTGGTCTGGTGACCGCTGCAGCCCATTCTCCACGAAGGCTCTGGACGGGGGTGTACTCCACAATTTCACCCACCTCCAAGGTGTTGAACTTCTTATGGAGATATGGCCTTTGCACTGCTCGTCGGTTTACGAGGATGGTCTGCCCAGTGTGGCAGTCAAGGAGTGTCCCATAACCTCTGACCTTGTCGAACTTGGCCACAGTTGCTCTTCTCATTTCTAATGGCTCCTCCCCTTCTCGGGGGTGATCCCATTTATGGATGTACAATGCCTCCATTTCTTTGGTATTTTCTTGATACCGCACTCTTTCTTCGTAAGGCAAATGTACGTGCTTTGGAGCATAGAGTTCTTTGTGTCGGGCCTTTAACTTTTCCATCAATTCCGCCAGCTCGGCTTCTTGGCGGGCCTTTTCCCTTTCTGCAGTTGGGATTGGTGGGAGTGTCTTCCCAAGTTATGGTTGAAGTACTCTGTGCATGTACTCGATCAGCTCCGGCTCATCTCCGAACACCCATTGCGGCAATTTTGGTGAGCACGGTTGTGCACTTGGCAAACTTGATCGAGGAATAACCTCAGGGCTGGAGGAGGAAGAATAGGCCGCCTCTGGCGGGGTACTCACAGCAGATTCCTCCGACGGGATCTCGGCCCACGAGCCCCAGGTCCAGTGGTGAGGGGACAATCTTACCGGTGACGCACCTCCAGGTGTCCCTGCACTGTTCGCTGGAGGTGTCTCTGGCCAATCGTCGTCATCATCAGGCAGTGGGGGAAGATTACAGGCCCCCTCTTTGTCTAATGACAACCGCTGCAGATGGTCAGCAAGCTCTTGAAAAAGTTGGGCTGCGACTGCCACAACTTTCCGTGTTTCCGGCGCCATTTTGCCAACTTGACCACGTGGAATGCTGCTCTCCGCCATGTCTGTACTCTCCAGCTCTCTCTGCAGACTGAAGAGGTTGCTCTGCGTGGCGTCTTTTATAGTAGGCTTCTCCAAAATGGCGCTGGGCAGGAAGGACGCTATCGGTGCAGCCCCGACTTCCGGTCCCTCCAGAAACTACTCCTGCATCTATGAGTTCCCTTTCGGCTGGGATACAGCAACTTGGCATCCACGCCCAGGGGCGGGGCGTGGCGCAGTGCGGGCTTTCTTCGCACGCTTTTCAGGCAGCAGTTCGGCTCCGCCTGTACTGACCGGACCAGAGGTTCGCAGCATGAACTCATTGTGCAGTTTACACATTTCAATTGTAGATAAATCTTCGCCTCCCCCCTTACTTTTCTCTTGGCCCCCTTGTATGGTGCACCACAAGCACCGTTCCTGTACACAGCAACACATAAATAAAGCTTGTTTTCTGGTGGGGAGTACACTTTCACTAGTAGCAATGGTAGGCGCACACCCGAATTCTGTTCGCGCAACGCCAAAAAGGCTTTGTGGTAGCCCTTGGGGGGTGTATGGTAGTGGTGATATGGTATCGGTATATGAGGGGTTAATGTTAACCCTATAGTTCGTGACGCCAGGCTGAGGGCTGGTATGCTGAGTTAATTGCTACGGCCTATCGCCGCCCTTCCCAGTAACGATAGGTGCATGAAATGACTGAAGGTCCACAAGGAGATTTAACTTGAACAACTTTACTGAAGTGCTTACAATATCCACGGCACAGTAACAGTCTCATATAAACAGTCCTTAGGTTGTTTAGTGACTGACAGTTGTTACGGACCTTGAGCTATGTTACGCCGAGCGCTCCGGGTCCCCGCTCCTCCCCGGAGCGCTCGCTTCACTCTCCCCGCGGCAGCGCTCCGGTCACGTCCTCTGACCCGGGGCGCTGCGATTCCGCTGCCAGCCGGGATGCGATTCGCGATGCGGGTAGCGCCCGCTCGCGATGCGCACCCCGGCTCCCCTACCTGACTCGCTCTCCGTCTGTTCTGTCCCGGCGCGCGCGGCCCCGCTCCCTAGGGCGCGCGCGCGCCGGGTCTCTGCGATTTAAAGGGCCACTGCGCCGCTGATTGGCGCAGTGGTTCCAATTAGTGTTTACCCCGCTGTGGATGAAATTTCTCGTGACCTTTCCATCATATGGAGAGAGACCCAAAATTCTCTCTTACAGGCTTCATCACGCATGAAGAAGTTCGCGGATAAGAAAAGAAGAGTTCCCCCCGTTTTTTCCCCTGGAGACAAGGTATGGCTCTCCGCTAAATATGTCCGCTTCCGTGTCCCTAGCTACAAGTTGGGACCACGCTATCTTGGTCCTTTCAAAATTTTGTGTCAAATTAATCCTGTCTCTTATAAACTTCTTCTTCCTCCCTCTCTTCGTATCCCTAATGCCTTTCACGTCTCTCTTCTCAAACCACTCATCCTCAACCGTTTTTCTCCCAAGTCTGTTCCTCCCACTCCTGTTTCCGGCTCCTCGGACATCTTCTCGGTCAAAGAAATTTTAGCTGCCAAAAAGGTCAGAGGGAGAAATTTTTTTTTTAGTGGACTGGGAGGGTTGTGGTCCTGAAGAGAGATCCTGGGAACCTGAGGACAACATCCTAGACAAAAGTCTGCTCCTCAGGTTCTCAGGCTCTAAGAAGAGGGGGAGACCCAAGGGGGGGGGTACTGTTACGCCGAGCGCTCCGGGTCCCCGCTCCTCCCCGGAGCGCTCGCTTCACTCTCCCCGCGGCAGCGCTCCGGTCACGTCCTCTGACCCGGGGCGCTGCGATTCCGCTGCCAGCCGGGATGCGATTCGCGATGCGGGTAGCGCCCGCTCGCGATGCGCACCCCGGCTCCCCTACCTGACTCGCTCTCCGTCTGTTCTGTCCCGGCGCGCGCGGCCCCGCTCCCTAGGGCGCGCGCGCGCCGGGTCTCTGCGATTTAAAGGGCCACTGCGCCGCTGATTGGCGCAGTGGTTCCAATTAGTGTTTACACCTGTGCACTTCCCTATATCACCTCACTTCCCCTTCACTCCCTCGCCGGATCTTGTTGCCTTAGTGCCAGTGAAAGCGTTCCTTGTGTGTTCCTTGCCTGTGTTTCCAGACCTTCTGCCGTTGCCCCTGACTACGATCCTTGCTGCCTGCCCCGACCTTCTGCTACGTCCGACCTTGCTTTTGCCTACTCCCTTGTACCGCGCCTATCTTCAGCAGCCAGAGAGGTGAGCCGTTGCTAGTGGATACGACCTGGTCACTACCGCCGCAGCAAGACCATCCCGCTTTGCGGCGGGCTCTGGTGAAAACCAGTAGTGGCTTAGAACCGGTCCACTAGCACGGTCCACGCCAATCCCTCTCTGGCACAGAGGATCCACTACCTGCCAGCCGGCATCGTGACAGTAGATCCGGCCATGGATCCCGCTGAAGTTCCTCTGCCAGTTGTCGCTGACCTCACCACGGTGGTCGCCCAGCAGTCACAACAGATAGCGCAACAAGGCCAACAGCTGTCTCAACTGACCGTTATGCTACAACAGTTACTACCACAGCTTCAGCAGTCATCTCCTCCGCCAGCTCCTGCACCTCCTCCGCAGCGAGTGGCCGCTCCTGGGATACGCTTATCCTTGCCGGATAAATTTGATGGGGACTCTAAGTTTTGCCGTGGCTTTCTTTCCCAATGTTCCCTGCATCTGGAGATGATGTCGGACCTGTTTCCCACTGAAAGGTCTAAGGTGGCTTTCGTAGTCAGCCTTCTGTCCGGAAAAGCCCTGTCATGGGCCACACCACTCTGGGACCGCAATGACCCCGTCACTGCCTCTGTACACTCCTTCTTCTCGGAAATCCGAAGTGTCTTTGAGGAACCTGCCCGAGCCTCTTCGGCTGAGACTGCCCTGTTGAACCTGGTCCAGGGTAATTCTTCCGTTGGCGAGTATGCCGTACAATTCCGTACTCTTGCTTCAGAATTGTCCTGGAATAATGAGGCCCTCTGCGCGACCTTCAAAAAAGGCCTATCCAGCAACATTAAAGATGTTCTGGCCGCACGAGAAATTCCTGCTAATCTACATGAACTTATTCACCTAGCCACTCGCATTGACATGCGTTTTTCCGAAAGGCGTCAGGAACTCTGCCAAGATATGGACTCTGTTCGCACGAGGCGTTTCTTCTCCTCGGCTCCTCTCTCCTCTGGTCCCCTGCAATCTGTTCCTGTGCCTCCCGCCGTGGAGGCTATGCAGGTCGACCGGTCTCGCCTGACTCCTCAAGAGAGGACACGACGCCGTATGGAGAACCTCTGCCTGTACTGTGCTAGTACCGAACACTTCCTGAGAGATTGTCCTATCCGTCCTCCCCGCCTGGAAAGACGTACGCTGACTCCGCACAAAGGTGAGACAGTCCTTGATGTCTACTCAGCTTCTCCACGTCTTACTGTGCCTGTGCGGATGTCTGCCTCTGCCTTCTCCTTCTCTACAGTGGCCTTCTTGGACTCTGGATCTGCAGGAAATTTTATTTTGGCCTCTCTCGTCAACAGGTTCAACATCCCGGTGACCAGTCTCGCCAGACCCCTCTACATCAATTGTGTAAATAATGAAAGATTGGACTGTACCATACGTTTCCGCACGGAGCCCCTTCTTATGAGCATCGGATCTCATCATGAGAGGATTGAACTTTTGGTCCTCCCCAATTGCACCTCGGAAATTCTCCTTGGACTTCCCTGGCTTCAACTTCATTCCCCTACCCTGGATTGGTCCACTGGGGAGATCAAGAGTTGGGGGTCCTCTTGTTCCAAGAACTGTCTAAAACCGGTTCCCAGTAACCCTTGCCGTAACTCTGTGGTTCCTCCAGTAACCGGTCTCCCTAAGGCCTATATGGACTTCGCGGATGTTTTCTGCAAAAAACAAGCTGAGACTCTACCTCCTCACAGGCCTTATGATTGCCCTATCGACCTCCTCCCGGGCACTACTCCACCCCGGGGCAGAATTTATCCTCTCTCTGCCCCAGAGACTCTTGCCATGTCCGAATACGTCCAGGAGAATCTAAAAAAGGGCTTTATCCGTAAATCCTCCTCTCCTGCCGGAGCCGGATTTTTCTTTGTGTCCAAAAAGGATGGCTCCCTACGTCCTTGCATTGACTACCGCGGTCTTAATAAAATCACGGTTAAGAACCGCTACCCCTTACCCCTCATCTCTGAACTCTTTGATCGCCTCCAAGGTGCCCACATCTTCACTAAATTGGACTTAAGAGGCGCCTATAACCTCATCCGCATCAGAGAGGGGGACGAGTGGAAAACGGCATTTAACACCAGAGATGGACACTTTGAGTATCTGGTCATGCCCTTTGGACTGTGCAACGCCCCTGCCGTCTTCCAAGACTTTGTCAATGAAATTTTTCGTGATCTGTTATACTCCTGTGTTGTTGTATATCTGGACGATATCCTAATTTTTTCTGCCAATCTAGAAGAACACCGCCAGCATGTCCGTATGGTTCTTCAGAGACTTCGTGACAACCAACTCTATGCCAAAATTGAGAAATGTCTGTTTGAATGCCAATCTCTTCCTTTTCTAGGATATTTGGTCTCTGGCCAGGGACTACAGATGGATCCAGACAAACTCTCTGCCGTCTTAGATTGGCCACGCCCCTCCGGACTCCGTGCTATCCAACGCTTTTTGGGGTTCGCCAATTATTACAGGCAATTTATTCCACATTTTTCTACCATTGTGGCTCCTATCGTGGCTTTAACCAAAAAAAATGCTGATCCCAAGTCCTGGCCTCCTCAAGCAGAAGACGCCTTTAAACGACTCAAGTCTGCCTTTTCTTCGGCTCCCGTCCTCTCCAGACCTGACCCTTCCAAACCCTTCCTATTGGAGGTTGATGCCTCCTCAGTGGGAGCTGGAGCTGTTCTTCTACAAAAAAATTCTTCCGGGCATGCTGTCACTTGTGGTTTTTTCTCTAGGACCTTCTCTCCAGCGGAGAGGAACTACTCCATCGGGGATCGAGAGCTTCTAGCCATTAAATTAGCACTTGAGGAATGGAGGCATCTGCTGGAGGGATCAAGTTCTCCTGTTATTATCTACACAGACCACAAGAACCTCTCCTACCTCCAGTCTGCCCAACGGCTGAATCCTCGCCAGGCCCGGTGGTCTCTGTTCTTTGCCCGATTTAATTTTGAGATTCACTTTCGTCCTGCCGATAAGAACATTAGGGCCGATGCTCTCTCTCGTTCCTCGGATGCCTCAGAAGTTGAACTCTCTCCGCAACACATCATTCCACCTGACTGCCTGATCTCCACTTCTCCTGCCTCCATCAGGCAGACTCCTCCAGGAAAGACCTTTGTTTCTCCTCGCCAACGCCTCGGAATCCTCAAATGGGGTCACTCCTCCCATCTCGCAGGTCATGCGGGTATCAAGAAATCTGTGCAACTCATCTCCCGCTTCTATTGGTGGCCGACTCTGGAGACGGATGTTGTGGACTTTGTGCGAGCCTGCACTATCTGTGCCCGGGATAAGACTCCTCGCCAGAAGCCCGCTGGTTTTCTTCATCCTCTGCCTGTCCCCGAACAGCCTTGGTCTCTGATTGGTATGGATTTTATTACTGATTTACCCCCTTCCCGTGGCAACACTGTTATTTGGGTGGTCGTTGATCGATTCTCCAAAATGGCACATTTCATCCCTCTTCCTGGTCTTCCTTCTGCGCCTCAGTTGGCTAAACAATTTTTTGTACACATTTTTCGTCTTCACGGATTGCCTACGCAGATTGTCTCGGATAGAGGCGTCCAATTCGTGTCTAAATTCTGGAGGGCTCTCTGTAAACAACTCAAGATTAAATTAAATTTTTCTTCTGCATATCATCCCCAGTCCAATGGACAAGTAGAAAGGATTAACCAGATCTTGGGTGATTATTTGCGACATTTTGTTTCCTCCCGCCAGGATGACTGGGCAGATCTCCTCCCATGGGCCTAATTCTCGTATAACTTTAGGGTCTCTGAGTCTTCCTCCAAATCCCCATTTTTCGTGGTGTACGGCCGTCACCCTCTTCCCCCCCTCCCTACTCCCTTGCCCTCTGGTCTGCCCGCTGTGGATGAAATTTCTCGTGACCTTTCCATCATATGGAGAGAGACCCAAAATTCTCTCTTACAGGCTTCATCACGCATGAAGAAGTTCGCGGATAAGAAAAGAAGAGTTCCCCCCGTTTTTTCCCCTGGAGACAAGGTATGGCTCTCCGCTAAATATGTCCGCTTCCGTGTCCCTAGCTACAAGTTGGGACCACGCTATCTTGGTCCTTTCAAAATTTTGTGTCAAATTAATCCTGTCTCTTATAAACTTCTTCTTCCTCCCTCTCTTCGTATCCCTAATGCCTTTCACGTCTCTCTTCTCAAACCACTCATCCTCAACCGTTTTTCTCCCAAGTCTGTTCCTCCCACTCCTGTTTCCGGCTCCTCGGACATCTTCTCGGTCAAAGAAATTTTAGCTGCCAAAAAGGTCAGAGGGAGAAATTTTTTTTTTAGTGGACTGGGAGGGTTGTGGTCCTGAAGAGAGATCCTGGGAACCTGAGGACAACATCCTAGACAAAAGTCTGCTCCTCAGGTTCTCAGGCTCTAAGAAGAGGGGGAGACCCAATGGGGGGGGTACTGTTACGCCGAGCGCTCCGGGTCCCCGCTCCTCCCCGGAGCGCTCGCTTCACTCTCCCCGCGGCAGCGCTCCGGTCACGTCCTCTGACCCGGGGCGCTGCGATTCCGCTGCCAGCCGGGATGCGATTCGCGATGCGGGTAGCGCCCGCTCGCGATGCGCACCCCGGCTCCCCTACCTGACTCGCTCTCCGTCTGTTCTGTCCCGGCGCGCGCGGCCCCGCTCCCTAGGGCGCGCGCGCGCCGGGTCTCTGCGATTTAAAGGGCCACTGCGCCGCTGATTGGCGCAGTGGTTCCAATTAGTGTTTACACCTGTGCACTTCCCTATATCACCTCACTTCCCCTTCACTCCCTCGCCGGATCTTGTTGCCTTAGTGCCAGTGAAAGCGTTCCTTGTGTGTTCCTTGCCTGTGTTTCCAGACCTTCTGCCGTTGCCCCTGACTACGATCCTTGCTGCCTGCCCCGACCTTCTGCTACGTCCGACCTTGCTTTTGCCTACTCCCTTGTACCGCGCCTATCTTCAGCAGCCAGAGAGGTGAGCCGTTGCTAGTGGATACGACCTGGTCACTACCGCCGCAGCAAGACCATCCTGCTTTGCGGCGGGCTCTGGTGAAAACCAGTAGTGGCTTAGAACCGGTCCACTAGCACGGTCCACGCCAATCCCTCTCTGGCACAGAGGATCCACTACCTGCCAGCCGGCATCGTGACAAGCTAGTTATACAGTCTCTGAATTTAGGGAGAGATTTGCAGATCCGTCCGGATTTAGGGATATTATTAGGTCCGGTGATGCTGCAGAGTGTCTGGGAATTGATACACTCTATAATTAGGTTTGTTCAGCCGTTGCCGCAAGGCTCGGGCCTAACTCACTGTGATAATTGCTGCGCAGATCTTTCCACGTCAGGAGTACAGGAGCAAGAGCTGTTGCTAGGTTGCTTGAACAGGAACAAGAGAGAGAAAACATGGCCGCCGCTCCCTTATATGGGTAGGGGGCGTGGCGAATCTGATTGGTCCGAACATCTGCCATTCACCATTACATGGTGTAATGGGATTGCTTACGTCACAGGGCCTCCAAAGGTCCTTAAGCTTAATACCATAGAGTTCACCTAGTCACATGACCTGCAGGTCCTGCAACTCTATGGAAACAAGTAATTAACCATTTATTTACATATATGTTATCCTATTTACATTAACCTTATATAAATTACTGATCTATAAACTGGAATAGATTCGACTAGGGGTAGACTGGATGACAGGGATCCCTACGTCCTAGGGACTCTGGCTATGGGGACCCATACATAAATAGGTACCGTATAGAATGCGGTACTGGGACACCACAACTGCAAAATACTCAAAAACAACTACTGCATAAAATCATTAAACAAAATTGGTGAAAAAACAGGAGGGACAGACAAGGCAGGCTGACTGCCAACATTAATGCTCTCACCCACAACAGGACCAGCTGATGGCACGTCAGGCTGAGGTGAAGACACAGGAACTGCGCTGGAGGTTGCACCAGATTCCTAGCAGTGGTATTCCTAGCTGCCTTGTTTCTCCTCGCCGGATGACTCCACGCCTAGTTCCCGGCAGGCTGAGGGGGCAGAGCCGAAGGCGCCGGTCTCTTCCTGGAACTCCTCCTAGATGGGATCGGAGCAGGGGGATTAGACACCATGGGGGAAGGTCCAGGGAAAGCCTCCACATCGCTGACCGATGGCTGCTCCAGCAGCAAACGCTCCTCCTCCAAAGCCTCAGCTTGCTGGCTGGACTCCAGGGGAGAAGACACAGGATTAAGCGCAGGTTGAACGCTCTGCTCAGGGGGAGAATCAGCAGACGCCAGACATGAACAGAGCCATGCTTCACCACCCGGACCACTGGTTCTCTCCAACAGCGGCTGCAAGAGGGAGTCCACACGCTGATCCATCTTGTTGCCGCGACAATCAAAGAGGACAGGAGCAGCACGGAACCGATCTAAATAGACTCCCAGTTTCCACCCTAGACAGCGGGACAATCCTGAACCAAACCTGATGAACAGCAGATGGACCTGGCGCGGAGCTGTTAATCAGCAGAACAGAGCAGATAAGAAAATGAAAGAAGGGGGAGGTGGTCCTGTTCCCGTGTTCCCCCATCCCTATTCAGAGTATGGGGTCACTGGCAGTCACTGTATACATACTTACGCAAACTCTGACCCTTTTAAGGCCTGGAATGTTTGTGAGGTATATCGTAGATTATATCATAATTGTCTCTTATGTGGTGCCCCCTCAACCTTCTGGAAGAAGGGGATCCCCATCTTGCCAATCAAAAAGGGGTAACACAGGCAGAAACAGTTATAAAGAAAATGGGACCTAGGCAACAAGCAAAGTACCAGAATCTATCCTATCCACCACACACACAGTTTTAGATAAGCTTTTTAGCATCCCATTGTCAGAAGATTTTTGGATGCACAAGATTTATCCAGATTACAGGGCACAATGGGAAATAACATTGAAGGCTCACTAGTAAATTCTAAAAGATGAGTAATAATACAACGGAGGTAAATGAGTGGGGATGAAAGAGTGAAGTAATAAGCTTCCATCTTGTTTTGCAGAACATATAATGATGGTGATTTACATTAAGTGTTTTCCTCTTCAAAGTGATATACTTTATACAACAAGGTCAGGATACAGGATATGGTGGTGCATGTGTTTTGTGAAAAAGATCTGAAGTTCTGTAATATAAGAAATGCTGGTAAAATAACCTCAATAGGGGAAGAAGTGAAATCTCCAAAGAAATCTGTCAAGTTGACAAAGATTAAAAGCGGTCATTAGAATGTTTTTTGTGTAGCAATTGCTCATTCCCTCGTTCCCGCAAAAAAAATAAAAAATGTTTCTGAAAAAGGTGGGTTACAACCTATAAGGCGGAAGACACACGGGAGCTGGATATTTCATTGCACAACTATGTTGGTGCTAGAAAAGATAGGTGATCCCTATTGGAGCAGTAATAGTGGCCAAATAGGTGATCGTCAAACTTTACTCCCAAATAAAGAGATAAAAAAGTAAGATGTAGTTTAAAAACATGACAAAGTTACATGGTTACAGTACAGGAATTTAGGTGCACTACTGTGGCAGATGTATACAGTGACATTGGCTATCCCTCAACACTGATGTTAAAATTGAGACATTCGCCAGTATATCCTTATATGAAGGACATACCAGAGCCGGCACACCAACGCCAAGGTTTCTCAAATGGCACGGGACCTAGCGCTAAACCTACCTGTGCGTGATAAGCAAAACAGGGGCCAGTGGGTAATTACGGCAGCATTAGGTCGACTCACAGAGTCCTCCCAGTTACTCTCCAGCGTGGCTAAGCACACATACAAGGTTACTTGGTTACTCAATATGTGGAATTTAGTGGACAGGACTTTAGTGGACAGGAGTGTCTGGACTTCCTGGCACTTCACTCACTTTTGCTATGGTTTTGCTATGGGGCCCAGTGAGACTTCTGTTCTCCTTAAAGCTTTAGACTTGACAGGACTGGTGACCTGGTCGGTAGGATCTTAGTGAATAGTGATGTAGCTCTGGAACAAGTATTGTTGCAACTGGGTCTTTGGGCCTGTCCTCATGTGGTGAGGAACAGGTCACACAGCAGAGGTCTTGCCAGGACCTCTTCCAACTCTAAACTGACTAACTAACTCCTCCTCATCTACACAGACCTGGGTGGGCATGTGATTCCCATGCATCCTCCTACAAAGATACAGTTAACTCTTGACATGACAGAGAAAAGAAAGTGCATTAAACAATGATAAATACATTAAGCATACATCACAAAAGGCATGACATTTAAACCTGGAGCTGTGGGCCAGAGCAGACACCATAAAGTGACATCCACCTGACAGTGCAGGTGGACAAGAGTGTTCAGCACCGGGACACCACATCCCCACTACCTTTCCATTTATAAGGGACACTTCTGGCCAGCTTTCCATAAGATTACTGTGTCTCCCCTGGATGCGCCTTTTCGAGTGTCATGTCACAGATGCCACCGCAGAGTGAGTAAAGGGATGTCTACATTTTGCCCCTTGCACCTCAGTTAACCAGCCTGTGAAGATCCTTCTTCAGCAGTTTCAGTAGTATTGGACTTGAGAAGTAGTGAACACTAACATCTACAGTAGACATTTCACCAATACGTGCTAGAGAAGCACATGAAGACAGCTAAATTAAGTAAATCTGTGGCATAAACATTAATTAAGGGGACAGTGACCAAATATCTGTTCTTCTGACTCCAATCTGTAACAAATCAACTGTATTCAAGCATCTGTGTTTCATTGGATTTGCAGTTAAGTTTTACAAGCTGTAGAATGGAATCCTAGCCTCCAGACCACTCATTTATATACGAAAAAAAAACTTGGCTGCACTTTTGTCAGCTTCACTGACAAAATGGTTGGGGTCGCTGAGGAACATTGGGTTAGTACACCACTTTGCCATGTGACATTTACATTAAGAATTACTACTCTCAACATAACCCTGAACATCTCCCCTAGTGGTTACCACACTTTTCCTCATTTCTCTTCTAAACGTCTTTAATTCTTTGATTTATTTCTTCCTTTTTGGTGAGAGAGGAGGTAAATTTTCAGTTGAAGGGCTAGTGGGGGTTTTCAGTATTTACTTTAGGCAGCCGAAGGGTTAGATACACCCTGGATCTAATAATAAATAATATGGAAATATTTGGTTAAAAAAAAAATAAAAAATCCTAACTTTTCCTCAACCATTGACTTTACAACAGGAAACACATGTCAAAACACAGCAAAACCCTGTCTTAAGGCCACAGCAGGAGACCTGGGCTCTGCGGTTATTCCTGGCCAGGTCATGGATGAACCCGGTGTGAAGTGCTTAAGGCCTGTCAAGCTGCATCCCACGTGGCCTCCTCGGTAATCCCTGCATGGAGAGGCTGACCCGTAACATTGCCAGAGGCTGACTTCATTCAATTAGGTGTCTCATTATCAGACGGCAAACCTCACTGGTGTACACATGACACAGCTCACCGCCGGATCTCAGAGCTTCCAGAGGACAGTATCCTGAGGAGATCCAGGACATCTGACGTAAGACCAACATACACTCCCGGGGCCATAGGTAAGACAGAGATATATTTTTCTTGCAAGTCTGTTGATATCTATAACTGATAGTTCACTACAATGCATAGGTAACAGATACAGTGGTCCCTCAACATACATTGGTAATCCGTTCCAAACGGACCATCGTTTGTTGAAACCATCGCATGTTGAGGGATCCGTGCAATGTAAAGTATAGGACAGTGGTCTACAACCTGCGGACCTCCAGATGTTGCAAAACTACAACACCCAGCATGCCCGGACAGCCGTTGGCTGTCCGGGCATGCTGGGTGTTGTAGTTTTGCAACATCAGGAGGTTCGCAGGTTGTAGACCACTGTTAGAGGAAGTTGTACTCACCTGGACCGTCACCGCTCGTCACCGCTGCCCGGGATGTCGCCGTCCATCGCTGTCGCCATGTCCCCGAGGTGTCTATGACGCTCCGGCAAGGCCACTGCTTCCCCGGCATCAGCGCTCTCCGTCACCGCCATCACGTCGCTACGCACGACGCTCCTATTGGATGACGGGACGGCGTGCGCAGCAACGTGATGACGACGATGGAGAGTGCCGACGATGCAGAGGATCCCAAAGAGGACGCACCGGAGCCCCGAGGACAGGTAGGTGATCGTCAGCACAGGGCACGGGGCACCGTAAACGGCTATCCGGCGGCAGCTGAAGCAGTCTGTTCTGCCGGATAGGCATTTATGCGATGGCCCCGACATACAAAAGAATGGTGTGTTGATGCTGCCTTCAACATGCGATGGCCTCTGAGAGGCCATCGCATGTTGAAATTATCGTATATCGGGGCCATCGTAGGTCGCGGGGGTCACTGTATAAGTCTAGACTGGGTACATTGTAGCAAACTCTAGCTGTAGCTATCAGGTTTGTATAGGTTTTAGCTTCTGGAAATAACATTTCCATTCACTTTTAGCAAACTGGTGAGTATGGCCATTTAAATGTATAGCATAAAATTTTCTACAAACAGCGCCACTCTTGTCCATGGGCTGGATTTAATATTGCAGTTCACTTGAATGGCGATGATCTGCAAATTTAGACACAGCCTATAAATAAGAATATGACATTTCAGTGGGGAAAAAGCAAACCATTTGTCATAACAGACAACCCCTTTATGTTGTATTTACCCCAGACTGAAAAAACTTCAGTAACAGAATTAAATAATGCTGCTTTTGTAAATTTCATCTAAATAAACAAATAAAACTAAAATAATTCTCTACTGTCGCTCTGTAAGTACCAAGAGGATCTCTCTGTTCTATCTTTGGCTTCTGGTCTTGTCAGATCTGAAATAACTGTATATAGGAGACTAGTGTTTTACCATTAAAAGTATGGACCAATAAAGGGGTATTCTGGGTTACAGTATATTTACTTATCCCCTATCCACAGGATAGGTAAAAGTGTTCAGCAGCCCTATGAAGCTGTCGAAGAGAACCGGGCCATGTACTAGGTACTCTTAAAGGGGTACTCCGCTGCTCAGCGTTTGGAACAAACTGTTCCGAATGCTGGAGCTGTGGGACTGGGAGCTTGTGATGTCATAGACCCGCCCCCTCATGACATCACGCTTCGCCCCGCCCCTCAATGCAAGTCTATGGGAGGGGGCGTGACGGCTGTCACGCCCCCTCCCATAGACTTGCATTGAGGGGGGGTGACGTCATGAGGGGGCGGGTCTATGACGTCACAAGCTCCTGGCACCAGCTGAGCAGCGGAGTACCCCTTTAAGTAGGTCCACTGACAACAAAACAAGTCAGGGCCCTAATTCTGGAGATCACGGAGGGATCCGACCATGTGGATAAGTATATTATACTCAGAATATCCCTTTTTTGGGTCTGCACATAGAATGGAAATGCTGCAGAGAAAATATTTTTGTATTGGATTGCTAATGTGTGGATTTGATGCAGATTTTAAAGCAAATTATGCAAATGTTAAAAAAGTTGCGGAGGCATGGCAGAATCCGCAACACTGCAGATTGATTACAGAAATTGTCCACCACATTAACACATTCTGCAGGTCAATTTCTGTGTACATTTTTTCCCCACATAGTACAGATGGGATGTCTTACCTTAATAAGCTATGTTTTCTGTAATAAACTGTGTTTTCTGCATACACATTTACTTTTCAACCACATCATATAACAAAAAAAATAAAAAATACTTTCAGTCAAGTGTACAAGGGGAACAAAGTGTCTTAAAGTGGACTGAGCAATTGTAGTAATTTCTTCCCTGCCCAACACAGCCCCTTCTATGAGTAATGCCACAATTGCTGTTATTAGTGATGCACAAAGCCAGTGAGTAATGTTGTGTCAGAGGTGATGGCTTCTGCAGCTGTGCCCACTGATACCACTGGAGCGTGCGCTCAGCCATCTTCTCCTACAATCCATAGGATACTTAGAATTCCAGAGCTTCGCATACAATGGAGCGATTTATCAAAGAGGATAAGGGACGAAAACAGCAGAAAAGGGGACGCCCTTTACAGATTGGCCATATATCTAAACTCATATGTAAAACATATATAAAACAAGCTTCTGCTATAGGTGAAGGGACACTCCCCTTAATAAGGGTCTATTCACTTGTACAGTATTCTGCGCTGATTTGATGCAGGATTTCAAGCTGTGTTCAGTCATTCAGTTTATATTGAAATCTGCAGCAGAAAATCCTGCGCATCAAATCTGCACAGAATACTGTACGTGTGAATAGATCATGAATTAAAGGGTACCTCTCATCAAAAAAACGTTTGATATATTATAGATTAATGTATGCAGAATAACTTCACAATTGCATGTTATTAAAAAATATGCTTCTTTCTACTTAATTTTCCACTTTGAAGAAGTAACCACTAGGGGTCTCCCTACCAGTCCTGGCAGCAAGCATTTCAGACTCATGCTGGAGTCCTAAACACTACGAGCTGCCAGTCTGCTTTGTTCACAAAGGAGAACACTCAGAGGTGCCAGCCTGCTTTGTTCACAGCCTGTTTGGCTGTGAACAAAGCAGGCTGGCAGCTCTGAGTGTTTAGTACTCCAGCATGAGTCAGAAATGCTTGCTGACAGGACTGATCGGGAAAAATACAATAGAAAGAAGCATATTTTTCATTAACATGCTATTGGAAAGTTATTCAACATTCATTAATCTAAAATATATCAAAAGTTTATTTGATGAGAGGTACCCTTTAAGGGGGGAAAAAAAGTCATTGGGGGGAGATTTATGAAAACCTGTGCAAAGGAAAAGTTGCCCAGTTGCCCATAGCAACCAATCAGATTGTTTCTTTCATTTTGCAGAGGCCTTGTTAAAAATGAAAGATTGGTTGCTATGGGCAACTGGGCAACTTTTCCTCTGGACAGGTTTTGATACGTCTCCCCTATTGACCTTGAGTTGTCTTCTTCTACTTAGTGACATCTGCTTCTGGACAAGTTGGCTGACCAAAAAAAGTTGCCTAAAGGGCACATGTTCTTGGTTATGTATGTATTTATCTGAGGGCACAGGCAGCATCTTCATACAAAGCAGATTTGTTACTCAGGAATCGTTGAAAGTTGCGTGACAGTCACATATATTACCATTTACATCCAACCCGATTGAAACCAAATTTAAATAAAGCTTTTGTACTTTTAAATAAAGCTTTTGTGGAATAGTCTGACTAAATATGGCTATATTCATTTATAAAGGACCTGTGGGGATGGCAGCTGGGATCAAACACCTTCTTGGTTGCCTCTCCATTGACTGGCATCTCAGACAGGGGTAGTGGCTAGGCGTCTTCTGAATTATATGGATAAATTATACTTGATATGCCCATGGGGCATAATCCTTCTTTGCCTCACTTTTCGCACGAGTTAGATCAGTGGTCTCAAACGGTGGCTCTCCAGATGTTGCAAAACTGCAACTCCCAGCATGCCCGGACAGCCAACGGCTGTCCGGGCATGCTGGGAGTTACAGTTTTGCAACATCTGAAGAGCCACAGTTTTAGACCACTGAGTTAGATCCTCAGTTTTGGACACATCACAAGGTGTGCACTCTTGGTGATGGATGCGATGATCAGAATTTCCAGGATTCTAAACATATCTCCAGGAGATCATTCTGTAAATTTCCCCAATAATACCATGCTTCACAAATACAGTTTCCTGACTCCTCTAGGTCATTCTCCCAACTTTCCTCTTATAGGAATCTGTAAGTCTCAGGGCCCAGGGCCAGGTTACAAGGGGACCCACTGTCTGTGGAGGCTAAGCTTTGTCAGATGAGGAAGGGATAAGGCACTATCCTCTCATTTGTATTTGTAAGTGTGGTGGCCCAGTACCGGAGTTGCACCCCTGTACCCTAGCTGCCCTGTCCGACAGACTCCATCCAGTAACCCCTGGTCCCCCTTCACCTATGTCTTGTATATATCACCGCCAGTGCCTATGTTATATAATGTATTGTACATATAAGCCCCATAAAAGCCCTGAGTGGAGCTAGCTCCCTCTCTTATGCTTAGTTCCTGCTTAGCTGAGTGCAGCAAGGTCAGGTCCTAGGTGTGTGTCTGAAGTCTAGAGGAGGCCTAAAGTCTACCACACAGCCACGGATCCACAAATCCACTATCCCTCAGGTCCAAGTCAAAGCCTGCTAAGCTACACATGGGGTAAAGTCTGTCATAGTCAGTCTCAGTCAAGTCAGTCCAAGTCAAGTCTGTATCAAGTCAGCGTGCCAATTATCAAATTGTCCAAGTCCACTATAGGTCCCAGAAAGCCCTGTGATATCTGAAGTCACTGGTCTCCTCCTTGGGCCTAGCCGAGCTGTATAGGCTGTTACACCTGTCTGACTCAGTAAAGCTGCTGTTTTTCCGTAACTTGGTGTCGGAGTCATTATTTGCCACTGTGCCTAGCCCAGGATCCAGCGGTATAATTTCGGGTGGTGTAGAGGATAAACCACGCCCTGGCGTCAGGAACACAAGGGGTTAATGCCATCTGCCCCTAGGGTAATTTCATCTGCCCTCATCACACCCTCACCACATAAGGACCGGTGGCCAGCCCCTAAAAATGTAGATTTTACTGTCAATAAATTTCTAACTGTGTTAAACACCTGTTAGGGTATTAAACACCTTTTTACAGTTTCATGATACACCCTTCCGCACCTGAGATTTGAGGGTTTCAGCCAGATGGGGTGAACTTAATTTTAATATTGGGCGTAAATATCAGGTGATGGGAGGGATTATACAGTCATGGCGTGTGAAATGTTGTACATTGAGAGACATGTATACCTAATACACACTCCTTGACTATATAATCCCACCCATTACCTGAAAGTCACCCATTTTAAAATTAAGATCACGCCCATCTGACTGATTCCCTGAATTGTCAGACAAATTATAAACCCTCATATCTCAGGGACTGAAGGGCATATCAAGAAGGTGTTTGATCAGGACATTCTAGGATATTTAATTATGAAGTTATCTATTTATTATTTTATTTTTTGCATTGGCCACAGTTCCTCTTTAAGCCTTTGAGGACCAAGGGAAGTACTGTATTTGTCCCATGTTTTTAATTGCCTGTCTCAGGCAATTAAAAACATGGGACAAATACGTCCCTTGGTCCTCAAAGGGTAAAAGGGGTACTCCACTGGAAAACATATTTTTTTTTAAATAACCTGTACCAGAAAGTTAAACTGATTTGTAAATTACTTATGTTTAAAAATCTTATTCCTTCCAGTACTTATCAGTTGCTATTTGCTCCACAGGAAGTTCTTTTCTTTTTGAAATTCCTTTCTGTCTGACCACAGTGCGCTCTGCTGACACCTCTGTCCATTTTAGAAACTGTCCAGAGTAGGATAAGTTTGCTATGGGGATTTTCTCCTACTCTGGATAGTTCCTAAAATGGACAAAGGTGGCAGCAGAGAGCACTGTGATCAGACAGAAAGGAACAGATAGGTTACCGATAACTGTCTTTACTAAGAAGGGTGCAGATGGTTATACACAAACAGCTGGCTTTAGGTGTGAGAGTGCAGCGTAACCCCTTGGGAGCCCTGTTGCCTTGCTGAGACTTGTGGTGCTGACACCAAACAGATTAATACTTACATGTGAGATGGAAGATTAAATCCTGGTTGCTAGGGTCCTGTCAAGGTACTAAAGACTCTTCCGCAGGGGCATGAATTTCCTCCTTGCGAGTAATCTTTGCATGATGACCAGTTGAGGGATTAGATTTGAAGTAGGCCTCTCCTCAGAGCACACGACACACAGCACAGACTACGCTCTTGCTTAGGAGCCTCACTAGGGTTAAACTGACTAACTCCTCCCCTGCACCACACTATAGGGGAGACTTTTGGGGTTCTCATTGGCAGGCAGGGTCACATGGGGGTTCACTGCTCTCAATTAAAGGTACAGTAACATATAAAAACATATACACATATCATTATAACAAAATTCATTTAGAAAAATAAATTTTCTGGCATTATATTACACATATAATTAATTCTAACTTTAGAACTCTGGATGGCCCAACACCTTGTGCTGCCAAGCTGCCCAAAACAGTCCAAAGCCACAGGACAGCTATTGGTGCTGGCACACCACACTACTATTAAGCATTCTATGAAATCTGGATCACAGTCCTGTCAGAGATGTATTGATGGGCATCAATGGGAAATGTCCACATGTAACACATATGCTGTTGAAGCTATTACCATAGCAACCAAACTCCGTTTTACATTTGCCTGCACCAGTTAGATGAGAGCTGAAGGCTGAGTGGTAACTGTGGCTCAAAGGCCATACGGTAAATAGTCCGTGACCAGATGACAGAGGAGGTTGCTGTATTGTAGGTAGAGGATAAGAACTGGCCGACATGTTACAAGGCCTAGTATGCACTTCTATATATGTGAAAAATATTGGATTTCCAAACCGCATCATGTCCTCTCCCTTCTGGTTGCATTTATTTTTGTGGAGAATTTTCCCTTTTGAAAATAAACAGCATGAAGGACAATTAATTTGACATGCTGTGATACAACTTCTATAGTAAATATGGTTAACTTTTGGACAAATAGTGATCTGCAACGCCCATAAAAACAATTATATGTCATAGCAAGTATGGTGGCCATCACCAGTCAGGGGCAAGGTGCAGTTAGTGATGCCTATGGAGGATGCAAGGGAAGAATGAACATGTACTAGCATTATACTGTGACATCACAATGTGCATTATGACAGTACTGTCACTGTCCCTCTGTATGCTTTGCATAGCAACCAATCACACCTCAGTTTTATTTTACCAGAGCTCATTAAGATAGGAAAGCTGATCTGTGATTGGTTGTTATGGCCAAAACCAGACAGTTTCTATCCACAGGCAGATTGGTAAATCTAGGCTATTTATCGATAAACAAAAGCAAGAGAACCAATTACCATGCAGGCACAGCATATAGCACCAAATGAATGAGAACCTGGGTATAGATACTAATTAATAGAGGAGGTCCATGCACCAGGTGCTAACAAAAAAAAGTAAAGGAATCCACAATGCAAAAAATGGAGAAAGAAGAATAAGTGTTGCACTCACTTGTGTGTCAAGCGATGGACCTCGGGATAGTTCAATGAAGGATCAATCAAGACATATGAAGACGATCCATGGAGTGGGGAGCCGAGAGAGCGGCGTCTCTCGGCTCCCCACTCCATGGATCGTCTTCATATGTCTTGATTGATCCTCCATTTAACTATCCCAAGGTCCATCGCTTGACACATGAGTGAGTGCAACACTTCTTTTTTCACCATTTTTTGGACTAGGTCATTATCCCTTATGAAAGAAGCAATCTGATTGGTTGCTATGGGCAACTGCTTAACTGTTCTTCTGCACAAGGTTTGATAAATCTTGTCCATTATCAGTGACATAGCTTTGTGGACTAAATCTGTACTGTGTGCATTCTCCTAGTACTGCGCATAATTGAATGAACAAAGTGAGCTCTACTGTTTGACCCGAAAGGCTTTTGTCTGTGTGGATGTTCTGTGATAACTTGAAAATGCCTTGATAGATCTTTCTCAGATTCAATGTAATACCATATTAGCGGTGGATACACAACTGATTTCACAACTTTTACATTTGGCTAAACTCTGTCAAGCAAAAGATGATGACTACCCTCTTAATACGTTCTAGATAGCACATTGTGAGCATGTACAAAAGAATACAGGGATTTGTAACCGTTCCATCTGTCTACCACATGTGCACTCCCCATTTGTGAGCGTGCATATTGTAAAACGGACATTGTTATTCCTTCTCTTAAAGTGTGAACATTTAACAATGCCTCGCACAAAAAAGCAATCCTATAAACAAATAAAAGAAGATGTGCGTCAAGAAAAATCTGAAAGATGAAAGGCCGTGTAGACTCGAACAAATTACACAAAGAAATGCTCTAAATAGAGCTTGTGAAAGCAGCCCTGAAAGAAAAAAAAATGCTAAATAGCTAACAGTCTACTGTTTATTACAGACTGGTGACCAATTTAATCAGAAGCTATGGGGCAAAGTTATGAAGGTCTGCACGTTTACACAGTAGTTGTGCTCTGTCGCTCAGAGTGGAGAAAAAATACCACATGTCCAGTCTTTTTCCTCCACTCAATACCTCTAAAATACCCGACACCCGAAGAACCCCAATGGGATCCGTTGGGACTTGCCGGTGTTCGTTGTGCTCCAACCCATTTTTTTATGCCAAACGGACTTTTAATGCATCAGAACACAATGGCTATGTACATTTAGCCTTATATATAAATGCAAAATGAACCCCATATATAGTGCCACAAAGTGTCCTTCTAGTGTCGCTTCAACTCAACCTACTCACTGCTACTGTTGGCTCACATTACACCCAAAAGTGCAGGTCACAAGACACTTCTGGTCAACAACTTGTATGTATCATTCTGTAATAGTTGATGTGTGAGTGTGTGCGACATTTGGTATGAAAAACCACTATGATTATTGGGTGATGAGTCACGGTAGATGTCAGAGGTCTTCATCTGTTACATGCATGACACACCCATGTGGTCACACAGTGAATATGGGGGTACGCACTTAAAATAATAGTTGAACTAATGAACATTTCTCCTTAATTCCTTATGCCCCAAATTATACACTGGATACTGTAGCTGAAAAAAACTGCTTACATTTATGTTTGCATCCGAAGGAAGTAGTTATTATAAAGCATACAGGTCCAGGTTGTCATTGGAAACAGTTGAAAAGCTTAGCTGGGCTCCTCTCCTATCTTACAGCGACACAGTTACTTTTCTTTACCTTAAATTACTATGCAGTCTTTGGGATAACAACTAGACCTGCCAGAATGAATAATAAACAGAATATGCACTACGCAGACACTGAACAAGCAGGGAATGTTGGGAGATTTTAGCTGTAAAACCTGCAGAACTTTGAATGCTGCAAACAAATGTAGTTTAATATTGTAATATACCTTATCAATGAAATATACCTTTTTCTCCTCACAACAGATTTCTTTCCTGCACCAATCCTTCTAAAACTCCATTTATGTCTTTTCGTTACAGAAAAAAAAGAGCACAGTTGCACACAAAATGGATCTTAAATGGCATTAGTCCCAATGTAGCATAGATGAGTTCTAGTCATCTACCGTATATACTCGAGTATAAGCCGAGTTTTTCAGCATGATTTTTCGTGCTGAAAACACCCCCCTCGGCTTATACTCGAGTGAACTCTCCACCCGCAGTGGTCTTCAACCTGCGGACCTCCAGAGGTTTCAAAACTACAACTCCCAGCAAGCCATCGGCTGTCCGGGCTTGCTGGGAGTTGTAGTTTTGAAACCTCCGGAGGTCCGCAGGTTGAAGACCACTGCGGCCTTCGACATCATCCAGCCCCCTCTCACCCCCTTTAGTTCTGTACAGTACTCACCTCCGCTCGGCGCTGGTCCGGTGCCGCAGGACTGTCCGGAAAGGAGGTGGTCCGGTGGGATAGTGGTTCCGGGCTGCTATCTTTACCGGGGAGGCCTCTTCTAAGCGCTTCGGGCCCGGCCCCAGAATAGTCACGTTGCCTTGACAACAACGCAGAGGTACGTTCATTGCCAACGTACTTCTGCGTCATTGTCAAGGCAACGCCTCTATTCCGGGCCGGAAGCGCGGAGAAGAGGCGCCCCCAGTGAAGATAGCAGCCCGGAACCACTATGCCACCGGACCACCTCCTCACCGGACAGTCCTGCAGGACCGTACCAGCGCCCGGAACGCTCGGAACGCTGTCTATTCAACAGGTATTTTCCCATTGTAGTTCTCCTTCGCCATACCCCATAAGAGAGCTGTGAGGGGTTCTGCAATCTTGGCGAAGTGGGGAATGAAGCGGCTGTAATAGCCGGCAAATCCCAGGATGCTCCTGACATCTTTCACCGTGCGCGGGGTAAGCCAGTTCATGACAAGTTCCACCTTTTCAGGATTGGGCTGGACTCCCTCGGCACTGACAACATGACCCAGGTAGTGTACCTGAGGTTTGAGCAAGTGACACTTTGACGGCTTGATCTTCAGTCCATGCTTGATCAGGACTTGGAAGACATCTGACAGATGACTGAGGTGTTCCTTGTAGGACTTTAAAAATTTAGATGGCCCAGGCACCTTTCCATCAAACACTGAAATGTAGCAGGAGCATTACATAGCCCAAACAGCATACTTTTAAACTCGAACAGTCCCATGGGTCTCACGAAGGCTGTCTTCTGCCGGTCTTCCAGGGCCATGGGCACTTGCCAATATCCACTGGTTAAGTCCAGCGTGGAGAAGTAAGCAGCAGACCCAAGGGCTGTGAGTGACTCCTCGATCCTTGGCAGAGGATAATCGTCCTTATGTATGACATTGTTCAGTTTCCTGTAGTTGACACAAAAGCGAATGGTTCTGTCTTTTTTCTTGACCAGGACAAGTGGTGCCGCCGAGGGACTCTGACTTTCTTGGATGATGTCTGCCTCTTTCATGTCGACCAGCATCTTCTTGACAGTCTGATACATGCCTGGCATGACCGGGCGGTGTCTTTCCTTGTCGCCTGTGAGGATTCGGTGTTGGATCATGGACATATGCCCGAAATCTGTGGGGTGTTTGCTAAAAGCTTCACGGTACCTTTTGGCGACATTGATGACTCCCTTGACTTGGTGCCTTGGGGTAGTGTCATCTCCAACTTGGAGTTGTGTCCACCAGGGCTTGGGAGGACTCGTACTGGATCCTTCAGCCACTTGGGCTGCACGCTGTCGGGCCACCATGCATTCTGTTAAGATGTCCTTTGACTCTATGAGATAAAACTGGGCTACTGGGGTGTATTTGGGTAACACAGTAGCAGCATCAGACAGGTTGACTAACCGGACTGGAACTCTCCCAATGGTAACGGTGACAAGGCTTCTCACAGCTCAGACAAGAGGGTAGTCTTCTAGTTGCAGAGGCTCCAGCAGGGCTTGATGGGCTCTATTCTTGACTCCGGGAGGTGAATGATACTAGATCATAGTCTCTGTGTTGGGTTACAAGATCACAGACCGGATGTCTTGTACTCGAACTCTGAAGATTTCACCTTGCTTGTTGGCAAACTTCTGCTTGTAGAACTTTCAAGTGGTGCTGCGCAGCCCGCTGGCCTGAAGGGGACATATGCAGGCATGCAAGGCATCTACTATTTCAACAAAACAGTTTTTCATAATGTTCACCCCCAGTATAACATTTGTTACAATCACTCCCTGCCTGCTAGGTACATGCTCTCCCAACTGAATGATTGGCTTACCAGTATCCATGTCTGGCGACTGGTTGCCCATTACCCGCAACTACACTGAAGCTAACATCCTCCGGTTCACACAATAAACTAGCATCCCATTGCTGATAGAAAATATTTTTAGGTATAGTAGACACTTGTGACCTTGCATCAACGCCTCCAACGGAACACCTTCTACAATAATTTTTACATAGGGGCACATAAAGTGAGAGTCCTGACTGAGGTCGTTCAAGGATTGGACCTGATGAGGACCGGTCCGCGACCTCGGGAAATCTGTTTAAATCCCAACACTGCATTTTCCAATGTCCTGGTTTATTATAATAGGTACAAAAGGGTCTTGGAGTCCCTGAGGGTCTATTAGGCGGAGGGTTGCAGGAGTTGAAATTGCGGGGAGAAGGGGCAGGTTTTCTGGGTAGGGGTGGTTCACGGTCAGGTGGGGCGGACCGGGTGGCAAGCTCCTTCACAGCCATATTCAGTTGTTGAATGTCCTGCCTAACACTCTGTAAATCTGAGGCTGCGGTGACTGGGGCGGGGGCTGGTGATGGTGGTGATATAGGTCTGGCTACCGCCCCTAATGGCTCTTGGACAGGTGGACAAGCTTCCTCTAACTAAGTCCTGAACTCAATCACTTGGTTAGCCAGTCTCTTGAAAGCGGGGAATGACAAGTTGGGGTTTTGGACTGCTAACATTCTCAGTTGGGCTTTGTCCCACTTATTATGAGCCCCATCAATAAATCTGTCCATTAATACCTTGTTGCCCTGCTCAGGAGTTATACTATCTAATTTTTGAACAGTCTCTAGGGCATTCTGTAGGGCTACAGCATATGCTCTCAAGGTCTCACCTGGCTTCTGTCGCCTTTCATACAGCCAGAGATGTACCTCTGATGAAGAATGGGACTCAAATAGCTGGTACAGTCCTTCAAAGATCTGCTCTACAGTTGCCTTGTCGGAGGCTGGCCAAGTGCGGACTTCCTCTAACGCTGGTCCCTGTAGTTGTCCTGTGAGCAATTGCACCTGTTGATTAGGAGGGAAAGAGTGAAAGACAAACAAACTCTGGATCCTTTCTTTGAAATCCCTCAGGGTGAAAGAGTCTCCATTGTAGGTAGGGAGGACAGGCTTCCCCATAAATACCGGTGCAGACGCTGGAACACCAGGGTTGTTGATGTGGACTGCAGGCAGGATTGACAACATTCTGGCCGCTGGGGCAGGTGATGATCCCGCTGCTGGAGATGGAGGGGCACCGTTGCCTGGTTGATCAGGAGAGCTGGGTTCTGACATCTTGTAGAATTTTGAGTGCGCTGTCGCTTTAAGAAGAATAATGTGCTTTCCCCTTTAAGATAATTGCTGAAGTGCTGCAGCAGCTTAGACTCCGCTAGTGGGAGTACTATAATGAATGCTTCCCCTCTATTTTGCAGGTACCCAGTAGTAGTTTGTCTTGTGACCAGACTTGCGGACATTAGTGGGTTGATGCTGATAGTTACCGGCACTGGAGACTTGATACTGGTGAATGTTGGTGTTTGCAGAGTCTGCACTGCAGCAGGTGCTTGATAGAAGACAGCAGAGCCGGACGCAGCCGCCAGAACCTCCAATATGGCTGCGCCCAGGGAACTTCCTGTTTTGGTCCAGTCGGCAAAGTCTTCCCCTGTGCAACACAGGACTGCACTGGACCTCAGCTTAGCAGAAGAGCAGAGCTCAAAAAGAGCGAAGCTAGCTCCACCCAGGGCTTATATGGGGGAGACTAGCAGGGAGCCCAAAGGTCACTCCTGGGATCACCTGGTCACTGATACCTCCTAGGTAACAATCACATGACAAATCACATGGTATAACTCTTAAAACAACATTACATTTTATAACACTTTACATGGTAAAACATATTTACAAAGGGGAAACAAGTGCAGGGGGCCTTGGGGACTCTGAAGGAGGCTGCCTGACAGATCAGTAGAAGCACGGGGTAACACCTCCTGTACTGGGCTACCACAGTAGCAAACCTTTCAGTGGGGATCAAAAGTTTGGGCACCCCAGGTAAAAATTTGTACTAATGTGCATAAAGAAGCCAAGGAAAGATGGAAAAATCTCCAAAAGGCATCACATTACAGATTAGACATTCTTATAATATGTCAACAAAAGTTAGATTTTATTTCCATCATTTACACTTTCAAAATAACAGAAAACTAAAAAATGGCATCTGCAAAAATTTGTACACCCTGTAGAGTTAATATCTTGTACTGCCCCCTTTGGCAAGTATCACAGCTTGTAAACACTTTATGTAGCCAGCCAAGAGTCTTTCAATTCTTGTTTGAGGTATCTTTGCCCATTCTTCCTTACAAAAGTCTTCCAGTTCTTTGAGATTTCTGGGCTGTCTGTCACGCACTGCTCTTTTAAGGTCTATCCATTTTCAATTATGTTGAGGTCAGGAGATTGTGAAGGCCATGGCAAAACCTTCAGTTTACGCCTCTTGATGTAATCCCCCTTGGATTTCGAGGTGTGTTTAGGATCATTATCCATTTGTAGAAGCCATCCTCTCTTTAACTTTAGCTTTTTCACAGATGGCATCAAGTTAGCATCCCAAATTTGCTGAAATTTTATTGAATCCATTTTTCCTTTTACTCGTGAGATGTTCCCTGTGCCACTGGCTGCAATACAACCCCAAAGCATGATTGATCCACCCCCATGTTTAACAGTTGGGCAGAGGTTGTTTTCATTAAATTCTGTTCCCCTTCTCCAAAAATACCTTTGCTCATTCCGGTCAAAAAGTTAAATTTTAACCTCATCGGTCCACCGAACTTGTTTCCAAAATGCATCATGCTTGTCTATATGTTCATTTGCAAAGTTTGATTTTTGAGTGAAGAAGGACATAGAAGAGGTTTTCTTCTGATGACTCTTCCATGAAGACCATATTTGTACAAGTATCTCTTTATAGTGGAATAGTGTACCACAACTCCAGTGTCTGCCAGATCTTTCTGGAGGGATTGTTCAGTCAAATGTGGGTTTTGAATTGTTTTTCTCACAATCCTGCGAGCTGTTCTGTCTGATATTTTTCTTGGTCTTCCAGATCTTGCTTTAACTTCCACTGTTCCTGATGACTACCATTTCTTAATTACATTCCGAAGAGAGGATATTGACATCTGAAAACATTTTGCTATCTTCTTATAGCCTTCTCCAGCTTTGTGAGTTTCAGATTTCAGATTTCTAGACAACTGCTTAGAAGAACCCATGGTGCTGATTGTTGAGGCACGGTCAGATGAGTCTGGGCATTTAAAACCTTTGAGATTGACATAACCTGGTCTTCCCAGATGATGATTGAGAACCATCCATGACACTGGTAGGTCTCAGCTTTGCAAAGGGGGCAGTGTATGCTATAAATTCTGCAGGGTGCCCAAACTTTTGCCGACGCCATTTTTTTGTTTTCTGTTATTTTGAAAGTGTAAATGATGGAAATAAAATCTAACTTTTGTTGACATATTATAAGAATGTCTAATCTGTAATTTGATCCCTTTTGGAGATTTTTCCATCTTTCCTTGGCTTCTTTATGCACATTAATACAATTTTTTACCTGAGGTGCCCAAACTTTTGATCCCCACTGTAAGTTTGCATATGCTTTCTGTCTATGAATATACAGTAAATAAGAATGTTTCCATTCACTGACAGCAACCAGCCAGTTAGTAAATAGTGAGGGATTGAAGTTATATCTGGAAGTTGCAGATCTTCTCATCACTTTTGCACAGCACGTTTTGTTACTAAGCCGTTCCATATAAGTATACCTAAAAGCCTTAGACCTTACAACCTCTTCTGACTAGGACGACTGGCGTGAACCGAGCTACATTCTTTCCTTATGGTCACCTCCAAGTTTCTGTTCCTTACAGAAGACTAAATCCATCATAGATGACAATAAATGATGTCTGAATGGAAAGTGAGGGTTGCTGTCCCTCTTTGATCACAATATGCTCTATAAATGTGGGATTTCTCGTACAATTATCTCCCCTCTTGTCTGCTGCCAGGCTCCTCCACAGCTTTCCAGGAGTATTTGCTCCCTGTTCTTCCTGGCATGCAAATAGCAGAGGTTAAAAAGTGGCGGAGCAGGAACGAGGCAGTTCTCTAGCATAGTTTTTTTTTTTTTTTTTGGCTCAGTCAGATTTGGAGGTGTAACCCGGAGCTTTATTATGCTCTGTGCAGATTATTGAAGCCACTTGGAGGGAGGAAGAGAAGCCAGACATAGAACTGTAGACCCGGAGCATTGAGCCTCATTCATCTGCTGTCATTTGGGGGAATTAGCATTTTTCAGCTACAACATCAGGATTTCTACATATCTCACAGCAGCAGTGAGGATATACTGTGTTTTAGAATAAGGTAAGACTCATCTCATTTTAACTGAGTTTTAAATAGCGGATAATGATCTAGTTGTAGCAGAGCTAATTTTGCTATTTAGCTCTTTCGAACTGCATTGCTTATATATTACGATTACTCACAATTATGTATCACAAATACTCAGTCCTGGTCAGGGACTAGAAAGAGGGCTTGAGCCCCAGCCCTTTTGATGTTCCTCCTATAAGTACCCAGTCTGGCATCATTATGTGGGCATTAAGATATAAATCATTTTAAGAAGTGCCCCTTTTTTTTAGTTCAGCCCCTGCCCCCCAAAATGTCTGTGCACGTCTCTGGTCCTGGTAGATCTGTATGTTAGGGATAATCTCAGTAGTGATGAGCAGCAAGGGCCATATTCGAATTTGCGAAACTTCGCGAATATATTGACGATTATTCGTCCTATGTTCGCGAAATGCGCATATTCGCTATGTTCCTTCCCTTTTTTTTCCATGCAAAAATTTGCATAAAAATTTGCAAGTGAAAAAAACAAAAAAACGATTATTCATCATTCCGAATAAATAGCACTATATGCTAAATATTCGCGAAATCGCAAAGTGCCGATATTCGCGATAAAAATTTGCATTACGAATATTCGTGCTCAATACTAAATCTCAGGAACCATGGATTCATCCATACAGGTGGTTCTGTGAGTGGGATATGTCCATATCATAAAGAACATCTTTACTAGCAGCGTGTCAACAATAATCCTCCTGCAGCTACAGTCTCTCATTCTAGGTCAGTGTTTCCCAACCAGTGGCGTTGCGACCCGGGTGCGGGGGGTGCGGCCCGCACCGGGTGACACCAGCCTAATGGGGTGACACCAAGACGCTCCGCAGCACCCCCCCCCCATCTGTGCCCGACCGGCCTCCCATCCGTCAGCACCCAACCCCCCCCCCCCCCCGCGCTGTGTGTGCGGTGCGCCCATCCGTCAGCAAACCCCCTCTTTCAACTTCACTGTGCGTCCGACCGTCATCACACCCCTCACCTTCACCAGCACTGTGCCCGTCCTCCGCTCCCACGTCTGCGCCGGCCTGACGTCACACCGCATGGCCGCGCAAGAGGACGTCAGTTACGTCACTCGCACGGCGCCCGGTGAGAAGGAGCGTTGCGCTGGATGGGTGAGTGTGTGTGTCTGTCTCTATCTATGTTTGTGTATGTGACTGTGTGTGTGTATGTGACTGTGTGTATGTGACTGTGTGTGTGACTCTGTGTGTGTGTGACTCTGTGTGTGTGTGACTGTGTGTGTGTGACTGTGTGTGTGTGTGTGTGTGTCTGTGTGTGTGTATGTGACTGTGTGTGTGACTGTGTGTGTGTGACTGTGTGACTCTGTGTGTGTGTGAGTGTGTGACTCTGTGTGTGTGTATGAGACTCTGTGTGTGTGTGACTCTGTGTGTGTGTGACTGTGTTTGTGTGTGTCTGTGAGTGTGTGTCTCTCTGACTGTGTGTGTGTTTTTGTGTGTGTGTGTGTCTCTCTGTGTTGTATGTTTTTTTTTTTTTGTGTGTGTGTGTGTGTGGGGGGGGGGGGGGGGGTATAACCAGCAATCTATTGTGGGGAGACTTTGACCCATTGTGGGGAACCTGCAAGGGAACCTGCGGCCTAATGTGGGGAAACTACTACCTTATGTGGGGAGTCTATGCTACCTTATGTGGGGAGTCTATGCTACCTTATGTGGGGAATCTGTGCTACCTAATGTGGGGAAATTGCTACCTAATGTGGGGAATCTGTGCTACCTAATGTGGGGAAATTGCTACCTAATGTGGGGTAACTGGTACCTACCTAATGTGGGGGAACTGGTACCAAATGTGGGGAATCTATGCTGCCTAATGTGGGGAATAGATGCTACCTAATGTGGGGAAACTGCGACCTACCTAATGTGGGGGAACTGCTGCCTACCTAATGCTCCCCCCCTGGCAGTAGCACCCTCATCATCACCTAGCAACACCCCCCCCCCCAGCAGAACCTCCATCAGCAGATCCTGATGGTGGATGATGGCGGTGCTCCTGCCAGGAGGATGATCCTGCCGATCGATGATGGGGGTGATACTGCCAGGGGGGATGGCTAGTAGCACCCTCATCATCTTCCAGCAACACCCCCCGAGTAGTAGCACCCCCATCATCCACTAGCAACACCACCAATACCCCCCTCCCGTCGTAATAGCATCAGCTAACGGATGTTGAGGGGTGTTACTGCGGTTGTGGTATTATATTCAGAGGGCGCACTGTATGGCAACGTTATATTCAGAGGGCGCAGTTTGTGGTAGTATTATATTCAGAGGGTGCAGTTTGTGGTAGTATTATTAGAGATGAGCGAACTTACAGTAAATTCGATTCGTCACAAATTCTCGGCTCGGCAGTTGATGACTTATCCTGTGTAAATTAGTTCAGCCTTCAGGTGCTCCGGTGGGCTGGAAAAGGTGGATACAATCCTAGGAAAGAGTCTCCTAGGACTGTATCCACCTTTTCCAGCCCACGGGAGCACCTTAAAGCTGAACTAATTTATGCTGGAAAAGTTATCAACTGCCGAGCAGAGAAGTTTGTGACAAGTTGAATTTACTGTAGTTTGCTCATCTCTAAGTATTATATTCAGAGGGCGCAGTGGGTGGTAGTATTATATTCAGAGGGTACAGTATGTGGCGGTATTATATTCTGGGGTACAGTATGTGGCAGATTTATATTCAGGGGTACAGTATGTGGAAGATTTATATTCAGGGGTACAGTATGTGGCAGATTTATATTCAGGGGTACAGTATGTGGCAGATTTATATCCAGAGGGTACAGTATGTGGCAGATTTATATTCAGAGGGTACAGTATGTGGCAGATTTATATTCAGAGGGCGCAGTTTGTGGTAGTATTATATTCAGAGGGTACAGTATGTGGTAGTATCATATTCAGTGGGTACAGTGTGTGGCGGTATTATATTCAGGGGTACAGTATGTGGCAGATTTATATTCAGAGGGTACAGTATGTGTTGGTATTATATTCAGAATGTACAGTGTGTGGTAGTATTATATTCAGTGGGTATGGTGTATGGAAGCTTTATAATCAAAGAGTATAGTGTATAGTAGTATTCTATTTAGAGGATACAGTGTCTGGCAGGTTTATAATAATAATTGTTTTCATATAGAGGATGAGAATGCGCTGACATAGTGAGGAGACGTCTGGGCGTCACATTCTGCAGAGAGAAGTTTTAGCTGGATCAAGTCCTGGCGGTATGTACCATCTGAATTAGATAAGGGAAGACTATAGAGAAGACGTCACCTGTAGTCACTGATATCATTGTACATTCTCCTCACTATAGAGAAGACGTCACCTGTAATCACTGATATCATTGTGTATTCTCCTCACTATAGAGAAGACGTCACCTGTAGTCACTAATATCATTGTGTATTCTCCTCACTATAGAGAAGACGTCACCTGTAGTCACTCATATCATTGTGTATTCTCCTCACTATAGATAAGACGTCACCTGTAATCACTGATATCATTGTACATTCTCCTCACTATAGAGAAGACGTCACCTGTAGTCACTGATATCATTGTGTATTCTCCTCACTATAGAGAAGACGTCACCTGTAATCACTGATATCATTGTGTATTCTCCTCACTATAGAGAAGACGTCACCTGTAATCACTGATATCATTGTGTATTCTCCTCACTATAGAGAAGACGTCACCTGTAGTCACTGATGTCATTGTGTATTCTCCTCACTATAGAGAAGACGTCACCTGTAGTCAGATATCATTGTGTATTCTCCTCACTATAGAGAAGATGTCACCTGTAGTCACTGATACCATTGTACATTCTCCTCACTATGTCCTATCAGAGCTGTAGTCACTTGTCAGTTCTACAGTTATGGTCAGTGAAACTACAACTCCCAACATAACCTCACCACTGCTCAAAGGGGTACTCTACTGGAAAACATTTTTTTTAATCAGTTGGTGCTACAAAGTTAAACAGATTTGTAAATTACTTCTATTTAAAAATCTTAATCCTTCCAGTACTTATTAGCTGCTGTATAAGCAATTCACAGGAAGTTATTTTCCTTTTTAATTTATTTTCTGTCTGACCACAGTGCTCTGTGCTGACACCTCTGTCCATGTCAAGAACTGTCCATAGTAGGAGCAAATCCCCATAGCAAACCTATCCTGCTCTGGACAGTTCCTGACATGGACAGAGGTGTCAGCAAATAGCACTGTGGTCAGACTGGAAAGAACTACACAACTTCCTGTGGAGCATACACCAGCTTATAAGTACTGTAAGTATTAAGATATTAAATAGAAGTAATTAAAAAATCTGTTTAACTTTCTGGCACCAGTTGATATAAAAGTAAATGTTTTCCAGTGGAGTACCCCTTTAAGTAATTCTGGGAGCTGTATATTTCAATGGTGAAAACTTCTTTAACACTTTCCCATTCTGTGGCAACTGGTATATCTGATTATTATACTGGAATTTCTCACAATGCGCTACAACAGTGGTGTCCGTCACAACAGGCTAAAAACTTACTGAGGGGGGTAGGTATGGGGGTGACACCATTTTCTACCGCACCGGGTGACACCAACCCTAGCAACGCCACTGTTCCCAACCAGGGTGCCTCCAGCTGTGGCCAAACTACAACTCTCAGCATACTCGGACAGCCAAAGGCTGTCCGGGCATGCTGGGAGTTGTAGTTTGGCCACAGCTGGAGGCACCTTGGTTGGGAAACACTGGTCTAGGTATTGGGGGACCATTCATTTATTTGGTAGCAAAGGTAAAGCCTACAACAGTTCTGATAATTTATTCCAATTTATGTGACATTATGTTCTCTTACAATAAGAATTTTTTGTTGGGACATGACAAGTAGTGACCCCCCCATTTTGTCTCGCAAAACAGGGATTTGGAATAGTCATACTGAATGTCTAAAGAAAGCAATAAAAAAAAGGAGATTTTTTTTTTAGCACGGTGACACATTGACAATTGTAGTCATTGAAAATTGGAGGCCTGACTCATGGGGCACTAGAAGAACATGCATACTGAGACACAGGGTTATGGAAGAGCAGCACATTGAAACATGAGGTTCTAGAAAAAATGGGGCTTCATACATGCGGCATACTAACACTTGGGTTTCAAGAGAAGCAGCCTATTGGAAGCTGCGGTTCTAGAAAAGCGGGGTATTGACAGCTGCGGTCCTAGAAAAGCAGTGTATTGACAGCTGTGGTTCTAGAAAAGCAGCCTATTGGAAGCTGCGGTTCTAGAAAAGCTGTGTATCGGCAGCTGCAGTTCTAAAACAAAAAAGCAGTGTATTGACAGCTGCGGTTCTAGATAAGCAGTGTATTGACAGCTGCGGTTCTAGAAAAGCAGTGTATTGACAGCTGCGGTTCTAGAAAAGCAGTGTATTGACAGCTGCGGTTCTAGTAAAGCAGTGTATTGACAGCTGCGGTTCTAGAAAAGCAGTGTATTGACAGCTGCGGTTCTAGAAAAGCAGCATATTGGCAGCTGCAGTTCTAGAAAACCAATGTATCGGCAGCTGTGGTTCTAGAAAAGCTGTGTATTGACAGCTGCGGTTCTAGAAAAGCAGTGTATTGACAGCTGCGGTTCTAGAAAAGGAGTGTATTGACAGCTGCGGTTCTAGAAAAGGAGTGTATTGACAGCTGCGGTTCTAGAAAAGCAGTGTATTGACAGCTGCGGTTCTAGAAAAGGAGTGTATTGACAGCTGCGGTTCTAGAAAAGGAGTGTATTGACAGCTGCGGTTCTAGAAAAGGAGTGTAGTGACAGCTGCGGTTCTAGAAAAGGAGTGTATTGACAGCTGCGGTTCTAGAAAAGGAGTGTATTGACAGCTGCGGGTCTAGAAAAGCAGTGCATTGACAGCTGCGGTTCTAGAAAAGCAGCGTATTGACAGCTGCAGTTCTAGAAAACCAATGTATCGGCAGCTGCTGTTCTAGAAAAGCAGTGTATTGACAGCTGCGGTTCTGGAAAAGCAGTTTATTGACAGCTGCGGTTCTGGAAAAGGAGTGTATTGACAGCTGCGGTTCTAGAAAAGGAGTGTATTGACAGCTGTGGTTCTAGAAAAGCAGTGTATTGACAGCTGCAGTTCTAGAAAAGCAGTGTATTGACAGGAGTGTATTGACAGAGTTAGTCTGGATTTTTTCAATTCTGGCACAAATTCTGGCGCAGACAGAATTACTGCCGTTGGCTGTCTGGGCATGCTGGGAGTTGTAGTTATGCAACAGCTGGAGGCACCCTGGTTGCAAAACACTAATGTAGACATATATCAGACATGACCTTTGATGTCTCAGACACCGCTCTGTGTCATTAAACCTGTTGATCAGGTACCTGGAGATAAGTAATGCCATTCTGAAGAGGATATTGTTTGCTGTACGTCCTGCTAATGTGGAATCCTGCTGATCTATCTCTATATGGGGCCAGGATGGTTGCCCCATTTTACTGTGTTCAGTCATTTAAGCTGGTTCTGAAAGCTGCTTATCTTGGCAGTGCTCTGTACTGATCACTGCTGTTTATTCTGTTACCGAGGCATATTACCAGATGTACAGAGTGCTCTGCTGTATCCAGACATGGCTGTATTATTGGCCTTTTTTTAACCTTTGATCAAGATTTTCATTTTATGATTGCTCTATATAAATGGAACCGTCGCTTGAATCTTTGCACTAGAAACACATGCTTTAATGTGAAAGTAAGTCATCATACCTGTGGGTGTGAGTATAAAAGACCCCCTGTAGCACCGCAAAAGCTCATGCAATTCATGTGCTCACTAATCTTCCCGTACTTGTGCTGGAGATTTAGGGTATGTTTCTATGGGGAATTCAGAGCATTTTTAAACCCTTTCACTTTTTTTTCACATACTGTTATGTTGAAGCCTTGTGCTTAAATGGGCACTCTCATTAAAACAAATTTTTGCTATTGCACTCCTTATGGTAAATAAAAAATCTACTTTGTTTAAAAAAAAAAAAAGTTTTCTATGTTTTATTTGTGTTTAAAAAAGCTGCCACTAGGTGTCTCCTTACTCCTATCTCTTGTACAGACTTTGGACTCCTGCTGGCCTTGCAGAAGTCCAAAATCAGGTAATGCAGTCTGGAGTGCCAAGGGGGGGGGGGAGGGGGTTGTGCAGTCTTAGCCAATCATAGCTCCTCTAACACTGAACTGCTCTCGGCTGTCACGGCCATCACGCCCACTCCCATAGACTTGCATTGAGGGGGCATGGTTGTAATGTAATGAGGGGCGTGGCCAACACCCGCAGCGCGAAAACATTTACTTATCCCAAACTGGGACTATCCCAAACATATCCCAAACTGGGACAAAGATTTAGTTTCCAACAAGACAATGGGGAAGATTTATGAAACCTGTGCAGAGGATGAGTAGTGCAGTTGCCTATAGTAACCAAGCACATTGCTTCTTCAAGCAATGACAATGCCCGTGAAAAATTTTAAGAAGCAATCTGATTGGTTGCTATGGGCAACTGGTCAACTTTTTCTCAATAGGGGTGGCTTCAGAAAAATTCTGTAAATTTCCTTGCTTCGTCCAATCAGAGATCTGACTTAAACCCAGGTGAATATCATCTGAAGATAGATTCAACCAATGGTTCCCATCCAACCTGGCAGAGCTATAGAGGATCTGCAAAGAAGAATAACTGATAATCCCCAAATCCAGGTGTGTAAACCTTGTGGCATCATACTCAAGAAGACTGGAGGCTGTAATGGCTACCAAAGGTGCTTTAAAGGGGTACTCCACTGGCCCCCTCCCATAGACTTGCATTGAGAGGGCGTGGCCGTGATGTCATGAGAGGCAAGGCCGCCCCCGGCAGCCTGAAAACAGCATTCAAAACATTTACTTCCGAGCGAGGGCCAGTGGAGTACCCCTTTAAAGGGGTACTCCGCTTCTCAGCATTTGGAACAAACTGTTCCAAACGCTGGAGCTGGCGCCGGGAGATTGTGACATCATAGACCCGCCCCCTAATGACATCACATCCCGCCCCCTCAATGCAAGTCTGTGGGAGGGGGCATGACAGCCGTCACACCCACTCCCATAGACTTGCATTGAGGGGGCGGCGCGTGACATCATGAGGGGGCGGGGTTATAACATCACAAGCTCCCGATACCGGCGTTGTTGCAAACGCTGAGCAGCAGAGTACCCCTTTAACTAAGTATTGAGTAAAGAGTCTGAATACTTATGTCCATTCAATATTTTAGTTTTTCCTTTTTAATGCATTTGCTAAGATTTCTAAAATTCTGTTTAAATTTTGTCATTATGGGTTATTAGGTGCAGATTGATAGTGGAAAACCTGAATTTTGTTGATTTTAGTGCAAGATCCAAACATAACAAAATGTGGAAAAAGTGAAAGGGTCTGCAGACTTTCTGTGTGCACTGTACTGCAGATTTGTTGAAGATTTCGACTTCCCAATAAAGTTCATTGTAAACATACTCCTAATAAGTTTTCTATTTATGGCAATTTGGGGTTATGTACTTTGGAAAAAAAAGACAGTTTTTTGGGGGGGACCTGATCACATATGAATGGACAGTACAGAGATCTTTCTAGTGATCTAGATATATGTATACCTGTAACCATGACATGGGGACATCCTCTATATCTAGACGAAAAAAGGTTTCATCATTATCACTGACATGGATTCTTTACTATACAGGGAAACTGTATGGAGGACATGATGTGACCTTGAGTCCATAGTTGCCAACCTACTTGAATGTGTGGCCTCAAGCGGCCCATCACTAGGGTTTTAGCTGCTGGATTGGCTGCTCGCCAGGATGACATTTCTGGTGGGCATTAGCCAACTGGGTGCCCATTATAAACATTATATACGTCTATATTAAAATAATAACAGATCTGTCAACTGAAGTTGGAATGATAGTTTCCAGTTTACAAATATATATTTGTAAAAAATAAATGACATAATAGCGACAAAGGTGACGTAGACATGTTATAAAGAGCCTGTTCCTCCAAAATGAGATGGACTACCCAGGTGCTGACAGACCGTTCACAGCAGGATCACCGCAGGAACGCATTTCTCGGTTGAATACCAACAGCTTCATCATGGTGTTTAATCGGGGAAATGCGTAGCATTTTAGGAATAAAGTTGTCTTTCACCTGATCCTGCTGTGAATGGTCTGTCAGCGCCTGTGTAATCCCATCTCGTTTTGGAGGAACGTACTTGCGGTGTGTTATATTGGATGGGAAGGCAGCAGTAAGCCCTTGGATTCCCTTTAACGCGCCATGCAATGTTGGGCTTGGATCGCACAACTACCTAGAGCGATCACCTATAGTGACGCTATTATGCCATGGAGCGCTTTTCCTTTTTTCTTTAATTTTAATGTTATAAAGAAGACACCTTTAGGGTCTATTCGCATGGCAGAATTACACCTCAAATTATAGTCCATAGACTTCTATGGGATTCCGCACTATGATTGACACTTCTGAATTTCCGCTTGCGGAATTCCGCAAGTGGAAATTCTGCCTGTGTGAATAGACCCTAAGGCTAGGTTCACACTACGGAATATCGGGGCAGAAAATTATCACCTGGAGATTCCGAGTGCGGACAGCGTCGACTGAATCAGTCGGTGCTAGGACCGCGCAGACACTGCAGTCTCCAATAGACTGCAATGTGTTCCGCAAGTACAGTGATCCCTCAACTTACAATGGCCTCAACATACAATAGTTTCAACATACAATGGTCTTTTCTGGACCATTCTAACTTGAAACCAGACTCAACATACAATGCTGTGGAATCTGCGAAACGTGTCAATGGCTGGAAGAACCAACCAATCAGAATGGATATTTCACTGGTAAAACCTGTATATTCCTAAAGTGCATACACTGACTGGTGTCTGGTAGCGCCCCCTACAGTACAGGGAGGTATTACATGTTCTGTACTATTTACCTGTGCCAGGGTTACCTGCTCCTTTGGACATCAGGTGAAGGCGGCTCCATTTTCCTTTTTTTTTAGGACATTGCGTGTTCTGTACAGGACCCTGAAGAAGCTCCTGTCCTCTACATAGACCAGTGTTTCCCAAAGAGGGTGCCTCCAGCTGTTGCTAAACTACAACTCCCAGCATGCCCGGACAGCCGAAGGCTGTCTGGGCATGCTGGGAGTTGTAGTTTTGCAACATCTGGAGGCACCCTGGTTGGGAAACACTGAAATAGACAGTGATTACAACTCCCAGCAGATCTTTTATCTATATTAGTTATCTACTTATTTTTGTTTAATCCTCACTTTTTCCTATTTTTTGGATGACATTTTGGTGGCTTCAGAACCAATTACCAGGTTTCCATAGAGTTATGGTCTCAACTAGAGATGAGCGAACTTACAGTAAATTCGATTCGTCACGAACTTCTCGGCTCGGCAGTTGATGTCTTATCCTGCATTAATTAGTTCAGCTTTCAGGTGCTCCCGTGGGCTGGGAAAGGTGGATACAGTCCTAGGAGACTCTTTCCTAGGAATGTATCCACCTTTTCCAGCCCACCGAAGCACCTGAAGGCTGAACTAATTTACGCAGTCATCAACTGCCGAGCCGAGAAGTTCGTGACGAATCGAATTTACTGTAAGTTCGCTCATCTCTAGTCTCAACATACGATGGTTTAAACATACAATGGTCGTCCTGGAACCAATTAATATTGTAACTTGAGAGACTGTATTTCCCCCTGAAGAATAATCAATGCCATTCTTCAGGCGGACATTTTCAAGCAGATTTTCCATTCACAAATTCCGCTTCACAAATTCCGAAGTGTCACTTTGTGAACGGAAACCCATTCACTATACAGTACATTTTAGTAGGCGGAATTTTTGCCTGCAATTTCAGAGCGGAATTGCAGGCGGTAATTCCGTAGTGTGAACTGAGCCTTAGAAGGGCTTTACTCCTGCGGAGATCTCCCATATCCCCTGATTAAAAGCAGATGAGCCCTCCAGCTTCTTTTGTTTTTTGTTTTTTTTCGGTAATGATATCACACATAGCTTTAGCCATCCGATCCAATTATTGTCATTGTGTCACGGGAAGTGGCTTTAGCTTAGTTCAGCAGAGTTGTCTGTAGTTATTATGTGAACACAGCAGAGCTGTTGCAGTTTAATGTCATCTCAGCTTCAGGAAATGTGTGAATAAACATGACGGCAAAGCATAAACACGATCCTCTAACATCAAACTGCAGTCCTCAAGCTGGAGGATGAATAAGGCGAGGTAACAATAGGGGCCCTTTATGTTCCAGCTTTCTTTTAACTTGATCGGGTTTATTCATCACTCTGGCTATGAGGAAAAGTTATTTGAAGCAATCTATAAATAGACCATAACTTTACAGCGCTATTGTTGTCAGCACACTAGGGAGTTGATTTGTGGGCAGATCCTCTGCTTCTCCTCTTATGAGTCTGCACAGCATTCTACGTGACTTTGTGCTCCAGAGCTGCACTCCCAAAGTTGATTGTGGTGTCTAAAAGTCCTGCCGGTTAGCTCAGGGATGCTGATCGGGATCACCGTGGTGAAATCGAGGCGTCCCGATCAGCTGAGAGGACGGTCGGAGGTCCCTTACCCTGCTGCATGTGTCCGATCGTCGCTCCTTTACTGCTGCCAACCATGGTAGGCATTAGTAAAGGAGCGCCGATAACACTGATCAATGCTATGCTATGCTATGCTATGCAATATACAGATTGCATGTAATAGTTCCCTATGGGGACTAAAAAAAATTGTGTAAAAATAAATGTGTAAAAAATAATAAATGGTAATTAAAATTTAAAAAAATGTAATCACCCCCCCCCCCTTTTCAAAAAGTTTAAATAAAATAAAATTATATATATATATATATATATATATATATATAGATAGATAGATAGAAAGATAGATATTTAATTAAAAAAAAAAAGCCCTTTCTCTTATTAAAAAAAAAAAAAAAAAAAACTTTTTCCCATTACAGAAAAAAGAAAAAACTTTCACATGGCATTGAAAAAAAGTATTGGGAATTGGTATCGGCGAGTACTTAAACAAATATCGGTGCTCGTACTTGGTCTTAAAAAAACAGTATTGGGACATCCCTAGTGGAGATGTTACAATTTGCACTTATAGAGAGTAATTGTAGAATTAGAGGACCCAATCTGCTGGTCACCCAGTCACCCGCCTGCTTTCAGTAATCCAAAGACTCAACCCTGTTTCTTCTCTGCCCTACCAATCTCCTCTCCTCATGCTGGACAATCTTATGTATAACACTCCTATAGTCATGCTTCCTGTGCCATTTACTTACCATTTAAATTCCTACTGTTCTGGTGCCATTCTGGCTGTTCAAGGAGACCTGGCAGAGAAGAATGGGATGGTGGTGACTAAATACTCAGATACCCCTTTACAATGACAGAGATTTTTCTAGTATTCTTACATGACCAGGGGATCGTCTAGATCCGCTCGCCTAATGCCACCCACCCACATTACAACATGTTGCGGACTCCGGCTTAGTGGTAGCAGAGGCGACAGCAGACCAAATTTTATTAACCATTTAACATAAATATATAAATATTCACATTTAACATAGAAAAAATGCACGGGGTAACAACACTAACCCCTTCATAACCATTATAAAATGCAAAACAGTCTTAACCCCTAAGATGCTAACTGTCAGAAAAAGGGGGGACCTGAAGGCAACCAAATCCTATCCTTCTCCTACTGAGCCCTTTGTCGCCTCACCCCCTGACCCAAGGGCCCCACCTCCGGAGAATATACTGCCATGACCAGCTGGGTCCCATCCCAGCTCCACCAGGGGTCGGTATAACCGGGTCGCTGCCACCGTTTTCCAGCAATGCCTCCAAGTCCCCCCTTACCGTTCCTGCCACTGCGACAAGCTCTCCATGCCCACACAACATAGCCACCACCCTAACCCGATAAACACGGGTGGGCGGGACACTTCTTCTCCTGGGGACACACTAAGACTTCCTCTTACTGCCCCCTCTCTTAACCCCTCGTGTCTCCTCCCCCTCTACCCGCTCTAACCATTAACCCCTCATTAACACCCTCTCACAAGCTCCTCATCCATCCCCTGTCATGTGCCCCCTCCCCTTCCATTCGGTCCAGTCCAGGGGCTGCCTGTAACGTAAATAAGTGGTTTGTATCCTAAGTGGATCATGCATCAGGTCTGATGACATCTTATGTCAAATACACCTTAGCCATAGCCCTATAATTACACTACTCACAGTCTACGGGAGCAAGTTTAAAGGGAATGTGTCATCAGAAAATGACCTATTGTTTAAATCAAGTTTTTATGTTGAACATATTTTTTTTTTCATTTTTATTCTAATTTTCCATTTTACTATCCGTGTTTTAAAATAATCCTGAAATCTTGCAGTTTCCATTCCTACCACTAAGCTAAGGGTCTCCAACTGAAATTTTGCGGCCTGCACGACGGATCTGGAATTTGTATCGTCCGACAGCCGGGACATGCAGTTCCGGGGCCGGGCAGGTGATTTCTTCAGGCATTTAGCGCTGTTTCGGGCTAGCAGGGCTAAATGACGGAGGACTTCACACAGCTCATGGAGGAAGTGCATGCGGTGAGTGACGTCATTGCAAGCGCCACACTGGGACTCCGACGTCCTGTGCAGCGCGTACAATGACGTTACTTAAAGCGCGCACCTCCGCAAGGAAGTCCCCGCAGGCAGATGTAAATAGCGCAGTTCAGGTGGGGAATCTGTGCTACGGCTACCTATTGTGGGGAATCTGTGCTAAGGCTACCTAATGTGGGGAAACTGTTCTGCGCTACCTAGTGTGGGGAAACTATGCTGTGCTACCTAATGTGGGGGATCTGTGCTGCGCTACCTAATGTGGGGAATCTATGCTAAGGCTACCTAACGTGGGGAATCTGTGCTAATGCTACCTAATGGGGGGAAACTGCGCTGCGCTACCTAATGTGGGGAATTTGTGCTAAGGCTACCTAATGTGGGGAAACTGTGCTGTGCTACCTAATGTGGGGAAACTGTGCAGCGCTACCTAATGTGGGCAAACTGTGCTGTGCTACCTAATGTGGGGAATCTATGCTATGGCTACCTAATGTGGGGAATCTATGCTAAGGCTACCAAATGTGGGGAATCTGTGCTGCACTACCTAATGTGGGGAAACTGTGCTGTGCTACCTAATATGGGGAAACTATGCTGCACTACCTAATGTGGGAAGACTGTGCTACGGCTACCTAATATGGGGAATCTATGCTAAGGCTACCAAATGTGGGGAATCTGTGCTGCTCTACCTAATGTGGGGATTCTGTGATAAGGCTACCTAATGTGGGGAATCTGTGCTAAGGCTACCTAATGTGGGGAAACTATGCTACCTATTGTGGGGTAACTGCTGCCTATATAATGTGGGGAAACTGCTGCCTACCTAATGCTTCCCCCATCCCCCCCCCCAACAGTAGCAACCGCATCATCCATCAGCTCATGCTATTACCACAGAGGGGTAGGGGGAATGGGGTTGGGGTTGCTGGTGGATGATGAGGGTGCTACTGCTAGTGGGGGGATGTTGCTGGTGGATGATGAGGGGCGCATGGTGGGGGCATTATATGTGAGGGGTGCATGATGGTGGCATTATATGTGAGGGGCACATGCAACCCAGCCTTACCCAGCTGAAACCTCCAGTCACCCCCAGATAATTTGAGTTTGAGACCCCTGGACTAAGCCAAAAACTAAGCTGAGACTTCCTATTCTGTCTGTGATAAGGAGAAGGCTGCTGGAAAAAGTGATGTCTACAGCATTACAGTGAAAGGTGACACCAGTACATAGGCAATAGATGAAGCTCACAGCTCAGCCTTCCCTCCCTGTAGAATTGCCTTTTTAAAGATCACAAAGCATGCCCAGTAACATTTCCTGTTCATGTTAATGATACAGTTCCTGCCTATTGCTGCCTATGTTATTTAATATGTTATTGCTGCCAGTGGATTTGAAAAAAAATTTCCTCTGGAGTACCCCTTTAACACCTTAATGACCAAAGGCGTACCTGTCCAGCTCCCGTGCTATAACGCGGGGTCACGGTGGTCGCCAGGCGCCGTGGCTAATGCCGGACATTACTGATCGTGGTGATGCCCGACATTATCCCCTTAGGCGCGGCTATAAAAGTTGATCACCATGTCTAAAACCAAAGTAAACCATTCCCGGCAGGTCAGTTGGGCTGTTTGGGACCGCCACAGTGAAATTGCGGCATCCTGGTCTTTAAGGGGTTAAAGGGGTACTCCGGTGAAAACCTTTTTTCTTTTAAATCAACTGGTGGCAGAAAGTTAAACATATTCTATTCAACATATTCTATTAAACAGCATTCTATTAAAAAATCTTAATCCTTCCTGTACTTATTAGCTGCTGAATACTACAGAGGAAATTATTTTCTTTTTGGAATGCTCTCTGATGACATCACGAGCACAGTTCCCTCTGCTGACGTTATTATAATAACAATAACACTTTATTTATTGTTGTCCTTAGTGGGATTTGAACCCAAGTCCCCAGCACTGCAAGGCAGCATTGCTAACCACTGAGCCACCATGCTGCCCTTAGCATACATCTGCTATGCATGGTTGCTAAAATGGACAGAGATGTCAGCAGAGAGCACTGTGCTCGTGATGTCATCAGTGTTCCAAAAAGAAAGGAATTTCCTCTGTAGCATTCAGCACTGGAAGGATTAAGATTTTTTAATAGAAGTAATTTACAAATATGTTTAACTTTCTGCCACCAGTTGATTTAAAAGAAAAAAGGTTTTCACCAGAGTACCCCTTTAAGTCAGTAGGGCTCACATGGGGCTTGAAGGGAAACATTTTTTTACCCAGAGCTTGCAATCTGGTTTATTTATCCAAATGCTCCCTAAAGTTGTACTTGATAGGGCTAATAGCTGCTCAGCATTGGTTTTTGGATTAACTGTGGACAAAAGGACCCTTTGTGTCATCCTGAACATTTCCTTTAATTTTAAATGAATATAATATATAGGTTTGCAAATTCCGAATTCTTATACTCACTGATAAAAACAAAATGTTTCATGGCTCCCACTTCAAACAATCTTGAAGTTCAAGTCCAGACAAGAATGGGCACTAGAGCTAATGGAATGTGTCACTAGGTGAGTGCGGTGCTGGGCCTGCTCAAACCCACATGCTGGCAAGTTCCAGCTCACATACAGTAAACACTATTTGGAGGAGCAACAGGAATAATAACACTTCTTTCTCATGCGTCAGGTGCAGGTACCAGGTGTTCTGTGTTTTAAACTCCTATCCTTCTCAGCCTACACCAGTGTATCCCAACCAGAGTGCCTCCAGCTGTTGCATAACTACAACTCCCAGCATGCCCAAGGCTGTAGTTGTCATGTTGCAACAGCTAGAGACACCCTGGTTGGGAAACACTGGCCTACACAGACAATGGCATCCATTCCACAAAATAGTTTAAAGACATAACTACAAGTCATTGGGCCCCATAGCAAAGCCAGGAGCCCCCCACAATAACCCCAAAGCAACTGCTCCCAGTAAACTGCAGGGTATATTGGAAGGCAGGAAATTGGCTGACCTTATACAAACTTTTCCTTAAAGGGGTACTCCACCCCTAGACATCTTATCCCCTATCCAAAGAATAGGGGATAAGATGTCTGATTGCGGGGGTCCCGCCAGTAGGGACCCCCTTGATCTCTCCTGCAGCACCCCGGTTTATGAGCTGCATGGAGCAAAGATCGATCCAAGGCTGATGACGGGCGATACTCGGGGTATTATGATGTCATGGCTCTGTCCCCTCATGACATCACGCCCCACCCCCTCAATGCATAGACTTGCATTGAGGGGGAAGGGCATGAGGTCACGAGGGGGCGGGGCCGTGACATCATGATACCCCGACCCCTGTATTGCCCGTCATCAGCCACATGTAGCTCATGAACGTGGGTGTTGCAGGAGAGATCGCGGGGGTCCACAGCGGCTTGACCCCCGCAATCAGACATCTTATCCCCTATCCTTTAGATAGGGGATAAAATGTCTAGGGGCGGAGTACCTGTTTAAAAAAACAAACTCTTTTTAATCTAATGGGGCTGTAGGTCCTGCTTTACTAACCACTAGCCTACAGGGGAAATGTAGCATTACATTTAATTCTATTAGGTTGATGGTTCTCTTAGGCCATGTTCAGCATGTTCTGCCGTTGCTCTGCTGTCGGTGGAATGTTTACACGGAAATTTTGTGTGCAGACATTCCACCATGTGAACATAGCCTTACAGAACGGTGATGTGCACAATTGGGGACTTCTTCTGCTCTAAAAGAGTGTATACACAGGTGCTACAGGTTGTGTTTAGTATTGCAGCTTTAAGGGTTTATCCAGTTAGCAAAAAAGGTTAATATGTAGCTAGGGCCGACATGAAAATAAAAAAAAAGTCATACTCACTTATCTCGGTCTCTCGCTGCAACGCACTAATGTCTTCCTGCTGCCAATTTGATTAGCAATCAGCAGGGGTGTAGCTATAGGGGGTGCAGAGGTAGCAGTTGCATTGGGGCCCTGGTGCCTAAGGGGGCCCCAAAGTATAACTGCTCCGTAAAAGACCAGTATGGGGCTCTGTTGCAGATTTTGCATCTGGGCTCAGGAGCTACAAGCAATTGCCTGTTCATTTGCTGACCACTGGTATCACGCGGTGCGAAAAATCCTCATTGGTCGACAATGATGTAAGTGATCATGTGACCATACAACCATGTAAAAGGCTCAATAAATTAATGCCAAACAGCCCTCAAACTGGACATGGATCTGCCCATCTAAAAGGACCCTTGGCCATGGGCATGGGTGGCACTGTTCTGTTTTTCTACTTCTGTACAACCCCTTTAAGTGGTCAGAATCTGTTTTCCACAATATAATGTGTTATAAACCACATGGGCCCTGTGTTTATATTGTGAATGGGGTGGTAGAAACTCAGAGCCAAATACCCTTTTTTCCCCTGCAGTATCCTGGCCCAGGGATACCATTCTTACCTTGGTCATGTTGGTCTCTGTAAAATGATAGGCTAGGCAAATACTAATTCAGTCCAGTGATGAAATCCTTCCTCTTTATAAGCAAGAAATCCGCTTTAATCTCTTGGCGGGTGCAATATAATAATTAATAATTGTAATGTCTTCTCTCAGACAGCACATAGTGTAGGAATTGACTAATACTCACTTAGACAGGGTGGGGTCACTCCCTATCCGTACTCTCTTCCAGGCTATTAAATTGCACACCCATGGCATGCATATTCTTTTATCATGAGATGTAATTGTTTTGTGGTAAGGTGTGAACGTATAGCTATTTGTGTATATTGCAACTGAAGCTTTTTTCTAAGACAGGGCAAGGTATCTTATCAGAATTAGCAAATAAATATGGTAACGTACTATTGTCAGCAGGTCACATGGGATTACTAAATATTCAGCGGAATTAGGGATTCTTAATTCTCTGGCTCCCCACTATGCATTTGTCTGTACACTTGTTATATTGTAATGGTGAAGTCACTAGCAATCTATTTAGTGGTTTCCATGCACACATATTGTAATCCCAGATTAACCACATAGCAGTCAGCTGCCCAAGGACTGGAACTGCTTGGGTCATGGCACTAAGCTGGAAAATCCTTAAAGAACAATTTCACCCAGAGAAGTAACTTGAAGCTCATGGCTCCAATTCAGATCTGCAACCAGGTCCCCCAAATAATACATGCCATATATAGTACTGATCTCCTCATTTAGGGTAAAGGAGCTGTGGTGAACCACGGGGTGTGAAGGGGAGGTGTATGGGGTAGATGTTATAGCCCAGGGGTACGTGTTATTAACCCCTAAATGTTTGTGACACCAGGGCGTGGTTTTCCCGGTAACCACCCGAACGGTAGCTCCGCTATCCCTAGGTTAGGCAGGGCAATAATAGTCCAAGACCAGGTAAGGGTTAACAGTAGCTTTACTGAGGTAGACAGATGGAAATAGTTTTTACAGCTAGGCAAACATAGATGACTTGACTTCCTCACAAGTGGCTGTAGGTTAGACTTGAGGCCTCCAGATGTGCTGGACACTGGCTCTGAGATGTTTACTGTGCCTCAGAATCTAAGAGTGGTGGAAGAGAGAGATTGTAATGGCTGCCCCTCTTTTAAAGGGGGGCTGAGCCAGAAGCCCATAGGTCAAGCTGCAGGTCACTTGGTTAGCTGGTGCTCTCTGGGTAACAAACACATCATGTGAACACATTATCTTGTGACTAACTCAAAGGTCCTTAAAGGTCCTTTATCCATAACACACATAACACTATACATAATATATATAATATATATTATTATGAGTGCAGGAGAGCCCTTAGGACACAGAGGGACTCTGACAGGGCCTAAGTACTGTACGGGACTATATCCTGTACTGGGACATCAAACAATGTTTCTCAAGCGCGGTCCTCAAGTACCCCTAACAGGTCATGTTTTCAGGATTTCCTTAGTCTTTCACAGGTGATATAACTGGTGATGCCTGATTCACTGACCATAATTATATCATCTGTGAAAGACTAAGGAAATCCAGAAAACATCACCTGTTAGGGGTACTTGAGGACCACGCTTGAGAAACACGGGGTAGAGGGAACCTTCAGGCTCCCCTCCTCACTCCAAGGTAATAGGGAATGCCCCTTCTGTACCCTGGGCTGTGTTTACACTATGTGTTTTTGTAGAATTTTTAGCATGCATTTTCTGTATTGATTGGTGAACTCCCAAGTCTCTCAATGAGTTCACCAATCTAAGAAAAAGCTGGGAAAGCTAGGTGAATAAGTCTTAGGGCAGATGTAACTGAGAAACTATGAAGAGAATTTCTGACAATTTGATCAAAAAGGGCAACTCAAGGACTGCTTTGTATAGGATTTTTCTTTTCAGATACACATGACTCAGTGACTCCTACGCATGGTGTTGTTTTTTGTTTATTTTGTACTGTCTACGGAAAGGTAAAGTCCCAGTATATTGCACTGCCCACATATAAATACTACAGGTCTCATGTTACACTTCTCTGCTTCCCCGTCCATAGTCTGAATTCGATATAGAGCATATGTTACTTGCAAGCTGGCCTGCTGAAGGTGGCGGTCTTTGCCCATCCTAATGTGCTGGAAAAAGAGTACCTGTCATGATCTTGTATTGTAAATAATGTCACCGTGTATTGAGCTGATGTATCACTTTAGTGTTTTTGTGCCAGGTTATTGTTATGTCTTTGATGTACATTTTTAAATTAAAACATTGAATGCATGTTCACATTGTGCAGTGTTCTCCCACAATTCCATGTGCAGCAGCACAGTTCTTTTATCTGGGAGAGACTCATAGCGCTCATCATCCTGAAATTTTGAGTGGGACTTTATCATTGTCTTTGTAAATAAGTTTCATTTTACCCCCATTTTCTGGGAGTACGTCATGTCTACTTTCCCCAAATTTATCACAGAGGGGAACATTCTTCATAAATAGCAAAGTAGCTAAGATGTAGACAAGTTTCTAGGTGTGGTCTGGGCTGGTGTGAAGTTGCGTAAAAATTGAGTGTTTGTGCAACATTTTTGAACTTCCTCCCTCACTCTGGTGCACAAACAGCTCAGAGCAGTTCAGTGTTAGATAAGCTATGATTGGCTAAGGCTGCACACATTCCCTCAGCACTCTAGACTGCATTTCCTGATTTTGGACTTCTGCCAGGCCAGCAGGAGTCCATAGTATTTGCAAGAGATAGGGGGAAATGACTTCTTGGTTGATGCCACCTTTACCACTTACCCCCTATTCACAAGATAGTACCGTGCTTGGTTATCTTCAGAAGTCCTATAGACTATGAATGGAACTGCAATGCACATAATCCACCACCCCAATCACTCTTAAGATCTCAAGGGTTCCCAAAGACATCCCTCCCCCCCCCCCCCCCCCACACGCACACACAGACCAATCATACATTAAAGAGGACCTCTGACAACCCCCGAAAAATCATATTTTACTGTCATTAAATAGCTTAGGTTACCCTGATAGCATATGTCCCCCGGATTACACATTTTTATTGTTTATTGATACACCCTTTCGTTCCTAAAATAAGAGGGATTTTACCATCAGGGGGTGTGAATATTGTAAACTGAAGGGCGTATATGCCCAATACACCCCCTCTGACTGTATAATCCCACCCATTACCTGGTATCAACTCCTGTTATTAAAATTAAGTTCACACCCATTTGACCGATTCTCTGAATTGTCAGAAAAAAACATTAACCTTTGTATTTCGAACACTAGAGGGTGTATCAAGAAACTGTAAAAAGATGTGTGATGCGGGCAACATATGCTGTTTAATGATAATGTAATCTCATGTTTTTGGTTTTGCCATAAATTCTCTAATGAACTTCTAAAATACCCATAGATAAACAGATAGATATAATATTGCAGAGCAGCACTCCTGGTTAGAAAGATGAGTGGGTGCAAGCAGACGCTCAGCCCGGTCCCAGGAACTATAGACAGTGTAGAAACAATGCTGCAGCACTCCAACGTAGATAGTAGAAATAGATGAAGTTTATTCCATCCAAAAAGGTGCAACGTTTCAGTCGCCAACTGCAGCCATTTTTCAAGCCATTTTCAAGCATGCTTGAAAATGGCCTCAGTTGGCGACCGAAACGTTGCACCTTTTTGGATGGAATAAACTTCATCTATTTCTACTATCTACGTTGGAGTGCTGCAGCATTGTTTCTACACTGTAGACAGATAGATAGATATGAGATAGATAGAAGATAAATAGATAGATATGAGATAGATAGATATGAGATATATAGATAATTAGATAATTCCTATATTTAACTGTGTTGAAAAGAAATGTGAAAATGTGGGCCAGCTCCTCGTTTGTTTTTGCCCTTGGGGGCATTATAGCCACAGTGGCCCACTTATCTTCCTCCACTTCCGCTGGTGGTAGTGCTTAGAGGCCCCTTATAAGATAGATAGATAGATAGAGTCCAAATAAAAGCAGGACATCAAATAAAATTGCAAAGTTGTAGAAGAGGTTCACGAATAATTGGAACAGCGATAGATAGATAGATAGATAGATAGATAGATGAATTCAAGGCCTTAGCCCTCAGCAAATTCTAGTGATTTTCACTAATGCTATCTCAAAAGCTCCAATGTTTCCCCGTCTCACAGAGCCTTTATGAAGCATCACTCTCTGAGAGAAAGGTTGCGTTGTACACTAAGATGGATGAATAAACCCTACATTTAAGTTGAGCCTATGCTAGAGTGCTGCACAATTTAATATACAGTATTTTTGTTGTTGTTTAATCACTGTTTATAATAATTTTTATGGCCAAATAAATCTTACCAATGATTATAGTGCACTGTCCCTATTGTACTCCCAGTTATAGTTACTATGTCTGTGTGTGTGAATCAGGTCAGAGTAATCTGAAATGTATGACAAGCACTTGGGTAGGGATGAGCGAATGGTATCTGACGAATCCAAATTTGTTACCAATTTCAGGAAAAATTTGATTCACAACTAATGGAATATCACCGTGATTCAATTGCGCGAAGTGCTTCATTAAACTCCATTTAGTGCGGTCCAGGCTCCAGGGCATCTAAAATGGCGGATCCACATGTGAGGACAGGGGGCAAGGAATTCTGGGAAGGTGGTAACAAGGGTCAGCGGGTTGACCCTGAATCACATGCAGCGTGCAGCCTATCAGCAGCCAGCCACCCCTGTGATGTCACAACCCTATATAATCGGCAGCCATCTTGCGGCCAGTCACTTCAGCCTTTTATTGCAGAGAGATAGATAGGGACTGACAGCGCTGTGTGTTGCACAGAAAAGCATTTTTACAGCAGCGATTCACCTCCCAGTCACATCAGCATTCTATTGCAGAGAGGGACAAAGAGCAGTGTGTCGCACAGAAAAGCTTTTTTACTGCAGCATTTCACCCTAGAAGCACTGATAGCGAAGGGAGTGAGATTTTGGGTGTAGTACACAGCGACTGTGTGCTGCAGCACTGGTGTGTACAACAACTGAAAAGCTAATAGTAGCCAGCCAGTTAGGATGAGCAGAGCACTAAAAGCATATTGTCCTCTATTAAGTGTAATCTGTGCGTAAATCTAAGTGGTGTAACATTTTGTTCCTGTTAAAGTCTTAAGGGCCTAGATTCTGTGAAAGGCCAGGCAAAAAGTACACACGTGCTGGTGTTGTAGACAAATACTGTTTTAAGCATACTGGATCGCATTGTCCTCCCCTCATATGTGCATACCACATAAGTACATCTAAGAGATGTACCATTTTATTCCTGTTAAAGTCTCAAGGGCCTAGATACTGTGAAAGGCCAGCAAAAAGTACACACCTACTGGTGTTGTAGACAAATACTGTTTTAAGCGTAGTGGAGCGTATTGTACTCCCCTCATATATGCAATAAGTGTGTCAGGCAGCGAAGAGTGGGGACATACACAGAGGAGTGACAGAGGCCTAAATTCATCAGGCAGAGGTCGCAGCAGACTAGAGGCGAGTGACAGCAGGAATCGCAGCGAGAGGCCTGAGCTCCCGGTATCAGCTAGCGTTCGTGACTCGACCAGCAACCCATCTGCCATCATCGATTGGTTAACACGGTCATCCACTTCATCACAAGTGACATCTGATACCCCCAGTCATCAGTCGGTGGGTTCCTCAGACACAACCATTAGATGGCATGGCCGGGAGCAGTCCCTGTCCTCCCATTGCCTCTGTCCTATGCTGTTCCCTCCCCCACAGAAGTATCTTATGCTGTGGGTTCAGCTCCACTTCGCTGTGGCCGGTGATTGGCTGAGCACAGTATGACTCGCCGACCACTGGCAACCAGGAAGAGGATCATGGCGGAGACCGGCTGCTGCCATCTCCAGGCTGTCTCATTCTGCCACCATATGTTCTCCTCCTACTGATGCCACCTCCAGGCTGTCTCCTTCTGCCACCATATGTTCTCCTCATGCTGATGCCACCTCCACGCTGTCTCATTCTGCCACCAAATGTTCTCCTCATGCTGATGCCACCTCCAGGCTGTCTCATTCTGCCGCCATATGTTCTTCTCATGCTGATGCCAGCTCCAGGCTGTCTCATTCTGCCACCATATGTTCTCATGTTGATGCCAGCTCCAAGCTGTCTCATACTGCCACCATATGTTCTCCTCATGCTGCTGCCACCTCCAGTCTGTGTCATTCAGCCACTATATGGTCTCCTTATGCTTCCGCCACCTCCAGGCTGTGTCATTCAGCCACTGTATGTTCCCCTCATGCTGCTGCCAACTCCACACTGTGTCATTAAGCCACCATATGGTCTCCTCATGTTGCTGCCAACTCCAGGCTGTGTTATTCAGCCACTATATAGTCTCCTCATGCTTCCGCCACCTCCAGGCTGTGTCATTCAGCCACTATATGTTCTTCACATGCTGATGCCAGCTCTAAGCTGACTCATACTGCCACCATATGTTCTCCTCATGCTTCCACCACCGCCAGGCTGTGTCATTCAGCATTTTTATGTTCTCATGCTTCCGCCACCTCCACGCTGTGTCATTAAGTCACTATATGGCCTCCTCATGCTGCTGCAAACTCCAGGTTGTGTCATTCAGCCACTATGTGCTGCCGCTCACTCCAGGCTGTGTCATTCAGCCACTATGTGGTCTCCTCATGCTGCCGCCAACTCCAGGCTGTGTCATTCAGGCACTATATGGTCCTCTCCGTCTGTTGCCACCTTTCAGCCACTATATGGTCTCCTCATGCTGCCGCCACCTCCACGCTGTGTCATTCAGGCTCTATATGGCCTCCTTATGCTGCCGCCACCTCCACGCTGGTCATTCAGCCACTATATGGTCTCCTCATGCTGCCGCCACCTCCACGTTGGGTCATTCAGCCACTATATGGTCCACTCCTGCTGCCGCCACCTCCACACTGTGACATTCAGCAACGATATGGTCTCCTTATGCTTCCGCCACCTCCAGGCTGTGTCATTCAGCCACTGCATGTTCTCCTCATGCTGCCGCCAACTCCAGGCTGTGTCATTCAGCCACTATATGGTCTCCTCATGCTTCCGCTACCTCCAGGCTGTGTCATTCAGCCACTATATGTTCTCATCATGCTGCCGCAAACTCCAGGTTGTGTCATTCAGCCACTATATGCTGCCACCAACTCCAGGCTGTGTCATTCAGCCACTATATGGTCTCCTCATGCTGCCACCACCTCCTGCTGTGTAATTTAGGCACTATATGGCCTCCTCATGCTGCCGCCACCTCCACGCTGTGTTATTCAGCCACTATATGGTCTCCTCATGCTGCCGCCACCTCCACACTGTGTCATTCAGCCACTATATGGTATCCTTATGTTGCTGCCACCTCCACGCTGTGTCATTCAGCCACTATATGATCCCCTCATCCTGCCGCCACCTCCATGCTGTGTCATTCAGCCACTATATGGTCTCCTCATGCTGCTGCCACCTCCACGCTGGGTCATTCAGCCACTATATGGTCTCCTCATGCTGCTGCCACCTCCACGCTGGGTCATTCAGCCACTATATGGTCTCTTCATGCTGCCGCCACCTCCACGCTGTGTCATTCAGCTACTATATGGTCTCCTCCAGGCTCTGTCATTGTGCCGCTCTGCGACAGTGATTCTAATATGCCTCTGTTCTGCATGTCAAACTAACTAAACAGTATTATTTCCCTAACCCAGCACACACTTTATGCGTGTTACAGCAAGGCAACGTGTTCTATACTCCTAATGAAGCTCTCTGTAGGCCAGAAATAGACATTTTTAATAGCGATTCTTCGCGAACAAATTTGGACCAAAACAATTTTTGAGGAGAAATTTGGCGAATCGGCCGAATTGAATTTTTTTAAAAATTTGCATATCTCTACAGCTGGAGATTATATTGTATTCATTTCAGATAGGGAAGTGTCCAGAAGTTTTGAAGCTGATATTTTTCATGCATGGTTCATCAATATTTTTAGCATTGATAGATGTGTAGGTATTTTCTGGTTAGCTGAAACCTGTCCCAGTAATTTTGAATGAGTCAGGGTAATGCAAACCTCTTGCTGGGCACACACCATCCTGGTTGTGGCTGTGTGCTGACAAATGGCACAAAGCACTAATCCTAATGTGATCCAGCACTCCCTTGCATGGCCTTTTATTACCATGAAACTGATAATAGAAATAATATCAGAAATCACGGGGGGGGGGGGGGGGTTACTAAGACTGGTGTCTCGCTGTGCAGCAGCCTCCAAAATCTATGCCCGCTCTGAACTGGTGTAGACTTCCACTACAATTTACACCTGTTAGTTAGTATAAATTGTAGTAAACCACTCTCCCTCTGCTGTTTGTACCACCCAATTGGTGACCACTTATGAGATCAGCAAAAAGTCACCTAATTTTGCTCAAACCATTTGCACAAACATTTTGAACTTTTTCTAAACTGTATTAGGCACAAAGGTTAAGCATTTTCCCCCTAGTGTTCAGCTGCAGCAAACCCCTTGGTTTCTCAGAACAAGACAAAATGAATGCCATCAGCCATTTTGCTGTACTTTTCTCAATGAATGCACAGTATTGCATTAGAATTTCATTATTTAGAAACAAAATAATTTGTGACTATGTGACAGGAATATTTAATCTGGACAATTGTTATTTATTATATATTTTTTGTTTATTAATTGTTAAACGGGTCACATAACCATAAACTAGCTATAGTTTGTCCAGCTGCAAATTATACCAATACGGATCTGTAGGAAAATAATACATATTGAATATCATGGGGGACATTTATCATTGTTGCTTTGGTAAGTAAGTTCTTAAGTAATTTTTTTCTGCTTTAATTTTGCTAATGTGCTACATATTTATCATACTATCACAGGGGGATGATAAATTTAGAGCACATAAGCAAAACCCAAAAGTCTAATGCTTACCACAGGCAGTTTTGTACACCAGGTCTCACCTGGTGTAGATTCGAGACTTTTTATAAGGGGTTTGCGACTTTTATTTTTGCCTACGTGCAACATTCGCACATCATTAACCCCTTAACGACGCAGGACGTATATTTACGCCCTGCGCCGGCTCCCGCGATATGAAGCGGGATCGCGCCGCGATCCCGCATCATATCGCGTGGGTCCCGGCGCTAATCAACGGCCGGGACCCGCGGCTAATACCACACATCGCCGATCGCGGCGATGTGCGGTATTAACCCTTTAGAAGCGGCGGTCAAAGCTGACCGCCGCTTCTAAAGTGAAACTGAAAGTATCCCGGCTGCTCAGTCGGGCTGTTCGGGACCGCCGCGGTGAAATCGCGGCGTCCCGAACAGCTGATCGGACACCGGGAGGGCTCTTACCTGCCTCCTCGGTGTCCGATCGACGAATGACTGCTCCGTGCCTGAGATCCAGGCAGGAGCAGTCAAGCGTCGATAATGCTGATCACAGGCGTGTTAATACACGCCTGTGATCAGGATGAGAGATCATTGTGTGCAGTGTTATAGGTCCCTATGGGACCTATAACACTGCAAAAAAAAAGTAAAAAAAAAGTGTTAATAAAGGTCATTTAACCCCTTCCCTAATAAAAGTTTGAATCACCCCCCTTTTCCCATAAGAAAAATAAAACAGTGTAAAAAAAAAAAAAATAAACATATGTGGTATCGCCGCGTGCGTAAATGTCCGAACTATAAAAATATATCATTAATTAAGCCATACGGTCAATGGCGTACGCGCAAAAAAATTCCAAAGTCCAAAAAAGCGTATTTTGGTAACTTTTTATAACATTAAAAAATCAATAAAAAGTGATCAAAAAGTCAGATCAAAACAAAAATCATACCAATAAAAACTTCAGATCACGGCGCAAAAAATGAGTCCTCATACCGCCCCGTATGTGGAAAAATAAAAAAGTTATAGGGGTCAGAAGAGGACATTTTTAAACGTATAAATTTTCCTGCATGTAGTTATGATTTTTTCCAGAAGTGCGACAAAATCAAACCTGTATAAGTAGGGTATCATTTTAACCGTATGGACCTACAGAATAATGATAAGGTGTAATTTTATCAGAAATATGCACTGCGTAGAAACGGAAGCCCCCAAAAGTTACAAAATGGCGTTTTTTTTTTCGATTTTGTCGCACAATGATTTTTTTTCCGTTTCGCCGTGCATTTTTGGGTAAAATGACTAATGTCACTGCAAAGTAGAATTGGCGACGCAAAAAATAAGCCATAATATGGATTTTTAGGTGGAAAATTGAAAGGGTTATGATTTTTTAAAGGTAAGGAGGAAAAAACGAAAGTGCAAAAACGGAAAAACCCTGAGTCCTTAAGGGGTTAATTCCCGACCGCTGAAAACTGAAAATTGCTTAGGTAAGGCTGTGTACACAAAAATAGTGTGCGTACCCACAAAAGTAGTACAAAAAAGTGCTTAGGCGCACACACGCAACTTTTTATTAAATACCTTAATAAATGTCCCCCCATGTGCATAAGAAATGTTTGTTTGCAAAAAAAAAAAAAAGGAAAATAGGAATAAAACTGTTAAACTGTATTGGCAGTGCAATAAATACAAATCTAATATGTAAGTGGGGGCCTTTAGTTAATAATGTTTGGTTATTTTTTTTACTCTTGTATTCTTGACCATGCTAGGTACTGTTTGTCACATATGCGGGTGTAAATGAGCGGCCATTGCAGCTCTCACAAGCTGTCTGAATGGTAAATCAGCCGAGTTATACTGCAATATATGTCCCTTATCCATGTTCCTTAGTATATTCAGTGCTCTAGTAAAGCTGGATGACAACTACCGGTACTACTAATACAGTTAGATGATTGTATCAGTTGTCACCCAACTCTCCCAGAAATTTAGCTGAAGCAGCTGAGCAGAACTTTTATTAACTTTACAATTGACTCAAGGACAAATTATATTTACTATGACGTTCCTGCTGCTTGGCTCAAGTGCAGTTATAGGTTTCAAGAGCCAAAGAGCGGAACGTAGGCTCTATTACTCCTACATAATTGGAACGTTCAGGTTTACATAAAAGCTGTGCATGAAGTCTCTTCTGTATAATGGATAGAACAGTCCCTTGGATCCTCATAACTGTTTCCTAAACCGTATTACAGTATTTTCTTTAAACTGTGCACTGAACCAACTTGTTGCCTAATAAAGCATAATAAAAAATCTGACTGTTGCTAGTTTGTGGCAATTCAGTGCATATAATATCACAATTACAGTCACTGTTTGTTTGAAGGGTCCCCCTATAATCTGGCAGTAAGTGTTCAATCCCACAACAGCATCCCTACAGGACAAATGAAGCATTACATGGTTGGCATCCAATAAAATTAAAATGCTGTGTAATAGACATGTTGGGTCCTCCATGGATAGAAGCCTAAATTATAAACTCCGCTCTAATAACGTAGAATATCCTAAAAGGGTATTTGAAAATACTTTTTCTAAACTTACAAATCCGTTAAATTGGCTACAAGATTTTGCAATGATACATCTGTTTCACCCGCAAAATCGTATTATTAGGAGGCTTTTGGATCTCACGTCATTCATGGTCTGTGTTCCACTAGTTACTATCGCTTGAGAGCTTTCACAGAGGTGATGGTAAATAAAAAAATCTTTCTAATGTACTTTGTTTAAAAAAAAAAAGTTTTCTATGTTTTATCTTTGTTTAAAAAAGCTGCCACTAGGTGTCTCCCTACTTGTCCAGAGCACGGGGGTGTTCAGCCTTAGCCAATCATAGCTCATCTCACACTGAACTGCTCTGGGTAAAGTGAGGGAGGAAGTTCTCCCCTGTATGGCTTCAGATAATGTCACGCCTGAATGAATCTGAGACTGAGCAGAAAATACAAAGCAATATCAAGGTAGTGAACTAAAAAATAATAAAAATAAAGGCGGGGAGTGGTTTATCCTTATGGGGGCAGTGAACTGGGAGGATTATAAAATTTAACAAGATCATTACAGGTACTCTTTAAAGCAGGTCTGTTAGCATATTTTTAGGGTATTAGGTGAGGCCATAGCTGCATAGTGTTTCTGACCCTGATTCCGTGCATACCTTACAATAGTTAATTGACCCCTCCAGCACTTAGATATCAGAGTTTAAATAGAAATGCTAATTAGGCTATGGAGCCCACTGGGCATTCCTCTCAACCGCCCAAGGCCAGCACAGGGTGGTGTTAATTCGGGGAGTAAAGGATGTGACCAGTGCACATAGAAAAGGGACTGTGTGGTGAAGGGGCTGAACTTTGTTGGGCTCTAGCAGTGAAAGGAAGCGCCCAGTTGGCTCCAAATCCCAATTTGCATATTTGTTTAAATATAGTCAGGATCATAAGTCCTAGAGGGATAATTGCACCAATTTGTTGTTCCTATTGGGTGGTGTGTGGAGTCAAGGTTAAAAAGAGGAGGTACAAATAATAATAATAATTTTATTTATATTGCGCCAACAGATTCTGCAGCACTTTACACGTAAGAGTAGGTGCCCTAGAGGCTCTGAAGAATGAATTAAAAATGCAAAAGTGGGTAAATTCTTAGGAAAAAGTGCCCGCCGGTCTTGTTACACTGTTCATGTCAGTAAAATAAATAGCATGAGTTGTGTATATTTTTCCTTCAAGTAAAAGTTATTCTTAGAGAGGACAGATATGTTTCCTTTCTGGGATTTCAGTAATCCTGAATCTGAAGGGTCCAGCCAAATATCATGAATCATCTCAGAACTGATATGTTATGTATCCACTGCACTGATTTATGGAGGGATGATTTTTATTATTCTCAAAGCATTTAGTAACTTATTTGCAAAGTATCTTTCATTGACAGTTAAGTCATTATTACATTTTTTTACACTAGTTTACTCATGAAGCTAAGGAGATGGAGGCCAGCAATGTGTCAGCTGTTATAACAGGGGGGGGGGGATGTTGTAGTCCTCAAATTTATGTAATAGTCCTCAAATAAATGACTTATTAGCCAATGCTCATTGATAGAACTTCTGAATTTTAGTGTTAACAGAGGCACAATGTAAAGCCCCTGGGCCCCAATGAAAAATACTTAACAGGGTCCCCACCTACCATGTTGTAAAAGGGTTGTTGGGTCCCAGAAAATGGTGTTTTCTGGTTGCCAGGTGGTGGCGCCTCTACAAAACCAATGCAAAGAAAGAGATTGAGTTCTTTAAGGGGAGTATTTTAGCACCAGATGGGAAGTATAGTGTGATTTAACTGCATGAGTTGCCAGAGGAGTATGCTAGAGGGGTACTCTGCCTCTAGACATCTTATCCCCTATCCAAAAGATAGGGGATAAAATCTGATCGCTGGGGTTCTGGCCGCTAGGATCCCCTGCTATCTCAGGGCCCACACCCCAGCATTCTAAACATTTCTGTTCAGAGCGCAGGCTTCAGGCTTCTGTGTTCTCCATTCATGTCTATGGGAGGGGGCATGACGGCTGAACAGAAATGTTTAGAACCCCGGGGTATGGGCCCGGAAATCGTGGGGGTTCCATGCAGCTGGACCCCAATGATCAGACATCTTATCCCCTTTCCTTTGGATAGGTAATAAGATGTCTAGGGGTGGAGTACTCCTAGACAAGTCTATGAGCAGAGTAGTTCTGGTTCCAGCCACAGAGGAACATGTGAGTGGGCTAAGGGTAGAAGCCTTAAAGGGGTTCTCCGGTGGAAACAATTGTTTTTTAAATCAACTGGCGCCAGAAAGATAAACTGATTTGTAAATTACTTCTATTTAAAAATCTTAATCCTCCCAGTACTTATCAGCTGCTGTATGCTCCACAGGAAGTTGTATTTCATTCTGGAGTTCTTTTCTGTCTGACAAACGTGCTCTCTGCTGACACCTCTGTTCATATCAGGAACTGTCCAGATCAGGAGAGGTTTGCTATGGGGATTTGCTCCTACTTTGGAAGTTCCTAACATGGACAGAGGTGTCAGCAGAGAGCACTGTGGTCAGACAGAAAAGAAATTCAAAAAGAAAAGAACTTCCTCTGTAGTAAACAGAAGCTAAGTACTGGAAGGATTAAGATTTTGAAATAGAATTAATTTACAAATCTGTTCAACTTTCTGGCACCAGTTGATTTAAAAACAAAATAATAGCAATTCCACCGGAGTACCCCTTTAAAGCCAGAGAGAAACTGCATAGGATGGTTTTTAAGTAAGTGCTGTGACCCTGAGTGGGCAATAAGGACAGACAAAAAAGCCATAGTGCCAATAGGAGGCTGCACAGCAGGATCTAAGTGTTGTCGCCAATGGTAAACTGTTGAACTTACAGAAAGTTTAGAGAGACTGCTAGAATTTGGGAACCACTGCTGATGGGCCAAAAAAGCTAATTATATACACAAAGTTCTGGCATAAGACAGAATAAAATTATCCGCTGAAGACGCTAAGGCCCAGATAGAGAGAGGCAGCAGATAATACAAACAGACTGCTCATAGACCAGCAGATAGTGATTAGCTGCCCTGAGACGTAGAGATAGACTTGGACATCTTCGTTCAGCAGTGATGTACTTTGTCTTCGAAGCTCATGGTAACTTGTATGAATATAGAGGTATCCATTTTAAATTTACAGTTATATTTGTGCAGCAAGTGAAAGGGTGTGGAAAAACTAAACAAAAACATGTATCCAGCAGCCCCTGGTGCCCATCGTCAGTGCTTCAGGTTCTCCAGCATAACACATGAGAAATGCGATCAGCCATTCCCGAAACGCAGCAGTGACCCACCTAAGTCAGTGATTGGCTAATTGGGCATTTCCCATTTGTTGGAATGGAGAACAGGAAGCACTAACATCGAGGACCAGTAGATTGGCCTCAGGTGAGTACCATATTTTTCGTCATATAAGACGCTCCGGCATATAAGACGCACCTAATTTTATAGGATAAAAATCTAGAAAATAAAGATTCTGAACCAAATACAATGTAAAGTATAGGACAGTGATCTTCAACCTGCGGACCTTCAGATGTTGCAAAACTACAACTCCCAGCATCCCCGGACAGGCTGGAAGTTGTAGTTTTGCAACATCTGGAGGTCCGCAGGTTGAAGACCACCGGTATAGGAGGTAGTACTCGCGTGTCCCCGCCGCTCCGGACCCGTCACCACTCGTCACTGCTGCCCTGGATGTCACCCTCCATCGCTGTCGCTGCGTCCCTGGGGTGTCCCTGACGCTCCGGAACGTCTCTGCTGCCCGGTATCCTCTCTCTCCGTCACCACCATCACGTCGCTACACACGCAGCTCCTATTGGATGACGGGACGGCATGCGCTACGACGTGATGACAATGAAGGAGAGCGCCGGCCATGCAGGGGATCCCGGCACGGAGCAGACACCGAGGAGGCAGGTAAGGTCCCTCAAGGTTGAGAAAGGCTGCATGGCAGCTGAAACGTTGCTCTGTATTAGTATGGAATAAAGCACCTTAATTTTGCACCTTACTCCTTGAGTGCTGCGGATTACTACATCGGATGTGTGACTGCCCGGACCGGGCTACCTTGCTGCTGGCACCTCTCTAATTCCTTTGAATGTGCTGCTCTGTTAGATAAATAGATAGATAGATACTCGATAGATAGATATGATAGATATGGGATAGATAGATAGATAGAGAAATAGATATGATAGATACTCGATAGATAGATACTCGATAGATAGATATGATAGATATGAGATAGATAGATAGATAGATAGATAGAAAGCTCAGGTATGGGCAGCACTGGAAGAGATGATCTTCTGGTGCTAGCTATGTTGGACTTGGTCCCAGTATGAGAGTCCCAAACTAGTAGAAAATATAGCAGCATACAGGTACTTCGGTGAAAAAATGTGGTGTTTATTCACCCATCACCAGAGGCGACATTTCGGCTGCTTCTCGCAGCCATTGTCAAGCTTGACAATGGCTGCAAGAGGCAGCCGAAACGTCGCCTCTGATGATGGGTGAATAAACACCAAATTTTTTCACCGAAGTACCTGTATGCTGCTATTTTTTCTTTTTTCTAGATAGATAGATAGATAAATGAGATAGATAAATAGATATGAGCTAGATACTCAATAGATAAATACTCGATAAACAGATAGATAGATATTCGATAAATAGATAGATAAATACTCGATAAACAATTAGATAGATTTAGACAATTCCTACATTTAATTGTGTTATAAAGGAAACTATATAAAGGTGTGTCATCAGGGCACCATAAGCGATTTAATGATTTTAAACCACAGGCACTCTTTAATGCAAATAGTCCCAATAATTACAACACACAGATGTTGTCATTTTTCTTCTCTACAGAGCTGCACATTCTGTATTCATAGCTGTACTGCATGGGATCACTTTTTCACTTTTATAAATAAAATGGTGTTTAGGGTCATTGTTTTGTTTTATGTATTTTTCTATGGATTCCTACTGCATCCCTATGATGGCTTGCCTCCCACTGAGGAGACATTGCATCCACATCCATGAAGCTGGGCTCTGCTAGCTAGGTCTGAGCATTCCCAGTCAGCTGTATGCAGGCAGTAGGCAGCAAGATGCTGTGCAGAGTGAACTGCAGGGACATTGCCAAGGTGAGCTCAGCATCATCAGCATGGGGAAGGCCATGCAGCACAGAACATGTGCCCACCATAGAGGATGACTGTGTCCTGAAGCCTGTAGCCTCCTGCAAGCATGTAAGTGTCTATAGACAGACTACAGCCTGATTGTTGCTGCTGATTGTCACCTAGTCTCTGTGTATCAAACATGTGTGTGTGTATATATATATATATATATATATATATATATATATATATATATTTGTTTTTATATATATTTGTTTTGTATGCACATAAATATTGACATTATATCATGTAAATATCTCCATAGAGACATTCATTGAGCACCAAATCCACACAGAATGCATCATTCCTGTAAGTCAAGTAAAGGCAGATGTGAGATAGTTATTACATTGAATCTTAACCCATGCAGTACTGAGAAGCTGCATTTGCGTTCTGCAGTGCTGCACATTTTCTGCCCTCGCCCAGCATGGAATCAGTGTATTGCGGCTAAGAAGGCAGGTTAATGCAGTATAATCTGATGATAGGAGCCTGGCTCATATAGTGAGGGACAGCACGTGAAGGAACAGGAGATCACACTGTCATGACAGCAAGTGCCAGGTGGGTGATGTGGCATGTTTAAGGGGAACTGACACTGAGCCCCCTGCTGCCAGTCTAATCCTATACACTGGTATGCTATGACAGATGAGCGTGTGAGGGCACAGCACGACCTGGGGATCTGGATTTTATGCATGGACCATATTTTTAGGGCCGTATACTCCTCACATACCCTACTTAGTGATGGAATGACCTTTCTTTAGTTTTAGGGGTACATTTATTTATGGGGGTTCTATGGAATGACAGAAAAAGTGCCACTTTTCACAATGGGCCGTATTTGGTATTGCAGCAGTCACCTATATACGGGGACGCCGCAATAACTAGACTTTTTGTTTTATCCCAAATATCCCTTTTGGAAATTTGGGTGCAGTGCTTGCAAATAATGTTAGAATCCAATGAGCAGTGGCATCTATATGGCTTATATAGATAACATAATCTATGTCAGTGTTTCTCAATCAGGGTGCCTTCAGCTGTTTCAAATCTACAACTCCCAGCATGCCCGGACAGCCACTGGAAGTTGTAGTTTTGCAACAGCTGGAGGCACCGTGGTTGGGAAACACTGATCTATGTAGTACTGATGCTGTATTTTGTTCCTGGCTGTCCGGGCATGCTGGGAGTTGTAGTTTTGCAACATCTGGAGGCACAGTGGTTGGGAAACACTGATCTATGTAGTACTGATGCTGTATTTTGTTCCTGGCTGTCTGGGAATGCTGGGAGTTGTAGTTTTGCAACAGCTGGAGGCACTGTGGTTGGGAAACACTGACCTATGTAGTACTGATGCTGTATTTTGTTCCCGGCTGTCCAGGCATGCTGGGAATTGTAGTTTTGGAGTTGGAGGCATCCTGGTTGGGAAACACTGATCTATGTAGTCCTCTCAATGTATTATCTTTCCAGCTATCTGGGCATGCTGGAGGCTGTAGTTTTGCAACAGCTGGAGGCACCCTAGTTGCGAAACACTTTATGTAGTAGATTTATGTAGTGATTCGTTGGAAATTGAGTTGGGGGTCTGTCTGGGGATGCTTGGAGTTGTAGTTTTGCAGAGGCCCCTGGCTTAGAAACTCTGATCTGTGTAGTGTTAATGCAGTGATATCTTCCCTAGAAACTGGTCTGGGGGTCTGTATGCTGCATATCCATAACCAAGGACATATCATGGTTAATCCAGTCTCAGAGAGACCCTGCATATGTAAATTAGCATAAGCCCCTGCACCTCCTAGGTCAACTCAGTAAATGTGAGTTCTCTTGGCATGGGCAGAAGTCCCATCAATTTCACACTATTTAATAGTTTATATGTTGGAATAATCTGCACTAAAAGTCATTTTGTAAAAACTTTGCATTACATACTAGTACCGATGCTGAGTTATAGCCTGTATTATACCTTAAAGCCTTACTCACGGTCCTGCTGGTGGGATCACTGCGTACATACTGTACATTATATAACTTCTACTGAACTTCATTTATAGCCTGTGTTATAGATAAAAGCAGATACATCACCAGTTGCCGAGTAAAAAAAAATCCTTGCTGCTATCCACCTGAGATCCCACCCTCTTTATATTAGGTAGGTAAACAGGGTTCCCCTTCCCTCCCTACCTCTTAGCTAGGTAAATCCCCCCCCCCCTTTTAATATTAGATAGGTAGACAGGCTACCCCTTTTCCACCCTCCATATTAGGTAGATCTCCCCCCCTTTAGGCAGGTAGGTAGGCAGGCTTCATTCCCCACCATATTAGCAGGGTAGCCCCCTCCATCTGCACTATTTGTAAAAAACAAATCGCGCCACACGAGCCATATCACAGACGTCCTGCGTGGACTTCCTGAGTGGGTAAGTGGAGTGAGTGGCGGGACTGGGAGCTTATCGCTCTTAGCTCCGCCACTCTGCAGCCGCTGCATACAAGGTCCTGATACAGTGGTCCCTCAACATACGATGGTAATTCGTTCCAAACGACCCATCGTTTGTCGAACCCATCGTATGGTGAGGGATTCGTGAAATGTAAAGTATAGGAAGCTATACTAACCTGTCCCTGCCGCTCCAGACCGCGTCCTCACCGCTCCCGATGCTGTCCCTGGGGCTCCCGATGCTGTCCCGCTGCTCTGGCGTCTTCTTCGGGATCCTCCGGCTTCTTCCGCATCTTCTCCGGTGTCCGGGCCTTGCTTTCTGATGACATTATTACATTGTGGCGCCGGGACGGCGTGTGCAGCGACGTAATAATGACGCCGGAAGAAAAGGCTGGAGGATCGCGAAGTGGACCCGGAGCAGCGGGGATAGGTAAGTGAACCTGCTGGGGCACATTACACTGCTATCCGACAGCAGCTTAAGCATTTTGCGCTGTCGGATAGCAGTTAATGCGATGGCCCTGACATATAAAAGCATCGTATGTCGATGCTGACATCGACATGCGATGGCCTCTAAGAGGCCATTGTATGTCGATTTGATCATATGTCGGAGCCATCGCATGTCGGGGGGTTACTGTACAAGTGTCAGGACCTTATGTGCTAGTGTGAGGCAGCGGCCGGCCCACGCTACTTTCCACATTGGGAAGCCAAGCATGGGGCAGGCAGCCTACCTAGCACACAGCCAACACAACACAGGTGTGGCTAGGGACAACTCTGTGAATGTCCTTAAGTGCCTTGACCTAAACCCAGTCGAACATCTCTGGAGAGACCTGAAAATGTTTTCCACTGATGGTCCCCAAATCCAGATGTGTAAATCTCGTGGTGTCATACCTTAGAAGACTGGAGGCTGCAATCGCTGCCAAAGGGGCTTCAACTAAGCACTGAGTAAAAGGTCTGAATACTTATGTCAATGCAATATTTTAGTTTTTCCTTTTTAGTAAATTTGCAAACATTTCTAAAATTCAGTTTTTACCGTTTTAAACATGTATTGGAGCAAAATTGTGGTTAATCATAAAAAAACATTTCAAATGAGGAACAAGAGGAACAAAATGAATGTCTGAATAGTTGTGGTTCAGGATGATCAATATGCAATCAATCTCTATGCACTATGCATTTGTTGTTATAGATATCCTGCTAATCCAACTTGACAGGTTTCATTTCAGAAATTTTTTTTAGTGCTCAAATTTTCAAAATTGTCTCAAAGTTGAGAATATTGAAAGAATGACGAAATACAAATAAAGAGAAGCATGTCTAATACTTCATTTCTTCTTTGGTTGTGCTAAAAGAAGACGAAATACATCCCTTCAGCTTTCCCAATTACTGCTGATCGCTAGAGGTCCCATAAAAAGGACAACCTGTGATGTGCTTAACATCAGGGAACCATCAAAGTTAAAGGGGTATGCCGGGCAAAAACATTTTATCCCCTTTCCAAAGGATAGGGGATAAGCTGTTTGATCGCGGGGGGCCTGCTGCTGAGACCCCCCGCGATCTCCATGCAGCACCCGCATTCTATGAGGGTGCTGAATCTCCAGTTTCGGAAACCTCCGGGTTTCCGGGACTGGGGACGTGATGTCATGCCACGCCCCCTCCATTCATATCTATGGGAGGGGGCATGACAGCCCTCCCATAGACATGAATGGAGGGGGCGTGTCACGACGTCACGCCCCCAGTCCCGGAAACCCGGAGGTTTCCGAAACTGGAGATTAAGGGAGATCGAGGGGGTCTCAGCAGCGGGCCCCCCTGCGATCAAACATCTTATCCCCTATCCTTTGGATAGGGGATAAAATGTTTTTGCCCGGAATACCCCTTTAAAGTGGACATACTATGTATTTTAATTTTTTTTGTTATGCATGTCATAGTAATGCCCAAAAAAAGAGATAAAGCTGAGGAGTCAACCAAACAACTCCCCATGTCTAAGATTCTTTTTAAATTTGTCTCTTCTTTTGGTTGCCAAAAAAAAAACAGGGCTTCTGATTTCAGTGATCTTTAGAGTTTATGTTATGTAATATTGCAATGTTTTGTAAACATGGCGGAATGTCCATGTGGAATTCCGCAGGAATGTTCCGCACAGACATTCCGCTGCAGCAGAGTTCCATCATGCTGCATTTTTGCTGATGTTTCTGCCACGGAGATCCCGATTTTGGCATCCGCAAAAATAAATTAACTTGTCAATTCTTTTTGCGGATTTCACTTGGAAATGCTTTGCCGCCTATAAGACGGCACATTTCTGAGCGGTCCTTGCACCCTCTGGATTTTTATCTTTATCTATCTTAAAGGTAGATTGGATACATTGGCCCAGATTTACTAAAATTGATTGAGACAAAAACTACCAATCACAGCTCAGCCTTAATTTCTCAAATTACATTTGTAAAATGAAAGCTGAGCTCTGCTTAAACAATTTATGTATTTTTTTTCAATTTTCTACTTACAATCTCTTACATTTATAGAGAACACTTCAAATTGATATCTTCTCCTTAAAAAGGCCCTTACAGGCATTGTGTGCAGATCTTTTCATGTGTGCCATTAAATCAATGTTGTTTTTTCCAGAATTCCAGATTTGTCTGCAAAAACAACATATGGTGTTTGTAACATGCCATATACTAGAGTGAAAACCCATACTGAATTACAGCTGCTGAGTCTGTGTATATGGGTTGAAATACAATAATTGAAGTTTTTTGGCCCCTCTGCAGAAGCTCCACTAAGGCAAAGGGTCTGTGTTCCTTCATATGTATTTACATCATGCCATGTATGATAACAGTAAGTATTAATTAGCCATAACAAAAAAACAACTTCCTAAGGCTTCTTTCACACTGTCGTTGTGCTCCAACCGAAAACAGCAGTTTGAAAGAAGCCTTATATTGTATTGGTCCCCCTTGTGTTGCTAGAGCAGGTAGGATCCATTTAGGTATGGGCTCCAAAAGACCTCTGAAGGTATCCTTTGGTATCTGGCACCAAGACATTAGTAGCAGATCCTTTAAGTCCTGTCAGTTGGGAGGTGAGGCCTCCATGGATCGGACTTGTTTCTCCAGTGCATTGGGATCTGTGGAATCTTAACGCCAGGTCAACACCTTGAACCCTTTGTGTTCCTTAAACCTTTCCTAAACAAATATTGCAGTTTGGCCGAGTGCTTTATCCTGATGAAAGACGCCACTGCCTTTAGGGAAAATCGTTGCCATAAAGGTCGGCAGCAATGTTTAGTTAGGTGGTATGTGTCAAAGTAACATTCATATGACCCGTTTCTGGTTCACATACCTATTATAAACACTTTGGGCAAAGGACAGTGATTAAAATAGGAGCTCTGACTGGTCTATGGCTACACAGCTCTATACACAGCAAGCTGTCATTCACTGTGAGTTCTGAACGTTTTTATGCAATTTGTATGGTAGATGGAACCAGATTGGCCAGGTTTTGCTCCCCATGTGTATCAATAAGCTTTTGGCAACCATGATCCTGGTACTGTTGTCCTTTCTTGGACAACCTTTAGTAGGTGCTTACCTCTGCATACTGGAAACAATCACAAGACCCGCCATTACAGAGGTGCCCTATCAGTCATGCTGCCCAAATAAGACGTTTTATCCCATCATCTTTCCGTCTCCATTTCAGAGTTGTTTAGATTCTCACAATTGCCCGTCAATGATTTCACCGGTCAGTAGTTTTAGTGTTCTGGCAGATCAGCCATACAAGATGTGCACAGTCAGACAGCTCTATAAACCATGATAACCTCCACAGTCTAGAGGTGATAGTCTCTTATAGAGAGTCAGGGGGGTTATGTCTCCACGAATAGGGATCCATTCTGCCTCTTCACCCTCTATATCCAGGGCTGAAGAAATTGAGATACTAGTAATGTATAAAGGTTTCTGTTCTCTGTATTATAATTTTTTTTTTTTTTTTATAACCTGTTGAATGCACCAAAACATTGTTTCCATGGTTTCAAGATCCTAGGTGACAAGCTAATGCTAACTATACAGCCAACATGTTATACGCCTCTAAAAGGAGTACTCTGGGCTAGAAAAATCTATCCCCTATCCTGAGGATAGGGGATAAGTTTCAGATAGCGGGGGGTCTGACCGCTGGGACCCCCATGATCTCCAGCATGGCGCCCCGGCTCTCTGCCTGAAAAGAGCTGTGTCGACCACCACACAAAGCTGTGGACTGTACATACAAAAATATAGAGCGAGAGATACCCAAGTGCAGAGCTCCGCCTCTCTTATAGAGATGCATGGAGGAGGCATGGTGGCCACAGCTTTGTGCAGTGGTCGACACACTCTATTCAGGAGGAGAGCTAAGGCACCATATGGGAGATTGTGGAGGCAGGGGCGTACCTAGAGCATTTGGCACCCGGGGCGGACCCTTTGTTTGGCAATAACTGGATAATACCGCCATGCTGTACTGAATAAAACCACCATACACAGACTGTACACAGGATGTGTATACCATATAAGTGATTACAGTTACATTTTGAGACTCACAATTACGTCTTTTCTGATCAGCGGCATCCTCTTTCCTTTTCTTCTCCGTCCGGATAACACCGCCATGTGGATCTCTTAACATCTGCAGGAAAAACCTGTCAGACTCAGCATTTTTCCAGTGCTCTCCCCTCCTCTACAATCTTTCCATCTATAGACCCACAAACTGTAATAATGCCCTCCTTGGTGTCCTGCACAGTAAAAGGGCATGTAGGTAGGTAGCCAGGTAAATAGGTAACTAGGTAGGTAGATCAGGAAGCCAGATATGTAGGTAGGTGACATGTTAGGTAGGTAGGGGGCTAGCTAGGTAGTTAGGCAGCCATGTATGAAGGCCAGGTATGTACATAGTTAGGTTGCTGGGTATGTAGGTAAGTAGATAGGCATCCAGGTATAAAGTTAGGTAGCCCCCCCCCCTTCCCTGTAGGTATAGGCAGCAGAGTTAACCCCTCCCCTTCCCTGTAGGTATAGGCAGCAGAGTTAACCCCCCTACCTCAAAGGTATAGGCAGCAGAGTTAGCCCCCCACCCTTCCCCATAGGTGTAGGCAGCAGAGTTAATCCCCCTTCCCAATAGGTATAGGAACAGAGTTAACTCCCCTTTCTCTTTAGGTATAGGCAGAAGAGTCCTCCCCACCCCCTTTCCCCGTATGTATAGGCAAAATTACACCCCCCCTCCTCCTTTCCCCATAGGTATAGGCAGAGCCCCCCCCCCCTCTTCCCCATTGGTATAGGCAGAGTTACCACCCCCCCATCTTCCCCATTGGTATAGGCAGAGTTACCCCACCCCGCCTTTCCCCATAGGTATAGGCAGAGTTACCGCCCCCCCCCCTCTTTCCCATAGGTATAAGCAGGTACACCATCCCCTCTTTCCCATAGGTATATGCAGTGTTACCCCCCCCCCTTTCCCATAGGTATATGCAGTTACCCCCCCCTCTTTCCCATAGGTATATGCAGAGTAACCCCCCTCTTCCCCATAGGTATATGCAGAGTTTAGGGGGGGGGAGGATGCTCACCTGATGTCCCACGCAGCGATCTCCTCAGCAGCAGGGCCCGCGTCTTCTCCCCTCCACAGTACAGGCGCCGGATGAGTGATGTCACCGGCACCTGTACTGCGTGCTGCGTGGGGGCGGAGGTCACGTCTTGGTCCGCCACTGTGTGGAGGGTCCCAGTGGCCTGACCCTCCACGATCTGACACTTATCAGTATTTTTAGGATATGGAATAAATTGTTCTATTCCGGAGTACTACTTTAAACAATTTAGCTGCAGCAAGCTTAAAATGGGAACATTATAGAGATAGCTCCTTCAGGGGCCCTGGAAGAAATGTCCCAACCCATTTTCTGTAGTGTTGGATGAAAGACAAAACACTTGTATCCTGGGTGGCCCTTTCAGCAGCCTAATTCGAGTACCCTTTTTTTTATTATTATTATTATTTTTTTTTTTTTACAGGAGATCTTCCCTCTCTTGCATTTATGTCACTAGAGGGAGCATAGCAGCTTACAAAAATTGGATGTATTATATAGGTTGAAAAAATAATACAGTAAGTTGCAAACCTTTCCCCCCTAGTAGTTGCAGCAGGAAGCTAAATTTTTTGCATTTAGTAAATATTTATGTAACTGTAAACTTAATGTATGTATGTGTGTGTCTTTATGTATGCGTTTGTGTATGTATGTGTATGTAGGTCCCAGCATCACTTCTAAACAGCTGAAGATATTTTGGTGAAATTTGGTACACATTACTTATATGTCAACTAAAAATACAGGGTAGTTAAATTAACCCTAATCTACCCCCATTTTCAAGAGTTAGGATTTTTGTGTAAAGTCCCATGCAAGTCTATGGGACTTACAGTACCTTACTCCGCAAGCACCGCTATGTCCCTCCCACAAGCCATGCCCCCTTCTATTTTTGGCACCTTATTGTGCGTTGGTCCAGCTTCTGTACCACACCCACTCACATAAAGCTACATCCCCTAGTTTTAGCCAACAATCACTTAATCACAGGTCAGCCCCACCTGAGGATGGGATATGAGAACAAGATATAAGGAGGGAATAAGAGGATTGTATATGAGGACAGAGCATGAGATCAGGATATGAGCATGGGACATGAAAACAGGATATAAGGACAGGAAGTTTAGGTAGGAAGACCGGGCAACACTAGTGCTACACATGGGCACTATATGACAATAAGAGCTCCAAAATAGTAGAAGGCAGTTGAGCCAGAACCTTTTTGTGAAGCTGAGCTGACTTAGTGTCCTGTGAAGACTATATGACACATGATGGATGGTGGAAGCTAAGCTTCTACTACAATAGAATGGTCTCCATTTTTTTTAACTTACTGCTAGCAGAGAACAGGTGCATCCACTGGCTCCATTATGTTTCTCTACTGAATGGTGAATCCCAAGTTGTGCCCAGTTTTCTACTGATGTGGTTGCCTATGCAGCATATTATACTTATTTTGTACTGGGCCACACTGGTGTTATCCAGGAGTAAGGCTGCCAAAAGTAATGACTGTGAACACATGACTTTTATCAGAGCATTTGACACTCGCCTGTCACTTCTTGACACAGGGATAGATGCTAAAGCACAAAGGAGGTAGACATGGGTTTGTTTGCCTTAATAAATTGCATTGCATATGTTTTCAAATCAACTTGTTGCAGAAAGTTAAACAGATTTGTAAGTTACTTCAGTTTAAAAATCTTTATCTTTCCAGTACTTATCAGCTGCTGTATGCTCTGTGTCAGGAACTGTCCAGAGTAGGAGCAAATCCCCATAGCAAACCTCTCCTGCTATGGACAGTCTCTGATACAGACTAAGGTGTCAGCAGAGAGCACTGTGGTCAGGCTGGAAGGAACTACACAACTTACTCTGGAGCATACAGCAGCTGATACGTACTTGAAGAATTCATATTTTTATATAGAAGTAATTTACAAATCTGTATAACTTTCTAGAACCAGTTAATTTGGGGTACTCCGGCGCTTAGACATCTTATCCCCTATCCAAAGGATAGGGGATAAGATGCCTGATCGCTGGGGACCCCCATGATCTTCCACGCCGCACGCATTTAAAATCAGTCACCGGAGCGTGTTCTCTCCGGGTCTGATTACTGTCGATCACAGGGCCGAAGCGTTGTGATGTCAAGGCTCCGCCCCTTGTGATGTCACGCTCCGCCCCCTCAATGCAAGCCTATCGGAGGGGGCGTGACAGCTGTGGGACCCCCGCGATCAGGCATCTTGATGTCTAAGCGCCGGAGTACCCCTTTAACCACTTAAGGACCTAGGGCGTATGGATACGCCTTGACGTCCTGGTACTTAAGGACCCAGGGCGTATCCATACGCCCGTGGGAATTTCGTTCCCCGCCGCGCGCCGGGCGGGGACCGGGCCGGGGTGACTGCTGATATCTATCAGCAGGCACCCCGTGCAAATGCCCAGGGGGGTCATCAGACCCCCCCACGTCGGCGATCGGCGCAAATCGCAAGTGAATTCACACTTGCGATTTGCGCCGATTCCGGGTCATACGGGTCTATTGTGACCCGGTGACCCGGAATAGAAGGGGGATCGCGGTTGTCTAAGACACCCACGATCCCCCTGTAGGCATAGGAGTGAGGTGGCAGGGTTGCCACCCCTCCTATCCCTGCTATTGGTCTGCTATTGATCGTCAGAGGCGACGACCAATAGCAGACCGGGGGCGGGGGGGTTAACTTTCGTTTTCCCCGTCCTGCCCACCCACAATAGGCGGGGCAGAACGGGGAACCGAAGGGGACCGGGCGCCGACGTCCACTTACCCGTCCGGAGGCTGCGGCGACGTTGATCGGCGGGCGGCGTCACGTGCTTCTGAAGAGGACGGCTGCCGGGATCCTACGGAAGCCGGTAAGTAGATCTGGAGGGCTACAGTCTGAGACCGTGGTCTCTAACTGTAGCCCTCCAGATGTTGCAAAACTACAACTCCCAGCATGCCCAGACAGCTGTTTGGGCATGCTGGAATATGTAGTTTTGCAACAGCTGGAGGGCTGCAGTTTGAGACCACTATACAGTGGTCTCTAAACTATATCCCTCCAGATGTTGCAAAACTACAACTCCTAGCATGCCCACATAGATGTTTGTTGTCTGGACATGCTGGGAGTTGTAGTTTTGCAACATCTGGAGGTCCACAGTTTGGAGATCACTGTGCAGTGGTCTAAAAACTGTAGCTCTCCAGATGTTGCAAAACTGCAATTCCCAGCATGCCCAGAAAGCAAACAGCTGTCTCGGCATGCTGGGAGTTGTAGTTGGGTACCTCCAGCTATTGCATAACTACATCTCCCAGCATGCCCTTCGGTGATTAGTACATGCTGGGAGTTGTAGTTTTGCAACAGCTGGAGGCACACTGGTTGGAAAATATTGAGTTAGGTAACAGAACCTAACTGAAGGTTTTCCAACCAGTGTGCCTCCAGCTGTTGCAAAACTACAACTCCCAGCATGCACGGTCTGTCAGTACATGCTGGGAGTTGTAGTTTTGAAACAGCTGGAGGTTTGCCCCCCCCCCCATGTGAACGTACAGGGTACATTCACATAGGCGGGTTTACAGTAAATTTCCTGCTTCAAGTTTGGGCTGCGTCAAATTTTTTGCCGCAGTGCAAACTCCTAGCGGGAAATTCACCGTAACTCGCCAGTGTGAATGTACCCTAAAAACACTACACTACACTACCACCTAATAAAGAGTAAAACACTACATATACACCCCCTTACACTGTCCCCCCCCCCCCCCAATAAACAATTTAAAACGTCTTGTACAGCAGGGTTTCCAAAACGGAGCCTCCAGCTGTTGCAAAACAACAACTCCCAGCATTTCTGGACAGCCACTGACTGTCCAGGCATGCTGGGAGTTTAGCAACAGCTGGAGGCACCCTGTTTGGGAATCACTGGCGTAGAATACCCCTATGCAATCCCTAATTTAGTCCTCAAATGCGCATGGTGCTCTCTTACTTCGGAGCCCTGTCGTATTTCAAGGAAACAGTTTAGGGCCACATATGGGGTATCTCCGTACTCAGGAGAAATTACACTACAAATTTTGGGGGGCTTTTTTTCCTTTTACCGCTTGTGAAAAGGAAAAGTTGGGGGCTACACCAGCCTGTTAGTGTAATTTTTTTTTTTTTTTTTACACTAACATGCTGGTGTTGCCCCATACTTTTTATTTCCACAAGTGGTAAAAGGAAAAAAAGACCCCCAAAATGTGTAACGCAATTTCTCCTGAGTACAGAAATACCCCAGATGTGGGCGTAAAATGCTCTGCGGGCACACAACAAGGCTCAGGAGTGAGAGTGCACCATGTACATTTGAGGCCTAAATTGGTGATTTGCACAGGGGTGGCTGATTTTACAGCGGTTCTGACAAACGCAAAAAAAAATAATACCCACATGTGACCCCATTTTGGAAACTACACCCCTCACCGAACGTGACAAGGGGTATAGTGAGCCTGAACACCCCACAGGTGTTTAACGAATTTTCATTAAAGTTGGATGGGAAAATGAAAAAAATTATATTTTTTCACTAAAATGCTGGTGTTACCCTAAATTTTTCATTTTCACATCGGGAAATAGGAAAAAAGCCCCCCCAAATTTGTAAACCCATCTCTTCTGAGTAAGAACATACCCCATATGTGAATTTAAAGTGCTCTGCGGGCAAACTACAATGCTCAGAAGAGAAGGAGCGCCATTGGGATTTTGTAGAGAAAATTTGTCCGGCATTGAAGGCCACATGTGTTTACAAAGCCCCCATAGTGCCAGAACAATGGACCCCCGACACATGTGACCCCATTTTGGAAACTACACCCCTCACGTAATGTAATAAGGGGTACATTGAGAATTTACGCCCCACAGATGTCTGACAGATTTTTGGAACAGTGGTCCGTAAAAATGAAAAATAAACTTTTTCATTTGCACAGCCCACTGTTCCAAAGTCCTGTGGGGTGTAAATACTCACTGCACCCCTTATTAAATTCTGTGAGGGGTGTAGTTTCCAAAATGGGGTCACATGTGGGGGGTTCCACTGTTCTGGCACCACGGGGGGCTTTGTAAACGCACATGGCCCCTGACTACCATTCCAAACTAATTCTCTTTCCAAAAGCTCAATGGCGCTCCTACTCTTCTGAGCATTGTAGTTCGCCAGCAGAGCATTTTACGTCCTAACATGGGGTATTTCCATACTCAGAAGAAATGGGGTTACACATTTTGGGGGTCATTTTCTCCTATTACCCCTTGTAAAAATGTAAAATTTTGGGGAAAAACTGCATTTTAGTAAAAAAAAAATAATTTTTCATTTACACATCCAAATTTAACGAAAAGTCGTCAAACACCTGTGGGGTGTTAAGGCTCAGCGGACCCCTTGTTACGTTCCTTGAGGGGTGTAGTTTCCAAAATAGTATGCCATGTGGGTATTTTTTGCTGTTCTGGCACCACAGGGGCTTCCTAAATGCGACATGCCCCCAAAAAACCATTTCAGCAAAAGTTGCTTTCAAAAAGCCAAATGTGACTCCTTCTCTTCTGAGCATTGTAGTTTGCCCGCAAAGCATTTTACATCCTAACATGGGGTATTTCCATACTCAGAAGAGATGGGGTTACAAATTTGGGGGGGCATTTTCTCCCATTACCCTTTGTAAAAATGGTAAATTTGGGGGAAAAACTGCACTTTAGTGAAAAATTTTTTTTTTTCATTTACACATCCGACTTTAACGAAAAGTCGTCAAACACCTGTGGGGTGTTAAGGCTCACTGGACCCCTTGTTACGTGCCTTGAGGGGTCTAGTTTCCAAAATGGTATGCTATGTTAGGGTTTTCTGCTGTTCTGGCACCATAGGGGCTTCCTAAATGTGACATGCCCCCCAAAAACCATTTCAGCAAAATTCCCTCTCCAAAATCCTATTGTCGCTCCTTCCCTTCTGAGCCCTCTAGTGCACCCGCTGAACACTTGACATACACATATGAGGTATTTCCTTACTCGAGAGAAATTGGGTTACAAATTTTGGGGGGATTTTTCATCTATTACCCCTTGTAAAAATTCAAAAACTGGGTCTACAAGAACATGCGAGTGTAAAAAATGAAGATTTTGAATTTTCTCCTTCACTTTGCTGCTATTCCTGTGAAACACCTAAAGGGTTAACACACTTACTGAATGTCATTTTGAATACTTTGAGGGGTGCAGTTTTTATAATAGGGTCATTTGTGGGGCATTTCTAATATGAAGGCCCTTCAAATCCACTTCAAAACTGAACTGGTCCCTGAAAAATTCTGATTTTGAAAATTTTGTGAAAAATTGGAAAATTGCTGCTGAACTTTGAAGCCCTCTGATGTCTTCCAAAAGTAAAAACATGTCAATTTTATGATGCAAACATAAAGTAGACATATTGTATATGTGAATCAATGTATAATTTATTTGGAATATCCATTTTCCTTACAAGCAGTGAGCTTCAAAGTAAAAAAAATGCAAAATTTTCAATTTTTTCATCAAATTTTGGAATTTTTCACCAAGAAATGATGCAAGTATCGACAAAATTTTATCACTAACATAAAGTAGAATATATCACGAAAAAACAATCTCGGAATCAGAATGAAAGGTAAAAGCATTCCAGAGTTATTAATGCTTAAAGTGACAGTGGTCAGATGTTCAAAAAATGGCCGGGTCCTTAAGGTATATTTGGGCTGGGTCCTTAAGGGGTTAAGGGCCCAGATACTGTGAAAGGCCAGCCAAAAGTATTGACTGTTTCATTTTTATTTTATAAGCATTAATTAATGTCTATTTTATTTTGCATTGTAGCTCTAATATATTATTCATATTGTTGTTGATGTGGATATACTTGAATCCATTCACTCAGTGTATTATTATTATTGGTATTTATATCTCTGTCACTCCAGTATATGGGCAAATTATAGGCTTAAATATATATTACGGTAATATCACTACTGATCTGAGAACCAATATAATAGATCTGGAATTCATAGGGACAGAGAACAACCCTCTAAGTGCACACACATGCGTAGCTCTTCTCCCGATGCGATTCTCAGGCTAAGTCTTAGAGTGTGCGCAGTAGCTACAATGATGCGAGTAGAAAGAGAAGTTCCCCATATTGCGGAGCTGACATGCGCAGCGCACTTCACTTCACAGCGGCGCTGCAAGATGACAGCGCTTGACGTTGACTCGTTGCGCTCGGAAGTGAAAGCACATTCAGGCACGGGATTGGTGAGTCTGCCTAAAGCACAGGTGATTATAATTGCTATGGATACGCGATTGGCAAGTGGATAAACGGGATACGTAAGAGTGATTACCATTGGAGAGAGATACAGGGCTAATAATTATGACATCAGTGGGGAGGTTGATAAATACCCCCATGGCCATTTTGGAGCAGCCATTGCCACCATTGCCTCTTGACAAAGCCGTTGGTATGGCGAAACATGTAGAGGCGGCAATAGTGCATATTTTTAAGTGATACCTGTATGATCAGAAAATTAGCGGCCACTGCAGCTGTACTATTGATAAGTGGAGAGTGTTCGCTTATCATAAATTGTATTTCACATTGATCATCAGGTTATCAGTTTTAACCTACCTTTGTGTTGGGATGTTTGATATTTTCACTAATATTGAGTAAAAGTTATGTTTTAGGGGGTTGCATTTGAGGGGTTTCATACCCCGGGCTAAGGCCCTGGAGTTAAGTTAATCTTTAGGCGAAAAGGCCAAAAGTACACACAAGCTGGTGTTGTACACAAATATTGTTTTAAGCGTAGTGGAGCATATTGTACTCCCCTCATATATGCACTAAGTATCCTACGTAGTCAGTTGGCTGATGCCTATCTGCACCATCGTCCATCCTCTCGCAGGTCTGACTCGGGGGGCCCTTTGCGCTCAACTTCCACTGCCATGGCTGCTAGGGAGAAATAGGGTGGCAGGAGCAGTACCAGCTCCATCAGCAGCAGCCTGAGTCTACAGTCGTTGATGAGTAGCTTTCTTCACCCGCATAGTGAAGCAACTCATCAGCAGCAGGTAGACATGGAGCAGGACCTGAACCAGCAGGTGTTGGCATACCTTGACATGACCATGCCAAGACACCTTGATGATCCGCTGGACTTCTGGGCAGCCAAACTTGATTTGTGGCTGCAACTAGCAGAGTTAGCCCTGGAAAAGCTGTCCTGTCCAGCCAGTAGTGTGCCATCAGAGCGGGTGTTTAGTGCAGCGGGGGCCATAGCAACCCCAAGGAGAACTTGTCTGTCCACGAAAAATGTGGAGAGACTGACCTTTGTAAAGATGAATCAGGCATGGATCAGCCAGGATTTCCACCCACCAATGCCTGATGCATCAGAGTAGATTGACCATGGTGCCACACCAACACGTCACAAATATGGATAGTGCAAAACATGTTTAAGGTGCTGCTCCTCAGTTACAAACGTTCATCCGCATCAGACCACAAGTATTGAGGATATGCATTAGCTAAAACTTAACTCTTCTTAAGATAAAATATATGGACCCAAATTTATTTTTTTATCTAACAAAAGGAAAGGTGTGCAAAAAACACCATGTGCCACCTACACCACCAAGTATTGATGTGATGCAAAGACCTCTAAAAGGTGGAAGGGAACAACGTATGGTCCATTGTAAGCGGTGGGGGTAAAAACTTCCCCTGTAAGGCCTTACGCTCGCATTATTAATTCCCTTCTTGGCAAGTGTTACTCGCCCTAAAAAGGGCGGCCCCACACAGGAACCTCTCCCTACAAACTCCCTCTTTCCCTTTCCCCCTACAAACACTGCCATTTTCCAGGGTTTTTAGGTGGAAATAGAGAGAGTTTCCTGTGTGGAGCCTCCCTTTTTAGGGTGAGTAACACTTGCCAAGAAGGGAATTAATAGGGCTAGAGTAGGGCCTTACAGGGGAAGTTTTTACCCCCACCTGCTACAGGGGACAATAGGTTGTTCCCTTCCACCTTTTTGAGGAAAATGTTACTCGTCTTAAAAAGGGGCGGCCCCACACAGGGACCAATACCTATTTCCACCTAAAAACGCTGGGAAATGGCAGTGTTTATAGGTGGAAATAGGGAGAGGTTCCTGTGTGGGGCTGTCCTTTTTAGGGTGAGTAGCACTTGCCAAGAAGGGAATTAATAATGCGAGAGTAGGGCCTTACAGGGGAAGTTTTTACCCCACTGGTTACAATGGACCATACGTTGTTCTGTTCCACCTTTTAGAGGTCTTTGCATCACATCAATACTTGGTGGTGTAGGAGGCACATGGTGTTTTTTGCACACCTTTCCTTTTGTTTGATTTCCCCAAAATTTTGGGTACATATATTTTATCCTAAGAAAAGTTAAGTTTTAGCATATCCTCAATACTTTCTTGTGGTCTGTAGTGATGAGCGGCAGGGGCCATATTCGAACACAAAAAAAAAACATGAATATTCGACATTACGAATATATAGCACTATATTCTAAATATTCGCAAAATTGCGAAGTGCTGATATTCGCGATAAAAATTAGCTTTACGTATATTCGTGCTCAACACTAGTGGTCTGATGCCGAGGAATGTCTGTAACTATGGAGCAGCACCTTAAATATCTTTAAAAATATGGGTCCATATATTTTATCCTAAGAATATTATTAAAAGTTAAGTTTTACGTAATGCATATCCTCAATACTTATTTGTGCACACTAACACTTTTACAAAAGAGACCATTTTCTTCTTTCTACCTGCCTCAGCTCCTAATCTGATCCTGCCATCTGCCTGATGCCACAAATCTGATGCCAAGTTCTCCTTTTTTCACCCCCCTTCCTCACCCGCTACTGGTATTGCCACCCACCACACCACTCTGTCTCTTGGTCACTTTCAGGACTCCTGATGCTTCTGCCACCTCCAGGCTGTCTTATTCTGCCACCATATGTTCTCCTCATGCTGATGCCAGCTTCAAGCTGTCTCCTACTGCCACCATATGTTCTCCTTATGCTGTTGCCACCTCCATGCTGTGTCATTCAGGCACCATATGGTCTCCTCATGCTTCCTCCACCTCCAGGCTGTGTCATTGAGCTACTATATGTTCTCTTCATGCTGCCGCCAACTCCAGGCTGTGTCATTAAGCCACTATATTGTCTCCTCATGCTGCCGCCAACTCCAGGGTGTGTCATTCAGCCACTATATGTTATCCTCATGCTGCCGCCACCTCCACGCTCTGTCATTCAGGCACTATATGGTCTCCTCATGCTGCCACCAACTCCAGGCTGTGTCATTCAGCCACTATATGTTCTCCTCATGCTGCCTCCACCTCCACGCTGTGTTATTCAGGTACTATATGTTCTCCTTATGCTGCCGCCACCTCCATGCTGTGTCATTCAGGCACTATATAGCCTCCTCATGCTGCTGCCAACTCCAGGCTGTGTCATTCAGCCACTATACGTTCTCCTCATGCTGCTGCCACTTCCACCTTGTGTCATTCAGGCACTATATGGTCTCCTCATACTGATGCCACCTCCAGGCTCTGTCATTGTGCCTCTCTGCGACAGTGTTTCTAATAGCAATGCTTCTGATCTGCATGTCATACTGAATAACAGTAATAATTCACTAACCCAGCACACACCCTATGCGTGTTACAGCAAGGCAAAGCATTCTACACCCCTATTGAGGCTCTCTGTAGGCCAGAAATATCTGTTTTAAATAGCGATTCGCCATGAATAAATTAAAAAATTTGGCCAATCGGCCAAATCGAATTTTTCAAAAATTCCCTCATCTCTACATTTTTCTGTCTGTTTTACTTTTTTTTTCTAATTGTAATTTTTTATTTCATTTTTCTGTAAATTTTTATTGGGGAAAACTTGAGATTAGGGCCATTGGACAGAAGCAACAATAGACAGGACCTGTGCCATTCATTTGAAATGTTACTTTCTCTATGACCTTTTCAGAGGTCATTCTACAGAGAGAGGAGGGGGTTGCTGGTCTGTGAGCAACAGCTAAAGCGTGTACCTCTATTATCTTTATACAGAGAAATTCATGTCATTCAAAATGTCAATATTGTATGCTACAAAATAATGTATCTTAATATATATCACAAAATGTTAATATTCATTGCTAAACAATTACAGTTCTGTGGCTGTTCACACCAAATAATTAACATCTTGGCAGCAGAAAAAACTCAGATCATAACCTCAATTTGCAAAAGTTCCCTGTGGGCAGATTGTCAGCTCTAAACACTTGCAAACATATTTTATAACATATGAGAAGAGCCTTAGATAGGCCATCCAGAAGCCCTGGAAAGCTGGCACCATTAGTTATTGGGCCCATGCACAGAGCCATATTACAGATCTGTGTTGTACAAATTCTTAATACAGCACCACATGGAATCATATTGAGGCATTTGGAGGTTTTTCTCTTAGAATTATACAGAATGAGCTAGAAGGAATACAGTGGGGATCAAAAGTTTGGGCACCCGAGGTAAAAATTTATATTAATGTGCATAAAGAAGCCAAGGTAAGATGGAAAAATCTCCAAAAGGCATCAAATTACAGATTAGACATTCTTATAATAGGTCAATAAAATTTAGATTTTATTTCTATCATTTACACTTTCAAAATAACAGAAATAAAAAAATGGCATCTGTAAAAGTTTGGGCACCCTGCAGAATTTATAGCATGCACTGCCCCCTTTTGCAAAGCTAAGACCTGCCAGTGTCATGGATTGTTCTCAATCATCATCTGGGAAGACTAGGTGATGTCAATCTCAAAGGTTTTAAATGCCCAGAATCATCTTACCTTGCCCCAACAAACAGCACCATGGGTTCTTCTAAGCAGTTGTCTAGAAATCTGAAACTGAAAATAGTTGACGCTCACAAAGCTGGAGAAGGCTATAAGAAGATAGCAAAATGTTTTCAGATGTCAATATCCTCTGATCTGAATGTAATTAAGAAATGGCAGTCATCAGGAACAGTGGAAGTTAAAGCAAGATCTGGAAGACCAAGAAAAATATCAGACAGAACAGCTCGCAGGATTGTGAGAAAAACAATTCAAAACCCACGTTTAACTGCACAATCCCTCCAGAAAGATCTGGCAGACACTGGAGTTGTGGTACACTATTCCACTATAAATAGATACTTGTACAAATAGGGTCTTCATGGAAGAGTCATCAGAAGAAAACCTCTTCTATGTCCTCACCACAAAAATCAGCGTTTGAACTTTGCAAATGAACATATAGACAAGCCTGATGCATTTTGGAAACAAGTTCTGTGGACCGATGAGGTTAAAATTTAACTTTTTGGCTGGAATGAGCAACGGTTTGGAGAAGAAGGTGAACAGAATGTAATTAAAAGAACCTCTGTCCAACTGTTAAGAATGGGGGTGGATCAATCATGCTTTGGGGTTGTATTGCAGCCAGTGGCACAGGGAACATCTCACGAGTAGAAGGAAAAAATGGATTCAATAAAATTTCAGCAAATTTTGGATGCTAACTTGATGCCATCTGTGAAAAAGCTGAAGTTAAAGAGAGGATGGCTTCTACAAATGGATAATGATCCTAAACACACCTCGAAATCCACAGGGGATTACATCAAGAGGCGTAAACTGAAGGTTTTGCCATGGCCTTCACAATCTCCTGAACTCAACATAATTGAAAATCTATGGATAGACCTTAAAAGAGCAGTGCGTGACAGACAGCCCAGAAATCTCAAAGAACTGGAAGACTTTTGTAAGGAAGAATGGGCAAAGATACCTCAAACAAGAATTGAAAGACTCTTTGCTGGCTACAAAAAGCGTTTACAAGCTGTGATACTTGCCAAAGGGGGCAGTACAAGATATTAACTCTGCAGGGTGCCCAAACTTTTGCAGACGCCATTTTTTTGTTTTCTGTTATTTTGAAAGTGTAAATGATGGAAACAAAATCTAACTTTTGTTGACATATTATAAGAATGTCTAATCTGTAATGTGATGCCTTTTGAAGATTTTTTCATCTTTCCTTGGCTTCTTTATGCACATTAATACAAATTTTTACCTGGGGTGCCCAAACTTTTGATCCCCACTGTAGTGGTATGTGCCACGAGATGCTGTATAATACCCATATTACAGAAAATACAGTATAAGAGGCATCATTTATTAGCACATTGAGCTGTAGGGAATCCTTGCTGCTGTACAGGCTCCATGCAGATGGTTTACTGTGAGAATAAGGCCTTAGTTAGGTAGATCTACCACTCAAAAGCCTAGGAAAGCTTGATGAATTATGTAAAATACTAAATCCTCACTCAATATTGAAAGGGGGTTAAACTATTGACAGCTACTGCTTATTTACTTCACACGACATGGAGAGGAGTGGGAGCATGTAAGGCCTGCAGGCTGCTCCAATTGCTACTATTGGCTGTGGACTGAGCGACACGGCCAGAATATCACACAATGAGTCCTTTTATCTCCTCCAGCATTTTCTCTCTAACAGCAGAAATCTGAGTTGAAAAAAAAAAAACCCAATGGTTGTTCTATCGACGTTTTGGGAAGCTGCAGATCCGCATAACCGTAAGTTCAATAAAATCAATGAAGTGTCGGCTGGTTGAGCTCATCTGCTGTGTCCGGCTACATATCAGAATAACTCACTACCACTTTAGATCTCTAACTAATAATGTGTGACTGACCTTGAGGGAGCACAATGACCATCTCAAGGTCAAGTGTGTTTGTCTGAGCCTGTGATGAGGCCAGTCTGTAGCTTTATGTGACCGTGCATTGAGCTGATGTATCACTTTAGTGTTTTTGTGCCTGGTTATTGTTATATTTTTTAGATGTACATTTTTAAATTACAACATTGAATGCATGTTCACATTGTGCAGTGTTCTCCCACGATTCCATGTGCAGCAGCACAGTTCTTTATCTGGGAGAGACTCATAGCGCTCATCATCCTGAAATTTTGAGTGGGACTTTATCATTGTCTTTGTAAATCAAGTTCATTTTACTTTCCCCTAATTTATCACAGAGGTGAACATTCTTCATAAATAGCAAAGTAGCTAAGATGTAGACAAGTTTCTTGGTGTGGTCCGGGCTGGTGTGAAATTGCATAAAAATTGAATGTTTGTGCAAAAATGTTGAAAATATTTTTAAAAAGACGTAGTTGATAATTCACCGGCCATTGCAAAAAGCTTACCCTGCCGCACTACATTCAAGTTGTTTTCTTGAAACATTCCCCTGTTTGATTTTATGAATAAAATTCCTGAACTATAGAGCAGACTGACACATTTACTGAAAAAGTAAAGAATATTTAACAATCTACAGCCATATGTTATATGTTATAGAATACCTGTCATGATCTTGTTAAATGTTATAATCCTCCCAGTTCACTGCCCCTTCATGATAAACCACCCCCTGCCTTTATTTTTATAATTTGTTAGTTTTCTACCTCTGTATTTTCTGCTCAGTCAGATTCACAGACTGGGAAGGGGCGTTATCCAGCAGGTGTGACATCATCTGAAGCCATACAGGGGAGAACTTCCTCCCTCACTCTGCTACACACAGCCCAGAGCAGTTCAGTGTTTGAGATGGGCTATGATAAGCACCCCTGACTGCATTTCATGATTTTTTACTTCTGCCAGGCCAGCAGGCGTCCAAAGTCTCTGGAAGAGATAATGGGAAATGTGCTCCGGACAAGTACGGAGACACCTAGTGGCAGATTTTTTTAAACACAAAACATAGAAAACTTTATAAAAAAAAAAAAAAAAGAAAAGTACATTAGAAAGATTTTTTTTATTTACCATAAGGAGTGCAATAGCAAAAAATAGTTTTAATGAGGGTGCCCATTTAAAGGGGTAATCTGGCGCTAAGACATCTTATCCCCTATCCAAAGGATAGGGGATAAGATGCCTGACCGCGGGGGTCCCGCCGCTGGGGTCCCCCGTGATCTTCCACGCCGCACCCTGTTAGAATCAGCCCCTGGAGCGTGCTCGCTCCGGGTCTGATTACTAGCAATCACAGGGACGGAACATAGTGACGTCACGGCTCCACCCCCTCAATACAAGCCTATGAAGGGGGCGTGACAGCTGTCATGCCCCCTCCACAGGCTTGCATTGAGGGGGCAGAGCCCCCTGCAGAGAGCTGTGATTGGCCAGATGGTTCCAGCCAATCACAAATCTCTGTGGGAAATATGAATTGGTATATATATATATATATATATATATATATATATATATATACGTCAGTGCAGGGGACCATAGAAGAGCGGCCGGCCGCATCTATACATTATACAGAAGGATCACAACAGGTGTGAGGAGTGACATCCACTGTGATTTTTCTTTAACTGCAGGTACTACTTCCCTCAACATGGAGCACACTCTGTTCAATGCTGGGAGCTGTAGTACCTGCATTAATAGACAGATCGCAACAGGTGTCAGAAGTTACACTCTGCGATCTGTCTATTAATGCAGGTACTGCAGCTCCCAGCATTTAGCAGGGTGTGCTCCATGTTGGGAGTAGTAGTACCTGCAGTTAAGAACAGATCACAGCGGGTATCACTCCTGACACCCGATGCGATCGTCCTATCTACTGCAGAGATGTGGAGCGGCTATATACAGCTCTCGCATCTCTGCACTATACTCAGGCCAGTGATATGAATAGAACATCACTCATTCATATTTCCCGCTGAGAGCGGTGATTGGCTGCAACCATCCGGCCAATCCACACTCTGGGCGGAAAATATGAATGAGTGATGTTCTATTCACATCACTGGCCATCCGGAGTACAGAGCAGAGATGAGAGAGCTGTATAGAGCTGCTCCGCACTACCTACAAAATGTAAAAAATAGAGAGAAAAAAAGTGAAACACACACACTTTACAAAAAAAAAAAAAAAAAATTTTGTTATAAAAAATATAAATTTCGTTAAATACTTTTTTTTTCCATCACTACTGCATCCTTTTTTTTCTTTTCTTTTTTGGTACCCAACAAATCTTGGGTACCAAAAAAAATGCCAAAGGGGCCAAAAATGCAATTTCCACTCAAATGCAAAAAACACCCAAAAAAACGCAAGAAAAAAAACCACAAACACAGGAAAATGCTGTTGTGTTTTTTCCTGCGTTTTTTTTTTTTTTTTGGGCCACAAAAAAAAAACAAGTAGAAACTTAGCCTAAGGGTCAAAGGAGAAAACAGTGACAACCAGTATGGGGGAGATTTATCAAAACCTGTCCAGAGGAAAAGTTGCCCAGTTGCCCATAGCAACCAATCAGCTCGCTTCTTTCATTTTTAACAAGGCCTCTGCAAAATGAAAGAAAAGATCTGATTGGTTGCTATGGGCAACTGGGCAACTTTTCCTTTGCACAGGTTTTGATAAATCTTCCCCTATGTGTTTAACTGAACAACATTTTAAATATACTGTATGTCAGAAAATGACAACTCAAGGAATTACAATTGCAGCTATATTTTAGAGTGAGTGTTAAGGCTAGGGCCCCATGTGTTTGGTGCACACTGCAGTATGATTGCTGCATTACCTTGTCTCACATAAGGTTGGGTACAAAAAAATATGACTAAAATGATGGCTTAAAACTACACTGTGTGAATTGCATGCATTTCTAGACTGCAACGTTCCACCGTCATTTAAAGATCTCCTGACAGACCCCGGCTCTAATACACAGCTAGAACCCTGCTGCAACTGTCGAGGCCAGTGATGAGTCTGACCCTTACCACAGTCAGTAGTGACCGCAGCATCTATGGGGTTTGACAGAGTGCAGGATTTCCCTCTGTTACTGTACAAGCTCCTCTGCTGGATCGGGAAGTATGTAATAAATAAGCAAGATACCATAAATACACAGCTGGTATCTCCCTGCAACTTCCAGGGTGGGACATGAGCTCAATTCTGTTAGTTTAACCTCTTAAATGCTGTGGTAAATAGCAACCATGGCATCTAAGGATTTGAAAAAGGTATTGCATGTCACCCATCAGCACCCCACAAACAAAATCAGTAATTCTTCCTGCATTTTTAGTTTTTTTATTACATTCCACTACGAAAATATTTAGTAAAAGCTATGTAACACAATATATATATATCCCCAAATATGGTCCCTACAAAACCTACAACTTGTCCCACTCATAACAAGTTCTTATATAGCCACACATAAGAAAAAAGTTATGGCTGCTAAAGAAATTTCACAAATCCATAAAGTTAAAGGGGTTATCCACCACAAGGTGATTTTAGTACGTACCTGGCAGACAGTAATGGACATGCTTAGGAAGGACCTGCGCTTGTCTTGGGGCTAAATGGCTATGTTGTGAGATTACCATAACACTGTGGCTAGCTTTTTGTGAACTGCTATGTCCTGTTTCAGTTTTCTTTTTTTTACTACAAATCCCATAATTCCATTTTCCTCCCTCCCACACATCAGCCACCCCACCCATTGAAACATAAATAAGCTGCATCCATTCAAAAGACCTGTGGTTTTCAATCAGGGTGCCTACAGCTTTGCATTAGTTGCAGATTGATCTCTCTCCCACCAATTGATCGCTCCACCCATTGAAGCCGACAAGCTCCCTCTCATCAGCTGTGAGGTCTCGGCCGCACTGCAACCTGAGAAAAATCTGAGACAACAGTCATTTTGTATGCTGTTAAAAATAAATATTGTGAGAAAACCGTCACACACAGGTACAGACACTATATTATGAACTACACTAACTTTACAGCCCCTGTAGCATAGTCAAATAAAAAAAAATCCTGGAATACCCCTTTAAAATGAGCTATGACACTAATGGCCCATTCCTACTATGGATTGTCTGCCCAATATATTCAAGGTGGAGATTCTGTCTGCAGGGCGCTGTAGAAATCCTCCTGCGGCAAAACGGCATGGACAAGCACCATCACCATTGACAGCAACGTAGTCTACAAAGAATTCCGTTGAAAGAATGGCTGGAATTTAAATTACCACAGAGAAGTTTTCCATAGCGGAAATTCTGCAATGTGAATAGGCCATAATGGGTTCAAATAGACATAATAGGTTAGATTTACTTGAAACAAACATGTAAAAGGGGTAAATTTTTGAGAGGTATATTTTAATGCGACCCTAGATCTATGCTGCTGTAAGCATTGATTGAAGTGTCAGGGTATATAGGAACATACTCTATTGCAAAGGCAACCGTAACATCTAGTTACTCTTTAAGAACATGACAGTCAGCTATATAAGATTGGGGAGAGGCTGAAAACAGGGAACATTTGCTCATATTTAGTGTCCTAAGATACAATTGAAGTTAAGTGGGTCCTACTAAATTGTGGGTGTTTTCCTAGGCTGTAGAATATCTCCTTTCTACAGAATGTATGTTTGTCTAGTAGTACAATTCCCAGAAATAGGAAAGGTCTTAACCAAAACAGAGATTAAGAGAGGAAATGTCAGAGAGTTTCAAAGGGGCTTCAAATTAATATGGAGTTACGACTTCAGGTTGTTGGAAATTTTATCTGCAGAGAATTTTCTCATCCCAGGATAAAAATTCATACTAATGTAAAAACAGCATGAGATTGATGAAACGAAATGGTTTTACCACATGGTGTGTCTGTCATCCTGGAAACTTTCCCAGGTTTGGATTGCGTTTTAATATTAAAGGGGATGTCCACATTAAACAATCACTGTCCAATAATCCTGCTTCCTTTTATATGGACCACCAGCAATCAGTTGTAATGTGTAAAGGAACCTGTCAGCATTTGTTCCGTTTCTGTGCAGTGCCCCCCACTGGAGAAATGAAGCATTACACAGTTCCCTTTAAAGTCAAGGGGGGGAAAGTTGTTGAGTTGCCCATAGCAACCAATCAGATCGCAACTTTCCTTTTTCAGAGGCCTTTTCAAAAATGACAGAAGCAATCTGATTGGTTGCTATGGGCAACTCAGCAACTTTTCCTCTGGACAGGAGTTACCTGTCCTCCAGAGCAAAGATGCTCTTTAGACCTGATTTGTGCTCCAAGAAAAAGATGAGGATCCCTATTGGGGACCTGCCTGTATTTGCCTTTTATAAACCAGATAAACCCTTTCAAGCCTGTTTTTTTTTTTTTTTTATAACATGAGAGAATCAGGGTGGGATGACCCATTATTTGGAGTACCCTTTCCACTACCTAATGTCTGAATTCTGAATCTCTCTGGTACCACCCAGAGACTTCAGTAACTTGGTATCTTCAACATAGTCTTTCCTTTGAAGTTTTTGTTTTAATGATGCATTTCTTAAAGCAGTCATTAAAACATAATGCCAAGGAAATTCAATGAATAAATAAAAAATAATTCATATTTACCTCCCCCAGTCCCATTCAGCTTCTAGTCTAATGTTACCTGGTCTCCATTTCTTCCTGCTTTCATGATAAGCCCAAAATTTGTAACCCCATATGTGGGTGTAAAATGCTCTGCTGGTGCACAACAAGGCTCAGGAGTGAGAGCGCACCATGTACATTTGGGGTCTAAATTGGTGATTTGCACAGGGGTGGCTGATTTTACAGCGGTTCTGACATAAACGCAAAAAAATAAATACCCACATGTGATCCCATTTTGGAAACTACACCCCTCACGTAATGTAATAAGGGGTACAGTGAGCATTTACGCCCCACAGGTGTCTGACAGATTTTTGGAACAGTGGTCCGTGAAAATGAAAAATTGTATTTTTCATTTGCACAGCCCACTGTTCCAAAGATCTGTCAAACGCCAGTGGGGTGTAAATACTCACTGCACCCCTTATTAAATTCTGTGAGGGGTGTAGTTTCCAAAATAGGGTCACATGTGGGGGGTTCCACAGTTCTGGCACCATGGGGGGCTTTGTAAACACACATGGCCCCTGACTTCCATTCCAAACAATTTTTTTCCCAAAAGCTCAATGGCTCTCCTTCTCTTCTGAGCATTGTAGTGCGCCAGCAGAGCACTTGACGTCCACACATGGGGTATTTCCATACTCAGAAGAGATGGGGTTACAAATTTTGGGGGGTCTTTTCTGCTATTAACCCTTGCAAAAATTTGAAATTTGTGGGGAAACACACATGTTAGTGAAAATTTTATTTATTTTTTTACATATGCAAAAGTCGTGAAACCCCTATGGGGTATTAAGGCTCGCTCTATTCCATGTTACGTTCCTCAAGGGGTCTAGTTTCCAAAATGGTATGCCATGTGTTTTTTTTTTTTGCTGTTCTGGCACCATAGGGGCTTCCTAAATGCGACATGCCCCCCGAGCAAAATTTGCTCTCAAAAAGCCAAATATGACTCCTTCTCTTCTGAGCATTGTAGTTCGCCTGTAGTGCACTTCAGGTCAACTTATGGGGTACCTCCATACTCAGAAGAGATGGGGTTGCAAATTTTGGGGGGTCTTTTCTGCTATTAACCCTTGCAAAAATGTGAAATTTGGGGGGAAACACACATTTTAGTGAAATTTTTTTTTTTTTTTACATATGCAAAAGTCGTGAAACACCTGTGGGGTATTAAGGCTCACTTTATCCCTTGTTACATTCCTCAAGGGGTCTAGTTTACGAAATGGTATGGCATGTGTTTTTTTTTTTTTTTTTTTGCTGTTCTGGCACCATAGGGGCTTCCTAAATGCAACATGCCCCCCAAAAACCATTTCAGAAAAACGTACTCTCCAAAATCCCCTTGTCGCTCCTTCGCTGCGCCCGCCGAACAATTTACATAGACATATGAGGTATGGGCTTACTCGAGAGAAATTGGGCTACAAATATAAGTATACATTTTCTCCTTTTACCCCTTTACCCTAAAAAATTGGGTCTACAAGAACATGCGAGTGTAAAAAATGAAGATTGTGAATTTTCTCCTTCACGTTGCTGCTATTCTTGTGAAACACCTAAAGGGTTAAAACGCTTACTGAATGTCATTTTGAATACTTTGGGGGGTGCAGTTTTTATAATGGGGTCATTTGTGGGGTATTTCTAATATGAAGACCCTTCAAATCCACTTCAAACCTGAACTGGTCCCTGAAAAATAGTGAGTTTGAAAATTTGGTGAAAAATTGGAAAACTGCTGCTGAACTTTGATGCCCTCTGGTGTCTTCCAAAAGTAAAAACATGTCAATTTTATGATGCAAACATAAAGTAGACATATTGTATTTGTGAATCAAATTTTTTTTTATTCGGAATATCCATTTTCCTTACAATCAGAGAGCTTCAAAGTTAGAAAAATGCTAAATTTTCAAATTTTTCATCAAATTTGGGGATTTTTCACCAAGAAAGGATGCAAGTTACCATAAAATTGTACCACCGTGTTAAAGTAGAATATGTCAAGAAAAAACAATCTCGGAATCAGAATGATAACTAAAAGCATTCCAGAGTTATTAATGTTTAAAGTGACAGTGGTCAGATGTGCAAAAAACGCTCTGGTCCTAAGGTGTAAAATGGCCTGGTCCTTAAGGGGTTAATATTTGCAGCCTGGGCACAGGAATAGATACAGCGCAGCAGCTGATAATTATTTGGCAGGGGGGGAGAGAAGCTGCGCTCGCGGGTGACAAATGATCAGTACCCCGATGGGGATATTGTGGGGTGCAGCGCTGGGCTGATAAATCGGCGGGGGTGGGGGGGGGGGGGGTTAGGGACATTGGGGGGCATTTACACCCCCCCATTATCATCATGTGATATGCACAGTTCGCGCATATCACATGATGATAATTGGGGGGGGGTAAATACCGTGGAACCGCCATGTTGTTCAATGTGCATACCATAATAAGCCCTACCCTGAAAATTAGCCCTAGTGTGTTTTTTGGGGCTAAAATTTATATAAGACCCGGTCCTATTTTCGGAGAAACACGGTAGGAATTGTAGTTTCCCCACAGATGGAGACTGCAGATGTACACAATAACAATTTAGTATTCATTTGTATAATGAGGAATCTCCATCTCGCATGCTTCCATGAACGTTTAAGAGCTTGGCTCGCTGTCTTATGTTAATATTAGCTTTGCTATAAATAGTAACCTTTGTATTTCTTATGTGTGACAGGTCTCCTGGGTATACCGGTACACGTGCAACCAGCTATGGTTGGACAGTAGACAAATGAGATAAAGACTACCCTCCCTAGCACATAAAGATGGCTGGTTGTGTACAGCTTGCCGCATTGACATTTTTTTCCACATTGGCAATCATCAAGCCTAGCTATGGATTAACTAAGGACAACTCAATGAGGAATTTCTCTGAAGAAATATCAAGGTGGGCTCTAGAAACATCAAAGGTTGAGGCCTCTAATATTCCCCCATGGACTCCAGGAAATAATGAAGATATCGTTCTCTCTAAACCTCCTGCAAGGATTTCTGGATCTTTGATGACAGAGAATAATATTTCAGAAAATGTAGAAAATATCCCAAATGAATTTCAAAATGACTTGAAAATAAACAATAAAATGGACCAGATGCCCTCATCAGGTATTGTTGTCACCACGTCCAAAGCACCTATGCCAACACATTTGGAAATACATCCTACTATGTCCAGAAGCTCAGATGGTGATACTGGAAATAAGACTGGAAACAAAGTTCCGCATGAGGAACACATGGAGTTGACCCACATGAGGCCTTTTTCTCAAATGGTAGAAGAGGATTTGCAACTGAATAATAATGTGGTAAAGGATAATTTGGAAGAAAATGACATCAAAACATTAACCACTGTCCGCCCAACCGTTTCCACTATAACTCTGATATCTACAGCCATGTTAAAATCCCACATGGGAGATGATGGACCTTTTACTCCAATACACAAACTTCAAATAGACAGCAACGATAAACAGGTGACCAAAGAACTGTTAAAAAATAGCCTAGGAGCTCAAGATGACCCTGCAAAATCACAAGAGCCAAAAGTCACATTAGAGGACAACTTTCTTGATGACAATACAATCCCAAAGGTCCAAGGACTGCAGCCTACAGAACGATACCGAGCTGCATTCCGGACCACTGATGGATACTCAGCTCTGCAAGACGCTGAACCAGAAAGTAATGAAGTTATATCTGCTGACATTGAATTTGCTCATGAAGATGGTGGCGTACATTATCAGAAGGATGGTAACACAGTCTTTGCAGAGTCCATGAACTTAGGAAATGATACAGAAGGTCAGCATTCATCCAAGGAAATAGTAAGTGCAGGTGTTCAGGTTCCTAATATAGCACTTTCTACAGAGCCTCATAACGAGCCTCAGCCCCCAACATCACTCTCTACATTGCATCCTGTTGATATGGAAAGTGACATTCTCCAGGCCACTATGGATATCACAGATCCCATAACAATGGAGGCAAAAGCAAGAACAGAAACTGAGAGAATATTAATATTTGAGGGGGATCAGGATAGAAGGGCAACTGACACTTTTCCCGTCTCTTCTCGGAAGACCAATCTACAAGAAGTGATGCTGACTTCTCCACAATCTAATGAAACACCAACACCAGCAATGCAAGTGCTTGGAAAAAGTGAGTAGATATTTCAAATATTATTATGGCATTACCACATTTCAATGAATGACAAATGATGAATCTGAAAGGGAACCTGTCATCAGCATAAAACTGGTACAGGCAGACTAGAACGCTATGAATTACTCTGAGACGCTCAGGCATTTCAGAGTAATCATAGTTTGAAAATTCCACTGGGACCCAGGTAACTAGTCCTCGGGCTGGTCCTGGTGGCTGCTCCCTGCTTGATCGACTTGAAAGAAGTGTGTCTCCCTAGCAGCGTATAGTAAGAACGATGCATCACTCAAGCCAGTTGGGTGGGGAGAAGCCACCGGGACCCGCCCCGAGTACTAGTTACTCTGATATCCCCGAGCCTAATGCATAGTCTGTCAAGATCTCAATGTTTGCATCAGGTCCCCTTTAAGAAATAATTTTATTATTTCTGGATTCCTCATAGGACATTTGCGGTCTATGAAAAATGACAGTATGGTTCATTGTATACTATATTATTTCCTCGTTCTATGGTTTATTATCTTACCGAATAGGGTTGTTTTCAATCATTTGTTCAAATTGAATTGTTAGGTATTCAAAGAATGGTGAGATAGTGCGATCTCTCCAGTTAGTAAGCTAATCACAGGGTGTCCTAATGCTTTGACCCCCAAAGCTTTGCAGTAACCTGTGAGGGTAGTAAAGGCAGGAAATATTACATTTCCCTGCAGCAGCCCCACAGGGGAAATTAAAGTTTAAGTCCCATACTTCAATCCCTTGCAATCTTTAGGTTCTGGAATGGGAGAGCCTTTATTAGTTCTTGTGCAGAAAACATCTTAATAGGTGCATTGGGGTGCTGCTTTAAAGCTTTAAAGCTGTGGTTAGTTTCTACATTTTTCCCTAGGAACCATTTAAAAATAAAATTTCCATTGTTTCCTATAAGGCTGGACGGTATGAGCAAATATGTGTATTGCGGTATTTTTGTAACTTATGGCGGTTCCACGGTATATAAAGGTATCCCCCCCCCCCCCCAATTAATTAATTATTAGCCCAGTGCTGTCCCCATCGGGGTAAATACTCACGTCACCCGCAAGCGCTGCCCTTCTCATCCTCCTGTTTGTTGTGGGCCGCCGGCGCTGACACTCTATACTGTGCGGTATCCCTATGCACGGGCTGCAAAAGGTAAACAAAATAAACGCATGTTCCGACGTTGGCCTTACGCTCTTCCTGGGGACGTGAACGTCAGACAGCCGTCAGCCTATCACCGGCCGCAGCGATGTTCTGCCTCGGCCGGTGATAGGCTGAGCCCACTGTCATGTAAGAAGCCGGTTTCTTACATGACAGTGCGCTAAACCTATCACCGGCCGAGGCGGAACATCGCTGCGGCCGGTGATTGGCTGACGGCTGTCCGTCTGGACGACGGTCTGGACGACGGGGAAGATGAGTTAAAGTTTATTTTGTTTACCTTTTTGCAGCTCGGGCATAGGGATACAGTATAGAGCAGTGGTCTTCAACCTGCGGACCTCCAGATGTTGCAAAACTACAACTCCCAGCATGCCCGGACAGCCGTTGGCTGTCCGGGCATGCTGGGAGTTGTAGTTTTGCAACATCTGGAGGTTGAAGACCACTGGTATAGAGTGTCAGTGCCGGCGGCCGCAACAAACAGGAGGACGAGGAGGACAGCACTAGCGGGTGACATATGAGTATTTACCCCGATGGGGTAATAATTAATTGGGGGGGGGGGCAGAACAGTGCCCGCTGGTCACATATGATTAGTTCTCCGATGTGGGGATAATTCATTCCCGAGGGGGAGGGGCCAAACCGGTATTGCGCTATGGGTTAAAATTCATATCGTGCAGGAAAAAAATTTTGGTATTCGGTATGAACCGGTATACCGCCCAGCCCTAGTTTCCTATCCATGATTCAGGTCAGAGGTCGGCAGGTAGAATAGCTGCCAATAACGTATTTCCTATAGATCATCTTGATCCATGTAATATGTTCTGAACTTACAAAACTGACCGAAAGCTTTCTGTTAACCCTTAGACTCTGAAGCAGAGAGACCATCCACACAGCCTGGAAAACTGACACCACTAACTCAAAGAAACCCCATTATTGGAAGCCTACCTCCTGGACTTGTCATGTCTACAACATGGAAGATGCTAGTGACAAAACAGCCAGGTAAGATGTTAACCCTTAATATAAATTCACATTAACCATTCACTAGGGAACGCTATCAAACTATAAAATACTGTGTCAGTGATCTAGAAATTTCCCTGAGAGCGCTTTGCAGTCTTTTCCATTGTCTCACTGGACAACCTGCTTTTAATTAGGAATCTGCTGGTAAATAGATTAAAATATGCAATAATCTAAAATCACAGGTATCCCCTGCAAGAAAATGCATTGTGAACCAAAAAATGGATGGAATTAACAATTTTACATTACAACATTAAAGGGGTTATCCAGGAAAAAAACTTTTTTTTATATATCAACTGGCTCCAGAAAGTTAAACAGATTTGTAAATTACTTCTATTAAAAAATCTTAATCCTTTCAGTACTTATGAGCTTCTGAAGTTAAGGTTGTTCTTTTCTGTCTAAATTCTCTCTGATGACACCTGTCTCGGGAAACGCCCAGTTTAGAAGCAAATCCCCATAGCAAACCTCTTCTAAACTGGGCGTTTCCCGAGACAGGTGTCATCAGAGAGGATTTAGACAGAAAAGAACAACCTTAACTTCAGAAGCTCGTAAGTACTGAAAGGATTAAGATTTTTTAATAGAAGTAATTTACAAATCTGTTTAACTTTCTGGAGCCAGTTGATATATATAAAAAAAAGTTCTTCCCTGGAATACCCCTTTAACGACGCAGGACGTATATTTACGTCCTGCGCCGGCTCCCGCGATATGAAGCGCGATCGCGCCGCGATCCCGCATCATATCGCGTCGGTCCCGGCGCTCATCAACGGCCGGGACCCACGTCTAATACCACATATCGACGATCGTGGCGATGTGTGGTATTAACCCTTTAGAAGCGGCTGTCAAAGCTGACCGCCGCTTCTAAAGTGAAAGTGACCCGGCTGCTCAGTCGGGCTGTTCGGGACCGCCGCGGTGAAATCGCGGCATCCCGAACAGCTTGCAGGACACCGGGAGGGCCCTTACCTGCCTCCTCGGTGTCCGATCGGCGAATGACTGCTCCGTACCTGAGATCCAGGCAGGAGCAGTCAAGCGCCGATAACACTGATCACAGGCGTGTTAATACACGCCTGTGATCAGGATGAGAGATCAGTCTGTGCAGTGTTATAGGTCCCTATGGGACCTATAACACTGCAAAAAAAATGTTTAAAAAAGTGTTAATAAAGGTCATTTAACCCCTTTCCTAATAAAAATTTGAATCACCCCCCTTTTCCCATAAAAAAAAATAAAACAGTGTAAAAAAAATAAAATAAACATATGTGGTGTCGCCGCATGCGTAAATGTCCGAACTTTAAAAATATATCATTAATTAAACCGCACGGTCAATGGCGTACGCGCAAAAAAATTCCAAAGTCAAAAAAAGCGCATTTTTGGTCACTTTTTATACCATTAAAAAATGAATAAAAAGTGATCAAAAAGTCCGATCAAAACAAAAATCATACCAATAAAAACTTCAGATCACGGTGCAAAAAATGAGTCCTCATACTGCCCTGTACGTGGAAAAATAAAAAAGTTATAGGGGTCAGAAGATGACATTTTTAAACGTATAAATTTTCCTGCATGTAGTTATGATTTTTTCCAGAAGTACGACAATATCCAACCTATATAAGTAGGGTATCATTTTAACCGTATGGACCTACAGAATAATGATAAGGTGTAATTTTTACCGAAATATGCACTGCGTAGAAACGGAAGCCCCCAAAATTTACAAAATGGCGTTTTTTCTTCGATTTTGTCGCACAATGATTTTTTTTCCATTTCGCCGTGCATTTTTGGGTAAAATGACTAATGTCACTGCAAAGTAGAATTGGTGACGCAAAAAATAAGCCATAATATGGATTTTTAGGTGGAAAATTGAAAGGGTTATGATTTTTAAAAGGTAAGGAGGAAAAAACGAAAGTGCAAAAACTGAAAAACCCTGAGTCCTTAAGGGGTTAATAACCCTGTGTATAAGCATGTTAAATTACCAGTCTCTCTCTTAAAAACTATACATAAAACTTCCCTGTCTATATAGGTGGCTTACTACCAGCTACCCAACACAACAGTCAACAAATGTGTTACTCACAAAGGAAACAGCGTCCCCGTTTAAGGCTGATTCTCACCTAGTTTTAAAGCCCAGAGACAAACTGTCTTCAGCACCTGTGATGATCTGGGCTAGTTTATCCTAAAGTAGCCCAGGAAGGGGATTAAAGAGGTATTCCGCCCCTAGACATCTTATCCCCTGTCCAAAAGCTGCACAGAGCGAGGATTGCTCTGGGGCTGATGATGGGCGATTCAGGGGACAGAGTATTGTGATGTCATGGCTCTGCCCCCTAATGCCATCACGCCCCACCCCCTCAATGCAAGTCTTGCATAGAGGAGGCGGGGCGTGACGTCATGATACTCCATCCCCTGCATTGCCTGTCATCAGCCACAGAGAGATCCTCCCTCTGTGCAGCTGAGAAACGGGTGTGCTGCATGAGAGATTGCGGGGGTCCCTTGAATAGAGGGATAAGATGTCTAGTGGCGGAGTACCCCTTTAAAGGCCCCACTACCAAACACCTGAACCTGCTTTCATGCTATAAAATCCAGGCCAGAGAACAGGACTTACCAAAGTCCTTAGCAAGCTAAGTCTCCCCAGGGATTTTAACTATTTCTGGATTTCCCATATCTCACCCACCATTCCTTGGATGAGATATGTGCTTTCTCAAACCCAGTATCCCCATAATATAGCACTCCCCGATGACCATACCTGTCATCTCACAGTATATATATATATATATATATATATATATATATATGTCCCCTTAAACAATCTGCATCAATCTGATCTACCCAGATCGGTGTGATTTATTTGTTGTGGGTGAAAAGATTTTTAAAAGAGAACTCCAACTCAATATACTAAGCATACTGTTATTGATTTTATTGGTCCCTTGCTTGCAATGTTTAAGCAAAATAGAACCCCTTCTGGGAATCATTAGTGGTAATTTCATCGCATTTGTCTATTACATATCATTTGATTTAAGCTTCCTATTCATTAGTATCTTGCAGAAAATATTACCTGTACATTTTCCTGCACAATTTCCTAAAATAAGATGTATACCGGTTGGGGTTGAAAGATAGAAGTCACACCTGGGCCCTGGTGCCTAGTGGGGCCCAAAGGCCCCTACCACATAAGGAGATACCAGTATAATAAATGGCACAGAGGGGGACTTTTACAGATTTAGCATTGGGGACTCAATAACTTCGAATTATGCCTCTGTCTATACTACAAATACCAGTGATAGTTATACAGAGAGAGTTAGACAGACAGACCAACAGATAGATGATAGAAAGAGAAAGTATACACAGACAGGCCTCTTGTATGGCTTGATGCCCACGCCTCATGAATTCAGTCACTAATGGTGCATAAAAGTTTGAGGCTAAGAGCGGTAAAACAAAGAACATGACTGCAGTGAATGCGTCTGAGGACTGGTTTTCATTCTCTACGTGATGAGGGGCTGCATACAGAAAGTGGACTGAAGGGAGTAACAAGAAACAGATGGAAGGGAACCGGATTGGAGTTGGGGGGCTGGGTTATTCCTGTGATTTTTCTTCTTCTGGGGGATTGCCAGCTCTCCTCTATGTTTAGCTCTAATAGTTATACATTCTAAATAACTGGACTAAGAAAGAGAAATAGACAACCAATCTACCACCGAGTATGGCCATTACAATGGGGGACACCATCTGAGGACCATCACTTTAAGCCAGGGCAAAAAAGCATCGAACAGGCAAAAAGCTCTCACTGTGGCAGCCTCAGGCTATTCTTATTTTTAGATTGACAGGCATTAATGTAAAGGGCCGAATTATATATTATACTTCTTTTATAGTTACCACAGGGGGAAATAATCAGCCAATTGCTACTGTTCGCTGGGGCTCATGGGAGCTGGCGGTTATTTGATCGCTGTGGTAGCTATCTTATTAAAGGAGCCGTCTGTCATGAGACAGCTCCATTTTTTCATACCTGCTCCTATTCTAGAATGGGGTGTAAGATGATATAACCCAGAACTTTGATATGGGGTCCACCTCTCCTAGATAAATGTCAATGAATATCACTGAGGCATCTTCCTCACTTACAAAGTCACACTTTAAATATGCGATAATGATTGTGGTTATTCTCGGCCGGTATCATAAAAAGAATTAAATTCCATTTCCTGAGTTCCGTCCCAGATACGATGTCTCCAGAGTAGAAATTTAAAACAGACAATTGAAAGAACACAGAATGACTTTGTTACCGTAGAACTTGTGCAGGTGTCAGTTTGTTGCAATTCCAGAGTTTCTTCTGTAGGAAATGACTCAGAGTCTGGACGATGGATGGGGCAGGGCCCCCGAGAGGGAGAATGGAGGCCCCAGCTGCAGCAAAAAAAGGGGGTGAAGCACAAGCGTTCACTGTAACTGCTGCTTAATACTTTCCTTGAAGATTAATAGACTGATTCCAAATACGTCACCAAAAATACTTTACAGAACACAGCAGAAAGGTGTTTAAGGGGGCTTCAGTTCTGGAATGACACGGAACTTTACAGCTGAATTTTTCTCCAAAAATGGCTTGATGATTTTCTGAGTGGTTCCTGACTGGGGCTTTGAGGCCGGTTTTGACCAATGTGACTTTCAGCTTTCATCTGTCCCAACACTCTGCTGTAAATCTCTGAGAGACTGTTCCCTACCCCAGCCTGATGATTTCACCCATAGTGGAGCTTATTGTTTGGCTACCCATTGCCAAGCTCTCTCTAAAAGATCTCTTTTACGTATAATAGTCTACTATAGTTTTCCCCATTAGTCTGGCTCTGGTGTTTTTTATTGCATTGTGTTTGTGGACATCTTTTGGTTCTCTGATAAAAACCTCATAAACCATTTTGTGCTACTGGAACTTATTTGTACCATTAACTTTGTTGTGGGTCTTTTGGGACTTAATGCACAATCTATCTATCTATCTACAACAAGCAAGGGGAGCAGCACTCAATTCGGTCAGGAGGTGGGTGGGTGCATGCTGTGGTCAGTCTTCAGTCATTGGCCATATGGATACATGGCTCAGTAGTGATCAAAAAGTAGTGGCTTTATTGAATCACCAAAGTGTTACAGCACGACGTTTCGGCCACCTCACGGGGCCATCATCAAGCCCTTGCTAGCTATCTATCTATCTATCTATCTTTTTATGACTATTTGGGCTATTGGCTGCTGTGTACTTTTGAAGCTGTACCACATTTAATACAGTGTCTTTTGTATTACTTTCTTATCTTATTTATTATTTTGTCACCTTATTTTGGTGCCACCGTGTTAAAAAGATGGTATCTCCAAAAGGCAGGGTAAGAGGATGGCATTAAAAGTAGGATTGCATTTACCCCTCCACTTCCTTCTACACAGCCAGATATACAGTATCCATTGCGTATTTCCCATTCTTTGACTGGTCTTTTGAAGAGTGTTGTTGTTGTTGTTGGAACTTTTTGTTAAGGGTATAATAAAGGTTTAGTTTTAGACATTAGCACAAGTTTTTTTTTTCCAGTGATATGTAAAAGGACACTTTCAGCTGCAAATCATATTCTAAACTGCTGATACTGTTAGATAAAAAATTAAGACATGGAGACACATTGTATCTTTCATATATTTGTCTGTGCTTCCATAACCTAGATAAATGCTTTTATTCTTCTGTGCTGTCAAAGAGGCATTCCTAAGCCTCTGGTAGGGATGGTATTGTGTTGGTATATGTGGGGTTAGTATTAACCCAGTCACTCGTGACGCCAGGGTGAGGGCTGGTATACTGAATCTATGTTCCGGCCTATCGCCGCCCTTCCCAGAAGCGATAGGTGCAATGAAATGACTGAAGGTCCACAAGCAGATTTATCTTGAACTTGAATAACTTTACTGCAGTGCTTGCAATATCCAATGCGTAGTAACAGTCTCATATAACAGTTCTTAGGTTGCTTAGCGACTGGCAGAAGTTGCGGACCTTGCATGAAACCTATAGTCTCTGAATTTAGGGAATGATGTGCAGATCCGTCCGGATTTAGGGGAAATATTGAGTCCGGTGATACTGCAGAGTGCTTAGGGGATGACACACTCTATAATTTAGATCATTCAGCCGTTGCCGCAAGGCTCAGGACTAAATCACTGTGATTACTGAGATATAGGTCTTCTCTCATCAAGAGCCATGAGAAAGAGCGAGAAGATGTCCGCCGCTCCCTTATATGGGCAGGGGGCGTGGCGACTTTGATTGGTCCGAACGTCTGCCACTCACTTTACATTGTATCATGGGATTGCTTTCATCACAGGATCTATATAAATTGCAAAACCCAAAATGAGGCTAGAGGTACCAAAGTGAGGCCTGGAACGCATCCAGAATTAGGCTTGGAACGCATCAAATGACCCGAAGGCCCTGCGACACCATGGAAACCATTAATTAACCATTTATATACAGAAATAACACTATATACATTATTCTATGGATAAATTAGAAATCTATACACTATAATAGGGGTGACTAGGGGCGGACTGACTAACTGAGATTACTAAGTCCTAGGGACTCTGGCTATGGGGACCCATAGATAAATAAGTACCGTATGAAATGTGGTGCTGGGATACCACATCTGCATTAAGGAAGCACATGCAGCTGTACCGTAAGAAAGGTACCATAAGGGAGATTTATCAAAACCTGTCCAGAGGAAAAGTTGCTGAGATTACTTCAGATTGCTTCTTTCATTTTTCAGAGGCCTTTTTAAAAAATGAAAGAAGCGATCTGATTGGTTGCTATGGGCAACTCAGCAACTTTAGATCTGGTTAGGTTTTGATAAATCTCCCCCCATGTGTCTACTAGCACTAAAAGCTATCAGGAGTAATTAGGGCTTGATAGTGTCCCTCTCCCAGGCACATTGGCTCCTCTGGAACAGGGTATAATACTCCACTCAGGCTCCCTATTATTCTGTCCTTGCCCACAGCTCAATGGCACTTCCCTGTGGCTGTACGCTGGCATGCTATGCTCACACACTTTGTGCAGGATCCATAGGCTTTTCTTGTTGTCTGCCCACACACTGCACTACTGGTACCATACTTAGCCTTATCGCTTTACCTGCCCCCAACTACTCTGGAGTTGTGGCACCATTCATTGTACCACCATGTTCTGCACCAATGACCCACAAGCTATTTACTAGGGATCGACCGATTATCGGTATGGCCGATATTATCGGCCGATAATCACGATTTTGGGCATTATCGGTATCGGCAATTACCTTGCCGATAATGCCCCGCACCCCCGACCCACCGCACCGCGTCGCACCCCCCACCGTGATGCTGGGCGGTATACCGGTATGGATTTTTGCCCATACCGCTATACCGGTCGGGCCCCTCCCCCACCCTCCGAGTCAATAAAAAAATTAAACTTACCCATAATGTGGGTGGTCCGGGCCATCCATCCTTCCTTCCTGTAGTGTCCGGGGGTGTTTCGGGTGAAGAGTGAACCGGTCCGGGCTGTCCTTCTTCTTCGGCGGTCATCTTCTCCACTCCGGGCAGGCTCCGGCCTAGTACGCTGCATAGACGCCGCTACGCCGTGACGTCAGGTGCGTCGCTGCGCACAGGCGTCACTGCGCAGCGGCGTATATGCAGCGTACTAGGCCGAAGCCTGCCCGGAGTGGAGAAGATGACCGCCGGAGAAGAAGGACAGCTCGGACCGGTTCACTCTTCACCCGGAACGCCCCCGGACACTACAGGAAGGAAGGATGGATGGCCCGGACCACCCTGACAGGTAGGGGGAGAGAAGCGGGTAGTGGCGGCAGCGGCGGCCTATGGCCCCGCAAAAGCCACTGCAGATCATTGATTTAAAGCGCCCGCTTTAAATCAATGATCTGCAGCAGTGTCGCAGGGGGTTAAATAGCCGATAACTTATACCGGAATATCGGTATAAGTTATCGGCTATCGGCCCTAACCTGCACCGATTATCGGTATCGGCCCTAAAAAAACGATATTGGTCGATCCCTACTATTTACAACAAAAAAGAACCAACAGGGTGCACACTTCAGAAGCAGATAGGGCACCAAATTGTTCACATATAACGCATACAATAACAACATAAGAATAAGCACTACCGCTTTTACAAATAAACATCAATGGCAGGGCAAGGTGGTGACTCCAGTAGGGATGACTTTTATAGGGATGCTCTTCTCCATTTTCTTTAGGTAAATGGCAGGAATTTAAAAGGGACATTTCAGGTTAAACCCTTGTAGCATGGGGGGGGGGGGGGAGCGTGTAGAGAGACCTTTAATAAGATCATGGTGGCTGTGAATGCGCAGTGGATATTTACACAGTGCGCAGGAGGTAGAACAGGATGATATTCTGGTTCTACCTGAACAACCGGACATAGAAGGTCAATAAAGTGCTTTTTCAGGACTAGGAGATGTCATCTTAAAGCTTTGTTTGCAGTGAATTCATGGCATCATCATAATATAGTGCAGTGTATGGCACTGTCTGGTTTATATTACTGCATATGATCTCTGGTAACCTCTCCGGACAAATAAACCCACTATACAAAACAGATGTCACAGTAAAGCGTATGAGATGGCCGTAGGGCTAAGTTCATTAAACACATATGCAGTGTCCTGACCCTCATGTCATTGGAGGGCTAAGTGTAGTCTCTAGTACAGGGATATAAATATATTATATTTCCTTGGATTGTGGAAAAAAAAACTTAAATTGAATCAAAAAGCTTTATGCAAGGATTCACAAATCAGGTGAAAATTTTCACCTGTCTTGACTTAAATGATATAATTCTTTCTGTCCGGATCTACCACTAGGGGGAGCAATTTACTTATAGATTGTAAGATAGCATTTAGTTCAACTCCTGCGCTTGCTTCATAGTCACATAACACTTCAATGCGTACTGTGAATTAAGTCCCAATTATATGGTCGTCTAGGGGTTAAATAAGGTGATCATATCCCCATTTAATGTCTCTTCTAAGACAAAAATTTTTAATTATTTTAATCTTTCCTCATAGCTAAGATGTTCGATGCCCCTTATAAGTTTAGTTGTGCACCTTTTGTATCTTTGTTTTTTATCTCAGGACATTCTTTTAATGAACCAGTGCCCAAAACTGAACAGCATATTCCAGGTGAGGTCGCACCAATGCTTTATAAAGCGGTAGCATTATGTCCCTATCCTGCAAGTCCATGCCTGTTTTAATACATGATGATATCTTGCTGGCCTTAAAGGGATACTCCGGCCCTGAGACATCTTATCCCCTATCCAATGGATAGGGGATAAGATTTCTCACCGCGGGGGTCCCGCCGCTGGGGACCCCCGCAATCTTGCATTCGCCATCCACTTGTTTGAGCTGCACGCCGCGATACCAGCTCACAAACAGCCGGGTGGCGACCACGGGGCCGGAGTATCGTGACGCCACAACTCCGCCCCCATGTGACGTCACCCCCCGCCCCTGCTATGCAAGTCTATGAGAGCGGGCGTGACGGCCGTAGACTCCCGTAGACTTGCATAGCGGGGGAAGGGGGTGACGTCACGATTCTCCGGCCCAGTGGTCGCCACCCAACTGTTTGTGAGCTGGCACTGCTGCATGCAGCTCAAACATCTTATCCCCTATACTTTGGTCTCAGGGCCTTTAAAAGCAGCTGCTAGACATTGCACTCCAAAATTGCTTGCAGAACACAGTCTTTTATTAGTAAATATAGGTTCCTGCTCAGGATTTCGGCACTATACATATGGTATTCTCATATGGGGCAGTTATGTCATAGCCACACAGGATATGCCATAAATGTCCCACCTCTCGTCTCAGATGTGAATACCCACTTTAAGGCCTGGTGCAGAGCCTTGTGTAGAAGCATTGCTAGACTGGAGGCAGGGGTCAAATCCTGGGGAAAAAACTCCTGGGTGTGGGAACTCACCCAAGATTTCCACTTAAAGGGGTACTAGACATCTTATACTCTATCCAAAGGATAGGGGATAAGGTGTCTGATCCCGGGGGTCCCGCTGCTGAAGACCCCCACATTCTCCCTGCTGCACTTGGTGTTCGTTTAGAGCATTGGGTGCAGCGCCGGAGGCCCATGACGTCACAGCCCCTCAATGCAAGTCTGTGGGAGGGGGCGTGACGGCCGTCACGCCCCCTCCCATAGACTTGTATTGAGGGGGCATTACTGGGACGTCACGAGCCTCTGCCCCGTATCACCAGTCATCTGGCACCAGCAGTGGGACCCGTATCACCAGCAGTGGGACCCCCGCGATCAGACATCTTATCCCCTATACTATGAATAGGGGATAAGATGTCTAGGAGCGGAGTACCCCTTTAAGGGCGTGTCCTCCATGACTTCTACTAATGGGAACTGCGTTCCTGCTGTAGAAAAAGTGAAGGAACTCTGTTCCCATGAGTTCCTGCAGGACTTGAGCCCTGACTGGAGGTATAACCAGTAGAAAGAGGGAGATTGTGAAGCCCCACTGTATAGATCTCTAGTGAAACCACATCTCGAATACTGTGTCCAGTTGGGGTCCTGCAGACCTCACCCATAAAAAGATATTGATAAAATAAAACAGGTTACAAATATAGACCAGGGCCCCTGAGAGCCCCTTCCATGGTCCATAGCTATTTCTTTTTCTCTTCATTTTAGGGGGTAGGACCAGGGTAGTTCAGCTGCACACACAGTTTCTTCCTTTACCCCATGTGCCTGGCCAATCACAGCACGTACTCTATACTATTATACCATGACAAAGTGTAGCACATGTATTTCTAGCAGCTCTGTGGTACCATAGTCTTTTTAGAAGAAATGCTTTATTTATGGGAACATGCCACAATATTCTTTTCTCCAATTCTTTATAAATCCCACAAAATTATTAAGATGATGTTATTATTTTTTTGAGAGCACCCTTGGTTAAGTGGGTGCAATATCATATGTCCACATAGTTTTAATATGACCATATGTTGGGGCCCTTATAAGGAGTTAGTTTCACTATATCAGTTTTACGTGGATGAATATCTATTTTCCCAGTTTAATAAATAATGTCTGCTTTCTCTATAAGTCACTCGTGGTCTTCGCCATCTCCATATGTTTATATGAAGATTTTTTTAAGTGATTGCCATCGCAGGAACCTGATTATGTCATGTATTTAAATGGAAAACAGCTTTATAAACCGAGCAGAGAAAAACAGAGTCACATTTGTGTTATGAATTATAGGACCAATCAGGTCGGACAGGGTTCTGCTGAATTCATTAATGGCTCAGGTTTACTATTTAAAGGGCCTGGTCTGAGCCTATTAGAACATTGATTACTGAGCCGTGTACAGTGTGCTTCACTGCAGATGTCAGCAACATGAACGTTAACAAAACAGCACAGATGTATGCTGGGAAAAATTCAGTAATTTAAAGGTATCAGATTATAGTTATACCAGTAAGTTCAATCTTCTGTTTTAATTTTTTCCTAATACATCTTTATAGTGGTTGGAGCTGGGTTTTTCCTGATTCCTGATCCAAATCCCTAATTTAGAGTTAAAGGGGTATTCCAGGAAAAAAACTTTTTTTTATATATATCAACTGGCTCCAGAAAGTTAAACAGATTTGTAAATTGCTTCTATTAAAAAAATCTTAATCCTTTCAGTGCTTATGAGCTGATGAAGTTAAGGTTGTTCTTTTGTGTCTAAGTCCTCTCTGATGACACGTGTCTCGGGAAACGCCCAGTGTAGAAGCAAATCCCCATAGCAAACCTCTTCTAAACTGGGCGTTTCCCGACATAGGTGTCATCAGAGAGCACTTAGACAGAAAAGAACAACCTTAACTTCAGAAGCTCATAAGTACTGAAAGGATTAAGATTTTTTAATAGACGTAATTTACAAATCTGTTTAACTTTCTGGAGCCAGTTGATATATAAAAAAAAGTTTTTTCCTGGAATACCCCTTTAAGGCGTACTTGTCAAAAAGTGTACCTTCCTCGTTTCATGTTTCTGATCCTTCCATTGTTCTAATAGTTTTTCTTGCCCAAACCCTTATCCTGTCCACTGTCCTGGCAGTTTATTGAGGAGGAGGGGGCGTTCCCAAGGGTAAGCATGACGCTTTCCCTCACATCTTATGTGGAACTTTGCCCTCAGTGCACCTCACCAACCAGTATCGGCTGCTCTCTCTGTTTACTGCTGCACATGTTATGCAGAGAGGAGTGATATAGGTAGCGTACACAGAGAATTACTAGTCATCATTATGACAAGACACAATTATGTACCTGGGTATTTACGGCACTTCCTCTAGACCAGTGTTTCCCAGCCAGTGTGCCTCCAGCTGTTGCAAAACTACAACTTCCAGCATGCCCGGACAGCCAAAGCCTGTCCGGGCATGCTGGGAGTTGTAGTTTTGCAACAGCTGGAGGCACACTGGTTGGGAAACATTGCTCTAGACAGTACATGGATTGTGTGCAAATACGCCGCTCCATGCACAGAGATGCATGGAGTTTTAAGGTAGTAGAGTACCCCTTTAAGTGCTTTTCTCAACTGTCATGGAAATTGCAGAGGAGATTTCACTAGTTTAAAAAGTGCTGCAGCCCTTAAAGGGGTACTCCGGTGGAAAACTTTTTTTTTTTAAATCAACTGGTGCCAGAAAGTCAAACAGATTTGTAAATTACTTCTATTAAAAAAATCTTAATCCTTCCAGTACTTATTAGCTGCTGAATACTACAGAGGAAATTCTTTTCTTTTTGGAACACAGAGCTCTCTGCTGACATCATGAGCACAGTGCTCTCTGCTGACATCTCTCTCCATTTTAAGGACTGTCCAGAGTAGAAGAAAATCCCCATAGCAAACATATGCTGCTCTGGATAGTTCCTAAAATGGACAGAGATGTCAGCAGAGAGCACTGTGCTCGTGATTCAGCAGAGAGCACTGTGTTCCAAAAAGAAGAGAATTTCCTCTGTAGTATTCAGCAGCTAATAAGAACTGGAAGGATTAAGATTTTTTAATAGAAGTAATTTACAAATCCGTTTGACTTTTCTGGCACCAGTCGATTAAAAAAAAAAAATTTTAAAAATACCCCTTTTATAGACATTTACTAAAACCTGTATTTTTTAGCATCCATGAAGATGACCAGAAATGGAAAAACAGGCAACAGAACTGGGTGCTTGAAGGGTCAAGGTTCACTGTTTGAAGTTCTCTTATAGTTGATTTTCGTATTTCGTTTTGTCTGAATCATTCTAAAAACAGTGCCACTCTTGTCCTCAGTTTCTGTGTGGTATTGCAGCCCGGTTCCTTTGAAGTGAGCAGAGTCAGGTTCTAATACCACACACAACCTAGGGACAACCCTCTTTTTCTAATCCTTCATAACCCCCTTATGTCTCTTTTGGTAGGGGCCTGTGTCTATAGGCCAAACATCTTCTCATTCATTTAACTTCATGGAATCAAAATTCCCCCCATCAACTCATTGATTTGATGTTTGTTCTCCTGTATTATCTGCGGAGAGGTTGAAGAGCACATAGTAGCTTTCAGGGTTATGTTTACTCAGGCAATAATTCATTCATCCCTTGTTGTTTTTTTGTCACAATGTGTTTGTTCCAACTTGCTCAGGGCCCCCATAGCTGCGTACATGTTGTACAGTCAAAACAACAAAGCAGGAATTGACAATCAGCGGCTGAAGGCTTGGAATGTAGAAGGCAGCAAGGAGCCCTGTGGGTTGTTCGTTGGAAGGCAACTCAGGATACTGAATATGGAAATGCATTATCAACAGACCATACAAGACTGCCTGCAAACCAGTGGAAACAGAAGCATGGAAACAGAATGTGTCGGCAGATAAGAGCCATTTTGCCCATCTAGTCTGCCCAATATTCTGAATAATTATGAATCGTCTTTGTCCCTACATTATAAGAAGGATAGCCTTATACCTATCTCTATCTTATATGAAGAAAAGCCTTATACCTATCTCTATCTTATATGAAGGATAGCCTTATACCTATCTCTATCTTATATGAAGGATAGCCTTATACCTATCTCTATCTTATATGAAGGATAGCCTTATACCTATCTCTATCTTATATGAAGGATAGCCTTATACCTATCTCTATCTTATATGAAGGATAGCCTTATACCTATCTCTATCTTATATGAAGGATAGCCTTATACCTATCTCTATCTTATATGAAGGATAGCCTTATACCTATCTCTATCTTATATGGAGGATAGCCTTATACCTATCTCTATCATATATGAAGGATAGCCTTATACCTATCTCTATCTTATATGAAGGATAGCCTTATACCTATCTCTATCTTATATGAAGGATAGCTTATACCTATCTCTATCGTATATGAAGGATAGCCTTATACCTATCTCTATCTTATATGTAGGATAGCCTTATACCTATCTCTATCTTATATGAAGGATAGCCTTATACCTATCTGTATCTTATATGAAGGATAGCCTTATACCTATCTCTATCTTATATGAAGGATAGCCTTATTCCTATCCCATGCATGCTTAAACTCCTTCACTGTATTTGCAGCTACCACTTCTGCAGGAAGGCTATTCCATGCATCCACTACTCTCTCAGTAAAGTAATACTTCCTGATATTACTGCATAAACCTTCACCCCTCTAATATAAAACTATGTCCTCCTGTGGTAGTTTTTCTTCTTTCAAATATAATCTCCTCCTTTACCATGTTGATTCCCTTTATGTATATAAAAGTCTCTATCATATTCCCTCTGTCTCTTCTTTCTTCTATACATGTTAAGGTTCTTTAACCTTTCCTGGTAAGTTTTATCCTGCAATCCATGTACTAGTTTAGTATCTTCTCTGAACTCTCTCTATAGTATCTATATCCTTCTGGAGATACTGCCTCCAGTACTGTGCACAATACTCCAAGTGAGGTCTCACCAGTGTTCTGTACAGTGGCATGATCACTTCCCTCTCTACTGATAATACCTCTCCCTATACATCCATGAGCACTTCAGTCTCTCTGGCTAATACCTTTCCCTATACATCCAAGCATTCTGCTAGCATTTCTCTCTGCTCTATGACATTGTCTGCTTACTGAAATAATAACCCCTAAGTTCCTTTCCTCAGATACATAGATAAAGAAGGACAGATACTCTGAACAGAAGCAGGATACATACAATGCTTTCTATGAACATATCATATCTATACAGAGCAGGTCCTTCAGACTGTAATGCTCTTTTAAAGAGAGCAATTGACTTATCCTTAGGGTGGTATCATAGGCAAACTATGGACACATAAAGGAAAAGGAGCCAGCACTGTGGTGAAGGAAATGCTCCCATGATGCTGAGGTTGAAACTGATGGATGCGTATGGACGGGTGATGTGGCTATGTCGGGGGTGCGTTCATATGAAAAAATGATACAGCCAATATGACATTTGAAGAGGGTACAAAAAACGCACTCACCCGGTTTCATGCCAAAGAAGGTGTAGGTTTATTCCAAGCAGTACATGGAAATCAAAGGCTCGGGTCAGGAAGAAGAGAAAGCATGAGCTCAGCCGAGCTTGTGGAACGGCGGTCCTGTTTCGTGGGTTCTCCGCTTGGTCACGCCCCAGGGGCGTGACCAAGAGGAGAACCCGCGAAACGGGACCGTCATTCCACGAGCTCGGCTGAGCTCATGCTTTCTCTTCTTCCCGACCTTTTGATTTCCAATTATAGGCAAACTGCTGCCCAACACGAGCGCCAATCAGAAAAGTTGGCTCTTGTTTAACAAAGCTATTGCATGCGTTCATTGCCAGGTTGGTTCAAGTGAAAGGCTGGGAATACAAAGGCCATTTTTCACAGGGACCACTGTCTGTCTATTATTTTCAGTTCTATTTATATATTTACAGAAATTTAGAATAAGAACGGGGAAAACTAAGCAGATTTTAAGAACTGCCTTTTACCTTTTAGGGAATTCCTTCACTAAAGACTCTACAATAGTACCAATCACGTATGGTGGATTATGGGGAACTCTTCTATAGGTCATATAAAGATCAGTGCTATCTAACCTGAAAGAAAGAAGACAAATATTAGAACTTTTTATTATCAGAGAGGTGATCTTCTTAGGCTAAGTTTCCACTTGTTTATTTTTTTTCTGGCAGTTTTTGGGCCAAAGTCAGAAGTGGATCCATATGGGAGGAGACGTATATATCCTTCCTTTATATTTCCTATTCCTTTGAAATACACTTCTGGCTTTGGCTCAAAAACTGCAGTGACAGTTTTCCAAAAACTGTCAGAAAAAGAACCAAGTGGAAACTAAGCCTTATTGGGAACCACTGATATGTGAAGTCTGAGCAGAACACCTCTCCAAAAAGCAGCTAAACTAGTTCTGTAAAACAGTCGTTTGAAACCACTGACTCTGAAGCTTCTGGGCAAACTACAACTCCCAACAGTCCGAAGTTATAGTTTCCCAAAAGCAGAATGACCACAGGTTTCAGGTCATTGCTGCAATTCCTTCAATGAATTCAGTGTGCGGCTCTACGATGTCCTTTAATAACAATTGCATAACTAGCTGGCGGTGCGGCAGGGTATTTTCAGCCAAGGTATTCTGTAACCCGTCCAGCTCGACTGAGACTCTCGTCATGCCAATGAGAAAATCACCAGCTGCAAATGTGTTGCAACCCCACTCTGGCCTAGAATATTGATTAATGTCACATTTTGTTACTTTAATAAAACAGGCTGATTGGAAACAGTTGCAATGGAAAGTTGACTTCTTGAGTCTGGATTTTAGCTTTATTGGAAACATAAGGCTATATTTTATAGTTTTCCCTTGTGAAAGTATTTTTTATTATAAAATGTACTCTGCATTTAGAGTCAACCATAGATAATTGTTCAGTAGCACTGTAGAAGTGGAATATAGTACGTGGAATATAGTAACGTCATTCTTTTGTTTTAAGGTGAATCTTCAGGCCAGTTTGAGGTCCAAAGCACTCTGGATCAGTTTGTCATTAAAGGGGTACTCCGCCACTAGACATCTTATCCCCATCCAAAGGATAGGGGATAAGATGTCTGATCGCGGGGGTCCCGCTGCTGGGGACCCCAGCGATCTTCCTTCTGCACCTGGCATTCCTTTAGAGCGTCGGGTGCAACGCCGGAGGCTCGTGAAATCACAGCCACACCCCCTCAATGCAAGTCTATGGCAGGGGGCCTGACAGTATGAGGGGGCATGGCCTACCCCCGTAGTGCGCGCACAGCGTACAGAACTAGATGTTCCTAACGCTGGCCAGTGAAGTACCCCTTTAAAGCCCAATTGACTTCTATGGGATTCCGCACTCCCATTCACACTTCTGAATTTCCGCATGCATATTCCACACCAATTCCGCATCTTTAACTATAAAGCACCAAATATTTTTCAGTACTGAAGAGCATACATGTATATACAAAATGGTGACATTAAAAGTTACAATCTATTAAGAAATAAAACGGACAAAAAAGGGAAAAGGCTTGATTTGTAGCTTGGTTCAGTAGTACACATAAAGCTGCGTGAACCAGTCACCAGCTGGTATCTGTGTATAAAGTGCATTAGGGCACAAGGAGTGTGCGAGAACAGCTAAATTAAGGGATCAGGTTTAGGGGAGTAATGTTGAAAAGTAAGGATTAAAGAAAATAATTTGGAAATGCGATAGGTCTGTTTAAAAAAGATGTGTCTTGAGTCCCTCATACACATAAGGATTGGTTCACGTCTGTGTCAGAGGCTCCATTGGTGGCCTCTGTCGCAGATTCAAAATATTGGACAAAACCATCACTACTCTTTTGTGTGCAGTCAAGTCCAATAACTTTAAATGGGCACTCTCATAAAAACTAATTTTTGCTATTGCACTCCTTATGGTAAATGAAAAATCTTTCTAATGTACTTTGTTTAAAAAAATGAAGTTTTCTATGTTTTATTTGTGTTTAAAAAAGCTGCCACTAGAAGCTGCCATAGACTTGCATTGAGGGGGCGTGGCCATGGCGTCACGAGCAGGGTGTGACCGTGACATCAAGAGCCTCCGGCGCTGCACTCGACTCGAGATGTCTAGGGGCGGAGTACCCCTTTAAGAATATCTCTGTGCTTTGCCTCATTCAAGTCTTCCTGTCCAAGCTGCTGAAAAACACCCCCACAGCATGAATCTGCAAAAACTTCAATAATTTTTTTTATCACAGCAGAGAATCTGGTATCTTACAGTGTGAGAGTCCTTTAGCTGCTTATTTGCAATTTCCAGACCGACTTTCACATGTATTTTACTGAAAAGAGGCTTCTTTCTGGCCACTCTGCTATAAGGCTCACATTGTGAAGTGCTGCAGTGATGGTTGCGCCATTGGGTTCTTAGTCATCTCTTTTACCGAGGCCCTTCTTCTCTGAGTTTGGTGGAACGATTAGTTCTAGGGGAAGTCCTAATTGTTCCAAACTTTTTCCATTAAAGGAAACTATTTTAAATCAATTGGTGCCAAAAGTTAAACATATTTGTAAATTACTTCTCTTAAAAAATCTTAACCCTTCCAGTACTTGTCAGCTGCTGTTTACTACAGAGAAAGTTCTTTTCTTTTTTTTATTTCTTTTCTGTCTGTCCACAGTGCTCTCTGCTGACACCCCTGTCCATGTCAGGAACTGTCCGGAGCAGGATAGGTTTGCTATGAGGATTTGCTCCTACTCTGGACTGTTCCTGACATGGACAGAGGTGTCAGCAGAGAGCACTGTTGTCAGACAGAAAAGAAATTCAAAAAGAAAAAAACTTTCTCTGTAGTATACAGCAGCTGATAAGTACTGAAAGGATTAAGAGAAGTAATTTACAACTCTGTATAACTTTGGCACCAGTTGATTTAAAATAAATTGTTTTCCACCGGAGTACCCCTTTAAGAATTTTTTACCATTTAGGGAAAGACAAAGGACCAGCATCTGTGGGGGATATATATCAGTCACGGAGAGCTGACTAACTCCTCATCTGGAGTGTATAGACCATAGACATATCACCCTTTTATATAGTTTAGATAGAGAAGGGGAGTGCTGCTTTGCTGTAGGGTTACAGGTGTAGGGAACCATACCTGTAAATATGATTGGCATTTGGAGAAAACAAACAAACTGTGTCTTTGGGAACATCCGCTGCAGCAGAATAATTTTTGTACCTTTATCCTGATCTGTGTCTCTACACAATCCTGTCTCTGAGCTCTACAGGCAGTTCTTTCAACCCCATGACTTTGTTTTTGCTCTGATATGCATTGTAAGTTGTGAGATATAGAGAGGGCTGTATCTTTCTATATCATGTCAAATCACTTGAATTTAGCAAAAGGAACTCATATAAAGATGATAAAACATCTAAGGTGATCCATAAAAATGGAAGGCCCTCAGAGCAAAATTTCAAGTCTCATGGCAAAGGGCTTGAATTCTTATGTCCATGCTCAATTTATGTTTTTCATTTTTTATAAATAAATATTTTATTTTTACATTCTCATTATGGGGTTCTAGTGCAGAATGATGAGGAAAAAAATAGCTATTTTAGCACAAGAAACATAACAAAATGTAAATAACATAAAAGTGTCTAAAATAAAACTTTTTGAATTAATTGAATTTAGTAAATATTTCCACCACCATGCTTTATGTTTGCAGAAGACAGAAAATATTTCTTTGTTTTTCACCAGCAGCTTTCGTCACTTTACCACTTTTATATTTGCTTATCCTAAAAGAGGTGAGAAACGCATTCATTTTAGGACAATAAAGACCCCAGTTGTGACCCTAGTAAACTCTTGCTCATTCCCTTCCCTTCTGACTCTTTACTGCTTTAAATATCATCAGGGCAGCCCGGAGATCCAGGAGCATGGAGTGTATTGGCCGTGGGCTGTGACCCACATCACTCACTTCTTCCATAACACAAAACTCATTTAGTCTCTGGATTGAAGCATCATGCGTTGCCTCTGTAGGGACCTCAAGTCATTGTGTCTGCCCCAAGCCGAGTACAGTTTAACTTGAAGCATCTGCAAGAACATTTCCACCACCTCATCAAGAACATTGATTTCTCTAAAGTATAACTTTGGTCTTTTCTTGCTACGCATTATGGAAAGGTTTAGTCTGCTGTAGCCCACCCAAGTCAAAAAAGAAGTTAAAAAAAACATCAAATACTGCCTTGCTCAGTCTAGTGACTTGGGGAAAATATGTCGGATCAGGAGGAATTTCATAAGGTTACTTAACAGTTTATTTGAACTGTACAAACACAAGGTACAAGCCAAGAAGATAGCAACAAATAGCAGAGATTAAAAGTCATTTACCCATTTACATGTTAGACACAAGTTAGGCTTGATTTGACTACCGGTATGTCATATACAGAGGTGTCCTGGGTTCCCTGAAAAATCTGTAACAGCCCCCCTCCCCCATAGTCCACCAAGTTTCAAGGCAGCTAGTTTTTTTTTTTACTGTTTTTTTTTTTACTGTTTTTTTTTTTACTTGGGTGGGCTACAGTAGAGTAAACCTTTCTATAATGCACAGCAAGGAAAGACCAGACCACCAATGATGTGCTACTTATGATATTGGCATCTTCTTAGCTGGCATTGTGGCCTTTGGTCCTCCTTATTCCTCAGGTCAGTTGCAACCCCTACATTGGCATTTCTTATGTCTCAGTAAAAGGAGAAAATTATATAGTAAAGGACAATAAGAAACATTGACTTCTTGAGGAGAATAATAAAAAGGGTTGTCTTATTAAATTGAAAGGGGCAGAGATTAGGAGGGGGAAAAAAAAAAGAAATACCCTATACGCACCTGTCAGTCACTCCTAGTCCAGCACTTCTACAGAGCCCACAGTGATAGTGCCCCAATGATGCACAGGACAATCTGCATGATGTAGAGTGTATGGCAGCTGCACCAGGGCACCTCGGAGCAATGGAAGCACTGGACCAGAAGTGACAGAAGGGGTGACTATAGATTAAAAAAAATAAAGATATTTATTAAAATTTCACTCTCAATCCCTGTCCCCTTGAAAAAAAAATTGTAATTGGAAAATCCCGTAAGGGTCTATTCACACATACAGGATCCTGCACAGATTTGATGCTCTGTATTTGTAACTGCAGATTTGAAGCTGTGCTCAGTCATTTAGTTTACATTGAGATCTGCAGCAGAAAATCCTGATCATCAAATCATGTGCATCAAATCTAGGATCCTGTACATGTGAATGTACCCTAAAGGAACTCTTTGGAGAAAATTATTACGGGATTTCTTTATGGTCACACCTTTCTGCCAACCGATTTCAAAACTCACTAGGTATTCAATTTTTGACACATTTTGCTAAGAAATGTTGTACATTGTGTAGTGAACCGTATTGTTGTCATCAGTAATGCACCATTGGAGTCCAGTGCAGAACTGAAGTACATTAGGCTCACCAAAGGAAAGTATTCCCTACCCTAAAGTTATACATTATAGTTAATATAAAGAGATTCATGTTCAGGACCCTCTGGTATAGGCCGGAGCAAAGAGTGTATACAAAGAGTGTCTCTTACACGTGGATTATACGGACAGCTTATTGATTTCGGTGAGCACTGTCTAAGGCTGGGTTGACATCACGTTTTTGCCATACTGTTTTCAATCCGTTTTTCTAAAGAAAACCGTATGGCAAAAAAACGGATGGAACAGTATGGGAAAAAGTTAACCGTGCGCGTTTTTAAACTGTATACTGTTTTTAAAAGTGCATACAGTTCCGTCCATTTTATTTTGGAAAAAAAACATGTTTTTGATAATTTTGTCTATTTTTAATGGGAGGGGTGTTGGGTGGGGACTTTAGGATGCAAATGCGCATGTGGAAAATAAAAACCGTATACAGTTTCCTGTATGGAACTGTATACATGTGCGTTTCCCATTGACGTCCAAGTTAAAAAAAAACGTATGCAGTTGCAGTACGGTTTTTAAACCGGAGTCAAAACCGTGGTTGACCACGTTTTTGTCTCCGATTTAAAAACCGTACTGCAACCGCATATGTTTTTTTTAAGATATATACGTTTTTTTTTTTATGTATATACAGTCCTTGCTGCCCTAGACACAATAAATACACAATAAAAACACATGAGTTACATGTGGATTTTGTTGCAGATTCACAATAGATCTCTGTACACAGAATGTGGTGAAATCAATGTGGATTCACCTGTAGGGGAAAAAATATTTTTATTCTCCAGGCCAAAGCATGGCGGCAGCAACTACATCAAAAGTATTTATCATTTTTTAAATTCACAGTGTTAAGTGCTGCCCCCTTAACACTGCTGCCCTAGGCACAGGCCTATAGGTGCCGTAATGGCAAATACAACCCTTACCACAATATGGTGCTAATAGACTTTGCACTCTTGGGGTGCATTGGCAGGTTAATGGCCCAATGATGTCCACATGCCCTAATAAGTCATTTTTAAGTCATCTATATCATTATTACACATTTTCTTTAGTAATCTCTTAAATAAAACCATCTTCAGATACTACAGAAGCTAAGAAGCTATCTCTGAGCGCTCCACAGTAACGTCACTGATCTTATTGTATACCACCCAGCCCGACTTAATCCCCATCAAATCCTGTTTTCTTTTCCTGTGACCTGGAGATTGTATTTGAATGCCCTTGAATACACTGATGAACTCATCCCTGTGTGTGTTGGGCTGTGCCCAGCCTCTTGTGTAACTTGCTCTGTGATTTCTATTATAATACCCACCACTTCCTGTGATCTGCCCATTGATGAGATGCAGCAGTTACCTATGCCACAATGGGTCCAGGGCAAACAATATTACCCATGATGTTAATTGATTGTGAACATGAAGCCCTACAGCCTTTTGCTGGACGGAGGTGCATGGAAAGGTCTTATGTGGCTTTGCTTGCACAGAGAGACAGTAATTTTTAGGTAAATACAATGCTCAGTCTGTAGTTATTCCCCTTCATGTCTGTACACTAAAGCGGACACTTTATAGTCCCTTGGAAATTCAGTCAGTGGAAATACTGTGCATAAAGAAGAAGGGTCCCTTAGTACGAAACAAAAAATTTGACCTCTCCTGATGCTCCTACATAGGCACAACTTAAAGGAGTAGTCCAGTATAAAAAATGTATCCCCTATCCCCAGGATAGGGGATAAGTTTCAGAACCCAGCGCCCGGTTCTCTGCATGAATGAGGTGTGTCAACCATGGTACGAAGCTGTGGCTGACACCCCACCCTCCATGTATCTCTATGGGAAATCTAAAGATACATGAACACTGTATCTCTGGCTCTCCCATAAAGATGCATGGAGGAGCGTGTTGGCCACAGCTTGGTACCGTGGTTGACACACCTCATTCATGCAGAAAGCCAGGGCAGGAGATCTTCGGGATCCCAGCGGTCAGACCCCCCACAATCTGACACTTATCCCCTAGGGCATACGTTTTTTTATACTGAATAACTCCTTTAAAGTACATACAGAAAAATTTGAATATTGTGCAAAGTTAATTTCTTTCTTTCAGTAATGCAACTTAAAAGGTGAAACTAATATATGAGAGAGACTCATTACATGCAAAGCAAGATAGTTCAAGCCGTGATTTGTCATAATTGTGATGATTATGGTTACAGCTCATGAAAACCCCAAATCCCCAATATAGTATGATTTGGGGAGCCATGTCATCTGCTGGTGTTGGTCACTGTGCTTCATTAAGTCCAGGGTCAACGCATCCGTCTACCAGGAGATTTTGGAGCATTTCATGCTTCCTTTCCTTTAAAGGGGAACTCCGGCGCTAAAACATCTAATCCCCCTCCATAGGCTTGCATTGAAGGGGCGGAGCGTGACGTCATACGGGGCAGAGCCGTGATTGCCAGTAATCAGACCCGGAGCCAGCACACTCCGGGGGCAGATTCTAACGGGGTGTGGCGTGGAAGATCACAGGGTCCCCAGCGGTGGGACCCCCGTGATCAGGCATCTTATCCCCTATCCTTTGGATAGGGGATAAGATGTCAGCGCCGGAGTACCCATTTAAGTTGCATTAATGAAATACAATGGACTTGTCCCCCATATTCAAATTTTTTGAGTTTCACCTGTACAGATTTTGCATTTGGGTCAATGAACCTTAACCCCTTAAGGACACATGACGTACTGGAACGTCATGTGTCCGCTCCCGATCTATAACGCGGGGCCACGGTGTGGCCCCGCATCATAGCGGGTCGGGCCCGGCCTCTAACAACTTCCGGGACCCGTGGCTAATAGCGCGCGGCACTGATCGCAGTGCCCTGTGCTATTAACCCTTTAGACGCGGCGTTTAAAGTTGAACGCCGCGTCTAAAGTGAAACTGAAACCGTGCCGGTTAGCTCAGTGGGCTGTTCGGGATAGCCGCGGCGAAATCGCGGCATCCCGAACAGCTGACAGGACAGCGGGAGGGTCCCTACCTGCCTCCTCGCTGTCCGATTGCCGAATGACTGCTCAGTGCCTGAGATCCAGGCATGAACAGTCAAGCGGCAGAATCATCGATCACTGGTTTCTTATGAGAAACCAGTGATCAATGTGAAAGATCAGTGTGTGCAGTGTTATAGGTCCCTATGGGAGCTATAACATTGCAAAAAAAAAGTGAATAAATACCATTTAACCCCTTCCCTATTAAAAGTTTGAATCACCCCCCTTTTCCCCATAAAAAAAAAACACAGTGTAAATAAAAATAAACATATATGGTATCGCCGCGTGCGGAAATGTCCGAATTATAAAAATATATCGTTAATTAAACCGCACGGTCAATGGCGTGCGCGCAAAAAAATTCCAAAGTCCAAAATAGTGCATTTTTGGTCACTTTTTAGATCATGAAAAAATGAATAAAAAGCGAGCAATAAGTCCTATCAATGCAAAAATGGTACCGTTTTTTCAATTTTGTCTCACAATGATTTTTTTTTCAGTTTCACCGTAGATTTTTGGGCACAATGACTGACGTCATTACAAAGTAGTAGAGTTTTTTTGAAAGATTTTTTAAAGGCAAGGAGCAAAAAACGAAAATGCAAAAATGGAAAAAACCCCGGTCCTTAAGGGGTTAAAGGGGTACTCCGCCCCTAGACATCTTATCCCCTATCCAAAGGATAGGGGATAAGATGTCAGATCGCCGGGGTCCCGCTGCTGGGGACCCCGCGGATCGCCGCTGCAGCACCCCGCCATCATTACTGTGCAAAGCGAGATCGCTCTTCACGTAATGACGGGCAATACAGGGGCCGGAGCATCGTTACATCATGGCTCCGCCCCTCGTGATGTCACAGCCCGCCCCATCAATACAAGTCTATGGGAGGGGGCGTGGTGGAAGTGAGGGTTGTCATGAGGGGCAGAGCCATGACGTCACGCTGCTCCGGCCCCTGTATCGCCCGTCATTACGCACAAAGTGAACTCGCTCTGTGCAGTAATGATGGCGGGGTACTGCAGTGGCGATCCCCGGGGTCCCCAGCAGCGGGACCGCGGCGATCTGACATCTTATCCCCTATCCTTTGGATGGGGGATAAGATGCCAGGGGCGAAGTACCCCTTTAAGTAATGCTCAACGATCATATATCCAGTATGTCAGTTACATAGGTGAACTGAAGAAACATAATATTTACAATGAAGGCCTTGGGCAATAGAAATACTAGCATTAACTAAAGAAAAGCACATCACAAACGTCCATCAAGCTGTCAAGAGCTGTTTCTTACACTTAAATTGTTTATACATTTTTGGATTAACACAACTGATGTTGTATACAGTCCCATAGAAACGGCTTATCTATGAAGCAGGACACCCTTACACATGTGGATGAATCATATCCATAGCATATCATAGACTGATACCAGGAATGGTGCTATGAATGTAGCTCATTGTATTCGGTGCACGCCTATGACTATAAGGTTGAGGAATGCAGACGTTTCACTGTACATTATAGCTGTCCTGTCGGAGTAGAAGGCATCTGATTGATTATAGCTTGTAGGAATATACAATTTCTCTTTATTTATCACAGAGATCAAAAGCTCTTCCTTCCAACATAAAGTCACAATATAATATATGAATATAAGACTGTGCTAATGCTATATGATGATTGTTTATGAAATACTATTCTTATGGGGACGTGAACACTTACACAGTTTAGAAAGTGGATTCCGAGATTAGAAATAGGGGCCTTCTATTTTCTAGAAATAGCATTGCTCTAACCTGAAGGCTGTGTCTGGTATTACAACTCAGCCATAGTTACTGGTGCTGAGCTGCAATAATGGATACAGGGGTATGTCGGCACTTCTATGGAACTGCAGTGGTGCACGAGGTAGGGCAAAGCCACAGGTAGAAGAAAGATGATACCCAGCACTCAACAGGGATGCTTAGTGAAGATTTATTATGCCATAGTGTAGTACAAGAACGCGTTTCGGTGTGGGAGCCTTCCTCAGCTGTCTGCCTAGGTAGACAGCTGAGGAAGGCTCCCATGCCGAAACGCGTCATTGTACTACACTATGGCATGATGAATCTTCACTGTGCATCACTGCTGAGTGCTGGGTATCATCTTTCTTCACAACACCGGATACAGTCTATAGATGAGGGTGGTGAGTTTAAGGGCCATTTTTATAATCTCTCAAATTGCCTGAAATTTTTTTTTGCTTGTGGCTTATAGTAATGTTTATAATATTTCCAGCAAACACCAGCAGATCGAGTGTATCTAAGCCTACCATGTGCTATATTCCTCATCATGAAATTTTACTATAAAATATTCTCCTGGGATTATGTGCTGCTAAACTGCTGTATCCGATCATGTGGGATACTGTCCTGCTGAGCGTGCATAAGCGTTACTGGAGTGGGTGGGACATGAATCAAAGGTGCTGGATGACAATAAGCTATTCAGTTTTGGCTAGGATATTTAGATACAGAGTTAGAAATTAGCACTAGTGATAAGCAAACCTACTGAAATATGTTTCGGGAGGATTTGCTGCAAATCAGAATTGAATGACTTCAATGGCCAATTCAGGTTTTGGTGAGCAGTGGCGCGGTATGTCTTATCTTATGTCTGGGCCGGTTTACAGGAGTCTCTGTTATAGTAAAGTGAGCAGTGAGGAGCTGCTCAGTGAACATGTGCTGGGCAAGGTACTGAGCAACCGGCCAAGTAAATGAGATTGTAACTTGCAGTGCTCTATGTATCACTGCCTACCTCTAGACAAATTTGATGACCTGCAAGGTATACAATATATGCCTCGCTGCTCCGTGTACAAGAGCAGAGGCAAGACTCCTATTTTAACCTAGAATCAAATCACCAAATCAAATTAATTCCAAATTAATTTGCTAATTTTTAACCAGCACCAAATATTATTAGAAAACAACACAGCTCTGCATTTATGGTTGCCTATAGGTTGGAAATGCATTTGGTACCTTACATAGATTAAAATCTCCAGAAACTAATGTATGGAAAAAACTTGTGGTTTTCTTTTATTGTTAGTTATTTTACACTAACCTTTTTACTGACCTTTTTCAGACCCATTGCTGGACATTTCACGTTCAGAAGAGACTTCCACATCAAAAGTGTCCCAAAATGAAACCAGAAAGAATGGACGCAGAGGAGAGATAAGAGTCACAACACAGAGAGCCCTTCATCGTCCTCAGCTCTTAGATGTCCCAACTTACAATCCTTCCAAGAAACCAACCTTGGATACTCCAATGTGCTCCAAAAATACTGGCACATGTGAATATGTTGGAGCCAATCAAACACTACTGAAGTGGGATGACCTACAACGCACCTTAAGCTTTGCATGGAACATGCACGTTTATGGGACTGGTGCCCTCTTCTTGTTATTATCTGTGATTGCCCTTATCAACCTTATTGGATCTCCCATTTTACGAGTATCCTATCTTCCTTATGTTATTTTGGCCAATGCCCTTTTATTTGTAATTGGAGTCCTACGGGGAGTGTTCTTTCTTCTTGATCCCTATGGGACGAAGATGAAGATAACGCAGCCTATTGCCCTTATACTGTACAACATTACCTTTCCACTTATGCTAACAGCATTTGCTACTTTGGTTCTACTAGTCCTGAAAATTTCTCGTCTTCAAGTTCTACCTCCAAAGTTTCAGAGTCTTGCTTTGCTTGCTGTCATAGCAGTCATTCATTTTATTGTTCTCATAAGTGCTGATCTCCTAACCCATCTCCTGAATCCTTCTGTAAATATGGTCTTGCAGATTCTTTCAATTTCTTGGGGTATTTTTTTAATGGTTGGCAATTTCGTAGCATATTACCAACTTAGAAAGAGCAGTAAAGAGATCGTCAATGAAACACAACGAGTATCACCAACTGGTGAAGATATTGTGGTCGTTCAATCCCAAGGAAGAAATATCAAGTGCATCTTTACATCATCCAGAGTATTATTAGTAGGCAGTATTTTTGGACTTCTGTGCTGTGCTTTACAGGTATATGCCATATTGTGGCTATATGGACTACTTGGCAAGAAGAATGAATTTTCCTGGTCCTGGTGGTTTCTGCAGTTCTGGTTTCGAATATTCGAACTGGCTCTTTGCTTCTCCATGATCTTTGTAGCATCCCACAGCTTCTGCCTACAGTGCAGTAGTAATGATCATACCTGCTGGTCAAAAATCATCAGCTACTTTTGCACCTACAAGAAAAATGATGCTCCAGAATATCCCAACAACTGCTATGAATGGACAAACAGCATTCAAGACAGGATGGTCAATAATAACATCAGCAAAACCCTCATCCGCAACCAAGCCGAAAATGTTCCACTTAGAATTCTTAAGGAAAACAATGAGGCAAAGAGTAATGCTACTATGGGGAACAACAGTCAGTCTTCATCCCCCCTCTTCAAACCCAAACCTGATTCTGTTTTCGGGCCAAAATCTCAGAATGTGACCATGGGCCGCTCTTATACGAGTATTTGTTTTGAGAAGGAGTCAATGCTCTCGCTGACAGATCTGGAGTTTCGCCCACCGTCCCCTATTAATCTTAGTAGAAGCATTGACGAGGCATTGTTCCGAGAACATCTGGTAAGAGACAGCATATTTCTAGATTCTAGTCTCCAGTATCCTAGTTACCTGACCAGACAGGATTCTTGTTCTTCCCTAAAAGAAAGCTCTGCTTTGAACCAGACAGTAGACCCTCTTATTTCAGCTGACCTGAAAATGAGAAGATGCAGCAACCCTGACCACATGTACAGCATGGCCAAGTGTAGCTCAACAACCGAGGTTGACACTCCAAGTGAAAGCCTTCAACAAAGTAAAGAGCTCCCACGGGATCTTACCACTGACGCAGTGGTGTCGGTCAGCTCCATGGACAGTGTTTCAAAAGGATCAATCAAAATCAGTTGGAATCCTTGGCGTCATGGACTATCTTCTGTTGAAAGCCTTCCCCTTGAAGATGCTCCTACCACCCAACTTTTAAAGCAAGGCTCCCAACCTAGCATCATGTCCAAGAGCAGTGAGCCTGAAAAAAGTTTTGGAAGGAGACTGATCGAAAGAAGTCAAACCATAGATTCACACAGCATTGCCAGCGAGACCATTGAACTGTGAGATTAAAACATTGTTTCAACCATGGACTTGTTGTAAAGGGAAAGGTGCCTGTTTTTTTGTTTTTTCAAGGTGGAACATTTCTATAATATCAGTAGGATATGATATACAGCAGTTACTTGTTATAAGCACACCGAGCATCTGTGTTTTAGGAATCGCCATATCTTTGTTTTGTTACAGAACCGTTTTCTATGTATTTATTTTGGATTGCTAAATGTGACTTATGTCACTGGACTAGAAGATGAATGCCTAAGACTTAAGTCTACGATATTGACTTATTAAAGCACTTAAAGGCAGAACATTTGCCAGACGTAACCCTACAAAATAGTATTGTTTTAAACACAATGTATGGACCTATATAAAAATGGTACATTAACCAATGTGGTACGAGCTAAACCAGATGTTTCCATAACAGCCATTTTGAGGCCTACGCTGTCATTTTGCAATGCAGAGACCTAACAAAAACAAACAAAAAAAGAGAAAAATGTTTGTTTTTGGACTTCATGACAATCAGACAAAGGGAAATCTCAAAGCCTAGGAAACAACTGTATTGAAAAACACTAGGAAGAACAGGAGGCTACCACTACATTTGAGCAAACTATACGCGTATTGTAAATACATGCTGTGTTATATTGAATGCATAACGGTACACCCCAAACCAGAAAGTGCTGCTGGGTACTTTTCATGTTACACACAGGGGTCAGAATAACAACTTTTTTTTCATAATTAAAGAGCTATATGAAGAGATTGAACTCCTTTGCACTGCTCAGAGATTTATTTTATTGAGAATCTGACTGACATTTCCCTCAATAAACCTTCATATAGAATTTTGTGTCCGATTTACAGTAACAGAAATCTCTGAGCAGTGCCAAAGGGGTTTTCATCTCTCTCCCTCACATTCCAGAGAGGAGCTATGATCTGAGTTCACCAATGTCACATGTATCTATGACAGATCAGAAGGATCAACTACAATTAAATTTAACTATAGACAAAAACAGGGCTGCCCCTTTCCTCTTATGTAGAGGCCTTTCAATTAAAAAGGACCACTTAGTAAAGGTAAGGCATCATTACTGGAGACACTGCTCCACATAGTTGGATACTTTTACATTTTAATTCTAGCCCCCTTTGTTTAACCAGTTGTTGCTGTTAGTTTTGTGGCCCAGTATTCTGACGGTGTAAACTATCAACGAGAGGTCACCAACATTCTCATCAGTTATAAAGGGAAGAGCACTAAGGTTCATGCTCCATTGAGAGCAGTGGTGACTGCACCCTTGGCAATCCATAGACTGCAACAATGTCCATAGACTGTCAAGAGAGTGGTCCCTAATGCTCAGTTGTCAACATGGGAGATAAAACTGAATGCTCTTATCCTTGAGAACAGAGTGGTGATGACCCAGTTGACAGTCTACGTCCTTATTAGGATATCAGGTGCAAAACTGGGCCATAAAAAGTTGTAGTTTATTTTTAAAAGTTCCTGGAAAAAATTACTGCCAGCCAGAGGCGTAGCTTGGAGCTTTTGGGCCCCGTTGAAAAATCTGCAACAGGGCCCCATATGTCAAATATAATACTGGTCTCTTATGGGGCCGTCATACTTTGGGGCCCCCTTAGGCACCAGGGCCCGGTGTGACTGCTACCTCTATAGCAATGCCCCTGCTGCCAGCTATTTTGATAAATAAACCACATAAACTGGACCACCAGTCATTCTCTTACCCCTCTCCACCCTCTTTGAGACTATCTTTTTTTTTTTTTTTTTTTTTACTGAAGACTTAAAGAGCCCAAGATAGTTTAGTTGTTAGGGACTTGTTGCCTAATAACCCACATAGAAGACTGCAGTGGTTAGGCATTATGGGTAGAATTCATCAAGCTGTTTACCCTGGGTTCTTTTTTTTTCTTCAAAATTTGTCACGTAAATTGTGTTGCTGCCACTTTCTGTGCAACTTTTCATGGACCTTTTATTTAGAGAATTTGTAGAACCATAACCACATGGTGGACTGCTTTAGAAGAGTTTTTGCAGTGGTTAGTGATTTATCAAGTGCACAAAGTTGTCGCTTCTTTTACACACAAACTCAGACTCCCACCAGCCCTACAAAAGCATCTAAACTGGCCCCATGCTGAGGTGATGTGGTCCCGTGGGGCATTTGATTAATTTGTCCCACGCACGTCAAAATCACTGCAACATTTGTGTTCTAAACCTGCACAGAGTAGACCATAAATGATGAATCCCCCATATCTCTAGCAACCAAACTGCATTATGATAAATAAATAAATAAAAAATTAACTTTGGTGGAGAACCGAAAACACTGTTATACAGGGAAGACTGTCCATCACTGTATAGGAATAACTATGCACAGAGATATAAGTTATATTGGAACCTTTTTTTACTAAACTATATATGTAATCTACACAGCTCTTCCTGCTCTATAACACGTTGCCTTGAGAGTAGACTGCATTAAAGGGCCCCTGTAGTAATGCCAAGTACGCCGACCCTTGCTCGTGGAAAATCCAGTATTTACAGTTACCTTGTAGTGTGAGGCCGCCTCTGTATATAGGTATTTTTACCTGTGGCTGTGTATCTGTACACCTTGTGGCTTTTGTTGCACCAGCAATCTTTTATCTGAAGTTTAGTCATTGCTGCATATACAAGACCTCCCTAAGTCAGAGAAGAATTTCAAGGCAGCTGAGGCCGAATCCCTTGACGTCTGGAATGTGATAATGTACTGTGGAGAGTAGAGTGAAAGCTGTGACAATCTAAGTGAGACAGTCACCCAAGCGGGGCGGGGGGGCATGTCTCTCTCTACCACTGCAGAGGAGCCGTATTTCTATGTAATCTAGTGTCAAGGCTTGGTAGGCCAGCCATTTTGAGTGCCAAATTACACCTGTACATACAATAAAATATGTCTGAAAACTAAAGGGGTGATTGTATGCGCCATTATTTTGATGCCAAGTTGCATTAACTGTTTACATTCCAGTCATTGTTCTTCAAATTGTGGCCCTTTCAATGCTGCAAAACAACAGCTCCCAGCATGCCCGGACAGCCGTTGGCTGGCCGGGCATGCTGAGAGATGTTGTTGTCTATTGTCAGTTATCTCATTGCAGATACATGTGCAAAATAAAGTCTGTTTTTGTATCAAACCATAAAGATGTACCATAGATGGGACAATCAACCAACTACATTGAAAAGTCTCATGCAAACTGTCAGGTCCTGCAGTGCCACCAAGTGGCTGAAATGGGTACAGCACTGCATTCATCATTAATACACCCACTTCTTGTTCTTTGAACTGGGGTGTTTCCTTCAGTCCTATTGTCACCGGTATATACAGTCCAGCCCCTGCCAATGCAGTCATTTGGGAAAGAACAGGTCATTCTGAATTCCATGATCTATTGTTAGTGGTATTGTTGAATAATAAAAATGTTTAGACACCACAGCTAGTCAGAAAAGTTACAGAGTGGGGTCACAGAGTGCTGAAGTTAATCCAGTTGCGTACCTTTGCTTTGGTGAACCTGGCCCCTGCCGGGGGCACAGGCTGCCAAAAGCATTGGTACGCCACTGTCTACTACACATTCGGCACTGCCCGGCCAGAGAGGGCTCATGCTTGTTCATGGGGATCCAGGCAACTTACCATGGATCCCCAGGCGAGTGAGTGCCACTTTCAGCGGTATGTGCACACGCATACAGGTGAAAGCTGCCTGTTACTGTAAGGCTATGTTCACATGATGGAATTTCCACAGCAGAGTTCAATTGATTTCAATTGGATTCTGCTGCACTGTTCACATGGCAAAATTTCTGCCACGGAAATTCAGATTTCGGCGTCTGCAGAAAGAATAGTCATGTCTATTCTTTCTGCGGAGTCCATGCAGAAATGCACTGCTGTCTATGAAACAGCGCTATTCCAAGCAGTCCTAGCGCCAGCATGTTCCGTCCTTATGGAAAATGTCCATGCAGATATTCCATAATGGAAACATAGCCTTAGCCACAGGACCTGCAGCTTACCCTAACAGTAGGCCATGACCTTTGCCCCCATGCAGTTCAGGCACAATGTCTTTACTCATCAGTGTAGCCCTTGCCAGAGGTGCAAAAGGCGCTTGGTACACCACTGTTTTTTTTTGTCCGTATAGTGTATATGATCCTAAATGGTGTGCTAATGTATTTCAATATGGTTATGGTATACTGAGAGTTTTATGTAAAAAAAAAAAAAACAGACTCCACCAGCATCTAAGCTTCCCCTAGTGGTAACTGCTGGCAGCCAAAATATTAACCTATAGCTGTGAGAAGGGAAGTAGGGGATTTGGGCCTCTGAATTAGGAAAACAGGACTCTGACATGTATAAAAATGAATCTGCACAAAATTATGGGCTTAAAAACAAAATAATGTTCAAAGTTGACTTTACACTTGAATTAATCTCCCCACAAAAGCTAAGAGAGCCTGGGAATTACAGCCTGTGAATTTCTTATCTCTTCTTCCTTCTCCCTTTACCGGTAGTCCTGCACGGGGACCTCACACTGTGACTTTGAATGATTTACTTGAGGCAGTAGACATCTTGTACTGCTGAGTCTACAGAACAAAATCAAAGAGACACAAAAAAAACTCCTAGAGCAGCGGATCTGTTTCATATTTCCTCTATTTATTTAGCTAGGGTAAAAGCAGTACATGAAGGGTGGACATGTCTGGGGTGGTCCTGGCGACATATCAACAGTCTTATGCAAACCTCACACACTATTCATCAGGAGAAAGGTGATGTCAGACAAACATTGTGCTAGGCCAAGCAGCGAACGACATATGGGAAACACCAATGCTTTATGACACACACAGCACAGCCCACCTATGTGATGTGAGCCAATAAGTTTAAGATCTTTTCACCATTTGGGAGTGCTGCACCATCGTGTGTATACACAAAGTGGACTTTGATCGGGATGCTGGCACATGCTTGGATAGCGATTAATACTGCTACAGGTTCTTTGGTTTATTATACAGTAAATATATATATATATATATATATATATATATATATATATATATATATATAGGCAGTGGCAGCGCCACAACCAACAGCCGAGTATCATCACGTAGATTTATCCAAATTGGCACAAGGGAAGAGAAACAGCGTGGCACAGAGAGTACCCAAAATATGACCATGCAGGGATTCCATATGCAGCTGTATATGATTCTGTACCTAAATATATTAAAGACATTCCAGGATCCAGAGAGGAGAGAAGTTATGAAAAGCCTCTGTCGCTCTGCAAGACCTGTCCTGTCCTGCATTACACAACTCAACGATTTGAAGGGGCGTCATGTAATGCTGCATTGCACCTGTGGTGGTCCAGCAAGGAAAGTGAACACTTATGACAAGTTTCTACACAAATTACAGTTGATCACTAGGGATCTTAGCAAGGGGACATTACCAGCTTATTGCTACCGGTCGCATCTAACAAGTATGGCCTCCCGAATATGGAGAACCTCTTTAAGGAGTTCCCTTCTTTTTATTAGGTCTGCAAATGTTAAACTAATAATAACATATTATCCCAGCATTCAGCTGCAAACTGTGGGGGAACCCTGCAAGTGCTTAAAGGGAATATGTTAACTGCATATAATACTCAAAGATAAAGACATGAGTAGATAACTAATAAGCACATAAATATACTTGTCTTTTACTGATGGCTGCTTGCAGAGTTATAAAATCATGTTTTCCAAGCTAAAATGTTATAGAGGTCGGGCTGAGCTGCAGCATGTACGCCTCCTCCCTTCCACAACTCCATGCTTGGCTTCCAGCACTGATCCTTGGATATCAATCATGCAGAGAAGAGCTTGGAAGGAAAACACTATTTTATAACTTTGTAAACAGTCATCAGCTATGAGACAGGTATCATTTGTATTATCTTCTTGTCAGCTATCTGCCCATGTCTGCAGCTCTGAGCATGATATAGAGCTCACAGATTTCCTTTAATTTTCCTTTTGGTCCTCAAAGGGATCAGTGAAAGATGGGTCAGTCCTGGGAAAGATGAGTGAAAACTAATATGACGGCCATGACAACATCCAAAGGGCTTTTCCTAATAGTCCTAGGTTGTACATCCCTCATTCTGCTGTTGCTAAATAACTAGGCAAATAGTTAATACCCCTCTGTGATGTAAACACAGTCATAATAGTTGTCATCTGAAATTTGAATTAACATTTCATCAAAGAAGACAACTTCCTAGTCTGCATTTATTGGTGACTTCATATTCCTTAGTCCTTATTATGCACCATGTGTATCCAATGTTAGATGTGAAGTATCTCTGACTCTCTGAAAATTTCCATAAAGAAGCACTGAAGGTTTTTATCTTGCTAATATAATGCACATTCACCACCACAGCTGCAATTATAGGTTCACTGTTGTCCTAACCAGCAGTACAAGTGTGAAACTGGCAGGACGGTGGAATTTATTGAATTCCACCCAAGTATATAAAATAATTAGGACCCCTATAAAAGGCCCCTTCCCCGAGGCCATATTGCTTTTTTCTGTCCTGTGCAGGACAGCAGGACGGGGCAGCCTCTATTTTTTCCATAGAGCCTGCATGGAATGTGTTTTTTGCTTCCTTCCATGAAGGATTCATCTTAACCTTTAATTAAAGCCTTTCTGTGCTGTTCTTCGGCACTCTCTTGCAGTGCTGGGGCCAGGTCCGCCCCCTGCCATCCTCAGCCCTTCTGCCGTTCGTGCGGGCGGCATGTCAGAGTTCTGCAGGACCGGAAGTATGTCATCTGCTTGCTGTGGTGCATTTTTCTTCCTAGGTAGTTGCTATTTGTTGCACTGCAACAAAAGTTTTTTTGTTATTATTTTCTAATTATATTTAACTCTTTCTTAGAAATATGTCTACTCCACCTTCTGGTGATCTCTATTCTGGGGGACGCAAGTCTTCCTCCAAAAGACGCCATCTGACATGTGCTGATTCCTATGTATTTAATAGGTGTCCTGGATGCCGTCCACCTCCTAATCCGTCTGAGCCTATGGTCCAGAATATGTTTGTCTGGATGAAATTCATGGGGAATTCCATTAAAGAAATCAAAAGCTCTAAAAGACCTAGAATTTCTTCTAGTCCTCCCTTTATGGTTGAGGATTCTGTTATGCCTGTAGGAGATCATTCTGAACAGTCCATTGAGGAAGTAATTGCCCAGTCTCTCTTTCCTGTGGAAAAAACGCAGAGATTACTTTGATCCATCTGATCATGCGATCAGGATGTTGATCAGGGGGAAGCCTCAACATCTACCTCTAGAGGGCCCTGGGCTTTCAAAGTGAATGACTCACTCAGAAAATTGATAGTTTACGAATGGAAACATTCTGACAAAGCTCCTGTTCTTACTAGAAGTTTCAAGCTGATGTATCCTCTTCCTGAAAGGGATTCTGAGTCCTGGGTTCCCCCTCCTATGGTTGATATGCCGGTCACTAAGTTATCCAAGAGAGTTTTAGTTCCTGCTGATGACGGCAGTAATCTCCAGGATCCCCTGGATAGGAAAGTGGAATTCTTACTGAAGCGTAATATTCGACGGCTTCGGCTTCCGCTACTGTTGCTCTGGCTTCTTCTGAAGTTGTAAAGGAGCATATTCTCCATATCTAGTCCAACATTGAGGGGAAGAAAGACATCCTGGACATGTTTAAAACTCTCCTCCATGGTGTGGTCTTCCTATGTGAGGCAGCCCAACAACACCTTAGACTTGCTGCACAATTTATTGGCCTTTTGTCTGCAAGTAGATACCCATTATGGCTACGTCCTTGGATGGCTGATAACGCCTCTAAATGTAATCTTTGTGGGCTCCCTTATGAACCTGGTCGGCTCTTCGGATCAGAATTAAATCATATAATGGAATGCTGATAAAAAGGTAAATGCTTGCCTGTGCAAGCCTTTTGTGGCAAAGGTAGAGGTAGAGGAGCGAAGTACCGGGGCTCTTCCAGGTCTCAGAAGCACCAATCTAACCAAAATTGTGGGGTGGGGGCGGCCGTGGTAAAGACCGCAAGTCCGAGCTATGACTCTCCTCTAAATCCCACCGTTTCCCCTCTCCCTACCCTTCTAAATTTTCAGGTAGAAGATCTGTCTTCCAATCCCCCTAAGTTGGTCGCCTAAGTTTGTTTCTCACTACTTGGATGCTAGAAATCCAGGATCCTTGGGTTCTAGACATTGTAAAGTTGGGGTACAAGATAGATTTCATTTCCCCTCCACCAAGGAAATTTGTTTTAACCAAGCTACTTCCTCAACAAAAGCAGTCAATTCTGGAGGACTTGGTTCTCCACATAGAGAAACATGTGCTAGAGGATGTTCCCCCCGATCAGAGGGGATCGGAAGTTTACTCCCCTATCTTTCTATTGCCAAAACCATCGGGTGCATGATCATAGATCTTCGACTGGCGCATGATCATAGATTTTTGTTTCCTAAACTGCTTTATAAGAAAAAGGCAGTTCAGAATGGAAACCATTCGGTCAGTTATCAGCATCCTGAACCCTCAAGATCTAATGGTCACGATCAACTTGAAGGATGTCTACCTTCATGTCCCTATCCATCCTGCGCACAGGAAGTTCTTGAGGGTTGCTGTCACCATTAAAGGTATGGTATGGCATCTTCAGTTTGCTATTTTGCCCTTTGGGATTACTTCTGCTCCCCACACCTTCACAAAGGACATGTCTCTGGTTCTTGCTGCTCTCTGACTAAAAGGTCTAGATATCACTCTAGATGACTGGCTTCTAAATGCCGCTACTCTTGATGCTCTACACTCTCATCTTGCTCTAGATTTTCTCCAACAGTTAGGCTGGGTCATAAACTGGGAGAAGTCCAAAATTGTCCCTTCCACTTCCAGGAAGTTCCTGGGCTTTATAGTCAGTGTTACGCCGAGCGCTCCGGGTCCCCGCTCCTCCCCGGAGCGCTCGCTGCTCTCTCTCCGCTGCAGCGCTCCGGTCACGTCCTCTGACCCGGGGCGCTGCGATCCCGCTGCCAGCCGGGATGCGATTCGCGATGCGGGTAGCGCCCGCTCGCGATGCGCACCCCGGCTCCCCTACCTGACTCGCTCCCCGTCTGTTCTGTCCCGGCGCGCGCGGCCCCGCTCCCTAGGGCGCGCGCGCGCCGGGTCTCTGCGATTTAAAGGGCCACTGCGCCGCTGATTGGCGCAGTGGTTCCAATTAGGGTAATCACCTGTGCACTTCCCTATATTACCTCACTTCCCTTGCACTCCCTTGCCGGATCTTGTTGCCTTAGTGCCAGTGAAAGCGTTCCTTGTGTGTTCCTTGCCTGTGTTTCCAGACCTTCTGCCGTTGCCCCTGACTACGATCCTTGCTGCCTGCCCCGACCTTCTGCTACGTCCGACCTTGCTTCTGCCTACTCCCTTGTACCGCGCCTATCTTCAGCAGCCAGAGAGGTTGAGCCGTTGCTAGTGGATACGACCTGGTCACTACCGCCGCAGCAAGACCATCCCGCTTTGCGGCGGGCTCTGGTGAAAACCAGTAGTGGCTTAGAACCGGTCCACTAGCACGGTCCACGCCAATCCCTCTCTGGCACAGAGGATCCACTACCTGCCAGCCGGCATCGTGACAGTAGATCCGGCCATGGATCCCGCTGAAGTTCCTCTGCCAGTTGTCGCTGACCTCACCACGGTGGTCGCCCAGCAGTCACAACAGATAGCGCAACAAGGCCAACAGCTGTCTCAACTGACCGTTATGCTACAACAGTTACTACCACAGCTTCAGCAGTCATCTCCTCCGCCAGCTCCTGCACCTCCTCCGCAGCGAGTGGCCGCTCCTGGGATACGCTTATCCTTGCCGGATAAATTTGATGGGGACTCTAAGTTTTGCCGTGGCTTTCTTTCCCAATGTTCCCTGCATCTGGAGATGATGTCGGACCTGTTTCCCACTGAAAGGTCTAAGGTGGCTTTCGTAGTCAGTCTTCTGTCCGGAAAAGCCCTGTCATGGGCCACACCGCTCTGGGACCGCAATGACCCCGTCACTGCCTCTGTACACTCCTTCTTCTCGGAAATCCGAAGTGTCTTTGAGGAACCTGCCCGAGCCTCTTCTGCTGAGACTGCCCTGTTGAACCTGGTCCAGGGTAATTCTTCCGTTGGCGAGTATGCCGTACAATTCCGTACACTTGCTTCAGAATTGTCCTGGAATAATGAGGCCCTCTGCGCGACCTTCAAAAAAGGCCTATCCAGCAACATTAAAGATGTTCTGGCCGCACGAGAAATTCCTGCTAATCTACATGAACTTATTCACCTAGCCACTCGCATTGACATGCGTTTTTCTGAAAGGCGTCAGGAACTCCGCCAAGATATGGACTCTGTTCGCACGAGGCGTTTCGTCTCCTCGGCTCCTCTCTCCTCTGGTCCCCTGCAATCTGTTCCTGTGCCTCCCGCCGTGGAGGCTATGCAGGTCGACCGGTCTCGCTTGACACCTCAAGAGAGGACACGACGCCGTATGGAGAACCTCTGCCTGTACTGTGCTAGTACCGAACACTTCCTGAGGGATTGTCCTATCCGTCCTCCCCGCCTGGAAAGACGTACGCTGACTCCGCACAAAGGCGAGACAGTCCTTGATGTCTACTCTGCTTCTCCACGTCTTACTGTGCCGGTGCGGATGTCTGCCTCTGCCTTCTCCTTCTCTACAGTGGCCTTCTTGGACTCTGGATCTGCAGGAAATTTTATTTTGGCCTCTCTCGTCAACAGGTTCAACATCCCGGTGACCAGTCTCGCCAGACCCCTCTACATCAATTGTGTAAATAATGAAAGATTGGACTGTACCATACGTTTCCGCACGGAGCCCCTTCTTATGAGCATCGGATCTCATCATGAGAGGATTGAACTTTTGGTCCTCCCCAATTGCACCTCGGAAATTCTCCTTGGACTTCCCTGGCTTCAACTTCATTCCCCAACCCTGGATTGGTCCACTGGGGAGATCAAGAGTTGGGGGTCCTCTTGTTCCAAGAACTGTCTAAAACCGGTTCCCAGTAACCCTTGCCGTAACTCTGTGGTTCCTCCAGTAACCGGTCTCCCTAAGGCCTATATGGACTTCGCGGATGTTTTCTGCAAAAGACAAGCTGAGACTCTACCTCCTCACAGGCCTTATGATTGCCCTATCGACCTCCTCCCGGGCACTACTCCACCCCGGGGCAGAATTTATCCTCTCTCTGCCCCAGAGACTCTTGCCATGTCCGAATACGTCCAGGAGAATCTAAAAAAGGGCTTTATCCGTAAATCCTCCTCTCCTGCCGGAGCCGGATTTTTCTTTGTGTCCAAAAAAGATGGCTCCCTACGTCCTTGCATTGACTACCGCGGTCTTAATAAAATCACGGTTAAGAACCGCTACCCCTTACCCCTCATCTCTGAACTCTTTGATCGCCTCCAAGGTGCCCACATCTTCACTAAATTGGACTTAAGAGGCGCCTATAACCTCATCCGCATCAGAGAGGGGGACGAGTGGAAAACGGCATTTAACACCAGAGATGGTCACTTTGAGTATCTGGTCATGCCCTTTGGACTGTGCAATGCCCCTGCCGTCTTCCAAGACTTTGTCAATGAAATTTTTCGTGATCTGTTATACTCCTGTGTTGTTGTATATCTGGACGATATCCTAATTTTTTCTGCCAATCTAGAAGAACACCGCCAGCATGTCCGTATGGTTCTTCAGAGACTTCGTGACAACCAACTCTATGCCAAAATTGAGAAATGTCTGTTTGAATGCCAATCTCTTCCTTTTCTAGGATATTTGGTCTCTGGCCAGGGACTACAGATGGATCCAGACAAACTCTCTGCCGTCTTAGATTGGCCACGCCCCTCCGGACTCCGTGCTATCCAACGCTTTTTGGGGTTCGCCAATTATTACAGGCAATTTATTCCACATTTTTCTACCATTGTGGCTCCTATCGTGGCTTTAACCAAAAAAAATGCTGATCCCAAGTCCTGGCCTCCTCAAGCAGAAGACGCCTTTAAACGACTCAAGTCTGCCTTTTCTTCGGCTCCCGTGCTCTCCAGACCTGACCCTTCCAAACCCTTCCTATTGGAGGTTGATGCCTCCTCAGTGGGAGCTGGAGCTGTTCTTCTACAAAAAAATTCTTCCGGGCATGCTGTCACTTGTGGTTTTTTCTCTAGGACCTTCTCTCCAGCGGAGAGGAACTACTCCATCGGGGATCGAGAGCTTCTAGCCATTAAATTAGCACTTGAGGAATGGAGGCATCTGCTGGAGGGATCAAGATTTCCTGTTATTATCTACACCGACCACAAGAACCTCTCCTACCTCCAGTCTGCCCAACGGCTGAATCCTCGCCAGGCCCGGTGGTCTCTGTTCTTTGCCCGATTTAATTTTGAGATTCACTTTCGTCCTGCCGATAAGAACATTAGGGCCGATGCTCTCTCTCGTTCCTCGGATGCCTCAGAAGTTGATCTCCCTCCGCAACACATCATTCCACCTGACTGCCTGATCTCCACTTCTCCTGCCTCCATCAGGCAGACTCCTCCAGGAAAGACCTTTGTTTCTCCACGCCAACGCCTCGGAATCCTCAAATGGGGTCACTCCTCCCATCTCGCAGGTCATGCGGGCATCAAGAAATCTGTGCAACTCATCTCCCGCTTCTATTGGTGGCCGACTCTGGAGACGGATGTTGGGGACTTTGTGCGAGCCTGCACTATCTGTGCCCGGGATAAGACTCCTCGCCAGAAGCCCGCTGGTTTTCTTCATCCTCTGCCTGTCCCCGAACAGCCTTGGTCTCTGATTGGTATGGATTTTATTACTGATTTACCCCCTTCCCGTGGCAACACTGTTATTTGGGTGGTCGTTGATCGATTCTCCAAAATGGCACATTTCATCCCTCTTCCTGGTCTTCCTTCTGCGCCTCAGTTGGCTAAACAATTTTTTGTACACATTTTTCGTCTTCACGGGTTGCCTACGCAGATTGTCTCGGATAGAGGTGTCCAATTCGTGTCTAAATTCTGGAGGGCTCTCTGTAAACAACTCAAGATTAAATTAAATTTTTCCTCTGCATATCATCCCCAGTCCAATGGACAAGTAGAAAGAATTAACCAGATCTTGGGTGATTATTTGCGACATTTTGTTTCCTCCCGCCAGGATGACTGGGCAGATCTCCTTCCATGGGCCGAATTCTCGTATAACTTCAGGGTCTCTGAATCTTCCTCCAAATCCCCATTTTTCGTGGTGTACGGCCGTCACCCTCTTCCCCCCCTCCCTACCCCCTTGCCCTCTGGTCTGCCCGCTGTGGATGAAATTTCTCGTGACCTTTCCATTATATGGAGAGAGACCCAAAATTCTCTCTTACAGGCTTCTTCACGCATGAAGAGGTTCGCGGATAAGAAAAGAAGAGCTCCCCCCGTTTTTTCCCCTGGAGACAAGGTATGGCTCTCCGCTAAATATGTCCGCTTCCGTGTCCCTAGCTACAAGTTGGGACCACGCTATCTTGGTCCTTTCAAAATTTTGTGTCAAATTAATCCTGTCTCTTATAAACTTCTTCTTCCTCCTTCTCTTCGTATCCCTAATGCCTTTCACGTCTCTCTTCTCAAACCACTCATCCTCAACCGTTTTTCTCCCAAATCTGTTCCTCCCACTCCTGTTTCCGGCTCCTCGGACGTCTTCTCGGTCAAGGAAATCTTAGCTGCCAAAAAGGTCAGAGGAAAAAATTTTTTTTTAGTGGACTGGGAGGGTTGTGGTCCTGAAGAGAGATCCTGGGAACCTGAGGACAACATCCTAGACAAAAGTCTGCTCCTCAGGTTCTCAGGCTCTAAGAAGAGGGGGAGACCCAAGGGGGGGGGGGTACTGTTACGCCGAGCGCTCCGGGTCCCCGCTCCTCCCCGGAGCGCTCGCTGCTCTCTCTCCGCTGCAGCGCTCCGGTCACGTCCTCTGACCCGGGGCGCTGCGATCCCGCTGCCAGCCGGGATGCGATTCGCGATGCGGGTAGCGCCCGCTCGCGATGCGCACCCCGGCTCCCCTACCTGACTCGCTCCCCGTCTGTTCTGTCCCGGCGCGCGCGGCCCCGCTCCCTAGGGCGCGCACGCGCCGGGTCTCTGCGATTTAAAGGGCCACTGCGCCGCTGATTGGCGCAGTGGTTCCAATTAGGGTAATCACCTGTGCACTTCCCTATATTACCTCACTTCCCTTGCACTCCCTTGCCGGATCTTGTTGCCTTAGTGCCAGTGAAAGCGTTCCTTGTGTGTTCCTTGCCTGTGTTTCCAGACCTTCTGCCGTTGCCCCTGACTACGATCCTTGCTGCCTGCCCCGACCTTCTGCTACGTCCGACCTTGCTTCTGCCTACTCCCTTGTACCGCGCCTATCTTCAGCAGCCAGAGAGGTTGAGCCGTTGCTAGTGGATACGACCTGGTCACTACCGCCGCAGCAAGACCATCCCGCTTTGCGGCGGGCTCTGGTGAAAACCAGTAGTGGCTTAGAACCGGTCCACTAGCACGGTCCACGCCAATCCCTCTCTGGCACAGAGGATCCACTACCTGCCAGCCGGCATCGTGACAGTCAGCTCCTCTCAAATGACATTGTTGCGGATCATCTAAGTCATGGCCTTCCAGTCCCAGGCGAGTGGTCCCTGAACGAGGACATCTTCAAGAAGCTAACTCTACAGTGGGGTGTGCAAGAGATCGATCTCATGGCAACTTGTCTAAACGCCAAAGAGACATTGTTGCGGATCATATAAGTCATGGCCTTCCAGTCCCAGGCGAGTGGTCCCTGAACGAGGACATCTTCAAGACGCCAACTCTACAGTGGGGTGTGCGAGAGATCGATCTCATGGCAACTTGTCTAAACGCCAAAGTGAGCAGGTTTTGCTCCCTTTACAGAGAGGACAATCCTGTGGCGATAGACGATCTGTCCATTTCACAGAGGTTCAGGCTGGCCTATAAATTCCCTCCATTTTCCATGATACCAAGGGTATTGGTGTAAGTCAGGCAAGACCATGCCTCAGTGTTTGCCATCATGCCACTCTGGCCAAAGAGGTCCTGGTTCACCCAGCTCATGTGGATAAGTCGAGGGTGTTATTGGAGGCTTCCCCCCGTGCAGAACCTTGTGTGTCACAACACAGGCACCTGCCTAGAACTGAGGAGACTCAATCTGACAACCTGGAGATTAACCGGACCCTACTAAGTAGTGGGCTTTCTTCAGAGTTCTTGAGAACTATTGAACACTCAAGGTCAGAGTCAACCAGCAAGGCTTACTCTAGAATAAATCGTATTTTCCTTCAATGGTGCATTGCGAAAGAGGTAGAAGCCTCAGATCCTCCTCTTTCTGCATTACTTTAATTTCTTCAGGATGGCATTGACAAGGGTCTTAACCCATCCACTTTAACCCCTTAAGGACACATGACGTTCTCATACGTCTCCATTTCCGAGTCCTTAAGGACACATGACGTATGAGAACGTCATGTGTTTTACCGGCCCCCCGCAACCATCTGGAGCGGAGCCGGTCCCCGATGCCTGCTGAAATCGTTCAGCAGGCATCGGGGCATATCGCCCAGGGGGGTCATTATGACCCCCCATGTCGGCGATGGCCGCAGATCGCTGGACAATTCAGTCCAGCGATCTGCGGCGGATTCCGGGTCAATCGGGTCTCCAGTGACCCGGTGACCCGGAAATATTGGCTGATCGGGGCCGTCAGAGACGGCCCCGATCAGCCAGAGCCAGCAGGGGTGAGGTGGCACTGGTGCCACCTCACGATCGCCCTGATTCGTCGGCCGGATTACCGGCCGACCAATCGGGGCGCCTGCTGCGGGTGTCACTCCCGCAACCCGCTCCGCCCCTCTTCCGGAGGACGTGAGCGGGTGCGGGACGTGCACCCCGGGTGCTGGGGACCCCGATCCCCGGCGCCCCTGTTGGGATCGGGGCCCCAGGAGCAGCGGCGGCGGCGGAGACGACGAGGGACTGACCTGATGCGGCTGGAACGTTGGAGGTGAGTGACAGCCTCCTGCTGTTGCTTAGCAACAGCTCCCAGCATGCAAAAAGGGCATGCTGGGAGCTGTAGTTATGCAACAGCAGGAGGCAGACCACCACAACTCCCAGCATGCCCTTATGGGCATGCTGGGACTTGTAGTTTTGCAACAGCTGGAGGCACATTCTTTCTATGGAAAAGTGTACCTTCAGCTGTTGTGTAACTACAACTCCCAGCTTGCACAATCAGCTAAAGTGCATGCTGGGAGTTGTAGTGGTGCATCTGGTGGTTGCATAACTACAACTCCCAGCATGCCCGTTGGCTGTCGGTGACTGCTGAGAGTTGTAGTTTTGCAACAGCTGAAGGCACACTGAGTTAAGTAGCAAACCAGTGTGTCTCCAGCTGTTGCATAACTACAATCCCCAGCCAAAGTAGTATGCCTCCAGCTGTTGCATAACTACAACACCCAGCATGCCCTTCCGCTGTCCGTACATGCTGGGGGTTGTAGCTTTTGCAACAGCTGAAGGAACACTGGTTGCAAAACACTGAGTTTGTTACCAAACTCGGTGTTTCACAACCAGTGTGCCTCCAGCTGTTGCAAAACTACAACTCCCAGCATGCACTGATAGACCGTACATGCTGGGAGTTGTAGTTTTGCAACAGCTGGATGTCCCCCCCCCCCCCAATGTGAATGTACAGGGTACACTCACATGGGCGGAGGATTACAGTAAGTATCCGGCTGCAAGTTTGAGGTGCGGCAAAATTTCTGCCGCAGCTCAAACTGCCAGCGAGAAACTACTGTGAACCCCCCGCCCGTGTGACTGTACCCTAAAAACACTACACTACACTAACACACAATAAAATAAAAAGTAAAAAACACTACATATACACATACCCCTACACAGCCCCCCTCCCCAATAAAAATGAAAAACGTCTGGTACGCCACTGTTTCCAAAACGGAGCCTCCAGCGGTTGCAAAACTACAACTCCCAGCATGCACTGATAGACCGTACATGCTGGGAGTTGTAGTTTTGCAACAGCTGGATGTTCCCCCCCCCCCCAATGTGAACGTACAGGGTACACTCACATGGGCGGAGGATTACAGTAAGTATCTGGCTGCAAGTTTGAGCTGCGTCAAATTTTCTGCCGTAGCTCAAACTGCCAGCGAGAAACTACTGTGAACCCCCCGCCCGTGTGACTGTACCCTAAAAACACTACACTACACTACCACAAAATAAAATAAAAAGTAAAAAACACTACATATACACATACCCCTATACAACCCCCCTCCCCAATAAAAATGAAAAACGTCTGGTACGCCACTGTTTCCAAAATGGAGCCTCCAGCTGTTGCAAAACAACTACTCCCAGTATTGCCAGATAGCCGTTGACTGTCCAGGCATGCTGGGAGTTTTACAACAGCTGGAGGCACCCTGTTTGGGAATCACTGGCGTAGAATACCCCTATGTCCACCCCTATGCAAGTCCCTAATTTAGGCCTCAAATGCGCATGGCGCTCTCACTTTGGAGCCCTGTCGTATTTCAAGGCAACAGTTTAGGGCCACATATGGGGTATCGCCGTACTCGGGAGAAATTGGGCTTCAAATTTTGGGGGGTATTTTCTGCTATTACCCTTTTAAAAAATGTAAAATTTTTGGGAAAACAAGCATTTTAGGTAAAAAAAAAATATTTTTTTTACATATGCAAAAGTCGTGAAACACCTGTAGGGTATTAAGGTTCAAATTACCCCTTGTTACGTTCCCCGAGGGGTCTAGTTTCTAAAATGGTATGCCATGTGTTTTTTTTTTTTGCTGTCCTGGCACCATAGGGGCTTCCTAAATGCGGCATGCCCCCAGAGCAAAATTCGCTTTCAAAAAGCCAAATGTGACTCCTTCTCTTCTGAGACCTGTAGTGCGCCTGCAGAGCACTTTTCACACCCATATGGGGTGTTTTCTGAATCGGGAGAAATTGGGCTTCAAATTTTGGGGGGTATTTTCTGCTATTACCCTTTTTAAAATTGTAAAAATTTTGGGAAACCAAGCATTTTAGGTAAAAAAAAATATATATTTTTTTACATATGCAAAAGTCGTGAAACACCTGTAGGGTATTAAGGTTCACATTACCCCTTGTTACGTTCCCCGAGGGGTCTAGTTTCCAAAATGGTACGCCATGTGTTTTTTTTTTGCTGTCCTGGCACCATAGGGGCTTCCTAAATGCGGCATGCCCCCAGAGCAAAATTTGCTTTCAAAAAGCCAAATGTTACTCCTTCTCTTCCGAGACCTGTAGTGCGCCAGCAGAGCACTTTTCACCCCCATATGGGGTGTTTTCTGAATCGGGAGAAATTGGGCTTCAAATTTTGGGGGGTATTTTCCGCTATTACCCTTTTTAAAAATGTAAACATTTTGGGAAAACAAGCATTTTAGGTAAAAAAATTTTTTTTTTTTTACATATGCAAAAGTTGTGAAACATCTGTAGGGCATTAAGGTTCATGTTACCCCTTGTTACGTTCCCCGAGGGGTCTAGTTTCCAAAATGGTATGCCATGTGGTTTTTTTTGCTGTTCTGGCACCATAGGGGCTTCCTAAATGCGGCATGCCCCCAGAGCAAAATTTGCTTTCAAAAAGCCAAATGTGACTCCTTCTCTTCTGAGACCTGTAGTGCGCCAGCAGAGAACTTTTCACCCCCATGCAAGGTGTTTTCTGTATCGGGAGAAATTGGGCTTCAAATTTTGGGGGGTATTTTCTGCTATTACCCTTTTTAAAAATGTTAAATTTTTGGGAAACCAAGCATTTTAGGTAAAAAAAATATATATTTTTTTTACATATGCAAAAGTCGTGAATCACCTGTAGGGTATTAAGGTTCACTTTACCCCTTGTTACGTTCCCTGAGGGGTCTAGTTTCCAAAATGGTATGCCATGTGTTTTTTTTTTGCTGTCCTGGCACCATAGGGGCTTCCTAAATGCGGCATGCCCCCCAAAAACCATTTGTCGCTCCTTCCCTTCTGAGCCCTCTACTGCGCCCGCCGAACAATTAACATAGACATATGAGGTATGTGCTTACTCGAGAGAAATTGGGTTTCAAATACAAGTAAAAATTTTCTCCTTTTTATCCCTTGCAAAAATTCAAAAATTGGGTCTACAAGAACATGCGAGTGTAAAAAATGAAGATTTTGAATTTTCTCCTTCACTTTGCTACTATTCCTGTGAAACACCTAAAGGGTTAATACACTTACTGAATGTTTTTTTGAATACTTTAGGGGGTGTAGTTTTTATAATGGGGTCATTTATGGGGTATTTCTAATATGAAGACCCTTCAAATCCACTTCAAAACTGAACTGGTCCCTGAAAAATAGTGAGTTTGAAAATTTTGTGAAAAATTTCTAAATTGCTGCTGAACTTTGAAGCCTTATGGTGTCTTCCAAAAGTAAAAACTCATGAATTTTATGATGCAAACATAAAGTAGACATATTGTATATGTGAACCCAAAAAAAAATATATTTTGAATATCCATTTTCCGTACAAGCAGAGAGCTTCAAAGTTAGAAAAATGCAAAATTTTCATTTTTTTCATCAAATTTTGGGATTTTTCACCAAGAAAGGATGCAAGTTACCATAAAATTTTACCACTAAGTTAAAGTAGAATATGTCACGAAAAAATAATCTCGGAATCAGAATGATAACTAAAACCATCCCAGAGTTATTAATGTTTAAAGTGACAGTGGTCAGAATTGCAAAAAACGCTCCGGTCCTTAAGGTATAAAATGGCTCGGTCCTTAAGGGGTTAAAGGAGCAAGTTGCAGCATTTTCTGCCTGTCTAGGCAGATCTTTGTCTCAAGACCCCCTAATCAGAAGGTTCCTGAAAGTAGCTGAAAGACTTAAGCCTAGCATCCTCAAACCTATTCCCTAGTGGGATTCATCTATTGTTCTTAAGGGGTTATGCTCTCCCCCCTTTGAACCTTTGGAGGAGGTTGACTTTAGGCATTTATCCCTTTTAGTCACTTTTTTATTGGGCATAACCTCAGCCATGGTGGGCTTCAGGCCATGTCAACTTTTGAGCCTTACACTCTTTTTCTCCAGGACAGAGTCCTGTTGACATACTTACCTATCTTTGTTCCTGAAGTCCCAACTTTCCTAAACATCAATCAGGTCATCTCCTTACCATTCTTATATCCTAATCCATCCTCTCCCAAGGAAATTGCAGATCATACATTGAACATTCCAAGAGTCCTCAGAATTTACCTTGCAAGGACCAGGGAATTCAGAAGATCCAAGAACCTTCTAGTAACTTTTTTGGGGAAAAATAAAGGTCTTAAAGGAAAACTGTCAGCTTGCTCCCCCCGCACTAATCAGCAGTACTGGCAGTGCAGGGGAGGCTGATCAGTTTGATGCTTACTGTGCCCGGATCCGCTGTTTTTCTGGGGCAAAGAGTCATTTTTGGTAAATTAAGTGATTTATATGTTAGGAATCACTTAGGGTTCCACATGAAGGGAAGTTGTTTGAAAGGAAAGTGACCATTTAATTATTCTGTGCGGCTGGTCACTGACTCCCACAAGATCTGCTTAGCTGTCATCTTAAATGTTATGAGCTGCTGTGAATCCTACTCCTTATATTCAAGGGAAAGACAAGGAGAACATTTATTATGACAAATACGTCATACAAAAATATTTTACTATAATTCACGGTAGAAAATTGACATACGTGAGGGAAATTTATCAAAGCCTGTATAAAGGAAAAGTGGAGCAGTTACCCATAGAAACCAATTTTTTACATTGAAAGCTGGAATCTGATTGGTTGCTATGGGCAACAGTTCCACTGTACCTTTGCCCAATATTTGATAAATAAAGTTTTAAGGGGTATTTTGGCTTTATACATCTTATCCCCTATCCAAAGAATAGGGGATAGGATGTATGATGGCAGGGGTCCCGCCGCTGGGCACCCCCGCGATCTTGGTGCAGTCCCCGGCATTCTGTGCTGGTTGCTGCCTCCGAGACAGAGACGTGACGTCACAGCCACGCCCCATAGTAGCGTCATGCAACACCCCTCCATTCATGTCTATAGGAGGGGGCAATCATCCATCTTATTCCCTATCCTTTGGAAAGGGGATAAGATGTATAATGCCGGAATACCCCTTTAAATCTACTTTAGCTCATAGCTGATATAGATTGTGGCATGTGGACAGTCAAAATATGGCAAATTTGTTAAGAAGCCTCTGCTCCAACAAAGGTTAACCACCACCAACAGCTTCCCTACCCCCGCAATCAGTCACTTATCCTCTATCCTCTGGATAGGGGATAAAAAGTAAAATGCTGGACTATCCCTTTAAGACCAACATTTAGTCTTTAGCAAATTCCCTTTTCAACGTTTTCCAGTGGAGGTGGAAATAGCAGATCTGTATTTGGGAAACAATACATAATACAGTAAAAGACACTTATTAAAGATGCATTAATAGATGGCGCCTAATATGACCCCTCAACCAGTACGACAAGTCTGTTCAGTGCCTTTTGTATGATGGTTACAGGCGGGTCTTTCTGGACAATGACTTCCTGCGTTCTACTCCATTACCAAATTACCGCAGCAACAGACACTGTATCCACTCTGCATTGTGTCCAGAGAAGCTACTTCTTTCTGCTGGTTACATTTCTGAGGTTGTTCCAGTTTAGATGAATTGTCCTGTCATTACCATCAAAGAACATGAAGGCATCACCAGCCTGAGGGGGGCGTGCCCCTAAACTAAGTATTATGCCGGGAAAGTGAAGTTTGTGAACCCTTTGAACTACATGTGATAGTATCAGTAGATAGGAAGAACATTCCCTGTTTATAAATGGAGATGTGTCCCTGTCAAACAATTATATTTCAAGCCCCACAAAAAGATGGGATCACCCAACAGGTGCTTATTCTTTGGTTGTAAAAAAGTCCTTTAGGGCAGGGTCACATCCGCAGTGTATTTCACACTGTGGATGCACCAACGGCAGTCAGAGAGGGACTGCAGAGCGAGCTATCGGCTGTGGCCAGGTAGCTCTGTGTGTCTGCACGTAGTTGCGGATGTCTGAAAGATAGATAGATAGATGATAGATAGATAGATGATTGATAGATAGATAGATAATAGATATATATGAGATAGATAGATGATAGATATGAGATAGATAGATACCCAAATACAAGAATAGATCCAGCAGCACTCCGATATATGTGAAATCAAACTAGTGCAGTTTATTCACCCATGTCAGCTGTCTGATTTGATCTATGATCGGGATCCATCACCAGTATATACTGAGAGGTTGCGCTACTTCCTTCTTCTATTTTGTCTAGATAGATAGATAGATAGACAGACAGACAGATTGATAATGCAGTTACTGTGACCTTCTTATATGCATGCTTTATTTTTTTTTTCATCTGCATCTAAAGAAAACCTGTCATCAGTTTTGTGCAGCCTAAAACTGGTGCAGGAATCAAGATCCCAGGACTCATGAATTACTGTGATACGCTTAGACTCAGAATAATCATAGTTTCAAGATGTTGCCATACCCAGGTAACTAGTCCTCGGTCGGGTCCAGGTGACCTCTCCCAGCCTGACCGGCTTGAGTGTCGCCCCTCTCCCCAGAAGTGTATAGGGAGAGACTTGTCACCCAAGCCAGCAGGGCAGGGAAGCAGCCACAAGGGACCCATCCTGAGGACTAGTTACTAGTGAGGAGCAGCATATGCCATATTCGAATTCGTGATATTTCGCGAATCTGAGGACGAATATTCGTCCCATATTCGTGATATTCGAATATTCGTGAAGTTTTTTTGAATTGTGAAATTTCGCTATTGCGAATGGGAAATTAATAGTGAAATTCCACTTGTCTGCGCATGCGCGCTATAACATCATGCGAGGGACGTTGCTAGGGACGTTGATAGGGACGTTGCTAATCTCTGACAACTGTGCTTGCAGAACTCTCATTGGCTCACAGGCATAAGTAGGGCGGAATTTCCACGAATATTCGCATTGCGAGTATTCGTATTGCTAATATTCGCATGCATGTACCTTTCGCCTCACAGTCTCATCCCTGGGTCATTAATGATACAAGCATTGCATTTATCAGTCGAAGGAGATCCCTACAATGTGCTCAGTTTAAAACAGTTTGAAAAAAAGACGAATATTCGTAATAGTGAATTTTAATCGTGAAATTCGTAATATTCGCGATTTTGCGAATATGCGATATTTGCGATGAATTCGAATTGCGAATATTCGTGATCAACACTACTAGTTACCCAGAGTGTATCAGTGTAATTCATAGCTTCAAGAGCTTCTCCACATGTATGGTTCTCCCTAGTGCAAAGATATTTGAACATCTTACTTATCCCTGAGGTCTGACCTCTGCTTTCCTGACAAAAATATCCCCTGGAGTGAAAGAATATTATTCTGTACAAAATGCGAGTTTATTGTTCTATTACCATAGAAACATTCCCACCCGGCTAGTTATTAATACCAGACTGATGGTTTCAGCCGCAGATCTGGATATGTTGTTTTGGGTTCAGCAGACCATGAACATACAGTAAGTTTAATGATAGACAAATGTCCAGTTTTCCTCAGGGGACATGCTCAGTAAGACGACACGGTGGGTTTTAGAGGGACACCTATTTGTGCAAACACCTAGGGTCCATTTTCCCAGGGGCTTCAACGAATGACTGGACTCTCAGAAACAATCTATGGGTGTAGTATATAAACTTTCACCATAAAACATGCATGTGTATTTGTGATATATATATATATATGCACTCACTGGCCACTTTATTAGGTACACCTTATTAGTACTGGGTTGGACCCCTTATGCCTTCATTCTTCGTTAAATACTTTCTACAAGGTCCTTAGAGTTTTGGGTCCATATGCACATGAAGTGGCTGCAGTTTTGTCCGCTGCACATTCATGATGAGAATCTCCCGTTCCACCACATCCCAGAGGTGATCTATTGGATTGAGAGCTGGTGACTGTGGAGGTCATTGGAGTAAATTTATTGCCATTTTATAGAAACCAGTTTGAGATGATCTGAGCTTTGTGACATGGTGCATTATCCTGGAAGTAGCCATCAGAAGATGGGTCCACTGTGGTCATACAGGGATGGACATGGTCAGTAACAATACTAAGGTAGGCTGTCACATCTAAACTATTCTCAGTTGGTACAAAGGGGGCAAAGTGTGCCGAGAACATGTCCCTTAAACCATTGCACCACGACCAGCCTTAACCACTGATACCAGGCAGGATGGATCTATACTTTTATGCTTTTACTCCTACTTCTGACCCCCTTATCAGAATGTCACTGCTGGAATTGAGGCTCATCAGATCAGGAAACATTCTTCCAGTCTTCCTTTGTCTAATTTTGGTGAGCTTGTGCGAATTATAGTCTCATGCTTAGCTGACAGGAGTGGCACCGGATGTGGTCTGTAACCCAGAGATGCTATTATGTAAACATTGGTTGTAATAAGTGGTTATTTGAGTTACTGTTGCCTTTCTGTCATCTCAAACCAGTCTGCCCATTCTCTTTTTGACCTCTGACAACAACAAGGCATTTATGTCCACACAGCTGCTGCTCTCCAGATATTTTTCCTTTTTCGGACCTGTCACGATCACACCCTATCGGTCCAGCCAAGACATTAGAGAGAGTGTGATGGTGCAAGGTTTAAGGCCACCAGACCTCTGGGTATACACTACTAGTCCCAGCAAGTCACCAAATTAACCCTTAGATAAACGTGTTTCCACCAGAGCTGCCTTCAGAAAGGTGAGCTCATATATTTAGAGATCAAAGACCAGAGCTGATTAATTAAACATTTAATCTGATAAAAGGTATCACAGTGCTAAATATATAAAAATACAGGAACAAATGACATACAGGTACAAAAATATATAAAAGAGTTTTGCAAGACAAGTTCAGAAAATAAAAGATGAAGTTCTTACAGCATGATTATATAAATAAGAGACCCACAGAGCGCTCCGTAGTGCAGTGAAACCAACGTGAGTAACATCAAAGGTAAATGAAAACTTGCTCACCCCGGGGGTTGTGCTAGCAGGCAGGCACAACACTGGTAGTAACATGTGGTGGAATCTCCACAATGCAGCCAATCCCTCCACCAACGATATGGTGTCTCAGTACAGCACAATTCCTCCTACCACAGCAGGATTTATATAGGCACAAAACGGTAGATGGCCTCGGCAATCGTGATAGCATTCAAGCGATAAAGTGCAGTGGAATTAAAAATGTTTAATGGAACAACGCGTTTCAACGCCAGGACCGGCGTCTTCATCAGGTTCTCCAAACTTGATGAAGACGCCAGTCCTGGCATTGAAATGCTAACTAAATGAAACGCCTCTTGAATGCTAACTATGTAACTATGTAACGATTGCCGAGGCCATCTACCGTTTTGCGCCTATATAAATCCTGCTGTGGTTGGAGGAATTGTGCTGTACAGCATGATGATATAGCAGTCCATGAGAGTGAGTTCCAGCTGTTCTTAGGATGGTCTTGTCAGCTTTTGGCACAGCCTTCATGTCACGATTCGGCTAGCTGGATGTGGATCCTCTGTGTCAGCGAGGGATTGGCGTGGACCGTGTCGGTGGACCGGTTCTAAGTTGCTACTGGTTTTCACCAGAGCCCGCCGCAAAGCGGGATGGTCTTGCTGCGGCGGTAGCAACCAGGTTGTATCCACCGGCAACGGCTCAACCTCGCTGACTGCTGAGAAGGCGTGGGACAGAAGGACTAGACAGAGGCAAGGTCAGACGTAGCAGAAGGTCGGGGCAGGCGGCAAGGTTCGTAGTCAATGTGGATAGCAGAAGATCTGGAACACAGGCTTTGGACAACACTAAACGCTTTCACTGGCACAAGGCAACAAGATCCGGCAAGGAAGTGCAGGGGAAGTAAGGTAATATAGCCAGGGAGCAGGTGGAAGCTAATTAGGCTAATTGGGCCAGGCACCAATCATTGGTGCACTGGCCCTTTAAGTCACAGAGAGCTGGCGTGCGCGCGCCCTAGAGAGCGGAGCCGCGCGCACCAGCACATGACAGCCAGGGACCGGGACGGGTAAGTGACTTGGGATGCGATTCGCGAGCGGGCGTGTCCAGCTATGCGAATCGCATCCCCGCCGGCAATGTCAGTGCAGCGCTCCCGCTCAGCGGGTCTGACCGGGGCGCTGCAGAGAGAGACGCCGTGAGCGCTCCGGGGAGGAGCAGGGACCCGGAGCGCTCGGCGTAACAGTACCCCCCTTAGGTCTCCCCCTCTTTTTGTCTCCTTGTCCCTTCAAAAGACACGACAACATAGGGGACGCCTCTTGAGTCTCCTTCTGAAAAAAGAAGTCCTGGGTAGCTATACCAGCGGCAGGTAGTTCAGAAGAAGTGGGAATGGGGAGGGGGGGCAGAGGGTGAAGCTTGTCACGGGGCAGAGTGTCACCAGGACGGGGGCTATGAGGAGGCACGGCACAGTCCAGATAGGCCTTGGGGAGGCCAGGCACAGGAGGAGACACTGAGGCCCGACAGACGGGACTGGGAGCCGATGTGAGGCATCTCTTACGGCAAGCAGGGCCCCAATTCTTGATCTCCCCGGTGGTCCAGTCAAGGGTGGGAGAATGATGCTGGAGCCATGGCAGACCGAGGAGGACTTCAGAGGTGCAGTTGGGAAGGACGAAAAATTCAATCTTTACGTGATGGGGTCCAATGCACATTAAGAGGGGTTCAGTGCGATAACGCACAGTACAGTCCAACTTCACTCCGTTGACCGAAGAAATGTAGAGCGGCTTGACGAGACGGGTCAGCGGGATGCAGAACTTATTCACCAAAGAGTCCAGAATAAAATTTCCAGAAGCACCAGAGTCCAAGCAGGCCACGGCTGAGAGGGAGGAGTTGGCAGAAAGAGAAATCCGCACGGGCACAGTGAGACGTGGAGAAGCAGACTTCGTACCAAGGGACGCCACACCCACGTGAGCTGGGTGCGTGCGTGTGTTTCCTAGACGTGGAGGACGAATAGGGCAATCCACCAAGAAATGTTCAGTACTAGCGCAGTACAGACATAGATTTTTCTCCCTACGGCGAGTCCTCTCTTCATGGGTCAGGCGAGACCGATCCACTTACATAGCCTCCTCGGCATGAGGCACAGGCGTAGATTGCAAAGGATACTGTGGGAGAGGTGCCCAGAGATCAAGGTCTTTTTCCTGGCGGAGCTCCTGGTGTCTCTCAGAAAAACGCATGTCAATGCGGGTGGCCAAATGGATAAGTTCTTGCAGGTTGGCAGGAATCTCTCGTGCGGCCAGCACATCCTTGATGTTACTGGATAGGCCTTTTTTAATGGTCGCGCAGAGAGCCTCGTTATTCCAAGATAAGTCAGAAGCGAGAGTACGAAATTGGATGGCGTACTCGCCTACTGAAGAATTACCCTGGACCAGGTTCAGCAGGGCAGTCTCGGCAGAAGAAGCTCGGGCTGGTTCCTCGAAGACACTACGGACTTCAGCGAAGAAGGACTGGACTGTGGCAGAATCATTGCGGTCCCAGAGCGGTGTGGCCCAAGACAAAGCCTTTCCAGATAGAAGACTCACTACGAACGCCACCTTAGACCGTTCTGAAGGAAATTGGTCCGACAACATCTCCATATGCAGGGAACATTGAGACAAGAAGCCACGGCAGAGTCGGGAGTCCCAATAAAACTTGTCAGGCAGGGACAAGCGGAGGCTAGGAGCGGCCACTTGCTGCGGAGGAGGTGCAGGAGCTGGCGGAGGAGATGGTTGCTGCTGTAGCAGTGGCAGAAGTTGCTGTAACGTGGCGGTCAACTGCGACAGCTGCTGTCCTTGTTGGGCAATTTGCTGCGATTGCTGGGCGACCACCGTTGGTAGGTCAGCGAGACTTGGCAGCGGCACCTCAGCGGGATCCATGGCCGGATCTACTGTCAGGATTCGGCTAGCTGGATGTGGATCCTCTGTGTCAGCATGTCGATGGACCGGTTCTAAGTTGCTACTGGTTTTCACCAGAGCCCACCGCAAAGCGGGATGGTCTTGCTGCGGCGGTAGCAACCAGGTCGCCCTCACTGACTGCTGAGAAGGCGTGGGACAGAAGGACTAGGCAGAGGCAAGGTCAGACGTAGCAGAAGGTCGGGGCAGGCGGCAAGGTTCGTAGTCAATGTGGATAGCAGAAGATCTGGAACACAGGCTTTGGACAACACTAAACGCTTTCACTGGCACAAGGCAACAAGATCCGGCAAGGAAGTGCAGGGGAAGTGAGGTAATATAGCCAGGGAGCAGGTGGAAGCTAATTAGGCTAATTGGGCCAGGCACCAATCATTGGTGCACTGGCCCTTTAAGTCTCAGAGAGCTGGCACCCCCTAGAGAGCGGAGCCGCGCGCGCCAGCACATGACAGCCGGGGACCGGGGCGGGTAAGTGACTTGGGATGCGATTCGCGAGCGGGCGCGTCCCGCTATGCGAATCGCATCCCCGCCGGCAATGTCAGTGCAGCGCTCCCGGTCAGCGGGTCTGACCGGGGTGCTGCAGAGAGAGAGATGCCGTGAGCGCTCCGGGGAGGAGCAGGGACCCGGAGCGCTTGGCGTAACACTTCAACAACAGTTGAGTCCAGCATTTTAAGTCTTATCTGCTTCTTTGGAGGGAAACTCCATTCCCCCCCCTCCCCTCTGATCCCACCAGGTGAGGCATCTCTATTCCTGACCCCTTATCTCTTTGATTATATGATGAGACCAGAGTGCATGACTTCAAAGGAGATACAAACAAACAGCTAGACCCCCAATAAAATGCAATACACAAAAAACAAAGGATACACCGTCTGAATGACCTCTTACCCATGTCTTAGATAATACATAGATACAATTATAATTTATAATACACATATAGGATTTTAATAATCAGGCCTTGGGCCTGACAGGACTATTCTCTGTAAACCCTAAAGATGGTTGTCCACGAAAATCCCAGTAGATCAGCTGTTTCTGAAATACTCAGACCAGCCTGTCTGGCACCAACAACCAGGCCACGTTCAAAGAAATGCCTTGGTTCCATATGACAAAAAAGGCAGACTGGTTCGGGATGACAGAAAGGCAACAGTAACTCAAATATCCACTTGTTAAAACCGAGGTATACAGAATACCATCTCTGAACACACAACTTGTTGAACCTTAAAGCAGATGGGCTACAGCAGTAGAATACCACATCGGATACCACTCCTGTCAGCTAAGAACAGGAAACTGAGGCTACTATTTACAAAGGCTCACCAAAATTTAAAGGGGAACGCCGGTGGGAAAAAAAAAAATTTCAAATCAACTGGTGCAAGAAAGGTAAACAGATTTGTAAGTCAGTTCTATAAAAAATCTTAACCCTTCCAGTACTTATCAGCTGCTGTATACTAAAGATATACTACAGAGAAATTAGTGAAGTTCTTTTCTATCTGACAACAGTGCTCTCTACTGACACCTTTGTCCGTGTCAGGAACTGTCCAGAGCAGGAGAGGTTTTCTATGGGGATATGATTCTACTCTGGACAGTTCCAGGGGTGTCAGCAGAGAGCACTGTTGTCAGACAAAAGTAGAAATTAACAAATGTCTCTGTTTATACAGCAGCTAAGAAGTACTGGAAGGATTATGATTTTTAAATAGAAGTAATTTACAAATTTGTTTAACTTCCAGGCACCAGTTGATTTGAAAACATTTGTTTTCTACTTGTTTCCACCGGAGTTCCCCTTTAACACTGGAAGAATGTGGCCTGGTCTGACAAGTCTCAATTCCCCTGCAGGGTCATTCAGATGGCAGCCTCAAAATTTGGCATGGATCCATCCTGCCTTGTATCAGCAGTTCAGGCTGGTGGTGGTGGCGTAATGGTGAGAGGGACAATTTCTTGGAACACTTTGGGCCTTTTCATGCCAATTGAGCGTTGTTTAAACAGGGCAGCCTAACTGAGTATTGTTGCTGGCCATTCATTTATGTGGACCCATCTTTTGATGGCTACTTTCAGCAGAATAATGCACCATGTCACAAAGCTCACATCATCTCATACATGACAATAAGGTCACTGTTTTCCAATGGCCTCCAAAGTCACCAGATCTCAATCCAATAGAGCAATTTAGGATGTGGTGGAACGGGAGATTCACATCATGGGTGTGCAGCCGACAAATGCCATCATCTCCATATGGAACAAATTCTCGAAAGAATGTTTCCAGCATCCTGTAGAAGGTACGCCACCAAGAATGAAGGCAGTTCTGAAGGCAATCTAATTTGGGTCCAATCCGGTACTAGAAAGGTGTCCCTAAAAAAGTTGCCAGTGAGGGTATACAGTGGTCCCTCAACATACGATGGTAATCCATTCCAAACGGACCATCGTTTGTTGAAACCATCACATGTTGAGTGATCCGTGCAATGTAAATTATAGGACAGTGGTCTACAACCTGTGGACCTCCAGATGTTGCAAAGCTACAACACCCAGCATGCCCGGACAGCCAACGGCTGTCAGGGCATGCTGGGAGTTGTAGTTTTGCAACAACTGGAGGTCCGCAGGTTGAAGACCACTGGTATTGGAGGTTATACTCACCTGTCCCCGCCGCTCCGGACCGTCACCACTCGTCACCGCTGCCCTGGATGTCGCCCTCCATCGCTGTTGCCGCGTCCCCGAGGTGTCCCCGATGTGTCCCCGATGCTCCGGCAAGGCCTCTGCTTCCCCAGCATCCTCGCTCTCACGTCGCCGCCATCACATCGCTACGCACGCCGCTCCTATTGGATGACGGGACAGTGTGCGCAGCGACATGATGACGACGATGGAGAGCGCCGGCGATGAAGAGGATCCTGAAGAGGACGCTCCGGAGCCCCGAGGACAGGTAAGTGACCATCACCGGAGCACACGGGGCACCGTAAACGGCTATCCGGCGGCAGCTGAAGAAGTCTGCACTGCCGAATAGCCGTTTATGCGATGGCCTCGACATAGAAAAGCATTGTATGTTGAAATGATCATATGTCGGGGCCATCATAGGTCGGGGGGGGTCACTGTATATGTCAGCTTTACACAATGCGGGATCAGACTGCACAGAATTTGCTTATAGTCGTACCATGGAGACACATGCATAGCAGCTGTATACACAACATAGTGGTAACTTTTTATTCCACGTTATTTGTAAAGTTGCTTAATTTGTTACTTTAGGATTTAGAGCAATAAAACAGTTGCAAAAGTGTACACGCCCTTTAAGACTGTAGAACAAAAGTAAATTATACCTCTGGAGTAATCGGCTTGCCGCTTTCCCTTTATTCACTGCCAGCAGGTTTAACCCTTTACAGACAGTTCCCACCATCACTACCAAATTGCAGGCTTTACGGACACAGAAGGCTATGCTAGTATTAGGCCAGGCAACACTGTGGAGTATAATTTGAATAAATTAATCTGCATTCCTTGGCATCAGAGTCCCCTCTGTGGGAGTCCCCGCAGCAGCAGACATGTTGTAGACTGTCACTTGGTGGGGCTCTATTGTCACTTGGTCTCCAGGAGAAGCAGATCACGTGATGCAAACATTCAAGCTACAATAAACTCACAAAGGAGCGAGCAGAGAGGGAGGAGGGAAGATACAGTCACAGAAAGTAACTCTTTAATCCCACTTACAGTGATCCGCCATCATACGCTTATGAGCAGTCAACATTACCTGCTCTAAGTGGAGTCCACATTACCGGGGACACAAGGTGAGCTCCGTCTGGGTGTCAATTTTAATATGGGCCATACAAGCGGTTCTGCAGCATCCGAAGGTTTATTCTGAACCAACAGGGGAAGATTCATCAATAGTGTCAACTAATATAGAAGTAAATGAAAATGGTGCAAAATATATAAAATTGGCGAATATACACATATAGATACACACACACTATTATTTCCCAGCAAAAGATAAATCTGGCACATTTTACAATTACATTCATTTACTATGCTTTTAAAACAGTATTTCTTTTTAAACTTTTAAAGTTCTTTTACATAATATCTAGACCAGATTGGGAAACACTGGTCTAGACATAATAATCCAAGGCATGACACAAACTGCAATCGGCTTAGTAAATATAGTCTTAAGGTAAAGTTACTATGTAAACCCTGGTTAAGATTTAATTTTATTTTGTCCTAATATCTTTTTTTTTTTTTTTTTAAACCCAAGTTGTAGTTTTGTTTGTTTTTGGGAAAGCTGAGTAACCACTATTTCAGCACAGAAAAAAGTTGTCACCCAGCTTTTCCAGACTTTTGAATGACAAGTATTGTGTATCTAGGGACATTGTAAAGAAAAATGCCTATTAAAACAGTATAGAATGTGATATGTCTTACATTTTACAGTGATGTGCACAACTAAATGTGGCTGTGCTGTGGAGCCTTATCCTTAAAGGAGTTGATATACTGTGTAAAGCAGTGTTTCTCAACCAGGATGCCCCCAGCTGTTGCAAAACTACAATTCACAGCATGCCCGCGCAGCCTTTGGCATGCATGCGTGGCAACACAATCAAGTCCCCCCCTCCCATTATTCTGCACTCAGTACCCAACAATGACAAAGTTGAAGGCCCTTTGACAGTGATTACAGCCTCCTGTCTCCTTGGCTATATTGCCACAAGGTTTACACACCTGGATTTGGGGATTTTTTGCCATTGTTTTTTTCATTACCATAAGCTCTGTCAGGTTGGATGGGGATCGTCGGTAGAAGCAATTTTTGGGTCTCTCCAGAGATGTTCCATTGGGTCAGGGCTCTGGCTGGACCACTCAAGGACATTCACATAATTGTCCCTGAGCCGTTCCTGTGTTGTTTTGGCTGTGTGCTTAGGGTCATTGTCTTGTTGATAGGTAAAGTCTGAAGTCCAGAGCACCGTGGACAATTGTGGCACTTTTTTTCCGAAACAGTTATGTAGGATTGCGTAGTAAATGTGCTTATAGCTAAAGGTTCCCTATTGTATTTCAGCAATGAAAAGGTTAAACAAGTCCTGTGTTGTTCTCAAATTTCATTAAAGGGAACACTGTTTAATCTGCAGGGAGCATGTTATAGAGCAGGAGGAGCTGAGCAGGTTTGTACCGTATATGGTTTTGTGGGAAAAGTTTTAGGATAACTTGTCATTTATTTATGTAAATATCTGTTCATTCTGGGATTAGTAGTCAATTGACAGACTTAGACACAGGTAACTGTCAATCACTGAGTAGGACCGCCCACATGACTACTTAGCCCAGAATGAGCAGAGTTTTACGTGAATAAATTACAAGTTATTCTGGAACTTTTCCCACAAAACTATATATCAATCTGCTCAGCTCCTCCTGCTCTATAACGTGATTCCTGCAGATTGGACGGTTTCCAATGTGACAGGTTCCAGGCCCAGGGAATATCAGGGATTTCTGTATGTTTTGTGCCTGCAGCCTTCACTCCTGTCTCATGCGGATTTAGCAGGTACAAGTCACTGCTTGTCGGTGACATTTACTAACAGACAGACGCCAGACTATTTAAGGAACCACGGCACAGCCGCTGGCCATTAGCCACCAGTCCTTCTAATGATGCTGGGGTCCCAGCAAAACGTCAAGGAACTGGCTATCTAGAACTTTTTAAACAGCAGCTGATATAGTTAGCTTTTAAATCCAAACCAAACTGTCTGCCCCTGAATGGCCTTTTCAATATCAGTGCACATTCAATCTAGTAAGCAGCAGTGACATGCATCAGCGATAATAGGAGTATACTAAAGCTGTGTTTTTAATCTGAGGTGTGTTTTGACACTTCAAGTATTAAGTTCACATCACAGTTGTGTTTTCAATCACCATTAGGATTTTATAATAATATATTTACTAACAGTCTGCATTGTTTCTACAGGAACACAGACGTCACCTGGAAGGCCACAGAATGAGCCTGAGTGAGTATTGGAAATCTGCACTCCAAGTTGGCATTTGCTGTTGTCCAACCATCCTTAGCTCTTAAAGGGGTATTCTAGCCCCAAAAATAATGAAAATGAAAAAAAAGCATACTAACCTGTCCCATTCCCCACTGCTAACCTCTGGTTCCTGCTGCAGCCAGTGATTGGTTGAGCAGGAAGTTCCTGCAGGGGCAACTCGGAACAGGAACATAGGCCGGGATCACATATGTCTGGCAACCAGCTGAGGAACCTCAGTCTAAAACTCGCCACAATTGATGACAAAAGTGCATCAGTTTTTTGGATCCGATGCCCATGCGGCACGTTTAATCGTCCAGTATCCAACTTGAGATGCCGGAAGAATGTGAACTGTTCCACTCAAATAAATGGATCTGTTATACAATCAGTTTCCTGCTGGTCCTTTTTCTACACATTTATGTGAAGGGGCCTACGAGGCAGCAGTGAGTCGTGGGGACTGGATGGATACCATAAAAAAATAAATAAATAAAGTTAAATATCAGTGGAAGCTAATGCTGCCTTTTAGAGAAAATGTTATAGATGGAGCTATAGTGCCACCTATTGATGTTCACAAAATCAGAACTGTTCCTTTCTTTCAGGAGGGGTGTCCTTACCCAGTACTCCCGTTGTCACTTTGGGGAACTTTAACACTCCTAAAAGACGATGCCAGATTACTCCCTTGTGCCTTCCAGCGGTGCCCACTGCACCCGTATCACAGTCATCTATGGTATGTATTCTTGTAAATGAATATAAAAGACTTTCCTTACCCTACATCAGTATCTACCAGCAAATGATGTGTGGAGATGCCCTTTTAGGGTCCATCTGGAGGCTGTACTTTGTATTCTTCATTGCAGCCTATCGGTTTACATCAGAGAAGATGCTCAGTAATACTTTATTCATTTTGCCTTTTGTGCCTGTGAGTGTATATGGTGTATACACTGCACATTGGCAAGGGCAGTATCTAATTTTGGATTTTTGCGGCTGGCAACAGGAATGAGTATGTTGGGCTGGAAGCCACATGGGTTGATGCAGGGACAGGCATAGGTCTTGGAGGAGTCTAGTGCTGGAGGAAGTTCCTGGTGACTACTACACTGAGTAGTGAGGGCCTTAGGTGTTAATAAGCTTGAGTCTGTTACCAATCAGGCATTATGTGGTCAGCCCATGAAAGATGTCAGTGAAAAGTTCCTTTGGACTGTGTAAAAAGACTATACATACACTGTACAGCAATCATACCTCCATTATACATACACTGTGACTGTACAGCAATCATACATCCAATCCATTAATAATGGATTGGATGTATGATTGCTGTACAGTCACAGACAGTGTATGTATAATGGAGGTATGATTGCTGTACAGTGTATGTATAACGGATGTATGATTGCTGTACAGTGTATGTATAATGGATGTATGATTGCTGTACAGTGTAAATATAATGGAGGTATGATTGCTGTACAGTGTATGTATAATGGAGGTATGATTGCTGTACAGTGTATGTATAATGAACGTATGATTGCTGTACAGTGTATGTATAATGGAGGTATGCTTGCTGTACAGTGTATGTATAATGGCGGTATGATTGCTGTACAGTGTATGTATAATGGAGGTATGCTTGCTGTACAGTGTATGTATAATGGTGGTATGCTTGCTGTACAGTGTATGTATAATGGAGGTATGATTGCTGTACAGTGTATGTATAATGGAGGTATGATTGCTGTACAGTGTATGTATAATGGAGGTATGATTGCTGTACAGTGTATGTATAATGGAGGTATGATTGCTGTACAGTGTATGTATAATGGAGGTATGATTGCTGTACAGTGTATGTATAATGGAGGTATGATTGCTGTACAGTGTATGTATAATGGAGGTATGATTGCTGTACAGTGTATGTATAATGGAGGTATGATTGCTGTACAGTGTATGTATAATGGAGGTATGATTGCTGTACAGTGTATGTATAATGGAGGTATGATTGCTGTACAGTGTATGTATAATGGAGGTATGCTTGCTGTACAGTGTATGTATAATGGATGTATGATTGCTGTACAGTGTATGTATAATGGAGGTATGATTGCTGTACAGTGTATGTATAATGGTGGTATGCTTGCTGTACAGTGTATGTATAATGGAGGTATGCTTGCTGTACAGTGTATGTATAATGGAGGTATGCTTGCTGTACAGTGTATGTATAATGGAGGTATGCTTGCTGTACAGTGTATGTATAATGGTGGTATGCTTGCTGTACAGTGTATGTATAATGGATGTATGATTGCTGTACAGTGTATGTATAATGGATGTATGATTGCTGTACAGTGTATGTATAATGGATGTATGATTGCTGTACAGTGTATGTATAATGGATGTATGATTGCTGTACAGTGTATGTATAATGGAGGTATGATTGCTGTACAGTGTATGTATAATGGAGGTATGATTGCTGTACAGTGTATGTATAATGGAGGTATGATTGCTGTACAGTGTATGTATAATGGAGGTATGATTGCTGTACAGTGTATGTATAATGGTGGTATGCTTGCTGTACAGTGTATGTATAATGGATGTATGATTGCTGTACAGTGTATGTATAATGGAGGTATGATTGCTGTACAGTGTATGTATAATGGTGGTATGCTTGCTGTACAGTGTATGTATAATGGAGGTATGATTGCTGTACAGTGTATGTATAATGGAGGTATGATTGCTGTACAGTGTATGTATAATGGATGTATGATTGCTGTACAGTGTATGTATAATGGAGGTATGATTGCTGTACAGTGTATGTATAATGGAGGTATGATTGCTGTACAGTGTATGTATAATGGAGGTATGATTGCTGTACAGTGTATGTATAATGGAGGTATGATTGCTGTACAGTGTATGTATAATGGAGGTATGATTGCTGTACAGTGTATGTATAATGGAGGTATGATTGCTGTACAGTGTATGTATAATGGAGGTATGCTTGCTGTACAGTGTATGTATAATGGATGTATGATTGCTGTACAGTGTATGTATAATGGAGGTATGATTGCTGTACAGTATATGTATAATGGTGGTATGCTTGCTGTACAGTGTATGTATAATGGAGGTATGCTTGCTGTACAGTGTATGTATAATGGAGGTATGCTTGCTGTACAGTGTATGTATAATGGAGGTATGCTTGCTGTACAGTGTATGTATAATGGTGGTATGCTTGCTGTACAGTGTATGTATAATGGATGTATGATTGCTGTACAGTGTATGTATAATGGATGTATGATTGCTGTACAGTGTATGTATAATGGATGTATGATTGCTGTACAGTGTATGTATAATGGTGGTATGCTTGCTGTACAGTGTATGTATAATGGTGGTATGCTTGCTGTACAGTGTATGTATAATGGATGTATGATTGCTGTACAGTGTATGTATAATGGAGGTATGATTGCTGTACAGTGTATGTATAATGGAGGTATGATTGCTGTACAGTGTATGTATAATGGAGGTATGATTGCTGTACAGTGTATGTATAATGGAGGTATGATTGCTGTACAGTGTATGTATAATGGTGGTATGCTTGCTGTACAGTGTATGTATAATGGATGTATGATTGCTGTACAGTGTATGTATAATGGAGGTATGATTGCTGTACAGTGTATGTATAATGGTGGTATGCTTGCTGTACAGTGTATGTATAATGGAGGTATGATTGCTGTACAGTGTATGTATAATGGAGGTATGATTGCTGTACAGTGTATGTATAATGGAGGTATGATTGCTGTACAGTGTATGTATAATGGAGGTATGATTGCTGTACAGTGTATGTATAATGGAGGTATGATTGCTGTACAGTGTATGTATAATGGAGGTATGATTGCTGTACAGTGTATGTATAATGGAGGTATGATTGCTGTACAGTGTATGTATAATGGAGGTATGCTTGCTGTACAGTGTATGTATAATGGATGTATGATTGCTGTACAGTGTATGTATAATGGATGTATGATTGCTGTACAGTGTATGTATAATGGATGTATGCTTGCTGTACAGTGTATGTATAATGGAGGTATGATTGCTGTACAGTGTATGTATAATGGAGGTATGATTGCTGTACAGTGTATGTATAATGGATGTATGATTGCTGTACAGTGTATGTATAATGGTGGTATGCTTGCTGTACAGTGTATGTATAATGGATGTATGATTGCTGTACAGTGTATGTATAATGGACAGGGCCGTCTTTAATTTTGATTGGACCCTGGGCAAGCAATTTTTTTTGGTCCCCCCGGTCCCCCACCCCCATCCCACACACACTCGGGATCAGTACAGGATCAGTAATGTAATGTATGTACACAGTGACCTCACCAGCAGAATAGTGAGTACAGCTCTGGAGTATAATACAGCATATAACTCAGGATCAGTACAGGATAAGTAATGTAATGTATGTACACAGGAACCTCACCAGCAGAATAGTGAGTACAGCTCTGGAGTATAATACAGCATATAACTCAGGATCAGTACAGGATAAGTAATGTAATGTATGTACACAGTGACCTCACCAGCAGAATAGTGAGTACAGCTCTGGAGTATAATACAGCATATAACTCAGGATCAGTACAGGATAAGTAATGTAATGTATGTACACAGTGACCCACCAGCAGAATAGTGAGTACATCTCTGGAGTATAATACAGGATATAACTCAGGATCAGTACAGGATAAGTAATGTATGTACACAGTGACCTCACCAGCAGAATAGTGAGTACAGCTCTGGAGTATAATACAGGATATAACTCAGGATCAGTACAGGATAAGTAATGTAATGTATGTACACAGTGACCTCACCAGCAGAATAGTGAGTACAGCTCTGGAGTCTGGCCACTAGAGGGAGCATCTTCCTGTTTGAGCTTCCTGTGAGCGTTTGGTGTGCTCGACCTTGAGAGTGATCCACCTCTCTCCCAGGAGCGACCTTCCTTTCCCCAGAAGGAGGGTTCGTTTCCTGGTATGAGCGAGGAGCGGAGAACCCCAACACCTGCCCCCCGAAGTAGGTCCGCGGGGGGCAGGGGGAGCCAGCGACCAGTTGCAGAGGGACCAGCATCAGGAACTGCACCAGAGGTCTCTGGGTTAAGGCGCTCTGCCAGGAGATGCAGCGATGTATCTCCAGCACCTCCTGAGCCCATGGAGATGAAGAGTAGCCGCAAGGCTGCTCCAACAAAAGGTACTACAGGTACTATGGACTGTGATACTCCTCCTGGAGCAAAGCCAAATGCCCATGGAGGTGTGGAGGAGGATTGGGCAATGCCCAGGGCCCAGGAGCCTGGAACCACCTATGGATCCCGTGTTGCAGAGATACTTCAGGGATATAAAGAAGCAAGGAGCAGCTTGTATAGGCTCCAGGAGGAGGTACAGGAGGCAAAAGCCTTAATGGAAACTGCGTCAAAACACCAGAAGGCTGAGCTGTCAGCAAGGATTAAACAGCTTAAAACCAGCATCAGCAATCTAAAGAAAAGGAAAACTTTTATTTTGGAGAACAGCGGGCCATTTAAAGAAAAGCTTCAGAATGAAGATCGCTTTGCAGAAAAGGAGAGGGAGAAGCAAAGAAAGCTGAGGGGGCTTCAGCCACGGGTGGAGGAGGAAGGAGACGTTGCGGAGGCCGATAATGTTGAGCCAAATCCACCCGGGGGTCTGCAACATCTCACCCCATACAGTGGGCTCCCTGCAGGGCAAGTGGCAATGTCATCTGGCTGCGGCCCTGGCGGTTCGGGGGATGAGAGTAGCACCAGTCACCAGGGAGGGGCGCTGATGGCCCAGATCCAGCTCCTGGAGTCCCCAGGTCGCCTCCAGGACTTCACGTTTGGACATGAGTTACCAGAGGAGGCACCTGGGGGAAGGAAAAAGAAGAAGTCAAAGAAGACCAAGCTCCAGGAGCAGGTAACATTTGTATATACCCCCCTCCCTGAGCCCCCCGGACTGGCCGCAGGGTCAGCTCACTGTGTGAACCCCATTTCTCAGCCCAGCCTGAGTTCTGCTGTGGACTCAGTGCAGGAGAGTGGGGAGAGTATGGAGTCTAGTGTGGCGGTGAGCTCCATCGCTGTTTGCAGTAACAGTGGTGGAGCAGACAGTGTATCGGCTGTGAGGTCGGACAGTGATATTTGCCCAGCGATGGGCAGTAAAGGCTCTGGCACATTGGGTTGCTCCCTAACGGGAGGGGGGGGCGATTTTGTGCCAGAGTCGGCTGCGGGAGCTCCGGTGGCTCTGAGCGTTGGCACTGCTGTTCCTTTGGAGCAGCGGTGTCGTCGTGGAGGAGCTGCCGGGGCTAAGATGTCTTCCCCTCCCAGAAAGACTGGACTTAAACCCCTATTTTGTATTGGCGCCGCTGATCCAGATCAGCGGCGCCCAGGAGCAGGAAACTCCAGTACTGATGAGGCGGAGGGTACCAATAAAAACAGGGCTGGGGCCGCTAATAAGCAGGCTAGGCAGGCTTCCCGGTCCTTGTATAAGGGACCGGTGACCTGTCCTGTGGTGGTGGCTCCAGCTCTGGTACCCAGTGATGCTGATGGTACAAAATCTGCACCAGAACACACCGGTCCAGCCAGTATGAGTGAGAAAGTTAATGTAAAAGTGAATGAAGGAGTGAATGTATCTGTTAATAATCTGTCTGGGGCTTTGAATGGTGGTTTGGGCTGTAGCACGGGTGGAGGTATGGGGGGCACATTAGCTAAAACATGTGACAATGGTTTGGGTATGGATTATGTGGAGGAGGGTGGTGAAGGGGCGCAGATTAGTGGTGGGGATGTAGGGCCTGGTCCAGTTGCACCCCCAGCGGTGGCAGCACCGGTACGCAGCTACGCAAATGTCACCGCTGGGGGGAGGGGGGCACCTTCCTCGTCCTCTGGCTCTGGGGAGAGCAGTTTGCAGCAGCGTCTCCTGGGGGCCTTAAGGAGAGGGGAGAGATCGATCAATGTAGAGGGTAGGGAGGTTGATCTATCCTTCTGGATAGAGAGACATGGTCTTTCAGCCTTCCGAGAGGAAAGAGGGGGGGATAATGTGTGGTCCCTCCCTACAGCCGGGCCAGGTGGTCTCCGTAGGAATGTGGTCCGGCTGAGATGGAGAGGCAGTGATACATGTCCTCCAAGATCTAAAGTTGTTGAGCTTCTGCTGAAGTTGGGCTTTAAGGCAGCTGACATCTACGCCTTAATACATCCTTATGGTACCCCTGAGTTTGATATCAGCTTTGTTCGGCCGGAGGGGCTTGAGCTCTTCTGGTCGAATTATGAGCTGATAAAGAACGAACCCGGCTGGCGAGACTTTGCCATTCAGGCGGTGTCTCGCCAAAATAATGTCAAGAAAGTGACCGTTTTAACCCGTAACGAATCACTCTCTTGTATTGACATCATGACGTGGCTAGGTCGGTATGGAGAGGTGGTGGAGGTCCCAAAAAAGAACAGGGATGAATATGGCATCTGGTCAGGGGCCTGGACGTTTATGGTCAAACTGAGGCGTTCAGGAAACACAGTTACCCATATACCATCTGCAACCTTCCTCGGAAGAGATCGTATCCAGATCTTCTACCAGGGTCAGCCGAAGCTCTGTCACAGATGTGGTGACCCCACACATTTTAGTGCCAATTGCACTGTGCAGAAGTGCACTCTGTGTGGTGAAATAGGTCATCTCGCTGCATCTTGTGCGGAGATTAGGTGTCACCTGTGTGGTGACTTAGGTCACCCATTCAGTCGCTGCCCTCGTTCCTTTGTCAACGCGGTTGTTGCCCCGGTGGGAGTAAGCCTTGAAGTGGATTCTGCTGGGGCGATGGCCGTCGGGGATGAAGGGGTGCAGGGGCCAGGGAAGAAAAGTAAGCAGAAGACGCCTGCCCAACTGAGGCGTCTCAAGAAGCGCCAAAGGGATAGGGAGATTCAGGACTCACAGGAGCATCAACCAACTGGGGTGACTCCTGATCCTGTCCCTGCGGCCAGTCTTACTGCTGAGGCCCTGGGGGATAGTGAACTGGATGAGGAGATTGGGAGGATCCACAAAGAGGGGGATGCCGTCTCCTCACTGTCCTCCCATGGTGAGAGCGCGGATGAGGACAGTGGGGGATGGGCAGAAACAAAGCGGGGTACTCGGAGGAATAAAAAAAGAGGAGATGTAATATCTTCTCCCACCCGCCAGATGCCAAAGGAAGGTACAACTGATCTCCCTCTGATTGGTCTCTCCAACCGGTTCCGAGCCCTCCGCGACATTTCCTCTTCGGAGGGGGAGGAGGCGGGGGGGGAGGTTCCGGATGTTGCGGTGGGGCTCACAGGAGACGCTGAGTCCTCTCTCCCTGGGGAATCTTTGTCTTCAGGGGGGGAGACTGGCCCAGAGTCAGGGGACGAGGAAAATGTATATAATGGGAAAATGGACACATCCATCTCACTAAAAAGGGGTAAACCATCATCTGATGAGGAGGGTGGTGGGGTGGATGGGAAGGATGGTGGGAAAAAGAAAGCTGTCTAACTCAATCACCCTCGATGGCGGCACCCTCTCCGTTGACTCTGGCATCCATTAATGTTGCCAGCATTAAGTCAGATACAGCTCGATTTGCGGCCTATGATTTTTTTGCCCATATTAATGCTGATATTTTATTTTTGCAGGAGACCAGGCTAACAGATATGTCATCTATCTACAAGGCTAAAAGAGAGTGGAGGAATGGGCCCTCCTACTGGTCTCTTGGGGCCGAGCCGTATAGCGGAGTGGCGGTCCTTTTTACTTCAGCGGTAGAATGCCGACGGGTTATCGAGTTAGAAATGGGGAGGTGCCTGATCTTAGATGTCCTCATGAAGGGACAAGAACTTCGCCTTATTAACATCTACGGCCCACAGTCTAAGTGGGACCGGAAGTGTCTCTTTATGAGGATCAAGCCCTATCTTTTTACAAGTCGGCAGGTGGTCTTTGGAGGGGACTTCAATGCTGTCACGAGGCCCCAAGATAGGGGAGGTTCCAGAGACAAGCTGACTTATGATAGCGTCGCCCTTAATAGCATAGCAAGTGAGGCTCGCCTGGTGGATGTCCACATCCGGTACACCCCAGGCCACGCGGGATTCACCTATCATAGGGGTAGTTGTAGGTCTAGGATAGACAGGTTTTATTTGAAGGAGGAAGCCGTCTCTTCAGCAGTATCTGTTGTTGAGGTGGAGTTCTCCGATCACTGTTTAATTTTGTTTTCTCTGAATGTCACAGAGACCCCCCGGATGGGCAGAGGCTATTGGAAGCTGAATTCGTCTCTCTTGGAAGAAGCGGAGATAAGACATTCCTTTGAGGATTTTCTTCAGAGCCAGGTACCATTGCTGGGCCTTTGTAGCAGTAAGTCAGAGTGGTGGGAGATCTTCAAGGAAAGGGTTGCGAGATTCTTCCGCCAGCTCTCGGGCCTCAGAAGCCTAAATAGGTACCGTTTGTACCAGGGCCTGAGGAAGAAACTTGAGAACCTTGTCTCGACTGGAGGTAGCCGAGAGGATATCTCCAGAGTGAAGTCCTTGCTGATGAAGTGCCAGTACGACAGACACGCATCTTTGGTTTTTGAGAGGGATTACGGGAAGTACCGCTCGCCCGACCCTTACAGAAACTGCAAGATGTCAGTGAATAGTAAAATAGTCTCAGGACTGATTGATAGTACGGGATCCTTGAAAAGGTCCAGATCAGGGATCCTGGAGGTCGTCAGATCCTTCTACTCGCACCTCTTGGGAAGGAAGGATCTAGATCGAGATAAGGTATCAGCTTTCTTGGCTGAAACCATCCCTGAACCAGGAGTAGACCCCTCTCTTGACGTTTTGACAGAGATGATCCGGGAAGAGGAAGTCAGGATGGCGATTGATGGGCTTGCCCTCAAGAAGTCACCCGGTCCGGATGGCTTAACATCTGAGTTCTACAAGACCTTTAAGGACACTTTGGTTCCCCTCTTGACTGCGGTTTTTAATGAGTGTCTATCCTCGGGCACTCTGCCAAAGACAATGAGGAGGTCAGCGCTGATCATCTTGTCAAAGGGTAAAGACCCGTCCCACATTGAGAATTGGCATCCCATAGCTCTTCTCAATGCGGACAGAAAGATTCTGGCAAAAGTGCTGTTTAACCGGCTGGTGGAGTTTGCACCCCGGCTCCTTTCGGGGGCTCAGCATTGCTCTGTTCCGGGCCGCAGTACATTTAGTGCTGTGCTCGGTGTCCGGGAGGCTGTGGAGCAGGGTAGGGCTGGCCACTGGAAGGGGTACTTGCTGTCCTTGGATCAGGCAAAAGCGTTTGATCGGGTTAACCATGAGTACCTCTGGTCTGTTCTTCTGAGATATGGCCTGCCGGGGGGGTTTGTTGATTGGCTTAAGACCTTGTATGCAGGGGCAGAGAGTTTCCCGCTTGTGAATGGTTGGATTGGTCGCTCCTTTGAGGTTGGGTCTGGTGTCCGTCAGGGTTGTCCTTTAAGCCCTTTGCTGTACGTGTTTGCAATTGATCCTTTCCTTAGGAGGATTGATTGTGGACCGTTGGCGGGGGTGAGAATGGACCTGGCGGTGCCGGATTCGGCTCTGAGGGCGGTAGCATATGCTGATGATGTCACTGTGTTTGTCTCCTCACAAGAGGAGGTCAGATGGGTGATGTCAGAGGTGGACCGCTACTCGGAGGCATCCGGGTCCAAGATCAACCAGGATACCAGGACGCCCTTCCAGAGCCCCAGGAATCTGCAAAAGTTCTTGGCATTGAATTTGGCCAAGGGGATTACCCCAAACAAAACTGGGACAGCAGGCTTAAGATCGCCGCTCAGAAGGTGGATCAGTGGAAGGGTTGGTCTTTGACCCTCCGGGAAAGGGTTAACCTGATCAAAACATTCCTGCTCCCTTTGTTGATATATCTGGGCAGTGTATGTATGTTGCCAGAACCTCTCTGGACCCGGGTCTACAGTGTGTTCTTCCAGATGTTATGGGGGAATAGACTGAACCTAGTGAAGAGGGAGGTTACTTACCGTACAAGGAGACTAGGGGGGTTGTGTATGGTCAACCCTGTGGTGTTCCTAGTGAATACCTTTCTTAAGACCAATATAGCAAACCTCTGGTCAGAGAGGGCTCCTCCGTGGGTATCCTCCTGTAGGGGATGGTTTCGGCCTTTCTTCCAGGAATGGGAGACAGGAGGGCAAGTGAAGGATCTTCGCACACCACACGGGCATCTCCCGGCTTACGCTACCCCGGTTCTGAAGGTTATTCGTCGGTGGGGTCTGGGGATGGGGGAGATTAGGACTCTGTCGAGGAAATTCCTTGACAAGAGGGTCCTGTCTTCTCATTTCCAGAGGCCATTGGCGCTCAAGGACTGCCCAAGTCGGGATCTGGAGGTGGGTTTAGAGCTTTTGAATTCTATCAGGATCCCCTTGAAGTTTTGGGACTTGACTTGGCGCTGCTTCCATGGGAAACTGTGTGTGAGGGACAATCTGAAGTGCAGGAGCTCTGATGACCGGGGATGTCCCCGCGAAGAGTGTGGAAGCATGCTGGAAAGCATGGAGCATTTTCTGCTTCATTGTCCCTTTAACACAGAGGTTTACACCAGGGTGGGCGCTTCCATTGGTTGGCCTCGGCTGGCCAGTCTCTCCTATGCGGAATGGGCCTATGGGGCATTCAGAAACCTTGGAGGCTGGGACCAGTGCACTTTATTCCTAGTCAGCTCAGTGGTCAGGTACTACACGTGGAACGCACGGTGTTTAGTGTCGACGCAGCGTAAAATCCTCCCTGTGGATGTGGTGGTTAGGAACATTCTCAGTGACCTGGTGAAGGTGCGTTCTCTGGAGTACGAGAGGCTGGGTGCTGGCAGGGCCTCTCGTCTATGGAGGGGCTCTGCCTTTAAAGTGCCTTAGCCTGTTGTCTCCCCCTGGTGGTGGGCTGATGCTGGCACATTAGTCTTTTTGTTTTGAGCAGTTGGTTTATGGTAATATAGGGCTTGCAGGCGCTGAACTTGAGCTTTAGGGGTTTGTTGTTTGGCTTATATTGTTATATGTATTTGTTATTGTATTTATTGTTGTAGTCTATTTGTATACTTATGTATTGTATATATTGTTAGTCTGTGTATATTTTATGTAATGTATATATTGTATATATTGTGTGATGCCACCTGGGGTTTGGGTTTAGTTTAGGTTGGGTGGTGGGTTAAAAAGGGGGGAGGGGGTTTGTATGGGACTTTTATATATACAGAAAATCCTGGACTGGTTCATGGACGTCTGGTAACATGTACTGGGGGCATGGGATGCGGGACCAGCTCAGGGCCCAAAAAAAAAATAAAAAAATAAAAAAAAATAAAAATAAAAAAATAAATAATAAAAAAAAATGTGGTGTTATTTTGTTTGTGTTGGTTTTATTATTTTGTATATATTATTATTGTTGTTGTTGTTATTCTTTTTGGTATATTACTGGTATTGGGTTTTTGGTATTGCAACTGGGCCAGGAAATTCACATTTAGTATTAGTGTATATAGTTTATTAGTATGGTATGGGTATTATGGGTATTATAGGAATCTGTCTTTTGTAAGTATTGTATATATTTGTTTGTGTGCAGGAATGAGTGTGGGGTGGACCGGTGTTGTATTTTATGCTATGGTGTTGGTTTTATGATCGTTATATTGATATGTTCTGTCGGATATGATATGTTTATGTTTTGTAATTTTTTTTATTGTTATGTTTGAAATTTTAATAAAAGATCTACAGGATATAACTCAGGATCAGTACAGGATAAGTAATGTAATGTAAGTACACAGTGACCTCACCAGCAGAATAGTGAGTACAGCTCTGGAGTATAATACAGGATATAACTCAGGATCAGTACAGGATACGTACTGGGGAGGGGATTATCAGATTATACATGTGAGTGGAGGATAATAATGATGGGGTGGGGGGGATTTATTATATAATGTGAGGGGGGATTTATTATATAGTGTGGGGGGGATTTATTATATAATGTGAGGGGGGATTTATTATATAGTGTGGGGGTGGGGGGGATTTATTATATAATGTGAGGGGGGATTTATTATATAGTGTGGGGTGGTGGACTTATTATATAGTGTGGGGGGGGATTTATTATATAGTGTGGGGGGGGGGATTTATTATATAATGTGGGGGTGGATTTATTATATAATGTGAGGGGGGATTTATTATATAATGTGAGGGTGGATTTATTATATAGTGTGGGGGTGGTGGGGATTTATTATATAATGTGAGGGGGGATTTATTATATAGTGTGGGGGGATTTATTATATAATGTGAGGGGGGATTTATTATATAGTGTGGGGGGATTTATTATATAATGTGAGGGGGGATTTATTATATAGTGTGGGGGTGGGGGGATTTATTATATAGTGTGGGGGGGATTTATTATATAATGTGAGGGGGGATTTATAATATAGTGTGGGGGTGGGGGGATTTATTATATAATGTGAGGGGGGATTTATTATATAATGTGAGGGGGGATTTATTATATAGTGTGGGGGGGATTTATTATATAGTGTGGGGGGGATTTATTATATAGTGTGGGGGGGGATTTATTATATAATGTGAGGGGGGATTTATTATATAGTGTGGGGTGGGGGGGATTTATTATATAATGTGAGGGGGGATTTATTATATAGTGTGGGGGGGATTTATTATATAGTGTGGGGGGGGATTTATTATATAATGTGAGGGGGGATTTATTATATAGTGTGGGGTGGGGGGGATTTATTATATAATGTGAGGGGGGATTTATTATATAGTGTGGGGGGATTTATTATATAATGTGAGGGGGGATTTATTATATAGTGTGGGGGTGGGGGGATTTATTATATAGTGTGGGGGGGATTTATTATATAATGTGAGGGGGATTTATAATATAGTGTGGGGGTGGGGGGATTTATTATATAATGTGAGGGGGGATTTATTATATAGTGTGGGGGGGATTTATTATATAATGTGAGGGGGGATTTATTATATAATGTGAGGGGGGATTTATTATATAGTGTGGGGGGGATTTATTATATAGTGTGGGGGGGATTTATTATATAATGTGAGGGGGGATTTATTATATAGTGTGGGGTGGGGGGGATTTATTATATAATGTGAGGGGGGAATTTATTATATAATGTGAGAAGGGAGGAAATTATACATGTGAGGGGAGGATAATAATGATTATTATAATCCTCCCCTCACATATATGTAACATCTCCCCCTCACATGTATAATCTGATAATCCCCTCCTCACACTGATTATCCCTTCACATATATAATATCATACTCAGATTATATGTGAAGGGATTATCAATGTGAGGAGGGGATTATCAGATTATACATGTGAGGGGGAGATGTTACATATATGTGAGGGGAGGATTATAATAATCATTATTATCCTCCCCTCACATGTATAATTTCCTCCCTTCTCACATTATATAATAAATCCCCCCTCACATTATATAATAAATCCCCCCCACACTATATAATAAATCCCCCCCACACTATATAATAAATCCCCCCTCACATTATATAATAAATCCCCCCTCACATTATATAATAAATCCCCCCCACACTATATAATAAATCCCCCCTCACATTATATAATAAATCCCCCTCACACTATATAATAAATCCCCCCTCACATTATATAATAAATCCCCCCACCCCCACACTATATTATAAATCCCCCCTCACATTATATAATAAATGCCCCCCACACTATATAATAAATCCCCCCACCCCCACACTATATAATAAATCCCCCCTCACATTATATAATAAATCCCCCCACACTATATAATAAATCCCCCCTCACATTATATAATAAATCCCCCCCACCCCCACACTATATAATAAATCCCCCTCACATTATATAATAAATCCCCCCACACTATATAATAAATCCCCCCTCACATTATATAATAAATCCCCCCCACCCCCACACTATATAATAAATCCACCCTCACATTATATAATAAATCCCCCCTCACATTATATAATAAATCCACCCCCACATTATATAATAAATCCCCCCCCCCACACTATATAATAAGTCCACCACCCCACACTATATAATAAATCCCCCCTCACATTATATAATAAATCCCCCCCACCCCCACACTATATAATAAATCCCCCCTCACATTATATAATAAATCCCCCCTCACATTATATAATAAATCCCCCCACCCCCACACTATATAATAAATCCCCCCCACACTATATAATAAATCCCCCCTCACATTATATAATCCCCCCACCCCACACACACACACACACACACACACACGCACACTATATAATAAATACCCCCCACACACACATATTATACATACTCACATATCCGGCGGTGGGTCCCCTGCTGCGGCCTGGATCCTGGAAGCGGCCGTGTGGGGACTGAGAGGAGCGGGAGACTCTCTCTGCTCCGCTCCTCTCTATGATGCCGCCCGTGACGTCGCACGTCACGTCACGTGACCATCTCCCAGACAGCCATTGCGGTACTGGCTGCCTGGGGATGAGTGACGGCGACGGCGGCGAACATAAAAAGGTAGCGTGCGGCGCAATACGGGCCCATGGGGCAAAAGGGGCGAGCTGCTTTTGGGCCCCCAGGAATTACAGGGCCCGGGGCAGCTGCCCCTTTTGCTCCACGGCCGCGGTGATTAGGGTGTGCCTGGGCACACCCTGTGCGCACGCCTATGGATCAGGCACAGGATCAGACACAGGTGGCCTCTGTGGGAAACAAGAAAGGAGGCTCTTCAGGAGCTGTTTTCATATAATTCCCTATTCATAGATCTAAAGCATATTCTTGCTAGTATGCAACTATATGCCATTTTTTTCCCTCAGTGCAGCACCTACTTTATGTTGGTCCTTAGTTTAAACTAAGTTTAAACTAAGCTCCTGGTTTATGTTGGTCCTTAGTTTAAACTAGTGCAGCTCCTGGTTTATATCGGTCCTCTGTCTAAACTAGTGCAGCTCCTGGTTTATATCGGTCCTCTGTCTAAACTAGTGCAGCTCCTGGTTTATGTCGGTCCTCTCTCTAAACTAGTGCAGCTCCTGGTTTATGTGGGTCCTCTGTCTAAACTAGTGCAGCTCCTGGTTTATGTGGGTCCTCTGTCTAAACTAGTGCAGCTCCTGGTTTATGTGGGTCCTCTCTCTAAACTAGTGCAGCTCCTGGTTTATGTGGGTCCTCTCTCTAAACTAGTGCAGCTCCTGGTTTATATCGGTCCTCTGTCTAAACTAGTGCAGCTCCTGGTTTATGTCGGTCCTCTCTCTCTAAACTAGTGCAGCTCCTGGTTTATATCGGTCCTCTGTCTAAACTAGTGCAGCTCCTGGTTTATGTGGGTCCTCTCTCTAAACTAGTGCAGCTCCTGGTTTATGTGGGTCCTCTGTCTAAACTAGTGCAGCTCCTGGTTTATATCGGTCCTCTGTCTAAACTAGTGCAGCTCCTGGTTTATATCGGTCCTCTGTCTAAACTAGTGCAGCTCCTGGTTTATGTCGGTCCTCTCTCTAAACTAGTGCAGCTCCTGGTTTATGTGGGTCCTCTCTCTAAACTAGTGCAGCTCCTGGTTTATATCGGTCCTCTGTCTAAACTAGTGCAGCTCCTGGTTTATGTGGGTCCTCTCTCTAAACTAGTGCAGCTCCTGGTTTATATCGGTCCTCTCTCTAAACTAGTGCAGCTCCTGGTTTATGTGGGTCCTCTGTCTAAACTAGTGCAGCTCCTGGTTTATATCGGTCCTCTGTCTAAACTAGTGCAGCTCCTGGTTTATATCGGTCCTCTCTCTAAACTAGTGCAGCTCCTGGTTTATATCGGTCCTCTGTCTAAACTAGTGCAGCTCCTGGTTTATATCGGTCCTCTGTCTAAACTAGTGCAGCTCCTGGTTTATGTCGGTCCTCTCTCTAAACTAGTGCAGCTCCTGGTTTATGTGGGTCCTCTCTCTAAACTAGTGCAGCTCCTGGTTTATGTCGGTCCTCTGTCTAAATTAGTGCAGCTCCTGGTTTATGTGGGTCCTCTCTCTAAACTAGTGCAGCTCCTGGTTTATGTCGGTCCTCTCTCTAAACTAGTGCAGCTCCTGGTTTATGTCGGTTCTCTCTAAACTAGTGCAGCTCCTGGTTTATGTCGGTCCTCTCTCTCTAAACTAGTGCAGCTCCTGGTTTATGTTGGTCCTCTGCCTAAACTAGTGCAGCTCCTGGTTTATGTCGGTCCTCTGTCTAAACTAGTGCAGCTCCTGGTTTATGTGGGTCCTCTCTCTAAACTAGTGCAGCTCCTGGTTTATGTGGGTCCTCTCTCTAAACTAGTGCAGCTCCTGGTTTATGTGGGTCCTCTCTCTAAACTAGTGCAGCTCCTGGTTTATGTGGGTCCTCTCTCTCTCTAAACTAGTGCAGCTCCTGGTTTATGTGGGTCCTCTCTCTCTCTAAACTAGTGCAGCTCCTGGTTTATGTGGGTCCTCTCTCTCTCTAAACTAGTGCAGCTCCTGGTTTATGTTGGTCCTCTCTCTCTCTAAACTAGTGCAGCTCCTGGTTTATGTGGGTCCTCTCTCTAAACTAGTGCAGCTCCTGGTTTATGTGGGTCCTCTGTCTAAACTAGTGCAGCTCCTGGTTTATGTGGGTCCTCTCTCTCTCTAAACTAGTGCAGCTCCTGGTTTATGTGGGTCCTCTCTCTCTCTCTAAACTAGTGCAGCTCCTGGTTTATGTTGGTCCTCTCTCTCTCTAAACTAGTGCAGCTCCTGGTTTATGTTGGTCCTCTCTCTCTCTAAACTAGTGCAGCTCCTGGTTTATGTGGGTCCTCTCTCTAAACTAGTGCAGCTCCTGGTTTATGTGGGTCCTCTGTCTAAACTAGTGCAGCTCCTGGTTTATGTGGGTCCTCTCTCTCTCTAAACTAGTGCAGCTCCTGGTTTATGTGGGTCCTCTCTCTAAACTAGTGCAGCTCCTGGTTTATGTGGGTCCTCTCTCTAAACTAGTGCAGCTCCTGGTTTATGTGGGTCCTCTGTCTAAACTAGTGCAGCTCCTGGTTTATGTGGGTCCTCTCTCTCTCTAAACTAGTGCAGCTCCTGGTTTATGTGGGTCCTCTCTCTAAACTAGTGCAGCTCCTGGTTTATGTGGGTCCTCTCTCTAAACTAGTGCAGCTCCTGGTTTATGTTGGTCCTCTCTCTCTCTAAACTAGTGCAGCTCCTGGTTTATGTTGGTCCTCTCTCTCTCTAAACTAGTGCAGCTCCTGGTTTATGTGGGTCCTCTCTCTAAACTAGTGCAGCTCCTGGTTTATGTGGGTCCTCTGTCTAAACTAGTGCAGCTCCTGGTTTATGTGGGTCCTCTCTCTAAACTAGTGCAGCTCCTGGTTTATGTGGGTCCTCTCTCTAAACTAGTGCAGCTCCTGGTTTATGTCGGTCCTCTCTCTCTCTCTAAACTAGTGCAGCTCCTGGTTTATGTCGGTCCTCTCTCTAAACTAGTGCAGCTCCTGGTTTATGTGGGTCCTCTCTCTAAACTAGTGCAGCTCCTGGTTTATGTCGGTCCTCTCTCTCTCTCTAAACTAGTGCAGCTCCTGGTTTATGTGGGTCCTCTCTCTAAACTAGTGCAGCTCCTGGTTTATGTGGGTCCTCTCTCTAAACTAGTGCAGCTCCTGGTTTATGTGGGTCCTCTCTCTAAACTAGTGCAGCTCCTGGTTTATGTGGGTCCTCTCTCTAAACTAGTGCAGCTCCTGGTTTATGTGGGTCCTCTCTCTCTCTAAACTAGTGCAGCTCCTGGTTTATGTCGGTCCTCTCTCTCTCTCTAAACTAGTGCAGCTCCTGGTTTATGTGGGTCCTCTCTCTAAACTAGTGCAGCTCCTGGTTTATGTGGGTCCTCTCTCTAAACTAGTGCAGCTCCTGGTTTATGTGGGTCCTCTGTCTAAACTAGTGCAGCTCCTGGTTTAGGTTGGTTCTCTGTCTAAACTAGTGCAGCTCCTGGTTTATGTGGGTCCTCTGTCTAAACTAGTGCAGCTCCTGGTTTAGGTCGGTCCTCTGTCTAAACTAGTGCAGCTCCTGGTTTATGTGGGTCCTCTGTCTAAACTAGTGCAGCTCCTGGTTTATGTCGGTCCTCTGTCTACCTATAACCATGACCCTGCCCCTTCTGCTGTTAGCCACAGACATACCTTTCAGTGCTAGCCAATGCGACATTACAACCCAGTGTAGACATTAGAGATGAGCGAAGTTACAGTACTTCAATTTTGCACGAACTTCTCGGCTCGGCAGTTGATGGCTTTAGCCTGCATAAATGAGTTCAGCTTTCAGGTGCTCCAGTGGGCTGGAAAAGGTGGATACAGTCCTACGAGAGTCTTTCAGGTGCTCTGGGGGGCTGGAAAAGGTGGATACAGTCTTAGTAGAGCCTCCTAGGACTGTATCCACCTTTTCCAGCCCACCGGAGCACCAGAAAGCTGAACTAATTTATGCAGGATAAAGTCAGCAACCGCTGAGCCGCGAGGTTCATGACGAATCGAATTACTGTAACTTCGCTCCTCTCTAGTAGACATGTTTGATCAGAAGTGTGAAAATGTTTTCCAAAGCTTTATCGAATGCTACACTGCCCCCTTATGGTTGTATCAATGAAAAATGTTTGACTTCAATTCTAATGGCTGCTACGATATCCCAAGTCACATGGTGGGATCCAGGACATTCCACAGAATTCAGGACATCCAAATATATATATATATATTTTTTTGTGTGTTTCAGTTCCCCCAACGTCTAAATCCCTTGCATCCACCAGGGGTGAGGAGAAGAACAGTGAGTCTGGAGACTGTGGCCGCTCACCAGCACAACCAGCAGAGGGTTATCAATATGCAGCAGAAAGAATACAGCAGGTAAAAGGAAACTGGTAGTATGCAGTATGTAGTAAACCATATGTCTATGGTCTACTAAAAGGTAATAGTGTGAAAATACCTATATGTATATATATATATATTTTTTATCATTTTTATTCGAGTTTTAACAGTTCTAATAACATACAAAATATTAATAATAAGAATCACATAAAGAAGAATGTTATGGTCCGTATTGTTTTTAAATCAGGTACATCTCCGTATAGTCAGGTGTATGAGAGACATTAAAATGAGACCTATGAATTCTACTGATTAAAGGAGTACTCCGAAGCTAACCTTTTATAGGGGAATTGTAGCATGAGGCAAAGTTATATAACATTCTAATATACTCACGCTTTCCATATGGTCTTCTCCTCGCTTTTCTCTCCTTTCGGAAGCTGGGTCTTCTGATGACGCTCGACCTGTATTTCTTCTTGATCCGCCGCCATCTTCGCCCGGTGACTCATCGCTCCCATGAGTCACTGCGGGCTGTGCCGGCCTCCCAGCCCGGAGTGGGCTACTCCCCCAAAGTTAATTTATTCTGCGCATGTGCAGTACTACGCCACTAGCGTAGGGCTAACGCTAGGCTCCTATCGCTGCCTACGTTAGCCCTACGCTATTTCCGTAGTGCTGCGCCTACGCTATTTGCGTAGTGCTGTGCTGCGCCACGCTAGTGCAGTGTTTCCCAACCAGGGTGCCTACGCTATTTGCGTAGTGCTGTGCTGCGCTGCGAAACTACAACTCCCAGCATGCCCAGACAGACTTCGGCTGTCCGAGCATGTTGGGAGTTGTAGTTTTGCAACAGCTGGAGGCACCCTGGTTGGGAAACACTGTGCTAGTGGGCACATGGAAGGAGGAGGAAGGAGGGAAGGAGCTGTGGGCGTTACTTTATTATAATTTATTATAATGTCCTGGGGGGGGGGGAGAGGAGAGAGCAGCAGCTAACAGTAACCTGGCGCAGGGAGTCATGGGAAATGTAGTCTTTATGACATGGCAGCTTATTGACAATTTGACAAATGAGGTATCGTTGGAAAGGTCTTTGAAAGTGCTATCAGATGAGGTAAACTTTTTTTTTTAAGTACCAGCGCTCCGGAGTACTCCTTTAATAAAGCAAGTATCAGAGCTCCATCTGTCTTTACCAGCATATGCCACTAGATGGTGCTGTGTTACCCCAACCAAGCTGTGGATGAAGATTTCATGGACCTGACAGGACTGAAACATTTTGTTCTGTCATCTTGTTATGATTTCATGTTGGGAAACAATCTGTTACTGATTATTTTATGTGAAGGTAATTATCCTGTGTTTTTCTAGATTTCACCAGGGCTGGAGGCGGCCATTTTATGGCACAGCAGTAGAGAAAGAAGAATACAGGTAAAGACAATAGTCAATCCATTACTCTCTCCTTCTTTTGCTCTCTGGAGATTCTGGCATGTCCATATATTCACTAACAAAAAACGGATGGTCCACAGGGAATAAATCCCTTAAAGTGTTCCTGTCATTAAAAAGTTTTGATCGGTCAGGGTCTTAGTTCTCCACCACTCAGAAGAACCAGCAAGGAGAAGCACTTCACTCCATGGCTCGCAGTGATCTTCGTCTGGTGGCCCCATTATAAGTCTTTAAGGCCACAGGACAGACATTTTTACCCTCATACAGTATAATCCATGCACACACATCTTGATGTAAATTAGTATATACTTTTGAGGTCCCGGTCACAGTCAATCCCATAACAATTAGCTCTGGCGATACTTTCTGATGGATGGGGCATGCTACAATATGTAAAAATGTTCTATTACACAATTCTTTTAAGCAGCTTTCACATCTGACTTTACCCTTTATTTTAAAGCAATTTTTTGCAACTGTGTTTTATTTTATTTCACCCCTGCCTTCTAAGAGTCAAAACCTTTTGGTTTCCCCTTGACATATGGACAAGTTTTTTTTTCCAATGGCACATTGTTATGAAAACAGTGTAGTTTGAGGTGCCACGGTGTTTACGCATCCCACATTAAAGGGGTAGTCCGGTGAAAACCTTTTTTCTTTTAAATCAACTGGTGGCAGAAAGTTAAACATATTTGTAAATTACTTCTATTAAAATATCTTAATCCTTCCCATACTTATTAGCTGCTGAATACTACAGAGGAAATTCTTTTCTTTTTGGAATGCTCTCTGATGACATCACGAGCACAGTTCTCTCTGCTGACGTTATTATAATAATAATAATAATGCTTTATTTATCGTTGTCCTTAGTGGGATTTGAACCCAAGTCCCCAGCACTGCAAGGCAGCAGTGCTAACCACTGAGCCACCATGCTGCCCTTAGCATACATCTGCTATGCATGGTTGCTAAAATGGACAGAGATGTCAGCAGAGAGCACTGTGCTCGTGATGTCATCAGTGTTCCAAAAAGAAAAGGAATTTCCTCTGTAGCATTCTGCAGCTAATAAGTACTGGAAGGATTAAGATTTTTTAATAGAAGTAATTTACAAATATGTTTAACTTTTTGCCACCAGTTGATTTAAAAGAAAAAAGGTTTTCACCGAAGTACCCCTTTAACCTCTCTGGGAGCTGCATTAACTGCATAAAGCAGCCTACACCCAGATGTTTTCCTTGTATCCCGACAAGCTCAGCCAGCTACAAGCCATGGGGACTCGAACCTGTGGATATACAATAAAGAAATACCCCTTGACTGGATGATTTACAGTTACACTTTTTCACTTTTGTTATTTTTTAGGAGAGAGATTAGACAACTGCTTAAGAAACAGATGAGTGAAAAGTGGACCATGGCCCGAGAGACGCTGGCCAGTCAAAGCAAGGAATTAGAAACCTTAAAAGAAGCTGACCGATTTGCTGTACTTCAAGACTTCGAGCAAGAAAGAGCAAAAGCCTTGTTTCTGAGGAGATACCGAGATGAGAACAAGAAGGTAAATTTGGATTATAATAAAGTATATATGTATGTATATATCAGCCATAGCATTGGCCACTGGGGCATAGGGATGTAAGAAAAAAAATCGATTCTCGCGATAATCGCGATTTTTCATTTGCCGATACAGAATCGATTCAAAATATTTTTGAATCGATTCTTTTAGGGATGTGAAATTTTTATCTGCGGACGCCCGTATCTTACCTGCCAACGAGCCCCCGGAGCTCCGGTACAGGTGTTCGGTCCCCGGGCTGTATTCTTCTTACTTCCTGTTAGTCCGGCACGTCACATGGAGCTTCAGCCTATCACCAGCCGCAGCGATGTCCCGCCTCCGCTGGTGATAGGCTGAAGCTCCATGTGACGTGCCGGACTAACAGGAAGTAAGAAGAATACAGCCCGGGGACCCAACACCTGTACCGGAGCTCCGCGGGCTCGTTGGCAGGTAAGAGAAAGTGCGTTTTATTTTATTTTGCAGCCCGGACGGGATAACATGAGAAAAGTGTGCACCGGAGTACTAGATCGCCGCTGTCAAAGCTGACAGCGGCGTCTATTGGGATCTATGAATGCTCCCAGGTGGGCGATATATCGGGATATATCGCGATGTATCGTCACCTAGACGGTATCGCGATATATCGGGATATATCGAATCGCCACACTGGTATCGCGATTCGAATCGAATCGCCAAATTCTTGGCGATTCACACCCCTACTGGGGCATGCAATTTACCAATATTTGCAGGCTGCTCCTGGACTTGCCACTGCTTAAAGGGCTACTCCAATGGGAAAATTTTTTTTTTAAATCAACTGGTGCCAGAAAGTTAAACAGATTTGTAAATTACTCCAATTTAAAAATCTTAATCCTTCCAGAATTTATGAGCTGCTGTATACTCCACAGGAAGTTCTTTTCTGTCTGACCACAGTGCTCTCTGCTGACACATCTGTCCATTTTAGGAACGGTCCGAAGTAGGAGCAAATCCCCATAGCAAACCTATCCTTCTCTGGACAGTTCCTGACATGAACAGAGGTGTCAGCAGAGAGCACAGTAGTCAGACAGAAAAGAAATTAAAGAAAAAGAACTTCCTCTGTAGTATACAGCATCTTATAAGTACTGTAAGGATTAAGATTTTTAAATAGGAGTAATTTAAAAACCTGCTTAACTTTCTGGCACCAGTTAATTTAAAAAAAATATATATATATATATATATATATATTTTTTTTTTTCACTGGAGTACCCATTTAAAGGAGTTGTCAGGTAAAATATTATTTTTAACTATTGCCCCCAGCCTGCCTAATAAAACTTAAGCTCACTTTCCTCACTCTCTCGTAGCCTCCAGTTTTAGGGTGCTCTGTCTGCAGGTAGTGACTCTGCTTTTCCCCAAGTTGTAGAGCGTAGCGTCTGCAGGTAGCGGAACTGACAGTGCAGCCCGCCAATAAGTGGTCGAGGCGGGACACCACTATGGACAGTAATTGGCTGAGCTGTGCTCTGGACGGCTCTGGGAAGCAAACTGTCAGCCAGAGATGGGAGGTCCTGATGCTGGAGGCTACAGGGGAGCAGAGGAAGGGGAGTTAAAAGGGGTTATCCAGGATATGAATAAATTCTTTCAAAAACCTCTGTCTGTCTCTAGGTGAGGTGTGATATTACAACTTGAAAAGAAACGGTCCAGCAAGGATTGCAGGTAAAAGCAGCTTCTTCTTTATTGGGTCATATTCCGACAAGACAACATAGCCGACGTGTTTCGGATCCTACAATTGGTCCTTAGTGATGCCATGACTAAGGACCAATTGTAGGTCCGAAATGCGTCGGCTATGTTGTCTTGTCGGAATATGACCCAATATAGAAGAAGCTGCTTTTACCTGCAATCCTGTGCTGGACCGTTTCTTTTCTTGTGGACACACGCGGTCAGGGATGCTGCTGACCAGGCCCGTGCACAGGTGCAGAGAGGAGGAGAGCTGTTGTTCTGATTTATTGATATTACAACTTGGCTACATTCACTTCAGTGGAACTGAGCTGCAGAACTACACCCAACCTGGAGACAGACGGAGTTGTTTTTGAAAGAAACTGGCTCCATTTTTCAATTCCTGGATAACCCCTTTAAAGTTTTATAAGCCAGGCTGGGGCAAATAGTAAAATAAGATATTTCACTGGATAACTTCTTTAAAGTAGGGACTCTAGGTGCCACCTGCAATTCAGGAACGCGCACAGCAGCCACAGCGGATACAGTCATGTTAGAGCGTCCCTAGAAAGCATCAGCTATTGCAAATTGGTATTACCTGCTTTGGTGTAAATGAATGACAGAGGCAATAGCAAGACAACCCCCACCAAGGAATGGATTTGGAGGTGGTGGCCACAAAGAATTATTCTACCTCATCCTTTTTGACTAAGTTTAGCATTTTGCCAGTGTCCTTGTCACTACTCTTGGCATGAAGACAGTACCTACAGATTGCACAGCTAGTTACAGGATGGCACAATCATACATGTCATTGCAAACAGGATTGCTGTGTCTCCCAGTACAGCCTAAAGAGCATGGATCAGAAACCAGGACATGGGCTGTGACATGAGGAATGCTGGACAGGGATGTAAAAAGGCATCAACCAAGCAGCAGGATAAAGTATATGTGCTTGTGTGTGGTAAAACAGGAGGAACACAGGCAGAGCCTTACAAAATTACCTTGATGGGGTATTTGTGTGTATGGTCCTGACCACACAGTCACAGACAGACTCCATTAAGGTGGCATGAGGGCCCAATATCATCTAGCGGTATCTATGCTCACAGCCCAGTTGATTTGCTGAGAACACCAGAATTGCAAGATCTGCCATTGGTAAACTGTTCTCTTCAAAGATGACAGCAAATTTATACTGAGCACTGAGGAGTCTCTCTCCTAGGACTGTATCCACCTTTTCCAGCCCACTGGAGCACCTGAAAGCTGAATTCATTTATGCAGGCTAAAGTCAGCAACTGCTGAGCTGAGAAGTTTGCAACGAATCGAATTACTGGAAGTTCACTCATCTCTATTGAGAAGCCAATGCCAGGTTGTCCGGAGAGGAGGTCTTACCTCTTCTGCTCCCTGGTGCTCACTTCTGAATCAAGAGGGGTGCAGCGGGGGCAATCATTGTGTGCATGTGCAATGACCAATAGCTGCTGGATGTTGTGAATGAATGCCTACACACTGGATTGTGACTGCCAACCTCCCCCCTCTCGTTTTGAAAGATATAAGTGAGCACTGGGGAACAGAAGTAGTAACCTTTTCTGCTCCTCCAACATACCCTTTAAGGGGTCAGATCTATTTTAGCAGCACAAAGTGAACCTACACAATATTATGTTTTGAATATTCTGATTAATCATATATGTCCTATTTTACATATATTTTTTTGATTTTAGCTAATGGAGGGCAAATGGCAAGAAAACCGCCTGACTCGATCCATGGAGACATTGAAGGAGAGAGAACTCCTGAAGTATAACCCAATAAACTGGAGTGGAACCCTTAAATAATAATCTGGATATGCCCAGGAAAGGGACATAATAGCAGTGAACCCATCATCTACCAGACTAATCCAACAAAGCATCACAGAATACATCAGACCCAGTGCCAACTTGAAACAGCCAAATACTTGAAGCAGGAGCATATAGCACTGCCCATACTGTGTGACTAAATTAAAGGTTTTCCAAGGAACAGCCTAGATGTTTTTAGAATATGTAAACTAGCGTTTTTTTTTGCAAATTAAAGCCATCAAATTACCGACAGCCCTTTACAGACATCAGGAAAAAGGGGGGGGGGGGGGGAAAAAGGACTATACTGTACCTGATGCCCCACCATGCAGCTTGAACGACCAAAAATTTGACTTCCCATCTGTAGAAATGAAAGAGAGACAGGCTCTTCTCATTTGGTGTACAGAGGTTAATGTATTGGAGTTTTCCCAGAAACTCTTCTCAGCTAACTGACAGCTCTAGTGTCCAGACAGGAGACATAACAGATGAACGGCCAAGAAAGCTCTTCATCCAATACCGCAGAACCAAATCTGTATTAGAAAGCAGTTTATTGTTCCCAGTTATTAACCACTTAAAGCTTAGACAAAGCTAGCTGTATGTTCTTTAAAACAAGATGTTGCATGGATGTTGGCTGCAGCCAGATTATGATGGGGCATGCTGACCATAAAGGGCCAGATTTATCAAACTGAGAAAAAAAATTTAAAAAAGTGCTTTTCCCACAGCAACCAATCACAATTCAGGTTTCACTTTACCAGAACTTATGTGAGCTGTGATTGGTTGCTTTGGGAAAGTGTCTGAACTTTTTCTCACACAGTTTGATAAATCTGGGCCATAATATCTATGAGGTGTCCTTAAATGGGGGTTATCCGGGGGGGGAAAAAAAAAAAATCTCTCTCTCCTGGCTCCAGAAAGTTAAACAAAAATCAATCCTTTCAGTACTCATGAGCTGCTGAAGTGGAATTCTTTTCTGTCTCAGTGCTCTCTGGACAGTTCCCGAGACAGGTGTCATCAGAGTAGAAGCAAATCCCCATAGCAAACCTCTTCTACTCCAGTGGTTCCTAACCTTGTTGGGAGGTACTGAACCCCACCAGTTTCATATGCGCATTCACCGAACCCTTCTTAATTGGAAAATTTAAATTTGATTTTTTAAATTCAAAACATAGGAGGTATATATTTATACATAGGTGCACAAAACGAGCAAAACCATGAAAACATAATGAATATTTACTGCAAATCAGTGTGAATTCTGCTGTTGTCTTTCAGAGACCAGTTCAGAAATGCGCGGCTTTACCTTGGCAAGTACCACTCTCATGTCATTTTCGCAACAATGGCAGAGTTCCCCCCACAGACATACAGCCTCCAGTCATATACAGTGTATGGCTGGAGGCTGTATGCCTGTGTACTGCCCACTTCAGTGCTCCAACCACCGCTCCGGCTATAGCAGTAGGTCTTGGGACCGGTGGTCGGAGAACCGAAGATGACGTGCTGCTGGTCACTTACCAAGCTGGCCAGCGCGCGTATCCCTCCTTTTCCCTCCGGTCCTCAGCACCTTCGTATCCATGGGCACACGCACGTGACGTCAGTTACATCCCTGCGTTTTTAAACTTAACGCGGGGCCGCAGGGAGTTAATAGTGATGGGGGGGGAATTTCCCCGTCGCTACAGGACAGGCAAACACCGGCTCAGCTTGGGGCCCCAAACAATTGCTTGGTTTGCCTGTCCTGTTGCGACCTCCCCCACCGAACCCCCAGGACTGATTCACCAAACCCCTGGGGTTGGTTCGATCGATCCCAGGTTAAGAATCACTATTCTACTCAACTTCAGCAGCTGATAATTATTGTATGGATGATTTTTTTTTTTTTTAATAGAAGTAAATTTACAAATCTGTTTAACTTCCTGGAGCCAGTTGATAAAAAAAAAAAAATAAATAAACGTTTTTCCTGGAATACCCCTTTAATCTCCTCTGACAGCAGAAGTGGACAGAAGGCTTGAGCAGTTGTATTTCAACATGCCCAAACTTTTCATTCCTAAGGGAAATAAGCTGCTGCTAACAAGCCAATTGTCCTCTCATCTTGTACACTTAACGAATCCAGGAAATCCTGGTACTGAATGATTTGCCCTCACACAGTACCAATATATCGACACATCCATGCACTGTGCAAACCTACAGTACCCCCCCCCCAAACAAAACAGGATAAGGGGGTGTAAAGTTTTAAATAATTTTATTATCCTGAGAAAAAATAAATAAAAAGACTAACAGCAGATCCAAACAAACAAAAATAAATAATGTAACAGTCTCCAACCTGTGACCTTCAGGCTGTTGCAAAACCACAACGATCTGACGGCTGGAAGGTAACCGAGGTAACATGCAGTTTCATCATTCTTTAATAGTAACTCTTTCTGATATGTATTCAGTGCTTCCTTCTGTCCAGATGTATTTTTTTCCCCACTTGTGGATAACAGTTGGAATACATAAAATCAAAAACATCTCTAATACATTAGAAAAAAAAAAAAAAACAAGAAAGATGACAGAACACACGGCCCATCGCAGTGGCCTTGTAGGAAGCTGTATAGTGGCAGACCAGACTGTCCGTGCTGATCACTGTCCACTGCTTAGAGCAGTGTTTCCCAACCAGGGGTGCCTCCAGCTGTTGCAAAACTACAACTCCCAGAATGCCCGGACAGCCTTTGGCTGTCCGGGCATTCTGGGAGTTGTAGTTTTGCAACAGCTGGAGGCACCCCTGGTTGGGAAACACTGGTCTAGAGTGCATGTGAGCATCAGAACTGGGCCAAGGAGCAATGAGAGGAGGCGGCCTGGCACGATGAATCCCATTTTCTTTTACGTGAAGTAGATAGCTGAGTGCGTGTCTGCCGCTTACCTTGTAAAGAGATGTCACCATGATGTAATAAAGGGAAGAAGACCAGATGGAACAGGCAGTGTGATACACTGGGCAATGTTCTTCCTGGCTCCTAATACTCGTGGGGATGTTCTTTTGACAAGTACTGCCTACCTAAATATTGTTACACACCAAATAGACCCCTTCATGGCCATGGTACACCCTTATAGCAATGGCTTCTTTCGGCAGGATAGCGGCTCTGCCCACACGCCATAAATTGTACAGGAATATGACAAAGTTCAAGGTGTTGACTAGGCCTTTAAATTCCTCAATTTTATCAGGCGACATGTGATGTGCTGGAAAAATATTGCTAAGGGTGTACTCACACCATGCTATGTGCCTCCAGGGCACAGATCTAGAAGAGGCTCAAAAGCTGCCTGCAACTTTTTAGTGCGTTTTAAGTCTGATAAGGCCAAAAAATGAAAAAAAATACAAGTAAATTATAAAATGCGGTGGGGGGGGGGGGGGGGGTGATGAAAGATTATCTGCAGGTCTACAAGAAGACAAGGAAGAGGAAGTGGGTGTGGGGATTTATCAAAACCTGTCCAGAGAAAAGTTGCTGAGTTGCCCATAGCAACCAATCAGATCGCTTCTTTCATTTTTAACAAGGCCTCTGCAAAATGAAAGAAGCAATCTGATTGGTTGCTATGGGCAACTCGGCAACTGTTCCTCTGCACAGGTTTTGATAAATCTCCCCCAGGGTTTGCATGTCGTCAGTAACCATGGAGAGACATAGGTCTGGACAGGAAATAAAGCACACAACAGGAGGATATTTCTAATTAAGACTGGAAAGAGGTCTCGTTATTGAGGCTTAAAATTAATTAGCTAAAATTGGTTGCAAATGTTTTCATAAAGTGCAGGACCCTTTAAAGGTGTATTTAAGGGAGCAACGTTTGTTATTAGGCCAGTGTTTCCCAACCAGTGTGCCTCTGTTGCAAAACTACAACTCCCAGCATGCACGGACAGCCTTTGGCTGTCCGGGCATGCTGGGTGTTGTAGTTTTGCAACAGCTGGAAGCACCCTGGTTGGGAAACACTGGAATATGCATTTGATAATTAATAAAAAATCCTATGCTTTCCTTCCTCACTCCCCTGCTGCCATTCTCACGAAGCCCTGATCTCACTGAACAGTCCTTCCAGGGTTGGAGTTGGCACAAGAAAATGCCCACTTAGCCAACTGGTGCCACAGGACTGTGCAGCCGTGGGGGACTGTGTAAACAGCAGGGGAGCAAAAAAAGTATAGGATTATTTTTTTTTGTTTTTACCACCTGCCTGAGCACAAATTTACATTATATTTTGGAATATGCCTTTAGGGTGTGCTCACATGGACAGTAAAAAAAAATAAATAAAAAAAAACACACAACAAGATATATAAAATCACATAGTCCTCACAGATACCCTTATGAAAGCAACTCATCTCTTATAAATATGTGTTACCAAAGTCACGTCATCTTACATTCATTTCCATACAGAAAAGCACAATGTGCAAGCCACACAAAAATTTGCAGAACCATCTTTGCTCTTCCTGTAGGATCGACACTAGTAAGATCCCACTCGGGACCCCCATCATCCGTACTTTACAGCCTGGTGAAGAGGGCAGTGTCCACCAGACAAATCATAAGATGCCACACTTCTAGGTCAAGCGGGGAGATACATAGAGCGAGTATATAGAACTCAAGTTTCTGGTCTTCAGATCAGATAAGTAAAAATTTCTAAAATTCCTGGTTTCCTACAGGCTTCTTCTATGAAAAAGAAAGGTTTCAAAATTGTCATCACAGAAGGATTCTATCAACTTAAATTTAAGATTTTCGGTGGTTTCTTGAAGAGGTCTGTGCTTATGTGTCTTCTACAATATAAGAGGTGGCAGGGGGTGTCATAAGGACCTTCCTTACATGACAATACTTGTTATCTCTGCCACACAACTGGACTGTATGAAGAGCTCTTTGGGGCCCAGGGGTGTATCAGAGAGGTGCGCCAAAGACATTCGGGTCCATTCTCACCTTCTTCTCCAGGCTGATAAGAAGCTATCTTCCTTTCAAAAAGCCATCAAGTACTCTGTCACTTTTCTCTGAGAACCAGTACCCAGCCATGGCTGCCACAGCTCCAATAAAGATGGCAGTAAAGACCATGTCCCCTTTGGCTGCTAGAGTGGCCAGAGCACAGATGATCACCCCAAAAAACATTTGCTGCAGGACCACCACCTCATCGTCAGTGATGTCATCAAACAGTCCTTTCTCAGAGTCATCTTTTTAGGAAAGAAGCAAAAATAATTAGTAATTTTTTTTTTTAAGTTCATAACATGTATTCATTTAAAGAGTTTGACAAAAAAATAAATATTATAATAAATTAATATTCTATATAAAAACTTTTGACATGTCAAGTAGGCACATCAAAAGTTTATAGTGGTTGGGGTCTCCGTGCCAAGACCCCCACTGATCCCTAGATATAGCCAGGAGAAGCAGGCAACAGCATGCTTCACTCACTGCTAGAGACAGCCTCCAACAACTAATGGAGCCAGTCTCCAGTAATCCGTAGGATAGCCTGCAAAGCCAAAAGTATCTGTATGTTAATAAAGAGTAATGTTCTAATACCATAAGAAATTGCAGTACAGTGACCCCCCCGACCTACAATCATTTCAACATACGATAGCCTCTCAGAGGCCATCGCATGTTTAAGGCAGAATCAACATACGATGCTTTTGTATGTCGGGGCCATCGCATAAACGGCTATCCGTCAGCGCAGACTGCTTCAGCTGCTGCCGGAAAGCCGTTCAAGGTGCCTTGTGTGGTCCGCTGACGATCACTTACCTGTCCTCGGGGCTCCGGATGGGTCCTCTTCGGGATCCCCTGCATCGCCGGCGCTATCCATCGTAGTCATCACGTCGCTGCGCACGCCTTCCTGTCATCCAATAGGAGCGGCATGCAAGATGTGAAGGCGGTGACTGAGAGCGCGGATGCCGGGGAAGCAGAGGCCTTGCCGGAGCGTCGGGGACATCAATGAAAGGTGACATCCAGGGCAGCGGTGACGGTCCGCAGCGGCGGGGACATGCGAGTATAACCTCCAATACCAGTGGTCTTCAACCTGCGGACCTCCAGATGTTGCAAAACTACAACACCCAGCATGCCCGGACAGCCGTTGGCTGTCCGGGCATGCTGGGTGTTGTAGTTTTGCAACATCTGGAGGTCCGCAGATTGAAGACCACTGTCCTATACTTTACATTGTACGGATCCCTCAACATACGATGGTTTCAACAAACAATGGTCCATTTGGAACGGATTACCATCGTATGTTGAGGGACCACTGTATACATGTGTTGCATCAAACCAGATTGCTACATTAGCATTTTTTATTTCATCTTAACAGCATTCCCAAACCGATCGGGCACCTTACCTTTGTTGTCAGCTCTACAAAATCCATCAATCCTGGAATAACCCTTCTCACAGACACAGGTGTAACTTCCCTCTGTGTTCACACACTCCTCTCGTAGGCCTTTACACTTGGGAATCTCATTGTCACACTCGTCTATATCTGAAATGTACAGTTAGAGCCCAGGAGAACAGTAAATCACACAGTTTAGACCAATAGGATTATGAGGACACATCATGGATAAACTGCTATATAACCATTTAATTATCACTGTGTGCAGCAGTGACACCTTGTGGTAAAGACAAGCACCGACCCAACTAAACAGATTCTTCATTCCCTTTTGCTTCTTACAAAGAGTAGTTGTTATAGATTGTGCAAAGTTAGCAGGTGCCTGCTTTTGTTTTTGCCAAAGACCATATGGATAAGGGAGACAAAAGGAATTCTATAAAAATCAAGATCCTCACACTAAGCACAGGAAAGAAATGCTGCCATCCTCCTGCGATTATTTGACCTAAACATTTGCAAACATAGTAACCTGGTCTGCAATCTGTCACTTAACTCCTTAACAATGGGTCATATCGGGTCGGTCCCGGCAGCCATAAAATGTCCGGGACCCGGAGCTAATACCGGACATCACCGATCGCGGTGATGCCCGGTATTAACCCTTCAGACACAGCGATCAAAGTTGACCGCTGCTCTGAAGTGAAACCAAAAGGTATCCCGGCAGCTAAGTCTAAAAAAATGTGTTAATAAATGTGATTTAACCTCTTCCCTAATAAGAGTCAGAATCCCCCCTCCCCCCCCCCCCCAAAAAAAAATATTTAAAAAAAAGTAAATAAAAAAAACAAACATATGCGGTATCGCCACATGCGTAAATGTCCAAACTATAAAAATATATTGTTAATTAAACCGCACGATCAATGTTCTACACGTAAAAAAAATTCCAAATTAGCGTATTTTTGGTCACTTCATGTCATTAAAATGTGAATTAAAAGCGATCAAAACAAAAAGTGGTACCGATAAAAACCAGATCACGGAGCAAAAAAAAAAAAAAAAAAAAAAAAAAAGCCCTCACACATCCCCATATGCGGAAAAATTACAAAAGTTATAGGGGGTCAGAAGATGACATTTTTAAACACACATTTTCCTGCAGGATTTTTTCCAGAAGTATGACAAAATCTAACCTATATAAGTAGGGTATTGTTTTAACTGTATGGACCTACAAAATATTATAAGGTGTAATTTTTACTGAAAAATGCACTGCATAGAAACGGAAGCCCCCAAAAGTTACAAAATGGCGCTCTCTTCAATTTTGGGTAAAATGACTAATGTCGCTGCATAGATGGGACCTCTTAGCTGACACAGTTTTTGGTGACAAAGCTGTTGTGTTCTGACCTTACATAGACCTACAAGTCTTCAAAAATGCTAAAAGCTGAAGCAGAATATATTCTTAGTGCATTCTAGATTTTTCAAAAGGATGTGCCTACCCCTTCAGTAAACCCTGGTAACACACATACTCACCCAGGCACTTGGCACCATCCCGATAGTAGCCAGCATTGCACTTCTTACATCGTGCAGACCCTGCGCCCATGCAACCAATGCAGGATTTATCACAGTCTAAATATTAGGGGGAAAAAATAGAGGGGGACATTATGGCAAGTTCATGAATATAGCCGGCCACTTACATGTACATCTTATACTGAAGCAAACTAGTCTTTTTAGAGGTCCAATTAACCCAAGAAGAGCTGCTTGCAGGAGTTCAGCATTTATAAATAACTATATAGAAATGTACATAGGCATGTATGTGCATGTGGTGGTCTGGGATTTTCAGGCTCTCCCTGCTAATGAATCCACCCTAGACTTATCTATTCATGATTTACTGTAAAGCTGAATGCAAAGTAGGATATAGTGACCACCCACCATGAATGCTTCTATTCAACCACTTGGTGGGGAACAATCCCCTGGATTGAAGACATTACCCACTGTCTACCCATGGGCGCCACCTTTTAAGCTCTCCTCTACTACCCAATGCGGTGGTTGTTGTGCATCCCCTCTCCTCCCAGTGGTAATGGGAATAATGCTCCATTTCTCCTGTAACGGGGCTGCAGGGGGACTGAACACCTGCTACCATTTTCCCCAGCAATTTACAACCTATTACTGGGGGTTCCGATAGGAGTACCTAGTAAGAAAATGGGATTGTCCAAAGCAGTCACTAGACTTGTCACACTCATGGCTGCTTACCTCGGCATTCATAGGATCCATCTGTATTCAGACAGTACTGGTTTGATTTGCAGCGATCTACCGTGCCACATTCATCAATGTCTGTACATGGGGGGGGGGGAAAAAAAAAAAAAAAATTTAAATAAAAAAATAAAACTGTATGGAGGACAAAATTTTTCTTTTATACCTAAAATTACAGTGATTTCCATTTTTATAATCCCTCAGAAGGGCTGCAGTCACCATTTCAGGTTTATACATAATGATGGACATCAACGGGTTTAGTCAGGTTCTCTTTAGTATAATTGTCGCAAAATTGTTGCAACTGCGACTACGTGTGTTTTCGTGCGACAATTTGCATGAAGAACAAGCAAAGCAAGAAAATTCTAACTTGCTTACGTAGTAAATTTTTCAAAATGGATTAGCTTTAGTCGGGTATTTAGCAACTGCGCAAAAAGGTTAATAATTGACTAAATTTACTCCAGCTCAAACATGGAGCAGAAAAAGCTACTACCAAACTAAAAAAGGAAAATTTGCTTACGTGAAAGAAAATTATCAACAGGCTGAAACCAGTTGATAAATAAGTCACAAATAAGAAGAAAAAAAAAAAAAAAAAAAAAACACACACACACACAACAGAATACATAAGCAAACATTGATAAATGTCCCTCAATATCTCCTTAAAGATCACTTACCAATACATTTCATGTCATGTAGCATCCAGCCCTTCTTGCACAGCACACACTGGTCCTCCTCAGGCCCCAGGCATTTGCTGCAGGACCGGTGACACTCTGTACAAGAGGAAAAAACACAGCAGCAAAGTATTCAGCAAAACAGGGAAATGTATGGGCAAATCACAAATGTCATGTATAACTGCAGCCAAGACTTAAAGGGGTACTCCGCCCCTAGACATTTTATCCCATATCCAAAGGATTGGGGATAAGATGTCTGATCGCGGGGGTCCCGTTGCTGGGGACCCCCGCGATCTCCCTGCTGCACCCAGCTTCGTTCAGAGCTGCAGTGCAGCACCAGAGGCTCATGAAGTCACAGCCGTGCCGCGCTCGTGACGTTACGGCCACGCCCCCTAAATGCAAGTCCCATAGACTTGCATGGAGGGGGCATGGCCGTGACATCACGAGCCTCTGTCCCGCCAGTTATCCATCACGGAGCAAAGTATGCTCCATGCACTGGGTGTCTGGGGTGCCACAGCCAAGATCGCTGGAATCCCCAGCAGCGGGACCCCCAGGATCAGATATCTTATCCCCTATCCTTTGGATAGGGGATAAGATGTCTAGGGGCGGAGTACTCCTTTAAGGCTATATTAAACAAAGACACAGCCAGTCCAACAGATCTCATGTTCAAAAACCAAAATGACAGGAGAATGTATTACAGTACCAGAAGCAACATGCATTACAGAATCCCAAACAATGGCTTTATAGATAGATACACACACACACTTATGTTTAGAGCAAGGCCTGAGGGACAGTGTATGATCACAGTCTACGGCAGTGGTCTTCAACCTGCGGACCTCCAGATGTTGCAAAACTACAACTACCAGCATGCCCAGACAGCCGTTGGCTGTCTGGGCATGCTGGGAGTTGTAGTTTTGCAACATCTGGAGGTCCGCAGGCTGAAGACCACTGGTCTATGGTGTCATGCACCTTGTCTTCAGGCCGTGCAAAACGGCCTTATTGGTATATACAGATTATCCTATAGATAGATGTGCAATTGCACTTATACAGCTTGCCTCTCAGTGAACCCTCCAAAGCTGTACATACAAGCTATTTCAAATAACCCCCGAATTTGTAATTTTTGCTGCACAGGGCCCCCCTAGAGCAGTGGTCTGCAAGGCTGTGGCCCACCAGGTGTTGGACTGCAGCCTCACCATTCTGGCAGCTAAAGTTTCACAACAAATAAGCCAAAGCCCTGCAGGCCATTGTTGTGGTTTATTAACAGCTGGAAAGCAACATGTTGCAGACGACTGCACTAGAAAATGTACAAACAAAATAGAGCAAAGAACAACTTCGGAGAATGGTGCATGCGTGCGTTATAGTCCCCTTACATACCAGAACATACCAGGTGGCTCTCATTTTTGGCTTCCTCATAATAACCAACAGCACAGTCCATACACAAGGGGCCACCATAGCTGGGATTACAGTCACATGTCCCTGTGCCAGTTCGTGTGCCTGAACCATTACATTTTCCATTCCCACTGCAGGGCTCGTCACTGCCACCAGGGCACGCTGTAAGACAGGAGATGAAATTGTACAGCAGCTCTATTATATTTATCACAAATAGTTAAAACTGGGTTGATAACTCACGAGAACAATCTGGCCCCCAGTTGCCTTCCGGGCAGCAGAGCTTCAAGGTGTCCATACACATCCACTCAAAGAGGTCACTGGGATCTTTGGGTCTGGAAAGCAAAGAAATATCGGAATTGAGTGAAGTGTCGCTGATGCTGTTTAAACGGTTAATCCCATCTTGGGAATTTACACATAGGAAGTGCCATAAATACCTGATGGTTGTAGTTCCTATCTCTGGGACCCTTACCTATTGGAATAGCTCTATTATTGTCCAACTCAAAACAGCCATTAGCAGTCTGTCTCTGTGGAAGTCTGTTACTGAAGCTGCTTAGTTTTCTTTGTGGTTTATTTTACTCTTATTCTCTGCCCGTTCACCGCACAGACCTGTTGCAGAACATCCCATTTTGCAGCAGACTATCCCACATTCAGTGGAATTGCATTCCCTGTCTGCTCCTCTGCCTGTTACATTGTTTAGCCAAACTAACAGTAGAACTCCAAGGTGTGGATGGAATACATGGGCGCTCGACAACCAGGTAGCAGGATAAAATGTTTATTCACCCATAATGCAACGAGTTTCACAGCACAGCTGCTTCATCAGATGCCTGATGAAGCAGCTGTGCTGTAAAACACGTTGCATTATGGGTGAATAAACATTTTATCCTGCTACCTGGTTGTCGAGCGCCCGTGTATCCCATCCACACCTTGGAATTCTACTGTTATTTTGGCTATATCTGACAAGATGAGGAGTGGCTGCTGACACCTTATTCATTTTCTACACCTTGTTCCATTATTGAACTTGGTGAAGTGTAGCCTACTGTGGTAAGCGCAATATCCACCTACAATAATCTCTCTGTGCAACAACGGTATCACACTATGGAGCCTTTTGTTTTATGTTACATTGTTTAGCACAAGACAGCATGCTTTAAACACGCCTCATACTACTTAACCCCTTAAGGACGCAGGACGTAAATGTACGTCCTGGTGAGGTGGTACTTAACGCACCAGGACGTACATTTACGTCCTAAGCATAACCGCGGGCATCGGAGCGATGCCCGTGTCATGCGCGGCTGATCCCGGCTGCTGATCGCAGCCAGGGACCCGCCGGCAATGGCCGACGCCCGCGATCTCGCGGGCGTCCGCCATTAACCCCTCAGGTGCCGGGATCAATACAGATCCCGGCATCTGCGGCAGTTCGCGATTTAAATGAACGAACGGATTGCCCGCAGCGCTGCTGCGGGGATCCGATCATTCATAACGCCGCACGGAGGTCCCCTCACCTTCCTCCGTGCGGCTCTTGGCGTCTCCTGCTCTGGTCTGTGATCGAGCAGACCAGAGCAGGAGATGACCGATAATACTGATCTGTTCTATGTCCTATACATAGATCAGTATTAGCAATCATGGTATTGCTATGAATAGTCCCCTATGGGGACTATTCAAGTGTAAAAAAAAAAAAAATGTAAAAATGTAAAAGTAAAAAAAAAAAAAGTGAAAAATCCCCTCCCCCAATAAAAAAAGTAAAACGTCCGTTTTTTCCTATTTTACCCCAAAAAGCGTAAAAAACATTTTTTATAGACATATTTGGTATCGCCGCGTGCGTAAGTGTCCGAACTATTAAAATAAAATGTTAATGATCCCGTACGGTGAACGGCGTGAACGAAAATAAAAAAAGTCCAAAATTCCTACTTTTTTAATACATTTTATTAAAAAAAAAAAAAAAATTATAAAAAAAATATATTAAAAGTTTTTTATATGCAAATGTGGTATCAAAAAAAAGTACAGATCATGGCGCAAAAAATGAGCCCCCATACCGCCACTTATACGGAAAAATAAAAAAGTTAGCGGTCATCAAAATAAAGGGATTATAAACGTACTAATTTAGTTTAAAAGTTTGTGATTTTTTTTAAGCGCAACAATAATATAAAAGTATATAATGGGTATCATTTTAATCGTATTGACCCTCAGAATAAAGAACACGTCATTTTTACCATAAATTGTACGGCGTGAAAACAAAACCTTCCAAAATTAGCAAAATTGCGTTTTTCGTTTTAATTTCCCCACAAAAATAGTGTTTTTTGGTTGCGCCATACATTTTATGATATAATGAGTGATGTCATTACAAAGGACAACTGGTCGCGCAAAAAACAAGCCCTCATACTAGTCTGTGGATGAAAATATAAAAGAGTTATGATTTTTAGAAGGCGAGGAGGAAAAAATGAAAACGTAAAAATTAAATTGTCTGAGTCCTTAAGGCCAAAATGAGTCCTTAAGGGGTTAAAGGGGTAGTCCAGTGGTGAAAAACATATCCCCTAGGGATAGGGGATAAGTTTGAGATCGCAGGGGGTCCGACCGCTGGGGCCCCCTGCGATCTCTCTGTACGGGGGTCAGGCTCTCCGGCCAGATATCGGGTGTCGACCCCCGCACGAAGCGGCGGCTGACACGCCACCTCAATACATCGCTATGGCAGAGCCGGAGATTGCCGAAGGCAGCGCACCGGCTCTGCCATAGAGTTGTATTGAGGGGGCGTGTCGGCCGCCGCTTCGTGTGTGTGTGTGTGTGTGTGTGTGTGTGTGTGTGTGTGTGTGTGTGTGTGTGTGTTCGACACGCCCCCTTCACGCGGGCTGCCGGGGCCCCGTACAGGAGATCGCGGGAGGCCCCAGCAGTCGGACCCCCCGCGATCTGCAACTTATCCCCTATCCTTAGTTGTTCACCACTTGTTCACTACTGAACTACTCCTTTAAAATGACCTAATAAAAAAGGTATATGTTTATATGATAGGGAGATGTGATTTAGACTGTAGGGGCTGGTCAGAGGTGATGGCATCACTTGGGGGGGGGGGGGGCAGGATTAAAGCTCAGACACAAGATCCACACTTCCTGTGATAGCAGAGGGTGACGAGGCATCTCGACAGAGCTATGCCAGGGAGCTCTTGAGTCAATGCCAATGAAAGAACTACATAACTTCCTGTCAGGGGGAATCACGCTAAAGTATCAATTTGTGATAAAACTGAGAACCAAGCCTAATGCTTTGGCATTTACTTGTCTTCCTCACCTCTTAAACCACCACGCCTCCAGATGTTCCTCATTCTGCTCCAACATCTTATTACATTCAAAGTCAGACTTTTCACAGGCAGTTTCTATCACCTCCAGAAGACGAGTCTCACTGCAGAAACAGTGCACCATTACAAAATTGCATTTTCAGTCACCCTAAAAGGAGTTTTCTTTATAAAAACAGTGCCACACCTGCCCAGTTTGTGATACTGCAGCGCAGCCCAGCCCCATCCACTTCAATGCAGTTGAGCTACAATACAACATAGCCCGTGAACAAGTATTAACCCTTCAAGAAGAAGTGTCCAGAAACAGAAGATTCTGCCAACACTAATAACTGGTAGCAGCAGCCACAAGAACATTCACAATACCTGCTCTCATACTTTGCCAGCTTCTCCTCTTCCCAGGCAGTGTTGCCTCCACCAAAGTTTTGCCCAGCTGTTTTCTCTATGCCCTAAAACACAAATAAGTGAAAATGAAAAAATCATTGCACCAAAGAAAATTAGTTTGTTTTTTTTTTACCAAAAATTGTCTTACAAAATGTCAGTATGGTCAGCCTCTGTCCCTATTGCGGATAAAGAAGAGGCTCTGAGCCCTCAATCCTTAATCTGTCTGAGATCTCTAGATGGATATGCCATCCAAAAAAAAAAAAAAAAAAAAAGTGCCCTCTCCACCTCCTCCTTAGGACTACACTGCAAGAAAATAAGGGGGCACCCAGCAAGTTCAGGACTAGTTTCTTAACTTTCCCTAATCATGTGAGGAGCTCCTCCCCACCCAGAAAGGGACTAACCTGAATGTGATTTGAACCATACTCCTGTGATATAGGGATATTGGTTACGTGATGGTGTCATTCTGATAACCACTGATATAATTGATTTGCATACTAATCGTGTGTATGAGCGCCAGTTACTAATTATTGGCACTATATAGACATTTCTATTAAAAAAAAATTCTTACAATGAACAATAAGTAAAAGTTATATTTTAAAAAGGCACCTCAGTCCTATATAGGGACCACTTTTTCATGTTTTCTGTTGCCGTGAGGTTTAATATTTTTGGACAGATGTACGGCCTATATTCTTCATACATTTAAAGCATCATTTCTTGGTGAAAAATTCCAAAATGTGATGAAAAATTTGAAAATTTTGCATTTTTCTAACTTTGAAGCTTTCTGCTTGTAAGGCAAATAGACATTCCAAATAAATTATATATTGATTCACAAATACAATATGTCTACTTTATATTTGCATCATAAAGTTGACATGTTTTTACTTTTGGAAGATATCAGAGGGCTTCAAAGTTCAGCAGCAATTTTCAAATTTTTCACAAAATTTTCAAAATCAGAATTTTTCAGGGACCCCATAAATGACCCCATTATAAAAACTACACCCCCCAAAGTATCCAAAATGACATTCAGTAAGTTTGTTAACCCTTTAGGTGTTTCACAGGAATAGCAGCAAAGTGAAGGAGAAAATTCAAAATCTTCATTTTTTTTTACACTCGCATGTTCTTGTAGACCCAGTTTTTGAATTTTTTTTTACAAGTGGCAATAGGAGAAAAAGCCTCCAAAAATTTGTAACTCAATTTCTCTCGAGTAAGGAAATGCCTCATATGTGTATGTCAAGTGTTCGGCGGGCGCAGTAGAATGCTCAGAAGGGAAGGAGCAACAATGGGATTTTGGAAAGTGAATTTTGCTGAAATGTTTTTTGGGGGGCATATCACATTTAGGAAGCCCCCTAAGGTGACAGAACAGCAGAAAACCCCACATGGCATACCATTTTGGAAACTACACCCCTCAAGGCACGTAACAAGGGGTCCAGTGAGCCTTAAAGGAGTAGTCCAGTGGTGACTCAGTGGTGAGCAACTTATCCCCTATCCTAAGGATAGAGGATAAGTTGCAGATCGCGGGGGGTCCGACCGCTGGGGCCCCCTGCGATCTCCTGTACGGGGCCCTGACAGCCCGCGGGAAGGGGGCGTGTCGACGTCCGCACGAGGCGGCGGCCGACACGCCCCCTCAATACAACTCTATGGCAGAGCCGAAGCGCTGCCTTTGGCAATCTCCGGCTCTGCCATAGAGATGTATTGAGGGGGAGTGTCGGCCGCCGCTTCGTGCGGGGGTCGACACCCGCTATCTGGGCCGAGAGCCAGGGCCCTGTACAGAGAGATCGCAAGGGGCCCCAGTGGTCGGACCCCCCGCGATCTCAAACTTATCCCCTATCCTTAGGATAGGGGATAAGTTTTTCACCACTGGACTACCCCTTTAACACCACGTAAATGTTTGACAACTTTTCGTTAAAATCGGATGTGTAAATGAAAAAAAAATAAATAAAAAAATGTTTTCACTAAAGTGCAGTTTCTTCCCCAAATTTACCATTTTTACAAAGGGTTATGGGAGAGAATGTCCCCCAAAATTTGTAACCCCATCTCTTCTGAGTATGGAAATACCCCATGTTAGGACGTAAAATGCTCTGCGGGCGAAATACAATGCTCAGAAGAGGAGGAGCACCATAGAACTTTTGGAAAGATAATACGTTTGGGATGGTAGTCAGGGGCCATAAGCATTTACAAAGCCCCCTGTGGTGCCAGAACAGTGGACCCCCCCCACATGTGACCCCATTTTGGAAACTACACCCCTCACAGCATTTAATAAGGGGTGCAGTGAGTATTTACACCCCACTGACGTTTGACAGATCTTTGGAACAGTGGCCTGTGCAAATGAAAAATAAAATTTTTCATTTTCACGTACCACTGTTCCAAAAATCTGTCAGACACCTGTGGGGCGTAAATGCTCACTGTACCCCTTTTATTACATTACACGAGGGGTGTAGTTTCCAAAATGGGGTCACATGTGGGGGGGGTCCATTGTTCTGGCACTATTGGGGCTTTGTAAACTCATGTGGCCTTCAATTCTGGACACATTTTCTCTTCAAAATCCCAATGGTGCTCCTTCTCTTCGGAGCATTGTAGTTCGCCCGCAGAGCACTTTACATCCCCATATGGGGTATGTTCTTACTCAGAGGAAATAGGGTTACAAATTTTGGGGGACTTTTTTCCTATTTTCCCTTGTGAAAATGAAAAATTTAGGGTAACACCAGCATTTTAGTGAAAACTTTTTTTTCCCCCCCTTTTCATTTTCCCATCCAAATTTAATGAAAATTCGTCAAACACCTGTAGGGTGTTCAGGCTCACTATACCCCTTGTTACGTTCCGTGGGTGGTGTAGTTTCCAAAATGGGGTCACATGTGGGTATTTATGTTTTGCGTTTATGTCAGAACAGCTGTAAAATCAGCCACCCCTGTGCAAATCACCAATTTAGGCCTCAAATGTACATGGTGCGCTCTCACTCCTGAGCCTTGTTGTGCATCCGCAGAGCGTTTTACGCCCACATATGGGGTATTTCCGTACTCAGGAGAAATTGCGTTACTAATTTTGGGGGGCTTTTTTCCTTTTACTGCTTGTGAAAATAAAAAGTATGGGGCAACACCAGCATGTTAGTGTAAATTATTTTTTCTTTTTTTAAACACACTAACAGGCTGGTGTAACCCCCAACTTTTCCTTTTCATAAGGGGTAAAAGGAGAAAAAGCCCCCCAAAATTTGTAGTGCAATTTCTCCAGATTACGGAAAAACCCCATATGTGGCCCTAAACTGTTTCCTTGAAATCCGACAGGGCTCTGAAGTGAGAGAGCGCCATGCGCATTTGAGGACTAAATTAGGAATTGCATAGGGGTGGACATTGGGAATCACTGGCGTAGAATACCCCTAACAGGGTGCCTCCAGCTATTGCTTAACTCCTAGCATGCCTGGACAGTCAGTGGCTGTCCAGAAATGCTGGGAGTTGTTTTGCAACAGCTGGAGGCTCCTTTTTGGAAACACTGCCTACAATAAGTTTTTCATTTTTATTGGGGGGGGGGGGGGGGGGGGGTCAGTGTAAGGGGGTGTATATGTAGTGTTTTACTCTTTATTATGTGTTAGTGTAGTGTAGTGTTTTTAGGGTACATTCGCACTGGCGTGTTATGGTGAGTTTCCCGCTAGGAGTTTGAGCTGCGGCGAAAAATGTACCCTGTACGTTCACATGGGGGGGGGGGGGGGGGGGGACAAACCTCCAGCTGTTTCAAAACCACAACTCCCAGCATGACAGTGCATGCTGGGAGTTGTACTTATGCAACAGCTGGAGGCACACTGGTTGGAAAACCTTCAGTTAGGTTCTGTTACCTAACTCAGAATTTTCCAACCAGCGTGCCTCCAGCTGTTGCAAAACTACAACTTCCAGCATGTACTAATCGCCAAAGGGCATGCTGGGAGATGTAGTTATGCAGCAGCTAGAGGTTACGCAACTACAACTCCCAGCATGGTGAGACAGCTGTTTGGGCATGCTGGGATTTGCAGTTTTGCAACATCTGGAGGGCTACAGTTTATAGACCACTGCCCAGTGATTTCCAAACTGTGACCATCCAGATGTTGCAAAACTACAAATCCCAGCATGCCCAGACAGCAAAGAGCTGTATGAGCATGCTAGGAGTTGTAGTTTTGCAAGATCTGGAGGGATACAGTTTAGAGACCAATATATAGTTGTCTCAAACTGCAGCCCTCCAGCTGTTGCAAAACTACATATTCCAGCATGCCCAAACAGCAAACAGCTGTCTGGGCATGCTGGGAGTTGTAGTTTTGCAACATCTGGAGGGCTACAGTCTCAGACTGTAGCCCTCCAGAGGTTGCTAGGCAACTTACCGGCTTCCGTAGGATCCAGGGAGCCGTCTTCTTCTGCCGCACGCCACCCGCGCCGATCTCCGTTGCCGCCCGCAGCCTCCGGAGGGGTAAGTGGACCTTCGGCGTTCGGGGTCTGTTTCCCAGTCCTGCCCTGCCTATTGTGGGTGGGTAGGATGGGGAAAAGGAAAGTAAACCCCTCCGCCCCCGATCTGCTATTGGTGGTCGCGTCTACCACCAATAGCAGGGATAGGAGGGGTGGCACCCCTGCCACCTCACTCCTATCGCTTCAGGGGGATCGTAGTTGTCTTAGACAACCGCGATCCCCTTCTATTCCGGGTCACCATAGACCCGTAATCGGCGCAAATCGCAAGTGTAAATTCACTTGCGATTTGCGCCGATCACCGACATGGGGGGGCATTTGCACGGGATGCCTGCCGATAGATATCAGCAGTCACCCGGTCCGGTCCCCACCCGGCGTATTAAACCTTCCTGTCTACTGGGGAACACATTTCCCCCCCCCCCCCAATATCCTAGAGCTGGGCAGTATGACCAAAAATGCATATCACCCCCTCTACTCCAGGCCACGGCGCTTTAAATTAATGAAATGTGGCCACGGCACTGGAAACCATTAAAAAGGAAAACTATCAGATATTTTCTCCCGCACTATCCTGGTGGATAGTGCGGGAGACGCTGATTAAAACGAGCCCTACCTTACCCGGATCCGCCTGGCCTTTCGCCCGCAATTGTAGTTTTATTCTATGTGTATATCTTGCTGTAACTGGCACGGGCGGGGCTTCTGCAGGTTAACTGGCACTGACGTCAGCACCGCTTACGAATATTCACCCTCCCCCCCTCCATCCAGCTCGCCTTCTTCCCCGCTCCTAACTGAAGGGAGGGTGGATGAATATTCATAAGCGGCGCTGATGTCAGAGCCAGTTAACCTGCAGAAGCCACGCCCGTGCCAGTTACAGCAAGATATACACATAGAATAAAACTACAATTGCGGGCGAAAGGCCAGGCGGATCCAGGTAAGGTAGGGCTCGTTTTAATTAGCGTCTCCCGCACTATCCATCAGAATAGTGCGGGAGAAAATATCTGACAGTTTTCCTTTAAGTTGCGAGCCGGAAGCTGTCACCTCCCCCTGAAAGCGCTAAAAGCCAGGCTTTTAGCGCCTGCACGGGGAGGTGACAGCTTGCCGGAGGCCCACAAGTCATTCATTTGAAGTGCCACCGCAACTCATCTGCAGGTGATAATTATTGCGGTATGGGGAAAATTCATATCATGCAGGGAAAATTTTTGGGTATTCAGTATGAACCGGTATACTGCCCAGCCCTACAACATCCCCTCAAACAGAAGCAAACGCCTGCAGTATCACCTTGATAAAATTGTTGACGAGGTTGCGGCAAGTCCAGCATGGGTCTTGTTTACCAATGCCAAGTCTGAAGAACAGAAGAAGGAACACCGTTCCCATCAAGTTAAGAAGTCTGGGCTTGAGGTCCATGATGCAGAACTTCGGAAAATCAGAGCTGGGTCTAGAGAAAGAGGAAACAACATGTTATCATGACCTATAATATATACCGTCAGGCTGAGCTTGAATAACAGTGGTCTCAAACTGTGGCCCTCCAGATGTTGCAAGACTTCAACTCCCAGCATGCCCGGACAGCCGTTGGCTGTCCGGGCATGCTGGGAGTTGAAGTTTTGCAACATCTGGAGGGCCACAGTTTGAGACCACTGCTGTATAAGCGCTTCACATAAATGTTAAAGAAGTCCCAAGGGTATAGGTTAAGACTTTTTCCAGCAAATATGTCAAACAAGGCCATCATTAAGCGAGGAAAGCTGTGTATTGCATAGAATTATTTATGCATATTTTTATCCAAGATAAATGGGGAACATGCAGCAGACAAAGCTCTATCACATATTTGCTACCATTACAGCATCCATAGAGATTGACACCCAGCTTATGCAGATGAAAAGCAATATATTCCCCACCCCCATAGTGCTACTTAGCCAGATTTGGAGTTTAGAAAAGCTGGATAACCATTCATGTAAACATGCTAATAGCAGCCATGACATTTCGATACGTCCACGCACACATTGAAGAGGCTACTTGTAACATACTGCAACCAGATAAGAGCAGGACTGGTCCATGGACAATACCAATGGAAACATCACCTCGTTTTTTAACCCTGCTAAGTATACCTGCGGCTGTGATGGTGATTATGGGATGGGGAGGGTTTAAGGTCTCAGAAGACAAGAAAAATAGCTGCAATAAACACTTAAGTAGCAATTTGCTTCAACAGAGGCAGGGGAGGAACAGATGTGTCCCATGCTGATGGAGAAGATCTGTAACATGGCTGCACACAGCCGAGCATAGAAAATCTGTAATAACCATAAAGGGGATGTCCAGCAGTATTTTAATGTCTGTTTGTGGCCAAGCTAGGAAAAATAAATAAATGTGTACTCACCTGCCCCGATCCCTCACCGTTCCAATCGTGCCAGACACTGCTACTCAGCACTTCCTAGTCTCATTCTTAATGTAAGAAAGCACCCACTCAGCAAATTACTGGCCGCAGTGGTGTCCCGCCTCAGTCAGCGATTGGCCAAGTGTGGAGACAAAGAATAGGAAGCAGTTGAGTAGAAAAAACAGGCACCGTCAAAATGGTGGGAGATTTGGGTGATCAATTGACTACCCCTTAAAAGGAATATGGGAATACCCATTTAAAGTGATAGCATATGCTAGGATATGCTATAATTTTATAATTGTAGGGGTCTGACCTCTGGGTCCTCCACCGATCCTCAGAATGAAGGGGCCACAGTGTAGGTATAGTGCTGTGTCTGTACTCCGCTTCATCTGATGTGTGAACCCTGCAGCCAACGCCCCAGCCGCCAGTCAGTGCTCACATCTCACAGGGTCAACACATCAGGGGAAGCAGCAAACAGCAGCAGGGACCAGGTGCTGTAGAAAGAGCAATGGTTGGGATTGGGGCAGGCAAGTAGGTTTTAGGTTTTCAAAAACACCTGGACTCACCATTAAAATACAACAGAATACACCTTTAATGGGATGGGGCATCATCTTAAAAAGGAAATCTGTCACCAGTATTATCCTGTCGGAACCGAGAGACAGTGCAGGTGACCATGATGACAACGGTACTCTCCGTGGCGGGGATCTCTGGTAATCTTGGCCTTAGCTCCAGCTTCGGTCACCCGGCTTGGGACACGGGCAGAACTTAGTGATGTCACCGCTGCTGTTCTCTAGCAGCAGGGCCCAGCAGCGGTGAGGTCACTAAGCTCTGCCCGTGCCCCAAGTCGGGTGCCCGGAGCTGGAGCCAACGGCCAAGATTACCGGAGATCCCCACCACAGAACGGGACAAGGAAAGTACCAATCTCACAGATTTCCTTTAAGAATTTAGCAAACTGAACGGTCCCTTGTATGTAGGGTTAGCACCAACCAAACCAAAGAATGGTGGGGTGCTGGTCCAACCACTGGGGTCCCCACCCATCATGAGAAGCAGAAGGTCACAAGAACATAAGTCAAATATTCCCCAGAATGAATAGGATGCACTAAAGGGTGTTTCACTCATTCTTTAAGGGGGATTCCAAACACTATGAAATGCTGGTCTTGGCAGTGCTCAGAAACCCCATAGAGGATTAACAGAGCATTGGCTGCATGCATACTCCACACTGCCAAGCTCAGCATTTCGCAGTGTTTGGAGGCCCCCTTAAAGGGGGACTACGGTAGAAATTATTATTTTTTTTTAATCAACTGGTGCCAGAAAGTTAAACAGATTTGTAAATTACTTCTTTTTAAAGCTCTTAATCCTTCAAGTACATATCAGCTGCTGTACGCTCCACAGGAAGTTTTTTACTTTTTAGATTTATTTTCCGTCTGACCACAGTGATCTCTGCTGACACCTTTGTCCATAGCAGGAGAGGTTTGCTCTGGACAGTTCCTGACATGGACAGAGGTGTCAGCAGAGAGCACTGTGGTCAGACTGGAAAGAACAACCCAACTTCCTCTGTAGTATACAGCAGCTAATAAGTACTGGAAGGGTTAAGATTTTTTTTTTTTAATAGAAGTAATTTACAAATCTGTTAAGCTCTTTGGCACCAATTGACTTAAAAATAAATAAAATAAGTTTTTCCACCGGAGTTCCCCTTTAAAGAATGAAAGACACACTGGCCACGTGCCCTTCAGTGCACCTTACTCATTGTTCTTGTGATCAATGGGGGTCCAACCACTAGGACCCCCACTGATCAGCTTAATACCCCTATCCTGTGGGTAACTGTTAGAGCGAGAGTACCCCTTTTTACAGCCGAATTCCCATGAAGAAGATTTGTTGCAGAAATGTCTCCAACTCTACCATTCCTCTGAAGATAAAGTGCAAATATCCCTGCAAATACTGAAGAAATAACCCTATTCAGATGAATGGAATTGATTTGTTTCTGTTGCACTGAAAGGCGGCGACGTATGAATTTACCCTAAATAATCCAGGTAGGCCAACCATTTTACAAGGCCGAGCTCACTGTCCTGCTGACCATATGGATGAAGGATGTGGTTACACCTGTCGCTATACAGTCATCGGGAGCCGGTTGTCCTAGGGATATTCTAAACAATGGGGCACGCCATTATTTCATCTGTGATGTCACCAATGATCTGCGTTACGTAAAGCCGAAACAGATTTGATCTATAGCTTAGGCTGCATTCACACCTCATTTTCAGCCTATGGTTGCCGGATCCGGCTTGGGAGGGGGAGAGGAAAAACGGGCGCTCCCGTTCCCCAGCCGGACCGGCGCTGAAATTAATGAGCCGACCGGAGTCAAATGGTGACTCCACTCGGCTCATTTTTGCCCCGTTTCCAGTTTTGTGACCAAACCTAAAACCGTAGTATACTACGGTTATGGGTTCGGTCAGGAAACCGCATATGGGTCAAAAATGAGCCGAGCGGAGTCACAGTTTGACTCCGGTCGGCTCAATAATTTCAAGATTTCAGCGCCGGTCCAGCTGGGGGAACGGGAGCGCCCGGTTTTCCCCTCCCCCAGTCGGATCCGGCAACCAAAGGCTGAAAATGAGGTGTGAATGCAGCCTTAAACCAGTGTGCTGTTGCAAAACTACAACTCCCAGCATGCCCGGACAGCCAAAGGCTGTCCGGGCATGCTGGGAGTTGTAGTTTTGCAACAGCTGGAGCCACAACAGCTGGGAAACACTACACTAGTCTATTGCTCAACCACATGTGCCCACCTTTCCATTAGGGCATGGAACCATCCACTGACCACAGCTGGGTAATGCATTGTGTGGCCGATCTCTACCAGGCATAGGCAACCTTCAGCACTGCAGAGGTTTTGGACTACATATCCCATGATGCTCTTAGATCCAAAATACTGCCAAAGCATCATGGGAGATGTAGTCCAAAACATAGTCTGTGGGCCATATGATCTATAGCTTAAACCAGTGTGCCTCCAGCTGTTCCAAAACAACTTCCAGCATGCCCGGACAGCCGTCATCTATTGCCAGCACAGAGCAGCTGGCATGGTGCCCCAGACAGCCCCTTGTTCTTCTTATACACCAGGCTCTTATATAATGCACCTAGCTGGCATTGCCTGATGCCATGCTCTGCAATACCCAGCACTAATGCATGCCCGTTATTACCCATGCATTGTGCCCCTTGCTGGCATTGCCTTTCATACCTGTATGTCTGCACCATGCATGCCCAATACATCACCCCCCATGTCTCAGCCTGGCATATGGAAACCCCGGGTGCTCTTTGACCTTATGAACGAGTGCCACCCCCATATCCCTACCTCCAGCAGCTGTGCCCACGCAGGGCGTGTCCCTCAGACAGATGCAGTACGCAGCATTAGCTCCGGCTCCCGGCTGACTATTTATTCTCCGCAGTTCCCAGCATGCACCGCTCCTCCCTGCACCGCAATCCTCCGCTGTGGCTGCAGGACACGTCTCTTGCGCTGGAGCGGCCTCTCAGCCAATCAGAGCGGGCCATGTGCGCTGACGTCACCGGCCGAAGCCCACTCCAGGAACGATTAAAGAGCCCGGCACCTGCCGGGGAGGGTTAACCCCTTGTTAGGCTGCGGTCATAGAGGGCGGAGAGGAGGAGGCCGCGCCCGCTCCTATGGATGACACCCGATACGGACGCATCTATTTTCGTCCCATAAAGCAGCTGGAAAGTTCTAGAGCACGTGTTCTGCAGGGCTTGTAGATCACAGGGGGCAGCACTGAGACCTCCAGAGAAACGTGTAAAAGACTGAGGACAGCACAAAAAACTGCCCCCTCATATTCCACTTCCAAGATGCGACTTTTGTGGCGTTTCCCCCCCCCCCCAAAAAAAATCGTCTGTTTTCTTTGTTGTTTCGTGTTTTTCGTTTTTGCAGTACAGTTCACCATATCTGGTTTTTGATTAAAAAAAACAAACGGATACCTCAAAACCGGACTAAGGCTGGGTTCACACCACATTTTGTACTTATGGTTCCGTATACGGCTGGGGGGGGGGGGGGAATCGCGGGGTCCCGCACTCAGCCGTATTCGGGAATCGTATTTAATGCATGTCTATGAGCAGACCGGATTGAAACCGCATACAGCCGAAAACGCAGCTGACCGGAGGCTGCGGTTCACTCCCGTCTGCTCATAGACATGCATTAAATACGGTTCCCGAATATGGCTGAGTGCGGGCGCCGCGATTATTCCCCGCCCTCCCCTCAGCCGTATACGGAACCGTAAGTACAAAACGTGGTGTGAACCCAGCCTAAGGCTGCATTCACATCTTGTTTTGTACATACGGGTGCCGGACCTGGCTGGGGGTGGGGCAAACCGGGCACTACCGTACCCCAGCCGGATCAGCCTGTTACTCCAATTACTTTAATGAGCCGACCGGAGTCAAACGGTGACTCCGGTCAGCTCAGTTTTGACACGTATGCGGTTTTGGACCGGACCTAAAACCACAGTATACTACGGTTTTAGGTCCGGTCAGGAAACCGCATACGGGTCAAAACTGAGCTGACCGGAGTCACCGTTTGACTCCGGTCGGCTCATTAAAAGTAAATGGAGTCACAGGCTGATCCGGCTGGGGTACGTGAGTGCCCGGTTTGCCCCTCACCCTGCCAGGTCCGGCACCCGTATGTACAAAACGAGATCTGAATGCAGCTTAAACTGTATCAAAACGTGTGTACAAATTTTAATCCGTATACGGTTTGAAAAATGTCCAGTTGAATCAGTTTTTTGAGAAAAAAACTATACATTTTTAACTTTTCATTCCATTATGGATAAAGTTTCACTTGTTTGATTGAAATAAAAAAAATAAAAAAACTCTAAAGTCAAAAACCGTATGGTGAAAACTGTATGGTGAAAACCGTATGGAACCGTATGTTTCAATATGGTTTTTCACCCGATTATGGGTACGGGAAAAAAAACTGACAAAACTGTATAGGATGCAAAACGGACACAACCGGATGCATCTTTTGGCATACAGTTTTCAATGGAGAGTCAATGCATATGGTTTTCAAATTGAAAACGTATACGGGAACTGTATTGCAAAAACGGGGTATGAGCCCAGCCTACCTCAAGAATCCGGGGGGGGGGGGGGGGAGGGATGAACTCCACAAAAAAAGCCAATATCCATACATATATACACACTTTAAAAAAAAAGGCATCGAGGATCAGGGATTTCATATTACCCTATTGACTTTCAACTTAGCTCTGACCTTTTATGGCCCCAAAAATTAGCATGTGGTAAGTGTGTTTTTTTTTTTGGGGGGGGGGGGGGGTTTAAGAAAAACATAGTGATTAACCCCTTAGGCTGGAACTCCACTGAGGTTTTTTTTGCAAAAACGCCGTAAAAAACGCCAATTTTCCCGCACAGATGTTAGCTGCAAGTCAATAGTAAACTGCAAAATACCAGATTCACTTGGCGTTTTTCAGTTTGGCGTTTTTTTTTATCCTTTTGACGTTTTTCAGCAATTTTGGGCTCAGAGGCTGGATTTTCAAATCGCCCCACAAAACCTAGTTTGGTGTTTTTTGCCTTGAAATTGTGGCGTTTTCATCCCATAGAAGTCTATGGGAGAGCAAAAACGCCAAGAAAAACGCCATGTTGGTTTTAAATTTTGCATTTTTGCAGGCGGTTTTTATTCTCTTTTGGACTTTAGCGATCCAAAAAAATGATGGAGAGACCATTTTTATAAAAATTTTGTAGGGTACCATAAAAAAAATAATAAAAAAGATACAGTAGTGATGGAAAAAATTGTATCTAACAAGATTTATCTTTTTTATTACGAAATGTTTATTAATTTTTAAACAGGGATCAATTTATGTGTGCTGGTAAAGCACTAAAAATGTAGCCGACAATAATAAAAATGTAGTGTGTGTGTTTTTCACTTTTTTAAAAACATTTTTAACCCTTTAAGGACCCAGCCATTTTTCACTGTAGGACCCGGCCATTTTTTGAACATCTGACCACTGTCACTTTAAACATTAATAACTCTAGGATGCTTTTACCTATCATTCTGATTCCGAGATAGTTTTTTCGTGACATATTCTACTTTAACATAGTGGTAAAATTTTATGGTAACTTGCATCATTTCTTGGTGAAAAATCCCAAAATTTGATGAAAAATTTGAAAATTTTGCATTTTTCTAACTTTGAAGCTCTCTGCTTGTAAGGAAAATGGATATTCCAAATAAAAAAAAATTTGATTCACATATACAATATGTCTACTTTATGTTTGCATCATAAAATTGACGTGTTTTTACTTTTGGAAGACACTAGAGGGCTTCAAAGTTCAGCAGCAATTTTCCAATTTTTCACAAAATTTTCAAACTCACAATTTTTCAGGGACCAGTTCAGGTTTGAAGTGGATTTGAAGGGTCTTCATATTAGAAATACCCCATAAATGACCCCATTATAAAAACTGCACCCCCCAAAGTATTCAAAATGACATTCAGTAAGTGTTTTAACCCTTTAGGTATTTCACAGAAATAGCAGCAAAGTGAAGGAGAAAATTCACAATCTTCATTTTTTACACTCGCATGTTCTTGTAGACCCAATTTTTGAATTTTTACAAGGGGTAAAAGAAGCAAATTTATACTTATGTTTGTAGCCCAATTTCTCTCGAGTAAGCACATACCTCATATGTCTATGTAAATTGTTCGGCGGGCGCAGTAGAGGGCTCAGAAGCGAAGGAGCGACAAGGGGATTTTGGAGAGTACGTTTTTCTGAAATAGTTTTTGGGGGGCATGTTGCCTTTAGGAAGCCTCTATGGTGCCAGAACAGCAAAAAAAAACACATGCCATACCATTTTGGAAACTAGACCCCTTGAGGAACGTAACAAGGAATAAAGTGAGCCTTAATACCCCACAGGTGTTTCACGACTTTTGCATATGTAAAAAAAATATATATATTTTTCACTAAAATGTGTGTTTCCCCCCAAATTTCACTTTTTTTGCAAGGGTTAATAGCAGAAAAGACCTCCCAAAATTTGTAACCCCATCTCTTCTGAGTATGGAGGTACCCCATAAGTATACCTGAAGTGCACTACGGGTGAACTACAATACTCAGAAGAGAAGGAGTCATATTTGGCTTTTTGAGAGCAAATTTTGCTCAGGGGGCAAGTCGCATTTAGGAAGCCCCTATGGTGCCAGAACAGCAAAAAAAAAAAAACACATGGCATACCATTTTGGAAACTAGACCCCTTGAGGAACGTAACAAGGAATAAAGTGAGCCTTAATACCCCACAGGGGGTTTCACGACTTTTGCATATGTAAAAAAAAAATATTTTTCACTAAAATGTGCGCTTCCCCCCAAATTTCACATTTTTGCAAGGGTTAATAGCAGAAAAGACCCCCCAAAATTTGTAACCCCATCTCTTTTGAGTATGGAAATACCCCATGTGTGGACGTCAAGTGCTCTGCTGGCGCGCTACAATGCTCAGAAGAGGAGGAGCACCATTGAGCTTTTGGGAAAAAAATTGTTTGGAATGGAAGTCAGGGGCCATGTGCGTTTACAAAGCCCCCCGTGGTGCCAGAACAGTGGCCCCCTCCACATGTGACCCTATTTTGGAAACTACACCCCTCACAGAATTTAATAAGGGGTGCAGTGAGTATTTACACCCCACTGGCGTTTGATAGATCTTTGGAACAGTGGGCTGTGCAAATGAAAAATTAAATTTTTCATTTTCACAGACCACTTTTCCAAAAATCTGTCAGACACCTGTGGGGCGTAAATGCTCACTGTACCCCTTATTACATTCCGTGAGGGAATGGGGTCACATGTGGGTATTTATATTTTTGCGTTTATGTCAGAACCGCTGTAAAATCATCCACCCCTGTGCAAATCACCAATTTAGGCCTCAAATGTACATAGTGCGCTCTCACTCCTGAGCCTTGTTATGCGCCCACAGAGCATTTTACGCCCACATATGGGATATTTCTGTACTCAGGAGAAATTGCGTTACAAATTTTGGGGGTCTTTTTTTCCTTTTAACGCTTGTGAAAATAAAAAGTATAGGGCAACACCAGGATGTTAGTATAAATTATATATTTTTTTTACACTAACAAGCTGGTGTAGCCCCAACTTTTCATTTTCATAAGGGGTAAAAGGAGAAAAAGACCCCAAAATTTGTAGTGCAATTTCTCCCGAGTTCGGAGATACCCCATATGTGGCCCTAAACTGTTTCCTTGAAATACGACAGGGCTCCAAAGTGAGAGAGCGCCATGCGCATTTGAGGACTAAATTAGGGATCGCATAGGGGTGGACATAGGGGTATTCTACGCCAGTGATTCCCAAACAGGGTGCCTCCAGCTGTTGCTAAATTCCCAGCATGCCTGGACAGTCAGTGGCTGTCCGGAAATGCTGGGAGTTGTTGTTTTGCAACAGCTGGAGGCTCCGCTTTGGAAACACTGCCATACAATACGGTTTTCATTTTTATTGGGGGGGGGGGGACAGTGTAAGGGGTGTATATGTAGTATTTTACTCTTTATTATATGTTAGTGTAGTGTAGTGTTTTTAGGGTACATTCACACTGACGTGTTACGGTGAGTTTCACGCTAGGCGTTTGAGCTGCGGCGAAAAATTTGCCGCTGCCCAAACTTGAAGCAGGAAACTTACTGTAAGCCTGCCCGTGTGAATGTACCCTGTACGTTCACATGGGGGGGGCAAACCTCCAGCTGTTTCAAAACTACAACTCCCAGCATGTACTGACAGACCGTGCATGCTGGGAGTTGTACTTTTGCAACAGCTGGAGGCACACTGGTTGGAAAACCTTCAGTTAGGTTCTGTTACCTAACTCAGCATTTACTAACCAGTGTGCCTCCAGCTGTTGCAAAACTACAACTCCGAGCATATACTGATCGCCGATGGGCATGCTGGGATAAGTAGTTATGCAATAGCTGGAGGTACGCAACTACAACTCAAAGCATGCCAAGACAGCTGATTGCTGTTAGGACATGCTGGGATTTGCAGTTTTGCAACATCTGGAGGGCTACAGTCTTAGAGAACACTGCAAAGTGATCTCCAAACTGTGGTACTCCAGCTGTTGCAAAACTACAATTCCCAGTATGCCCTGACAGCAAACAGTTGTTTGGGAATGCTAGGAGTTGTAGTTTTGCAAGATCTGGAGGGCTGCAGTTTAGGGACCACTATATAGTGGTCTCAAACTGTAGCCCTCCAGCTGTTGCAAAACTACATATTCCAGCATGCCCAAACAGCTGTCTGGGCATGCTGAGAGTTGTAGTTTTGCAACATCTGGAGGGCTACAGTTAGAGACCACTGTATAATGGTCTCAAACTGTACCCTCCAGATGTTGCTAGGCAACTCACCGGCTTCCGTCGGATCCAGCCGCACGTCATCGCCGCCCGCCGATCTCCGTCGCCCGCAGCCTCCGTCGCCCGCCCGGATCGGTAAGTGGATCTTCGGCGCCGGTCCCCGTCGTTTCCCAGCCCTGCCCCACCTATTGTGGGAGGGCAGGACGGGGAAAACGAAAGTAAACCCCCCCGCCCCCGATCTGCTATTGGTGGTCACGTCTAGACCACCAATAGCAGGGATAGGAGGGGTGGCACCCCTGCCACCTCACTCCTATCGCTACAGGGGGATCCTGGGTGTCTTAGACACCCGCGATCCCCCTTACATTCCGGGTCACCGGGTCACTATAGACCCGTAATGACCCGGAATCGTGCAAATCGCAAGTGTGAATTCACTTGCGATTTGTCGCGATCGCCGACATGGGGGGGGTCTAATGACCCCCCTGGGCATTTGCACGGGATGCCTGCTGAATGATTTCAGCAGCCATCCCGCTCCGATCCCCGCCCGGCGCACGGCGGGGACCGGAACTGCCCATGACGTAACTGTACGTCATGGGTCCTGAACGGGTTAAGGTAGTACTACTACCCCCAGCATGGAACACACTGTTCCATGATGGGAGTAGTAGTACTTGTGATGTGAATAGAACATCACTCATTCATATTTCCCACCCAGAGTGGTGATTGGCCAGATGGTTGCAGGTCACAGCTCTGAGGAAAATATGAATGAGTGATGTTCTATTCACATCACTGGCCTGAGTATAGTGCAGAGATGTGAGCGCTGTATAGAGCCGCTCCACATCTTCAACAGAAAGGACGATCACAGCGGATGTCAGGAGTGATACCTGCTGTGATCTGTCTATTAATGCAGGTACTACTACTCCCATCATGGAGCATGCTCTGCTCCATTTTGGGAGCTGTAGTACCCGCAGTTAAAGGAGTAGTCCAGTGGTGACTCAGTGGTGAACAACTTATCCCCTATCCTAAGGATAGGGGATAAGTTGCAGATCGCGGGGGGTCCGACCACTGGGGCCCCCCGCGATCTCCTGTACGGAGCCCCGACAGCCTGTGGGAAGGGGGCGTGTCGACCTCCGCACGAAGCGGCGGCCGACACGCCCCCTCAATACAACTCTATGGCTGAGCCGAAGCGCTGCCTTCGGCAATCTCCGGTTCTGCCATTGAGATGTATTGAGGGGGCGTGTCGGCCGCCGCTTCGTGCGGGGGTCGACACCCGCTATCTGGCCGGAGAGCCTGGCCCCCGTACAGAGAGATCGCAGGGGGCCCCAGCGGTTGGACCCCCCGCGATCTCAAACTTATCCCCTATCCTTAGGATAGGGGATAAGTTTTTCACCACTGGACTATCCCTTTAAGGAAAGATCACAGTGGATGTCACTCCTGACACCTGCTGTGATCCTCCTGTATAATGCATAGATGCGGCCGCTCTTCCCCCTGCACTGACGTATATAAACACATATTCCTATTTCCCACAGAGAGCTGTGATTAGCTGAAACCATCTGGTCAATCACAGCTTTCTCTGTGAGAAATATGAATAGGTGTATATATACGGCCGTGCAGGGGACCATAGAAGAGCGGCCGGACGCATTTATACATTATAAAGAAGGATCGCAACGGACCCGGGAGATCTGTTAATTAGTACAAGTACTACTACTCCCATCATGGAACAGTGTGTGTTCCATGCTGGGAGTAGTAGTACCACCTAAAAAATAAAGAATAAAAAGTGAAAAACACACAAACACTACGTTTTTATTATTGTCGGCTACACTTTTAGGTCCCCACCCGCCGACATGCAAAACCGCCAAGGAGCTGAAAAACGTCAAAAAAGAGTGAAAAAACGCCAAAAGGATAAAAAAAAAAAACGCCAAACTGAAAAACGGCAAGTGGAAAAAGAATTTTGCGATTTCTCATTGATTTACAGCTAACATCTGGCCACAGCGTTTTTTGGCCAGCGTTTTTTGGCATTTTTCATTGCGTTTTTCCGGCAAAAAAAAAAAAAACAAGTAGAAACTAAGAATAACACCTTATCTTTATTCTGTAGGTCCATACTATTACAACAAAAATTGTTTTTATTTTATTTTACTTCATTTAAAAAATTCTAACATTGTTTCGCAAGGATAGAATGAACAGAAAAGGTGGTGGAGTCTGTCTGTATGTTAGAAGTGGTATGAAAGTCAGTGTGAACGATGCCATAGTGTGTGATGATTCTGAGGATGTGGAATCATTGTGGGTAGAATTACAAAAGGAGGGAAATACGGAAAAAATAGTATTTGGTGTAATCTACAGACCCCCTAATATCACTGAAGAGATAGAATGTCGGCTGTATAAACAAATAGAGAGGGCCGCCCGGGCAGGTACAGTGGTAATAATGGGAGATTTTAACTATCCAGATATAGATGGGGGCCGGGGGTTGGCTAAAACTACAAAGGGGCGACAATTCCTAAATTTATTGCAGGATAATTTTATGGGCCAGTTTGTGGAGGACCCAACAAGAAGTGATGCCTTGTTGGATCTGATTATTTCCAACAACGCAGAGCTGATTGGTAATGTAACTGTGCGGGAAAACCTTGGTAATAGTGACCACAATATAGTTACTTTTGACTTAAAATGTAGAAAACAAAGACAGACGGGGAAAGCAAAAACATATAACTTTAAAAAGGCAAATTTCCCTGGGCTGAGAGCTGCATTACAGGACATAGACTGGGGGGAGGTGTTGTCAAATACTGATACAGAAGGTAAATGGGACATCTTTAAATCAAAACAATTAACCAAACCCCAAGGCCGTAGCCTGGGGTGCAAAACACCTCAATTTTTCTCCCCCCTAAAACATAACTTTTAATAGTGTATATCTAAAAAGTAACAATTCCAGAAAGTGATAGTTAAAAAATGCAATGTCACATGGGAGGATAATAATTATTGGAGCAACATGGCTTCCAGTGTACAGGGCTCTGCAGAAGCCCAAACTTCCCAATTGTGACACTAATTAAAACACAAAATTGCCGCCTCTACATGTTTCGCCGTCACACGGCGTTCTCAAGAGGCAATATGTGGCAACATCACTCCAAAATGGCGGCAGGGGGTATTTATAGACCATTCCCCCATCATCATCAGTCAGCGATATCTCTATCTAGCCTATCACAAATGTTCTAGTATTGCTCCAATCAAGATCCAATAGATATGATGCACTTCCCGAATGCTTCCATTTAGGAACCAATGGGAGAACCTAGAGAGCTCCTTACCTCATCTTCCCTCATCATTCCGATATGTCATGTGATGGAACTACGTAAGCGGGTTCTTCCGCATCATAACAGTGCGCCGCGCACACGCAGTCTGTTTACCAGTATTACCTTGTCCTCTGTCGGCCGCGAATGAGTCGGCGCATGCGCCCGCACTCAGACACTGTATCGCCTACAGGAGGGCTAGTGTATATGCTCCTGCACTTAGATTACAATCTACTATCTATAGTGCAACTGCGCTTATGTGGAGAGGGGGAGCGAGGTAAAGGAACCTCTCATAGGAGTATGTATAAAAATAATACCTTAATAGTAATATTAAATAATATTATAATGACCATAGTACATCATACCTAACAACCATAATGGGTCATATCTTGCGGAATATAAAAGGTACAGCGCTAATATATTAAATTCCAAAGTAGGTTGGGAATATGTCAATAAGTGAAATAAAATAAGAATAAATATAAAATGAAATAAAATAAAATAAAATAAAATGAAATATAATATAATATAAATACCCAAGGTGCAAAAGTAAATAAATAATAATAATACAATAATAATTTATGAATATAAAGTGAATAAACAATCCAACTGTGCACAGGTGAGTATAGTAAAGTGATAAAAAATATATATGTATATATATGTGATAAGTGGTGATGGAATTAATAAGTGCAAAGATAGGTAAATGTGAAGACATAAGTGTAAGATGAGTGTAACCACAATTTCACACCAATTTTTAAGTGTGGTAAGTGCTTTATTTGTGTCTGGCCACATATCAACAAATCCCAACCCTCGATATGAATATATAAAGCTCTCAGTCTGAGATGATGAAAATAATAAAAATATATTACAACTAGTAAACTATAGATAACCATTATTTAAATAGATTGCCATTAGGACTGTGAATTGACACAATCTGGATGTAACATAAATAAATCCTAGATCAAAATAAATAAAAAACAAAAAATATTAAATAATGCTACAGAAATGCTGAAAAAGAAAACCCTTCATTAAGGCCACTTGGCGCCTGACTATGTAGCCTCCATATCCATTTAGCCTCCTCGCGTAGGAGAGACTTGTCAATATCTCCTTTCCGTGGTCCTAACTTCAGTTGACATAGACCCACAAATCTTAAGTCCCTGACTCGACCTCCATGTAAAGCTCTCATGTGTCTGGATACTGGTGTGTCTTTTCTCGTCCTAATCGAGCTAAGGTGTTGCGATATCCGCTTGCGAAATTCCTGTGTCGTCTTGCCCACGTACCACTTGGGACATGGGCACTGGGCTATATATATGATGTTATGTGAACTACAGTTAATAAACTGTCTGACTTCATATTGGTGGCCATCCACAGGATTTGTCACTTTTTTGGTCTTATTAATCTGTTGGCAGAAACTACAATGCCCACAGGGGAAACAACCCGTTGTGGTATTCCTCAGCCAACACTGCCTTGTGTTTGTTATGCCCAAATGGCTATGGACCAGCTGGTCTTTTATGCTGGGGCCTTTCCTAAAGGTGATACCAGGAAATTTTCCAATCACCCGTGCCAGATCCTCATCACGTGTGAGTAGATGCCAATGTCTGCGCATTATTGCCATCACCTGATCGGTATGTCCATCGTAAGTGCCAATGCATCTCACTTGTTTGGATGTATCTGTTGTCCGCGTAAAGGTAAGTAGCGCATTCCTATCTGCTTGGCATGCCCTCTTGTACGCCGTTTTCAAATGTTTACGAGGGTATCCCCTCTGCCTAAATCTCTCATACAGATTTTGACTTTCCCTCTGAAAGTTCCTCTCCTCTGAACAATTCCTCCTCGCCCTGAGGTATTGGCCACCCGGGATACTCCTTTTCAGGGATCCCGGATGCCAACTATCCCGGATGCCCGGATTCGCTCCTGCACTGGGGTAGTTGGCATCCGGGATCCCTGAAAAGGAGTATCCCGGGTGGCCAATACCTCAGGGCGAGGAGGAACTTTCAGAGGGAAAGTCAAAATCTGTATGAGAGATTTAGGCAGAGGGGATACCCTCGTAAACATTTGAAAACGGCGTACAAGAGGGCATGCCAAGCAGATAGGAATGCGCTACTTACCTTTACGCGGACAACAGATACATCCAAACAAGTGAGATGCATTGGCACTTACGATGGACATACCGATCAGGTGATGGCAATAATGCGCAGACATTGGCATCTACTCACACGTGATGAGGATCTGGCACGGGTGATTGGAAAATTTCCTGGTATCACCTTTAGGAAAGGCCTCAGCATAAAAGACCAGCTGGTCCATAGCCATTTGGGCATAACAAACACAAGGCAGTGTTGGCTGAGGAATACCACAACGGGTTGTTTCCCCTGTGGGCATTGTAGTTTCTGCCAACAGATTAATAAGACCAAAAAAGTGACAAATCCTGTGGATGGCCACCAATATGAAGTCAGACAGTTTATTAACTGTAGTTCACATAACATCATATATATAGCCCAGTGCCCATGTCCCAAGTGGTACGTGGGCAAGACAACACAGGAATTTCGCAAGCGGATATCGCAACACCTTAGCTCGATTAGGACGAGAAAAGACACACCAGTATCCAGACACATGAGAGCTTTACATGGAGGTCGAGTCAGGGACTTAAGATTTGTGGGTCTATGTCAACTGAAGTTAGGACCACGGAAAGGAGATATTGACAAGTCTCTCCTACGCGAGGAGGCTAAATGGATATGGAGGCTACATAGTCAGGCGCCAAGTGGCCTTAATGAAGGGTTTTCTTTTTCAGCATTTCTGTAGCATTATTTAATATTTTTTGTTTTTTATTTATTTTGATCTAGGATTTATTTATGTTACATCCAGATTGTGTCAATTCACAGTCCTAATGGCAATCTATTTAAATAATGGTTATCTATAGTTTACTAGTTGTAATATATTTTTATTATTTTCATCATCTCAGACTGAGAGCTTTATATATTCATATCGAGGGTTGGGATTTGTTGATATGTGGCCAGACACAAATAAAGCACTTACCACACTTAAAAATTGGTGTGAAATTGTGGTTACACTCATCTTACACTTATGTCTTCACATTTACCTATCTTTGCACTTATTAATTCCATCACCACTTATCACATATATATACATATATATTTTTTATCACTTTACTATACTCACCTGTGCACAGTTGGATTGTTTATTCACTTTATATTCATAAATTATTATTGTATTATTATTATTTATTTACTTTTGCACCTTGGGTATTTATATTATATTATATTTCATTTTATTTTATTTTATTTCATTTTATATTTATTCTTATTTTATTTCACTTATTGACATATTCCCAACCTACTTTGGAATTTAATATATTAGCGCTGTACCTTTTATATTCCGCAAGATATGACCCATTATGGTTGTTAGGTATGATGTACTATGGTCATTATAATATTATTTAATATTACTATTAAGGTATTATTTTTATACATACTCCTATGAGAGGTTCCTTTACCTCGCTCCCCCTCTCCACATAAGCGCAGTTGCACTATAGATAGTAGATTGTAATCTAAGTGCAGGAGCATGCGCACTAGCCCTCCTGTAGGCGATACAGTGTCTGAGTGCGGGCGCATGCGCCGACTCATTCGCGGCCGACAGAGGACAAGGTAATACTGGTAAACAGACTGCGTGTGCGCGGCGCACTGTTATGATGCGGAAGAACCCGCTTACGTAGTTCCATCACATGACATATCGGAATGATGAGGGAAGATGAGGTAAGGAGCTCTCTAGGTTCTCCCATTGGTTCCTAAATGGAAGCATTCGGGAAGTGCATCATATCTATTGGATCTTGATTGGAGCAATGATAGAACACTTGTGATAGGCTAGATAGAGATGTCGCTGACTGATGATGATGGGGGAATGGTCTATAAATACCCCCTGCCGCCATTTTGGAGTGATGTTGCCACATATTGCCTCTTGAGAACGCCGTGTGACGGCGAAACATGTAGAGGCGGCAATTTTGTGTTTTAATTAGTGTCACAATTGGGAAGTTTGGGCTTCTGCAGAGTCCTGTACACTGGAAGCCATGTTGCTCCAATAATTATTATCCTCCCATGTGACATTGCATTTTTTAACTATCACTTTCTGGAATTGTTACTTTTTAGATATACACTATTAAAAGTTATGTTTTAGGGGGGAGAAAAATTGAGGTGTTTTGCACCCCAGGCTACGGCCTTGGGGTTTGGTTAATTGTATTGTTTTGGCCTCATAGCCCCCTTTTGGGTCATTTTGTAGTTTTTGACATCTTTAAATCAACTCTAAATAACTATACAGCTAAATATATACCAAAGGGGAACAAATATAAACGATGAAAACTAAATCCTACATGGCTGACAAATGAGGTTAAAAGAGCAATAAACAACAAAAAAATAGCCTTCAAAAAATACAAATCTGATGGGTCAGCGATAACATTTAAACAGTACAAGGAGCTTAATAAAATCTGTAAAAATGTAATAAAAACAGCAAAAATTCAAAATGAGAGACAGGTGGCCAAAGAAAGCAAAACTAATCCTAAATATTTTTTTAGATATATAAATACAAAAAAACCAAGGACAGAGCATGTAGGACCCCTTAATAATGATAATGGGGAGGTTGTCACGGGCGACCAAGAGAAGGCGGAGCTACTGAATGGGTTCTTTAGTTCTGTATATACTATGGAAGAAGGAGCTGACATTGGCCAGGTCAGTGCTGGTAACACATCATATAATGTATTGAACTGGCTTAATGTAGAGATGGTACAAGGTAAGTTAAGTAAAGTAAATGTAAGCAAATCTCCAGGGCCGGATGGACTACACCCAAGAGTTCTTAGAGAGGTAAGTTCAATAATATCTGTACCCTTGTTCATGATATTTAGAGATTCTCTGGTGTCTGGTATTGTGCCAAGGGACTGGCGCAAGGCTAATGTGGTACCAATCTTCAAGAAGGGCTCTAGGTCTTCGCCAGGCAATTATAGACCGGTAAGTCTAACGTGCATTGTGGGTAAATTGTTTGAAGGACTTATAAGGGATTACATACAGGAATACATAGGGGATAATAGTATTATTAGTGATAGCCAGCATGGGTTTACTAAGGATAGAAGTTGTCAAACCAATCTAATTTGCTTTTATGAAGAGGTGAGTAGAAGCCTTGACAGAGGAATGGCTGTGGATATAGTGTTTCTGGATTTTGCTAAAGCGATACTGTCCCTCATAGACGTCTGACAGGTAAGTTAAGGTCTTTGGGCTTGGAAACTTTAGTTTGTAACTGTATTGAACACTGGCTCATGGATCGTACCCAGAGAGTGGTGGTCAATGATTCGTACTCTGATTGGTCCCCGGTTATTAGTGGTGTACCCCAAGGTTCAGTACTGGGCCCGCTGCTGTTTAATTTATTTATCAATGATATAGAGGATGGTATTAACAGCTCTGTTTCTATCTTTGCAGATGACACCAAGCTTTGTAGCACGGTACAGTCTATAGAGGATGTGCATAAGTTACAAGATGACTTGGATAGACTAAGTGTCTGGGCATCCACTTGACAAATGAGGTTCAATGTGGATAAATGTAAAGTTATGCATCTGGGTACTAATAACCTGCATGCGTCGTATGTCTTAGGGGGGATTAAACTGGCAGAGTCACTGGTAGAGAAGGATCTGGGTGTACTTGTAGATCACAGACTACAGAATAGCATGCAATGTCAGGCTGCTGCTTCCAAAGCCAGCAGGATATTGTCATGTATCAAAAGAGGCATGGACTCAAGGGACAGGGACATAATACTCCCCCTTTATAAAGCATTGGTACGGCCTCACCTGGAATATGCTGTTCAGTTTTGGTCGCCTGTTCATAAAAGGGACACTGCGGAGTTGGAAAGGGTGCAGAGACGCGCGACTAAACTAATATGGGGCATGGAACATCTTAGCTATGAGGAGCGATTAAAGGAGTTACAATTGTTTAGTCTTGAGAAGAGACGTTTAAGGGGGGATATGATAAACGTATATAAGTATATAAATGGCCCATACAAAAAATATGGAGAAAAACAGTTCCAGGTTAAACCCCCCCAAAGGACGAGGGGGCACTCCCTCCGTCTGGAGAAGAAAAGGTTTAGTCTAAAGGGGCGACACGCCTTCTTTACCGTGAGGACTGTGAATTTATGGAACGGTCTACCTCAGGAACTGGTCACAGCAGGAACAATTAACAGCTTTAAAACAGGGTTAGATACATTCCTGGAACAAAATAACATTAATGCTTATGCAGAATTATAAAACTACATCCCTTTCCCTTATCCCCTTACACCCTTCCCTTCAATTCCCTGGTTGGACTTGATGGACGTATGTCTTTTTTCAACCATACTAACTATGTAACTATGTAACTATGTATGAAAATTAGCATGTTTAAAATAGTTTTTTTCTGACCCCTGCATACGGGGATGTATGAGGGCTCAATTTTTGCGCCATGATCTGTAGTTTTCATCTGTACAATTTTTGTTCTGATGGGACTTTTGATCGCTTTTTATAAATTTTTTTAGGGTATAAAAAGTGACCAAATATAAGCAATACTGGACTTTTTTTTTATTTTAAGACCCGTCTTTCCAATATCCAGTTGGATTTGGACCAGGGCGTTCCTAGGGCAGTGGCGCCGCCTGCGTTCTGTGTCCGCCCGCAAACCCCCCCCCCCCAGAGCCGTGCCCCCTCCCATTTCCTTACCTCCCAGGCAGCCTGCGGCGTGCGGCCCTACAGCACCACTGTGGCTGCCTAGGAGAAGCGTCATCACGTTAGTGATGACGCGTGAGACTTGGTGCCGGCAGAGAGGAGCGCGCTGCAGAATGTTGCAGCGCCAGGCCTCCCGCTACTGTGGCCGTACAGGTAACCCCCCCCCTCCCCACCTGCATAGCCTCCCTCCCATCACCCACCACCATATAGGTAACCCCCCCCCCCCCACCTGCCTGTTCCCCTTCTACCTCCCCCTTCAACTCCTTTGGCTGTCCGGGCATGCTGTGAGTTGTAGTTTTGCAACAGCTGGAGGCGCCCAGGTTGACAAACACTACCTTAGGGCCTAACCCAGTGTTTCCCAACCCGGGTGCCTCCAGCTGTTTCAAAACTACAACTGCCAGTATGCCCGGAGAGCCTTTGGTTGTCTGGGCATGCTGGAAGTTGTAGTTTTGCAACAGCTGGAGGCACCCGGATTGGCAAACACTGCCTTAAGGCCTAACCCAGTGTTTCCCAACCAGGGTACCTCCAGCTGTTGCAAAACTACAACTGCCAGCATGCCCGGAGAGCCTTTGGCTGTCTAGGCATGCTGGGAGTTGTAGTTTTGCAATAGCTGGAGGCGCCTGGGTCGGCAAACACTGCCTTAGGACCCAGAGTATTGTATTATACTCCAGAGCTGTACTCACTATTATGCTGGTGAGATCGCTGTGTACATACATTACATTACTTATCCTGTACTGATCCGGAGTTATATCCTGTATTATACCCCAGAGCTGTACTCACTATTCTGGTGGTGGGGTCACTGTGTACATACATTACATTACTTATCCTGTACTGATCCTGAGTTATATTCTGTATTATACTCCAGAGCTGTACTCACTATTCTGCTGGTGAGGTCACTGTGTACATACATTACATTACTTATCCTGTACTGATCCTGAGTTATATCCTGTATTATACTCCAGAGCTGTACTCACTATTCTGCTGGTGAGGGTCACTGTGTACATTACATTACTTATCCTGTACTGATCCAGAGCTGTACTCACTATTCTGCTGGTGAGGGTCACTGTGTACATTACATTACTTATCCTGTACTGATCCAGAGCTGTACTCACTATTCTGCTGGTGAGGTCACTGTGTACATACATTACATTACTTATCCTGTACTGATCCTGAGTTATATATCAGACAGGAGGCTCATATCTTATGCATTAATCTTCCTTTATTAATGCCCATAGCAGAAATTCAAACTTTACTTTTAGTGAATTGTACTAGAAAAACTTTAAAACTTTAAACTTCAACTCCCAGCAGTCCCCTGGATGTATCGACCAATCCCCGGTCAGGATGCTTGGTATATAAGGGACTGCCTCCATAATCTCCTCCTCTTTCTTTCTGCTCATAGCAGAACTGCAGATAAGTATTCTCTCACTTCTGTTATATAGTGCTTCTTTTAGTATCTGTATTGCTTGTCTGGGCGTTTCAGGTTTAGGTCTGTAAGTCCTTCCTGTTTTGCCCTCTGTTTATATATACATATATTCTTTATTTCTAGATAATTATATATATTTTTTGTTTGCTTCTACTGCGCTGTTCTGACCCAGCAGATCTTGCTCTGTTCACCCTGTCAGCGGCGCACGCCGCCACACGCGCGGTGCCTGTCTCTGCCTTTCTATCGCACTTCTCTCTAACCTACGGCGCCATCTTGGCACCATCTTGTGAACTTTCCTCTTCTTCTTCTTCTTCTGGCTCCTTTCGTGCTCTCCTCTTCCCGCACCGTAGTTCTCTTCGTGCAGAGCAGGCGGGAGGAGGGCGTGGCTTGTGGGTGTTCCTTTAGCTCGCCCTATCACAGCGCAGAAAGCAGTAATCTCGCGAGTGCACTGTGCACTGTGGGTCCGCACTGCACTGTGGGTCCGCTCCTCCCTACACCGCATCGTCAGTTCAGTGCGAACGGCGTGAGGGAAGGAGCCTGGACTGCTTACTGAAGGTTTTTTCTATATCTTTTGTTAGTTGCTGGGAATTTATTCCCCTTTTTGCCCCAAATATCTGTCACCAATATAGTAGGTAGTATAGGTACCCTCTGTAGGTGACATTCTATAACCCTACATCTTATAAGCCCATACCTCCTATAGGCCTTTACCTGTCCTGTAGGTCGCAGAGACCCTTTAGACAACTCTTGTGTTTCTTATATATATTATTGTACACATTAACATTATGGCCGATGAGAGAGCCACTATCTCCCCCAGGACACCTACGGGGGAAGATCCAGTGCTAGACGCACCCCAGTTTATGACGGCTGCCCAGATACAACATCTCATAAACAGATCCGTACAGGTTGCATTGTCCTCTGTCATACCACCCACGGGTGCACAACGTCCCGCACCTCTCCTACAGGAACCCTCAGGCAGTGGCGGACCACCCATTAAGAAGGGCAAAGCGTCTCAAAAACGCAAACATACCATCACGGTATCCGACTCCCCGGCAGGGGAAGTAAATTCTATGCACCAGGCAGTACCCCACCCGGACTGCCAACCCACTTCTCCTCCAGACTCTAAAGCCCAAACATCCTTAAAGAAATCGGGCTCTGCTAAGGTTTTTCCCAAGGCCGGCAGAAACGGGCCGATCTGCCGGCCGCAATTATGCTAATAGGCCATACAACAGAGCTCCTGCTCCTCAGTACAGCCAGGCTCCACAGTCCTATCCAGCACCCTTTTTCCCGCCTCGCGGATGCCCCTGGAGGGGACGTGGAGGGAGAGGTTATCCCCGCTCCCGACCAACTACCGGTGAGTACAACACACCTGAGTTCTTTTCACATACCCGTAGGGGGAAGACTGAGATATTTTTTCCACGTCTGGTCTGCGATTACGGCAGACGCATGGATACTCAATACAGTGGTGGGGTACCAGATAGAATTTTGTTCCCCGCCAGACATGACTTCAATTCCACCTCCCATCCGGTTCTCCGACCTGAACGTTGCTCTTATAGACAACAAATTACAGGACCTCCTGTCCAAACAGGCAGTGGTAGAGGTGGACCCCCTCTCCTCGGGGTTCCTCAGCAATCTCTTTCTAGTCAAAAAGAAGGGGGGCGGATACCGTCCCATCATAAATTTATGAAATCTGAACCAACATGTCGTTTACCGACATTTCAAAATGGAAGGGATCCACTTTCTGAGGGATCTTTTAAAACCGGGGGATTGGCTGGTAAAGGTGGACCTAAAGGACGCCTACCTCACGGTTCCCATCCATCCAACCTCCCAACACTTCCTTCGCTTCCTTTGGAGAGACCGGATGTGGCAATTTACTTGCCTTCCCTTCGGTCTCTCGTCCACCCCTTGGTTTTTCACCAAACTGTTGAAGCCGATGGTGGCAGCCCTACGGAGGAGGGGCGTGAGATTGATCATTTATCTGGACGACCTGCTTATCATGGATCGTTCCAGACTTCAGGCAGGCGAACACGCCAGCTGGACGGTCCGATTATTGCAAGACCTGGGGTTCATCATCAACCACAAGAAGTCTGTTCTCGTTCCAGCTCAAGAGATGGAATTTTTGGGATTCTTGGTGGACACCGAGTGAGCTGTCCTCAGATTACCCAAGGCCAAGCTGACTATCATCCGCAAATAAATCAGGGCCGTGTTGAGCAAACAAGAGTGTCGTTGCGTGTGCTAGCACGGCTGGTCGCACTCTTATCAGCCTTTATCCAGGCCATATTCCCCGCCCCCCTCCATTATCGAGCCCTTCAAAGGCTCAAAACCTTACATTTGCGACAAGGGCTTCGATACGCGGACGAAGTATCGTTATGCCCGGAAGCCGTGGTGGTGGTTACATCATGCCGTTGAATGGAACGGCAAGACCATCTTCAGTTCCAAACCGGACATCATTTTGGAGTCGAACGTGAATCGCCACAGGAGGGACGTGGTCCGTAGAGGAGTCTCTGCTACACATCAACGCGCTGGAACTCCTGGCGGCATTCTTTGCCATCAGGAGCCTTCTACCACATGCATCCAATTGCTGAGTTTTATTGCGCATGGACAATGTGACCGCGGTCCAATATGTCAATCGCTTGGGGGGCTCCAGATCCAGAGTTCTTGCGGATCTCGCAAAGGAATTTTGGCATTTTTGCCTTGCCAGCAACATTGTCCCGATAGCGGAATACATCCCAGGGACTTCCAACATGGTAGCGGACTGGAACTCTCGCTATCTGACCGACTCCAGCGATTGGCAGCTGGACCGGTCCGTTTTCCTGGCCCTTTGCCATCTGTGGGGTCCATTCTCTATAGATCTTTTTGCTTCCCGCCTCAATCCTCAGCTACACCGCTTTTACAGTTGGAGGCCGGACCCGTAAGCCTATGCGGTAGACGCATTTCGCCACATTTGGCCTCGGGGGACGCATTATGCGTTTCCCCCGTTCTCGATGATCCTCAGGGTTCTCCTGCACATAGCGAACCTGAGGGCGTCGGTTGTGATGATCACTCCCTGGTGGCCGACTCAACTGTGGTTTCCCCTCCTGCTGGGGATGACCGTGGATTTTCCCAGATTGCTCCCTCAGTTCCCTCATCTCCTCTCCAATCCGAGCGGAGGTCTACACCCTCTAATCACCCACAACCTGCATCTCCTCGCATGGCTGGTTTCGGGGTGCCAGCTAGAGATCTCCTTGCCTTGGCCTGGGCCCCCGGGACTAGATCGGCATATCGATCAGCCTGGAGACTCTGGGTAAGTTGGTGTGATCAACGGCAGGTTGATCCCGTTCAGGCGCCTGTGTCTGTAGTAGCTAACTATTTGGCAGATTCTTTTGAATCCAGAAAGTCTTATAGTTCTATTAATGTGTATAGATCTGCAATCTCTGCTTATCACACACCTGTGGATTCTTTGCCAGTGGGCAAACATCCTTTGGTGTGCCGCCTTCTGAGAGGCGTTAAATTTAAACGTCCTCCTCGTCCCAAATATCAGGCCACTTGGGACGTGGCCAGGGTCCTGACCATGTTCTCAGCGTGGGAGGACAATGACGCACTTTCTCTAAAATTGCTGTCTTTCAAGCTTACGGTCCTATTATGTCTGATTTCCATTAAGCATGTATCGGATGTTAGGGCATTAGACATCTCCAGGCGACAATTCTCGCCATTAGGAGTTAAATTCTCTGTCGTACGTAGGACAAAAAAAAACGGATTCCAATCGTTTTTTTATCCTTATTTTCCTGCCCATCCGCGGCTGTGTGTTGTCCGCTGTCTTCAGACATATGAGTCTCAAACGGCTTCGTTACGTTCTTCAGAGTTCTCCCAACTCCTTATCTCCTACGTCTGCCCTCACCAACCGGTGTCTTCGGCTACCCTAGCAAGGTGGGTACGTTTGTTACGCCGAGCGCTCCGGGTCCCCTGCTCCTCCCCGGAGCGCTCGCAACATCCTCGCATTTGCAGCGCCCCGGTCAGACCTGCTGACCGGGTGCGCTGCAATGTCTCTCTCAGCCGGGATGCGATTCGCGATGCGGGAGGCGCCCGCTCGCGATGCGCATCCCGGCTCCCGTACCTGACCCGTTCCCCGTCGGTCTTGTCCCGGCGCGCGGCCCCGCTCCTTAGGGCGCGCGCGCGCCGGGTCTCTGCAATTTAAAGGGCCACTGCGCCACTGATTGGCGCAGCAGGCTTAATTAGTGTGTTCACCTGTGCACTCCCTACTTATACCTCACTTCCCCTGCACTCCCTCGCCGGATCTTGTTGCCATTGTGCCAGTGAAAGCGTTTCCTTGTGTGTTCCTAGCCTGTGTTCCAGACCTCCTGCCGTTGCCCCTGACTACGATCCTTGCTGCCTGCCCTGACCTTCTGCTACGTCCGACCTTGCTCTTGTCTACTCCCTTGTACCGCGCCTATCTTCAGCAGTCAGAGAGGTTGAGCTTTTGCTGGTGGATACGACCTGGTTGCTACCGCCGCTGCAAGACCATCCCGCTTTGCGGCGGGCTCTGGTGAATACCAGTAGCAACTTAGAACCGGTCCACCAACACGGTCCACGCCAATCCCTCTCTGGCACAGAGGATCCACCTCCAGCCAGCCGAATCGTGACAGTAGATCCGGCCATGGATCCCGCTGAAGTCCCACTGCCAGTTGTCGCCGACCTCACCACGGTGGTCGCCCAGCAGTCGCAACAGATAGCGCAACAAGGCCACCAGCTGTCTCAACTGACTGTGATGCTACAGCAGCTACTACCACAACTCCAGCAACAATCTCCTCCGCCAGCTCCTGCACCTCCTCCGCAGCGAGTGGCCGCTTCCGGCCTACGATTATCCTTGCCGGATAAATTTGATGGGGACTCTAAGTTTTGCCATGGCTTTCTTTCGCAATGTTCCCTGCACTTGGAGATGATGTCGGACCAGTTTCCTACTGAAAGGTCTAAGGTGGCTTTCGTAGTCAGCCTTCTGTCTGGGAAAGCTCTGTCATGGGCCACACCGCTCTGGGACCGCAATGACCCTGTCACTGCCTCTGTACACTCCTTCTTCACGGAGATTCGAAGTGTCTTTGAGGAACCTGCCCGAGCCTCTTCTGCTGAGACTGCCCTGCTGAACTTGGTCCAGGGTAATTCTTTTGTTGGCGAGTACGCCATCCAATTCCGTACTCTTGCCTCCGAATTATCCTGGAATAATGAGGCCCTCTGCGCGACCTTTAAAAAAGGCCTATCCAGCAACATTAAAGATGTGCTGGCCGCACGAGAAATTCCTGCTAACCTGCATGAACTTATTCATCTGGCCACCCGCATTGACATGCGTTTTTCCGAAAGGCGTCAGGAGCTCCGCCAGGATATGGACTTTGTTCGCACGAGGCGTTTTCTCTCCCCGGCTCCTCTCTCCTCTGGTCCTCTGCAATCCGTTCCTGTGCCTCCCGCCGTGGAGGCTATGCAAGTTGACCGGTCTCGCTTGACACCTCAAGAGAGGACACGACGCCGCATGGAGAATCTGTGCCTGTACTGTGCCGGTACCGAACACTTCTTGAAGGATTGTCCTATCCGTCCTCCCCGCCTGGAAAGACGTACGCTGACTCCGCAAAAAGGTGAGACAGTTCTTGATGTCAACTCTGCTTCTCCATGCCTTACTGTGCCTGTGCGGATATCTTCCTCTACCTTCTCCTTCTCTGCTATGGCCTTCTTGGATTCCGGATCTGCAGGAAATTTTATTTTGGCCTCTCTCATCAACAGGTTCAACATCCCGGTGACCAGTCTCGCCAGACCCCTCTACATCAATTCTGTTAACAATGAAAGATTGGACTGTACCGTGCGTTACCGCACGGAACCTCTCCTAATGTGCATCGGACCTCATCACGAAAAAATTTAATTTTTGGTCCTCTCCAACTGCACTTCTGAAATTCTTCTTGGATTACCGTGGCTTCAACGCCATTCCCCAACCCTTGATTGGTCCACAGGAGAAATCAAGAACTGGGGTACTTCTTGTCTCAAGGACTGTCTTAAACCGGTTCCCAGTACTCCTTGCCATGACCCTGTGGTTCCCCCTGTATCCGGTCTTCCTAAGGCTTATATGGATTATGCTGACGTTTTTTGCAAAAAGCAAGCTGAGACTTTACCTCCTCACAGGCCTTATGACTGTCCTATTGACCTCCTCCCGGGTACTACTCCACCCCGGGGCAGAATCTATCCTCTGTCTGCTCCAGAGACTCTGGCCATGTCAGAGTACATCCAGGAAAATTTAAAAAAGGGGTTTATCCGCAAATCCTCCTCTCCTGCCGGAGCTGGATTTTTTTTTGTGTCCAAAAAAGATGGCTCCCTACGTCCTTGCATTGATTACCGCGGACTTAATAAAATCACGGTAAAAAACCGCTACCCCTTACCTCTTATCTCGGAACTCTTTGATCGCCTACAAGGTGCCCACATCTTTACCAAACTGGACTTAAGAGGTGCTTATAATCTCATCCGCATCAGGGAGGGGGACGAATGGAAGACTGCATTTAACACCAGAGATGGACACTTTGAGTATCTGGTCATGCCCTTTGGCCTGTGCAACGCCCCTGCCGTCTTCCAAGACTTTGTTAATGAAATTTTTCGTGATCTCTTATATTCCTGTGTTGTGGTTTATCTGGACGATATTCTGATTTTTTCTGCCAACTTAGAAGAACACCGCCAGCATGTCTGCATGGTTCTTCAGAGACTTCGAGGCAATCAACTTTATGCCAAAATGGAGAAATGTCTCTTTGAATGTCAATCTCTTCCTTTCCTAGGATACTTGGTCTCTGGCCAGGGACTACAAATGGACCCAGATAAACTATCTGCTGTATTAGATTGGCCACGCCCCTCCGGACTCCGTGCTATCCAACGTTTTTTGGGGTTCGCCAATTATTACAGACAATTTATTCCACACTTTTCCACTATTGTGGCTCCTATCGTGGCTTTAACCAAGAAAAATGCCAATCCCAAGTCCTGGTCTCCCCAAGCGGAAAACGCATTTAAACATCTCAAGTCTGCCTTTTCTTCTGCTCCCGTGCTCTCCAGACCTGACCCATCTAAACCCTTCCTATTGGAGGTAGATGCCTCCTCAGTGGGAGCTGGAGCTGTCCTTCTACAAAAAAATTCTTCCGGGCATGCTGTTACTTGTGGGTTTTTTTCTAGGACCTTCTCTCCGGCGGAGAGAAACTACTCCATCGGGGATCGAGAACTACTGGCCATTAAATTGGCGCTTGAGGAATGGAGGCATCTGCTGGAGGGATCAAAATTTCCAGTTATCATATATACTGATCACAAGAATCTCTCCTATCTCCAGTCTGCCCAACGACTGAACCCTCGCCAGGCCAGGTGGTCGCTGTTCTTTGCCCGTTTTAACTTTGAAATCCATTTTCGCCCTGCTGACAAGAACATTAGGGCCGATGCCCTCTCTCGTTCTTCGGGTGCCTCTGAAGTAGAGGTCTCTCCGCAACACATCATTCCTCCTGACTGTCTGATCTCCACTTCTCCAGCCTCCATCAGGCAAACTCCTCCAGGGAAGACCTTCGTTTCTCCACGCCAGCGTCTCGGGATTCTCAAATGGGGACACTCCTCCCACCTCGCAGGCCATGCGGGCATCAAAAAATCCTTGCAACTCATCTCTCGTTTTTATTGGTGGCCGACCCTGGAGACAGATGTTGTTGATTTTGTGCGGGCCTGTACTGTCTGTGCCCGGGATAAGACTCCTCGCCAGAAGCCTGCTGGCCTCCTTCATCCTCTGCCTGTCCCCGAACAGCCTTGGTCACAGATTGGTATGGACTTTATTACAGACTTGCCCTCATCCCGTGGCAACACAGTTGTTTGGGTGGTCGTTGATCGATTTTCCAAGATGGCACATTTTATTCCTCTTCCTGGTCTTTCTTCAGCTCCTCAGTTGGCAAAGCAATTTTTTTGTACACATTTTTCGCCTTCACGGTTTGCCCACGCATATCGTCTCGGATAGAGGCGTCCAATTCGTGTCTAAATTCTGGAGGGCCCTCTGTAAACAGCTCAAGATTAAATTAAACTTCTCTTCTTCTTATCATCCCCAATCCAATGGGCAAGTAGAAAGAATTAATCAGGTCCTGGGTGACTATTTACGGCATTTTGTTTCCTCCCGCCAGGATGACTGGGCAGATCTTCTACCATGGGCCGAATTCTCATACAACTTCAGAGTCTCCGAATCTTCTGCTAAGTCCCCATTTTTCGTGGTGTACGGCCGTCACCCTCTTCCCCCCTCCCTACTCCCTTGCCCTCTGGTTTGCCCGCTGTGGATGAAGTGACTCGAGATCTTTCCACCATATGGAAAGAGACCCAAAATTCTCTTTTACAGGCTTCATCAAGGATGAAAAGATTTGCCGATAAGAAAAGGAGAACTCCCCCCATTTTTGCTCCCGGAGACAAGGTATGGCTCTCCGCTAAATATGTCCGCTTTCGTGTCCCAGTTACAAACTGGGACCACGCTATCTTGGTCCTTTCAAGTCTTGTGCCAGATTAACCCTGTCTCTTACAAACTCCTTCTTCCTCCTTCTCTTCGTATTCCCAATGCCTTCCATGTCTCTCTCCTTAAACCACTCATCATTAACCGCTTCTCTCCCAAACTTGTTTCTCCCACTCCTGTTTCCGGTTCTTCTGACGTCTTCTCCGTGAAGGAGATTCTGGCCTCCAAGACGGTCAGAGGAAAAAAAATTTTTTGGGTGGATTGGGAAGGCTGTGGCCCAGAAGAGAGATCCTGGGAACCTGAGGACAACATCCTAGACAAAAGTCTTATCCTCAGGTTCTCAGGCTCCAAGAAGAGGGGGAGACCCAAGGGGGGGGGGTACTGTTACGCCGAGTCCTTTGTACTATAAACAGGTATAAGCAACGTGGACTTTAAAAAGGAGAAAAGAAGAGGGAAAAAAAAAAAAAGGAAAAATTTTCTTTAAAAACACAAGAGAAAAATAGTCCAATGTACATCCAAATATAACCCATGTTTGTTTCGTATGGCTTCCGCTCTTATCGCAACATCCTCGCATTTGCAGCGCCCCGGTCAGACCTGCTGACCGGGTGCGCTGCAATATCTCTCTCAGCCGGGATGCGATTCGCGATGCGGGAGGCGCCCGCTCGCGATGCGCATCCCGGCTCCCGTACCTGTCCCGTTCCCCGTCGGTCTTGTCCCGGCGCGCGCGGCCCCGCTCCTTAGGGCGCGTGCGCGCCGGGTCTCTGCAATTTAAAGGGCCACTGCGCCACTGATTGGCGCAACAGGCTTAATTAGTGTGTTCACCTGTGCACTCCCTACTTATACCTCACTTCCCCTGCACTCCCTCGCCGGATCTTGTTGCCATTGTGCCAGTGAAAGCGTTTCCTTGTGTGTTCCTAGCCTGTGTTCCAGACCTCCTGCCGTTGCCCCTGACTACGATCCTTGCTGCCTGCCCTGACCTTCTGCTACGTCCGACCTTGCTCTTGTCTACTCCCTTGTACCGCTCCTATCTTCAGCAGTCAGAGAGGTTGAGCCGTTGCTGGTGGATACGACCTGGTTGCTACCGCCGCTGCAAGACCATCCCGCTTTGCGGCGGGCTCTGGTGAATACCAGTAGCAACTTAGAACCGGTCCACCAACACGGTCCACGCCAATCCCTCTCTGGCACAGAGGATTCACCTCCAGCCAGCCGAATCGTGACAACGTTCCTCTATGGAAATGGCAGGGATTGACATTGCCCTGTTCGGTGCCCATTCTTCCGGAGGTGCGATGGCTACTAAAGTGGTCACCTCTGGGGGTTCCCTTGCAGATCTATTGATGGCGGCGGTTTGGTCTTCCGAGACCACCTTCCGTCAATTCTATTTTAGACCGGAGGAACACATATCTATGTTGGTTCTGTAATTTTGCATTGTTGTTTCCATTATGTATTCTGTATCATACTTATGTCTAGCTTTGAACTTGCATAAGATATGAGCCTCCTGTCTGATATATAAATCGAGATTTTCCTAGCTTGTGACGGAAAATATTAGTTATATGAAGACAGGAGGCGAGTATCTTCCCACCCGACCCAACCCTGTCATGGTATCCTTTTCTTTTCTAGGCTACTGAAGAGCGCATTCTGCAAGACGGAGGCTGAGACGTTCCGGGGTTTTCCTCTTCGATGTTGTGTCCCCGTTGGGACATACTGTTTGGTCCGGTGATTCGGAGTTCTTTGGGTTAAGTCATGATTCGAGGTTCCAATTGCGGCTGCAGATTCGCGTCAAGAAAGAGGAGATTATTTGGAGGATGTGGACATTAAATTTATCACCATTAAAATAACCTTTTTACTGGCAATTACTTCAGCCAAAAGGATTGGGAAACTCCAAGTGCTTTCCGCGCATGAACCTTACACTAAATTTTTGCCTGATCGGGTGTTATTAAGTTTTATGCCATCTTTTATCCCTAAAGTTCCATCCTTTCAGAATATAAACCAGGTCATATCTCTTCCAGTCTTTGCTCCACATCCATCCTCCGAAGAAGAAAGGACTCTTCATTACCTTTATATCTCGAGATGCCTCCAGATCTACTTGAAGAGATCGAAGGAGTTTAGGAAGGATGAAAATGTTTTAATTATTTTTGCAGGATCCAAGAGAGGTCTCAAAGCTTCAAAACCTTCCATTAGTAGATGGGTAAAGGATGCCATTCGTATGTCCATGGTATCTCAAGGTATGGAGCCTCCTGAGTTTGTAAAAGCTCATCCCACCAGGTCTGTATCAACCTCCTTTGCAGAAAGGAGTTTTGTTCCTTTGGAACATATATGCAAATCGGCATCTTGGAGTTAATCACCCACTACAGACTTGACAGTAGATTGGCCGATTTCTCCTCATTTGGATGGACAGTATTATCTGCCACCAGGCAAGCGAGCCCTCCCTCATAGGGTCTTCTGCTTGCCATTTCCCCATCTGTGCTACTTTAGAACGTAAGGGAATTGTTAATTTCTAACGATAATTTGTTTTCCCTTAGTTCTAACAGTAGCACAACTTTCCCTCCCTAGTTAAAATTCTATAATTATTATTATTATTATTAATAATAATAATTAATTATTTATTGTTATTTTTTTTCTTGTTCTTCTTGTTTATTACACAAGGGGACAGAGGGTGACCCTCCTTCTTATACAGGGTACAATGGGTGTGCTTAATTAATTAATTACTTTTATGTCAATAAAACTTCCATCTGTCCTAGCCAGTTCGCAGGGGGTGGAATACCCCATCTGTGCTACTTTTAGGACTAAGGGAAAACAAATTATTGTTAGAAATTAACAATTGTATTTTCTGCTCAGTCTCAGTCAGATTCACAGACTGGGAAGGGGTGTTACCCAGCAGACTGTGACATCATCTGAAGCCATACAGGGGAGAACTTCCTCCCTCACTTTGCTACACACAGCCCAGAGAAGTTCAGTGTGAGAGGAGATATGATTGGCTAAGGCTGCACACATCCACCTCAGCATTTCCTGATTTTAGACTTCTGCCAGGCCAGCAGGAGTCCAAAGTCGGTGCAAGAGATAATGGGAAATGTGCTCAGGACAAGTAGGGAGACACCTTGTGGCAGCTTTAAAAAAAATAAAACATAGAATTTTTTTTTATTTTAAACAAAGTACATAAGAAAGATTTTTTATTTACCTTAAGGAGTGCAATAGCAAAAATGTGTTTTAATTATAGTGCTTATTTAAGGATTCAGGGCGTACAGGTACACCCTTGGTCCTTAACAGGTTAAGGGCTTAAGTGTATTTTTCCTGGAACCAAAGACTACTCAAGTACCAACCTATAGCTCACCAGTTCAACTGCTATTGGCATATAGGCCACTAGGGGCCGCCAGTAAAACAGAAATTACTTCTACAAAACTGCATTTGATTGTTTCCCCTCCACATATTACCAAACATTTATGGCAACTGTTTATGAATTAAATATCCTACAGAAAATGAAGTCATGAGAAGAGTCATTAAAACCTAAAACCAAACAATAAGAATCTAGCAAGCAGTATAGTAATCTAGTAAAAAAGAAAAAGTAGTATAAAGTAGGGGGGAGTGATGCCGGAACTTCTTAGAAGTAAAGATATATAAGATAAGAGGCTAGATAAGCATATGCTCAGTAACTCCAGCTGGCAAGAGCTAATCTGTAGACAATGTAGTTTTCTATTGTAAGGGTTTGTTCAGGAGTCCTTCACACGTCTGAATAAGTCATTTTTGCAAATCGGAGGTAAATGTGTTCAGGTGAGTACCTAACAATAGACGTCACTGCAGAGGTAAAGGCGACACCATGTTCCTTTCTGATTTCTTACAGGAAAAGTGTTTAAATGAAGAGTGTGTGAGATGTCAATCACCAGATATAACAACAAAATCTACATCCTACTCGGCTTGAATAGTAGTTACATTTGTATATGTAGGAACATTAATATATATGGTGATTAGGATCCAAATCAGGTCGCCATGACAGCACGGCAGCTCAGCTGATGCCATGTTGTCATCACAACCTTTCAGTCCTCATGTATGTCTGTAAGCCCGTGTTCTCCACCCAGGGGGCCTCCAGCTGTGGCAAAACTACAACTCCCAGCATGCCCGGACAGCCGAAGGCTGTCCGGGCATGCTGGGAGTTGTAGTTTTGCCACAGCTGGAGGCATCCTGGTTGGGAAACACTGCTGTAAGCAGACGAGGCCTACAAGTTGGTGAGGGAGGTGTAGAGGCCTGGTAAGGACACCCAGCAAAGGCCTCTATCCCCCTGGAACCTAGGAGGGTCTTTAGAAAGGGCTGACATGTGCACTGTTTAAACAAACAATCCAACATTATACATGACAACTTCACAAAACAGGCTGACAGGTTAAAGGGGTACTCCGGTGGAAAACGTTTTTTTTTATTTTTTTATTATTATTTCTTTTAAATCCACTGGTGCCAGAAAGTTAATCAGATTTGTAAATCACTTCTATTAAAAATTCTTAATCCTTCCAGTACTTATTAACGGCTGAATAGTAAGAAATTCTTTTCTTTTTGGATTTCTTTTCTTTCACGAGCACAGTGCTCTCTGTTGACACCTCTGTCCATTATAGGAACTGTCTAGAGAAGCATATGTTTGCTATGGGGATTTTCTCCTGCTCTGGACAGTTCCTGACATAGATAGAGGTGTCAGCAGAGAGCACTGTGGTCAAACAGATAGGAAATCCAAAAAGAAAAGAATTTCCTCTGTACTATACAGCCACTAATAAGTACTGGACATAAGAAGGAAAAGTTGACCTTTGCAGCAGGCGCTCAGGATCCCAGTAGAGATAGTCACACTCAGGTCACGAAGTGGTAAGATACGGCAACTTTATTGGATGTACAGCAAAACAACAATGACGCGTTTCGGGGTGAAGCTACCCCTTCTTCAGATTGACAGTAGTACATGCATAACATAACACAAAGGGGGTTTATATACACATGGTGATTGACATACAAAATTGAGGATGGTCATGGGATTGCATAACATTTAGATTTAATTAAATATGCATAGAAAACAACCAGAGGACTAAAGGAGGAACGCAATATAATTCAGAAACAGATCGCCAGGTATAATGTAAAGCTGGGGAGATAGTTATGTTCACTGTTATGTGCACTGTGTTTATCACCGTGACACGCATGAACGCTGTGACAGCGTAATTCAAGCCTCTTCTTCATGATCTCCCTAGTTTTACATTATACATATAACAATTATATTGCATTCCTCCTTTAGTACTCTAGCTGTTTTCTATGCATATTTAATTAAATCTAATCTGTTATGCAATCCCATGACCTTTGACTTTTGCACCATCCTCCATTTTGTATGTCAATCACCATGTGTATATAAACCCCCTTTGTGTTGTGTTATTCATGTACTACTGTCAATCTGAAGAAGGGGTAGCTTCACCCCGAAACGCGTCATTGTTGTATTGCTGTACATCCAATAAAGTTGCCGTACCTTATCACTTTGTGATCTGAGTGTGACTATCTCTACTGGGATCCTGAGCGCCTGCTGCCAAAGTCAACTTTCCTTCCTATATCCAGCACTTCACAGGACACCGACTGGTTGTTCCTGGGACCTTTGGGCTGCACAGATCCATACTTTCTTCATACCCCTATACGGAGTGATAAGCGTATGTTCTATATGTTCAAGGTGAGCAGCCAATCTATAGAGCCTGCACCCCTCCCATAAGGGACCCCCCCCTCTTTATTTAGGGTAACGCACGAGGAGCCGTCCTCTGGTCTTCTTTTTTCTATTTTTATACAGGCTAATAAGTACTGGAAGGATTAAGATTTTTTTTAACCCCTGAAGGACCAAGCATTTTTCAGTTTTTGCACTTTCATTTTTTCCTCTTTACATTCTAAAAATCATAACCCTTTAAAGTTTGCATCTAAAAATCCATATGATGGCTTTTTTTTTTGTGCCACCAATTCCACTTTGTAATGACATTAGTCATTTTACCCAAAAATCTATGGCAAAACAGAAAAGTAATCATTGAAGAAAAATTGAAGAAAAAAACGCCATTTTGTAAATTTTGGGGGATTCTGTTTCTACACAGTAAATTTTTCCGTAAAAATGATGCCTTATCTTCATTCTGTAGGTCCATATGATTAAAATGATACCCTACTTATATAGGTTTGATTTTGTCGTACTTCTGGAAAAAACTACATGCATGAAAATTTATACGTTTAAAATTGTCATCTTCTGACCCCTATAACTTTTTTATTTTTCTATATGAGGGCTCATTTTTTGCATTGTGATCTGAAGTTTTTATCAGTACCATTTTAATTTTGATCAGACTTTTTGATTGCTTTTTATAAAAAATTTTTAAGGTATAAAAGTGACCAAAAATACAGTACTTTGGAATTTTTTTGCGCGTACGTCATTGACCGTGCAGTTTAATTAACCTCTTAAAGGAGTAGTCCAGTGGTGATTCAGTGGTGAGCAACTTATCCCCTATCCTAAGGATAGGGGATAAGTTGCAGATCGCGGGGGGTCCGACCGTTGGGGCCCCCCGAGATCTCCTGTATGGAGCCCCGACAGCCGGCGGGAAGGGGGCGTGTCGACCTCCGCACGAGGCGGCGGCCGACACGCCCCCTCAATACAACTCTATGGCAGAGCCGAAGCGCTGCCTTCGGCAATCTCCGGCTCTGCCATAGAGATGTATTGAGGGGGCGTGTCGGCCGCCGCTTCGTGCGGGGGTCGACACCCGCTATCTCGGCGGAGAGCCAGGGCCCCGTACAGAGAGATCGCAAGGGGCCCCAGCGGTCGGACCCCCCGCGATCTCAAACTTATCCCCTATCCTTAGGATAGGGGATAAGTTTTTCACCACTGGACTACCCCTTTAAGGACATAGGACGTTCTCTAACATCCCCGCTACCTGGGCTTTAATGCCCAAGGACGTTAGAGAACGTCCTGTTGTATTTACGATCTCTGCCGCGCGCCGGGCAGAGATCGGAAGCGGATGCCTGCTGAAATCCTTCAGCAGGCATCCAGGGCAAACGCCGAGGGGGGCCATGTAGGGAAATCACCCTTGCGATCTGCGGCGATACCGGGCTGATCGGGTCGCAGGGATCCCCTGCGATCCGTCGGTTAACTGACCGACCAATCGCAAGGGGAGGGGGGCGGTTACTTCCTCCCGTCCTGCCCGGCCCCTTGAAGTCCGGAGAGGACGGGAGGAAGACCGGAGGACGCGGCGGGGGACGGGGGAGTGCTGGGGCCCGGCCCCGGTACTTACCTCGTCCCTGAAGACCCGGATCCCGACGACGGAGACGGCGGCAGCGGCGACAGGTGAGTAGATCTTCAGCCGCAGTCGGGCCCTTTACAGCAATGCACGTCACCGTAAAGCGACATGCATTGCTGTAATGGGACCCTGTAAACTACAACTCCCAGCATGCCCAGACAGCCCTTGGCGTCTGGGCTTGCTGGGAGTTGCAGTTTTGCAACATCTGGAGGTCCACAGTTTGGAGACCACTGTGCCCTTCCAGATGTTGCAAAACTACACATCCTCAGCATGCCCTTACTGTCCAGGCATGCTGGGAGTTGTAGTTCTGTAACATCTGGCCCTTCAGATGTTGCAGAACTACGACTCCCAGCATGCCTGGACAGTTTTGGCATACTGGGAGTTGTAGTTTTGCAACATCTGGAAGGGCACAGATTGGGAACCACTGTATTAGTGGTCTGCAAACTGTAGTCCTCCAGATGTTGCAAAACTACAACTCCCAGCATGCTGGGAGTTGTAGTTCGGCAACATCTGGCTCTAAAGATGTTGCCGAACTACTACTCCCAGCATGCCTGAGAATGCTGGGAGTCGTGGTTTTGCAACAACTGGAGGCACACTGGTTGGGAAACATTGTCTGTTTCCTAACTTAGTGTTTCCCAACCCGTGTGCCTTCAGCTGTTGCAAAACTATAACTTCCAGCATGCACTGATTAACTGTGCATGCTGGGAGTTGTAGTTTTGCAACAGCTGGAGGTCCCCCCCCCCCTGTGAATGTACAGGGTACATTCACATGGGCAGGGGGCTTACAGTGAGTATCAGGCTGCAAGTTTGCGAGGCAGCAAATTTTGCGCGGCAGCTCAAACTCGCAGCGGGAAACTCGCTGTAATCCCCCGTCCGTGTGACTGTACCCTAAAAACACTACACTACACTAACACAAAATAAAATAAAAAGTAAAAAACACTACATATACACATACCCCTACACAGCCCCCCTCCCCTGCCAATAAAAATGAAAAACGTCTGGTATGCCACTGTTTCCAAAATAGAGCCTCCAGCTGTTGCAAAACAACAACTCCCAGTATTGCTGGACAGCCGTTGACTGTCCAAGCATGCTGGGAGTTTTGCAACAGCTGGAGGCACCCTGTTTGGGAATCACTGCCGTAGAATACCCCTATGTCCACCCCTATGCAAATCCCTAATTCAGGCCTCAAATGCGCATGGTGCTCTCACTTTGGAGCCCTGTCGTATTTCAAGGCAACAGTTTAGGGTCACATATGGGGTATCGCTGTACTTAGGAGAAATTGCCTAACAAATTTTGGGGGGCTTTTTCTCCTTTAACCCCTTATGAAAAGGTGAAGTTGGGGTCTACAACAACATGTTAGTGTAAAAAAATAAATTTTTTACACTAACACGCTGGTGTTGCCCTGTACTGTTCATTTTGACACAAGGTAAAAGGGAAAAAAGCCCCCCAAAATTTGTAATGCAACTTCTCCCGACTACGGAGATACCCCATAAGTGGTCGCAAAGTGCTCTGGGGGCGCACAACAAGGCCCAGAAGGGAGAGTGCACCATGTACATTTGAGGTGATTTGCACAGGGGTGGCTGATTGTTACAGCGGTTTTAACAAACGCCAAAAAAAAAAAACCCCACATGTGACCCCATTTTGGAAACTACACCCCTCACGGAATGTAATGAGGGATGCAGTGAGAATTTACACCCCACTGGTGTCTGACAGATCTTTGGAACAGTGGGCTGTGTAAATTAAACATTTTGTACAGCCCACTGTTCCAAAGTTCTGACAGACACCAGTGGGGGGTAAATGCTCACTGTACCCCTTGTTACGTTCCTCAAGGGGTCTAGTTTCCAAAATGGTATGCCATGTTGGGGTTATTTTGCTGTCCTGGCACCATAGGGGCTTCCTAAATGCAACATACCCCCCGAGCAAAATTTGCTCTCCAAAAGCCAAATATGACTCCTTCTCTTCTGAGCATTGTAGTTCGCCCGTAGTGCACTTCAGGTCCACTTATGGCGTACCTTCATACTCAGAAGAGATGGGGTTAAAAATTTTGGGGGGTATTTTCTGCTATTAACCCTTGCAAAAATGTGAAATTTGGGGGGAAACACACATTTTAGTGAAAATATATTTATTTTTTTTTACATATGCAAAAGTCGTGAAACCCCTGTGGGGTATTAAGGCTCACTTTATTCCTTGTTACGTTCCTCAAGGGTTCTAGTTTCCAAAATGGTATGCCATGTGAGGGTTTTTTGCTGTTGTGGCACCATAGGGGCTTCCTAAATGCAACATGCCCCCCGACCAAAATTTGCTCTCCAAAAGCCAAATATGACTCCTTCTCTTCTGAGCATTGTAGTTTGCCCGTAGTGCACTTCAGGTCCACTTATGGGGTACCTTCATACTCAGAAGAGATGGGGTTACAAATTTTGGGGGGTATTTTCTGCTATTAACCCTTGCAAAAATGTGAAATTTGGGGGGAAACACACATTTTAGTGAAAAAAAAATACTTTTTTTTTACATATGCAAAAGTCGTGAAACACCTGTGGGATATTAAGGTTCACTTTACCCCTTGTTGCGTTCCCCAAGGGGTCTAGTTTCTAAAATGGTATGCCATGTGGGGATTTTTTGCTGTTCTGGTACCATAGGGGATTCCTAAATGCAACATGCCCCCCAAAAACCATTTCAGAAAAACGTACTCTCCAAAATCCCCTTGTCGCTCTTTCGCTTCTGAGCCCTCTACTGCGCCCGCCGAACACTTTTCATGGACATATGAGGTATGTGCTTACTCGAGAGAAATTGGGCTACAAATATAAGTATACATTTTCTCCTTCTACCCCTTGTAAAAATTAAAAAAATTGGGTCTACAAGAACATGCGAGTGTAAAAAATGAAGATGGTGAATTTTCTCCTTCACTTTGCTGCTATTCCTGTGAAACACCTAAAGGGTTAAAACGCTGACTGAATGTCATTTTGAATACTTTGGGGGGTGCAGTTTTTATAATGGGGTCATTTGTGGGGTATTTCTAATATGAAGACCCTTCAAATCCACTTCAAACCTGAACTGGTCACTGAAAAATAGTGAGTTTGAAAATTTAGTGAAAAATTGGAAAATTGCTGCTGAACTTTGAAGCCCTCTGGTGTCTTCCAAAAGTAAAATCACGTCAATTTTATGATGCAAACATAAAGTAGACATATTGTATTTGTGAATAAATTTTTTTTTATTTGGAATATCCATTTTCCTTACAAGCAGAGAGCTTCAAAGTTAGAAAAATGCTAAATTTTCAATTTTTTCATCAAATTTTGGAATTTTTTACTAAGAAACGATGCAAGTATCGACAAAATTTTACCAATAACATAAAGTAGAATATGTCACAAAAAAACAGTCTCGGAATCAGAATGATAGGTAAAAGCATCCCAGAGTTATTAATGTTTAAAGTGACAGTGGTCAGATGTTCAAAAAACGCTCCAGTCCTAAGGTGTAAAATGGCCTGGTCCTTAAGGGGTTAATAATATATTTTTATAGTTTGGACATTTACGCACACGGCAATACCACTTAAATCACATTTATTAACTTTTTTTTTTTTTTTTACTTTTTTTAATGCAGTGTTATAGTTCCCTCTAGGGGCTATAACATTGCATACACTGATTGAAGCCACTGTGAAGCCACTGTTCAATGCATTGCCATAGAAATGCATTGATCAGTGTTTTCTGCGCTTGATTGCGCAAGCCTGGATTTCAGGCTAGGAGCAATCAAACGCTGATCGGACAGCCGGGAAGAAGGTAAGGCACCTCCCGCTGTCCTCTCAGCTGTTCGGGATGCCGTGATTTCACCACGGCGGTCCCGAACAGCTCCCCTGAGCTAATCAGCAGCATATTCTCCCGTTTTAGACGCCGCAATCAACTTTGATCGCAGCGTCAAAAGGGTTATTACTGGACATCAGCCCGATCCGTGATGTCCGTTATTAGCCGTGGGTCCTGGTTTCTGATATCAACCGGAACCCTGCAGATACGAAGCGCGCTCAGCTTCTAAGCACGCTTCACAGTTCGGGAGCCGGCCATGGACATAAATATAAGTCTGTGGACGTTAAGGGGTTAATAGAAGTAATTTACAAATCTGTTTAACTTTCTGGCATCAGTTGATTAAAAAAAAAAAGTTTTCCACCGGAGTACCCCTTTAAGTGGCACAAGCCTTCTTCACTAGGGAGGCAGAGCTGCAATTGACTTTCTTAACAACACAACTTGTCCCCCGATGTAGGCCGGTGCTTCAGGTAGGAAGGTCCTTCCATCAATGGTTTTTGCTATGGCAGCTGGTCAAACTCTTTTTCTTCACACATCCTATGCCAGGTCCCCTGACCGAAGGCGCAGTCTGGGCTCTCCTTGATTCCCTTACATGGCACAGGAACCATTGTAATAAAGGCAAAGAAATTTGTGAAACCCAATGTGCAACCACGTATGGTGCATGGCCCTTTTTAAAATTGAAGAAGCAATCTGATTGGTTGCTGTGGGCAACTACACTCCTCTTTCTCTACATAGGTTTTGTTTAAATCAGCCTTTGGCTGACAGGGCATGCTGGGAGTTGTAGTTTTGCAACAGCTGGAGGCATGCTGCTTGGAAAACAGTGCTCTAAAGGGTGCTTAGTCCTGACATTGCCCTTGGCAATTATAATTTCGGTTTGAATTTTGTTGGCACAGTAGCTCTTATCAAAAGAAGTTGCACAGTCAGAATTTATTGCAGTGTTTGTTACCCGCTTTGCACTTTTCCCTCAATTTGTAATTTATGCATCAACACAAAATGACATATTTGTGTCCCATCAAGAAACACAGTAACGGAAAGTAGAACAGCTCCATCTAGTGGATTTAGTAACTTGAAAAATAGAAAAAAAAAGATGTAGGTAAAGTTTCAAGAACAGACATTTGATTTATTTGTAGTGCACATCCCAGATGAAGATTTATCAAATAGTCCAAGTCTTCCCCAGAGTGTATGGGGCAGAGCCTGTGGGTTGGACAGGCCTTGTGGCCGAGATTCACAGTTTGGGTGGCCAAAGGGCTTCTGCAGGTCACTCCAGCACTCTGCAGGCCAGGTCAGTGGTGAGGGGGCCAAACAGTACCTTGATAATGGGGCACCCTGATGGTTAGGCGCAGTAATCACACCAGGCGCACTTGGGCATCAGTATATCAAACAGTCTCCTTACTGAACAACCCTTCTCTTGACCACAGTAAGGCAAGGCTTGATGGTTTTGAATAGCTGGAGTATAAAGGCACCTTTGGATAAATGCAGATCTGTAGAACAGTGGCGTCTCCAGCATTTATATTTAGGGGGGGCACATGGGGGGGGGGCAGTGACAAAAGTGGGGGGACAATTTTAAAACGTGTATGTGTTTGTGTGTATATATATATATATATATACATATATATTTTTTATATATATATCATAAATAAATACACACACACTGTGCAGCGTCCTCTTCTGTGCTGGGGGCGGAGCCATCCATCAGGTACCTTCATCCCTGCAGCTGCAGCGGGCTCTTTACCCAGCTGGCCCCCTCTGCCCCCCCCTAGTGACGCCACTGCTGTAGAATAGGGGTACCCATATTCCCTACACTAGCCTCTTTTTTCATGTTTCTAGACCAAAAGTCTATTTCTCCATGACGAGGTTACTCGCTGGTTAGCTGCAATGCTAATGGAGGGGTGAAGGTCCTGTGGAATATAGAGATACTTCCAGCACCAGGATGCTGTGTAAAAACGGGTATATTTATTGATTCAAAGACAGGCTACAATACATGGATAACTCTGACGTGTTTCACGCTTTCGCGCTTAGTCACTCTATGACTAAGCGCGAAAGTGTGAAATGCGTCAGTTATCCGTGTATTGTAGCCTGTCTTTGAATCAATAAATATACCCGTTTTTACACAGCATCCTGGTGCTGGAAGTATCTCTATATTCCGTGAGTGGAGCTGGAGGCGGGGCTGGTGGATCCGCGCACAGCTGCGGGAATACTGGGTGAGCGGTCAATCTCTTCCCCTTAAGGTCCTGTGGATAACTTGAAAATGCCACTGTGGGATTCTATTTCTACTTCACAGAAGCTTTCTCCCCCAAAAGGTCCCAGGAAAAGTGTAAGATTCTGGTCCTCCTTTAACCCCTTAAGGACGCAGCCCTTTTTCACCTTAAGGACTGAGCCCTTTTTCGCAATTCTGACCATCGTCGCTTTATGAATTAATAACGCGAAAACGTTTTCACCAAATATTCTGATTCTGAGATTGTTTTTTCGTGATATATTCTACTTTATTTTGGTGGTAAATTTTCGGCGCTACTTGCATCCTTTTTTGGTGAAAAATCCCAAAATTTCATGAAAATTTTGAAAATTTAGCATTTTTCTAACTTTGAAGCTCTCTACTTGTAAGGAAAATGGATATTCACAATAAATTTTATTTTTCTTCACAAATACAATGTGTCCACTTTATGTTGGCATCATAAAATGGACATATTTTTGCTTTTTGAAAAAATTAGAGGGCTTCAAAGTAGAGCAGCAATTTTCTAAAAATTTATGAAAATTGATGAATCTGAAGGGACAGATGTTACAGAACTACAACTCCCAGCATGCCTGGGCAGTCCAGGCATGCTGAGAGTTGTAGTTTGGCAACATCTGGAGGGCTACTGTTTGGGCACCACTGTAACAGTGGTCTCCAAACTGTGACTCTCCAGATGTTGCAAAACTACAACTCCCAGCATGCCCAGCCGCCTTTGGCTGTCTGGGCATGCTGGGAGTTAGCAGTTTGGCCTTCATAGTGGTTGCCACAGTAAAGATCATTTTACTTTAACTTTCAATTCCCCCCCCCCCCACGACGATTCCCTACCTGAGCCAGGATCCAGCAGTCTCCAGCGAAGACTGTCCTGCGCTGCTATTGGTCAGAACTATGTTCTGACTAATGGCAGGGGATAGGAGGAGATTGCAGCTCTGCGACCTCACTCCTATCCTTTAGGCTGATCGGGGCTGTTGCTGACAACTCCAACAACATCAGCCCTATTTTCCGGGTGATCGGGTTACCAGAGACCCGATCAGCCCGGAATCGGAGAAAATCGCATGTCTGAATTGACATGCGATTTTCTCCGATCGCCGACATGGAGGAGGACCCCCCTGGGCGATGTGTCGGGATGCCTGCTGAATGATTTCAGCAGGCATCCCGATTCGGTCCCCAGCCGGCTAGCGGCGGGGACCGTAATTCCCACGGGCGTATCCATATGCCCTCAGTCCCTCGGGATGCAGGGCGTATGGATACCCCCTGTGTCCTGAACAGGTTAATAATTGGGGCAATACTGAGACTGGACCTCTCGGTGTAAAGGCCGCAATATCACTGGTCCCCAGGAAGACTGCAGTGCCGCTTTATGGAGGGGGAGCGATCCTCTCTCATCCTCACTCTAGACCAGACTCCCCTCACACTATACCTACTGTCACAAAGAGAAGTAAGACTAAGCCAAGCAGTCTTCTCTTTCCTTCCAAAACCTTTCATATTTAAATGAATGGGACAGTATAGTGCAGTGGGCCCCTTTGATCACCTTCACCAGTAGGTGGCAGAAAAATACTATGTATAGGCATAGAAAACATGTGCAACATGCAATAAGGCTAGGTTTACATCTTCGCCAGAGGACACCAACAGAGCCTGACAGACTTTCTTGACTTTAAAGGGGTGCTCTGGAGGAAAACAATTTTTTTTTAAATCAGCTTGGTGCCAGAAAGTAAAACAGATTTGTAAATTACTTCTATTTAAAAATCTTAATCCTTCCAGTACTTATCAGCTGCAATATGCGCCACAGAAAGTTCTTTTCTTTTTGAATTTCCTTTCTGTCTGACCATAGTGCTCTCTGCTGACACATCTGTCCATGTCAGGAACTGTTCAGAGCATGAGCAAAACCCCATAGCAAACCTATCCTGCTCTGGACAGTTCCTGACATGGACAGAGGTGTCAGCAGAGAGCACCGTGATCAGACTGAAAAGAAATTCAAAAAGAAAAGAATTTCCTCTGGAGAATACAGCAGCTGATAAGTACTGGAAGGATTAAGATTTTAAAATATAAGTAATTTGCAAATCTGTTTAACTTACTGGCACAAGTTGATTAAAATTTTTTTTTTTTCCACTGGTGTACCCCTTTAACCTCTTAAGGACCCACGACGTACCGGTACGTCATGAGTCCGCTCTCGTTCTATAATGCGGGGCCACGGCGGGTCGGGCTCAGTCTCTAACAACGGCCGGGACCCGTGGCTAATAGCGCACAGCACTGATCGCGGTGCCGCGCGCTATTAACCCTTTAGACGCGGCATTCAAAGATGAACGCCGCGTCTAAAGTGAAAGTAAACCATGGCGGTTAGCTCAGGGAGCTGTTCGGGATCGTCGCGACAAAATCGCGGCATCCCGAACTGCTTACATGACAGCCGGAGGGTCCTTACCTGCCTCCATGCTGTCCGATCGCCGAATGACTGCTCAGTGCCTGAGATCCAGACATGAGCAGTCAAGCGGCAGAATCATCGATCAGTGGTTTCCTATGAGAAACCACTGATCAATGTAAAAGATCAGTGTGTGCAGTGTTATAGTCCCTTATGGGAGCTATAACATTGCAAAAAAAAAAAAAAGTGAATAAAGATCATTTAACCCCTTCCATAATAAAAGTTTGAATCACCCCCCTTTTCCCATAAAAAAAAAACTGTGTGAATAAAAATAAACATATGTGGTATCTTTGCGTGCGGAAATCTCCGAATTATAAAAATATATAGTTAATTAAACCGCACGTTCAATGGCGTACGTGCAAAAAAAGTCCAAAATAGTGCATTTTTGGTCACTTTTTATATCAATCAAAAATCAATAAGTCCTATCAATGCAAAAATGGTACCGCTAAAAACTTCAGATCACGGCGCAAAAAATGAGCCCTCATGCCGCCCCATACGTGGAAAAATAAAAAAGTTATAGGGGTCAGAAGATGACAATTTTAAACGTATAAATTTTCCTGCATGTAGTTATGATTTTTTTCAGAAGTACGACAAAATCAAACCTATATAAGTAGGGGATCATTGTAACCGTATGGACCTACAGAATAAAGAGAAGGTGTCATTTTTACCGAAAAATGTACTGCGTTTAAACGGAAGCCCCCAAAAGTTACAAAATGGCGTTTTTTTTTTCTTCAATTTTGTCTCACAATGATTTTTTTTTTTTCCGTTTCGACGTAGATTTTTGGGTAAAATGACTGACTTCATTACAAAGTAGAATTTGTGGCGCAAAAAAATAAGCCATCATATGGATTTTTAGGTGCAAAATTGAAAGTTATGATAAGGAGGAAAAAACGAAAATGCAAAAACAGAAAAACCTCGGGTCCTTAAGGGGTTAATGGGGTCCATTGTGTTTCTGGTATGGTGCCCATTAAGGTGCTGTGGGCTGGAAATCAAATGGAAACAAAAAAAATATAAATAACAGCATCACACTGTTAGGCTGGGTCCACACTACGTTTTGTCCCATACGGGGGCGCATACGGCAGGGGGGAGCTAAAAGCTCGCGCTCCCGTATGTGACCGTATGCGCTCCCGTATGTCATTCATTTCAATGAGCCGACCGGAGTGAAACGTTCGGTCCGGTCGGCTCATTTTTGCGCCGTATGCGCTTTTACAACCGGACCTAAAACTGTGGTCGACCACGGTTTTAGGTCCGGTTGTAAAAGCGCATACGGCGCAAAAATGAGCCGACCGGACCGAACGTTTCACTCCGGTCGGCTCATTGAAATGAATGACATACGGGAGCGCATACGGTCACATACGGGAGCGCGAGCTTTTAGCTCCCCCCTGCCGTATGCGCTCCCGTATGGGACAAAACGTAGTGTGGACCCAGCCTTAGCTAGGTTATTTTGGTCTGGTCGTTTAGATTGATCCGATAACAGAGGTCTTAAAACTGCCTCTGACGCAGGTGGGACCCTAGAGTAATACTTTACAGTCTCAGGAATGCAGAGAGCAATGTCCTACAACCAATAAAATGTTGTTGGAATGACACGTGGTGGGAAACAGTAACTATTCATTAACTTAAAGAGATACCTTGCATTTTACAGTAAGTCTGCTTTTCACGCACGTCGCTAGAAAAGTAGTTTCAAACTGTGGCCCTCCAGAGGTTGCAAAACTTCAACCCCTAGCATGCCCGGACAGCCAACGGCTGTCCGGGCATGCTGGGAGTTGAAGTTTTGCAACCTCTGGAGGGCCACAGTTTGAGACCACTGCCCTGGAACGAGTCCAGCCATCAAGAAGAACTGGCGACATATAGACAATTGCAAAAAAAAAAAAAAAAGTGGAGTCATTGAACACCTACAAACAAGGACGTAAATACATTTATTTTGCTTATATAGTGCAGCATATGCTGTTATTAGAGAACAATGTAGAGGTTCTTGTGTATGCCTTGTGTTTAATTGTCTGGAGGCAGGCATGGGTTGTCTGTCATCTTGATTTTTATTTCGCCACTAAAATGACTTCCTATTGCTGCCTACATTTTTTTTGCGATGCCTCAGGCTTTGCAGGGAGAGAGGGTGAAGTATTATCATTGCACCTCCTTTTAATCCTCAGTGCAGTTTACCTGAACCGTATAGTATTCCTAAAGTACCTCATAACACTTCATGTCATTAAAACAAAACATTTTATCCTTGGCAATAGTTTTCTAAAATCTTCTCTTTGAATAAGAAAATGCATCAAAATTGCATTCAATGTGGACTGACACGAACAGACGTATAAGTCTAATCAAACCAACTAAATGCACCTGAATGCTGGAGTCCAGCCAGGTGAACCAATTAGACTCATAAGTGGGTTGGTATCAGTTCACATTATGTGCTGTTTTGATGCATTTTCTTATTTAACCCCTTAAAGGAGTACTCTACTGCAGAGTACTCCTGCTCCGTCCTGCCCGGGCTGCAAAATAAATAAAAATGAACCATCACTCACCTCCCTGGGTTCCCGCGGAGCGCCACTACTGCTGATCGGTCCTCCGGTCCATCCTCTTCATACTTCCGGGTGTAACGAAGCGTCACATGGCGCTCAGCCTATCGCCGGCCGCCGCGATGTTCAGTCTCGGCCGGTGATAGGCTGAGCACCATGTGACGCTTCATTACACCCGGAAGTATGAAGGAGATGCACCGGAGGACCGATCAGCTGTAGTGACGCTCCGCGGGAACCCAGGGAGGTGAGTGATGGTTCATTTTCATTTATTTTGCAGCCTGGGCAGGATGGAGCAGGAATACTCTGCACTAGAGTACTCCTTTAAGGACCTGGGGTTTTTCTGTTTTTGCATTTTTGTTTTTTCCTTACCTTTTAAAAAATCATAATTCTTTCAATTTTGAAAAATCCATATGATGGCTTATTTTTGTGCCACCAATTCTACTTTGTAATGACATCAGTCATTTTACCCAAAAATCTATGGCGTTTTCGCTGTAGCGGTCCCGAACAGCCCACTGAGCTAGCCGAAAGTTGGTTACTTTCACTTTAGACGAGGCAATGAACTTTGAACGCCGCAATCAGTGCCGTGCGCTATTAGCCACGGGTCCCAGCCATTGTTAGAGGCCGGGCCCAACCCACAATGACGCCGTGGCCCCCCGTTATAGAAAGGTATGCCCTGCGTCCTTAAGAGGTTAAAGTGTTTTTTTTTTGTTTTGTTAAATTATTGCCATGAGGAGACTGGCCATGATTGCCATGATTTGACCTAATATCAAAAACTAGGTGATAGTTTGACCGTGTATAGGCTAACGGTGCCCTGGCATCACAAAGTGATAAGGTATTTTCTAGCACCCCTGTGGCTACCACAAGAGGATAAAATCATCACCTATTAGATGCCTTCTGTCAGCTCACAGACCCCTTTCCTCCTAAATGCATGCTGCTGCTGCTCCCCTGAAAACTCTATGGCCCAGATTTATCAAACTAGTCTTCAATTCCGGACAAATTTTCTCTTCAAAATCCTAATGGCGCTCCCTCTCTTCTGAGCATTGTAGTTCACCCACAGAGCACTTTACATGCACATATGGGGTATGTTCTTACTCAGAGGAAATGGGGTTACAAATTTTGGGGGGCTTTTTTCCTATTTTCCCTTGTGAAAATGAAAAATTTAGGGTAACACCAGCATTTTTGCGAAAAAAAATGTTTTTCTTATTTTCCCATCCAACTATTTTGTCAAACACCTGTGGAGTGTTAAGGCTCACTATACCCCTTGTTACGTTCAGTGAGGGGTGTAGTTTCCAAAATGGGGTCACATGTGGGTATTTCTTTTTTTGTGTTTATGTCAGAACCGCTGTAAAATCAGCCACACCAATTTAGGCCTCAAATGTACATAGTGCGCTCTCACTCCTGAGCCATGTTGTGCGTCCGCAGAACATTTTACGCCCACATCTGGGGTATTTCCGTACTCAGGAGAAATTGCGTTACAAATTTTGGGGGTCTTTTTTTGCCTTTACCGCTTGTGAAAATAAAAAGTATGGGGCAACACCAGCATGTTAGTTTAAAAAATAAAAAAAATGTTACACTAACAGGCTGGTGTAGACCCCAACTTTTCATTTTCATAAGGGGGAAAAGGAAAATAAAAAAAATGTTACACTAACAGGCTGGTGTAGACCCCAACTTTTCCTTTTCATAAGGGGGAAAAGGAAAAAAAAGCCCCCCAAATCTGTAGTGCAATTTCTCCCGAGTACGGAAATACCCCATATGTGACCCTAAACTGTTTCCTTGAAATACGACAGGGCTCTGAAGTGAGAGAGCACCATGCGCATTTGAGGACTAAATTAGGGATTGCATAGGGGTGGACATAGGGGTATTCTACGCCAGTGATTCCCAAACAGGGTGCCTCCAGCTGTTGCTAAACTCCCAGCATGCCTGGACAGTCAGTGGCTGTCCGGAAATGCTGGGAGTTGGTGATTTGCAACAGCTGGAGGCTCCGTTTTGGAAACACTGCCGTACAATACGTTTTTCATTTTTATTGGGGGGACAGTGTAAGGGGGTGTATATGTAGTGTTTTACCCTTTATTATGTGTTAGTATAGTGTAGTGTTTTTAGGGTACGTTCACACTGGCGGGCGTTTACAGTGAGTTTACCGCTAGGAGTTTGTGCTGCGGCGAAAAATTTGCCGCAGCCCAAACTTGAAGCAGAAAACTAACTGTAAACCTGCCTGTTTGAATGTAACCTGTACATTCACATGGGGGGACAAACCTCCAGCTGTTTCAAAACTACAACTCCCAGCATGTACTGACAGACCGTGCATGCTGGGAGTTGTATTTTTGCAACAGCTGGAGGCACACTGGTTGGAAAACCTTCAGTTACCTAACTCAGTATTTTCCAACCAGTGTGCCTCCAGCTTTTGCAAAACTACAACTCCCAGCATGTACTGATCACCGAAGGGCATGCTGGGAGATGTAGTTATGCAACAGATGGAGAGCTATAGTTTAGAGACCACTGCACAGTGATCTCCAAACTGTGGACCTCCAGATGTTGCAAAACTACAAATCCCAGCATGCTCAGACAGCAAACTGTGATGTGGGCATGCTGGGAGTTGTAGTTTTGCAAGATCTGGAGAGCGACAGTATAGAGATCATTGTGCAGTGGTCTCAAACTGTAGCTCTCCAGCTGTTGCAAAACTACAAATCCCAGAATGCCTAACCAGCTCTCTGGGCATGCTGGGAGTTGTAGTTTTTCAACATCTGGAGGGCTACAGTTTAGAGACCACTCTATAGTGGTCTCAGACTATAGCCCTCCAGATGTTGCTAAGCAACTCACCGGCTCCTCGTAGGATCCACGGAGCTGCGTCGCCTTCCTCTTCTTCCGTTGATCGTCGCCTGCTGCCGCCGTCGATCGTCGCCCGCTGCCGTCACCGATGGGTGAGTGGATCTTCGGCGCCGGTCCTGTGTCGTTTCCCCGTTCTGCCCCGCCTATTGTGGGTGGGCAGGACGCGGAAACCGAAAATAAAGCCCCCCGCCCCCCGATCTGCTATTGGTCATCGCGTCTTGATGACCAATAGCAGGGATAGGAGTGGTGGCACCCCTGCCACCTCACTCCTATCGCTTCAGGGGGATCGTGGGTGTCGTGGACACCCGCGATCCCCCTACTATTCCGGGTCATCGGGTCACCATAGACCCGAATCGGCGCAAATCGCAAGTGTGAATTCACTTGCGATTTGCACCGATCGCCGACATGGGGGGGTCTGATGACCCCCCTGGGCATTTGCGCGGGGTGCCTGCTGATTGAAATCAGCAGGCACCCCGGTCCGGTCTCCACCCGGCACGCGGCGGGGACAGAAATTCCCACGGGCGTATGGATACGTCCTGGGTCCTTAAGTACCAGAAAGCCAGGGTGTATCCATACACCCTAGGTCCTTAAGGGGTTAAAGAAAGAGCTAGCAATACCTAGCCACCTGGGAAAGGGTAGACAAAAAAGAGAACAACCTCATAACTGTAGCAAAATGAGGCCCCTTATAAGCCCCGTCCTGGGAACAGAACAGTTTGGGCCTTGTAGAGACTCTTATCCTTTTTTTGCAGAACAAAAAGGGCTTTCTTGCCTCAGACTGATACCCCACGTTCTTATTTGCTAATAAGTCTCTGTTGAAACAGTATCTCTAGAAAAGAAGAATGGATCAGCCTGATTTGTGCCCCGTTTCATGAAGGGCCTCATGGTAGCCTTTATGGTGTTTATGCCTTTGTATCTGGGTTTGACCATGCCAAGAATCTGTAATAGGAATGAGAGAAACAGGCGCTCCATAGAGTAGTAACCTCAGAACCCGTGGGGAAATAATTGTTATACAAATTACTTGCTCACCCAGGGTGGTTGTGCAAATTCATACACAACGATGATGTAAGCATAGGATAATGGTAGGTCGACTGCTGCCCTCCGGTAGATATTCTTGTGTAGGATAAGGCTTCAAAGGAACCTGGCTGAATCGGCACTGAACGACCACAACAGGTGAACGGTTAAAAGGAATTTATTTGACCAGAATGCAACTCGTTACGCTGCGCATGCGCAGCGAAACGCATTGCTTTCTGGTCAAATAAATTCCTTTTAACCGTTCACCTGTTGTGGTCATTCAGCGCCGATTTAGCCGGGTTCCTTTGAAGCCTTATCCTATACAAGAATCTGTAACAGGCCCCTGCCCTAGAATGTGTCATTGGTGTCGTCTTTTATCACAAAAGTGCATTTGGACCCCTAAGCTACCAGGATAGATGCAATTGCTACCTCTGTGCCCAAATAGTCATGTCCTTTGGGACTCATATTAAAGGGGTACTCCGGTGGAAAACTTTTTTTTTTTTTTTAAATCAACTGGTGCCAGAAAGTTAAACAGATTTGTAAATTACTTCTATTACAAAATCTTAATCCTTCCAGTACTTATTAGCTGCTGAATACTACAGAGGAAATTATTTTCTTTTTGGAGCACATCTGACATCGTGAGCACAGTGCTCTCTGTTGTCCATTTTAGGAACTGACCAGAGCAGCATATGTTTGCTATGGGGATTTTCTCCTACTCCTTCTCCCGTCGGCTTGCATTGAGGGGCGGAGCGTGACGTCACACGGGGGGCGGAGGCGTGACGTCACACGCCACCGGCCCTGTAGTCGCCCGTAATCAGACCCGGATCGAACACGCTCCGGGGACTGATTACAAACGGGGTGCCGCGTGCATGATCCCGGGGGTCCCCAGCTGCGGGACTCCCGCAATCAGGCATCTTATCCCCTATCCTTTGGATAGGGGATAAGATGTGTAAGCACCGGAGAACCCCTTTAAAATGGACAGAGATGTCAGCAAAGAAAACTGTGCTTGTGAGGTCAGCAGAGAGCTCTGTGCTCCAAAAAGAAAATAATTTCTTCTGTAGTATTCAGCAGCTAATAAGTATTGGAAGGATTAAGATTTTTTAATAGAAGTCATTTACAAATCTGTTTAACTTTCTGCCACCAGTTGATTTTAAAAAAAGAAAGTTTTTCACCGGAGTACCCCTTTAATACTAACAGGTCCTGAGGAATGACTGAGTGTACTCCACGCTGTTGCTAAGGCTGGGGCAGTATATATGTATTTGAGTGAGAGAGCCTATGTTGGTTAGCAATGCCATTTGCTTCTGTTTTTTTAATCAGAGGATCTCTTTGGCTCTGCTATAGTCCTGTATGAATGCAGCATTAACCCCTTAAGGACCAGGCCATTTTACACCTTAGGACCAGAGCATTTTTTGCACATCTGACCACTGTCACTTTAAACATTAATAACTCTGGAATGCTTTTAGTTATCATTCCGAGATAGTTTTTTCGTGACATATTCTACTTTAACATAGTGGTAACATTTTGTGGTAACTTGCATCCTTTCTTGGTGAAAAATCCCCAAATTTGATGAAAAATGTGAAAATTTAGCATTTTTCTAACTTTGAAGCTCTCTGCTTGTAAGGAAATGGATATTCCAAATAAAAAAAAATTTTGATTCACATATACAATATGTCTACTTTATGTTTGCATCATAAAATTGACGTGTTTTTACTTTTAGAAGACACCAGAGGGCTTCATAGTTCAGCAGCAATTTTCCAATTTTTCACAAAATTTTCAAACTCACTATTTTTCAGGGACCAGTTCAGGTTTGAAATGGATTTGAAGGGTCTTCATCTTAGAAATTCCCCACAAATGACCCCATTATAAAAACTGCACCCCCCCCCCCCCCCCAAAGTATTCAAAATGCCATTCGGTCAGCGTTTTAACCCTTTAGGTGTTTCACAGGAATAGCAGCAAAGTGAAGGAGAAAATTCACAATCTTCATTTTTTACACTCGCATGTTCTTGTAGACCCAATTTTTTAATTTTTGCAAGGGGTAAAAGGAGAAAAGTTATACTTGTATTTGTAGCCCAATTTCTCTTGAGTAAGCACGTACCTCATATGTCTATGTATAGTGTTCGGCAGGCGCAGTAGAGGGCTCAGAAGGGAAGGAGCGAAAAGGGGATTTTGGAGAGTACGTTTTTCTGAAATGGTTTTTGCGGGGCATGTTGCATTTAGGAAGCCCCTATGGTGCCAGAGCAGCAAAGAAAAACCACATGGCATACCATTTTGGAAACTAGACCCCTTGAGGAACGTAACAAGGAATTAAGTGAGCCTTAATACCCCACAGGGGTTTCACGACTTTTGCATATGTAAAAAAAAAAATTTTGTTTTCACTAAAATGTGTGTTTCCCCCCAAATTTCACATTTTTGCAAGGGTTAATAGCAGAAAATACCCCCGAAAATTTGTAACCCCATCTCTTTTGAGTATGGAGGTACCCCATAAGTTAACCTGAAGTGCACTACGGGCGAACTACAATGCTCAGAAGAGAAGGAGTCATATTTGGCTTTTTGAGAGCAAATTTTGCTGGGGGGGGGCATGTCGCATTTAGGAAGGCCCTATGGTGCCAGGACAGCAAAAAAAAAAAAACGACATGGCATACCATTTTGGAAACTAGACCCCTTGAGGAACGTAACAAGGAATAAAGTGAGCCTTAATACCCCACAGGGGTTTCACGACTTTTGCATATGTAAAAAAAAAAAAATGTTCACTAAAATGTGTGCTTCCCTCAAAATTTCACATTTTTGCAAGGGTTAATAGCAGAAAAGACCCCCCAAAATTTGTAACCCCATCTCTTCTGAGTATGGAAATACCCCATGTGTGGATGTCAAGTGCTCTGCTGGCGCACTACAATGCTCAGGAGAGAAGGAGCGCCATTGAGCTTTTGGGAAAAAAATTGTTTGGAATGGAAGTCAGGGGCCATGTGCGTTTACAAAGCCCCCCGTGGTGCCAGAACAGTGGACCCCCCACATGTGACCCTATCTTGGAAACTACACCCCTCACAGAATTTAATAAGGGGTGCAGTGAGTATTTACACCCCACTGGCGTTTGACAGATCTTTGGAACAGTGGGCTGTGCAAATGAAAAATTACATTTTTCATTTTCACAAACCACTGTTCCAAAAATCTGTCAGACACCTGTGAAGCATAAATGCTCACTGTACCCCTTATTACATTACATGAGGGGTGTAGTTTCCAAAATGGGATCACATGTGGGTATTTATTTTTTTGCGTTTATGTCAGAACCGCTGTAAAATCAGCCACCCCTGTGCAAATCACCAATTTAGGCCTCAAATGTACATGGTGCGCTCTCACTCCTGAGCCTTGTTGTGCGCCCGCAGAGCATTTTACGCCTACATATGGGGTATTTCTGTACTCAGGAGAAATTGCGTTACAAATTTTGGGGGTCTTTTTTTTCCTTTTAACGCTTGTGAAAATAAAAAGTATAGGGCAACACCAGCATGTTAGTGTCAATTTTTTTTTTTTTTTTACACTAACAAGCTGGTGTAGCCCCAACTTTTCCTTTTCATAAGGGGTAAAAGGAGAAAAAGCCCCCCAAAATTTGTAGTGCAATTTCTCCCGAGTACGGAGATACCCCATATGTGGCCCTAAACTGTTTCCTTGAAATACGACAGGGCTCCGAAGTGAGAGCTCTATGCGCATTTGAGGACTAAATTAGGGATCGCATAGGGTGGACATAGGGGTATTCTACGCCAGTGATTCCCAAACAGGGTGCCTCCAGCTGTTGCTAAATTCCCAGCATGCATGGACAGTCAGTGGCTGTCCGGAAATGCTAGGAGTTGTTGTTTTGCAACAGCTGGAGGCTCCGTTTTGGAAACACTGCCATACAATACGTTTTTTTTAATTGGGGGGTGGGGGGGGGGGGACAGTGTAAGGGGTGTATATGTAGTGTTTTACTCTTTATTATGTGTTAGTGTAGTGTTTTTAGGGTACACTCACACTGGCGTGTTACAGTGAGTTTCCCGCTAGGAGTTTGAGCTGCGGCGAAAAATTTGCCTCAGCCCAAACTTGAAGCAGGAAACTTACTGTAAACCTGCCTGTGTGAATGTACCCTGTACGTTCACATGGGGGGCAAACCTCCAGCTGTTTCAAAACTACAACTCTTAGCATGTACTGACAGACCGTGCATGCTGGGAGTTGTACTTTTGCAACAGCTGGAGACACACTGGTTGGAAAACCTTCAGTTAGTTTCTGTTACCTAACTCAGTATTTTCCAACCAGTGTGCCTCCAGCTGTTGCAAAACTACAACTCCCAGCATGTACTGATTGCCAAAGGGCATGCTGGGAGATGTAGTTATGCAATAGCTGGAGGTACGCAACTACAACTCCCAGCATGCCAAGACAGCTGATTGCTGTTTGAACATGCTGGGATTTGCAGTTTTGCAACATCTGGAGGGCTACAGTTTTAGAGAACACTGCAAAGTGATCTCCAAACTGTGGTCCTCCAGCTGTTGCAAAACTACAATTCCCAGCATGCCCTGACAGCAAACAGTTGTTTTGGGCATGCTAGGAGTTGTAGTTTTGCAAGATCTGGAGGGCTACAGTTTAGGGACCACTATATAGTGGTCTCAAACTGTAGCCCTCCAGCTGTTGCAAAACTACATATTCCAGCATGCCCAAACAGCTGTCTGGGCATGCTGGGAGTTGTAGTTTTGCAACATCTGGAAGGCTACAGTTAGAGACCACTGTATAATGGTCTCAAACTGTACCCTCCAGATGTTGCTAGGATTCCGTCGGATCCAGCCGCACGTCATCGCCGCCCACCGATCTCCGTCGCCCGCAGCCTCCTTCGCCCGCCCGGATAAGTAAGTGGATCTTCGGCACCGGTCTCCGTCGTTTCCCCGTCCTTCCCCGCCTATTTTGGGAGGGCAGGACGGGGAAAACAAAAGTTAAACCCCCCGCCCCCGATCTGCTATTGGTGGTCGCGTTTAGACCACCAATAGCAGGGATAGGAGGGGTGGCACCCGTGCCACCTCACTCCTATCGCTTCAGGGGGATCCTGGGTGTCTTAGACACCCGCGATCCCCCTTACATTCCGGGTCACTATAGACCCGGAATGACCCGGAATCGCGCAAATCGCAAGTCTGATGACCCCCCCTGGGCATTTACACGGGATGCTTGCTGAATGATTTCAGGAGGCATCCGGGTCCGATCCCCGCCCGGTGCACGGCGGGGACCAGAACTGCCCATGACGTAACTGTACGTCCTTGGTCCTTAAGACCCAGGGTGTCGGGACGTAACGTTACGTAATGGGTCCTGTAGGGGTTAAAGGGGTTATCCAGGAAAAAACTTTATATATATATATATATATAATATATATATATATATATATATATATATATATATATATATATATATATATATATATATATCAACTGGCTCCAGAAAGTTAAACAGATTTGTAAATTACTTCTATTAAAAAATCTTAATCCTTTCAGTACTTATGAGCTGCTGAAGTTGAGCTGTTCTTTTCTGTCTAAGTGCTCTCTGATGACACGTGTCTCAGGAACCGCCCAGTTTAGAAGCAAATCCCCATAGCAAACCTCTTCTACTCTGTGCAGTTCCCGAGACAAGCAGAGATGTCAGCAGAGAGCACTGTTGCCAGAAAGAAAACAACAACTCAACTTCAGCAGCTGATAATTATTGAAAGGATTAAGATTTTTTCAAATAGAAGTAATGTACAAATCTGTTTAACTTTCTGGAGCCAGTTGATATATATAAAAAAAAGTTTTTTCCTGGAATACCCCATTAAGTTTATACATAACTCCTATTTCTGGGTTAGTAGGTATAGAAATAAATTGCAATTGAGACACGTACCTCGGATATAAATGCACTAAACAGAACTCTTATCTTCCCTTGGGTATTATCTGGCGTTGGGAATATTAGATCTACCTGTCACGTCCTCATACCTGTTATCGGTGACTTACAGATACAACCGGGGTCAAAGTTTCTAAGAATAGCTGTTTGGCTCCTCATGTGATTATTACCTGGCTTTTATGACTTTTAGTACACCTACTCTTATATGTTAGGAAATTGCATAAATGTGCGGCTGACAATTATGACATTGGTGCCATAAAGACATTCCAGCGATTATTCCTATAATTGAATTAAGGCTCATTAAACAAGTGGTGATCAATGAGATCAGTATTTATTATAGGAGCCTGCTCAGCCTAAAAGGGCCCCTACGCTGTTGGCAGATGCAAGAGATTAATGGGGGAATGAAGTTAGTAACAGGACTATATGATCAAGACCTGAACTGAAATTTTGTCATTCAGTAAAACATAACATATAGCCAGAATTGTATTTGCTTTTAGGCACCCATGGGCCTGTGCCATTGGCAGCAGTGTTAATGGGGGACAGCACTTAAAGGGGTACTCCGCCCCTAGACATCTTAAGATAAGGGATAAGATGTCTGATTGCGGGGGACCCCCACGATCTTGGCTGCAGCACCCCAGACATCCGGTGCACCGAGCAAACTTCGCTCCATGCCGGGACGTCTGATGAGGCAGGGCAGAGGCTCGTGACGTCACGGCCACGCCCCCTCAATGCAAGTCTATTGGAGGGGGCGTGACGGCCGTCACGCCCCCTCCCATAGACTTGCATTGAGGTGGCGTGGTCGTGACGTCACGAGCCTCCACCCCGCATCACCAGTTGTCCTTTGGCTGGGGGATAGGATGTCTAGGGGCAGAGTACCCCTTTAAGTAAGCAAAAAAAAAAATGTTAAGATACTTTTGATGTAGCTGCTGCTGCCATGCTGTGGCTTGGAGAAAAAAAATTAATTCACATAACTAAATCCACTGCAAAATGTACCTGTAGATTGGCTGTCGCAGACGCTCATTTTGTTGTGGATTGGTGATTTCACCACTTTCTATGTATCTGCTACAAATTCTGAATGTAAGGCATGTGGTTTTTGCTGCATATTTGATCTGCATGAAAAAATTCTGGCACATGGAATAACACTAAGGCCAGTTTCACGCTAGCGTATTACTAGTGCGTTGTTATGTTCCTATTAGGCTAGGTTTCCACACAGGCACAGGGTTTTTTCTTGCATGTTTTGGAAAACTGCCGCTGCAGTTTTTGAGCCAAAGTCAGAGGTTGGCTTAGTAGGAGGGAGAAGTAGAAGTGCTTCCTTATATTTCCCATCCCTTTTGAATACACTTCTGGAAATTGACCTTAAAAACTGTAGTGGCATTATCCCCAAAAAACACCAGTGTGGAAACTGAGCCTTACAGTCGCAAGTCCCAGCCTGACTTTGGGTCTGATGACCCAAACTGACGGCTATCAGGTCGGATCATCAGACACACAGGTTGGTTGGGACTTGTATCCATAATACAGGCGTAAAAATTGCAATACTCTTGTGTGAAACCAGCCAAATGTGGTGTACCATATTGTGGTCAGGGCTGTATTGGCCATGAGGCACCCATGGGCCTGTGCCTAGGACAGCAGTGCTGAGGGGGGGCAGCACTTCAGTAAGTTAATAAAAAATAATAAATAAATAAATAATAAATAAATGTAGTTGGTGCGGCCATGTTGTGGCCTGGAGAAATTTTTTTTATTTTTCCCCTTCGAGTAAATCCAGAACAGTTGAGAATTTTACCTGCAGATTTGCAGCCGCAGCATGATCATTATGTTGTGGATTTTTGATTGATTTCACTACATTATGTGTACAGGGTGAGATCCTTTGTAAGGTAAGGGTCGTTCAGTGGATTTTGTTTCAAACCCGGGCCGCTGCAAGTTTGAAAAGGATGGGCTCTCCGCGGGCATTCCACAGCAGATTTTCAGCAACGGAAGTCAATAGGGTTTTTTCAACAGCCAAGATTCTGCTGCCGCAAATCTGCTGTGGACAGCCTGTCCCTTTCAGACTCGCAGCAGGAAACCCACTGCGTGTTTTACGTAACCCAGGTGGAAATAAATGACCTCATTAGAATTTCTGGGCAGGTTAGGGCCAATTGTTGTGTGGTGTGCCACTGCGGTGAGTGGCAGGGCCACGGGTGTTGTGGTGATGAGTGTTGGGATCAGATGTTATTAACCCCGGGGGTCAGATGGTATTAACCCCTATGTGTTCGTGACGCCAGTGTGGTTTTCAGGTTCCGGAACACCACACGCCCAGATTCTCCGCTATCCCACAGGCTAGAAGTGAATAAAGAGTCCACAACCAGTTGAGGGTAAATGGAGGCTTTACTGAGTAGAAGACAGGTGTAATTATTTTCACAGCTAAGGCCAGAATTCCCAGAGAGGTGGCCAGTACCCAGAGGACCTCGCAGCTTGCTGGACCAATATACTTGTAATAACCTTGACTTTGACTTGTAATTAGACTTGACTTGACTATGTGCAGGACTTGACTAACTTCAGTGACAGCAGACATAGACTTGTAGACTTACTGGAGAGACTTGTAGCCTTGTGACCTCCAGATGCTGAACACTTGACTCGAAGGCCTCTGGTGATTGCTGCCTCAGCAAAGACTTGTTATCAGATCAGATGGTAGACTCCAAGAGATTTAATTAAAGATGGCCACCCCTTTATATAGTGGGGGCTGGACTATAGCCCATTGGTCAAGCTGTGGGTCATAGGTTAAAGCTGGTGCTCTCTGGGAGTACATGTTACCACAAATCATATAACTGCATAACATAACATGTGAAAGGATTACTCAGAGGTCCTTGAGTCCTCCAAAGGTCCTGTATGCTATCTAGACATAAGGATCCTGTCTATGCTCTTAAAGTTGGTGTATGTACTTTTACTGAATTAACAGGAGAACAAGGGGAGTCCCTGCAGGGGAGCCCCCAGGTCACTGAGGGACTCAGCCTGACAGGGCCTACAGGTAGTACAGGAACGTGTTCCTGTATTGGGACACCACAGTTGCATGTTCCCTACAGCTGCCTGGTAGGTTTCATAAAGGTGTATTTTTTTCATCAAACACACGTACTCATGGTAATCTGGAACAGTGGATAAAAACAATCCATGCGTCAGATTGTGACGTTGTTATAAGGCACCATTCACTAGTAATCTTGTTAGAACAAACAGGGCTGGGTGTGTCATCTTACATTGGCAATGCTTTCATTAAATGTTTACATTGCAAAAAAAAATAAAAAATATGTCACTTGTGGGGTTGGAGCATTTCCATGGACTTCATTGTACCCATTGTATTGGACACTATGACACATCTACAGTAGGAGTCGTAATTCACACCTGAAGCCAGCTTTTGCAACTTTTAGTCTTGAGAAGAGACGTTTAAGGGGGGATATGATAAACGTATATAAGTATATTAATGGCCCATACAAAAAATATGGAGAAAAACTGTTCCAGGTTAAACCCCCCCAAAGGACGAGGGGGCACTCCCTCCGTCTGGAGAAGAAAAAGTTTAGTCTCAAGGGGCGACACGCCTTCTTTACCGTGAGGACTGTGAATTTATGGAACGGTCTACCTCAGGAACTGGTCACAGCTGGAACAATTTACAGCTTTAAAACAGGATTAGATACATTCCTGGAACAAAATAACATTAATGCTTATGAAGAAATATAAAATCTCATCCCTTCCCAATATCGCGCCACACCCCTACCCCTTAATTCCCTGGTTGAACTTGATGGACATATGTCTTTTTTCGACCGTACTAACTATGTAACTATGTAACAGACTGTATACAGTACTTAATACCTAGAGTTTAAACCCAAGAACCAACAACAATATCTTTCCTTATGGGTATAAATATCAAGGCAGCATCAACCGTCATATAGAGGAGTGCCCCACTATTAAGTTCCTCTAAAAGTTTAAATGGGCACTGTCATAAAAAATTTTTTTGCTATTGCACTCCTTATGGTAAATAAAAAAATCTTTCTAATGTACTTTGTTTAAAAAAAAAAAAAAAAAGGAGGTTTTCTATGTTTTATTTGTGTTTAAAAAAGCTGCCACTAGGTGTCTCCTTACTTGTTCAGAGCACATTTCCCCCTATCTCTTGCACAGACACAGAAGTCCAAAATCAGGAAATGCAGTCTGGAGTACTGAGTGCAGCCTTAGTCAATCATAGCTCATCTCACACTGAACTGCTCTGGGCTGTGTGAAGCAGAGTGAGGGAGGAAGTTCTCCCCTGTATGCTTCAGATGATGTCACGCCTGCTGGGGAACGCCCCTTCTCAATCTGTGAATCTGACTGAGCAGAAAATACAGAGCAATATCAAGGTAGAAAACGAAATAATAATAAAAATAAAGGCAGAGGGGGGAGGGGGTTATTATGATGGGGATAGTGAACCTGGAGGATTATAACATTCAACAAGATCATGAAATGTACTCTTTAAAGTTTAAAGTGTCTGTTGTTCTGGTCGACCATGCCCATTGTGCTGTATGTATTGCATGGTCAACCATTTATTAGATAAGCTGAAATGTAATGTGCCGTGTGCATTTGCCCTGTATTAGCTGCTGCAACAAAAATGCCCGGCCAGCCACAGCTTTACCCAGCTATCACCTTTTCAGAAGGTGTCATAGAGACAGCAAATGCAGAGTGCAAAAGAAGGTGGAATAAGACAGAACAATGATACATTTGTGAGGGTCCCTTTCCAAATGTTGTCCTACTGTAGGACCAAAATGAGAGATTTATCAAAACCTGTGCAAAGGAAAAGTTGCCTAGTTGCCCATAGCAACCAATCGGATTGCTTCTTTCCTTTTGCAGAGACCTTGTTAAAAATGAAAGAAGCTATCTGATTGGTTGCTATGGGCAACTTTTCCTCTGGACAGGTTTTGATAAATCTCCCCCATTGTTTAATTGTTGTAACCCTTTAAGGCTATATGGACAAGATCACCCCCTATTTTATAGCACTTAAATGGTGTCTGGAATTGAACAAGTTGTACCTTGGGCTTACTTCATCTACTCTTCTTCCCGGCCCATTATGGTAGATAGTCAGTCAATTGGCAGATGGGCAATGTGTTAACAAAAGGTACTAGATCCAACAAAACAGAGAAAAATTACTTATCAAAAATAATAATTTTATTTCCTTCATTTTGTTATATTAAAGATTTTCCTTTTTTTTTTTTTTTTTTTTTTTACTTTTGTAATTACAATTTTCTTAAACCAGTTTCATAGATGAGAACATAAATTAAGAAATAATTACAAACATACATTCAAGTAGAGACAGCAATGAATACTCCAGACATGTTTCATAGAAACTAATTGTCAGGGTTGCATAAGAAATAGGAAATGCTCTGAATATCAGAGATTGACAAAAAAAAAGCAGTCTATTATCTGAATAAGGGTAGGGTTACATGTACTGTAACTAATCCTCCGTGGGTTTCCCGCAGCAAATTAATTACATGTGAACCCACCCTTGAATGAGAAACAGGAAGTCAAATATTATTTAAAGGAGTTGTCTAATGAAAACTATCTTAACCCCTATCCACAGTATAATGGATAAGTAGCTGATCGCGCTAGGGTTCGACCACTGGGACCCTCCTCCCTGCTCCATTCATTCCTATGGGAGCGCCGGAGATGCCAGAGTGCTGTACACACACTCCTTACTGAGAGCCAGGGTCTAGATCCAGAGATTAAGGGGGGTCCCAGTGGTCGGACACCCCGTGATCAGCTACCTATCCCCTATTCTGTGGATATTAATATCTTTACAGTGGTCGCAGCTTTATTTTTCTGAACTGAATGATGAAAGTCGGATCTAGTGAGAGCTTGGCGGCTTACTGCATACTGTTTATACATTAAGCCCAATAATATAGCAGTATGCAACAAGCTCTTGAGCTCCCTCCAATGGAGGCTGCAGGCTAAAATGATAAAACTTGGAGCTGATTGTTTTTCAAAGGCATTAAACTTAATATATCTCTGAGTTTTTTTTGGTTTATTTATTTTTTTTCATACTTATTAGAACCAAAATCACATAAATACACAGACTTGTAATGATCCTGCTACACTTTCACTTTTTAGAACCAAATAATGAAGCATGCTCTTTTTCTAATTTGTTTCTATTTTAATGTGTTTGTTTTAATTATCATGGTGTCAGCCATCCTGTCTTAGCTGCTGTCAACAACAGTAAGAGCTATGCTTTACATCAAGCCCCATATACACAGAATATAGACTGAATGGGGCCATTCAATTTTATAGGAGATTTCTAGGCATGCTCTGTGACTTCTTTAGAGATCACTGTGCAGGGACAGATGGAGACTGAGCTCTAACCATCACCTATATATCTTTATACTGGTCTCACTTCTCTGTGTAATCTCACATGTAATGATAAGTAAAGTACTGTTAACCAGTGTTTTTCACAAAACAGTAAGCATCAACTTATTATTAGGCTTAGTGTCCAGAATGAAAACTTCAAGATTTCAGGATTGTTTTTCAATACAGCTAGCAGATAAAAAAATGTTAAAAAAAATTTAAAAAAATCTTAAATCTGTTTAACGTAAAAACTTTTATACCATAGGTTACTTTCTCATTAACGGGGTATTCCAGGCCAAAACTTTTTTTTTTATATATTAACTGGTTTGTTAAACAGATTTGTAAATTATTTGTATTAAAAAATCTTAATCCTTCCAATAGTTATTAGCTTCTGAAGTTGAGTTGTTGTTTTCTGTCTAACTGCTCTCTGATGACTCACGTCCCGGGAGCTGTGCAGCTCCTATGGGGATATTCTCCCATCATGCACAGCTTCCGGGACGTGACATCATCATTGAGCAGTTAGAAAGAAAACTTCAGAAGCTAATAACTATTGGAAGGATTAAGATTTTTTTAATAGAAGTAATTTACCAATCTGTTTAACTTTCCGGAGCCAGTTGATATATATAAAAAAAGGTTTTGCCTGGAATACCCCTTTAAACATTCCTTTAAATGGGTATTCCAGGATTTTTTAAAATTATTTTACTATCTTACAGGGGCTGTAAAGTTGTGTAGTTCACAATATAGTGTCTGTACCTGTCCTTGATGGCAGATCCTTCTTAAGCACGTCCATTACTGTCTGGCAGGTAAATGCTAAAATTACCTAATGGTGGAAAACCCCTTTAAGAGCCTCTACCATAATCGAGTTTCTTTATTTTTGGAGGCAACTAGACTCCACTATCTTCAACATAGATTTAAACTTCAATATGGTATCTGTGCCATCTAGTGTACAGTATGTACATGAGCATACATGTTAGTTTTAGTTTAAGTTATTCTTAAAAACTGGTGCCAGCCGTACACTCATTTCACATTTTCTACACTTTACTCAAGAGGAGGAATGTTCACTTCTGGGTGATATCTCGATTCCTTCAACAGCTTTTGAAAACACTGTCTCCCAACCAGTTCACAGTCTAGTTTGCTCTTCAGCATTGTTTGTACCTGTATCCTCATCCATAGTTCTATGAAATGTTATCTTGTGCCCTGCATTAAGGGCTGTAATTCCACAGCGACACTAGAATTCACAGATTCTGGCTTGATTTTGCTGTTGAGTCTTTCCCGGATTTTAGTAGAGAGCTGTCTGACTTGCTTAGAGCCAAGTTTTTTGGCATTGACCCCTGCAATTTCCTTTAATAATGTTTCAAGACATAATGGTATCTCACAGACAGGGACTGAGTCAAATGGTGCAGGGACAGAACAGGAAGGGCTGAAAGTGGCAACAATATAATGCCCTTTGGCCTTATTGTTACAAAAATCCGACTGAACACAGTTTAGCACCGCTCCAAAAGACTGGTTAGGACCGAGGTCAATGCGTTGTGTTACATCCTGTTTCTGCCATGTTCTGTACTTGTCTCTGGCTCCTTCAGAGAAAAGAAGGATGATCAAACCTCCCTTCTCGAAAACAATAGATTTTTGTTGATGGTACCAAGGCAGGAGATGAATTTCACTTATCTTGACACGATGCCATTGGTCCAAGACCACATCCATCTGTAGATCCTTTAAAGAAGAGGCAAACTTCAGGACTAGGTTTTCATATTCCAGACTGTCAGGAGAATATAGAATCAAGATTCTACGGTTATTGAAGATGTCACCTGAGGGGAGAAAAAGTTGAGCATTCATTACTTTTATATATAAATGGAACTTAGATTCAAAGGCTTGTTTCTAGTGTATTTCTTAGGCTATTCCTTGAACAATAGATGCAGGATGAGCAATTACCCTCAAAAAACAACTTATGTGAAAAAGATGGCATCACTTGTCCATAAGGGAAACCTGTGAGATGGGTCATACAAAAAAGCACACTGGGATGTGATCTACTGCAAGCTCTCTTCAAAGAGAAGAAAGGTCCTGATATTCCCTGACTTACTGGACCAGAAGGCCCTGCCAGAATTAAAGGGGTACTCTGGCATAGAACTTTTTTTAAACATTATCCCTAGGCCTCTGGAATATAATACAAAAACCTGGGCTTATGTACTGCCACTCCCTCTGTGCCCTGGTTTCACTGCATTCTTGTTCCTGGTTGACAGTGGTTGACACGTCATACTGTTGCTCAGTGTTTTTGCCGCCACAGCGATGTCCCACCTTGGTCGGGGATAAGCTGAGTTGTGGTGTGATATATTGAGCCATGACACCAAGAAGGAGACCAGTGCCTGTGCTCAATACGTCACACTGCTGCTCAGCCTATGGCTGGCCGAGTTGGGATATCATTGCGCCCAGCAATATGAGACACGTCACCCACCAGCATTTAGGAAGAGGACCACACCAGAGGATGGAAGCGGTGATACTAGGGCATAGAGGGAGTGGTGGCAGGTAACTATCCTCCCTGGCACAACAGTGAATGGGATGGGAACGCTTCTAACATGCACTGAAGGCTCTCTTACTGAAAAGCATTATGATTTTCTCTTCATAGATTAACATACAGTAATTGGTGATAATGTTGTGAGGTGCTTTTTCACTAACAAGATAAGACATGTATGCTAGCAGGCTAGGAACTGTATCCAGGAAATTAATAAAGGAGAAATGCAGCGGAAAACTTTTACCGTCCCCTGTGCCCAAACAGCAAAAACAAATGTTAGGTCACCTTCCTACGTTCCCCCGTTGTGGCAGTATAGGCATCCCGTTCCTCCAGATCTCCTTGTGTCCCTTTTTCGTAGGCTTGAAACGTCACACTGCGGTCAGGGCTTGGGCCAGCTCCTTACATGACGCTTGTGCGCTTAGCCTATCACAGGCTGAGGTGGGACATTGCTGCGGCCGACGATACGCTAACTGCAGTGTGACGTTTTGAGCCAAAGAAGCAGGGACCCGAGCAGCGCTGGAGGAACAGGAAGCCTATACCGCTGCAACGGGGGAACGTAGGAAGGTGAGCTTGTTTTTTGTTTTTGCAGCCCGGGGACAGGGGTAGGTAAAAGTTTTCCGCTGCATTTCTCTCTTAATTATTGTTTTGATATTCCTGGAACTCACATTTTATTTTGGTACTTACTGAGGGGTTTTTCTGCAGTCACTGCCTTTATCCATTCTGCAAAACAAGTAAGAAAATCATTAAAAGAAATAATTACCATTGGCCTGGAAATCAGCTGATATCACCGGGGGAAGTAATAGCTGATCACGCGTCCCCTACAATGGCCACTACAGGGAATATGTAATATTATATGGTGAATGGGGGAAATGTAATACCAGGCATGGTCAATGTACTAGAGAAAGGGCTGATCTATATTAGCAAATCATTGCTCAGGCTAATAGAGAGGGGGGGAGCAAAGGTAGCCTAATTAGGCATATGGACATGTGTTGTCCTTTTATAACAACCCATTTAAGTCACAGAAAACCCTTTAGGACCAGAATTTAATGTGCATACAAACCCAAGCATTGAGCCAATATGAATGTACAACACAATATCATGAAATAAAGCTTACTTTTGAGGTTCTCATTTTTTAGGAGTAGAATCAGCAGCACGCTGGCGACAGCCAAAAGGCACAACACCCTGGACCAGTTCCATTTGGTCCTTATATCTGAAGAAACAGCATAGAAACAATAACCCCAAATATCAGGTATGTATCATGTACAACAATCAGTCACATAACAATGTATCTAATCTTTTGTAAGGTGCTGTATTATTTAAAGGGATATTCCAACCTATTTTGTGGATATGTGCTAAATGTTAGATACGTGGGAGTTTGGCCACTGGAATCTCTATCAATCACTAGAACTGGGGTCTTAAAATTGGCAGTTTTGTTACTCACCTTGTTCTTTCATTAATCCCCCACTGGATACCATGGCTTCACCGGGTTGGCTAAACCGGCAGGACTGCAGCCAATGTCACAGGAGCATTGCGGCATCTGATTAAACCGCACCTATATGCATCCTCTGCTCCTGTGACACTGGCCGTGGTCCTGCTGCTTCAGTTTATGGCTCTTCTGACTCTACACAGCAGCATCTCAGGTGCAGCATGCTCCTTGTGATCCCATCCTTCCCAAGATTATGTGTTTCTCCTTGCTTCTGCATTTATCTACAGACTTTAATCCTGACCTCGGCCGTGTTCCTACAATTCTGCCTTAGAATTCCGCACAGATTCCGCATGCAGATTCCACCTTTAATTAAAGGGGTACTCCACACGCCCCCTGAAGTCTATGGGAGGGGGTGTGGCGATCTGCATTGCATTGAGGGGGCGTGGCCTGAGGGGGCATGGCCGACCCCTGCAGCGGGCGCACAGTGTTTGGAACTAAATGTTCCGAACGCTGGCCAGTGGAGTACCCCTTTAAAGCCCAATAGACTTCTATGGGATTCTGCACTCCCATTCACACTTCTGAATTTCCGCATGGGGATTCCCCACCAATTCCGCATCTTTAACTATAAAGAATCAAATATTTTTCAGTACTGAAGAGCATACATGTATACACAAAATGGTGACATTACATTCTATAAGGAAATAAAATGGGAAAAAAAGGGAAAAGGCTTGATTTGTAGCTTGGTTCAGTAGTACACATAAAGCTGCGTGAACCAGTCACCAGCTGGTATCTGTGTATATAGTGCATTAGGGCACAAGGAGTGTGCGAGAACAGCTAAATTAAGGATTAATAAAAATTATTTGGAAATGTGATAGGCCTGTTTAAAAGATGTGTCTTGAGTCCCCCATACACATAAGGATTGGTTCACATCTGTGTCAGAGGCTCCACTGGTGGCCTCTGTTGCGGATTCAAAATATTGGACAAAAAACATCACTATTCTTTTGTGTGCGGTCAAGTCCAATAACTTTAAATGGGCACTCTCAAAAAAAAAATAAAGGCAGGCTATGGTTTATCATGATGGGGGCAGTGAACTGGGAGGATTATAAAATTTAACAAGATCATGACAGGTACTCTTTAAAGGGGTACTCCGGTGGAAACCTTTTTTTTTTTTTTTTTTTTATAAATCAACTGGTGGCAGAAAGTTAAACAGATTTGTAAATTACTTCTATTAAAAAATCTTAATCCTTCCAGTACTTATTAGCTGCTGAATACTACTGAGGAAATTATTTTCTTTTTAGAACACAGAGCTCTCTGCTGACATCACAAGCACAGTGCTCTCTACTGACATCTCTGTCCATTTTGAGAGTTGTCCAGAGTAGGAGAAAATCCCCATAGCAAACATATGCTGCTCTGGACAGTTCCTAAAATGGACAGAGATGTCAGCAGAGAGCACTGTGCTCATGATGTCAGCAGAGAGCACTGTGTTCCAAAAAGAAAAGAATTTCCTCTGTAGTATTCAGCAGCTAATAAGTACTGGAAGGATTAAGATTTTTTAAGAGAAGTAATTTACAAATCTGTTTAAAGGGGTACTCCGGTGCTTAAACATCTTATCCCCTATCCAAAGGATAGGGGATAAGATGCCTGATCGCGGGAGTCCCGCAGCTGGGGACGCCCGTGATCATGCACGCAACACCCCGTTTATAATCAGTCCCCGGATAGCTATCATGCCCCCTCCCGTAGGCTTGCATTGAGGGGCGGAGCGTGACGTCACACGGGGGCGGAAGCGTGACGTCACACGCTGCCGACCCTGCGGTCGATCGTAATCAGACCCGGAGCGAACACGCTCCGGGGGCTGATTACAAACGGGGTGCCGCGTGCATGATCACGGGCGTCCCCAGCTGCGGGACTCCCGCGATCAGGCATCTTATCCCCTATCCTTTGGATAGGGGATAAGATGTGTAAGCACCGGAGTACCCCTTTAACTTTCTGGCACCAGTTGATCTAAAAAAAAAAAAGTTTTCCCCCGGAGTACCCCTTTAAGTTGACATTTTTCTTTGAATAACCTCCAATCCATCCTTGTGTGAACCTATCTGTTTTACTTCCCTTTTTTGTGTTGCCCGTAATCCTAAGGTTATGGGTCAGTAACAGCTTAGAATGTCAGTCGGTTGCAAATACCACACATTTTCCCCTCAAGCAAAAGAAAGAGCTCAGTGTATTTTTGCAATGAGGAAAATTTATAGTGGTAAAAAAAAATAGAAGAATATACAATAAATGATAGGAAATTTATGGCACCTCCAAAGAAATAGTAATACTGCACTATTGGGATACACACTTAAAAGGCTACTCCGTTGTAAACATCTTATCCCCTATCCAAAGGATAGGGGATAAGATGTTTACAGCGGAGTACTCCTTTAAATACAATTTGTTGAATGCACTCATAGAGGCAACTCATACAACTACTATGGACCACACCTTCACCTGTCAATGTACACAAGCCATAGGATCTGGCAAACTCAACTTTAAAGCGAATTCATGTTTGCAAATTTTACAAAAAAATATTTGGTAGACGTTTCTGTTAGAACAGGGCAGAGTGTCAATTCAAATGTTGGGAGGTATGTGTAGGGTCCTTTGTTAGCCATGAATGATAAGGAGTCCGCCAACAATTCAGTACCCCCCCCCCCCCCGCCAGCTCGCCTGCATGTGAGATGGGGGTTACTGACCTATCTAGTACCCCAGATGCATATGGAAGTGGTGGAAGGAGGTAGGGGGCTTAAAAGTAACTTTTTTTTTCCTCATAGAAGTCAATGGAAATAAAATGGCATCACAATATTTACAATAATCACCTACACTGTAGAACGCAATACTAAACTATTTTCTGGAGTTACTCCATTAAGATGACATTTTTCACTTTAGACTAATAGTGGCCATACACTTTCAATTACTTTTGGCCGATAAGGGGTAAGCCAGCAGCGGTTAATCTATCCCAGGACAATATGGTCAGCCATTAAAAATCCAACCCACCCAACCCAGGTGGAGGGTCAGGGGGTTACCAATTACGATTTAAGTCTAAGTTGCATGGGAATCTTATGTATTTTTGGGTTGGCTTCTCCTGATCAATTGGCTCATTGAAGGAAACAGAAAGGCTGCAGTTATGAGAGTAGATCACTGAGTGTTGAAGGAATAGGATCCAATACCTAGGTTTTCTTATGACCTTCATAGACATGTGACTACCACCTGATTCTGTGGAAATTGTCCACACTGCACAATAGTCATCTAATATAATAGCATTTCATTGAAAATCTGTGGAATGAACATATAACAATACATATATACACAACCGTACACTACTGTACTTACACTTAGTCACATTGCAGGCATAGAACTCGTGATTTTTACCAGATCTGAAGATCTATAAAGAACGATAATGATAGCATCAATGTGTAGAGCAGATAGGAACACAGCTTTCTAACATAACTTTCATTTATGTCTCAGTTCTTCACCATTTTCAAAGTCTCTGTTTATTATCAGTAAGCGCGACATCACACATCTAAAACTTCGCACAGCTGGATTCTCCTCTACAACTGGATGCAGACTAGGTAATGCCATGTATTCCATGTGATCTGAACTATAGATCGATATATATTTCACCTGCACTAGGGGAGCTTTTGTAGTAGACTCTAAATTGTGAGAAATATTAAGCTTATACATGTAAGGATTATCTGGATGTAACAAAGAAGGTTGTCATTTGTTGACAGCAAGCAGAGATAATGGAAATCGAATATATTAAGAAAGTTGTAGAAGTTTTCATTATAGAATGAATGAACTTTAAAGGGATTATCCAGGGTTAGAATAAAAAAGCTGATTTCTTCCAAAAGCAGCACCACATCTGTCCACAGGTTGTGATTGGTATTACAACTTGGCTCCATTTACTTCAATAGAACTGAGCTTGAATACTGCCAGGACAGTTGTGGAGCTATTTTAATTTATTTATTTTTTTGTCCTGGATAACCACTTTAATTACAAGAAACTGGAAAAAAAAAATTTAAGTCCACAGTAAAGTGATAGTACAGTATGATCCAATCTTACCCTTATACATTGTTCTGTGATGATATCCTCTACTACCTTCCGCTCAAGGAATTGTGCTTCTCTTGTCATCTAGAAAGGGAAAAAGAGTTAATCTAGTTGTGGGCGGAATGGCTGCGTAGTATTTTGCTTACACAAGGTACTCACCTTACTCCCCTCCACCCAAATCGCAAGGCCAGACTGTAAAGTGATAAACATTAGGGATTAGTTGATATTTTGGCCAAAAGCTCTTAACCTTAGCAACCTACCCCACACCACATTGTGGCTTCATTGCTTAGTAACATAGTTCATAAGGTTGAAAAAAGACCAGAGTCCATCAAGTTCAACCTATAACCCTAATGAGTCCCTACTGAGTTGATCCAGAGGAAGGCAAAAAACCCTCATACTAGAGGTAAAAATTCCTTCCCGACTCCAAATATGGCGATCAGAATAAATCCCTGGATCAACGTTCTGTCCCTATAGATCTAGTATCCATAACCAGCGATGTTATTATTCTCCAAGAATGCATCCAGATCTTCTTTTTTAAATTCTTTTACAGAGTTAACCATGACCACCTCCTCAGGCAGAGAATTCCACAGTCTCACTGCTCTTACTGTAAAGAACCCCCGTCTGTGCTGGTATAGAAACCTTCTTTCCTCTAAACATAGAGGATGCCCATATATCAGTAAGCATGGCATCCTTCCATGATTTATAGTTATCCCTGTAACTTTTGATGGGCTCCATTGTAAGTCTAAGGAACCTGTCTTCTACAGCATGATGGAGATCTAGTGATCTAAGGAGATATGCAGTGTCCTGACACCTGTGTCCCAACTACAAAGGTATAATAAGTCTAAATCTGTGACTGGATAGAGCATGTATTGTAGCTCTTTTGTCTGTCATTTCAGCATACACTATGCGTAAGGGTTAATGTTAGTTCTCTTTGCTGCCACCATTGGTAAAGGACGAGAGGAATATTGGTCTCATCACGGGACCCCATGGTTATAGGTTAGTAACACTAACAATGTGTCAAACAGTTAAACTGTATGAGCAGGGTTTTATAAGAGAACATTATGTGATGCCTCCAAAAAGAGTTCTACTTGACTTGGATAACATAATCCAACGCTATTAGAGACATTCTTCTTGTTTTCCCACTCATAGAAACCACTAGAAATATGATAGAACTGCAGCGCCCACTGATTGTTTTTTAATTTGTACACATTACTACTCTAATGCTACTCTATGTGAAACTGTTATCCTGTGTCTCTCCCTGTGTAACAACAAGTGGGAGAACTTATTACTGATCCCTGGCCTAAACGTTTATTGGTCAGCAGATCACTAAGGATTGTAGGAAAAGGATCTAGTACCTGGATGGTTGTATTTTCCAATGTAATGCACTTGTTTTCTCCCACAAAACAGAAAGAAGTGTTTTCATGTTTCTGCTTCAGGACAAGGACGGTGGTTTCATAACTCTTCTGCTTTGTCGCTGTGATAGAGAACAGGAGTAGATATCAATCACTCATCATGAGTAGATCTGCTTTATTCTAATGCCTATTGGGTCTTCAGGGGCTCTGATTGGTTAGATTTTTACCTCTCAGGTCCTTTATTTCTGCCAGATATAAGTGGAGCCCCTATTGGAATAAGACGTAGACAGCAGCAAAAAGGGGGGTCGAAAATTAGCGCTGCTGCTTCAAGGAGTGATGAAAGGGACACCATCAATGCACAAGACTATTTCTTATTTTTCACAGATAAAAAATTATACTGAACCGGTCCAACATCATTTTATCTTAATAAAAAAGTCCTGTACATTGGAGGTGTCCCTTTCATAACTCCTTGAATCAGCAGAGCTCATTTGAGACACCCCCCCCCCTTTTTTGTTGCTGTCTACGTCTATTTCCATTTCTACACCTAAAGGTATACTGATAAGGGGTATTGAGCTGCATACTGCACATCTCCCTTTACAAACCTCAGGCTTCATATAGAGTTGTGCCTATCCTATAGCAGAACCTAGATCGGTTAGTCCGGCACTACAGATGTGGTGGCAGGTTTCCTAGGTTTCTAGAATATACTACACCGGGAGCGCAATGGTATTTTGTTTGTTTGTAAATGAAGCAGTTGGAAACAATAACTTGACCAACTAAGAATTTTCATTATACAACAAAAGCTTCACAGTCCTGCTGATCATATTTCACTTTAATTCACTTTAACACGGTTGACTAAGAAAGATTTGTATACCCAGCACGGGCAGTCACTCACGTTTCAGAAGAGATCGTTCCATTATTCTTTTCTTCAAGCATTCTCAGGTATAGATTTAGTAGAAATAAAGTATAGACAGACATGGCAAGCTGCAATCTCGGCCAGTATCCAACTCTCCCATCGACGCAACAGCATTTCTGGGGCGGACCCCCTTAATCTCTGAGTCAACCGTGTTAGAGTGAATTATCTAATCCCTGGGCATGTATGCTATACAAATAAGACTTTTGTCAATTTCATGTCCACATCCAGGAGGATGGAATCTGTCTGCACCAGTGGCGTCATATAGCAGTTGGTTGTCTATTGACAGCTGATGGTATATACACAGTAGATCTTTACAGTGTCTGTGCATGTGACAGTACTTCAGTACTTACCATTCACGGGTAAACAGAAGGTGTGATTGATTTTCTTTTTAACCGACACCTATAAACAATATTACATGTTACTAAAAGTCCTATGTTTTAATCAGGTTAATATGTACAATCCTATAATGCCAACCAATACTGACTGCCCCTTTCCACATCAGCCTAATGTCAGAGGACCCTTCTAACAGTCATGAAAATGTCCCTTACAACGCTCTCATCACTAACACAGTTATTTGAGTAGGAAGAACATGTTCCCTCAAAGAACAAAAACAACTCTACCCTGCAATACTACTGGGGGCCTTCAGCCTTCTACCTCTCAGTTTATGGCCTCCACCTTGTCTCCTTTTCCCTGGTCATTATCAACACACTACTCTCCAGATAATATTAGTATATCTCAGTATATCTAATGTTCAGAACATGATGTTGTAACCTCAGCCACTTCACGGCGCTTTATTTTATCATCTTGTACCTGTAAACATAGAGAAGGGTGCAGATGATCCAGCTTCAGGGATCCAATGACCTGTTAAAAGCAAATGTGAAATCAGTGAAGGCCATTCTATGACATACAGCAATCCCAAGTAATGCTTCCTATATATTCACAAAATGCATGTGATGTATCCTATTAATCCTTGTAATCCATCTCATGTATTTAGTTGACAGGGGTTATGTATTATCACTGTGTGACTATAAATTCCTCCTATGCAAACGGATGGTGTGTCATTTACCTAATTCCCAGGAAATAGACAATCACACAACACTGCCTTCCAGGTGAATAGTACAGGTCATCCTGTCACCATGGTCAGACTGTGCTCTTAGTCTAAATGATGGCAGTCAACATGAGACAGCAGAATTAAAAACAGAATTGAACGAAAATGCAACAGAAGGTAATTGATCCTATCCATGCCCAAACTCCCCTCTTACATATAGCAATTCACTAATGTTTATTTTGTTAATCCTTGTAACTGTACTATGCTTCAAACTCTCTGACCTTCCCCAAACCAAACCTGACACCAAGTATTTATTTCTCCAGCCCACCTAATGTTGTCCTTTTTCCTCACCTTCCTTCTCGAATGCTCACAATCATCCAGCCCCCTCACCAAATCCAATATATCATGGATTACCACCTGCTACCTGACTGAGTACAGCAAACACCAGAGATCTAAGTGCTAGTGTTCAGCATCTGGAAGACCCCAAATGCTACAGTCATTCCAGTAAGTCTCAAGTCTATGTCTGATGTTACTACAAGTAGTCAAGTCCTGCATATAGTCAAGTCAAGTCCAATCTCAAGTCAAGTTAATTACAAGTATATTGGTCCAGCAAGCTGCGAGGTCCTTCTGGGTCCTGGCCACCTCTCTGGGAAATCTGGCCTTAGCTGTGAAGATAATTCCATCTGTCTTATACTCAGTAAAGCCTCCGTTTGACCATAACTGATTGTGGACTCTCATTTCACTACTAGCAACTGGGATAGCGGAGAAACCGGGCGTGTGGTGTTCTCGAACCCTAAAACCACACTTGCTTCACAAACACTAGGGGGTTAACAACATCATGCCCCCCGGGTTAATACCATCTGATCCCACCACTCACACCACTAAACCCGTGGTCCCGCCATAAACCCGTGGGTCACCACAACCAACTGTCTATCTTACCTACTGTTGCTCTCCCATCCCCTTGTAAGATTGTAAACCCACGTAGGCAAGGTCCCCTCCCCCTCTTTATCAGTCAGCCATTTACTCTGTTTCACGTTCATAGTACTTTCACTTGTGTTTGAAGATGTGTTTTACCCGTTACAATATGTAGAGCATCCTGGCGCCAAGTTCACTATAAAAATAGTAATAATCCTGTATACACATTGCACAATGGTGACAGGTGTGCAGCTTTACCATTCCTTTGTATTAGACATACAGTGCATGACCAAAATTATAGTAAGCAAACAGTAAGAAGATTTAGTCAAGGAGGAGCTCACAGACAAACAAACACACTAAAACATACACGCCTGGTACAAACTCCCATATGCACACTCAAGTCCATTGTTCAGCTGTAGTTTTCCTCCATAACAAGGTACATTGGGGAGTATTTATGTCTGATTTTTCATTTACACGTGCTCTTGTTTTTTTCTGTGGTAGACATGTTTTGAGTTTTTGCAGTGGTCAGGGATTTATGATGTGCAACTTTTTAGTCTGTCGCTAACTTAAGCGCAAATCTACAGCCCTGCCTTGGCTTACAGACTGACTGTGGACAGCATTATCGAAAAGTGGCACATTTGTCCGCGGTTTAAAAATTCACACAAAAAGTGGCAGTGGAGGCACCATACAAAGTGGATTAATGATGTAAGAAATGTGATCAGAACCATATTCATAACATGCCCTGCATAATACATTTGGAGCAGGTTCACAGTTTTCACCACATAAGTTAATGGAGTAAAAAAGATGTTCATCTACTCCACTTTTTGCAAATACCCTAGAACAACACTAGCCAGGTCCCCTAAAATCATTTATTGACATGGCTTTTGATACAGATTCATATTTCAGACCTGCAGGCATTAGGTATGCCCCTGTCAAGAACCTATGGGAGCACACCTTTATAATATGGTATGCCTTAAAAAGATTCTGGGTTCCAGGTGTCATATCGCCAGTATGGCACATGGTAGGTTGTGGGGCACTGTTACAGATTTTATGGGTCAAGAGCTTTACGTTGTGCCTCTAGTTCCTCCATTTAAAATTTAAGCTTCCAATTTAAAGAACAGAATGCAGAAGTACTGAAAACTGTGGGGAATTATACACAAAGTATAATAGAACTTTTTGTCATACAATAATGCTGATTTATATGCTGTAACTGGAATATCACTGGCATATTATGTGTAACTGGAATATCACTTTAATAGGCACAAGCCTAAAACTTTATACTCTATTTGTAACAATTATGGCTGCTCTATCAACCTTTACCACATTCCAAGGGACGATGAAGAGGTTAATGCGTGGACATGAACTTTGCACAGGTCATAAAAGCCAACGTTAATACAAAGTCATAATGAAGTCAAACTCAAATAAAAGGAATTTGGAAAAAAACAGGCAAAGACAGTTAAAACATGAAGGTTGAACACAGAAAAATGTGAATTCCAAAATTAAGGGACACCGAAGCTCTTTTTGTTTATGTAAATTGCTTTAAGCTCTTTTGTTGCCAATGTTTAAATAGTGGAATTGGGACATTTGAGTGCCTTCCCATAAAATGACCATAGAACACCCATTTTTGTATTAACACCTTCCCTTTTGCAGCCCACTTAGTGGGGTTTTCTCACCAAAATCATGATTGTTGGGAGATTTTTCTGTATTACTGGATGGTCACAACAGGGCTGTTGTGAAGTATAAAAAACTGTGTGCCCATCCCAACCATTAAAGGGGACCCCCCCGCGATCTCCATGCAGTGTCCACATTCTATGCGGGGCTGTATCTCCAGTCTCAGAAACCTCTTTGTTTACGGGACTGGAGATGTGACGTAACTCCATAGGCATGAATGGAGGGGGCGTGGCGGGACGTCATGCAGGGATCTGGGACCCCCCGCGATCTCCATGCAGTGTCCACATTCTATGCGGGGCTGCATCTCCAGTCTCAGAAACCTCTTTGTTTCTGGGACTGGAGATTAGTGTTGCTCGCGAATATTCGCAATTCGAATTTTATTCGCGAATATCGCATATTCGCGAATATAGCGCTATATATTCGTAATTACGAATATTCGTTTTTTTTTTTTGTTTTTTTTTCACAGTACACATCACAGTGATCATCCCTTTCTGCTTCCAGCTTGTGTGGTGTAAGAAGGCTCTAATACTACTGTGTGAGACTGGTGTGCGAATATTCGCCCATGCGAAAATTTGCATATGCTAATTTTCGCATATGCGAATTTTCGCTTATGCTAATTTTTGTATATACGAAAATAAAACGAGAATATTACGAATATGCGAATATTCGCGAATATATGGCGAATATTCGTCCATATATTCGCGAATATTCGCAAATTCGAATATGGCCTATGCCGCTCAACACTACTGGAGATGTGATGTAACTCCATAGGCACGAATGGAGGGGGCGTGGCGGGACGTCATGAGGGGGCGTGGTGTGACATCTCGTCTCCAGTCCCGGAAACCAAGAGGTTTCTGAGACTGGAGATTCTGCCCCGCATAGAATGCGGGTGCTGCATGGAGATCACGACGGGCCCCCTGCGATCAGACATCTTATCCCCTATCCTTTGGATAGGGGATAAGATGTATTTGGACAGAATACCCCTTTAAGAGCTTAGTTGTCATTTTTTTCAGAGTGTAAGAAATGAAAGGTAGGCTCTGACTAATTTTTTCTGTGTTTTGGTAAATGAGGCCTATTGTGTTCAATACCTCACCTCGCTCTGAATCTCCTGCCTGGTGTAAGGAATTTCATGGCATTCTGAATTATCGTTGGGTTTCCAACAAAGTAAAAATTTGGCGGACAGATTACAGGTTGCTGACAGGTTATAGAGCAGCATGTTGGACTCTATTTTCACAACAAGAGCCGACTCATTCAGCATCTTCTCTTCTGTATCTGAAATAAATAAAAATGTTATTTTGATTCTGATTATTACACATTAGGGGCTCAAGCATTAATGATCACCCGTAGACCACACATATTCCCATCTAATAGGGACAATGATTTTCTGATTGGTCAAAGCTACTCAATCATCATGAGTTGAGATGTTAATCCCCCCATGTTATAGGACCCTTAGTCCCTGAGCCACATCCTCTTATGTCAAATTGTACTTCTTTCCTTACATAAGTACCCAAAGAAACGCAAGGTCACTAGCTGCCATTACAGATCTCACAGGAGCCGCCATTCAGCTTTCCCGAAATCTCGAAGAAGACATTTCCAAAAATATGCAACAAAATATCCTCCACTGTATCCTCTCCAGGAAAGCTGAGTGCCAACCCCACATGATAGTTATCCGGCTTTTCCAGGAACGGATGAAGAATAAATCATGGATGTAAATTACTGGTTATTCTATAGCATATGTGTGGTGCAGGGTGTTGGAAGGGCAGATGTTGTTAACCCTTAGGGTAGATGGTATTAACCCTATGTGTTCGTGACACCAGGGCGTGGTTATCCTTTACACCACCCGAGGTATGGCCGCTGGTTCCTGGGCTAGGTGCGGGGCAAATAATTACTCCGATGCAAGGTTACGGAACAACGGCACTTTACTGAGTTAGACAGATGTTAAAGTCTTTACAGCTCAGTTTATGCCCAAGGAGATGCTCAGTGAACTTTAGGAGGTGTGTTGGCTCACTGGGACTTGTAGTGGACTTGGACTGAATTGTGCAACCCACGCTGATTTTAGTAAATGACAGACTTGACTATCTGCACTAGACTGGTCCCCTGTATTTGTGCTTACCACCAGGCTCTGATTTTCACCTGCAGGGGGTTAACTGGTAGTAGCTGCGTGGCTGCGTGACTAGGCCTTGGTCTCCCTCAGGAACACCAGACTACTTCTCAGGTCTTCAATTGACTGTACCTCAGCTAGATCTGCTCTGAACTGACTATGCTAGCTCCTCCCTGGTATATATATATATATGGGAGCAATTTGGAGGGATCCCATAGATCACCAACAAGTCACCTGGTCACCTTGCACCTTCCTTGGTAACAGAGGCCTTAACAACAGTATTTAAAGTGATAAATGCATCAAAAGATAAAAAAGCATATAACATGAGAACTTTTAACACTTTACAGTCCATAGGAGGGATGTGGACCCAGGAGAACACTGAAATGGAATCCGCCACACAGGACGGGCAGGTATACAGGATGACAACTCCTGTCCTGGGCCACCACATATGGGTTATATTAAAATCATCACACATTGGCTAGAGCTAAATTATAATCTTTGATAAAATTTGATCGTATATAAATTTTGTTTTTTTCCCATAGAGAAACCTTGAGATTGCAACATCATAAAACAAACTTGCTATGGAACCAAAGCCATAAGTTACATTATTCAGTAACAAAGTATATTAAGTTTATATACATACAGTTTGTAAATGGGCAGTATGCGTTTCTGACTCCATCATTCAGATGACTGTAACTAGCCTGCCAAAGAACAACATGATAAGTTACATTTATCAGTTTATATATTCATTTGAAACATTTAAAAACCGAAGCTGGGATACATGTGAGCTACGTGTGATCTCAGGGTTTACCAACAACTGTTCAGCCTTAACATCTCCTGTTTGAATAGCAAATATGGGGGGGGGGGGAGTCGAGGCTAAGCGGAGCCAAAGATATCGCAAGCAGCTTATCATCATTCCCTATTGAAATAACACTGTATATACTTGAGCATAAGCCGACCCGAATATAAGCCGAGGCCCCTAATTTCACCCAAAAAACCCAGGAAAAGTTATTGACTCGATTATAAGCCTAGGGTGGGAAATACATCATCCCCTCCTGTCATCACCCCCGTCATCATCACCGCCTGTCACTATCCAGACCCCCGTCATCATCACGCTGTCATCATCCAGACCCCTGTCATCATCACCACCTGTCACTATCCAGACCCCCGTCATCATCACCCTGTCATCATCCAGACCCCCGTCATCATCACCCTGTCATCACCCCCCCCTTCATCATCACCGCCTGTTAATCCCTTCAATCAGTGGTCTTCAACCTGCTGACCTCCAGATGTTGCAAAACTACAACTCCCAGCATGCCCGGACAGCCGTCGGCTGTCCGGGCATGCTGGGAGTTGTAGTTTTGAAACATCTGGAGGTTCGCAGGTTGAAGACCACTGCGGCCTTTGTCATCATCCAGACCCCCCCTTTAGTTTTCTACTCACCTCCCCTCGGTGGGAAGGAAGGGTGAGCTGGTCCGGGCCATCTATGCTGCAGGGACCGTCCGGTGGGGAGGGTTAGTCGTTCCGGGCTGTCCATCTTCACCGGGAGGCCCTCTTCTCCACTCCGGTCCCGGTCTAGTGACGTTGCCTTGACGACGACGCACAGGGATGTTCATGCGCAGGGACGTCCCTGTGCGTCGTCGTCAAGGCAACGTCACTAGTCCAGGGCCAGGCCCGGAGCGAAGAAGAGGGACAGCCCGGAACGACTAACCCTCCCCACGGGACAGTCCCTGCAGCATAGATGTCCCGGACCAGCTCACCCTTCCTTCCCTCCGAGGGGAGGTGAGTAGAAAACTAAAGGGGGGGTCTGGATGATGACGAAGGCAGCAGTGGTCTTCAACCTGCGGACCTCCAGATGTTTCAAAACTACAACTCCCAGCATGCCCGGCAGCCATCTGGAGGTCCGCAGGTTGAAAACCACTGAAAGGGATTGAAAGGCGCAGAGTTCACTCGAGAATAAGTCGAGGGGGGGGGGGGGGCGTTTTCAGCACAAAAAATCGTGCTGAAAAACTTGGCCTATACTCGAGTATATACGGTAGTCAACCACAAGACTAGTTAAAGTGCTATTCACAAAGAGAAAATGCTCAAACCTCTATCTAGAACCAATGCGAATGCAGAATAAGGTAACTTACCTCAAAACACAAACATGGAACGATATCTGCTTTGGGAATAAGGAAACGTTCTTCTCCATGCTGAAAGAAACAAATATTTAATTAAAACTTTTATTTATGTGTTCTACCTATTTATTATCTGTCTATCTAATATAATTCTATCTATCTCATATCTATCTCATATCAACTATCTATCTATCTCATATCTATCTATTATCTATCTATCTATCTCATTTCTATCTATCTCATATCTATCTCATATCTATCTATATCTATCTATCTATCTCATATCTATCTATCTCATATCTATCTCATATCAACTATCTATCTCATATCTATCTATCTCATATCTATCTATCTCATATCTGTCTATCTATCTCATATCAACTATCTATCTATCTCATATCTATCTATCTCATATCTATCTATCTCATATCTATCAATCTCATATCTATCTATCATCTATCTATCTCATATCTATCTCATATCTATCTATCTCATATCAACTATCTATCTATCTCATATCTATCTATATCTATCTATCTCATATCTATCTATCTCATATCTATCTATCTCATATCAACTATCTATCACTCTCATATCTATCTATTATCTATCTATCTATCTATCTCATATCTATATCTATCTATCTCGTATCTATCTATCTCATATCTATCTATCTGTCTCATATCTATCTCATATCTATCTATTTAATCTTTTTTACTCAAGCATACACCTACATTCCAATTTTCTTTCTAGATATTATTAACTGCTGTTGTATTTGCCAACAATACTCACTAAAATATGTATCGTGTCATTTCTTTTATTTCTGGATTTAAGAAAGACCCGTAATTTTATGTTCCTGTCAGAGGTCCCGTTAAGTACGCCAACAGACACATCATCTCCAACATCAAATTTCAGGCTGGGTGCTGCACGGAAAACAAGAATGTTCATTCTAATTTACTTTTAGAGATATACCGTAATAGTCTGCAACTATGGGGGCGTTCTCGGAGCTATAGTTTTGCAACTGATGGAAAACCACAAGCTGAACATCACCACTCAATATTTTAGAACAATATTAAATACATTTATTTAAATTTACCTTCACATTCCACAATATTTTCCTTGGGATCCAGCTCTGTGCAACCTACAAAAATAATAAACATTGAGTAAAATACTTTGAAAATTGATTAGGATTTAAAGAGAAATTCCTATTATCTATTGCTGTAACATTTCTCGGATTCTGAAGTTCTGAACAACAATAATACTGCCCCTATGAACAAGATTAACTACTATTATACTGTCTCCTAATATAACTATTATAATACGGCCCCTTATGGACAATAATATAACTACTATAATATTACAAGAATATAACTAATATAATACAGTGTCATATGAACAAAAATATAACTATTTATGATACTTCTCTCATGTACAAGAATATAATAACTATTTTAATACTTCCTGCAGTGTACTGGAATTTAAATACTAATACTTCCCCCTATGTAAAACATCATAATACTTCCCTCTATGTACAAGAATATAACTACTATAATACTTCTCTCTATTTAGGAGAATATATTTACTACTTTTGCCTCTTACCTGGCAAGCTATGGTGCACATGAAGTTCCTCAAAATACCTTGGGTTTGTATAGGAAGTGACATTAAAGTCATTGCCAGGTCTTGCATTAATGCTATTATACACTACAGATCCCTGTAAAATAATATAAGTCATAACATGAAAATGCACTGACATAATGGATGATAGAATGATGACTAGCTTTAGGCTCTACAGACTGGCACAAGCAGCCCTGCAGTATGGGGTCCCCAACAAACACCTCCTCATCTCTCAGCTTGCTAAACTTGCTGTAGCAAAACTAATTGGATTGTCGGGAAGTTACAAAAGGGAGTACATGCAGCTCACAATACACGTGTCAAGGTTATCCGCTAAAGGAAATACAATACCAAAATGTCCAGGAAAATTTGTGATTAAATAAAGAAAAGTTGAGTACGGTCTTTAGAAGTAAGCTACTGAAGAAGGGGGTCAGAACGTCACCGAAACACGTTTAGCATTTCATCAACATACCCCAACTTAACACAATTGGACCAAATGCAGCACTGATGAAATTCTATTCTGTTCAACCACTGCCAACACCTGGGATACCTGAGTGTGCGCTCAGGCTCCCACAAGGAAGCCAATCCCCCGCATTCTCCATGCCAGCTGCTTGCTCACCCATATGGCTGGATCCAGGGCTAGGGCGAGCGCTGATCGCTACAGAGTAAAACAAAGACCGGACTGAAAATAAGGTCAAGTAAGTGGTACACAGTACCAGTCCTCTCCTTAGGTACATAGATAGTACCATACTATTTGGACACAAATTGTGATATATAGTATCCAAGGGGCTCAGTGCCATCTGAGCCATAGGACTGCAGTGGTACAATATACTTGCACCTACAGCACTGCCGAGCACCACTGGTCTTTTCCTTTCTCAGGAGACCAGAGCAAGCAGATACCGCTGCTTTTTACAGCACAGTTATATAGCGCCCAACGCTATCTCCGCGTATTCTTTTCCTACAGGAGACAGAGTTCCACCTTTTTCTTTCACAGGAACTGTTTTATGCCTCGTAGCACTTTACCTTTTATCTCCATAGAATATGGACTAATAGACTACAGTTACATACCCATAAGCGCATTGCGCAATTCATATATGCTACTACAAATATATTGCGCAATAGAAAGTTAACAGTTGAGGGTACTATTATATTTTAAACTGTATTTTATGTTTTTTCATGTACTTTTATTTGTAGTATTGTTTTTATTTTACCCAGCCTACCACAAGGGCCCTGTGGCAAGGACTGGTTGTTCCTACCTATTTAAGACTTATTAAATTAGTATTGTTTTTTTCCTTATCTAGTTCTACACCTTTTCTTTTCCACCATAACCCTAACTAACTTTAAACAAGGCAATGTGATGATCCAACCACACTGTGGTCCTTAATTAACATGGTGTCAAGGACCCCAGTCGGGGACTCTTTAAAGCTTTAGAGGACCGCACTCCTCTTTTTCTCTATTTAGTCTGTCATTTAGGCTGTCAGTGTTTAATCATTGGCAGTAAGATCTTCTGTTGATAGACCTGTAAAAACCTTTTAGGGTAGGGTCACGCATAGCGCCTCCACAGCGCTGCCAGCAGACGGCAAAGTGAGCTCCCTGCTGCAGCCAGGTAGCTTTGTGTGTCCGCTCAGGAATGCCGAAGGGAAATCTGCCACTACAAGCGGACATACAGCTACACTCTGTGCCATCGGTGCAACTGCAGTGTGAAATACGCTGCGGATGCGCTGTGTGTGACCCTACCCTTATAAGGGATATTCAGGTTTTGAGTTCATTGATTTCAGTGTAAAGCCAAATATAAATAGTCACATACAATGGAGAAGGGGAAATGGGAACAGAACTCAAAAGTCATGTGGTACCTGGGACTTGGTGGAAATTAACATTTAAGCTCTACTTGCTTCTAAGAGCTGCAAACGTCATTGAATAGCTGTTAGGGTATAAAAGCAAACTGCCTTTCCTACAGCTGATGGTGGTTACATACAGGGCTGTGTACATTACACAAGGGGGTGCTGAAAGTGATAGCGAACTTAGAGGCATGCCAGGCAGCCCTGGACTCATTACAGAAGGGCTTGGGGCATACTGACTGTCACAGAAAAGTATAAATGCATATGGGATAGGACAGAGTCACAGATAGTTCCTTACCACCTTTATGCTGGTCTTGGTGTCTTTTATCTGTGGAACAGATGACTGAGGCAATGAAACTCTGACAAAGGAACATAAATAGCTGGTCGGGACTACCCGCATTATATAAAGGTTGGCACAGAGCAAGGAATCTGCAAATACAAGATAATGATTTAATGGGAACATTGTTGACATGTTAGGGGCAGGAACAGAGACAGCTGGAGTATGAAATTACTATTTACCAGGCCATACCCAAAAGGAAATAAATGTTGCATAATAAAATGGGCAGCCTGAGGTCACCTAAACCTACAAATAGGTTGGCATACAATGGTGGGATGGACAGGTGAATCTGCCACTAGACAATACCCAAGGGGCTGTCCACTTAACAAAAACTATTCTTATACACCCTTTAAGATCATTTTGAGTTATTAGAGGAGGGTTCCCTGTTCAGGACCCTCACCTTTTGTAACAAAGAGCATCTCTTTATCTCCTGTGTTACATAGATAACACCTGTGTAATACTTCATTGAATCAGTGGTGGCGCTGCAGGGAAACGGAGCGAATAATGTTAGGTGTTACCACAGATTACAGGTGGGGTCCCAGCAGGGGAACACTTAGTGATCAGCTCAATTTCAAGGGGTCTTTGTAGGGATTTAATCTCTAACCAGGGTCCTGAAATAGTCCTACAGGGTTTGCTCTATTTGATTAATGTCTGACCCGCAATGGATGCTCGCAGTGATGACCAAATAGTATCCACTTCGGGGGTTCCCCTTATGTTCTTAATAGGGGATACAAATGCTTTCCACCACCCATGTTTTTTGTGGGGTTTGTCTTGCACATATGTGTTTCTTTATGGAATTGTAAAAACTCTTGGGAAGATTGGAAGAGAAACTTGAAATGGGCCATAGTGCTGAAAGACGTGTATAGGGGAAAGAGTTGTATTAAAGAGGACCTGTGGTGCCCTGATTACAATGCTGTTGTTATTTTGTTGCCATACTATATACTTGACTATCTGTACTTTTCTCTCAATATTCAGATGGGCAGGAATTTTTTTTTGAAAAAGAGGTAGGAATGCTAGGCTGTGGGGGGGGGGGGGTGAATCAGATTTAGGAGGTGTTTAAATATAAGGCTGAGGGGGTGAATCAGGCTCAGGAGAGGCATGAAAATGATGCTGAGGGGTTGTGAAGCTCACCAGCTTGCAGTATCAGATCATGGGAGAAAACCTGTGGAGTGAATGCATCTGAACCGAGTCTCAGGGTAAATTCTAGAGATGAGCAAATCGGTTCGGCAAAGCAATTCTAGAGAAGTCAAATTCGTTCCGAATTTCATGAAAAATTTGAATCCGACCGAATCCGAACTTCAACTCGATTCGAAATAACGAATTTCTTCATTAGTGACACCCCTGCGATTGTCCTGTATAATGTGTAGATGCAAGCGGCTTTCTCCTGCGCTCGCATCTCTGCAATAGATAGGATGATCAGGAGTGACACCTGTTGTGATCTGTCCTTAACTGCAGGTACTACTGCTTCTAGCATGGACCACACTCTGCTCCATGCTGGGAGCTGTAGTACCTGCATTAATAGACAGATCACAGTGGGTGTCACTTCTGATACCCGATGCTATCATCCTGTATAATGTATAGATGCGTGCGGCCGGCTGCTCTTCTCTGGTCCCACTGTAGTATGAGTATATGCCGTATATATACCTATTATTCATATTTCCCACAGAGAGCTGTGATTGGTTCCAGCCATCTGGCTAATCACAGCTCTCTGCGGGATATATGAATAAGTTATGTGAATTCTATTCACATCACTGAACGGCCGGAGAATAATGCAGAGATGCGAGCACAGGAGAAAGCCGCTCAATCTCTGCAGTAGAAAGGACAATCGCTTTGGGTATCAGGAGTGACACCTGGGGCGATCTGTCTATTAGTACAGGTACTACAGCTCCCATCATGGAACAGTCTGTTCCATCCTGGGAGTAGTAGTACTACCTAAAAAATAAAAAATAAATAGAGATGGCATTAACCCCTTGTATTCGTGATGCCAGAGTGTGGTTTATCCTCAATACCACCCGAAGGTATACCGCTGGATCCTGGGCTAGGCTTGGGGGCAATAATGACACAGAGTTACGGACAACAGTAGCTTTACTGAGTGACAGATGGTACAGTCTATATAGTGTAGGCGGGCCCACGGAGGTGACCAGTGACTTCAGAGACCTTAAGGGCTTGCTGGGACTTGCAGTGGTTTTGGACAATTTAGTGTAGGCAATGTTGACTTGGCAATAGATGACTAACTTGACTGGAGACAGGCTAAGCTGTGACTTTAGCTTACTTGTAGCTTGTGGCTGCAGACTTGACTTGAGGCTCCTATGACTCCAGACACACTCTTAGGCTCGACTGCACCTCAGCAAAGACTCAGGAACTAAGAGAGGGAAGAGACTCCTCCCAGGGCTTTTATGGGTGAGACTCTGGTGGGGTCCCATTGGTCACCCTTAAAGGAGTACTCCGCCCGGGGACATCTTATCCCCTATCCCCTTATCCCCTATCCGCAGCTGGGGACCACCACAATCTTGTATTCGCCACCCACCTGTGTGAGCTGCACGCCGCGGTGCCAGTTCACAAACAGCCGGGTGGCGACCACGGGGCCGCAGTATCGTGATGTCACGACTCCGCCCCCGTGTGAAGTCATTTCCGCCCCCACTATGCCAGTCTATGGGAGGGGGCGTGACAGCTACAAGGGCTCATTTTTCTGCTGACAGGTCCACTTTAAGTTAAGGGGTGGAGCTTTGTTTGCAAGGTGGGCTTAGGGTTTATGATGTTCAGTACAGACAGAGCCTGTATCTTCTTACACATAAACTAGCGCTGTAATGGAGGAAACGGAGGAAGACAACCTGAATTTCTCCTGAGAAACCTACAGAAAAGCATTGTGTTGTAAATTCTGCAAGTGTCACAACATTGTTGTTCATAGCAACCAATCATTGGGCAGCAGTGATTGGTTGCTATGGGCAACTAGCTTAGTTTTTCGTGTTGGATAGTTTTCATCAATGAGGTCCATTATCTTATTGAGAATCAACTATATCTTACCATTGCTGGGTTTATTAACTGTTATATACAGGCTGAGATTGGTCGAGTCATTGTTTTCCATGTAGTCTTCAATATAGTCATAATCTTCATAGTAATCATATTCATCATCACAGTCACCTGAGCCCAGTTCATCAGAATAGTCTAGAAAGTAATAGAAGTCATCAATACTATTTTCCAGTATATACCAAGCCTCAGTTTTAACACATGGCATTGCTATGGGTTATGCTAAGTGACAGACTCAGGTCTACTACATCCATAGCTACGTATGCTGCACACTTTTCAAATCTCTTATACAACAAACAAAGGTTGTTTTTGATACCTAATAAGAAAGCCACAGATATGTCCATGGTGACTTGAACGCAGAGATGACATCCCTTTTGATCGTCGCACCTTTTCACTGTTTTCGCTCTGATATTCGTTGGTATCAAAACAGGAAATTCAGATGTTTCTATGTTTCCAAGGATACAGAAAGTGTCTGCATGACGAAAGAAAATTATAAGTGTTATAAGGACAAAGGGTTAGATGCATTTATTACATTTTTAAAATTACTGTTAGGGCCTATCACAATCACAATACAGCTCAGCAGCCTCCCATAGTTCTCAATAGGATTCTGCTGCACCATTCACACCACAGAGTTTCTAGTCCCCAGAAATGCCGGACTACAGACTCTGTGAACATGTCTAGAAGACGCATTTCAGAGCGGTCCTAATGCCAACTTGCTTTGCTTGTGCCTCTCCAGACAGAATCTCTGCCCAGAATATCTTTGGGCGGAGATTCTGTAGTGTGAATGAGCCCCTACCCCCACCATGTCAGATTGCAGAGTTTCTTTTCCCTGGGTAGAGCCTATATTATATCATGGTTGGCCAATAAATATATAAAAGTTCACTAAGCTGGTTAAACAGAGTCAATGTCAGCTTAGAAGATGGCAACAAGTGTAAGCAGAAGATAATATTATACATACCAGAGGAATTGCACTGAAGACCCTGAAAGAAAAAAAAAGTATGAGTATGACAATCCACTGTTTCTTTAAGATAACACATCAGATAGCCATGATAAATGGATTGTCATGGGAATTAGGGCCACAGGGGAAAATGTTTAAATATGTACTCACATTCCTTGATCCCCCACTGACACCCATCCAACCATGTTGATCCCAGCTGCTCAACTGTCCTTGTCTCAACACATAGGAAATGACTGTCCACCCACTCTCTCCCCAGGGGGGTATTTCCTATCTGTCAAAAGGAGAGCAGGAAGCACTGAGCAGCTAGGGCTGGCACCATCAAAACAGCACTGTCATGGGATTGGTGGCAATTGAGTACATTTTTTATTCATTTTTTTATCCCACATTGAGTATGATTAAAAATAAAAATAATTTAAAGGGTTGTTCAACATATTTAAGAACACTTCCTACTGCAGTTACTGGCCTCAGTGGTCTTGTGCCATATACCGAGTGTAGTGGTTAGTTGAAGCGGTAACGATGGTAAGAAAACATGTCGGACAACATGTTAGCAAAAATATGACTACCTGAACTCACGACTAGGGGGTGGAAAAAGTAAATATATTAAACAAATTCTTCTCCACTGTATTCACCGATGAAAATTAAATGCCAGGTGAAATACAGCGAGATAAGGTAAACTCCCCAGTACAGGTCACCTGTCTAAGGCTGGGTTCACACTACGTTTTTCAACTAAGGTTCCCGCATACGTTTTCTATCAAAAACCGTATGGGGAAAAAAAAACGGATGGAACAGTATGGGAAAAAGTAAACCGTATGGGTTTTTAAACAGTATACTGTTTTTAAAAGTGCATACTGTTCCGTCCGTTTTTGTAGAAAAAAAACCCATACGTTTTTGAAAATTTTGTCCATTTTTAATGGGAGGGGTCTTGGGTGGGGACTTTAGGATTCAAATGCGCATGTGCAAAGTAAAAACGTATACGTGTTTCCCGTATGGAACCGTATACATGTGCGTTTCCTATTGACGTCCATGTTAAAAAAACGTATGCGGTTGCAGTACGGTTTTTAAACCGGAGACAAAATCGTGGTCAACCACGGTTTTGACTCCGGTTTAAAAACCGTACTGCAACTGCATACGTTTTTTTAACATGGACGTCAATGGGAAACGCACATGTATACGGTTCCATACGGGAAAAACGTATACGTTTTTACTTTGCACATGCGCATTTGAATCCTAAAGTCCCCACCCAAGACCCCTCCCATTAAAAATGGACAAAATTTTCAAAAACGTATGGGTTTTTTTTCTACAAAAACGGACGGAACAGTATGCACTTTTAAAAACAGTATACTGTTTAAAAACCCATACGGTTTACTTTTTCCCATACTGTTCCATCCGTTTTTTTCCCCATACGGTTTTTGATAGAAAACGTATGCGGGAACCTTAGTTGAAAAACGTAGTGTGAACCCAGCCTAAACCGGGAAGAAGTACAGGTCACCTGTCTAACCCAGGAAGAAGTACAGTGCCACCTACAAAAAATCAAAATAGACAAATTGCCAGGTCAAGATGGCATTCCCCCCCCCCCCCCCCGTGTTCTAAAGGAATTAAGTAATGTAATAGACAGACCTCTTTTTAATATTCAGGGACTCTTTAGTAACAGGGACTGTTCCACGGGACTGGCGCAATGCAAATGTGGTGCCAATATTTAAAAAGGGGCCAAAAGGTGACCCCGGGAATTAAAGACCTATTAGTTTATCCTCTGTTGTATGTAAATTGTTTGAGGGTTTTCTAAGAGATGCTATTTTGGAGTATCTTGATAAAAATAAATGTATGACTCCATATCAGCATGGCTTTATGAGGGATAGGTACTGTCAAACTAACCTGATCAGCTTTTTTGAGGAGGTGAGCTCCAGACTTGACCAGGGGCAATCGCTGGATGTCCTATATTTGGATTTTTCCAAAGCATTTGATACGATGCCACATAAAAGGTTGGTGCATAAAATGAGAATGCTTGGAACTGGGGGGAAAATGTGTGCAAGTGGGTAAGTAACTGGCTCAGTGATAGGAAACAGAGGGTGGTTATTAATGGTACTTATTCTGATTGGGTGACTGTGACTAGTGGGGTACCACAGGGGAAAGTCTTGGGTCCTGTTCTATTTAATATATTTATTGATAACCTTGTAGAGGGGTTGAATAGTAAAGTAGCAATCTTTGCAGATGATACTAAACTCTGTAAAGCGGTAAACACTATAGAGGACAGGGCACTTTTACAAATGGATCTGGGTAGGTTGGAGGTTTTGGCTGAGAAGTGGCAGATGAGGTTCAACACTGATGAAACAAAATCCGGGCTGGGATTATGTATTAAATGGGAGAACACTTGGGATAACTGACGTGGAAAAGGACTTGGGAGTCTTAATGAACAGTAAATTTAGCTGTAGTGCCCAGTGTCGGGCAGCTGCTGCCAAGGCAAATAAAATCATGGGGTGCATCAATAGGGGCATAGATGCCCACGACAAGGAAATAATTCTACTGCTATACAAATCACTAGTCTGACCACACATAGAATACTGTGTACAGTACTGGGCACCAGTGTACACAAAAGATATAGTGGTGCTGGAGAGGGTTCAGAGACGGGCAACCAGAGTAATACGGGGAATAGAAGGACCCAGAAAGATTATCAGAATTAGGGTTATTTATTTTAGAAAAAAGAAGGCTTAGAGGAGACCTAATAACTATTTATAAATATATCAGGGGACCGTACAGAGATCTCTCCCATGATCTATTTGTACCCAGGACTGTATCTATAACAAGGGGGCATCCTCTTCGTTTAGAGGAAAGAAGGTTTCTACACCAGCACAGATGGAGATTCTTTACTGTAAGAGCAATGAGACTGTGGAATTCTCTGCCTGAGGAGGTGGTCATGGTTAACTCGGTAAAAGAGTTCAAAAAGGGTCTGGATGCATTTTTTGAGAATAAGAACATTACAGTTTATGGATTCTAGATCTATAGGGACAGAACATTGATCCAGGGATTTATTCTGATGCCATATTTGGAGTCGGGAAGGAATTTATACGAGTATGAGGGTTTTTTGCCTTCCTCTGGATCAACTCAGTAGGAACTCATTAGGGTTATAGGTTGAACTTGATGGACTCTGGTCTTTTTTCAACCTTATGAACTATGTTACTATGTAAATTAAAACCTGTATGTAGGAAACACTGCCTAGTGGAGGCTACAGGCAATTGCAGTGACTTTGTTATAAGAATCTGGGGAGTGTGCTTCTGGTGAGGGGGCATCAACAAATTATTCTGCCTTAACCAAGGTATTTAGATACAGGGCTAGGGCAGAAAACATTATCTCTACACCACTTAAAGGTAATTATGGTAATTCAATTTCATATACAAGAGTACTTGACAGCTTTTGAGAAGGGAACTCAGAGACAGCTGAAAAGTGGTGTCTGAAGCAGGTCTAACCCCCTTCATCACAATGAATACATATGACCCCTTCATCACACTCCCTAAAATGTTGACTCCAACAATCCAATACAGACCACATACTAGACAACCTAAATTCAGACCCCAGACCAGAACTCCTAAGCATATATGGCCCCCAGACCCAGACCCCAGAAGAGAAACTGTTATAACACAGAAAAAAATGTACTTGTATATGTTGCTCACTAGGTCATTCAGTTTCTTAACATGTCTTTTTATGTGTCTACTTTCTCTATTTGGATGTAAGAATGAGCATTATATTTCTGCTCTGCAGGCTTCATCAGTAATTTCCAGCTCTCCCAGAGCTAGTGGGTGTATCCTTAAATCTATGTTGACTGCTGTACACTGCGCACACAGAAAAGAGGGAATCTTGCCTCCCCCTTATCTCTATGGTACATTCTCCAAAACAGCTACAGCATGGATGACATTAAATATCAGTAATGAGCAGTCTAGGCTATGAAATAAGCCCTGGGGTAAGATCTAATACTCAGAGTAAAATCTGTGTATTCTCTTTGCAGTTTCTGTTTGCTTGTGGTTTTCTCCAATTATTCCCACTCCCTCCATAGACCTGAGTGGACAGCATGTAAACTAATCCCTCAGTGAGATGCTAGTCTATCTTGTAAAAATAGGATTGTGATTTTTTTTTAAAGTGAATTAAGGTTTGGGGGTGGGGGCAGGAAAGTAGCCTAATAGGATGGAACATATAACAAAGTTTCTTCTATTCACATGTGGGATTGATTTATGCAAGGTTTGTTGATTCGACAATGTCTATATATCTTCCTCTCCATACCTGCAGTTTCCTTCACTTCCGCACATAACTAAACCAGAAATATACCAATATGGCTGTGGTGAATTGAACAATTAAATATTCTATAAGGGTGCATTCACATCACCTTTTGGGCATTCGGCAGGCCGATCCGAAAAGAGAATTTAAAAACCAGCCACTGCATATCCATGCTGGGCCCGTGTTGCACCCCATTCATCTGAATGAGCTGGGCGGAGTCAGCTAGTAACTCCGGTCGGCTCATTTTTGGACCATATGCGGTTTTGTTGCCGGACCAAAACTGGGCAGACCATACTTTGTCAAGGATGCAACAGCTGAAGGCACCCTGGTTGGGAAACACTGGTCCAAACATTCCAGAAGAGTCGCAAAGTATGTATACAAGGTCTATGTTTCTTGGAATTTATGTATTCACTAACAGCAGTGCCAGTATTATGCAGTGCCAGCATTATACAGTGGTCCCTCAACATACGATGGTAATTTGTTCCAAACGAGCCATCGTTTGTCGAATCCATCGTATGTTGAGGGATTCGTGCAGTGTAAAGTATAGGAAGCTGTACTCACCTGTCCCCGCCGCTCGCGATGGTGTCTCCGCCGCTCCCGATGGTGACCCTGGGTCTCTGCTGGGCTCTCCGCTGTCTTCTCCGGTCCTCCGCTGTCTTCTCCGGTCCTCTGCTGTCTTCCGCAAGGCCTTACTGGGCCTGCGTAGCGACATCATTACTCCGCTGCGTACGCCATTCCTATTGGATGACGTGCGCAGCAGCGTATTGACGTCATCGGAGAGGGCCGAGAAGACACCGGAAGACCAGCGCTGGACCCGGAGGGCACCCCGGAGCATCGTGGAGGGGTAAGTAATACTTACCGCACCACACGGGGAACATTAAGCTGCTATCTTGCAGCAGCTTAAGCATTTTGCGCTGCCGGATAGCACTTAATGCGCTGGCCCCGACATAAAAAAACATTGTATGTCCATGCTGACATCGACATGCGATGGCCTCTGAGAGGCCATCGTATGTCGATTTGATCATATGTCGGGGCCATCGTAGGTCGGGGGGTCACGAAATGCCATCATGGTATGTGAACCAAGAAAACCAGTAACCTGATCAAACTATGGACTACAAGTCAAAAAAGACAGCCCTGATACCTACTGGCACTTTATTTAGGCACTGCTGTAGTTCTACAACAATAAATGTTGTGTTAACCTGGCAGAAAACAACTTTGTGATGTCACTAAGCATTGGCTCAGGCTATGGGGAAATCAGAAAGACTTCCCAAAACTCTACTGTGTGGTCAAACAGAACAAGAATAACAAATCAACAAGCAAAGACTGTGGTCACATATTGCTACACAGAGAGTGATTCCCGAATTAAACTTTTTTACGGCATTTGTATAGAAAGACTGTAAATAGTTGCTAACCCTGGTGACCAATGTGGACAGTTTCCGGAGTCTTGTAACACAGGATCTCTTGACTGAAGACAGATGTCTATCCTGACCTGTTTCAGTCAATACTTTCAGTCATTTCTCATAAAACAACGGTTGTGGAGCATATTTCCTTAGAAGTTTCTTTGTTATTCCTCCTAGAAATGTATTAATACCATGAAGACTATGACAGGCTCCTTGTTAGCAGGGAGTCAGACTGATTTATACATATGAAGGAGGAATAAGAAAATATGTTCCAGAATTATTTCATGGAGAATACAAGAATTTACTAAATCATGTCAAGAGAATACAGCAGATCATCTTTACTGCACCACATTTGGGAGCTGACAAGTCCTCTTAAAGGGGTACTCCGCCCGAGACATCTTATCCCCTATCCAAAGGATAGGAGATAAGATATCTGATCTCGGGGGTCCTGCCACTGGGATCCCCCGTGATCTCTGTGCAGCACCTGGGGTTTGTTTAGAACACTGGGTGTGGGCAGTGGGGTCATGACGTAATTGTCATGCCCCCTTGTGACATCATGCCATGCCCTCTCAATGAAAGTCTATGGGAGGAGGTGTGATGACCGCCACGCCCCCTCCCATAGACTTGAATTGAGAGGCGTGGTGTCACAAGGGGCATGGCATGACGTCACAACCTCGTCACCCGCTCCAAGCATTCGGAACAAAATGTACCGAACGCTGGGGTAGCAGAGTACCCCTTTAAGGACTGCAGACTGCAATGAGGATTAGTTTAAATAAAGTTGTGATCACACATGATCTGACAGTAATCATGTCTATAGGGCTGACATTTAAATATCTGTTTTTTTCAGAGGTTGTCTGTGATCACAAATAAAGTTAGCGCGGCAGATTTTGTCTGGAAAACACAACTTATTATGCATGGTCCATCGCACGGTCCATTGATCACTTCACTTCTCCTGAAGGCTAAATAGGGACTTGGAGATAACTGGTGAATGCAGGAAATTGGACAACTGGATAACTCCCCCATTTAAACCCTTTGGGACTCATCCCATTTTCACCTTAAGGCCCTTTTTCGCAATTCTTACCACTGACACTTTATGCATTAATAACTCTGAGATGCTTTGACCTTTTATTCTGATTCCGAGAATGTATATTCGTGACATATTCTACTTTAACATAGTGGTAAATTTTTGTTGTTACTTGCATCCTTTCTTGGTGAAAAATGCCAAAATTTCATAAAAATTTTGAAAATTTAGCATTTTTCTAACTTTGAAACATTCTGCTTGTAAGGAAAATGAATATTCCAAATAAACTATATATTGATTCACAAATCCAATATGTGTACTTTATGTTGGCATCATAAAGTTGACATGTTTTTACTTTTTGAAGACATTAGAGGGCTTCAAAGTATAGCAGCAATTTAAAAAATTTTCACGAAAAAAATAAAAATTTGAATTTTTTAGGGACCAGTTAAGTTTGAAGTGGATGAGGGGCCTTTCTGTGAGAAATACCCCATAAATTACCCCATTATAGAAACTACACCCCTCAAAGTATTCAAAATGACATTCAGAAAGTTTGTTAATCCTTTAGGGGTTTTACAGGAATAGCAGCAAAGCACTCGCATGTTCTTGTAGAGCCATTTTATTTTTTATTTTTACAAGGGGTAAAAGGAGAGAAATCCCCCCAAAATTTTTAACCCTATTTATCTCGAGTAAGGAAATACCTCATATGTGAATGTAAAGTGTTCTGAGGGCGCAGTAGAGGGCTCAGAAGGGAAGGAGCGACAAGGGGATTTTGGAAAGTAAATTTTGCTGGGGGGCATGTCTCATTTAGCAAGCCCCTATGGTGCCAGAACATACAAAAAACACATGGCATACTATTTTGGAAACTACACCCCTCAAGGAACATAACAAGTGGTATAGTGAGCCTTAACACCCCACAGGTTTTTGACGACTTTTTGTTAAATTCGGATGTGTAAATTAAGAAAAAAGAAAATGTCACTAAAATGCTGCTTTTTCCCCAAATTTTACATTTTTACAAGGGATAATTGGAGAAAATGGCCCCCAAAATTTGTAACCCCATTTCTTCCGAGTATTAAAATACCCCATGTGTGGACGTGAAGTGATCTGCAGGTGAACTACAATGTTAGGAAGAGGCATGTAACAGATCTTTGGAAAATTAATCTTTGGAAAATTAATTACATAAAATTACATTTTTAATTTTCATGGACCACTGTTCCAAAAATCTGCCAGACACCTGTGGGGCATAAATGCTCACAGTAACGGCCGACGAATCAGGACGATCGTGAGGTGGTATCAATGCCATCTTACTCCTGATGCTAAAGGGTGATAGAGAGACGGCACCTATCATCCTTTTTTTCTGCACCGAGGACCCGATTGACCCGGAATTGCCACAAATCGCCGATCTGAATTGATGTGTCCCCCCCCCCCCCCCCAGGGGTTGTATGAGACAGCAGACATCCCAGTAGTATGCCCAGAGTCCTTAAGGGTCGGGGATGCAGGGTGCATGCATACGCCCTGTGTCCTCAAGAGGTTAAAGGGGTACTTCGGTGGAAAACTATTTTTTTCAAATCAACATATTTGTAAATCACTGCTATTAAAAAATGTTAATCATTCCAGTATTTATCAGCTGCTGTATGCTCCACAGGAAGTTGTGAATTTCTTTTCAGTCTGACCACAGTGCTCTCTGCTGACATCTATGTCTGTGTCAGGAACTGTCCAGAGTACAAGCCCAACATTTTCTCCTTGTAGGACACAGATATCATACAATGGATCCTTTTTTTTTTTCTATATTGGTCCAAATAGAGAAAGCTTGCACTATGCAAGTTCACCCCATTAGTGAGAGGTTTTGATCAACCTAAGCTGTACTTCCCCATGGTAGTTCTCTGTAGAGTGATGCTGGCAATAGAGGCGCAGCTGTTACACTATCTCCTTTTTATACAATTAAAGGGGTACTCCGGTGAAAAACATATATTTTTTTAAATCAGCTGGTGCCAGAAAGATAAACAGATATGTAAATTATAAGCCGCTAGAGGAGGAGAGTGCACTCACCGCGTGTAAACTGCTGCAAGCACGAGGTCCGGGATCACCACGGCATAGACGAGGACGGTAAGGGGCCCTCAGAGGCTACGCCGGCAGTATCAGACGTAGGAACGTCCTTCTTCCGGCCTCCTTGGAGGCCGGAAGAAGGACGTTCCTACGTCCGATACTGCCGGCGTAGCCTCTGAGGGCCCCTTACCGTCCTCGTCTATGCCGTGGTGATCCCGGACCTCGGGCTTGCAGCAGTTTACCCGCAGTGAGTGCATGCTACCCTTTTCCATTGTAGATATGTAAATTACTTCTATTTAAAAATCTTAATCAGCTGCTATATACTACAGAGGAAGTTTTTTTCTTTGTAATGTATTTTCTGTCTGACCAGTACTCTCTGCTGACACCTCTGTCCATGTCAGGAACTGTCCAGTGTAGGAGAAAATCCTCATAGCAAACCTATCCTGCTCTGGACAGTTCCTGATACGGACAGAGATGTCAGCAGAGAGCACTGTGGTCAGACAGGAAATAACTATACAACTTCCTCAGCTGATAAGTACTAGAAGGATTAAGATTTTTAAATAGAAGTAATTTATAAATCTGTTTAACTTTCTGGCACCAATTGATTAAAACATTTTTTTCCACCTGAGTACCCCTTTAACAGATGTTATGACTGTGATTATAGTACAATTAGTGTGAGAGTATATAGAACCTCATGAGCAATGACCAAAGAGGATAAGAATAATTTCAGATAATGTGTCCCTTTAAATATTCTAAGCTGACCCGTAATATGATTAGCCTGGCACTTCTTGGGACTCTCCATACCATAGACCTGTCTGTAGAACATTAACAATGACATTTTGAATGACCCTGTGCAGATATGTGAGTACTGCGTATCAGGGCTATAAACCTGTTATCTGCATATGTCTTATATAATGTGTCATGGTAAATCTCCATAATTCATTAACAGTAACTCCTAATATTGACAGCAGGTCTACACCCCATGATGTCACAGCTGTCATCCCAACTATTGAAGAACAAGGAAAGGTTGAAGCAAGGATTAAGTCCCTGTATGTCTTGGCCGAGAAGACTTTATTGCAACATTCACCTGTATTGCAGGATCTTATTACAGTTCACTCCTCCGGTGCACACGTATACATTAGAGGCGCCTATATGAAAATGTGAAGCTGTGCAGCCTATAAAGCATAATATACTGTATTTAATTATAACTTGGCCAATATGTATCAAGCAGATCAAAAGACTGTCTTGTTTGACGCATTGCTTTTTGCAGCAGTTTTTTTTACAGTTTTTCGAGCCCAGAGTGAATCCAGCAGGAGAAGGATACACCCTAGTATAAGCCCTTCCTTTATATTCCTCAGTCCATCTAAATCAATGTCTGGCTTTGGCTCAAAAAACTTAATGCAAAACTGCCACAAAAAGTTTTATTCACACATGACGGTGACGGTGGATTTTTCCCACGATTTCCCACTGCAAACCTGTTATATTTTTGTTATGATCACATAAAGTCAAGGGAATAGCTGTGACATGACCGCAATGTTTGATGAAACCCTAAGATCATGTTCATATAATGTTTATGGCTGGTATTTTCAGCTGTAAAAAGATTGCCTGATTTTTGTTTATTTAAAAAAAAATGTTTTTGCTTGAGAAAATAATTGCAATAAAAAAAGTCAATATTTTTATTTTTTTATTTTTTTATTGTCAATTCATTTTACAGCCATAAGCATTGCGGCCGTAAAATGAATGTGCATGCCCACTAACAGGCATTTTATTATTTAGCATAATAGAATGCAATAGTTAAAAACTGATGATTTTTTGAGCAGTAAAAACATTGTTTTATAGACATTTAATGGGAAATTCCAGGGTTTGTTTTTATATGACTATGCTACAGAGGCTGTAAAATTAGTATAGTTTATAATATAGTGTCTGCACCTGTGTTTGATGGCTGCTCTTGTAATTCTTATGTGATCTTTGCCCTGATGTTTATTTTTAACAGCATACAAAATGAGTGTTGTCTCCGGTTTTCCCAGGTTGCAATGTGGCCTGAGAGATTACATCACTAGTTAATTGTTGAAAGATAGCCTGTCTGCTTTAATGGTGACCGCTGGGTGGAGGGGAGATCATTCTCCACAGAACTGCAAGGAATTGTCCCAGGTGTGCTTCAATGGGTGGGGTGGATGATGTATGGAAGGAAAAAAAAGTGACCTCACACTTACAAACAAGGGATCCTGGGACTTGTAGTTAGAGGGAGGGAACTCTAACAGGAAATATCCATTTCACAAAAAGAAAGCAACATAGCCATTTAACCCAAGACAAGCACGGATCCTTCCTAAGCATGTCCATTACTGCCTGGCAGGTTCTAAAGTCACCTTATGGTGGATAACCCCCTTAACATGCCAATAAATGGGCAAAAATACATTGTGTGAACACGGATTTAGGTGTGGTGCATACATTCTATGGAATCCCAACTCCACGAAATGGGAACCTCTGTGATAAAATGTTTGTGTTAGGCACTGTTCACAACTGCTCCATTAGGAGCATCACTGATTCTGTCAAAATTTACGGAAAATATAGTTTTTTCTTTCTTTACAACTTTTTAATTATCAAAGCCAGTCGTTGTTAAAGGGGTACTCCGATGGGAGAAAAAAATTCCAACTGGCTCCAGAAAGTTAAACAGATTTGTAAATGACTTCTAGTAAAAAAAAATCTTAATCCTTCTAGTATTTATCAGCTGCTGTATACTACAGAGGAAGTTGAGTTGTTCTTTTCTGTCTGTCCACAGTGCTCTCTGTCCATGCCAGGAGCTGTCCAGAGGGGGAGAAAATCTCAATAGCAAACCTCTCCTGCTCTGGACAGTTCCTCACATGGACAGAGGTGTCAGCAGAGAACTCTGTGGTCAGACAGAAAAGAACTTTACAATTTCATCTGGAGCATACAGCAGCTGAGAAGTACTGGAAGGATTAAGATTTTTAAATAGAAGTAATTTACAAATCTGTTTAACTTTCTGGAGCAAGTTGATTTGTTTTCCTCCTTGTTTTCCACCAGGGTAGCCCTTTAACACCACCAAGCTCTAAATATTGCAGACACAAGATCATAGTTGATCTGGGCCCCAATGCAAAATCTGTAACAGAAGCCCCCCAAATCTACCAGGGACCATATATAACTACTGATGTCTTAGGGCCCTATTACCTGGTAAATCAGTGCAGATCTAGTTAACAGAGCTTCTATTCCGCTCAATCACTGGTATGGGAGGGCCACAAGGACGATCATTTACGTAGTCCGTTGCTGCCATCGACCCTATTATGCAAGAAGATGTGCAGGCGACAACTTTTTGACTAGTCAGAACAACCTGATTGCTTGTCATCTAATTCAGTGTTTCCAAACCGGGTTGCCTCCAGCTGTTGCAAAACTACAACTCCTAGCATGCCCGGACAGCCGAAGGCTGTCCGGGCATGCTGGGAGTTGTAGTTTTGCAACAGCTGGAGGCACCCTAGTTAGAAAACACAGATCTAATCACTGGACCTATTACATAGGGTAATATGGGTCTGTTGACCAATAATCGCCCTGGGTAAGGCTATGTTTACACGGCCAAATTTCTGTGCAGAATTCTGCAAAAGAATTTCACCCTAATTGACTTCCTATTGATTTCAATGGGATTCCGCAGTCCCGATCAGACAGTGGAATTCCTGCGGCGGGTATTCCCCTGTGGAAGTCTTGCTTTTCGCATTCCGCAAAAATATAAGACCAGTCTGATATTTTGTAGAATACTGCAGCGGAATACTATTGAAGTCAATGGAGCTGGAATTTAGGCAGAATTCCACAATTCTGTTTGCTTGACGAAATTTTTGCAGAATTGCGTAAAACCCGCCGTGTAAACATACCCTTAATATGTAACAGATGGGACTCCTCAAGCACCATGGCTGGGGTGCAACTGCTATGTCTGTACCCCCCTGCAGCTACACCCCTGTATCCAAGCCTCTATAAGAATATAGGGGGAGATTCATCAAGACCTGTGCTGAGGAAAAGTTGACCAGTTGCCCATAGCAACCAATCAGATTGCTTCTTTCATTGTTCAAAGGCCTTTTTTTTTTTTTAATGAAAGAAGCGTTCTGATTGGTTGCTATGGGCAACTGCTCGACTTTTCCTCTGCCTACGTTTTGATGAATCTCCCCCATAGAGACCAGAATACATCATTACGGTTTAGCTTTCTTTGTTTTTCTTTCTTTTCAAGACAAGTAGGTAGGAAAAAAAACTTTAGGGGAGATTTATGAAAGCCTGTGTAGAGGAAGAGTGGTGCAGTTATCCATAACAGCCAATCAGATTGCTTCTTTCATTTTTAAAGGGAACTTATCACTAAGTTTTACCCTATATAATCAGTGTCAACACGTAATAGGGGTTAAAGGAAATTTGTCAGCTTTCTTCCACCCCCCCCCCCCCCCCCCCCGCACTAACCAGTACTGGCTGGCAGTGCGGAGGACGCTGACCAGTTTGGTCCTTACCGTGCCCGGATCCACCACGCCGTTCCGCCGTAATCTTCTATTTGCGGAATATGCAAATGAGGTGCTAACTTGAGGCTAACTGGCACTCTGACGTCAGTGCCGCTGGCCGCAGCGCCTCCCAGCTCCTCAATATTCCTCCCCTCCCTCCGCCTCTCCCGCTTCTTCCCACTCTGTAATGAAGAGAGAGGGGAGGAATATTGAGGAGCTGGGCGGCGCAGCGTGACAGTGCCAGTTAGCCCGGCTGGTGCAAGTTAGCACCTCATTTGCATATTCTGAAAATAGAAGATTACGACGGAACGGCGCGGTGGATCCGGGCACGGTAAGAACCAAACTGATCAGCGTCCCCCTCACTACCAGCCAGTACCGCTGGTTAGTGCGGAGGGAGAAAGCTGACAGTTTTCCTTTAATATCATGTGTCCTACCATGCCTGGATGTTTGCTAGCACATCTGTAAATGTGGACAAAACAACTTTTAAAGCTGTCACATGCAGTATGTATATGAGTCTTAAGTAGTCACCAGACATGCGGCTTGCTGAAGTAGTCCCGACTCCTCGGGCTGAAATCACGCACAGGCTCTATTTACGCCTATTCAGACATGATTGACAGCCTAGCTGTGAGCAATGACATTAGACCCTGACTGAGCTGCTCAATCATACCTAGATAGGCATTATTTGAGCCTAAATGGGCGTGATTACAGCCCGGGGCGTCATGACTACTTCATCAGTCACATGCCCATCTGACTATTTGAGCCTTATTTACATACAGCATGTGACATTTATAAAAGTTGTTTTCTCCAGATTTACAGATGCACCAGCAGACATCCAGCCATGGTAGATATGTGTTGCCACTCACAATATAGGATAAAACTTAGTGATAGGTTCCCTTTAAAGAGGCCTGTGAAAAATGAAAGAAGCAATCTGATTGGTTGCTATGGGCACCTGCACCGCTCTTCCTCTACACAGGTAAATGTCCCCTTTTATTCGTGTGGCACCGACAATGATGAGACTAACATTAATCAGTACCGTGTATGGCTGTTGTCAGGAGCACAGTCTGTGGGGGGCGCTGTGTGGCATTGTATTGTAAGACACAGTGCTTGGCATTGTTGTTGCACATCTATGTTTACAATGGACTGTTTAACTACCAGGCTTTGCATAATAAGTGGATGGTTATACGATTGAAAAACCACATACAATCTTCAAATCCTAAAGTAAGCACAGAAAGCTGACCTACATGAAAAGGGTCATTGTCACCATCTTACGGCAGTTAGGAGTTTCCCCGGTGACAATTACATAACCACCCCGGCACTCGATGTGTACTCTGTTGTAGACCAGTTTGTGCCCTGCATTCAGGTGTGTATGTTTGCCCATTAAACAGATCGTTAAACAATTGTTCTCATGCCAAAGAATTTAGGGAACTTAAACACAAAGCAATGTCATAAAAAGAGGAAGGTTGGACACTTAGTTATAGACTAGAGATTTCTAAACATGATTGGGGCTTAAGGACACTATTATATTACAGCTCCATAGTACATACAGCCAATATAACACCTATAGAATGCCATGGGGGTCCTATTGGATTGCTATAGGACTCTGATTTTATATGGTAATATACAATAATCCTGCCATGTTCCATCAGATTATGGAGGCACCAAACAGCGGTACACAAAGTGGTCCCTAGCATATAAGAACTCCTTGTGCCTTTGTACACACAGATCTGTTTGTAGGTTGGTGACACAACTGTAATACATATTAATAATAGATAATTATAGAAAGAACACTACAGTGAATATGGCCAAGCCTTTTTATCTCCTGGGTGCACAAAGGTTTGGGAATACTGTAAGAGAAATACCAGATTGTTCTTACCATTGTTGATGGTGGAGAATTGGGACATCTCCATACACTGTAGATTGTTGGCTGATCTTACCATAACCAGCAGCTGAGATTCATCTAATGTGTATGGATGCCTACTATTGGGTTGATCACATGCTATTTCCAAGGAAACCTCAAAGTAAATGCTAATATTACCTAGCAATAGGTGTTCTTTTACTGAAATGGACAGGAAAGGGGAGCGGGGTCCACCAGCTGGAGGCATGTCTTTCACCTCAGTTTAAAAGGGGGAAGGTCCTAATGGGGCTTAAAATAGGAGTCCATCTGTGGGGTAAATGGGGTAAAATTATCAAAACCCGTGGAGAGAAGAAGTTGACCAGTTACCCATAGCAACCAATCAGATAGCCTTTTTCATGTTTAACAAGGCTTCTGAAAAATGAAAAAAGAATCAATCTGATTGGTTGCTATGGGCAACTGGTCATCTTTTCCTTTGCACAGGTTTTGATAAATCTCCCCCCAATGAGACAATTTATAACATTGACTTGGTCAAAGAAGTTGGACCCACAGTCACAGCTGATGGCAGTAATATTGGTCGTCCCAAAATTGTCTCTGCAGTTGATGTCCCATTATGAAAGCATGTTCACATGGCAGAATACGTTGCCATTTATGAGCTTGAGCATTCCTGAGCAGTCCTAGTGCCCACCTGAACTTTCAAATACGTGGAATGTTTGCCTGTGTTTTCTAGACAGACATTTCGCACATTTTTCCTACCGTGTGAACATACTAAGAAGTGTTTTGATTGACAAATTGGTGTTCTACGAAACATACGTCCAGTTGTTTTGCAGGGGTCCCCACAAGGTCTTGGAGGGGATGTCTACTTCAGATAATATACTTTGAACTGATTTGCTTTGTGTAATAGCCTTATGTACATGTACCCTGAGTGCACACTTGTTACAGGGAGAGGCATGAGAGCGGCAGTTAGGGGGTTTAGGGCTTAAAGGAAATCTGTCACCAGTGTCACCTTCACTAACTTGTCAGAACCCACAGATAGTGCAGGTGACACTGAAGACAACGGTACTTACCTTGTCCCAGTCCGTGGCAGGAATCTCCTGTAATCTTCTCCGATACTTCGCTCCGGGCATCGGCTTCCAAGACACTGCTGCTTTCTGCAGGGTCCCAGGTCATGGCAGCAGTTACGTCATTAAGCTCCGCCCATGCCCCAAGCCTGTGCCGAAGATACCAGAAAAAATTTACAGAGATCCCCGCCACAGACTGGGACATGGTGAGTACCATTGTCATCAGTGTCACCTGCACTATCTGTCTGTACCAACAGGTTAGTGCAGGTGATTCTGGTGACAGGTCTTCTTTTAACTGGTAGAAGAGGATAGTAAGGGGGGGGGGGGGGTCTTGGGGCCAGGGATAAGAAGTAAGGCATGAGGGAGAGGAGTCAGTTTGGGCCAGTGCACACAGAAGAAGTTCCTGCTCGCCCTGTGTTTCCGGTTTGGGGTTGGGTGTCCCGGGTGTGAAGGTGGAGTTTGTCACAGTGGCAGGAGGGGGGTCTTGGTGGCACTCTAGGAGAACAGTGAGCAGTGGCCCGGTTACAGTGGCCATGGTGGAGCTGGGGTGGTACCCAGCTGGTTTGGTGGATACGTGTGGAGGAGGGACATTGGAGGTCTCCGAAGGTGATGGCTGAAACGAGCTGCTTTAGAGTCCCCCTTCTGCCAATAAGCATCTCAGGGTTAAGTACAGTTTGTATTTGCACTGTTTAATGTTATGGGGGGTAACTTTTAATAATGGTTACGTATTAATAATGGTTATTTATGTTGCCATATTTATGTTTATACATATTTACGTTATATTTATGTTGGCTACTGTTTTGTAAATAAAAATAAAAGTTAGTCCCGCTGTGGCCTTTGTATCACAACCAAGTGTCTGTGTTTTATAGGGAGAGGGAGTCTCGGGTGGTGGGTTGTGGCAATAGGTCGAGCAGATCTATACGATCCCCTAGTCGTAGGCTAAATGCAATATACTATATGGATTAGCTATTTTAGAGGATTTATTTTTTGTCCCTATTGTATTCATTTTTGTTGATGTATACTAAAATTACACACTTATGAATACTTTAGTGTACGTCCCCCCCCCCCCCCCCCCCCCCCAGTATCAGTTTTCAAGGTTTTTCAATTAAAAGAGGGAAGATCCTAATGTCTGGACACAATGAGATAATGTATCACATTAACTTAGGCTGGGTTCACACTACGTTTTTGCCATACTGTTTTCAATCCGTTTTTGTAAAGAAAACCGTATGGCAAAAAGACGGATGGAACAGTATGGAAAAAAGTAAACCGTATGCGTTTTTAAACAGTATACTGTTTTTAAAAGTGCATACAGTTCTGTCAGTTTTAATTAAAAAAAAAACATACGTTTTTGAAAATTTTGTCCATTTTTAATGGGAGGGGTCTTGGGTGGGGACCTTAGGATTCAAATGCGCATGTGCAAAGTAAAAACGTATACGTTTTTCCCGTATGGAATTGTATACATGTGAGTTTCCCATTGACGTCCATGTTAAAAAAAACGTATGCTGTTGCAGTACGGTTTTTAAACCGGAGACAAAATTGTGGTCAACCACGGTTTTGACTCCGGTTTAAAAACCATACTGCAACCGCATACGTTTTTTTTTTAACATGGACGTCAATGGAAAACGCACATGTATACGGTTCCATACAGGAAAAACATACGTTTTACTTTGCACATGCGCATTTGAATCCTAAAGTCCCCACCCAAGACCCCTCCCATTAAAAATGGACAAAATTTTCAAAAACGTATGTTTTTTTAAAAATAAAAACTGACAGAACTGTATGCACTTTTAAAAACAGTATACTGTTTAAAAACGCATACGGTTTACTTTTTTCCATACTGTTCCATCCGTTTTTTTGCCATACGGTTTTCTTTAGAAAAACTGATTGAAAACAGTATGGCAAAAACGTAGTGTGAACCCAGCCTTAGTCAGATAAGTTGGATCCAGAGAGAGAGAGCTGTCAGCTGTAATAATTGCCATATTGGTTGTCCAAAAATTGTCTCTGCGTTTGATTTCCTATTATAACAAATGAGTAGTCATTGTAAGAAATTGATGGGGATGACTATAATAACATTTTAGCACATGGCTGTCTGTATCGGAAATCTGTAACATTGTCCTTGAGTCAAACATTTCAGGAAAAGCAAAACTAACTCCAGCCAAAACAGAAGTGATGGGAACTTTACAACATGAAATGCTTTCGCCCCCGGTGACCTTGGCTTGGATGGAATATTACTGTATGTCATTATAATCTTTTCTAGTATAAGACAATAAGTTAATGTTTCTCTCTTGTATTTCCTTCTGGGAAAGCAAAGATGCAGCCAATATCCCTCCTATTGGGTTGTATATACTAAGCTTTCCTATAGTTCTAACTGCCAAACCGACCAATTTGTTTTCTTTCAGGATTATGCGAACTCTGTAACAATCCCTGAGGGAGCTGGAATTGTAGTCATATTGGTTTCCGCACAGCTTTTCAAATATTTCATGCAATGTTTTATATGAGGGTCATCTATTTTTGGTCATACCTATTTTGTTATAAATAAGAAGATCACAGGAGAACACGTTTATCTTCCCTGAAGCACCAAAACAGCAGAAAGAAAACATTTCATAGTGTAAACTAAAGGGGTTATCTACCATAAGTAGTGTTGGGCGCAAATATTCGCATTTCAAATTTTTAGCGCGAATATCGAAAATTCGTGAATTTGCGGATATTGCGAATATATTCGCTATATATTCGAAATTGTGAATATTCGTTTTCCGCATATTCGCATATGTGAATATTCGCATATGTGAATATTCGCATATTACTTCTTTTCACTTGTGGGCCAATTAGAATGATGCAAATACAACATCCCTAGCAACCAATAGTAAAGTTGCCCACCCCCTCACTCTTTTCTTCCTCGAATATGCGAATATGCAAATATTCACATATGTGAATATGCACATATAACGAATAAGCAAAATTTGTGAATATAGGACGAATATCGCAAATTCTAATATGGCCAATGCCGCTCATCACTAACCATAAGGTGATTTTAGAACTTACCTGCCAGAACTGAGTATTTCCTGTTGGATTTCATTCTCTAAACTACACATCCCAATGCTTGAAAGTTTGAGATCACTTTCCTTCCTCCAACACATCAGCCACCCCACCCATTAAAACTAAGTGTTTTCTAACCAGGGGCCTACAGCTGTTGCAAAATTTAAGCAGGATAGGCTCCCTCTGATCACCTGGCTAGTGATGTCAGGTCTCAACGCACTGCAACCTGGGAAATCCAGAGACATGAGTAATTTTGTATGCTGTTAAAAATAAAGATTGGGGCGATAATCACAGAAGAATTGTAAGACCACCCTCACACACAGGTACAGACACTATATTATGAACTACACTAACTTTACAGCCCCTGTAGCATAGTCAAATAAAAAAAAATCCTGGAATACCCCTTTAAAATGATGTCTTTGTACCAGGTCATGTAGAGAGTGAGGGATCCTTTTTGTACCTGTTCTTTAAATTTGAAGAAAAACTATATTGCTTTGGCATTGAAAGAAAATACCAAAATGATCTTTCACTTATAAAAGCAATGTGGATCAGCAAAATAATAGATAGTATTCAACTGCATACAATGAAAATACAAATATAGAAGTGTCAACCATAAGTAACAGGAACTCCAGCAATAATATTGAATGTAAAATCCAATTTTATTTCTTCAGCAGAAGTTGTGCCTCTGAATTACATGAGCAGTGTCCCACATTTGTGTTGGGACATATTAACAAAAATACCTGGCGTATCTATGCATTAAATAAACAGCCTGTTAATTCCGATGAGAATTTTGTAATACTTTATTTCCCCTATGGTGGCACAGCAGTGAAATTGACGACTTGACATTAAAGGAGTAGTCCAGTGGTGACCCAGTGGTGAACAACTTATCCCCTATCCTAAGGATAGGGGATAAGTTTGAGATCGCAGGGGGTCCGACCTCTGGGGCCCCCTGCGATCTCTCTGTACGGAGCCCTGACAGCCCGCGGTAAGGGGGCGTGTCGACCTCCGCACGAAGTGGCAGCTGACACGCCCCCTCAATGCAACTCTATGGCAGAGCCGAAGAGCTGCCTTCGGCAATCTCCGGCTCTGCCATAAAGATGTATTGAGGGGGCGTGTCGGTTCGTGCGGAGGTCGACACCCGCTATCTGGCCGGAGAGCCTGGCCCCCGTACAGAGAGATCGCAGGGGGCCCCAGCGGTCGGACCCCCCGCGATCTCAAACTTATCCCCTATCCTTAGGATAGGGGATGAGTTTTTCACCACTGGACTACCCCTTTAAGTACCTGTACCGAGTATAGCTGAACACTGGTGATAACAGTAATGAGATCAGTCTATTGTCAATAAGAGATTGTCCTCTTTAATGTAGCTCTAAATTGCAAAGTCACTTTAGGACGCCCATGTAAATGTTTACACTCCAGGTTGTGTTTACAATATATTTAGAAATAATTTAGCAGGTATGATTATAACATTATTAACTTGTAATCGTAGCCATTTTTGTTTGGATAACTAACCTGTGACATCTCCGGGTGTTTTACTTTCCTAGCACATTAATAAAAGCTGATTATTTAACATTTTATCCTGAATAAACAATTCAGAGAAAAGACTTGTATCATAGGGCTTAATTAAAAACATCTATAATTCAATGTATCCAGGGTCACATCAGGTTGTGCTGAGCTCACAGGAAATCCATGAAATCTGTTGTGCAATGGTCAGCACTCAGCAAAGAAACTCAATGTGACCTATAGTTGTCCCAGTACACATCTTCAAAAGGTTTTTGTCTTGTTTGCCCCATTTATGCTGTCTTTTTTTCATTTTTTTTGTTCAAAAGGGGGCTTGGCCTCAAGGTAAGGGTGGGCAAGGGGGCAGGGCTTAAATTTATAGATATAAGATTATCAGTGGTAGATCTAATGACTATTGTCTATGGAGAGATTTAGATTGAAATATGGATTTAAGTACCATATTTCCCTTTATTTTATAGCACAATTTATGTATTTTTGTTTATGACAATGTTACTAACACCTGCCCCTTGTCAACCAGCCCTTATATCAAGAATTATCTGCTGGACGATATCTTATCAGTTCTAATAAAAAGATAGACGTGCCCTTGAGTTATCTCCTCAGGATGGTACGATGTGTATGGTATGTATACTTCCTCGCTATATATTCTATCAGCAGATACTGACATGAGAACATGCTGACATGTCCAACGCATATATCTCTATTACAGTTTTATTTGTTCTACTGCATCCAATAGGGGAGTAAATCATAGTCAGACAGTATTCTGGATTTTAGATGACAGCTTAGATGCTGTTTTGTAGACATGTGAAGAAAACAATAAACAAAGGGTCATAGATTGTGACAACGTGAAGTAAATAGGCAATAGAGGACAACAAAACAAGACCTACTCCCCCTTCCAAAAGCATAAAAAGAACCTACTGTATTTAGCCCAGGCCCCTGACGGCAGCTACGATAGAAGTCTCCACTGTGGTCAACACAGAAATTATTCAACAGTGTGGGCTATCTGAAAGGGGCAACCGGCAATATACAGTATACAGTAAATCCAAACCCTTTAAGAAAGGGGCGATAACCTCACACACACACATACACCCATTGGGTGAGCAAGTGAACTGTCAGTTCTTCATGTTGGTGTGCTGAGAGGTCTTCTGACTAATACTGTGTTAGTAATATAATATATTAACATTTGGGGCCTCACTTTTTATTACTAACCTTTGTCTAAAATTGCTCTGAGTATACACAGGCTCACGTAATAAAGGGTATAATTGTGTGGGTAACAGTAGGATGTACTCTGCAATTACTATGCAATTGGAAATATTGTATTGGCTACATGAATGATATTAGGTCAACTCTTGGGCCTTTTGCAGATAAAGCCCTGGCGCAGCCACTTGGGTATGGGCTCCACTCATCATTAGGTACTATATAGTATGGTTATTTGTACATTATGGGCCTCATTTACTAAGAGTGTCGGGTTTTTACTAGTGGGAAAAGTTGTTTCAGACTTGCAGGATTCCACCCTATTTACTATTGGGAAAAGTCGGGAACATTTTCTGACCAGCTTTTTCTAGGTGGATATTTCCAGCCATTTATCCACAGGATTTTCTGTGAATTCAATAGTAAATCGGTTGGGTTGTGAAACCACGCCCCTTTTAGAGCCATCATGCCCCCTTCTAGGCTTTTCACAGTGCAATGTCGGGTTTGTCGGATTTTCCGGGCGCACATGTCTCAGACACTCTGCACCAAAATAACCAGACAAAAACTGGTCGATTTCAGCTTAGTAAATGAGGCCCACTCTGATCTGTCGGGTTTTCTTCAGCTCAAATGCACCACATTTTCTGTTGAAACCTTAGTAAATATGTTGGGTTTTTGTGAAAATGTCGGGAACACGCCCCTTTTTGGTGACCACGCCCCTTTCCCAGTCGGCCACGCCCCTTTTCAGGTTTTCTCAGCAAAATGGAGAGTTAGTCAGAGTTTTTTTTTTATTCTGGCGCACAATCTGGCGCAGACAGAATTTCTGGCGCACAACCCCACAAAATATGTCGGGTTTGCAATAGTAAATGAGGGCCTATATGTACAGTACACTATATGAGGACGCACAGTTACTGTGCAGAAAAGAATACAAAATGAGGAACAACACAAACCATTTATGGTACTACTGTAGTGTATGTTGTCTTATGTAAGAGAGAAGTCTTTGGACCCCTTCAGGCACCAGGTGCAACTATAATCTTTGACCTTCCAAAACTACCCCACAATTCTTAATGCTTGTAATGATATATTTGTATGCCATTCCTATAGGTTTTCCAATTCTGCTATTGCCTCACCCACTGCTGAGTATTTTGTTTGTTTTTTATGTAAAAAAAAATCTTAAAAGCAAGTCAGGGTGCCATAAGAAGAAAAAAAAAGAAACAACTCACCTTTCCCAATCCCAGCAGCTGCTGTTCTAACAGCTCCCAGTTTCCACTATTCACCCCAGGTTTTTGTGACACATTACCCCCTTAGAAACTTTTACTTAACCAATTACTGACTGCAGCGGTGACCCACTTTAGCTAGTGAGGACAAAGCATCACAGGAACCAGGAGACAGTAGCGGGAATATGAAGCCAATAGAACAGCAGCTGCGGGGGATCTGGGCAGGTAAGTATGCATTATTTTCTATTTTTATAGCACCCTGATTTTCTTTTTAGGGTGGAATACCCCTTTAAAGGAAAACAGTCATCCTGTTACCCACATTAAACCCATTACACTGGGTTATAGTGTGGTGAACAGGAGACTGATGCAGGGTCTCTGACTAAGATACCTACCTTCAGTCCTGCATGGTGTCCCCCTAAAAGTCCGCTCCTTTCTGCCCACTGGATGAATTTGAATGTTCATGGTCACTGGTCATGTGAGCACTTGTGCCTACTGAGTGCTCCTGTGACCAGCGACCATTATTTTTCGAATTCACCCAGCGGGCCCGCCTCCAGCACGCAATTCAGTGAAGATAAAAGTAGACCTTCAGAGGGACACCGAACTGAAGGTAGGTATCTTAGTCAGAGACCCCACATCGGTCTCCTGTTCACCCACAATATAACCTGGTGTATTGGGTTTAGTGTGGGTGAACAGTATGACCATTTTCCTTTAACATTTGATGAGATAAAAAACAGTAAACAATGTAAAAAAAATTAAAAACAGCATTTAGTAAACCTGACAATGAAAATGTACAAAGAAATTGTCAATATTGATTAATGATGTGCAAACAAGCAGCTATGTAACAGCAGATAATCCTGTTCACTAGCTTCAGCTGTACAGTCAACATAAAAAACTATTATGTGTCAAAGGTCGTCTTGTTTTCAAGAAGAACGTTATAAATCGACAGGTGAACCGTTCATGTCTTATGTCTCAGAGACTGCACTTCACCATCACCACAACGCCAATGAACAGTGAAACAAGCATATTCAAGGGGTCAGGGGGGGGGATCCAATAGGCCCCAGTCAACTAAATATTCAAAAGGTTATTTTCATTTCATAACGTGATAGCATATAGCTAGGACATGATATCACTTTATGATCTGTGGGAATCTGACACCTGGGACTTTCACCAATCCTGAAAATGAAGTTTTTTTTGTCCTTCTTAGAGGCAGATACTGAAACATGTTCTTTTTTTTCTAATCTGTTTTTATATTATGAGGTTTTTTTTTTAACAGCATTTAGAAATGCTTTACATCTAGTTCCATGGACATAGTCAACAATAAAGAGGGGGAGCTGTCCTATTGACAAGAAAGGAAAATGTTACTGGGTGCACCCAGATTATTCCGCAAGGAGGTGGAGGCTGAGCTGTGAGCTCATCTTTTGTTTTACCTTTTACTGTAATGCTGTACATATATAACTTTTCAGCAGCTTCCTCCTTATCATCACAAACAGAACAGGACTTCTCACCTTAGCTTTAGGCTTAGTGCTGAGAATTAAGATTTCAGGATTATTTTATAATATAGAATGGAAAATTCTGAATAAAATATTGCCAGCAAATAATTTTCTGATGACACATTCCCATTAAAGGAGTAGACTCATGGAATAAAACTTATCCCCTATCCGCTGGGGGCACGGCGGCCTCCGCTTTCAGCAGAGAGAGCCGGGGCTCCATACAGGAGATCGTGGGGGCCTAAGCGCTCGGACATCCCACAATTTAAAACTTATCGCTCATCCTGCAGATAGGGGATAAGTTTTATTCCACGAGACTACTCCTTTAAGTGAATAGGGCCAGCAGAAGAGCAGAAACCAGTGCTTAAACCTGTCCATGTTCTGGCCTATATTCTGGCTTCCAAGTCAGGATTTCTAAGGGTTTCCAAATCAGGTTGTTTTTTTTTTTGTCACTGCATCTGGATGTAAGGAATGTTGAGGGGCACTTGATGTGGTCCCAGGGAACAAAGGTGTATTCCAAAGTGGAGATGCAGTTCCTTTTGACAAATTTGTCGCCTCCAAGTTGACGTGGTGAAAGAGGAGACTTTACTTTCGGGGCTGTATGAACAGCTTTCTACCAAGGAGTGTAGAGCCTCTTAAATTGAAATATTATCAGTGAAATTGACTTATTATTGCCCGATGCCAAAAGACCCAACATCAGATGACGAAGAAGCAAGCACTTGTTGGCTGATCACTGGGATCATGCGGCACTAAAATCTTCAATAGTGACCACATATCCCTGTATGTAAATAGGAAATGTGCGGCTGACAGCGATGGAAGTGAACCCCGCATTAACAACCCAGCAATCGTTCCTGCGGCTCTTCACTCACAACACACAAGGCTCGACCAACTTGATCAGGGTGTGTATTGGGTGGTGTCCGTATCAAAGAAGCCTTAGATCATTATTTGAAAAAGTTGTGTAAATAATGTTATTTATATAATTGTATTTTTGTTAATAAAGAGGCTTCTGTGGCCACCATTTTTCACTGTCACGAAGCAGGTTTGTGTATTTGACAATAAAATGGGGAGAAGGTCGGTTTAAGGGGAGGATAAAGGCTAACTCTCCAATACCCTAGTCATTGCGGGATTTAGGAAAAAAATTCCCGGGTATTCGGCACCAACCGTGGATGGAATAAGGATTCAGTACGTCTTGATAAATTGAAGGTTTCTTTATTCGCCGTGTCAAACGCATTTCAAGGTCTTGCACCTCTTTCTCAATGACTTGATCGGGGTTATCCTGAGGATGACCCCGATGAAGTCATTGAGAAAGAGGTGCAAGATCTCGAAACACGTTTGACATGGCGAATAAAGAAACCTTGAATTTTAGGTGGGGGGAACTCTGCTGCACCTAATTTGGGGGCCTTGTATCGACGTTCGCTCAGGTCGCGCTCCCAGAATTCAAGGGCCGTCGTTACTACGTCCTGACGCCGGCCCTAGAGCGTGACATGCGTGAACATCAAGGGGGGGGGGGCCTCCATGTCCATTTTGCTTGGGGCCCCCAAAGTGGTCTATAACCTGTGAACTCCAATGTATAACTAGGACTCCTGGAAGTATGACTTCTAGCATGTGAATCATAGTTTGGCAACAAGGAGAGATTGGGAATCCCTGCTTTAGGTAATCCTTACCTGCTATTTAGCAACAGTTACTGTATAATAACAATGCCATCAAGATAAAATTGTTATTGCTCAGATAATTGTCATAAGGCCACTACAATGATTGTTAAAACACTATTTTACCAATGATCATAGTGTTTTTAGTGAGTTTTTAAACTATAGCCAAATTGCCCTATAAAATAGTCTCAGTAATTGTATACAGCCACAGTTACTTCATAATAACTATTCCCCATAATAGCTACAGTGCCTCTAAAATGAGTAAGTCTGACCTCATAACAACGATCATGGTGCCCCCATAACAGCAGACACATTATCCAACATAAAATAGTCAGAGTGCTTGTTAGCATGAGCACAGAGCAATGATCACAGTGGCTCTCATAACAATAGACAGAGTTCCCCCATAACAATAGTTACAGTGCCCCCATAACAATAGTCATAGTGCACCCATGCCATGTCTCTGTAGTCTCTATTGTTTCTGCTGCCTCTGCTCTCCCTATTTGTTCTGCTGCTCATCTGTTCCTGTTGTCCCTGCGGTCCTTGCTGTCCTTATAGTCCTTGCTATCTTTACTGTCACTGCTGTCCCTGCTACTTCTGCCTCTCTTGTTTCCCACAACCCTGTTACCATTAAAGGGGTTATCCAGGAAAAAACTTTTTTTTATATATCAACTGGCTCCAGAAAGTTTTTTGTAAACTACTTCTATTAAATTTTAATCCTTTCAGTACTTATGAGCTGCTGAAGTTGAGTTGGTCTTCTCTGTCTAAGTTCTCTCTGATGACACCTGTCTAGGGAACTGTGCAGAGTAGAAGCAAATTCCCATAGCAAACCTCTTCTACTCTGTGCAGTTCCCAAAACAAGCAGAGGTGTCAGCAGAGATCAATGTTGCCAGACAGAAAAGAACAACTTAACTTCAGCAGCTAATAATTATTGGAAGGATTAAGATTTTTTAATAGAAGTAATTTACAAATCTGTTTAACTTTCTAGAGCCAGTTGATATAAAAAAAACTTTTTTCCTGGAATACCCCTTTAAATGCTGTTTGTAATTGTAGATTCTCTAAAAATACAAGTATATACAGTAATCCCACTATCAGGCCCAAGGCCTGATTATTAAAATCCTATATGTATATTATAAATTATAACTGTGTGTGATGTATTATCCAAGATATGGGTGAGAGGTCATTCAGACGGTGTATCCTTTTGTGTATTGCATTTTATTGGGGGTTTGGCTGTTAGTTTGTATCTCCTTTGAAGTCAAAGGCCCTTTGAAGCAGCAGGATGTAAGGGGTACTCTGGTCCCATCATATAATCAACCAGATAAGAGGGCCAGGAACAGAGATGCCCCCCTGGTGGGATCAGAGGGGAGGGGGGAATGGAGTCTCCCTCCAAAAAGGCAGATATATAATATTTAACAATGCTAGACTCAGTGTGTTGAAGGCTGTGCCAAAAGCTGACAAGAGCTGGACTCTCACTGACAAGGACGGCTATATCATCTACTTCATCTTTTGTTTTCTGAACTTGCCTTGCTAAACTCTTTCATATTTTTGTAACTGTATGTCATTTTTTTCTGTATTTTTATATAGTCAGCCCTGTGATACCTTTTATCAGATTAAATGTTTAATTAATCAGCTCTGGTCTTTGATCTCTAAATATATGAGCTCACCTTTCTGAAGGCAGCTCTGGTGGAAACACGTTTATCTAAGGGTTAATTTGGTGACTTGCTGGGACTCGTAGTGGATACCCAGAGGTCTGGTGGCCTTAACCCTTGCACCATCACACTCTCTCTAGCGTCTTAGCTGGACCGATAGGGTGTGATCGTCACACCCACGTATAAAGGACTTCTACTTTTGTGATTCTATACGGGACCGGCTACTTTGGGATTGATGCACCTTTTTATATTACAGTTCTCCCTACCTTATAACATTGCTACCAGTTGCCACGGGCCAGTAAAAGGAAGCCACTCGACAGCCCTATTAGCGTAGGAAATTGTCATGTACTAGTATAGAGTGGGGGACCAAGTGACTCTTTAGTGATCTAGTAGTAGTAGAAGTGGTAATAAAATGAAACTGCATGGTGGCTTTTGGGGGTCATTGGACATTTTTTGTTTTGTTTTAAGGGTCCCTGACCATGAACTGATCACTGCAGTGATCAGTTATAATCTATGGGACAAACTTGGCAGCAACTATTTAATTTCTCTGCAGCTTCGGCACATATATCGACATATATACGTCCTGCACCGGCTCCCGCGATATAACGCGGGGTCACGTGATGACCCCGTGTCATATCGGGTCGGTCCCGGCGGCCATCAACGGCCTGGACCCGCAGCTAATACCGGACATCACCGATCGCGGTGATGCCTGGTATTAACCCTTCAGACGCTGCAATCAAAGACCGCCGGATCTGAAGTGAAACCAAAAGCATCCCAGCAGCTCAGTCGTGCTGTTTGGGGCAGCCGCGGTGAAATTGCGGCAACCGGAACAGCTTGCAGGACACCAGGAGGATCCCTACCTGCCTCCTGCGTGTCCGATCGCCAAATGACTGCTCCGTGCCTGAGATCCAGGCAGGAGCAGTCGAGCGGCGATAACACTGATCATTGCCATGTTAATGCATGGCAGTGAACAGTGTAGGAAATCAGTGCATGCTATGGGGGCTATAACATTGCAAAAAACAAGTGAAAAAAAGTGTTAATAAATGTGACTTAACCCCTTCCTTAATAAAAGTCAGAATCACCCCCCCCCCCTTTCCCATAAAAAAAAAAGTAAATAAACATAAATATAAACATATGTGGTTTCGCCACGAGCGTAAATGTCCGAACTATAAAAATATATTGTTAATCAAACCGCACGGTCAATGGCGGACACGCAAAAAAAATATTCCAAAGTCCAAAATAGAGTATTTTTGGTCACTTTTTATACCATTAAAAAATTTATAAAATGCGATCAAAAAGGTGGAAAATTGAAAGGGGTATGATTTTTAAAAGGTAAGGAGGAAAAAAAATGAAAATGCAACAACTGAAAAACGCTGAGTCCTTAAGGGGTTAAGGTTTTGTTGGACTGGCCAGAAATATAATGTATTTGGGAGTGTCAAAATCACCCCCCCCAACCCCCTGACCCCCCCCAAACCCCTGCAACCCAGACCCCCGTCCCCACCCCTTCCAGAGTATCCCTTTAAACTGTCACTGCTTTACTTATTAGGATACACGTCTGACAAAGGATTCAGCATTGACTGTTTCTACATAAAAATATGCAAATCATTAACGCATCAGAATGTATTACTAATTCCTAGGGAATGCAGGTAAAACATGTGATTGTTCCTTTTTCTTGTGAAATTCTCAAGATTTAACTGATAAATTGTGCAATCCTCCACGAATCTTATCACACACAGGTATTTTACTACATGTCAATTGTTGCTTTGTTAAAAAAAAAAAAAAATTGCATGCTAAATAATCAACTAACAACATTACAGGTGTCACCTAGCTTTTCCAGACTCCTGACCAGTAAGCATACCAAGTTATGTAACATTACATGAATGCAGAATGTATCAGTGCATAACTAAGGAGAAATGGTGTTTATCCATCTTTCCCAGAAACAGATACATGTACATTTACATTTTACATATACATTTACTACCGATCTCATATTTTATTTAAATTTTTTTAAATATTGTTCCTTTTGGGCAGATTATTGTTGCACCTGTAGAAATCTTTACATAGTTTTGTGGATGAGATTTACAGATTCCCACGGTCACTCACCGCCCTCTACCCCACCATATTTATCAGGCAGCATCACTTACCCCTGTACAGGTTATATCCTGTGCATTAGTTGGAAGGGTCTCCAATGTAATCTCCTGCTGTCCACAGATTCCATAGTGTAAGATCAATGCCAGCAGGAGCTGACAGAAAGATAAGCCCTTCATTATCAGTTTCCCTTAAGTATCAAAGCTCTTCTACAGCTATTCCTCCTAAGTGTAGTTAATAAGTAAGGAAATGGCAAAGTTCTTTCGACCGGTCACCAATAAACGTTAGAAAAAAGTTGGGGTGTAGAATTAAGAAATATGGGGTGATAGGAACGAGGAGGGAGGACAGAGTCCGAGGACAGTCAGGGGTCCTGATGCTGGAGCTGACTGTTCTTTCTTGTCTCCTAGATGAAGCTGGTTCCTTGTCAAACTCTTTTTTTTTCATCCGACCTCCAGAAGCTCCCGAAAACTCATAGTAATGTATCAAGATGCCAAATACAGTCCCAACGTGTATAGTCCCTGCGTTCTATAGGACCCCTGCGAGTCAGTCCTACGTCCTTTCCTGAGTCACTCCAGTTTCCAAGTGCAGAAGCTCTGCGACTGCCTCTTCAACACACCCTGCTGTTATGGTTACACCTCCATGTGCTGGAAGTAGAGTCCACCCCTGTGCTGGCTCATACATATGTCATATCTCACTGACTCAATCCCTGGCCTGAGATATTTCAGTATTATGGCTCATTTTACAGTGTGTTTTTGGAGCCATTTGGTGTGTGTGCCAGGAGAACTCTTGCCACGTCTATCAAACAGATCTATAGGCCACCATTCACTGCATAGAAACTAAAATATTGTATAGGTATACATAGGGGTTGCGTTATTCTTTAATATTGCAGCAGACTGCGGTATTCCATACAGGGGCTTCTAGTAACAACCTTCTGTTATCACTTAGTCTCATACATCCGAAGTATCTATTAGATGTATACATCACAAAACCCCAGATATACCTTGGACAGACACTACAAGACACAGTGTGAAAAGAACCTTTTGTGAAAAATCCTAACCCCAGGGCGGAAATCCTGGGTAGGTTCACACCTATCCAATGTATATTTCTGTGGTATACATCAACAACCCTGGAGAGTGTTATGCCGGCTCATACCACAGCATGTCCTCGCCAGACCCACTTACTTGTGTGGTGAGGGTGTGATGAGGGCAGATGGAATTACCCTAAGGACAGATGGCATTAACCCCTTGTGTTCGTGACGCCAGGGCGTGGTTTTACCTCTACACCACCGAAAGGTATTCCGCTGGATCCAGGGCTAGGCATGGGGGGCAAATAATGACTCTGATGCCAAGTAACAGAAGTTACAGAACAATGGCAGCTTTATCGAGTCAGACAGGTGTAACAGTCTATACAGCTTGGCTAGGCCCAAGGAGCTGACCAGTGACTTCAGAAACCACAGGGCTAGCTGGGACTTATAGTGGACTTGGACCATTTGATGCAGGGCCACGCTGACTTGAGACAGACTTGACTTGGACTGACTTGACTCAGACTGACTATTACAGACTTCCCCCCATTTGTAGCTTACAAGGCTTTGACTTGGACCTGGGGGGTAGTGGACTTGTGGATCTGTGGCTGCGTGGTAGACTTTAGGCCTCTTGAGGACACCAGACACTCTCTCCAGATTTAACCTCACTGCAACTCAGCACTAAAAAGACTGAGGAAGCTCCACCCAGGACTTATATGGGGGAGACTCAGGAGGGGTCCCATAGATCACCCTGTAGGTCACAAAGTCACTGGTACCTTCCCTGGTTACAATCACAGGACAACCACCCTTAAAGGTATATAACATTATATGTACATTACACCATATAACATAGGAACTTAGGGGTACAGGGGGGCCCAGGGACCATGGAATAGAGTCTGACGGACAGGGCAGCAAAGGTACAGGGGTGCAACTCCTGTACTGAGCCACCACAAACTCCCCCTCTTAACAACAGCCATCCTCGGCGCCCAGTCCTGGAGGGCGGACGACATGATGTGGCCACTGAGGCCTGTTGATAGCAATAATAGTTCCTGGGGCATTTTAAGACAATGTCCTTCTCAAGGCTGGTGAATAAACAACTGGGGAAGAGTCCATGTGGTATTTCTCTTAACATCCATACATGCTCAATTGATGAGGGTGTGAATAACTGGGATTAAGATATAAACATATGGGAGTTTTAGGACTTGCAACTACACACTTTAGCACATATTTGATTCGGATCGGGCTGCCAGAGGCTTTCTACCCGAATGCCTTTTGCTGCTGGGGCCCTTCGGCTATAGCTACTTCTCCCCAGAACATTATACAAATAGCAAATACACATTTTCTAACAAAATATGGCAATTTTACTTATACACATAGTAGCTCTGTCACGGTACGTGTTTACCTAGGCTTTCAGGGGAACTCTCTGGCCAGTGGAGCACCCTGTACACAATGGACAGGAAAATAGTTAGACATTAGACATGACATTGGAGGTCTGATGTGGACTGAGAATATAAACTGGTTAGCTACAGTCCTAACTAGACATGACATTTGACTAGTTTATGCAGACAAAACATTATGTACACTACTAAATTCTCTGTACATATGACATTAGAATTAGTTAGAATATTTATTCTATACTGACTATGAGTATACTATGGACAAATATATTTTGTACAAGGGTACTGTTATTCTCTGTACCTAGCTGGTAACTGTCTCTGTGTAGACCTTTGGGATCTGTGCAGCATCACCTCTGGAGAATCAGGCTTCTGGAGCTGGACTCAGGATTGCTGGCATTTGTACTAGAGATATTGGAGACATTGTTGGCGCTCTTGAGACAGGTGTATAAGCTGAAGCCAATGGTGATAGAGCAGGGACTGGTGGATTGACTAACGTTGGTTGGCTTAGTCCCAGGGTTGGAGACACATAAAGAATGCCAGCTGATTTGGAGAAAACATGGAGAAATCCATTAATGGGTGCACTTCGTACACACCGGACTCAGGATAGGATATGGCCGTCACCATGTAGGGTTCTGTCTCCCAGATGGAATCTAATTTGTTAGTTCTCGGGAACTTTCGTAGCCAGACTTTGTCACCCACCTGGAGTGGTTTGGCAGAGGCATGGCGGTTGTAGTCTTCTTGTTGTCTTTGTTGGGCCTCACCCATTTTCTTGCTGACAATCTCTTTGGCCTCTTGAATTCTTCTCTGATGGTCAGAAACCCAGAAACCCACTCAAGAGATGCTTGTTGAGAATTGTTGATCAGGGCCTGCAACCCAAACATCCGTTTTTTTCGGCAGTTGCCCGTTTCGTCCAATCATCAAGAAGAAGGGGGTGTATCCGGTGGAGCAGTACACTGTATTGTTGTAAATTTCCAACAACTCAGGCAGTAACATTCTTCATGCCTGGACACAGAAGCTGCTTGCAGCATATGAATGAAGACTTGGTTGATAGGTTCACAGAGCCCGTTTCCCTGAGGGTAATAGGCGGTGGACCAGAGTTTCTTGCAGTTGTGGAATTAACATAGTTCTTGAAAGAGTTGGGCCTCGAAGGCTAGAAGGTTAGAACAGACTCCGGATATCCAAGTGTTTGCACCCATTTGGAGAACATCTGGGCCACTGTGTTAGCTGTGAGATCTTTGACGGGTACAACGACAATCCATTTGGAGTAATGATCCACCATGGTAAGAGCATAGTCATACCCGGACCGGGTAGGAGACAATTTCACATGGTCTAGCGAGACCAGCTGGTTGGGTCTGTCACTCTGGATGGAGTGAAGGGGTTTTCTTGCGTCCGTGCCCACATTCTTGGTGACATTACAGTCAGTACAGCAGGAGATGGCGGAATGGTAGCAGAAAGGTGGTGGTTTTTAAATTAAATTTGGAAATGTTTCAATTAAGTTTTTTAATTTTGAAATTAAAACCAAAATTCAATTATATGGTTCCTGGACTGGTGATGCTGACATGCTATGATTGTGTATGCGTAGACATGGCTGAAACTACCAGTAGAACATATTGTGGTAGCCCTTGGGGGGTGTATGGTGGTGGTGGTATGTTATATGAGGGGTTAATGTTAACCCTATAGTTCGTGACACGAGTCTGAGGGCTGGTATGCTGAATCAATGTTCCGGCCTATCGCCGCCCTTCCCAGTAACGATAGGTGCATGAAATGACTGAAGGTCCACAAAGAGATTGAACTTGAACGTGAATAACTTTACTGAAGTGCTTGCAATATCCACGGCACAGTAATAGTCTCATATAAACAGTCCTTAGGTGACTGAAAGTTGTTGCGGACCTTGAGTTAATGATACAGTCTCTGAATATAGGGAGAGATTTGCAGATCCGTCCGGATTTAGGGGTATTGTTAGGTCCGGTGATGCTGCAGAGTGTTTGGGATTTGATACACTCTATAATTAGATTGTTCAGCCGTTGCCGCAAGGCTCGGGCCTAACTCACTGTGTTAGTTGCTGCGCAGATCCTTCTCTCATGATAGCCCACGAGGTAAGAGAGATCCTTACTGCTTGGCTGCGCAGGAACAAGAGAGAGAAACATGTCCGCCGCTCCCTTATATGGGCAGGGGGCGAGGCAAATCCGATTGGTCCGAACATCTGCCATTCACCAGTACATGGTGTAATGGGATTGCTTACGTCACAGGGCCTCCAAAGGTCCTTAAGTTTAATACCATAGAGTTCACCGAGTCACATGACCCGCAGGTCCTGCAACGCTATGGAAGCAAGTAATTAACCATTTATTTACATATATGCTATCCTATTTACATTAATCTTTGCATAAAACACCGATCTATAAACTGAAATAGAGGCGACTAGGGGTAGACTGGAGGACAGGGATCCCTACGCCCTAGGGACTCTGGCTATGGGGACCCATACATAAATAGGTACCGTATAGAATGCGGTACCGGGACACCACAATATCATAGTGGCTTACTGGAAGAAGTTGTAGAGTCTGGGTAAAGCAGGTTGAGACACCTTTAAAATTTATTAAAATTTGGCCAGCCAGGTGATCCATGCCTGGCTGACTGGAGACAGGGCGGGAAGGAGGTTGCAATAGCAACCTTCAGCATGTCACAGTGGTTTACTGGAGGAAGTTGCAGAAGCCTGTGTACAGCAGAAGGTTGAGAAACCTTTAAAATAAATTTGAATGTTGCCCCAACCAGCCAGGCAGCCCAGGCAAAAGCAAACACAATAAATTTGAATTTTGTCCCAGCCAGGTGGCCCTGGCCAGGCTGGGAAATGACACAGCAATGGAGCAAAACTTTTTTTCGGACACGTATTGTCCCTGGTCATAGCTATTACTATGTAGCAACCATGACATGTACTGTTCTGCACACAGACAAGTTCATGGACTGGCCCACCCTCTCCACCACATGATTTTGCAAAGTGGGGATGGCTTTCTTTGCAAAATAATGGGGACTAGGTATGCATCACCTGGGTTGGCCACACCCCATTACTTGCTGGAAGGCTGTGGAGTCCACAAGTGCTACCAACAATTTGGCCAAGTAGGAATTTAGGCGTACTACAACAGGGTGACTGGGAGAATACTGTTGTCTGGAGGATATGGATTTCCCAATGGATAACTGACCGGATCGGGGAGGAGGAGGGCACGACACAGATGAGGCAAATTCCAAATATGTGTTGCCTATGGAAGAGGCCTGGCTGTTATACTGTTGGGAGAAGACGGCATGGATTTTTCCAAGCATTTTGAAAAATTATCCCTTATTTGGGAGTAAAAACAGGTTCTTAGTCTAGCAAAAGAAGAAGATTACATGGATTTTTACAAGTATCCCAAAAATTATCCCTTTTATTGTGGATTATGGTTTGTGTACGTGTAGGCCTGGCTGGAAGTAGGGTGATGGTGAATTAGTGTTACTAGTAGGAGCCAGCGTACAGCAGACAGTGGTGAGGTAGAGTGATCCGTAGCAAGAGAGCAGGCATTGGTGGACTAGGTATACTTCAACCCAAGCTTTGTGATACTTGAGATGCTGACATAGAGACCTAATTCTTAAATTTAGACCCTGCCTGTGCCTCACTTTCCCTCCGCAGAGACGGCAACGTGCTTGCTTTCTTGCATCTGGTAACATAGTAAAGAAGTTCCACATGGTATGATACCGTTAATAGCTAGGTACATCAACACCCGACTGTGCCCCTGTTCTAGAATGTTTTTTTTCTCATTTACTATAATGCATGTTTGCGTGTACACAACTAGAAAGATTTAAGGTGTGTTTGCAGAAAAATATTAAATTCAACAAAACTGTGTTAACAGGCTAGATATGTGTCCTAGGAATACGCTTTTGCGTGCCAGAGATGACAGCACAGTGAGTACTGACAGTGTTTGTGGAACTATATGATAAGCAACAGTCCTCTATTAACACTGCAAGCTACATACGTATTACTTCAACACATTTTTTGACTGGCAGAGATTACTGCACAATGAATACAAACGGTGTTTGCAGGACTATATGAAATGCAATAGACCTCTATTAACACTACAGGCTAGATAGAATATATTACTTATAAACACACTTTTTGACTGGCTGAGATTACTGCACAATACATACTGACGGTTTTTGCGAAACTATATAAAATGCAACAGAAATACAGGCTAGATCACGGCACTGGCTACTGTAGCTGGTTGAGGAACACTATGCAATTCAGGTATTTGCAGGTATGAGTCTTGAAAAAGGCTTTGGATTTGTGGTAGCAAAAGATGAGCACTTTAGAGGCTTGTCTGCTGTATAGAAGCCTCTGTAGGTTTCTTGTATGGGGATTGACGCCTGTCGACACACACACAAGGTCTATCTTTCTAATCTTTATCTAGCTATCTTTCTCTTTCTAATCTGTATCTCCATCTTTCTAACCACTAACTGTCCCTATGTCTCTCTCCCTTCTGTCTCCTCTCGGCAGAAGTTCCGAGCACTCTGAACACTGTGGGTAACGTCAGTGCCCTTTTATGTGTGTCCCTGGCTGTTTCCTATTGGCGTTTCTGCTTGATTGACACAGTAAGCAGCAAATCACATGATAGACCTGGGTTAACATTTGATCTGCTGCTTTCCCTACATCATCTTACCGCCCCCTGCCCCCCCTGCTTGTTCTGCCCGCCAAAAAAACATGCTTTCTGTTTTTTTGGCTCACGCGAGCCAAACCGGTCAAAAATCGAGTGTTCAGTGAGCTGGAAAAATCCAAAAGTTTGGGTTGAATCCAGGTCTGCAGGATTCGGCTAGCCCATCTCTATCTACAATCAACATACTGTATACCTACAACATGGTGAATGACTAAAATAGAATACATAGTATACTAGTCAGTATGTTTGGTCTGTTCCTTTAAAATGTAGTAGGCTTTGGTACACTATGCTAACAGAAACAAATGTGGGAGCAGTTAATCTCTTTTAAAGGGAACCTGTCACAGAGAATGAAGTCCAAACTACAGACATTCTTAGAACAAACTAAGCAGAAAAGTATAACGTTTTGTTAGCCATGGATAACTTGTCAATTATTCTGGGTTAAGTTGTCATGTGGGAGGTCCATACATATCTGTATAATTGTGCAGAGTTAGTTGTCAATCACTAAGTAGGACCACCCATATGACTATTTAGCCCAGAATGAACAAAAAATTTACATGAATACATGCCAAGTTGTCCTGGAACTATCCCCATTATATTTCAATCTGTTCAGCTTCTTCTGTTCTATAACACGCTGCCTGCAGAATTGCATTATGTCTTCCACATGACAGTTTCCATTAGGCATGTCCTGCTGCCTTTATCCATCTGATCAGTTTTAGATCTATGAGCAAATAAAAAAAAAAGGAACCCAACCTTGCCCTGACATGCTCCAATAATAAACCACCACAACAAGCCTTGCTTCATGGCAATAATTCCCTAAACCCTAGTGCTCCAAGAAACAGAAACGAAAAAGCAGATAAAAATAATAAATACTCAAAAACCACAGACAGTAGCAGTATCACACCATTGACAAGAAATAGTAGAAGACATTGGACTCTATAAGGCATGGGTTCAGGAGAGGAGCCCACCCCATACATTCCGAGTGCTGGCTGTTTACTATGATTCACACCTCAAAGAAAGAAAAAAGTATATGTAGATCCAATAGCAAAAAGTATCCCATTTTATTAGTACATAAATGCACAAAAAAACAGACAATTAAAAACATATAAACTATAGTAGAGAGGTAATAGAGATACAACTTCATAATCATAGAGGCAGGAAGGAGGACTGGTATGTCATTACTGGTTGGCCCTATATTTCACTGGTTAGGGGCCCCTCACTATCTGCTGAGTAGGTTAATGTATTCTGTATATACCATCTCTTCACAATGCCCTATTGGACCCTATGGACATTTTATTTTGGTTTATATATATATACTGCATTGGTGCCTATGTGCTGCCCCATATTGACTGACTGTCTCTGACTAATATACTGTACATAGTACAAAAAGAAAGGTGAGGAAGCCCTCACGGTTTTAAGGTGCAGCACGTTTCTTTATTTTCGGTGCAAACTGAAGCAGAGCAGCATCAGCGTGACGCCAACACAAGTACACAGGTGCACTTGAGGAGCCCACCTGTGATGGCGTCCCTCTGATGCTACTCTGCTTCAGTTTGCACCGAAAATAAAGAAACCTGCTGCACCTTAAAACCGTGAGGGCCTCCTCACCTTTCTTTTTGTACTATGAACTATGCATGTTTTGCTCTAGAGGATTGAGCACCCCGTTTTGTTACAGTCAGGAACCTGCTCCCCTGTAGCGCTGTGTTTTGTGGCTGACTGCCAGAGCCTGTTAGAGATTGCCTATACCTGAGACATCAGTGCCGGTCTTTGTCTCGTTACCTGGGTGTTTGCTAATATACTGTACCATATGTTACTCTCTAGGTATTGCTCAACCTGTCCCTGTGGGCATTCTTTGCTCTTGTGGGCTGCTCCAAGGCACCAAGGCCAAATCTGACACTGTTGACATCGGGTTTATTGTCCCGACGTCAGATCACGATGCATATGCACATGCGTCACAATATTTAGCCCGACGCATATGTGCATGTGTTTGCGATACCCGGCCGGGATCGCACTACGGCTGCGCCAGCCCCTCGGCTGCAGCGCATCATTACTCACCATTCTAGCCCGGCAACCTCTGTTGGGCTCTTAGCTTAGCTTGTTACTGTTAGTTACTGGGGAACTACCTTCTTTTTGTATGCACCTTATTAAAGAGCAGGCACCTTGGGTTCAACCCTTTTACCAGGTTTACTATTTTTCATACTTATCATGGGCACTTAATTATCTGTGGGTCTCCCCATATATTTATATTTATAGCTTTATGTCACTACAAGCATTGTGAGCCAATACCAGACCCCCTTCCTGCTTCTGTGATTACGGAGTTGTATCTCTACTACTATATTGTATATTTTTTAATTGTCTGTTTTTTTGTGCATTTATGTACTAATAAAATGTGATCCTTTTTGCTATTGGATCTACATACGCTTTTTTCTTTCTTTGATGTATTGATCAATTATTGGCATAGGATCAGGGGGTTGTCCTTGGTGTTTGATATAATTCGCACCTGCTACATCAATGGTGACATCATGTCTGTGTATGTGGATTTTAACTATTGGGAAATTTCTACATTGGTGAAGTAACCTAAAGGCCCATTTACATGGCAGAATATCCTCCCAGAGACATTCTGGCCCTCATTTACTAAGCTAAAACCCACTAGTTTTGTCTGTTTTTTCCAAGTTATTTTGGTGTATAGTGTCTGAGACATGTTTAACCCCTTAAGGACCGGAGGTTTTTCCGTTTTTGCATTTTCGTTTTTTGCTCCTTGCCTTTAAAAAATCATAACTCTTTCAAATTTACACCTAAAAATCCATATGATGGCTTATTTTTTGCGCCACCAATTCTACTTTGTAATGACGTCAGTCATTTTGCCCAAAAATCTATGGTGAAGCGGGAAAAAAAATCATTGTGCGACAAAATTGAAAAAAAAACGCTGTTTTGTAACTTTTGGGGGCTTCCGTTTCTACGTAGTACATTTTTCGGTAAAAATGACACCTGATATGTATTCTGTAGGTCCATACGATTAAAATGATACCCTACTTATATAGGTTTGATTTTGTCGGACTTCTGGAAAAAATCATAACTACATGCAGGAAAATTAATACGTTTAAAATTGTCATCTTCTGACCCCTATAACTTTTTTATTTTTCCGTGTATGGGACGGTATGAGGGCTCATTTTTTGCGCCGTGATCTGAAGTTTTTAACGGTACCATTTTTGCATTGATAGGACTTATTGATCACTTTTTATTCATTTTTAAATGATATAAAAAGTGACCAAAAATGCACTATTTTGGACTTTGGAATTTTTTTGCGCGCACGCCATTGACCGAGCGGTTTAATTAATGATATATTTTTATAATTCGGACATTTCCGCACGCGGTGATACCACATATGTTTATTTTTATTTTTATTTACACTGTGTTTTTTTTTTTATTGGAAAAGGGGGGTGATTCAAACTTTTAATAGGGGAGGAGTTAAATGATCTTTATTCACTTTTTTTTTTCACTTTTTTTTTGCAGTGTTATAGGTCCCTTAGGGACCTATAACACTGCACACACTGATCTTCTATGTTGATCACTGGTTTCTCATAAGAAACCAGTGATCAACGATTCTGCCGGATGACTGCTCATGCCTGGATCTCAGGCACTGAGCAGTCATTCGGCGATCGGACAGCGAGGAGGCAGGAAGGGGCCCTCCCGCTGTCCTGTCAGCTGTTCGGGATGCCGCGATTAGCCGCGGCTATCCCGAACAGCCCGACTGAGCTAGCCGGGAACTTTCACTTTCACTTTTAGCCGCGCGGCTCAGCTTTGAGCGCGCGGCTAAAGGGTTAATAGCGCGCGGCGCCGCGATCGGCGCTGCGCGCTATTAGAGGCGGGTCCCGGCTTCACTATGACGCCGGGCCCGCCATGATATGACGCGGGGTTACTGTGTAACCCCGCGTTATATCAGAAGAGCAGGACCAAGGACGTACCGGTACGTCCTTGGTCCTTAAGGGGTTAAGACTGTCTGAGACATGTCTCAGACAGTGTGCGATAGTGTGCACCGGGAAAATCCAACTAACCCGACATTGCATTGTGAAAAGCCGAAAAGGGAGCGTGGTCTGTCACAAATAGGGCGTAACCTCCCGACCCCACAAGGGGCGTGGTTTCGCAACCCAACTTATTTACTATTGAATTCACAGAAAATCCTGTGAATAAATGGCTGGAAATTTCAACCTAGAAAAAAACAGTCAGAAAATGTTCCCGACTTCCCGTAAATCTGTGATCCCCATAGTAAATACAGTGGAATCCTACAAGTCTGAAACAACATTTCACACTAGTAAAAACCCTACACTCTTAGTAAATGATGCCCTCTGTGCGAGACATTCTGAGCTGATTACTTTAAAAGAATTCACTGCGGAATTTGAATTTCTGCGGCAGAATTTTCCACCACGGAAATTCTGCCATGTGCACAGCACAGCAGAATCCTATTGAAAACAATAGGAAGCTGCTGCACAGGAATTAACAAGCAGAATTTTTCCACTGGATGCTGCTCATAAATTCCACCATGCAAATAGGCCCTAAAAGTTTTAAAAATAAAAAAAATCATAATTACAAGTAAAAAAACAAACAAAAATCCTTTTCCAATTTACAATATAAAAAATAAACATAATTGATATCACCAGATTTGCAAAAGTCTAAATTAATAAAATATTTTTTCCCCCCATTTCTGCCCACAATTCATTTAAGTTTTCAATTTCTGAATACATTATATGGTAAAATAAATGCAAAACAAAAGAAAATTCCTAGATATATGGAGAAAAAAAAAAAACAGGAAAAGCTGTCAAACGTTGTTAAAGGACAACTGCAGCGGCATTACACTTATACCCTATCCACAGTATAGGGGATAAGTGTTTGATCGCGGGGGTCCGACCACTGGGACCCCCCCCCCCCTATTTCCCTAAAGGGGCGCCGCCATAAGCGCTCATGGTGATGTTGCGTTGACCTAGAGGTCGACGGTGATGCCCCGTCTCCTCCCCGTCCCCATACAGTTCTATGGGGGATGCGGGGAGGCACAAACGCTGCCTCCCCGCCTCTCCCATAGGGATGTATGGAGGAGGCGTGCCGACCGCAACGTCATTCTGCGGCTGGCACGCCCCCTGCACGGGAGAGCCGTGGCCCCGTACAGGAGATCACCGGGGGCCCCAGCGTTTGGACCCCCTGCGATCAAACACATCCCCCATCTTGAGGATAGAGGATAAGTGTTTGTAACGCTGCAGATGTCCTTTAAGGGGTACATCAGTGGAATTATTATTTTTTCTTTCATATCAACTGGCTCCAGAAAGTTAAACAGATTTGTAAATTACGTCTATTAAAAAATCGTAATCCTTGTATGTTTCTGCTACTGGGGGCGGAGCTAAGCACTGAATGATTCGCACCCTCAGAGCTGCTTGTTGCTCCCTTCTCTCTTCACTAAAGGGAGGTGTGTGCGTCCTCAGTTTGGCTGTGTGTTCAGTAATATCCGAAGAGTTGAGGGGAGAAGCCAACGCAAAATCATCCAGAACGCATGGAATTCATCACACTGGCAAAACCAAATTGCATTTACGTATACCGTAATTTGTTGTTTGGATGCACGCCTTCCCCTCCAGTATCTTCCAATACCCTCAGTTCCAGCAGCATTCCCAAACAGTTAGAAATTGTTAGCTGCCAGAGTTCCTATTAAAAAGAGACATACATTCTATACCAAACTATACCAAAAATATATAAACTATACAGACTATATCAAATACAGACTATGACAAAATGTCCTCTATAACTTCTTTTACTAACCCTTTCTTTAACCCCTTCATGACACAGCCCATTTTCACCTTCATGACCTGGGCATTTTTTGAAAATCTGACCACTGTCACTTTAACCCCTTAAGGATGCAGGACGTAAATGTACGTCCTGGTGAGGTGGTACTTAACGCACCAGGACGTACATTTACGTCCTAAGCATAACCGCGGGCATCGGAGCGATGCCCGTGTCATGCGCGGCTGATCCCGGCTGCTGATCGCAGCCAGGGACCCGCCGGCAATGGCCGACGCCCGCGATCTCGCGGGCGTCCGCCATTAACCCCTCAGGTGCCGGGATCAATACAGATCCCGGCATCTGCGGCAGTTCGCCATTTAAATGAACGATCGGATCGCCCGCAGCGCTGCTGCGGGGATCCGATCATTCATAAAGCCGCACGGAGGTCCCCTCTCCTTCCTCCGTGCGTCTCCCGGCGTCTCCTGCTCTGGTCTGTGATCGAACAGACCAGAGCAGGAGATGACCGATAATACTGATCTGTTCTATGTCCTATACATAGAACAGATCAGTATTAGCAATCATGGTATTGCTATGAATAGTCCCCTATGGGGACTATTCAAGTGTAAAAAAAAATGTAAAAGTAAAAGTAAAAAAAAGTCCCCTCCCCCAATAAAAAAGTAAAACGTCCGTTTTTTCCTATTTTACCCCCAAAAAGCGTAAAAAACATTTTTTATAGACATATTTGGTATCGCCGCGTGCATAAATGTCCGAACTATTAAAATAACATGTTAATGATCCCGTACGGTGAACAGCGTGAACGAAAAAAAATAAAAAAAAGTCCAAAATTCCTACTTTTTTAATACATTTTATTTAAAAAAATTATAAAAAATGTATTAAAAGTTTTTTATATGCAAATGTGGTATCAAAAAAAGTACAGATCATGGCGCAAAAAATGAGCCCCCATACCGCCACTTATACGGAAAAATAAAAAAGTTAGAGGTCATCAAAATAAAGGGATTATAAACGTACTAATTTGGTTAAAAAGTTTGTGATTTTTTTTAAGCGCAACAATAATATAAAAGTATATAATAATGGGTATCATTTTAATCGTATTGACCCTCGGAATAAAGAACACATGTCATTTTTACCATAAATTGTACGGCGTGAAAACAAAACCTTCCAAAATTAGCAAAATTGCGTTTTTCGTTTTCATTTCCCCACAAAAATAGTGTTTTTTGGTTGCGCCATACATTTTATGATATAATGAGTGATGTAATTACAAAGGACAACTGGTCGCGCAAAAAACAAGCCCTCATACTAGTCTGTGGATGAAAATATAAAAGAGTTATGATTTTTAGAAGGCGAGGAGGAAAAAATGAAAACGTAAAAATTAAATTGTCTGAGTCCTTAAGGCCAAAATGGGCTGAGTCCTTAAGGGGTTAAACATTAATAACTCTGGAATGCTTTTACTTATCATTCTGATTCCGAGATTTTTTTTCGTGACATATTCTTCTTTATGTTATTGGTAAAATTTCACTGATATTTGCATCCTTTCTTGGTAAAATATCTAAAAATATCATGAAAATTTAGAAAATTTTGCATTTTTCTAACTTTGAAAGTCTCTGCTTCAAAGGAAAATGGATATTCCAAATAAATTACATATTGCTTCACATATACAATATGTCTACTTTATGTTTGCATAAAAAAGTTTTTACTTTTGGAAGACACCAGAGGGCTTCAAAGTTCCGCAGCAATTTTCCAATTTTTCTCAAGATTTTCAAAATCGGAATTTTTCAGCACCCAGTTCAGGTTGGAAGTGGATTTTAAGGGTCTTCATATTAGAAATACCCCATAAATGACCCCATTATAAAAACGGCACCCCCCAAAGTATTCAAAATGACATTCAGTAAGTGTTTTAACCCTTTAGGTGTTTCACAGGAATAGCAGCAAAGTGAAGGAGAAAATTCTAAATCTTCATTTTTTACACTCGCATTTTCTTGTAGACCCAATTTTTGAATTTTTACAAGGGGTAAAAGGAGAGAAATCACCCTAAAATTTGTAACCCAATTTCTCTTGAGTAAGGAAATACCTCATGCATATGTAAAGTGTTCGGCGGGCGCAGTAGAGGGCTCAGAAGGGAAGGAGCGACAATGGGATTTTGGAGAGTGAGTTTTTCTGAAAGGGTTTTTGGGGGGCATGTCCCATTTAGGAAGCCCCTATGGTGCCAGAACAGTGGACCCCCCCACATGTGACACCATTTTGGAATCTATACCCCTCATGGAATTTAATAAGGGGTGCAGTGAGCATTTACACCCCACTGGCGTTTGACAGATATTTGAAACAGTGGACTGTGCAAATCAAAAATTTTATTTTTCATTTTCACAGACCACTGTTCCAAAAATCTGTCATACACCAGTGGGGTGTAAATGCTCACTGCACCCCTTATTACATTCCGTGAGGGGTGTAGTTTCCAAAATGGGGTCACATATGGATATTTATTGTTTTGCGTTTGTCAGAACTGCTGTAACAATCAGCCACCCCTGTGCAAATCGCCTCAAATGTACATGGTGCACTCTCCCTTCTGGGCCTTGTTGTGCGCCCCCAGAGCACTTTGCGCCCACATATGGGGTATCTCCGTAGTCGGGAGAAATTGCATTACAAATTTAGAGGGTCTTTTTTCCCTTTTACCTCTTGTGAAAATGAAAGGTATAGGGCAACACCAGCATGTCAGTGTAGAAAATTTATTTTTTTACACTAACATGCTGGTGTAGACCCCAACTTCATCTTTTCATAAGGGGTTAAAGAAGAAAAAGCCCCTCAAAATTTGTAAGTCAATTTCTCCCGAGTACGGCGATACCCCATATGTGTCCCAAAACTGTTGCCCTGAAATACGACAGGGCTCCAAAGTGAGAGAGCGCCATGCGCATTTGAGGCCTGAATTAGGGATTTGCATAGGGGTGGACATAGGGGTATTCTATGCCAATGATTCCCAAACAGGGTGCCTCCAGCTGTTGCAAAACTCCCAGCATGCCTGGACAGTCAATGGCTGTCCGGCAATACTGGGAGTTATTATTTTGCAACAGCTGGAGGCTCCGTTTTGGAAACAGTAGCGTACCAGATGTTTCTTCATTTTTTTATTGGGGGGGGGGGCTGTGTAGGGGTATGTGTATATGTAGTGTTTTTTACTTTTTATTTTAGGTTAGTGTTAGTGTAGTGTAGTGTTTTTAGGGTACAGTCACATGGGCAGAGGTTCACAGCAAGTTTGCCACTGGGAGTTTGAGCTGCAGCGCAAAATTTGCGCCATCTCAAACTTGCAGCACTCACTGTAAACCTCCGCCCATGGGAGTGTACCCTGTACATTCACATTGGGGGGAGGGGGCAAACATCCAGCTGTTGCAAACTCCGAGCATGCCCTTTGGCTGTCCGTGCATGCTGGGAGTTGTAGTTTTGCAACAGCTGGAGGAACACTGGTTTGGAAACACTAAGTTAAGTAATAAACTTTCAAGTGTTTTGCAACCAAACTTAGTGTTTCCAAACCAGTGTGCCTCCAGCTGTTGCAAAACTACAACTCCCAGCATGCATGGTCTGTCAGTGCATGCTGGGAGTTATAGTTTTGCAACAATTGCAACAGCTGGAGGCACTGAGGTAGGAAACGGACAATGTTTTCCAACTAGTGTGCCTCCAGTTGTTGCAAAACTACAACTCCCAGCATGCCCAGACTGCCCAGGCATGCTGGAAGTTGTAGTTCGGCAATATCTGAAGGATCAGATGTTGCCGAACTACAACTTCCAGCATGCTTGGGCAGTCTGGGCATGCTGGGAGTTGTAGTTTGCAACATCTGGAGGTCCACAGTTTGGAGACCACTGTATAATGGTCTCCAATCTGTGCTCTTCCAGATGTTAGAGAACTACAACTCCCAGCATGCCTGGACAGACTGAGCATGCTGAGATTTGTAGTTTTGCAACATCTGGAACAGCACAGATTGGAGACCATTATACAGTGGTCTCCAAACTGAGGACCCCCAGATGTTGCAAAACTACAACTCCCAGCATGCCCAGAAAGCCAAAGGCTGTCTGGGCATGCTGGGAGTCGCAGTTTTGAAACTCCCAGAGGCTGCCAATGAAGATGCCGCACTGCTGCCGGAAACTCACCGCTGGGACGCAGCGCCGCCGGGACCGCCTGGAGGACGCCGCTCGCCGCCGGGACCGCTCGGGACACCGCTCGGACGGGTAAGTGACGCCGGGGGACGGGTCAGGGACACTTAGCAGAGCGGTGTGTGTCCCGATCCCCGTGATCGGGACTCACACACCGCGCTGCTAAGTATTTTCATAGCGAAACGCTGCTATCAGCTAGTCAGATTTGACCAGCTGATAGCAGCGATCGCTGGGGGGGGGTGGGGGATGAAACCCCCCCGTGGTCGCATGGTAAGATGGCTGGCTATCAGTGATAGCCACCATCTTTCCGGGCGCTGCGGGGTGCCGCGAGTAGCGGCAAAAATGTTCATGACGTACCTGTATGTCATGGGTCGGGAACACCTTGCCACCCATGACGTACAGGTATGTCATAGGTCGGGAAGGGGTTAAATAGTACCTGTCACCAAACTAAACTTTTAATATAATGTTCCTTATGTAAAGGCATTTTGCTATTTACTTGCTGTTAAAATTATTAACCTTTTTTAGGCTGGGTCTCCACTGAGTTTTTTGCAGTGGTTTTTTTTTGTCCAAAAAAACGCCAGAAAAAACTCCCAAAAAACTGCCCTGCATTCTTGGCTTTTTTTCTGACGTTTTTTCTTGCGTTTGAGGCTTTATGTGGAAATAGCTTTTTTTTGCACTTTGGCATTTTTTTGGTACCCTTTGTTGGGTACCAAAAAAAATAAATAAAAAAAAGGATGCTGTAGGGATGTAAAAAAAAGGATGTTTTTAATAATGTGTTTAATAAAGTGTATTTGTGTTTTTTTGACTTTTTAACCTTTATTTTTTACATTTTTTAGGTAGTACTACTACTCCCATCATGGAACACACTGTTCCATGATAGGAGTAGTGGTACTTTGACTCCCTGTCAGATCGCCCGGCTGTCACATTTGTCAGCCACGGCGATCCTCCTGTATACTGTATAGGCTGGCCGCTCTTCTCTGGTACCCTGTACTGCCGTATATTTACTAATATTCATATTTGACGCTGAGATGTGATTGGCCAGAGGGTTCTAGCCAATCACAAATGTCTGGGAAATATGAATATTAGGACATATACGGCAGGGACCTTAGAAGAGCGGCCGGACGGATCTATACTTTAAACAGGATGATCGCAGCTGATGTCTAGAGTGACATCAGCTGTGATCATTTCTACTACTACTCCCAACATGGAGCACACTGTGCTCAATGATGGGAGCTGTAGTACTTTTACAGATCGCAACAGGTGTCAGAGGTGACGCTTGTTGCGATCTATTAATGCAGGTACTACAGCTCCCATCATGGAGCAGTGTGTGCTCCATGTTGGGGGTAGTAGTAGAAATTATCACAGCTGATGTCACTCTAGACATCAGCTGCGATCATCCTGTTTAAAGTATAGATCCGGCCGGCTGCTGTCCCTGCCGTATATGTCCTAATATTCATATTTCCCAGACATTTGTGATTGGCTAGAACCCTCTGGCCAATCACATCTCAGCGGGAAATATGAATATTTGTAAATATACGGCAGTACAGGGGACCAGAGGAGAGCGGCCAGCCTATGTAGTATACAGGAGGATCGCCGTGGCTGACAAATGTGACAGCCGGGCGATCTGACAGTGAGTCAAAGTACTACTACTCCTATCATGGAACAGTGTGGTCCATAATGGGAGTAGTAGTACTACCTAAAAATTAATGAAAAAGTTAAAGACACTCACATACACTATATTTTTATAATTGTCGGATACATTTTAGTGCCCTGCCCGCCCACATAAATTGCTTACTGTTTCAAAATTAAATAAAATTTCTTTATAAAAAAATATACATTTCGTTAGATACAATTTTTTCTAACACTAATGTTTATTTTTTATCATTTTTTTTTTTTATGTTACCCTATGAAATTTTAATAAAAAAGGTATCTCCCTCACTTTTTTGGATCGCTATAGTCCAAAAAAGATTAAAAACCGCCTGCAAAAACGCCAAAGTTAAAACCCACATAGCGTTTTTCTTTGCGTTTTTTCATTCCCATAGACTTCTATGGAGGGTAAACGCAACGTTTTTGCGAAAAAAAACGCCAGACCCTCAGCAAGCAGATGTTTTTGAAATCCAGCGTTTTTGACCAAAATCACTAAAAAACGCCAAAAGGATTAAAAAAACGCCAAACTCAAAAATGCCAAGTGGATATGGGTTTCTGCAGTTTCCTATAGACTTACAGCTAGCATCTGGCCGCAGCGTTTTTTCGCCCAAAAAAACGCCATGCGGCAAAATGGGCGTTTTTAACAGCGTTTTTGCGAAAAATTACTCAGTGGAGACCCGGCCTTATGCTTTTAATGTGATTGAAAAAATCCACTAGGTTGCTTTGTTTTGTTCCCTGCACAAATCAAGCAGTTAGTTTGGTCTCCTCCCGGCCTGGCAGGAGGCCAGACTCAGGAAGTACGTGTGGGGCATGGAGAGGCACAGCTCTAATGGGCTTCAGTGACGTTGCCCCTGCTATGGAATGTCCACTTTCTCCTGCCAGGAAAAGGTATGATACAGAGCTTAAAAAAAAAGAAAATTTGTGCAGCTCACTTGGATATAGGTTACCCGAGGTTAAAGGTGATGCCTTCACCCAAGAAAGGCCTAATCAAATAAATAAATGTACGAATAATTGATATTAATCAATTAAAAACCAGTCCTCAAGGGAATTGAATATAGAAAGAAAGAAAAAGGAGAGGTAGGATCCAATAAAAATAAACTTTATTTTAATTAGTGGAAGGTGTATAAAGTATATGTAAAATGTGGGGGCTTTCTGATACCTTAGCGGGGCCCAAGCATCAGGCACAGGAGCTTACAACATTAAAATAAAAGTAAATGAAAGATAAAAATAAATGTAACAAAAATTAAAAAATGTGAAATAAAAAAAAAGTATGTTAATGCGAGAACATGTATATACTGAAGCCAACTAGGTGAATGAGCAATTTGTGAATAGAGGAAATGATACGTTAAAACATAAGTTCTCAGTTCTCTGTTAGAGTGTGTAGCGTTGTAGATAGAATGTATCCGGATAGATACACTGTAACAGTCACTGATATCGAATGTTTCCGTTATTGTAAATGTATATACACTAGAGGAAAGTTGTGGTGCACGGCACCGCTCACCAGTTGAGATCTTGTGGAAGTGCGGTCGGGCTGGCACGGAGGCGTCCGGCTCAAAGGAGGGTGCCGTCTGCAGGTAAGTAGATGCTGTGTCGGTATGGCGGCTGGCACGGAGAGCTGACCGCCCACTGGGGACGTGGTTGCCGCAATTGGAGGAAGTAGAAAGTATCGATGTGGGAGCGGTGACCGGCGTTCCTCGTGTCTCTGATGCACTAGACGTGAGCGGATGATGGTGGTCTCAAAGCTGGGGGCATCCAGCTGTTGCAAGTCAATAGTTGGAGATATCCTGTTGGCATACAGTGTGAGGCTTGTTCTCAATGGTAGTATAATTTTCTAGACGCGTTTCAAGGCCTCTGGCCTTTTCTTCAGTAGCTGTTCCCTGATGTGGCTCTCCACTCCCATTACTGACTTCTTGCCTTCTGCTGCTCTCCTCTCTCGCTATTCTCTCCAGTCGGTTTTCATGGCAGTCCCCTCTGTTCTCATTCTCGGTGGTGAATCATGTTGTCAGAGAAAATGTCAGCAGTGTGGGATGATCCCTTAGATCTCTTTCGTAAAGTTTGCCAACCCTGGCTAAAGTCTCCGCATTCTGATGATGCCTCCTTCTATTTACACCTTTGAATGTATGTTGTGCGTGTTATATTTTATGTATACACCTCTGTTTATCTGTATTAGTAGTTTATGACCTGCACTTGACAACCCTTTCTTCCCTGACCTCCTGACCATATCCCCTGGTTTGCCCTCCCACTCCCACTTCCTTTTGCCTGGAGTCTTATGTATATTTTGTTTGCCTTTTGCATACATTATGGTATTCTTGCTGCGCCCTTCAGACCACTCTATTTTGCGCACTTGTATTTTGCTACCTAAGTTTTCAATAAACCCTTTTGTTTGACACAAAAAATTAAAGCATCTAATCTGCAAAAAACATTCTGCCTATGGGCATAATACAGGAAGAAAATGCTAACAGCCCTGTTTGAACTTCTTGAACAGAAGCTCCATTAGCCAAACAAATTATAGAATGTTTGCTTAGTTTTCACTAAAATGAAACCTTAATACACCCTTCACCCATTCAATTACTATACAATTTCTGCAATAGGAAAAACTAAAATCAGAACATACTCCCCTAAATCTATAAAGAAACAGGCCTATAAAATAGTGCGTGATGCCACCTTGCACTAAACTATCCCCCACTACCCATTCTAGAAATTAAGGAGAGACATTGAAATATTAACCGGATCAAGAACAACCCATATGGAGAAACTTGTCTAGAGAGAAATGACCCAGAAACTATAAACCCAAAGGCTTAAAGCCATAGGGAAAGAAAACATAAAGTGGATTTAATATGTGCTCTAGCCAACACTATTGACAATAGACACTGAAAGGTTGTATCAGGGCATGCTGTGAGTTGTAGTTAGTGGAAGGCTGCATAAGCGTTCTCCTTTATTATTGTTTTATTTTTTTTCTTTCTTATCTCCTTCTCGTTCTCAGCCTTCTCAGGGTCGTTCCTAATAAGTTACATTTACTGTAAGTAAAGTTGCTGGCTACAGAAATTCACTATCTGCTAATTGGCTAGTTATGTACCCTTGGAAAAAGCATGTAAAATCAAAACAATTATATCACTTTTTAGATGTGTCTACATTTTAATTGGTCAATGTTAAATACGCCTTTTGCCTTTTTATACTCATGCTTAATGCAATAAAGTAGAGTTTTTCTCTCATATCTTTTTGTCATTTTTCCTATGAGGGAGACGCTCTCCTGGCGCCAGAGAAGGTGACACAAATCAAGGGGGAACTAAGGCACTATATGCCAGGGGTATATAGTGAGGAGTAGCAGATCCTTTCAGCTGGGGGCTCGCTCCGGGATCGAGAAGGTTAACCCCTAAAGCTCCGGTAAGATCGACTCTATTGTCTGTTTTGCCTGGATCAAGGGCTCTGTCCAAAATCTCGATTCTGTAAACTTATTGTGCATCAGGGATACACAATTACCTGTGTGTCAGGGACCACAGCGTGTCGTGTGTCAGGGACACACGCTAATGTTAACTATTTAGTGTGCCCGGGGTACATCTAAGGTTAACTGTTTTGTGTATCAGGGATACACGCAAGGGTTAATTGAACCTAGTATACTTAACACGGTCTAGGAGACCCAATTCTGTTCAGTACCTTGGTTTGTTGTACCCTTCAACCTCTTTTTAGAAGTGTTAAGATTATTTGTATGTCTGAGAATCTCTCTCGGGTGGTAAGTGTACAAGAGAGACTCAGTGATATTTGATAAGTTGGTTTGTATATTTATTGTAAGTTGTTAAGACATCCGTAAGACACCCCACCCCTCCGGCTAGAGGCAACTCTGTGACCCGTGAAAGCAAGTGATGGACAGTCTATAAACAACCCTCCATCCTCTGTGATATTTATCTAAGAGACCAAGACATTCTCCTTAACCGTTGACAGGAATTGTCGGAGCCTTCACGGTTCAGCACAGCCGGTCCGGTAGGGGTTATAATTAGTAAATATCACAGATAATGGGCACCATTCTCTCAAAAACTGGTTTCCCTCCTCCTGAGATTAAAGAGACATGTAAAGTGTATGTAGCCTGTGTGAGTCGCACCAATTACTACTTTGTAAAACCCTGGGTTAATAACTTAGCGGAATGGACAGAATACATGGAGGCTAGAATACCATTTCCTCAACAAGGGAGTAATGACCCATATCACATGGACATGATCAAAGGCCTCTGTCTAGGGGACTTTGATGCATGACCACACTTTGGCCCCGACCCTGGGTGGGATATGGCATATATGAAAGAGGGAGGAATACAGTGGTTAACAATAGCGCCCCACTGATATGATAGACCAACCAAAAAATCTTCTCCTCCAAAACATCTAAAAGACACCAAAAACTGTGAATCCCTACATCAACAAGAAAGGAAAGTCTGTGATAAAATAAGAAAACACAAGATGTTAAAAGCAGAGTTCAAACAGGTAGAAGCAGAAGCCTTAAACTGAACCCTTATGAGAAGCATTTTGCACAAATCACCACCCCCTTATGCACCACCCTCTAAGTCCTACACCAAAACAGGTCTATATCCCGTCCTAATGGATGAGGAGGCTCTCATGGCCGCCTCTGTGGCCACTCGGACCACCGCCCCATCATCTCAGACTGTAGATTCATCTAGGTCAGACACTGATGATGAAGGGAATACACAAGAAGAAACTAGTGAACTAAATACCACATGGAATTCATCACAGATAAATTTACCCTTTAATACCCTGATGGCACCCTCCAACTTAGCCGACAGTGTAAAACGTTGCACAGATAGGAAACAGGTTGTTCCTTTCAATCATGACATGCCCTTTATTACTGTCGGTAACCAACTAATGAAAAAACCCTTTGAAATTGAAGATATTAATAGGATAATTAAACAGTGTCCAAAACCAACCGTTGCGCCCCTGGATACAATACAATATCTAAAAAAAGGCCTGTAACGGCCACCAATACACTCAAGAAGACATGAAATTAATAACTGACACCTTAATAGGTACACATACACTCTGGGTACACATATACTGTTCCCAGTATAAACAATGTTGATAATTCAGGTGATGTCCAGAAATACATTATGACTGACCCAAAATCTGTTCAAAGCATGTGGGATGAAATTACACGACATATGTATGAGGTCTTTAAACCCAAATCATCTCTACCCATTGCTGTCAGTTGCAAACAGAAGCCAGGAGAGGGCGTTACCGAGTTTTGGAAACGTTTTCTTGATTGTTGGACACATGAGGCGGGTCTTCCATTGTTGGGAAATGACCCGCTCGCGATCTCCACGTTTATCAATAATCTCCTGCCATCTGTTATACTGTCAGTCAAACAGAATGTTTCTTCCTGGACCACAGATGACCTCAAACAATTTGAGGATAAACTCTTTGAGAAAGAGTCAGCTGGATGTTTTGAGATTAAGAAAGTCTCAACCACAGCCACACATGCCTTCAATGATAGACGTCACACACAAAATAACCACAATAAGAGACAGAATAGACCCACGCAAAAACAACAACAGACAAGGGGCACACATCAACAATCTGACAACGACATGACCCCTTACAAATCCGCTCCCTGTTTCAATTGCAGTCAGGATGGTCATTGGGCCAAGGCATGTCCTTACTCGAACCGGAGAGATCATTCCCAAAATAACCCATCCAGTCACAACCAAAACCCTAACCCTCAACAAAAGCAAGCCCCAACTCCATGCTTCCCAATTGATTGGCAGAATCAAGAGACTCAACCCCAGTCATATTGACGGGGCCCGGAGGACGGTATCCCCACTTTCACACAGGTCACTTCTAGATGGCATGAAAATCCTATCATCATGTTGTATGCAGGGCTCCGCCTGACCCCCTTCATGATTGATAGTGGCGCCACTTCTAGTGTCCTGTGTAGGGATCTATACCATGGTCCCTTGAGGAAGTCCGATCCCTCAATGGGAATCAATGGGATCTTAACCAGAACCTACCTGACCGAACCTCTGCCAGTCTGTACTCCCGAGGGTGACCATTTAACCTTCCATTCCTTTCGTATGATACCTGAATGTCCTGTAAGCCTCCTGGGAAGAGACCTCATATGTAAACTCAAATTACATATCACTGCATCCCCGTCCGGGTTACATGTCACATCTGACCTCACACCCGTAGTCACACCTGCAGGGTATTATCCAACTGGACATTGTACTGTTATGTCCCCAGCTCAGATCCCATCTGAGGTAGACCCCATTGTCTGGTCACATGGAGACCATGATGTGGGACACATTGACTGTACACCATACAAGGCAAGACTCAAACCAGACATTCGCCCTGTCTACCAAAAACAGCACCCCTTGTCACCTGAAAAAATCGAAGGTATCCGCCCTATGATCAAACATTTCCTACAAATCGGAGTTTTAGAACATACTGTCTCTCCCTACTGCACTCCAATTAATCCAGTCCCCAAACCCAATGGTACTGTCCGTTTTGTACAAGATCTGAGAGCCATCCACAGACTAATTGTGCCTATTGCCCCTATAGTTCCTGATGTCACCCAACTGTTGTCATCAATCCCAGCACAGGCAACTCATTTTTCTGTCCTCGATCTGAAGAAAGCTTTCTTCTTGATCCCAGTGGACAAAGAGACCAGACTCCTTTTTGCCTTTTCCTTTGAGGGACTACAGTTAACCTGGTGCAGAATGCCCCAGGGGTATGCTGATTCACCAGTTGCATTCAGCATTGTCCTTCAAATCACTTTAAAATCATGGCACCCCGCCCCCAGGGTTCTGTTCTCCTACAATATGTTGATGATTTGTTACTGTGTAGTTTCTCTGAGGAGGCCTGCCTTGAGGATGGTGTTTCTTTGTTGCAATGGCTAGGAAAGTGTGAACGCAAGGTGTCAAAGAAAAAATTACAGTGGTGTTCTGAGTAGTGTTGCTCGCGAATATTCGCAATTCGAATATTATTCGCGAATATCGCATATTCGCGAATTTCGCGAATATAGCGCTATATATTCGTAATTACGAATATTCGTTTTTTTTTTTTTTTTTCTTCACAGTACACATCACAGTGATCGCCCCTCTCTGCTTGCAGCTTGTGTGGTGTAAAGAAGGCTGTAATACTACTGTGTGAGACTGGCGTGCGAAAATTCGCATATACGAATTTTCGCATATGCGAATTTTCGCATAAGCGAATTTTCGCATATGCTAATATTCACATATGTTAATTTTCGCATACGCGAAATATTCGCATATGCGAAAATAAAACGAGAATATAACGAATATGCGAATATTCGCGAATATATGACGAATATTCGACCATATATTCGCGAATATTCGCGAATTCGAATATGGCCTATGCCGCTCAACCCTAGTTCTGAGAAGGTTGAATATCTGGGTTTTGTCCTGACAAAAGGAAAAAGGGAGCTGAGTATGTCTAGGTCCAGTCTGTGGCGGGCCTGGTCACCCCGCGCACCCGAAAGGAAATGCTATCTTTTCTGGGTATGATAAACTACTGCAGGCAGTGGATTCCTGACTGCTCATATTATGACAAAAGCTTTAGAGATGTTACCCTGTCGGACAAACCAGATCTAATCAAATCGTCCCCCGACATGTACAAACTTTTGATTACTTGAAATGTGCATTAATGACAAGTCCAGGGCTAGGCCTCCCAGATTGCAATTTGCCTTTTCACATGTATGCACGAGACAATTGTAAAACCATGGTGGGTGTGCTGACACCGTTTCACAGAGGCAAACTGCGTTCTTGTGCCTTTTTCTCAAAGGTGATGTCCGTCTCCGTACAGGGGATGCCGGCATGTCTGCGAGCTCTTGTTGCCTGTGCTATGATTGTTGAACTAGCTACCACCCTCACTTTAGGACATGACACTACCTTGTACACTTTTCATGATGTTATCTCTCTCCTTAAAGGCCTACATACACAACACATATCAGCACAACGGCTCTCTGGATATGAGGTAATTCTACTCAGTAATCCATCCTTGAAAATTGTGTATGCCTCCCCTACATCTGGCCCTGCTCCAATCCTCAACGCACTAATTGGCCTGAAAAATCATGATGATGTAATGCCGGACACACATGACTGCTTGCAAGTCATCCACACTGACACCTCACCCAGACCCGACCTCTCCTCATTGCCCATACCTGATGCTCCAGAAGTCTTTGTAGATGGGCCATGCACCCGCCCCAATGACAATGTTTACCATGCCGGTTATGCTATTGTCCAATTACCTGACATTGTCCTCGGGCCCAGTCCATCCCCTATCAGTCCGCACAAGCTGCAGAACTCATCGCCCTCACAAGAGCCTGTACACTTTTTGCTAATAAACCTGTCACCATTTACACTGACAGCAAATAAGCCCATGGGGTGGCTTGGGACCACGGAGTTATCTGGCAAAGATGAGGCTTTGTCGCAGCAGATGGAAAGTCCATCTCCCACTCCACCCTTGTCAATGATCTCTTACATGCACTTACCCTACCATCATAATTAGCCACCATTCACTGTAGGGCACACACATGTGGGACTGATCACATTTCAAAGGGCAATGCTCTAGCAGACCACACCGCCAAACTGTCTGCTACACGACAACCTGCCTCACTGATGTTACCAGTTCTTACACCTCCTTCACTCGAAGACACGCAACTTCTTCTCTCTCTCCAGTCCTCTGTTGCCTAACAAGAGGAATATGATTGGTGTTATCCTGTATTGCAGAAAAATCCTGTAACAGGATTGATCTACAAAGAGGGGAAACCGTGCATACCCCAACACAGTGCCCCAGTCTTTATTGCTCATTTCCACGGAGTAGGCCACAACAGCATCTCCACCACACACACCCTCCTCTCTCAACATTTTTACATCATGAATTCAAAACAACTGGAAGACAACTACATCAAATGTTGCCTCGTATGTCTCAGGAACAACCCCAATCCACACCACCGTGTACAACACCAACACCTGCAGTACCCCACAACACCTTTCACTCACCTACAAATTGACTACACCCACATGCCAAAAGGGAAAAAAGAGTATGCCCTGGTCATCGTAGACATGTTCTCCAGATGGCCTGAAGTATTCCCTACCAAGAGAGAAGATGCAAAAACCACTGCACACATACTCACACAACACATCATCCCCCGATGGGGATTTCCACTTGTAATCAGGGTCCAGCTTTCACCTCCAAACTCATTAAAGAACTTGTAAAAATCCTTCAGGTAGAGTGGAAATTCCACATCCCCTACCACAGAGTTCTGGGGTAGTAGAAAGGATGAATCTGACAATCAAGGATAAAATAAGAAAAGCAACAGGGGGAACATTTGAAAAATGGAATGAAATACTTCCCATCATATTAGCCGAAATTAGAATGACCCCACATAAGACCCTTGGCCTGTCCCCCTTTGAAATCCTCATGGGTAGACCCTTCCACACGCCTTGGGCAAAGAAACCTTTGGTGACTCTAAAAGGTGACCTAGACAAAATCAAGAACCAATACATCACACAACTTATTCAAACTCTGTCAGACATTGAGAACAAAATCTCTTTGAAGTCTCCTCTTTCTTCACAGGAACCAACTCATCCCTTCGAAGTGGGAGACATAGTGCTGGTCAAAGCACTGTGAGGAAAGAAGTCCCAGGCTGACTTTTCCTACGGTCCCCCGACCTCTGTGGTAGCAGTAACTCGCACAGCTGTACTCACTGACGATTCCCCTACCTGGATCCATGCCGCTAGGATCAAGCTGTACCAGAAGAAAGCAGTGAAAGGGGTAATAACGGGAGCAGACAGCTCTGACCTGAAGACCCAACAAGAGGTACTAACGGGGGCAGACAGCCCTGACCTGAAGACTCAACCAGAGGTACTAACGGGGGCAGACAGCCCTGACCTGAAGACCCAACCAGAGGTACTAACGGGGGCAGACAGCCCTGACCTGAAGACCCAACCAGAGGTACTAACAGGGGCAGACAGCCCTGACCTCCATCTCCTAGCGAAGTTTGAAGAGTTCTGGAATCATGTGGAAACAACATTGCCTGGTGCTCCCATCATGGTCAATAACCTTATTGACTTTATTGACTATTAGCTGCACTCAGGGGCAAGTAGGCAACACTTGGGAGGGCGGGATCTCTGTTCTATGGTATAACTTCACATCCTCAAGAGTTGTTTCCTGGCTTATCCATATCCTGGGGCTATACACCACATGACACCTAGGCAACTAACAGCACGGATGCACAGGGTCTTCCCCTGAAAACTAGAATGTCTATTATTAAAAGCAGTCCCAATATTGTACTATCCATTACCCACCCTCATTACCCGCCATCAGATGCGGGTAAATATATTCTAGGTATTTACTTTAATTGGAAAGGAAGGATTGTCCGGCACCAGGTATGCTCTAAAAGATTACTTTTTATTCATGCCATAGCAGGGAAACAGACATCACAGGACTGTAGTAAACTGACGCGTTTCGCTCTCTCTTGAGCTTAAACGTGAGTCTACGTTTAAGCTCAAGAGAGAGCGAAACGCGTCAGATTACTACAGTCCTGTGATGTCTGTTTCCCTGCTATGGCATGAATAAAAAGTAATCTTTTAGAGCATACCTGGTGCCGGACAATCCTTCCTTTCCATACGCTGTTGAAGCCGGGGCGGGACCGGCGGGTCCGTGGCAGCACAGGTGTGTCGGAGATCTGCCTCCGGAGGTGAGCGGACACCATTGCATTTGGATATTTACTTTAATTCTCTTAATAAAGGACACCGGGGGCCATTTCTCCTCAAAGATGTTGCTAGTATAAAATCACCTCCGCCACACGTACTAAATGCCCCAATAAACCCCCATAACTCCCAACAGTTGAGAAAAGACGTTATCTCCTCCTTGTCTGAACCCACATTTGAAGACGTCATGGCTGTAGAAGCCAGTTTCTCAGATGTCAACCTGTGGTTGGAATATATGAGGTTCACAGCAAAGAAGGAGAACATGTCAGATTGTTATATTTGCGGGAAAGCCAGGCCTCACCTGAGTACTGTCCCCCTTAATATACCCCCTGACCAAGAGAGCTGTTTCCTTAGCTTGTTTACCAATACCTATACTAATGACACCTCATGTGAACGTTGGAAAAAGGAATATCCCATCCTAGGGAAGAATGCCAACCCATGTGATGGCATCACCGTTTATAAAGGAAATTATACTTGCTATACCGCTGACATGACTAATGGCAGAAATTTTAAAAAACTCCCCCCCGGTTTCTGTTCTACTTACAGGAACACTACCATTGTTAATCAAACTCGGTCATTGGGAGATATCTACTGGATCTGCGGAGATCTTAAAATTCGAACCAAATTAGACTCCCCTTGGAAAGGTGAATGTGCCATGGCTAAAGTCATCATGCCCATGCTTCTTATACCATTAAATTCTGAAGGGAGCCCCGACATATCACAGGGTACTGTTAGGAGAAGAAAATGCTCTTCCAAACCCGGAGGAGCCTTTGATCCACACGTCTACATAGACACCATAGGGGTCCCAAGAGGGGTCCCCAATGAGTTTAAAGCCAGGGATGAAGTTGCTGCTGGTTTTGAATCAATAATCCCATATGTAACAGTGAATTAGTGTTGAGCGGCATAGGCCATATTCGAATTCGCGAATATTCGCGAATATATGGACGAATATTCGTCACATATTCGCGAATATTCGCATATTCGTAATATTCTCGTTTTATTTTCGCATATGCGAACATTAACATATGCGAAAATTAGCAGATACAAAATTAGCACGCACGAAAATGCGCATATGCGAAAATTAGCATATGCTAATTTTCGTATATGCGAAGTTTCGTCCGGCAGTCTCATACAGTAGTATCAGAGCCTTCTTTACACCACACAAGCTGGAAGCAGAGAGGGATGATCACTGTGATGTGTACTGTGAAGAAAAGAAAAAAAAAAAACCGAATATTCGTAATTACGAATATATAGCGCTATATTCGCGAAATTCGCGAATTCGCGAATATGCGATATTCGCGAATAATATTCGAATTGCGAATATTCGCGAGCAACACTACAGTGAATAAAAATGTGGCATGGATCAATTATATCTTTTACAACCAACAGCGATTTGTAAATTATACCAGGGACACCCTAAAGGGAACTGCAGAACAGTTAGAGGCCACCTCCCAAATGACTTTCCGGAATAGGATGGGCCTAGATATGATCCTGGCTGAAAAGGAAGGGGTGTGTAAATACATAGATAAGGTGGATGGATGTTGCACTTATATCCCAGACAACACTGGCCCTAATGGGAAGGTAACCCTAGCTATAAAAAAAAAAAGCTAGAAAACTTATCTATAGCATTAAAAAGGAACTCAGGTGTCGACAACCTTGAAGCCAGTATTTCGGATGGCTTACCAATTGGAAACAAGCCATTGTTGATTGTTGCTTTTGTTGCCATGTGTGTCCTCCCCTGTATCCGAAAAATCCTTTCTAAGAGTGTAAGCAATCTTTCTATGTATCAATCCCTTCCAACAGGACACTCTCCGGAAGCCTACAAATCGTACGTGCAGCATTATAAGAACACTCGGAAATAGAACCATGTTATTTGAGAAATATGGTTCTAAGAGGGTATTGAAAGGTTGTATCAGGGCATGCTGTGAGTTGTAGTTAGTGGAAGGCTGCATAAGAGTTCTCCTTTATTATTGTTTTATTTTTATTTTTTTTCTTATCTCCTTCTCGTTCTCAGCCTTCTCAGGGTCGTTCCTAATAAGTTACATTTACTGTAAGTAAAGTTGCTGGCTACAGAAATTCACTATCTGCTAATTGGCTAGTTATGTACCCTTGGAAAAGCATGTAAAATCAAAACAATTACCGTATTTATCGGGGTATACCACGCACAGGCCTATAACACGCACCCTCATTTTACCAAGGATATTTGGGTAAAAAAAGTTTTTTACCCAAATATCCATGGTAAAATGAGGGTGTGTGTGTGCGCGTGTATACCCCGATACACCCCCAGGAAAGGCAGGGGGAGAGAGGCCGTCGCTGCCCGCTTCTCTCCCCCTGCCTTTCCTGGGGTCTAGAGCCCTGCTGCCGGCCCTTCTCTCCCCCTGGCTATCGGCGCCGCTGCCCGTTCTGTCCCCCTGACTATCGGTGCCGGCGCCGATAGCCAGGGGGAGAGAAGGGGCAGCGGCACCCATTGCCGGCGCCGCTGCCCCGTTGCCTCCCCCCATCCCCGGTGGCATAATTACCTGGGTCGGGTCCGCGCTGATGCAGGCCTCCTGTGCGCATCCCCTGCGTCATTGCTATGCACGGCGCGGCGCACTGACATCATGCGCCGTGCAGCGCATAGCAACGACGCCGGGGATGCACGCCGGAGGCCTGCAGCAGCGCGGACCCGACCCCAATTAATTATGCCACCGGGGATGGGGGAGGCAATGGGGCAGCGGCGCCGGCAATGGGTGCCACTGCCTTTCTCTTCCCCTGGCTGTCGGCGCCGCTTCTCTCCCCCCGGCACCGATAGTCAGGGGGACAGAACGGGCAGCGGCGCCGATAGCCAGGGGGAGAGAAGGGCCGGCAGCAGCGCTCTAGACCCCAGGAAAGGCAGGGGGAGAGAAGCGGGCAGCGACGGCCTCTCTCCCCCTGCCTTTCCTGGGGGTGTATCGGCGTATAACACGCACATAGACTTTAGGCTAAAAATTTTAGCCTAAAAAGTGCGTGTTATACGCCGATAAATACGGTATATCACTTTTTAGATGTGTCGACATTTTAATTGGTCAATGTTAAATACGCCCTTTGCCTTTTTATTCTCATGCTTAATGCAATAAAGTAGAGTTTTTCCCTCATATCTTTTTGACTGTCATTTTTCCTATGAGGGAGACGCTCTCCTGGCGCCAGAGAAGGTGACACAAACCAAAGTGGAACTGAGGCACTATATGCCAGGGGTATATAGTGAGGAGTAGCAGATCCTTTCAGACACTACTTGTTCAAAAGTACCATACCACACATAAATCTTTTTTAATGCTCTTGTTAAGTGATGGTCCCAAAGGTAAAGATTAGTGATTAAAATAAAATGAGATGAAACAAGAGATGAAACAAATAGGACAACCACCCTGCCAGCCTTCTACTCCTTTCCAATCTTCTTAGCCACAGATACATCTAAACAGATTTCAGGAAGTTTACCCAAGGGCAACCAATGCCAGACGAAGAGGGACACACAAGCCATCAATTATCTACCATGCATTATCAGACCAGTATTGATTCTTTTATTAATATACTCTTTTGTGTAAAGCTAGGTTTACATCTGCATTGGAGGTTCCCTGTTCTTCATTCTTGAAGTAGTTTGATAAGGCAAAATGCAGATGTGAACCTAGTCTAAGGCTTTGCTGGTATATTGGCCTTTTTAAAGCATTTTACCATGGAATAGCTTCCTACAATAAGGGAACACTCATGCATGTATTTGCAGTCTTTGAGTCTGTAGCAGGGACCCTATAGGTAAAGGTGGAAGCATAAAACTTAGCCGAGCATTCTGCACCATTTAAGAGAAGGAAAGACCATTCAATTTTGGTAAAATTTTCTTCAAAATGTAAAGGTCATTAGTATGTGGAGTGGTTGGGTAGGGTATGCTAGTCTGCCAGTTGTTGGGCATCTGTAACTACTATCCTATCTGTTCTACAGTTGAGTGATACTTCGTAATTCTAGTACATGTCCTCAGAGACTGTGGGCAATGGTGTAAATTGTATAATGCCTACATACAGTATGGGTGTATCTGTTTGGCAGACTGTGGATAAACAATGAGACTGAGATTAATGGGTTTCTTAAGATGTAGTTATATTATAATCATGCTTAGCATGCCGGAAAGAATTGCATTTGCAAGCTATTTTTAGTAGTGAGCTAAAATTATAAGTCAAAGATAGTGTAATTATGGACAATCCCTTCTTGATAGTAAGGTCCCCCAGCTTTAAAATTTTTTACCACAGTGTCCTCTAGTGATCAGCTGTAATCTGTGGGGGAGTCATATATATAACATACATATATATAACTCTCCTGCAGCACCTCAACAGGGGAAATTATTAGACAGTTCCCCTTGAAATGAATAGACTGGTCATGTAATGTCCTGACTTATTGGGTCCATGAACAATTACAAAATAAAACACAGAATAAATGGAAAAGTATCACAAGGTATGGTCACTCCCCATTCTTCCCCACTGGATGGAAAACCCATAGCACCCTGTGCTTCATTGCACCTCATACTGCACCTTGTAGGTCACAACACTCAACTGACAGTTTAAGGATCTTTAATATGATTTGTTTATAGAGACATAACCTGATATTCCAGCTATGTTTGCACAATGATGGAATGCAGTCAATTCTTGTACTTCTAGTTTGGCTCCATTTTTTAATGTTCATGTGACAATTCATTCAACACTTGTACTTATCTCAGATAGTGGTTTATGGTTTAAAACACCCCTGTGTCACAGCAAAATTGACATACACATCATTAACCCTAACCTTCTCCTTCTCCCTAAAAACAACTGCAGAATCCAGGTACTGACCCTGCTTTCAGAAAATATCTTGGATGTTGTATACTCACCGAGCTGTAACTGTGTTTCATTGCTTTTGCCTTATACTGGTATTTCCAGGGGTGTAGCTGTAGTGGCAGCAGAGGTAGCAGTTGCTCTGGGGCCCTGATGCCTAAGGGGGCCCCAAAGCACATCTTCCCAATAAGAGACCAGTATTAATATTGACACATGGGGCCCTGTTGCAGATTTTGCATCAGGGCCCAGAAGCTGCAAGTTACTCCTCTGGGTATTTCCTATATCATTTAAATATATTCTGTTGATACATGAGTATATTTTGAACCATCTACTTTTCTGACATCTAGTGTCAAAACCAATAAATGCACATGAAAGAGGTCCATTCACTAACACAGCTACATATACTTGGCATGGTAGAACCTACTAATGTATGTGGTGGATCATCCTTAGCCCAGCCTCTCTCTTAGCTTGAGGGCAAGAAACTGCATTAGTCTAGTTTAGTAATAGTCCAGAGAGACAGCCTCCTTCCTTACCAAGAACCACACGGAGATAGTTATGTGGTGAGGGGTGTGATGAAGGGCAGATGATATTACCCTTAGGGAAGATGTTATTAACCCTTAGTATTCCAAACGCCAGGGTGTGGTTATCCTCTACACCACCTGAGGCCACTGGTTCCTGGGCCAGGCGTGGGGTAAATAATCATTTCAATGCAAGGTTACAGAACAACGGCAGCTTTACTGAGGCAGACAGATGTTAGAATTCTTTACAGCTCAGTTTTGGCCCAAGGAGATGACCAGTGACTTTAGGAGACTTGACTTGATGCTGGGACTTGTAGTGGACTTGGACTCAATTATGCAGTCCTACACTGACTTGACAGACTTGACTATGCTGACTAGACTTCTCCCCTGTATTTGCTTACCAGGCTTTGACTTTCACCTGAAGGGGGTTCACTGATGATGGAAGTGTGGCTGTGTGGTTAGGCCTTGGTCTCCCTCAGGACACCAGACACTCTCAGGTCTTCACTCAACTGTACCTCAGCAGAGAACTCAACTAACTGAACTAGCTCTTCCCTGCTATATAAGGGAACAATTTTGAGGGGTCCTATAGTTCACCCACAAGTCACCTGGTCACTGACACCTTCCCGGTTACATAAGACTTAGGCTGCTTTCACACTGTGAAATAGTTCCATTTAGGAACTTCCGCCAGAAGTTCCGTCACTATATCGGCAAAACCCGGCCGTTAAAAAACCCCTCACGACCATGACTAAATTGCATTGCAGCCTATGGGGTTTTGTAACTGCCCGTTTGCACCAGCATATGCCCGTAATTCATTACGGGCGTTATATAGTGGCGGGACATCGTGGCGGAAAAATTACTGCATGCAGTAATTTTTCCGCCACGATGTCCCGTCACTATATAACGCCCGTAATGAATTACGGGCATATGCGGGTACAAACGGGCAGTTACAAAACCCCATCGGCTGCAATGCAATTTAGTCATGGCCGTCAGGGGTTTTGTAACGGCCGGGTTTTGCAGCTGTAGTGACGGAACATGTGACGGAAGTTTGTAAACGGAAAAATTCATAGTGTGAAAGGAGCCTTAGTAACAACATTTCAAGGCACAGTAACATGAGTATAATACATTAACTCTTTATATCACAGAAGGAATGATGAGAGTCCTGAGGAGTGTGGAGGCCAGGGGACTGAGTCCACCTGATAGGACCAACAGTGTACAGAAGGGCCACTTCTGTACTGGGCCACCCCAATTAGATAGCTCTAGAACTCCAGAGAATAATTAAATCATCACAGTGATTCCTCCAATGTCCTCTCTAAAGGGATATCAAACACTTTGAAGGGAGCATTCCCTCCATGAACGAGATGTCTAAAGCATGTAGGGTAAGGTGTGTGAGGACCTCTTTGCATTCCTGGTACCCACACATGCTTCAAGCAGGGACATCGTGACTACCTGCATAGGAACAACCTGCATCTTACTGCAGCTCAAATATTGTGAGTAATTTACTTCTACATGTCTACATATTTCAACAATTGAGAGCCAACCAGTCAAGGTCCCCTTAGTGTAGATTTCAGGTCCGTTCCCTATATCAGCAGCACAAGGCTAGAGAAGTAAATAATCTGCCTGAACTGTGGCAGACATGAAATAAGACACATTTACTAAGCAACATGCACTGAAAAAAGCAGAAACTTCTTATCTTATCTTAAAAAGTAAATGTAAGTTAAAATTTCACATCCAGGTGTGGTGCAGTCTTTCTTAAATGGGCACTGTCAGATTCAAATGCTCTGTATATGTTGTACATCTTGGCAAAACATCAACCTTTCTAATATACTTCATGAAAAAATGTATCTTCTCTTTAAAAAACAAGGTGGCTTGTAAAAGAGACCACTAGGGGTCCCCATACAATCTTGAACATAATCTTGTCCAGCTTCAGTATCATCTTTGTCCCAGCTAAAGCACAGGTTGGGACAAAGTCCGGTAAGTGAGGGACCGGGTGAAACCAGCACTCCTCTGTGCTCACTCCTGTCTTATCAGACTGCAGCATGAAAAAACTGAAAAGAGGGGGTTACAGAGCAGCCTGCAGTGAATGGATAAAGAGACCCAGCACAGCAGACTCAGGGAGAAAGATGAGTCATGCAGAATGAGGACATGCCCCCTCCAGAGCACAGGATAACAAACCAAGTGAGCAAAAAAATAAAAAATAAAAAAATAAAAGTTATTTGTACTGAGTTACATAAAAAAAATTGTGGGATATGACAGGTACTCTTTAAGCAAATAGCTGTTTTTTTTATTATCCTAGACAACTCCTAAAATTTTCACAGTAGAACATTTTTCAGTAGAAAATTTTATTTTTAGATATTTTCAGGGCTGTGGAGTCGGAGTCGAGGAGTCTGAGTCGGATGAAATTTTGGGTACCTGAAGTCGGAGTCGGCAAACAATGCACCGACTCCTACTAAATTTAGATTGGAATTAAAAAAATAAAAAAGCGAATTTAAATGTCCCAATTCACAAAAAGTTATAATTAATGACTTCTCTACTTTAAGAATAAAGACCAATGCATGCAGTGCCTCACGTAACCACAAAACAAACACGTTAAGTGACCGTGAAGAAGCATGCTTTTCATATGCTTTACTATATGGCACACAACGCACAATTAGGAGCGGCAATACTTATACTTTCCATAGTGTTGTGTTCTGCTGTTACAGGGAACCCATGGGTAACCTAGCCTCTCACTGATAGGGGATTAAGTAAATATGTTTTTTGCAGGACTAGAGACACTTGTATAAGTGAAGGGAATGGAGGGTCAATAGTTCAAGACTGAAGCTGTAAACCATTGGAAAAACTGCTGCCATTCAGCTAAGGCTATAAAAACTTGTAAACTCAATTGTTAGCTTAAAGGGTTACTCCGTCCCTAGACATCTTATCCCCTATCCAAAGGATAAGGGATAAGATGTCAGATTGCCTGGGTCCCGCTGCTGGGGACTCCCGGGATTGCCACTGCTGCACCACGCTATCATTACTGCACAGAGCGAGTTCGCTCTGTGCGTAATGAAGGGCGATACAGGGGCCGGAGCATCGTTACGTCACGGCTCCGCCCCTCATAATGTCACGGCCAGCCCCCTCAATACAAGTCTATGGGAGGGGGCGTGGTGGTTGTCACACCCCCTACCATAGACTTGCATTAAGCGGGCCATGATGTCACAAGGGGCGGGGCCATGATGTCACGCTGCTCCGTCCCCTGTATCGCCCGTCATTACGCACAGCGCGAACTCGCTCTGTGTAGTAATGAAAGCGCGGTGCTGCAGCGGCGATCCCGGGGGTCCCCAGCAGCCCCCGGCGATCTGACATCTTATCCCCTTTCCTTTGGATAGGGGATAAGATGTCTAGGGGTGGAGTACCCCTTTAAACTTTAAACATGACTATGGGATTCTACTAAGGAAATCATGTTTTATAATAAATGCCCCTTCCTGGATCCTCCCACTGCCCTATCTTCAGCAGCAGATCAGCACACAAACTGTTCAATACAGTAGACTGTTGGCTTCCCAGCCAGTAGTCCTGTGGTAATGACATGTATGTTGCCTTTCTTTCCTTCAAGGAATGTATAAAATACATTTGCATATTAATACAGAGGAGTCGGAGTCGGGGAGTCGGAGTTGGAAGTACAGAAAACTCCGGAGTTGGAGTAAGAGTCGGAACATTTATCTACCGACTTCACAGCCCTGGATATTTTATTCAAAGAACCGAAGACCTTTTTTTCTTTTCTTTTTATAGAAAGTGTTCTTTTTCACAGTTCAAACAGTCTGGGCATATAAACACTGTACACAGCCTTTATCTTGGTGAAGATTTAGAGATACGAGAAGACTTTGGCCTCATTGATCAAAGTTGGCAGACCCATCACAGTAAGTAAAAAAAAAAACGTAAGCAGAGTTCCAATTGGACAAATGTGTCTGATATAAATAAAGACTACTAAGGACTGCCTGTACATAGGATTGTTTTCACCATCAGTTAGGAAGTTGTCTACATTACAAATATGACCAACTAACTTCACCACAATATCACTTTATATAGAATTTTTTTGCATTTAAAGAGGTTTTACCATTAAGATAAATAGATCTTAACTAATGCGTTATATGAAAATATTTCCAATGTACAGGCATTTCTGAAAATTTTTGAGAGATATATACACTTACCAATCCCCCATGTCCCTGCTTTGTTTTACCCTGTTGCACTAGATCAGTGGTCTTCAACCTGCGGACCTCCAGATGTTGCAAAACTACAACTCCCAGCATGCCCGGACAGCTGTTGGCTGTCCGGGCATGCTGGGCGTTGTAGTCTTGCAACATCTGGAGGTCCGCAGGTTGAAGACCACTGCACTAGATTATGACCATCTTAGGGCATTCAGTGCAACTGTATATTGCCTATTAGTCTTAACTGCAGTGTTTTCCAAACAGCGTGTCTCCAGCTGTTTCAAAACTACAACTTCCACCATGCCCGGACAGCCAAAGGCTTTCCGGGCAAGCTGGGAGCTGTAGTTTTGCAACAGCTCGAGACACCATTGTTACGCCGAGCGCTCCGGGTCCCCGCTCCTCCCCGGAGCGCTCGCAACATCCTCGCATTTGCAGCGCCCCGGTCAGACCTGCTGACCGGGTGCGCTGCAATACCTCTCTCAGCCGGGATGCGATTCGCGATGCGGCAGGCGCCCGCTCGCGATGCGCATCCCGGCTCCCGTACCTGACTCGCTCTCAGTCAGTCTTGTCCCGGCGCGCGCGGCCCCGCTCCTTAGGGCGCGCGCGCGCCGGGTCTCTGCTATTTAAAGGGCCACTGCGCCACTGATTGGCGCAGCAGGCTTAATTAGTGTGTTCACCTGTGCACTCCCTATTTATACCTCACTTCCCCTGCACTCCCTCGCCGGATCTTGTTGCCATTGTGCCAGTGAAAGCGTTTCCTTGTGTGTTCCTAGCCTGTGTTCCAGACCTCCTGCCGTTGCCCCTGACTACGATCCTTGCTGCCTGCCCTGACCTTCTGCTACGTCCGACCTTGCTCTTGTCTACTCCCTTGTACCGCGCCTATCTTCAGCAGTCAGAGAGGTTGAGCCGTTGCTGGTGGATACGACCTGGTTGCTACCGCCGCTGCAAGACCATCCCGCTTTGCGGCGGGCTCTGGTGAATACCAGTAGCAACTTAGAACCGGTCCACCAGCACGGTCCACGCCAATCCCTCTCTGGCACAGAGGATCCACCTCCAGCCAGCCGAATCGTGACAGTAGATCCGGCCATGGATCCCGCTGAAGTCCCACTGCCAGTTGTCGCCGACCTCACCACGGTGGTCGCCCAGCAGTCGCAACAGATAGCGCAACAAGGCCACCAGCTGTCTCAACTGACCGTGATGCTACAGCAGCTACTGCAACAATCTCCTCCGCCAGCTCCTGCACCTTCTCCGCAGCGAGTGGCCGCTTCCGGCCTACGATTATCCTTGCCGGATAAATTTGATGGGGACTCTAAGTTTTGCCGTGGCTTTCTTTCGCAATGTTCCCTGCACTTGGAGATGATGTCGGACCAGTTTCCTACTGAAAGGTCTAAGGTGGCTTTCGTAGTCAGCCTTCTGTCTGGGAAAGCTCTGTCATGGGCCACACCGCTCTGGGACCGCAATGACCCTGTCACTGCCTCTGTACACTCCTTCTTCACGGAGATTCGTAGTGTCTTTGAGGAACCTGCCCGAGCCTCTTCTGCTGAGACTGCCCTGCTGAACCTGGTCCAGGGTAATTCTTCTGTTGGCGAGTACGCCATCCAATTCCGTACTCTTGCCTCCGAATTATCCTGGAATAATGAGGCCCTCTGCGCGACCTTTAAAAAAGGCCTATCCAGCAACATTAAAGATGTGCTGGCTGCACGAGAAATTCCTGCTAACCTGCATGAACTTATTCATCTGGCCACCCGCATTGATATGCGTTTTTCCGAAAGGCGTCAGGAGCTCCGCCAGGATATGGACTTTGTTCGCACGAGGCGTTTTTTCTCCCCGGCTCCTCTCTCCTCTGGTCCTCTGCAATCCGTTCCTGTGCCTCCCGCCGTGGAGGCTATGCAAGTTGACCGGTCTCGCTTGACACCTCAAGAGAGGACACGACGCCGCATGGAGAATCTGTGCCTGTACTGTGCCGGTACCGAACACTTCTTGAAGGATTGTCCTATCCGTCCTCCCCGCCTGGAAAGACGTACGCTGACTCCGCACAAAGATGAGAAAGATGAGACAGTTCTTGATGTCAACTCTGGTTCTCCACGCCTTACTGTGCCTGTGCGGATATCTTCCTCTACCTTCTCCTTCTCTACTATGGCCTTCTTGGATTCCGGATCTGCAGGAAATTTTATTTTGGCCTCTCTCATCAACAGGTTCAACATCCCGGTGACCAGTCTCGCCAGACCCCTCTACATCAATTCTGTTAACAATGAAAGATTGGACTGTACCGTGCGTTACCGCACGGAACCTCTCCTAATGTGCATCGGACCTCATCACGAAAAAATTGAATTTTTGGTCCTCTCCAACTGCACTTCCGAAATTCTTCTTGGATTACCGTGGCTTCAACGCCATTCCCCAACCCTTGATTGGTCCACAGGAGAAATCAAGAACTGGGGTACTTCTTGTCTCAAGGACTGTCTTAAACCGGTTCCCAGTACTCCCTGCCGTGACCCTGTGGTTCCCCCTGTAACCGGTCTTCCTAAGGCTTATATGGACTATGCTGACGTGTTTTGCAAAAAGCAAGCTGAGACTTTACCTCCTCACAGGCCTTATGACTGTCCTATTGACCTCCTCCCGGGTACTACTCCACCCCGGGGCAGAATCTATCCTCTGTCTGCTCCAGAGACTCTTGGCATGTCAGAGTACATCCAGGAAAATTTAAAAAAGGGGTTTATCCGCAAATCCTCCTCTCCTGCCGGAGCTGGATTTTTTTTTGTGTCCAAAAAAGATGGCTCCCTACGTCCTTGCATTGATTACCGCGGACTTAATAAAATCACGGTAAAGAACCGCTACCCCTTACCTCTTATCTCGGAACTCTTTGATCGCCTACAAGGTGCCCACATCTTTACCAAACTGGACTTAAGAGGTGCTTATAATCTCATCCGCATCAGGGAGGGGGACGAATGGAAGACTGCATTTAACACCAGAGATGGACACTTTGAGTATCTGGTCATGCCCTTTGGCCTGTGCAACGCCCCTGCCGTCTTCCAAGACTTTGTTAATGAAATTTTTCGTGATCTCTTATATTCCTGTGTTGTGGTTTATCTGGACGATATTCTGATTTTTTCTGCCAACTTAGAAGAACACCGCCAGCATGTCCGCATGGTTCTTCAGAGACTTCGAGACAATCAACTTTATGCCAAAATGGAGAAATGTCTCTTTGAATGTCAATCTCTTCCTTTCCTAGGATACTTGGTTTCTGGCCAGGGACTACAAATGGACCCAGATAAGCTAGCTGCTGTATTAGATTGGCCACGCCCCTCCGGACTCCGTGCTATTCAGCGTTTTTTGGGGTTCGCCAATTATTACAGACAATTTATTCCACACTTTTCCACTATTGTGGCTCCTATCGTGGCTTTAACCAAGAAAAATGCCAATCCCAAGTCCTGGTCTCCCCAAGCGGAAGACGCATTTAAACATCTCAAGTCTGCCTTTTCTTCTGCTCCCGTGCTCTCCAGACCTGACCCATCTAAACCCTTCCTATTGGAGGTAGATGCCTCCTCAGTGGGAGCTGGAGCTGTCCTTCTACAAAAAAATTCTTCCGGGCATGCTGTTACTTGTGGGTTTTTTTCTAGGACCTTCTCTCCGGCGGAGAGAAACTACTCCATCGGGGATCGAGAACTACTGGCCATTAAATTGGCGCTTGAGGAATGGAGGCATCTGCTGGAGGGATCAAAATTTCCAGTTATCATATACACTGATCACAAGAATCTCTCCTATCTCCAGTCTGCCCAACGACTGAACCCTCGCCAGGCCAGGTGGTCGTTGTTCTTTGCCCGTTTTAACTTTGAAATTCATTTTCGCCCTGCCAACAAGAACATTAGGGCCGATGCCCTCTCTCGTTCCTCGGATGCCTCGGAAGTAGAGCTCTCTCCGCAACACATCATTCCTCCTGACTGTCTGATCTCCACTTCTCCAGCCTCCATCAGGCAAACTCCTCCAGGGAAGACCTTCGTTTCTCCACGCCAGCGTCTCGGGATTCTCAAATGGGGACACTCCTCCCACCTCGCAGGCCATGCGGGCATCAAAAAATCCTTGCAACTCATCTCTCGTTTTTATTGGTGGCCGACTCTGGAGACGGATGTTGTTGATTTTGTGCGGGCCTGTACTGTCTGTGCCCGGTATAAGACTCCTCGCCAGAAGCCTGCTGGCCTCCTTCATCCTCTGCCTGTCCCCGAACAGCCTTGGTCACTGATTGGTATGGACTTTATTACAGACTTACCCCCATCCCGTGGCAACACAGTTGTTTGGGTGGTCGTTGATCGATTTTCCAAGATGGCACATTTTATTCCTCTTCCTGGTCTTCCTTCAGCGCCTCAGTTGGCAAAACAATTTTTTGTACACATTTTTCGTCTTCACGGTTTGCCCACGCAGATCGTCTCGGATAGAGGCGTCCAATTCGTGTCTAAATTCTGGAGGGCCCTCTGTAAACAGCTCAAGATTAAATTAAACTTCTCTTCTTCTTATCATCCCCAATCCAATGGGCAAGTAGAAAGAATTAATCAGGTCCTGGGTGACTATTTACGGCATTTTGTTTACTCCCGCCATGATGACTGGGCAGATCTTCTACCATGGGCCGAATTCTCATACAACTTCAGAATCTCCGAATCTTCTGCTAAGTCCCCATTTTTCGTGGTGTACGGCCGTCACCCTCTTCCTCCCCTCCCTACTCCCTTGCCCTCTGGTTTGCCCGCTGTGGATGAAGTGACTCGTGATCTTTCCACCATATGGAAAGAGACCCAAAATTCTCTTTTACAGGCTTCATCCCGGATGAAAAGATTTGCCGATAAGAAAAGAAGAACTCCCCCCATTTTTGCTCCCGGAGACAAGGTATGGCTCTCCGCTAAATATGTCCGCTTTCGTGTCCCCAGTTACAAACTGGGACCACGCTATCTTGGTCCTTTCAAAGTCTTGTGCCAGATTAACCCTGTCTCTTACAAACTCCTTCTTCCTCCTTCTCTTCGTATTCCCAATGCCTTCCATGTCTCTCTCCTTAAACCACTCATCATTAACCGCTTCTCTCCCAAACTTGTTTCTCCCACTCCTGTTTCCGGTTCTTCTGACGTCTTCTCCGTGAAGGAGATTCTGGCCTCCAAGACGGTCAGAGGAAAAAAAAAATTTTGGGTGGATTGGGAAGGCTGTGGCCCAGAAGAGAGATCCTGGGAACCTGAGGACAACATCCTAGACAAAAGTCTTATCCTCAGGTTCTCAGGCTCCAAGAAGAGGGGGAGACCCAAGGGGGGGGGGGGGGTACTGTTACGCCGAGCGCTCTGGGTCCCCGCTCCTCCCCGGAGCGCTCGCAACATCCTCACATTTGCAGCGCCCGGGTCAGACCTGCTGACCAGGTGCGCTGCAATACCTCTCTCAGCCGGGATGCGATTCGCGATGCGGGAGGCGCCCGCTCGCGATGCGCATCCCGGCTCCCGTACTTGACTCGCTCTCCGTCAGTCTTGTCCCGGCGCGCGCGGCCCCGCTCCTTAGGGCGCGCGCGCGCCGGGTCTCTGCTATTTAAAGGGCCACTGCGCCACTGATTGGCGCAGCAGGCTTAATTAGTGTGTTCACCTGTGCACTCCCTATTTATACCTCACTTCCCCTGCACTCCCTCGCCGGATCTTGTTGCCATTGTGCCAGTGAAAGCGTTTCCTTGTGTGTTCCTAGCCTGTGTTCCAGACCTCCTGCCGTTGCCCCTGACTACGATCCTTGCTGCCTGCCCTGACCTTCTGCTACGTCCGACCTTGCTCTTGTCTACTCCCTTGTACCGTGCCTATCTTCAGCAGTCAGAGAGGTTGAGCCGTTGCTGGTGGATACGACCTGGTTGCTACCGCCGCTGCAAGACCATCCCGCTTTGCGGCGGGCTCTGGTGAATACCAGTAGCAACTTAGAACCGGTCCACCAGCACGGTCCACGCCAATCCCTCTCTGGCACAGAGGATCCACCTCCAGCCAGCCGAATCGTGACAACCATGTTTGGAAAACGCTGCTTTTGGATGTCTGGGCATGCTAGGAGTTGTAATTTTGCAACAACTGGAGTCACACTGTTTGGAAAAGACAGTCTTTGGCTGTCTGGACATGCAGGGAAGTGTAGTTTCACAACAGCTGGAGACACACTGTTGGGAAAACACTGCCTTTGGCTGTCCGGGCATGCTGGGAGTTGTAGTTTTGCAACAGCTGGAAACACCATGTTAGGAAAAGACTGCCTTTGGATGTCTGGGCACGCTATAAGTTGTAGTTTTGCAACAGCTGGAGACACACTGTTTGGAAAATATTACTCTACTGGGTGTGTAAGCAAGGAGGATTGTGCAACAGCAGGGTCACAGTTCAGAGAGGAACCAGGAAGTGATGAGATCCATGGACGAAAAGACACAGACATTGCTTCAGGGATGTAGGCCTGGTTTCTGTTGGTTTAGGTTAAAGCGCAACTGTCATGAAATTTTGGTGCAATAACCTGCACACAGCCTTTGAACTGTGTGCAGGTGGTGGATATAGCAATTTTTTACCTAATATTTGCAGGCTTTCATGACTGCAAAAAATGCTTTTATTCAAAGCCACTGATGGTTGGATAGGCGTGGCGCGAGGTACGTGATGCCCCACCGCCGCCACGCCCACCCCGTATGTGAGCGCTGGGACCCCTGTGTGATTGACACACAGGTCCCAGGGCATGTGCCCTTCAGCTAATCTAACCTGCGCGCCGCTGTGTGTCATCCAGCAAGCGCTCCTCCTCGTCTTCCTCCGTAGTGCGCCTGCGCAGAGCAGTGTGCAATCAGGTTAGTTCTCAATACTAGGTGCAGAGAGGAAGCACCTAGCACTGCGCAGGCTGAATGACACACAGCGACGCGCAGGTGAGATTAGTTGATGAACGCATGCGCTGGGACTGTGTGCCAATCACACAGCGGTCCCAGCACTGACATACAGGGTAGGCGTGGGGGTGGGCGTGGTGGCGGCAGGGCATCGCGTACCTTGCGCCACGCCTATCCAACCGTCAGTGGCTTTGAATAAAAGCATATTTTGCAGTCATGAAAGCCTACAAATTTCAGGTAAAAATATTGCTATACCCACCACCTGCACACAGTACAAAGGCTGTGTGCAGGTTATTGCCCCAAAATTTCATGACAGTTGCGCTTTAAGGATACCTTTAAATCCCTTCTGTATATATAATTACCATTGTAGAACTGTAGCCCCCAAGGAAATCAAACATATCCTGGATTACCTTATATAGAAACATTGTATTTAACATAATATTTTAACAATCACAAAATAAAAATGATTTAAAGGAGTAATGCAGTGAAAAATAACTTATCCCCTATCCAAAAGATAGGGGATAAGTTATAGATCGCGGGGGGTCCGACCACTGGGATCCTCCGCAATCTCCTGAAAGAGGCCCCGGCAGTCTGCCGGGAGCGGCCGTTCCAGCCCCCACAGGAAGCCGCGGCCGACACGCCCTCTCTATGTATCTCTATGGGATACATGGAGGGGGTGTGTCAACCTCCGCTTCCCTCAGTGGTCGGTACGCCCCCTTCCAGCAGACTGCCGGGGCCTCATTCAGGAGATCGCGGAGGATCCCAGTGGTCGGGCCCCACTCGATCTATAACTTATCCCCTATCTTTTGGATAGGGGATAAGTTATCTTTCACTACAGAACTCCGTTAACATGTACATAATTTGTCCATTGTATTTTTTTTTTTTTAAACCTACAAGCTTTACTTCATACATTCAACAAACAACATTTTAGGCCTTTAGGCTAAACTTCAAATGGTTGCTAAGGGAAAAATCTGACAATTTTTGTCTCAGACACTTTTAGTAAATCTGGTTATAAGTTTCCTTGTTGCCTGTGGCAGCCAATCCAAATTGAGTCATTTTTCTATGACGAAACCAGAATATTAAAGCTTGTCTACAATTGGTTGCTATCAACGAGGAGCTCTATGGGTATTGGTGAAAAGGACTAATGACATGCAAGTCTTAAAGGAGAACTCCTGTTTTTAACAGAACATGTAGTTTAAAGGAAACCTGTCATCAGTTTTTGCTGTCCAAGACCTTAGGCAGCACAATATTTTGCATCTCAGAGAAATAATAGTTTAGAAATGCCACTGGGACCTAGGTAACTAGTCAGAGGGGCGGGTCCTGACAGCTGTTCTCCACCCTGCAGGCTGTAGGTACCTCATCCATGACTAGTTATTTAGGTCCCATTTTTAAACTATGGTTTTTAAACACCTCAACATATCAGAGTAAGGCTATATTTAGACTTTCCGAAAATTTCAGCTCAGAAATTACATTGCAGCAGAGTCTCATTGTTTTCAACGGGATTCTGCTGCACCATGCACACGGCAGAATTTATGTACCAGAAACATCTGGCCGGGAAATTCAAATTCCAAGCAGATTCCACAGATAGAATTGACACGTCAATGTCAATTCTTTCTGCGGTATCCATTTGGGAATGCATTTCCATCTATGGAGATGGTGCATTTCCAAGTGGTCCTAGCAATGGCTCTGTTCTCCTTGTGCCCGCTGTCTGCGAAAGGTTTGCCTGGACATTCCGCTGTGGTAACATAGCCTAAATAATAGTGGGTTATGAATGCGCTGCCTGCACTAGTTTTATTCTGTTGCCTGCACTAGTTTTAATCTGTCAGCATAAAACCGATGACAGGTTCCCTTTGAAAACACATTATTGATTTTGTAAATAGTTCCTTTTGCTTATCTTGCACTGATTTGGCCCTATAAGTTATTTTCGACTCCATTCACAGCTAAAGTGAAACTAAAACTTCTGCTGGTTCCATTCCGGAATCTGTATGTTGTTAATTGCGCTCTACAGAACAGTCGTGCCAACTAACAGTTGATCTTTGTGTCCTGAGCTCCCATGATGCACTGTTGTCTAGTAACAGGAGACCAGCAGAAGTTTGTGTTCTGTTTAAACAGAGAATAAAATATTATAAAATTCAAAAGCCGTACAAGATAAATAAACAAATGTGGTTGCACAGACATTAAACATTTGGGGGAATTTATCAACTGGAGTGGACTAGCAAAATTGCGCACACAGTGTGCTTTTATTTTGTGCAGTTATCTAATTGTGCGCTATTATTATGCTGTCTGCGCTGGTTTAATTTATCTTGTTGTGCGATTCCACAAGGCATAGATAGCAGATGCCCTGGTGGGTGCACAGAATGTATTACACAAACTTTTGCGCATATGTACTCCAGTGACCAAATGGTGTAGGAATGTGCGTAAGCCTTTTTAACCTTTTTTGAACCATTCAGGGCTTCTTGTCATTTGAAGTGACGTGCACATATAATATATATAATAAATTGTGTGCAGCAACAGGGTAAACCACACACTTGCGCAGCAGATTTCACATTGCACAAAAAAATCTGCCCTATAATAAATTCCCCCTTAGAGTCAATGCACACGTACAGTATTCTGCGCAGATTTGATGCAGGATTTCAAGCCGTGTTCAGTCAATCAGTTTACATTGAAATCTGCAGCAGAAAATCCTGCGCATCAAATCTGCACAGAATACTGTACGTGTGAATAGACCCTTAAAGAGTATATTTCAAGTGATGAATGTTGCTGCTAATTGTAAAATCCAAGTACAAATCCAACCAGCCCAATCAGTCTTACATGGAGGGAGATTCAGGGGCACTCAGGCTACCATGTTAGCAGGAGACTTTTGGAGGATGCCATAAAAAAAAAATTTTTTTAAATAAAACAATCGGAATATAAAAAAGGTTGTTGCAAATTGACATCTTCTCAGTTTTAAAGGGCCGCTACATCAGAATAGTCAGCACCACCCTATACAAAGCTCAGTCTCAGGACAGTTCTGGTTTCGGTAAACAATCTAGTAGTGGATTTCTCCAGTTTTCCAACCTTTCCACTGGCTCAGTTAGTCCTCGACCATTATCAGCTGCCAACTTCATCAAGTTTCTTTTTACAAACCTCTATGTGGTACTGAAGACCCCGTCTTTTTTCAGAGCTTATAAGCTTTTTCATGAGGTATTTGGCACCTGCCTTTATCAAGCAAGGAGGAGATAGACAAGTAGTGTCTTGTAGATGGCTGACCAGTCTATACAGATCCTTCAACAAGCGGTACCTGGACATCTTCCTGAAGCATTTGGGGATATCCTTCTTCTCACACAGTCCTTCAAAGTACACCATTGTGTAGTGCTCCAGGTTTTCATGTTCCTGTTGCACCTGAAGGTCTTTCTCCAGGCAGGACATTGCTGCCCCAAACAGATTTGTTGAGTCTTTCCATCCAATGATGTTATTTTGATGGTTTTTCCATTGGTCGTACATTGTCTTGCTTTGTCTTGTCCATAGGATCATAACTTTGCCTTTTCTTTGACTCACTAGATCCCGCTTTTGGTAAAACCAAGGCAACATTCCAATCTGGCTGACTGTGTTAATGTCCCATAAGTCCAAGATGACCTCACATCCCAGGATGTTGTGCAGAAAGTCAGCAAAGGCACAGATGAGGGCTTTGTATTCTGCTGAATCGGGAGAGTACACAAGTAGAATGGTCCTTCTCCAAAGTGAAGCTGTGTAGTAAGAGAGAAATCAATGATAAGGTGTTAAGAGAACAGCTCGCCTCCCCTTATACAACCTAAGAAAATCCCAAATTATACGAAGGGACCATTCCCACTATGCATTTTCTTAGCGGAATTCCACTGCAGCAGCCCCCCATTGTTTTCAGTGGGATTCTGCTGCACCATACACACCACAGAATTTCCACAGTGGACATCTCTGCTGTGGACATTTCTGAACCAGAATCTGCCGAAAGAATAAACATGAACAGCAGAATCCTTTCAGAAATGAAATGGCGCATTTCTAAACAGTCCTAGCACCAGCTTGTTCTGTCTGCGCCAGCTACAGATGGAATCTCTGCCCAGAATATCTCTGAGCGGAGATTCTGTATTGTGAATGAGCCCTTAGTTTATGTGGGCCAACTGTCTTCATGAGACCTGACAATGACCTGTCTTTACCTCTTACAATTACACCCCTTACAGTGCCAACCAAAATGCCTCCAAACTACAAAATATCCAGGCTGGGCACCCTTTAAAAGCAGTGAGCCCCATTATCTAGCCTGTTCTGATGGGTACCGACAGTGATCTTTTGAGGATTTTCATTATTTCCTCTACTTGGATTTTCCAGAAGAGAATTAAAATCATTTATGGTTCCTGGCAACCAAGTCTATTAAAATATATTAAACCATCTTAGATGGGACATAACCAAAAGGTCTCTCGGTAAAACAAATGTGGGAGCTATTATTTTAATACTGTCAAAAGGTGACTGCATAATACTGCCAACCTAATACTACCTTATTGTGAAATGCAAAAATTGACATCCTTAATAATAATACTATTATACAATACCAAATAGAACCAATTGCCTACTTAATACTGTCTTCAAAATAAGTACCATACAAAAGTGCATAGAGCCAAAATAATACCACACAACTATTATTGTGTACAGTGGCCTTCAGCTTAGTGACAAATAGTCCTAGATTGATGGAAACAGTTTTCTCACCTGTAAATATCTTCCAGATCCTCTTACAAATTATGTAGACAATGGAAATCACTGTGATAATCACCAGCGTTGTGCTGAGAGCAAGAAGGCCTAGATGTCTGTGAGAAACTGAATATGAGAGAAATAGATGAATGAGTGAAGGAGAAATTACCCAGAAATATAATGCAGCCATCTAGTAATAATTATCTTGATGACCCATCACTTAAAGGAGTATTCCGGTGAAAATCTGCTTATCCCTTATCCACAGATCGTCTAGCGGCGTAACGTCTACCAGTAGATGGTACGTGCTCGATTCGTTTCTATGGGAGTGCCGAGGATGCCCGAGTGCTGTACTCAGGTCCTTTTGGCGCTCCCATAGAAATGAATGGAGCACATGCTGGCTGCAGCAGAATGCACTCCTCACTGAGCGCTGGGTCCCATTCTGGTGATCGCAGGGGGCCCCAGTGCCCAGACCCCCAGCGATCAGCTTTTTTTTAAACAACACTTTCTTTGGGTTTTCAATAAAAAGAAATAAAAAACAATAGAGCTGGGCAATCCCGACATGGCAGAAGTGAAACAGTAACATGGGCATACATTGCACTAATATTTTCGTTTTTATCGCCGGAGATATGCAGTAGAAATTGCTTAAATAGCACAATGAGATATGTTTAATATGGGAAAGACCCCTTTACATGTGAAACTAATATCAGATTACTTCATTTATTAGTGTAAAATCATCTCAGAGATTGAACTACACATTCATCTTTTTGAAGGGGTGCCAGAAAGTTAACAGATTTGAAAATTACTTCTATATAAAAATCTTAAGCCTTCTAGTACTTATCAGCTGCTGTAGAAAGTTGTGTAGTTCTTTCCAGACTAACCACATTGCTCTCTGCTGACCTCCGAGCAGTTCTGACAAGCACAGAGGTGGCAGCAGAGAGCACTGTAGTAAGTCTGGAAGGAACTACACAACTTCCTGTGAAGCATACAGCAGCTGATAAATACTGGAAGGATTAGGATTTTTACATAGAAGTAATTTAGAAATCTGTATAACTTTCTGTCACTAGTTGATTTGAAAACATTTTTTTTTCACTGGAGTACCCCTTTAAGTCCAAAAGGGTGGACATGCAGTCTTTGCATCTGCATAGTGGCCCACAGGGGGGAGCAGGCTTTCCTATTATTATAATAGATTGTACAAGGGCTCTAACCAGAACAAAAGGGGGCAGTAAAAACCTACAAGTGTACAGCGCCATTTGTATGGATGCATGCCTTAGCATTGTTAGTAGGTGAAGCTTTGTATTTGGTAACTTTACTAACAAATGTTTTAGTGAAATGTTTATGGTGTGATCATATTGTGCAGTACAGCGTGCGTAGGATATGTGTGAAATATGTGCTGTGCTAGTCTACTGTATGTAATGTATATGTCTAATGTGTATGCTGCAATTGGCTGTTGTGTGTGTTGCGCATCTCTGATCTATGTGTCCGGTTCACGAGCTGTGCAGTGCTCTACATGTCACTTAAGGGGGCACTCCGGTGGCAATTTTTTTTTATTTTTTTTTTATCAACTGGTGCCAGAAAGTTTAACAGATTTGTAAATTACTTCTATTAAAAAATCTTTATCGTTCCAGTACTTTTTAGCAGCTGTATGCTACAGAGGAAATTCTTTTATTTTTTTATTGCTTTTTTGTCTTGTCCACAATGCTCTCTGCTGACACCTGATGCCCGTATCAGGAACTGTCCAGAGCAGGAGAAGATCCCGAAAGCAAACCTATGCTACTCTGGACAGTTCCTGACACAGACAGAGGTGTCAGCAGAGAACACTGTGGACAAGACAAAAAAGAAATTCAAAAAGCAAAGAATTTGCCTGAGATCCAGGCAGGAGCAGTCAAGCGCCGATAACACTGATCACAGGCATGTTAATACACGCCTGTGATCTGTGTAAAAGATCAGTGTGTGCAGTGTTATAGGTCCCTATGGGACCTATAACACTGCAAAAAAAAAGTTAAAAAAAGTGTTAATAAAGGTCATTTAACCCCTTCCCTAATAAAAGTTTGAATCACCCCCCTTTTCCCATAAAAAAAATAAAACAGTGTAAAAAAAATAAAATAAACATATGTGGTATCGCCGCGTGCGTAAATGTCCGAACTATAAAAATATATCATTAATTAAACCTCACGGTCAATGGCGTACGTGCAAAAAAAGTCCAAAGTCAAAAAAAGCGCATTTTTGGTCACTTTTTATACCATTAAAAAATGAATAAAAAGTGATCAAAAATTCAGATCAAAACAAAAATCATACTGATAAAAACTTCAGATCCCGGCGCAAAAAATGAGTCCTTATACCTCCCTGTATGTGGAAAAATAAAAAAGTTATAGGGGTCAGAAAATGACATTTTTAAACGTATAAATTTTCCTGCATGTAGTTATGATTTTTTCCAGAAGTACGACAAAATCAAACCTATATAAGTAGGGTATCATTTTAATCGTATGGACCTACAGAATAATGATAAGGTGTCATTTTTACTGAAATATTCACTGCGTAGAAACGGAAGCCCCCAAAAGTTACAAAATGGCATTTTTTCTTCGATTTTGTCGCACAATGATTTTTTTTTTCGTTTCGCCGTGCATTTTTGGGTAAATTGACTAATGTCACTACAAAGTAGAATTGGCGACGCAAAAAATAAGCCATAATATGGATTTTTAGGTGGAAAATTGAAAGGGTTATGATTTTTAAAAGGTAAGGAGGAAAACACGAAAGTGCAAAAACTGAAAAACCCTGAGTCCTTAAGGGGTTAAGAGAGGAGGCCCAAACACAATTCTTGCACAAGGGTATTCCAATGTATTCCATCATTGTGACTCTTTATTAAAAATGTTGCTGAACCTTATTAATTCTCTGCCCTTAGGGTATGTTCACACGTGCATAAAAAAAAAAAAAAACTTCAGAAATTTTCCGATTTTTCACAATATTTTGTAACAAAACACGCTGTATCAATCAACAAAGATTTACCACTAATATAGAGTACCATACGTCACGAAAAACAATCTCAGAATCGCTTCACTCTGTGAAAGCATTTCAGAGTTATCACAACTTAAAGGGGTACTCCAAAGGATAGGGGATAAGATGTCTGATCATGGGGGTCCCGCCGCTGGGGACCCCTGCGATCTTGGCTGCGGCACCCCAGACATCCGGTGTACGGAGCAAACTTTGCTCCATGCCAGATGACTGCAGATGCGCTGGCGGAGGCTTGTGATGTCCCGGCCACGCCCCGCTCGTGACGTCAACGTCGTGCCCCCTCAATGCAAGTCTATGGGAGGGGGCGTGACAGCCGTCACAACCCCTCCCATAGACTTTAATTGAGGGGGCATGGTCATGACATCACGAGCGGGGCGTGGCCGTGATGTCACGAGCATCCAGCGCTGCACCCTACGCTCTAAACAAACGCTGGGTGCAGCAGGGAGATCGTGGGGGTCCCCAGCGGCGGGACCCCCACGATCAGACATCTTGTTCCCTATGGATAGAGGATAAGATGCCTAGGGATGGAGTACTCCTTTAAAGAGATACATGCCAGATTTTTTTTAAATTGGGCTTGGTCATTTAGGTAAAACCAGGGGGCATCCTTGAGGGGCTAAATTATATCGTTAAAAATTAGAACCTTCAATTATTGCAAAACTACAATTCTCAGCAAAGGCAAAAACTACAACAATGGAAATACTTACAGTCAAAGGAGCAGAAGAGATACTGATGGGAAAAAGGGACATCCGAACGCCACAGCTGTAAGAAGAGAGTCTGATGGTTACAACAGAAAATCAGTGCACAAAGACAATACTGTAACCATAAGTATTTTGAGTCACCTTAATGGGGTATTTCTTATGTACACAGTGGATAGGTGATGAATATTAGATCAGTGGGGGTGCAACAGCTGACACCATCACTTCTATTGACTTTGCATGGAGTTGCAGCAAGGATGCTAAACTGGCCCTCCATTAAAATCCCATTCTCCTTTCCTGACAGTTTTTGAACCAGACTCCAAATCACAGCAGACCAGGGTTTTCAGTCTGATTCAAAAACAGGATACGGTTGGGAAATAAACCAACCAGAGTCACTAGCTCATTGCAATGGATGGGGCATGTCATGGGTTCGGCAGGTATACGGAAGAAGATAGTTTTGAAATTCGGATCCGACTGCCGGAGAATGAAACTATGATGTGAATGCAGGCTTATCCAAACTAATATGTAGTGTCACCTTGGAATGGTAACTAAAAAGCAATAGGCTTAGGAAAATACGATTGAAATAATTGTATTATTTGTAACACTGGTGCCATGTGGATACATAAAGCTGAAGCCAGCCAGCACTTACTACATATGTACAGGTTCTGTCGGTGCTCATATCACTGTCTTTATAAAATCATTCATTACATTTTACAGCAACATTTAGGCAATATTTATGACCAGTATTTGTCAACCATTCATCTTAGTCTTATAATATGAGGAAGTCCCTGTTTGCATACATATTACTGTTTAGATACTCAGCATCTAGGAAGAACAAGAAAGGGTAAATGTGCCAATTAAAGGGGAACTCCACTCAAACCATTTTTGAGATTGCAAATTATGGAAATCTCTTAATATACCTGAAAAAGTTGAAAGACTATAGAGCTGTGGTCTCCAACCTTTTGCATGCTTCAGGTCTCTTAAATATATAACAGGTGTAGATGAGACGCACAGACATTTCCTTCCCACTTTTGGGGGAGAGAAAGTGCGTCTTATGGAGCGGAAAATACGGTAACTATTAAACTGAAGAAAGAAAAAATGTATACCTTGATACAATCTCCAATGCCAGGCCGAGGGAGTGATAGCTGCAGATCTCGAGATCCCAAGTGATTTTCCTGTGAAAGAAACATTTAGAAAGAAACAATATTTTCCACTGAATATGACATATATGTATATGAGCCACATATCATTAGTTTTATCAGTATTCACAGATGCACAGTACAAACACCTTTGCATCAGTATTACAGACACTTGTCCCAACCACTGGTCAGTGGACCAAAACTGAAGACCTCACAGTGATCTATGATGATTTCAGTTTGGGTTATTAGATCTGCAGTTGGACCTGGACTTGTGTCCATAATGTGAGGCCATATTACATAGTCATGGTTCCTGTGTAGTAGGCTGGTCATGGGTCCCCTTTAGTAAGCTGGTCATGGGTCCTGTGTAGTAGCTGGTTATGGGCCCGTATAGTAAGATGGTCATGGGTCCCGTGTGGTAGGTTTGTCATGGGTCCTGTGTAGTATGGTGTTCATGGGTTCTGTGCAGTATGGTAGTCATGGGTCCTGTGTAGTATGGTGGTCATGTGTCCTGTGTAGTATGGTGGTCATGGGTCCTGTGTAGTATGGTGGTCATGGGTCCTATGTAGTATGGTGGTCATGGGTCCTGAGTAGTAGGTTTGTCATGGGTCCTGTGTAGTATGGTGATCATGGGTCCTGTGTAGTAGGTTTGTCATGGGTCCTGTGTAGTATGGTGATCATGGGTCCTGTGTAGTATGGTGATCATGGTTCCTGTGTAGTAGTTGGTTAGGAGTCCCGTGTAGTATGGTGGTCATGAGCCCCGTATAGTAAACTGGTCATGGGTTTCGTGTAGTAAGCTGGTCATGGGTCCTGTGTAGAAGGTTTACCATGGGTCCTGTGTAGTATGGTGGTCATGGGTCCCTTGTAGGATGGTGGTCACGAGTCCTGTGTAGTATGGTGGTCATGGGTCCTGTGTCGTATGGTAGTCCTGGGTCCTGTGTCGTATGGTAGTCATGGGTCCTCTGTAGTAGGTTTGTCGTGGGTCCTGTGTAGTATGGTGGTCATGGGCCCTGTGAAGTAGGCTTTTCATGGGTCCTGTGTAGTATTGTAGTCATGGGTCCTGTGTAGTATGGCGATTATGGCTCCTGTGTAGTAGGCTGATGATGGGTCCTGTGTAGTATGGTGGTCATGGGTCCTGTGTAGCGTGGCGATTATGGGTTCTATGTAGTATGGTGATCAGGGGTCCTGTGTTGTTGGCTGGTCATGGGTCCTGTGTAGTATGGTTGTCTTGGGTCCTGTGTAGCATGGTAATCATCGGTCTCTTGTAGTATGGTGGTCATGGGTCCTGTCTAGAAGGTTTTTCATGGGTCCTGTTTAGTATGATGGTCAGGGGTCCTGTGTAGTATGGTGGTCATGAGTCCTGTGTAGCATGGTGGTCATGGTTCCCTTGTAGTATGGTGGTCATGGGTCCTGTATTATGCTTGTCATGGGTCCTGTGTAGTGGACCATTCATGGGTCCTGTGTAGTATAGTGGTCATGGGTCCTGTCTAGTAGGTTTGTCAAGGATCCTGTCTAGTAGATTTGTCATGGGTCCTGTCTAGTAGGTTTGTCATGGGTCCTGTGTAGTATGGCGGTCATGGGTCCCATGTAGTATGGTGGTCATGGATCCTGTGCAGTATGGTGGTCATGGGTCCTGTGTAGTAGGGTGATCATGGGTCCTGTCTACTAGATTTGTCATGGGTCCTGTGTAGTATGGTGTTAATGGGTCCAGTGTAGTATGGTGGTAATGGGTCCTGTGTAGTATGGTGGTCATGGGTCCTGTCTAGTAGATTTGTCATGGATCCTGTGTAGTATGGTGATCATGGGTCCTGTGTAGTATGGTGGTCATGAATCCTGTGTAGTATGGTGGTCATGGGTCCTGTGTAGTAGGGTTATCATGGGTCCTGTCTACTAGATTTGTCATGGGTCCTGTGTAGTATGGTGGTCATGGTTCCCTTGTAGTATTGTGATCATGGGTCCTGTCTAGTAGATTTGTCATGGGTCCTGTCTAGTAGATTTGTCATGGGTCATGTCTAGTAGATTTGTCATGGGTCCTGTGTAGTAGACCATTCTTGGGTCCTATGTAATAGGCTGGTCATGGATCCTTATGAGTAGGACGGTCAGATGATCAGCAACACACATCTAAACTATGTATCCACCATTAACTCTTAAGTTCATGTTTGCTACTTACTGTGGATACATTATAGATGATGGACTTAAGGTCACAGTCTCCAGTTTGCTGGCTTTGGTTACACACTGCTGCACTAAAAGTTGCTGGAATTTTGGAAGATATAATAAACAGCACATAAGAAAGCTGAGTCTTCATATCCAGGCCCCAGAGCTGATCTGAAACCAAGCAGAAGACAAAACAATGAAAGTTATCCTTTTAATAGCAGCATTGACGTTCAATGGCAAAAACACCACCTGGTCCATCTAGTCTGCCTCTGTTATATTCTGTTATCTCAGGATAGATGTATGTTTATCCCAGTCATGTTTATATTCACTTACTCATCTTTTAATCCTTATCAGTGCCAAACTAGTTAATATGTGTCCAATTCATGATAGAAGCCATTTTGGCAGGGCACATACCTGTACACACCCCATCTATACCCTTAGAGGAAAAATTCCCATATTGCTACATAGGTACAGTATGTCTAATATTACAACAATTATATACATTACATCTCTACAATTTGATTCCCCAGTTTACTTTACAAACACTTTTACTTACCATTTCTATCAGGGCATTTTATATAGGTGCGATTCAGTAAAGAGAACTGTGGATAGACAGGATAAAACAAGGAGGGATTAGTAAGGTGTATGTATCCCCAAAAGTACCATAACATGAAGCTCCTGGGCCCCATTACAAAATCTGAAAGAGGACCTGTCCCAATTATCAGATGCCATGTATAAGACTGGCATCTTTTGTGGTAAAGGGATCAGGTGCAACTGCTACCTCCATATCCCTATAGTTTAACCCTTGATTCCCACAGCACTTGTCAAATCCATAGGAAAATGAAAATAAATAAATAAAATTATACCAATCATTTGCCATCTAAGTGTACTGTACAGCTATCATAATAAAAACCCTCTGCTGATATCTGCTGGATAGATTATTTTGATGCACATAATGAAAATGGGCATTACAGAAAAAAGGAAGTTATTTAGTTGACGAAAGTTTTATTCCTTTCATATAGAGATACAACATAGCCATTATGTACTAATTAGAGCTTGAGTACTAACAAAAAAACTACCGTAAAAAAAAAAAAAAAAAAAAAGCAAACTTCAGAGACAAATTCAGGCTTGTCAAAGACAGCAACAATAAAATCTTCTGCACTGCCATCTGGTGGCCAAGTTATTTTAAAGCACTTAATAAATGTAAAGCATAGAAATAGAATGCTCTGTACTGCAATCTGTTGGTAACATTTATTTTCAGCATAAATATTTTTTTTCTATCCAGTCTTAGGGCACATTTGCACTGGCATTAGCTGCATGTTTTTTGACACAGAAATCTATCTGATTTCCATATCAAAAACCAAGCGGTTTCACTTAAAAAAAAATAAAAATATATAAAATTCCCATTAAAGGGGTTGTCCAGTGAAAATTATTTTTCTTGAAATGTGCACAGGTAGCCTCCTTAAAGGGGTACTCCGGCGCTAAGACATCTTATCCCCTATCCAAAGCATAGGGGATAAGATGCCTGATCGCGGGGGTCCCGCCGCTGGAGACCCCCGGGATCTTCCACGCCGCACCCCGTTAGAATCAGCCCCCGGAGCGAGCACGCTGCTAATTACTGGCGATCATGGAGACGGAGCATAGTGACATCACGGCTCCGCCCCCGTGTGACATCACGCTCCACCCCCTCAATGTAAGCCTATGGAGGGGGCGAGACAGCTGTTCTTCGGTATCACTGCTCCTGGTCTACATTGCTCTCCACTTCCTGGAGTTAAGGCCCTTTATGTAAGAGTGATGCTTAGCCAATCACTGGCTGAGGTGGGACACTGTGATTGGACGAGTGGCAATTATCTCATGTGGACCTGGTCTGCGTTGAACTTCACTTCCTAGTGCTGGGACCCAATATGTCACAATGCCAATCAGCCAATCACTGCCCACAGTAGCCTCCCGCCTAGGCCAGTGAGTGGCACTCTGACGTATTGGGCGCCAGCATCGGGAAGTGGAGCATGGCGTAGACAGGGAGCAGCAATACCAAAGGCAACAGGGACTGAGAGAGGGGAAAGGATAGGTTTTTTTATGTTTAAGTAACCAGCCTTGGCATGTTTTTAGAAAAATCCTTTTTGCCGAACAACCCCGTTATTGCCAATGGGAGCCGTGTAAAAAGGTCACATCACTCCTTTCTGGGCAGTTTCACTCTAAAGTTCTCACTGAATACAATGGAAGCATCCAGACAACCCCCCATGCTTGTCACCACTTAAATAAAATAACAGAACAGCATTATGCATGAGCTAGGTCTCTGCCGGGAGCGCTAGAACTTAAAGGGGTACTCCACTTGAAAACATTTTTTTTTTTTTTAATCAACTGGTGCCAGAAAGTTAAACAGATTTGTAAATTACTTCTATTAAAAAATCTCAGTCTTTTATCATTCTGTCTGAGAAGCTCAATGCTATGAGAGACAATGTGGTTGCTCATTTTGATTGTTTGTGGTCCCCCTGGATGTCTTCGTCCTATTGTCCTGATGTTAGGAATACCTTGACTTTGTATTAGTTCTCTACACGCTGACAATTTTGTTCTCTTGAATATATGCTGCTATATATGTAAGATGACATTGCACGCCCACTGTTTGTTACCCTGCTTTATTACTTTGTATTTTATTCTGGTTGCGTCCTGAACTGTTTCCTTTTTATGCAATCTTTTGATTTCATAATAAAATTTATACGTTTGTTACTAAAAAAATCTCAATCCTTCCAGTACTTATCAGCTGCTGTATGATCCACAGGAAGTTATTTTCTTTTTGAATTTCCTTTCTGCCTGACCACAGTGCTCTCTGCTGACACCACTATACATTTTAGGAACTGTCCAGAGCAGGAGCAAATCCCCATAGCAAACCTCTCCTGCTCTGGAGAGCACTGTGATCAGACTGAAAGGAAAAAAAAGAACTTCCTCTGTCGTATACAGCAGCTGATAAGTACTGGAAGGATTAAGATTTTTTTAATAGAAGTAATTTACAAATCTGTTTAACTTTCTGGCACCAGTGGATTAAAAAAAAAATGTTTTCCAGTGAATTACCCATTTAAACGCCCACACCATGGGGTTTAGTTTTGGGTATCATATTTATAGGTCCATAATATTCGGTGCTGCTTAACCTTTTAATATATGTTTATAGAAAATGGAGCCATACATTGCCCTAGAGCTCCATATCCCTTAGGGTATGTTCACAATGAATAGTCTGAGGCAAATTTCACACAGATTTCGACGCGGATTGCATCTTAAAATTCTGGTATCTAAGCTCCATTAATTTAAAATCAGAAATTGAATGATTTTTCTATATTAGCTTTTGCACTTAATCTGCTTTGACAAGGAATTAACAATGATTTTTGGTGAGAAACTGAAGAGAATTTTTCTTCGTCAGTTCCTTAGGAAATTTTTCTCATCTATTTGTACACCCTTACAGCGACATAGGGGAAGATTTATTAATCTTATAGTAAAATGTCTCAAATTCCCATTCAGGATTGCACCTTCAAATAATCCTAATCTGAGCCAATGTTTGTGGTTTTAAATTCACTATTTTTGATTTCTCACTAAATTCACAATTTTAATTGAGACCAATAAAAGTAAAATTTTATATTGTAGGTTTCCCGAGCTTTGGGAATTTAGTCCCAGGAAGGCACAAACCTGAATGGGAATTTAAAAAAGTGTCATATATCCCTGGGAGATACTATATGCGTAATTTGGATCTATAGTAAACATTCACAGCTCAGCTTTCATTGCTTATATTGGTATGGTAAAATAAAAGCTGGGTATATTGGTTGCTATAGGCAACAAAGGAAATCTTATTATAAGACAGCTTTATAAATTTCTCCCATAGATGATACAATTTCTTCTTCAGCCACCACTAGGGGGAGCTTACTGCATACATTGTTATTATTGTGGTAAATGTATGACTAGAATATAGTTAGCTCCTAGGCGCCATCTAGTGGTGGAACTTTATCACTAAACTCTGGGGGAGATTTATCAAAACCTATGTAAAGGAAAAGTTGATCAGTCGCCCCCAGAGCAACCAATCAGATTGCTTCTTAAATTTTTTTTAAAAGGCCTCTGGAAAATGAAAGAAGCGATTTGATTGGTTGCTAGGGGCAAATGGACAGCTTTTCCTCTGCGCGGGTTTTGATAAATCTCCCCCTCTATCTTTGTATGGGACTTGGGCATATGGGTAAGAACTTATACAGTCTGTATCAGTTCACACAAATGTAAAATAACGAGGCCCACATTAACAATAAAAATACTCCAGAATTCTAGCACAGTTTAAGGAACAAAAAACTGACTTAGATGCCAAGCACCACATTTATTACATGTTTAAGTGCTTTTCCTGACACATCTGACAAAGGGGGTGTGGGGGGATGTGATTTGATGCAGTACCATATGTCAAAAATGCACCATGATTCTGGCAGAAGATTAATATTTGGTCTAAACATAGACTAGACAGCCAAATAATGCACCGGCATATTTATCAATTTGCCACTTTTAATAAATCTGGGCCTTTAAGAAATGAATCAGCCAAGAATTGTAATGAGACACAAAACACAAACATACATACACATGTATACACTCTTTTAACCCCTTAAGGACCAGGCCATTTTATACCTTAAGGACCGGAGCGTTTTTTGCAATTCTGACCACTGTCACTTTAAACATTAATAACTCTGGAATGCTTTTAGTTATCATTCTGATTCCGAGATTGTTTTTTCGTGACATATTCTACTTTAACTTAGTGGTAAAATTTTATGGTAACTTGCATCCTTTCTTGGTGAAAAATCCCAAAATTTGATGAAAAAAATGAAAATTTTGCATTTTTCTAACTTTGAAGCTCTCTGCTTGTAAGGAAAATGGATATTCAAAATATATTTTTTTTGGGTTCACATATACAATATGTCTACTTTATGTTTGCATCATAAAATTTATGAGTTTTTACTTTTGGAAGACACCATAGGGCTTCAAAGTTCAGTAGCAATTTTGAAATTTTTCACAAAATTTTCAAACTCACTATTTTTCAGGGACCAGTTCAGTTTTGAAGTGGATTTGAAGGGTCTTCATATTAGAAATACCCCATAAAACACCCCATTATGAAAACTACACCCCCTAAAGTATTCAAAAAAACATTCAGTAAGTGTATTAACCCTTTAGGTGTTTCACAGGAATAGCAGCAAAGTGAAGGAGAAAATTCAAAATCTTCATTTTTTACACTCGCATGTTCTTGTAGACCCAATTTTTGAATTTTTGCAAGGGATAAAAAGGAAAAAATTTTTACTTGTATTTGAAACCCAATTTCTCTCGAGTAAGCACATACCTCATATGTCTATGTTAATTGTTCGGCGGGCGCAGTAGAGGGCTCAGAAGGGAAGGAGCGACAAATGGTTTTTGGGGGGCATGCCGCATTTAGGAAGCCCCTATGGTGCCAGGACAGCAAAAAAAAAACACATGGCATACCATTTTGGAAACTAGACCCCTCAGGGAACGTAACAAGGGGTAAAGTGAACCTTAATACCCTACAGGTGATTCACGACTTTTGCATATGTAAAAAAAATATATATTTTTTTTACCTAAAATGCTTGGTTTCCCAAAAATTTTACATTTTTAAAAAGGGTAATAGCAGAAAATACCCCCCAAAATTTGAAGCCCAATTTCTCCCGATACAGAAAACACCCCATATGGGGGTGAAAAGTGCTCTGCTGGCGCACTACAGGTCTCAGAAGAGAAGGAGTCACATTTGGCTTTTTGAAAGCAAATTTTGCTCTGGGGGCATGCCGCATTTAGGAAGCCCCTATGGTGCCAGAACAGCAAAAAAAAAACACATGGCATACCATTTTGGAAACTAGACCCCTCGGGGAACGTAACAAGGGGTAACGTGAACCTTAATGCCCTACAGGTGTTTCACGACTTTTGCATATGTAAAAAAAAAAAATTATTTTTTACCTAAAATGCTTGTTTTCCCAAAATGTTTACATTTTTAAAAAGGGTAATAGCGGAAAATACCCCCCAAAATTTGAAGCCCAATTTCTCCCGATTCAGAAAACACCCCATATGGGGATGAAAAGTGCTCTGCTGGCGCACTACAGGTCTCAGAAGAGAAGGAGTAACATTTGGCTTTTTGAAAGCAAATTTTGCTCTGGGGGCATGCCGCATTTAGGAAGCCCCTATGGTGCCAGAACAGCAAAAAAAAAACACATGGCATACCATTTTGGAAACTAGACCCCTCGGGGAACGTAACAAGGGGTAATGTGAACCTTAATACCCTACAGGTGTTTCACGACTTTTGCATATGTAAAAAAATATATATTTTTTTTACCTAAAATGCTTGGTTTCCCAAAATTTTTACAATTTTAAAAAGGGTAATAGCAGAAAATACCCCCCAAAATTTGAAGCCCAATTTCTCCCGATTCAGAAAACACCCCATATGGGTGTGAAAAGTGCTCTGCTGGCGCACTACAGGTCTCAGAAGAGAAGGAGTCACATTTGGCTTTTTGAAAGCGAATTTTGCTCTGGGGGCATGCCGCATTTAGGAAGCCCCTATGGTGCCAGGACAGCAAAAAAAAAACACATGGCATACCATTTTGGAAACTAGACCCCTCGGGGAACGTAACAAGGGGTAATTTGAACCTTAATACCCTACAGGTGTTTCACGACTTTTGCATATGTAAAAAAATATATATTTTTTTTACCTAAAATGCTTGTTTTCCCAAAAATTTTACATTTTTTAAAAGGGTAATAGCAGAAAATACCCCCCAAAATTTGAAGCCCAATTTCTCCCGAGTACGGCGATACCCCATATGTGGCCCTAAACTGTTGCCTTGAAATACGACAGGGCTCCAAAGTGAGAGCGCCATGCGCATTTGAGGCCTAAATTAGGGACTTGCATAGGGGTGGACATAGGGGTATTCTACGCCAGTGATTCCCAAACAGGGGGCCTCCAGCTGTTGTAAAACTCCCAGCATGCCTGGACAGTCAACGGCTATCTGGCAATACTGGGAGTAGTTGTTTTGCAACAGCTGGAGGCTCTGTTTTGGAAACAGTGGCGTACCAGACGTTTTTCATTTTTATTGGGGAGGGGGGTTGTATAGGGGTATGTGTAGTGTTTTTTACTTTTTATTTTATTTTGTGTTAGTGTAGTGTAGTGTTTTTAGGGTACAGTCGCACGGGCGGGGGTTCACAGTAGTTTCTCGCTGGCAGTTTGAGCTACGGCAGAAAATTTGACGCAGCTCAAACTTGCAGCCGGATACTTACTGTAATCCTCCGCCCATGTGAGTGTACCCTGTACGTTCACATTGGGGGGGGGGGGGGAACATCCAGCTGTTGCAAAACTACAACTCCCAGCATGTACAGTCTATCAGTGCATGCTGGGAGTTGTAGTTTTGCAACCGCTGGAGGCTCCGTTCTGGAAACAGTGGCGTACCAGACGTTTTTTATTTTTATTGGGGAGGGGGGCTGTGTAGGGGTATGTGTATATGTAGTGTTTTTTACTTTTTATTTTATTTTGTGGTAGTGTAGTGTAGTGTTTTTAGGGTACAGTCACACGGGCGGGGGGTTCACAGTAGTTTCTCGCTGGCAGTATGAGCTGCGGCAGAAATTTTGCCGCACCTCAAACTTGCAGCCGGATACTAACTGTAATCCTCCGCCCATGTGAGTGTACCCTGTACGTTCACATTGGGGGGGGGAACATCCAGCTGTTGCAAAACTACAACTCCCAGCATGTACGGTCTATCAGTGCATGCTGGGAGTTGTAGTTTTGCAACAGCTGGAGGCACACTGGTTGTGAAACACCGAGTTTGGTAACAAACTCAGTGTTTTGCAACCAGTGTGCCTTCAGCTGTTGCAAAAGCTACAACCCCCAGCATGTACGGACAGCGGAAGGGCATGCTGGGTGTTGTAGTTATGCAACAGCTGGAGGCATACTACTTTGGCTGGGGATGCTGGGGATTGTAGTTATGCAACAGCTGGAGATACACTGGTTTACTACTTAACTCAGTGTGCCTTCAGCTGTTGCAAAACTACAACTCTCAGCAGTCACCGACAGCCAACGGGCATGCTGGGAGTTGTAGTTATGCAACCACCAGATGCACCACTACAACTCCCAGCATGCACTTTAGCTGATTGTGCAAGCTGGGAGTTGTAGTTACACAACAGCTGAAGGTACACTTTTCCATAGAAAGAATGTGTCTCCAGCTGTTGCAAAACTACAAGTCCCAGCATGCCCATAAGGGCATGCTGGGAGTTGTGGTGGTCTGCCTCCTGCTGTTGCATAACTACAGCTCCCAGCATGCCCTTTTTGCATGCTGGGAGCTGTTGCTAAGCAACAGCAGGAGGCTGTCACTCACCTCCAACGATCCTCACCGCACAGGTCAGTCCCTCGTCGTCTCCGCCGCGGCCGTCGCTCCTGGGGCCCCGATCCCAACAGGGGCGCCGGGGATCGGGGTCCCCAGCACCCGGGGTGCACGTCCCGCACCCGCTCACGTCCTCCGGAAGAGGGGCGGAGCGGGTTGCGGGAGTGACACCCGCAGCAGGCGCCCTGATTGGTCGGCCGGTAATCCGGCCGACGAATCAGGGCGATCGTGAGGTGGCACCAGTGCCACCTCACCCCTGCTGGCTCTGGCTGATCGGGGCCGTCTCTGACGGCCCCGATCAGCCAGTAATTCCGGGTCATCGGGTCACTGGAGACCCGATTGACCCGGAATCCGCCGCAGATCGCTGGACTGAATTGTCCAGCGATCTGCGGCCATCGCCGACATGGGGGGTCATAATGACCCCCCTGGGCGATATGCCCCGATGCCTGCTGAACGATTTCAGCAGGCATCGGGGACCGGCTCCGCTCCAGATGGTTGCGGGGGGCCGGTAAAACACATGACGTTCTCATACGTCATGTGTCCTTAAGGACTCGGAAATGGAGACGTATGAGAACGTCATGTGTCCTTAAGGGGTTAAAGAAATGTATATAGGCCAAGGTTTACCTTAAAACACAGGTGATGATCTCTGTCAGCATTCTTAATATAATATTCCTACAAGACACAGAAAGTCACAGATTATTACTCCTTTATTACTAATGTAAGCAAAACGTCATAGTCTTGGGCTTTACAGCAACATATAATTATAATTGAGGAAATAACAATAATAATAATAATCTTAAGAATTCAGGAAAAACCTTAATGATGTCAGTTTTTGTGTAAATCACAAGGTCATAGGAAATGAATGTGGTCATAGAATTGTATGTGACTCATGCACATATTTTGTTGCACATTTTGGATGCAGGCTAATTCACGTCTTGGCTTCTCGAAGCATGACCTATCACTTATCCACATGGGAAAAAAAATGCACACAGCTCTATGAACAACAGATCGACTTTTAACACTGTTGGCATGGCCACGCTCATTGTGCAGCAAACTGGTAGCTCTCCCTATCCATTGGCCTGATTGTGCAGCGATGCATACAGTATAGTATGCACTGCTGCTCACTGCACATTTGCAGGGTCAAGTGCAAGAACACCCTGCTCGGTGAATATACAGTACATGATAAGTGGCAATGCATTCTATACTTCATTGTCGTCGTCCCCCCCCTTACATCCACCAGCCCATTGTGGGTAGCACAGCAAGCATGTGTATAATCACTCCGATGCCAGTCATTTAACTGTTCTGTTTGATGGCGCAATTAATAGTGAACTTGGCATTGAAACCATTCTGTAGCTTATAGTTGGCGGTACAGTGGCCTAATCGGCACCCTCGCAATGTACTTACTGGGTGCTGATTGGTTTTCAAGGCAGCATAAGGCCTTTACTAGACCTCTTGATCAGACATACTATCCCCTATACTTTGGATGGGGATAACATGTCTAGGGGCAGAGAACCCCTTTAAAGAGAAACTGACAGGCTGTTCACCCGCACTAAACCCAATATACTGGTTTATAGTGGGAAGGGTTATAAAGCTGCAGAACATTTCATTATACAGGTTTACAGATAACAGTTGGCTGTTCTGGGCTTTTTTGGAATTGATATTGCCCGCTGGCTGTCCGGTTACCCTGTGAGGTGTAATTTTGCAATAGATGGAGGTAGACAGGTTGGAGACCACTTCGTAGGTCACATAAGGGCATATATAAATATTACCTTTCCATGTTTTTGGACGATGGCCTTGTTTTCCGTGATGCAGATTCCATTTTGCTTTCTACAAACAGTCACCGCTGGCTCCAGCGTCGGCAGAAGACAAGGACTGGAGTATTTTACAGTCATCGTGTTTGAGTGGTGAATGATTTCTTGCACGGACACCTTTAGTAATTCTTCAATGTCTTTTGATAAGAAAATGAATCTGTTACATGCATATAGTTCAGACTATATACAAAGGATAGACACATGTATAAGCAACGTATAGAGGGTCTACCGCCAACAATGTTTATACATCTTTTATGCCCAAGGGACGTTACTGATCTCTGATACAGATTGTCTCTCAGCAGTCGTCATCAGAGCAATTTATATGCATATGCATTCATACATTTACTTCAATAGGGGCTGCATAAATCTGTATGCAGGAATCTCCCTTTCCACAGTGGCATTTCCGCAGAGGAATATGTAGATGTGAATGGACCTAGTTTTTGTGTGTCATGTGACCAGTTTTGCGAGTTGTACTTGCTTCTTATTAGGTTCTTAGCAACAGACTACAGATTGCCACTTTGACGTTTTTAAAGTAATGTCATTTGCCTTATGGCAAAATGAATATTCTAACAAGTTGAATGTTTGTTGTCTGTCGCTGAGGAGCAACCTAGATCATTTATGATTTTACACTTTAAAAAAATGGTTGTGTAATCTGTTGCTAAGGAGAAACGAAAATACATTTTATATAATACAATATGGGCCAATTTTCAATGAAAGTGTAGGTAAGTGATGACCATACAATGACTATATTAGTATAATTCTTACAGGGTTCCGGATGCTCCTGGAAAGGGCATTTCTTCCCCCGTTTGCTGTCACGATAGGTGTAAAATGCCTGTTGAAGAAGAAACATATTTTAGTGTATATATATATATATATATATATATATATATATATATATATTATATATAAAGGGGCAAGTATTCTCCTTAGGGAAGAGCACCGCTTCCGGTGTAGAATGGAGATTCAAAAAGGCCATTAGCACTCTCAGGGCTTTCTGGGTAAGGAATATGCAAAGCAGTTAATCACACCACCTCAGGTAGCATGCCCTAAGATCAGCTTTGGCTCCAATTACAAAGTCTCAGATACTGATTGGGATTTATGCCAAGCCAGAATTCTCCCCAGAAGGCAGACCCATCTGCAGATAGCTGTTTCGGGGTGCTTGCCCCTCGTCAGTACAGAGCAGGGTTTTCTGGCTTGGCTGTGGGAAGAGGCCTGTGACTAGCTAAAAGGGGCAAGTATTCTCCTTAGAGAGGAGCACCGCTTCCAGTGTAGAATGAATCTAGCAGCTGATCCAGTGAGAGGGGCAGTATCACCCCTCAACCACCAGTACCAAGACCCTCCGAATACCCCCGCCCGCCAGCCAGCCACTGGAGAAGAATGCACTGGTAATTGCGCCTCTCTCGGCCCTAATAAGTGGTGAGTGAAAAAGAAGTTAAAATAAACTTTACTATGTGGGAGCTTAATTTTGGCACAGCAGCAGAACCACAGGCTGGTTCAGGGCATGCTGGGTGTTGTAGTTTCTAACTGTAATGCCCAGCATGCCCTAAACCAGCCTATGGTTCTGCAGCTGACTACAACTCCCAGCATGTTGCACTATATAAAAGTATAGCATAGATTATGGTGCTACATGCTGGGAGTTGTAGTTTTGGGTCAGCTGCAGATATATAGGCTGGATCAAGGAATGCTTAGAGTTGCAGTTACTAACTAGTACTACAACTCCCAGCATGCCCTGATACAGCCTATGGTTCTGCAGCTGACCAAAACTACAACTCCAAGCATCTTGCACTATATAGAAGTACAATTTAGATTATGGTGCAATATGCTGGGAGTTGTAGTTTTGGGTCAGCTGCAGAGCCATAGGCTCTATCAGGGCATGCTGAGCGTTGTAGTTAGTAACTGCAACTCCCAGCATTCCTGGCCACAGCCTATGGCTCTGCAGCTGCCCCAAACCAATACTACAACTCACAGCATGTTGCTGGGAAAAAAAAAACGCGCAAACAATAACCCTGATCAATACTGTGCTGTAGCACAGCATTGTTCAGTGTTTTGCAATCCAAAGACTCCATAAATAAGTCCCTATGGAGACAAAAAAAAAGTGAAAGTTAATAAATGTGAATAAGCCCCTTTCCTAATATAAGTTCATATCACCTCCTTTTCAAATTTTTTTAAATAAAAATAACGGAAACAAAAATAAACATTAGTGGTAACGCTGCATGTGGAAATGTCTGAACTATAAAAATATTATGTTAATTAAACCATACAAGGGAAAGGAGTAAATGTAAAAAATAGTCCAGGATTGCTGATGTTTGGTCACTCCATATATGAGAAAAATAAATTCATAAAAAGCGATCAAAAGGTTCCATTTTAAAACATAAAAACTACAGATCATGGGGCAATAAATGAGCCTTCATACAGCTGTATATGGTATAAAAAGAAAGTTATTGAGGGTCAGTATTTTTTAATTTCCCCACACAAATAATATTTTTTGGGTTGTGCCATACATTTTATGGTAAAATGAAAGGTGTCATTACAAAGTACAATTGGTCGTGCAAAAAACAAGCCCTCACATGAGTCTCTAGCTGAAAAAAAATGTTAGGCCTCTTAGAACGCGAGGAGGAAAAAAAACGAAAATGCGAAAATGTCTGTGTCCTTAAAGGGGTACTCTGCTGCTCAGTGTTTGGTACAAACTGTTCTGAACACCCCCTCATGACGGCTGATGTTATGATCCCCACATAGGTCTATAAAGTAAGGCCCATAACAGTTCTTGTTCATATTGACATTACCTCTGTAATCATGTATCTGCTTTTAATTGATTTTAACATGTTGTGTCGATTCCATGTTATTTTGCATTATTAAAATATTTTGGTCCGTAAACGCATGTGTCCTCCTGCATAATTTTGATATTTTGGCTTTGTGTCTGTTCCTTTTGGGGATTTTTTCTGCGTGTGACATATGTTTCCTTAAGGGGTTAAATGTAAGTTTATTTTCATATATTTTATTGTATGTGGGCAGAGCATCTGTATGGTTGTGGCTTACACATGGGTGGGCACACGGGGGCCGTGATCATCTTTTGCCCGGGGGCCCTATGAGTTGTCAGTCCACCCCTGGCCAGGCTATAACAACAGGATATGAGGATGGGATATGAGTACGGGAAACAAGGTTGGGATTAGAGATGAGCGAGCTTACAGTAAATTCGATTCGTCACAAACTTCTCTGCTCGGCAGTTTATGACTTATCCTGCATAAATTAGTTCAGCTTTCAGGTGCTCCCGTGGGCTGGAAAAGGTGGATACAGTCCTAGGAAAGAGTCTCCTAGGACTGTATCCACCTTTTCCAGCCCATCGGAGCACCTGAAAGCTGAACTAATTTATGCAGGATAAGTCATCAACTGCCGAGCCGAGAAGTTTGTGACGAATTGAATTTACTGTAAGTCCGCTCATCTCTAGTCGGGATATGTGGACAGGATAGAAGGACGTGATATGAGGATGAGATATGAGGTCGGGATAGAAGCCAGGATATAAGAATGGGATATGAGGAAGAGATATGAGGACAGGATACAAGGTCAAGGTATGAGGATGGGATATGTGGTCGGGATATTGTTACATATTTAGTATGGTTGAAGAAAAACACAAACGCCATCAAGTTGAACCAAGGAAGTGAAGGGAAGGGGTAATGGAAATTTTAAAAATAACATTTTATAAGTGGCACTTACCTCAATACATAAACAAGGTAGTAAACTATCATAGGACAGAGAAGCATTCGGGGAATCATTCTGAGAAGCATTGATCTGCAGGGGAAATGGTAAGATAGTAAATGTACAGTTTCCCATATACTAAACTTGTGTTACATGTTCTCTTAGATTCTGTAGCATAAAGAAACTTCAACCTGTCCTGCAGCCCCTGCTGGTTCAGCGTCTGTACTCCACATAACCTGCTAGATTCCTGTTCTTTATTTAGCGCCATCACTATCCACAGCTCTGTACAGACCAGTGGCAGATCCAGAGTCTAATCTCGGGAGGGGCAGTATCAGGCTATATTTGTATGGGGGAATGTCCACACGGAAAATCAAAGCACTTGGAATAGTCGCAGGGAGGTCCCCCGGGGGGAATTGCCCCGTTGTCTACACTCCCCCCCCCCCCCCGGATCCGTCATTGGTACAGAGCTTGACATTACTCATGTAAGTCCCTGTCCCCATGGGGGGGGGGTCTCACAATCTAAACAGCAAATGAATCTGTAAGTATGTGTTAGGAGTGTGGGAGGAAACTAGAGATGAGCGAGCTTACAGTAAATTCGATTCGTCACGAACTTCTCGGCTCGGCAGTTGATGACTTTTCCTGCATAAATTAGTTCAGCTTTCAGGTGCTCCGGTGGGCTGGAAAAGGTGGATACATTCCTAGGAAAGAGTCTCCTAGGACTGTATCCACCTTTTCCAGCCCACCGGAGCACCTGAAAGCTGAACTAATTTATGCAGGAAAAGTCATCAACTGCCGAGCCGAGAAGTTTGTGACGAATTGAATTTACTGTAAGTCCGCTCATCTCTAGAGGAAACCAAAGTACATGGAGGAAACCCACACCCTGGAACCCCGGGCTTCAAAATAATTGCCCCCATTATAATCTATGTTTCTTACCATCTTCTTGCTGCCGTTGGTCTCCAGGTCCTTGCACACATAGGCCTGATTACACAGCCGCACGTCCACATCTGGGCCTTTGGGTACAAAGATCTCAAATCGTTTCTCTTCTGCTATGTGCTGATAATGGAAATCTGGTTCTTTTATGGGACAGAGAAAAACTGTGTTATTCTGCAGGGTAAAATGATATTTACAATATATGTAACTTTTCAGATACACAATGGGGGAGATTTATCAAAACCTGTGCAAAGGAAAAGTTCCCCAGTTGCCCATAGCAACCAATCAGCTCGCTTCTGTCATTTTTAACAAGGCCTCTGCAAAATGAAAGAAGTCACCTGATTGGTTGCTATGGGCAACTGGGCAACTTTTCCTTTGCACAGGTTTTGATAAATCTCCCCCAATGGGGGAGATTTATCAAAACCTGTGCAGAGAAAAGTTGCCCAGTTGCCCATAGCAACCAATCAGATCGCTTCTTTCATTTTTAACAAGGCCTCTGCAAAATGAAAGGAGCGATCTGATTGGTTGCTATGGGCAACTGGGCAACTTTTCCTCTGGACAGGTTTTGATAAATTTCCCCCAGTATGTTACTCCTGATATGTTAAATCAGCGGTCTTCAAACTGTGGCCCTCCAGATGCTGTAAAACTACAACTCCCAGCATGCCCGGACAGCCAACGGCTGTCCGGGCATGCTGGGAATTGTAGTTTTGCAACATCTGGAGGGCCACAGTTTGAAGACCACTGTGTTAAATCATTCAAAAGCGTCCCCTATATAACATGGTGGATATGTGTGATATGTGCCATATCTCTTATACGTATAGTCCACTTGTACTGTTTTTTGCATTAAGAATCTGAAAAACAAATAAATAAAAGCAAACTGAAACGTGATGCAAAATCGTGAGATTCTACCCAATTGGGAACTATATTGAATTTGAGCTAATTGGTTTAATGACTTTGCTTTAACCCTAATTGTTGTTTTTTCTTCTATGCTGTGCAATATACCCCCTCCTCCCCCAATAAAAGTAAATATACAGTGGTCCCTCAAGTTACAATATTAATTGGTTCCAGGACGACCATTGTATGTTGAAACCATCATATGTTGAGGCCATAACTCTATGGAAATCTGGTAATTGGTTATGAAGCCACCAAAATGTCATCCAAAAAATAGGAAAAAGTGAGAATTTAAGTACCGTAGATAAAATAATATTAAAATAAGAAAATAAAAATATATAAAATAAAATAAAAATAAGCAGATAACTAATATAGATAAAGCAAATCCTTACATATAAAAGTAAGAAAGATCTGCTGGAAGCTGTAAATCACTCTCTATGTCAGTGTTTCCCAAGCAGGGAGCCTCCAGCTGTTGCAAAACTACAACTCCCAGCATGCCCGGACAGCCAAAGGCTGCCCGGGCATGCTGGGAGTTGTAGTTTTGCAACAGCTGGGGGCACCCTGCTTGGGAAACACTGGTCTATGTAGTGGACAGAAGCTTCTTCAGGGTCCTGTACAGTACACGCAATGTCCTAAAAAAGTAACATGGAGTCGCCCTTACCTGGTGTCCAAAGGAGCAGGTAACCCTGGTACAGGTAAAGAGTACAGAACATGTAATACCTCCCTGTACTGTAGGGGGTGCTACCAGACATCAGTCAGTGCATACGCTTCAGTAATACAGGTGTTTTACCAGTAAAGTGCCCATTCTGATTGGTCGGTTCTTCCTGCCAATGACACGTTGCACAGATCTGGATTGTCCGTAGTATTGTATGTTGAGTCTGGTTTCAACTTACAATGGTCCAGAAAAGACAAAACTATTGTATGTTGAGTGAGGCCATTGTAGGTTGAGGGATCACTGTATACAGTAAATCTTGAAGTCATCTACTATTACTGCCTGTTATTTCTTGTATTGCTTTCCCATTTAATAAACTTGAATTGTTTTTAACCTTGGCGTCATCTTTTGTCAAGTTGTAAAATTCGGCTGTTACTTAGTTTAATTTGTCTCTGGAAAAGCTGGGTGACAAACAAATAGTCCGCTGTTACAGCTCCCACAGGGGTTGTCCCTTTAGACTTCCTTTATTTCTCAATGGAAAATCTAGCTAGGTATAAAGGATTTGGAGATTTATTACCGTATCACTAGGCAGATTTGTGAGAATCTGTATGAAATGTTTGTCATACTGATACTGCTTTTTCTGTAATAAATTTAAGGGGTACTCCGGAAGACAAAGATTGTTTTCAAATCAACTGATGCCAGAAAGCTATACAGATATATGGAGCTGCTGTATGCTTCAGAGAAAGTTGTGTAGTTCTTTCCAGTCTGACCACAGTGCTCTCTGCTGCCACCTCTGTCTGTGTCAGTAACTGTCTAGAGCAGGAGAGATTCACTATGTGGATTTGCTCCTGCTCTGGACAGTTCCTGACACAGGAATTTTATTTTTTATTGGGGGAGGGGCTTACTTTTACAAAAAAACATTTTTTACTTTTTTGTTACACTATTTGATTCCCCACATGGACTATTTATTGATACCCTTAGATTGCTTATACTTATCAGTGCTATGTAGGCATAGCACTGATCAGTGTTATCTGCAGTCTACTTCTCTGGTCTGCTAATAGGCAGACCAGAGAAGAAGACTGCTGGAGCTGGCCAGGAGCTGGTAAATGGAGCTCCAATGGCCATTTTTACTGATCTGACCACCACAATTTCACTGCGGGTGGTCTGATCAGTCATCTGTACGTGCCTTGCATACTTAAGATGCCGCGATCAGTATTGATTATGGCATCTGAAGGGTTATAGGCGGGCATCAATGTGATCGCAGCTGAGACCTGCGGTCTATGATGCAAGCACAGCTCCTGCGCTCGCTTCATAGCCGAGACGGGACTCAGGACATACAAGTCCCAAGTGACCAGGGCATACCTGTACACCCTGCGTCCTCTAGGGGTTTTAAAGAAGCATTCCAGGACTTTTTATTGTTGTTGTTTTTGTGTCGCATAGGCTGTTAATAAAGAATAATGTAGAGGTTCGTGTGTATCCTTTTGTTTACCTCTTTATGCTAATGTGGCATGCATGGAATAGGCTCCATTTTGGTTTACACATGCACAATGATGTGGGTTGTGTAGCCCGCATACATTTCCCATGAATCCTCTGGCTTTGGCTGGGACATTTGATGATTTTTAGCTGGTCTCCTCAGGCTTCTAGTGCTAGAGATCACCCAGGTGAACTCTTTAGACTGATAAGTGGGTTGGTGTCAGTTCACACTGTACTATTGATTTGTTTTATTAGTCAAAATGAGTGTTTTATGCAGATTTTACATCTTTAGGGTGTGTTCACACGCTAGTAGCTAGCAGGGAGTTTCCCACTGCAAGAAACCCGCTGCGAGTTACCCTACCATTGATTTAAATGGGTCTGCGGACAGTCTGCAAATCTGACACTATTGCAGACTGTCTGTGGACCCATTCAAGTCAATGGTACAGTAACTCACAGCGGGTTTCCCGCTGCTAGTAATAGTGTGTGAACGCACCCTTAGGGTACGTTCACATGTACAGGCTTTGCTGCATATTTTTGCTAAAAATTTTGTGCAGCTGATTTTGCTGTCCATTAACTTCAATGGAAACCAAAATCAGCTGCACAAAGTATGCAGCAAAAAATATGCAGCAGATCCTGTGTTCACACATTTTATGATTTTTTTTTCATTTCAGCTGTTTTTCCTGTGATTTTCCGAAATCTTGGTTATAATTATATGTTTTACCATATATTGCACAACTGCGGTATAATCTCCATTTTTGCCCTGATTTGGGAAAAATCACAGCAAAAACAGACATGAAGCAGCAAAAAAGAAAAGAAAAATGCAATGTGTGAACACAGCCTCAGGGGAGGTGTATAACTATATATCCTGATCCCATAGAGATAGCAGATGGTGCTGGGAGCTAAAGGGAGGGGAACCGGTAGATGATGATGTCATTTTGGAGTCAACAGGAAGTCAGAGTCTGACTTCCTGTTACCATTAGGCACTAGAAGATTTGGAGACGCAGACTTGGGATCATATGACCAAATGAGAGTAATAAAACACATGGATACAGCTGCGCTGGAATAAAACAGATGGCACTGTAGGACTAGTGGTGGTGAGTGAGCATGATATAGGCAAAATAAAAATAAAAACACACACACACAAAGAAAAACACCCGGAGATCCCCTTTATAGGGGTTATCCAGGAATAGAAAAACAGAGCTAATTTCATTAAAAAACAGCTCCACGTCTGTCTCCAGGTTGGATGTGGTATTACAAGTTGGTTCCATTCACTTCAATGGAACTGAGCTGCAGAACCAAACACAACCTGGAGACAGACAGGAAGCAGTTTTTGAAAGAAATTAGCTCTATTTTTCTATTCCTGGATAACCCCTTTAAGACTATAACTTTAAAAAAAAAATCCCCAAATTACATGGAACTTACTTGCATCATGGTTGGAAATGAAGTATCTTTTATTAACAGAAAAGCCATAGTTAGGTTCAGTGAACAGTGTAACCGATATGTATTGTCCACGATCGACAGTCAGACAGTCATATTTTACTTCCCACTAGACAGGAAAAAAAATTAGCAGACATGGATTATTGATCTTCTATGAAATATTCTTTAGGAAGAAGCAGTGGTCTAGAAACATGGTATCCAACCTGCAGTTCTCTAGCTGACGCAAAACTACAACTCCCAGCATGTCCGGACAGTCAACGGCTGTTGTGGCATGCTGGGAATTATAGTTTTGCAACAGCTGGAGGGCCACAGTATAAAGATCATGGATCATGGATCTATCTATCATGGATCATGTATACAACCTGTGGCTCCCCGACCGTTGAAAACCTACAAATTCCAGCTTTCTGGGACTTGTAGGGTTGCAACGGACAAATAGCGGCGGGTTGCATACCACTAATGTATATTATCACTTACCAGATGTCTTATTTTATATATTTTTTTCTTTAAAATCTTGAATGAATGAAATGCGTTATTGCTTAATTGAAGACCCTGAACCACAAAACCCCGCAGTTTGGGAAGTCCTAAAAAAAAAAAAAAAAGAAAAAAAAAAAAAAAAGACATAATAAGAGACCTTGAATTCAAGGAACACTCCAGACCAGACTTATACACTGAAACTTATGCTGCAAAATGCAAGGATTAAAATAGTTATGTAACTTTAACATATAAAAAGTTCTGGCTATCAGGACCATCCTATGTAATTTATGCACTGACAGGACAAGGGGACAAAGAATGTCACAGTGAGACAGAAACTATACACAACTATATGTTTTTATTGAAATTAACACTAGAGGGCAGTGGTTCTCTGCTTTAATATAACCCATAATAACACAGGAATTACACTGTCATTACTATACTAAGTATACATTACTGCCAAAAAAGTGTTGATTTATTGGGAAAGAGCCTTGCTAATACCATAATATATCATATAAAAGTGGACAATGTGGAGAAGCTCAATTTCATTCATTCATTGTTTGCACAAGGTGAACGCGCTCTGTATTCAATAAAAAAAATTAAAAAAAATTGGCATCCTTCATGTAACTGGCTATGTTGTAGGGCAATACGGCTGGAGGGTACTGGAAGTAGCCGTCCGTGTTATAGAGCAGGCTATGTTATGATGGTATCTTGTTTGGTAGTGTTGAGGGCACTATAGATAGCTGTCTGTGTTAACAAAGATCATGAGGACTGTGAGGATGTTAACAACCAATACTGCCTCAGTATAGACTGTTATCCATAACCTTGCAGTCGTGTCATCATTGTCCCCTTAGACCAGGAGAAGCTATCTCAACTTTGGACCACGAAGGTTAACGGTGCCCTTGCGTCACAAACTGATCTATACACCCTTCACACAGTTAGTAGTCTGCCACAATAGGACTGGCTGTGTTAGAGGGGTAACGTGGTTGGTAGTGTTGGGGGCACTGTACATAGCTGTCTGTGTTATATGACAGGCTGTGTTATGGGGGTATTGTGGTTGGCAATGTTGTGGGCACTGTAGATAGCTGTCTGTGTTACATGACTGGCTGTGTTATGGGGGTAATGTGGTTGGTAGTGTTGGGGCACTATAGATAGCTGTCTGTGTTACACGACTGGCTGTGTTATGGGGGTATTGTGGTTGGCAATGTTGTGGGCACTGTAGATAGCTGTCTGTGTTACATGACTGGCTGTGTTATGGGGGTAATGTGGTTGGTAGTGTTGGGGCACTATAGATAGCTGTCTGTATTATATGACTGGCTGTGTTATGGGGGTATTGTGGTTGGCAATGTTGTGGGCACTGTAGATAGCTGTCTGTGTTACATGACTGGCTGTGTTATGGGGGTAATGTGGTTGGTAGTGTTGGGGCACTATAGATAGCTGTCTGTGTTATATGACTGGCTGTGTTATGGGGGTAATGTGGTTGGTATTGTTGGGGCACTATAGATAGCTGTCTGTGTTACATGACTGGCTGTGTTATGGGGGTAATGTGGTTGGTAGTGTTGGGGCACTATAGATAGCTGTCTGTGTTACACGACTGGCTGTGTTATGGGGGTATTGTGGTTGGCAATGTTGTGGGCACTGTAGATAGCTGTCTGTGTTATATGACTGGCTGTGTTATGGGGGTAATGTGGTTTGTAGTATTGGGGCACTATAGATAGCTGTCTGTGTTACATGACTGGCTGTGTTATGGGGGTAATGTGGTTTGTAGTGTTGGGGCACTATAGATAGCTGTCTGTGTTATATGACTGGCTGTGTTATGATAGCTGGTGGTGGTATCGGGCACTATCTCTGGCCATGTTGAGGGTCTTGTCAGTGCTGTGTTTGTATCTTTAAAGGATTACTTCCGGGGAAAATAAATGTTTTCAAATCAACCGATGCCAGAAAGTTATACAGATTTGTATTTCACTTCTATTTAAAAATCTGGAACTTTACAGGGGCATAACTCTGTGGCCAATAGAAGAAAAAATGTAAGTGACCCCAGTATGGACTCCTGTTCACCCACGCTATAACCCAGTGTATTGGGTTTAGTGTGGGTGACCTGGCTGACAGTTTAATAAATGGGCTTGCAGGATGTATGACTATTCGGAAGTCCACATTGTTTATTATTTGGGCAAGTAATTTGATATCTATATAATTTACACAAACCAGTAATGCTGGTCCTAATGCTGACGTCAGGAGACCTCCTTACACCACATAGAGCCAAAGCCAGCGAGATGCCAAGTTGCATGAATAATTACATTTGGATCCAGCATGGGGAAATGCAAATTTAGGAGGATATAAACTGACTGCCCTGAGGATGTTCTCTTCCCAGAAATCAAGATCTCTGCAATGTTAAATTGTTTTTTTAAGCATTTTCTCTTTTTTGTTGAGAACTGTTACATAAAATTGCACAGGGTTCTCTTCACCTACTTTACAGATTAAGGGAAGGGTCACACGTACAACAATAGCAGCGTGTTTTGCTGCGTACTCTCTGCTGCTGATTTTCTTATTCATTTAAATCAGGAGCAGAAAATACACTGCCCTAATAAATAGTTCACATGGTTTCTCTATTGTTGTATATGGCTTAGTCTTTTCCAACCAATGTGCCTCCAGCTGTCTGGACATGATGGGAGTTGTAGTTTTACAACAGCTGGAAGCACATTGGTTGGAAAACACTGATATAGCTGCTATCAAAGCACTGGTTGCCCTTGAAAACAGACAGCAGTTTAGCTCCACCTTGCTGTCAGACACATGACCTTATAGCTTGTCTCTCTCTATGAAGGTGCCCCATACACCTTTAAAGGGGTACTCCGGTGGCAAACTTTTCTGGTGCTATAAAGTTAAACAGATTTGTAAATTACTTCTATTAAAAAATCTTAATCCTTCCAGTACTTATTAGCTGCTGAATACTACAGAGGAAATTCTTTACTTTTTGGAACACAGAGCTCTCTGCTGACATCATGACCACAGTGCTCTCTGCTGACATCTCTGTCCATCTTTGGAACTGTCCAGAGCAGCATATGTTTTCTATGGGGATTTTATCCTACTCTGGACAGTTCTTAAAATGGACAGAGGTGTCAGCAGAGAGCACTGTGGTCATGATGTCAGCAGAGAGCTCTATGTTCCAAAAAGTAAAGAATTTCCTCTGCAGTATGCAGCAGCTAATAAGTACTGGAAAGATTAAGATTTTTTAATAGAAGTAATTTACAAATCTGTTTAATTTTCTGGCACCAGTTGATTAAAAAAAAAAAAAGGTTTTCCACCGGAGTACCCCTTTAACAACTGTTCATAAAATAATCGTGTTCAGCCGACAGCTATTTCACCCATAAACATGCACGCTTGGCCTAAATAGACAATTAATTGTCCTCCAGTCCCAATGAAATTGGCCAGACTTAACTGATATCTCAGCAAACACAATGCACCAATGCCTTGAACTATTGGGTTCTGGTACTGGGACCAGTATTAAACTGGGTTCCGACCACCTATAGTTTGTTATTTCCATAGGCTGATTAACTTCAGTGAAGGAAAAGATGGCCCTCCCCTCCATGAATACGCCATTGTTGATCAGAATATCATATTACTAGGGCCTCCTCATTCAGGACAATTAATTAATAAATAATAAAGCTAAAGGCAACCTGGATATAGCTGTCATATATATCTGTCATATAGCTACTTCCTGTTACAATAGGTAAAGGTGAAAAAAGAATCTAAAGTCTCCATCAGAAAACAAGTCGACCAAACCAACCAATTTGGGCAGGACTGGCTGACCATCTGTGTATAGGAGCCTCCCGACTTTCCCCTGACAGATGATTTTGGCGAACAGAAGGATCGGATATGTTGGATTTTGACTACCTGTTCATTTTCTTTTTGGAGAGATAAGTCGGCAACAAAGAAGTCTGGCAGCAGATAACTCTACAGCATTCAGAGTCCATGAATGGTCAGTCACGGTATGGTGGGACTGGGAGAGAAAACCGTCAGCCGAATAAATGTTCAGCCAATGCTTACACGTGTGTATTTTGCTGATTTTTTTCTGCTGCATATTGTATCCTTAACTATGGGTGCATTCACACTACGGAATTTCTAAGCGGAGAAATGCCGCTCGGTAATTCCAGTTTTCAATGACATTCTATTGCACCATGCACACTGCAGAATTTCCTCGGCAGAAAATCCCACTGTGGAAATTTAAATTCCTGCCCTGCGGAAACAATGAACATGTTCTTTCTTTGGTGGAACCAGCTTGGATATACATTGCCATTAAAGGGGTACTCCGCTGCTCAGCGTTTGAAACTGTTTCGGGTGCCGGCGCCGGGAGCTTGTGACGTCATAGCCCCGCCCCTAATGACGTCACGCCCCCCCCCCTCAATGCAAGTCTATGGGAGGGGCCGTGATGACTGTCACGCCCCCTCCCATAGACTTGCATTGAGGGGGGGCGGGATGTCATGAGGGGCGGGGCTATGACGTCACAAGCTCCCGGCACCCGAAACTGTTTCAAACGCTGAGCAGCGGAGTACCCCTTTAATGGTGATGGTGCACGTTGTATAGGTCCTAGTGCCAACTGAATCTGGAGATTCTTGCCGTGCACGAAATGTTCACCCAGAATTTCTCTGGGCAGTCATTATGAAGTGTGAATATGCCTTAACTATTAGAAAATCTGCAGCAGAAAATCCACAGTATAAAATCTGCTGTGGAAAACTGTGTGAACATAACCTAAAGTACAAGTAGCAGAGCTTGTAAGTTTGCTCATAAGTTTGGTAAAGGAAATAAAACAGTTTTCATCAAAATCCTCCCACACCAGTGCTGCAGGGGCCCTGCCGGTCTAGGTTTATTTTCCTGTAGTGATGCCATAAGACCACTGAGGCCAGTGACTGACTGCAGTGACCACATGGATTAGTCACAAGACTAGTGGGAACCACCAGAGCATTGATTCAGGAGCATCATTCTTACCTAGAGGTCCACTTTAAAGGGGTTATCCAGGAAAAACCTTATATATATATCAACTGGCTCCAGAAAGTTAAACAGATTTGTAAATTACTTCTATTAAAAAAATCTTAATCCTTTCAGTACTTATGAGCTGATGAAGTTGAGTTGTTCTTTTCTGATTGTGCTGAGTTGTGCTGAGTTGAGTTGTGCTCCCTGATGACACGTGTCTCGGGAACTGCCCAATTTAGAAGCAAATCCCCATAGCAAACCTCTACTACTCTGTGCAGTTCCCGAGACAAGCAGAGATGTCAGCAGAGAGCACTGTTGCCAGACAGAAAACAACAGCTCAACTTCAGCAGCTGATAATTATTGAAAGGATTAAGATTTTTTAATAGAAGTAATATACAAATCTGTTTAACTTTCTGGAGCCAGTTGATATAAAAACAAAAAAAGAAAAGTTTTTTTTTCCTGGAATACCCCTTTAAAATAAAGTCAATAAGGAGACATTTATTAGACTATGCATGCCCAGCTTTACGTATAACACTATGATATCACAGGCCATATGCAACATTGAGCTGAAGCTGTCAAAAAGGAATATGCACTTTCTGTGCCAATAAGTGGTTAAGCTGCGGCCACCCATAAAAATTACTCAGTAACAAAGGTTGTTAAAATTGACTGTTTCAGGTCTGTTCTGTCATAGTGCAAACATGCTCATACTGAATGCCAACCGCTACAAACATTACACAATAATGTGCAGCCATGATTTACTGATTGTGATACCATGTGGAGGAATTACACAACATGACATCCCTCTATAACATGCACATTAAAGGGGTTGTATGAGATTAGAAAAAATATATAACAGGGAAACAGCACCACTCTTATCCACAGGCTGTGTCTGGTATTACAGCTCAGCCCCATTCAAGTAAAGGTAGCATGTTGCCCTAATCCTTGGATGTCCTCTACAATGCAATAAAGAACAGTGTCACCTACCTGTGGCATTCACTGAAATGTTAATTCGTATGCACGGTTTACATGACGGTCCTTCATGCAGTGATACAGTGGATAGGGTGAGAGATTCTGGGGAAAGGGTCCAGTCTGTGGTCAGATTACTTAAAGTGGATATAAATATCGGTGTAGGTGATTCTGATAAGGAAAAAGAATGTTTATTAGTTGATTCATTATCTGGGCAATGCTTTTTATACGTCTTCATATACTGTAGGTTTTTGGCTCTATTATGGATTATAGTACAGATAATAGGTGCCCTACCGTTAGTACTACTCAGTCATCATTAATACTTTGTTATATAGTTCATGATTCATATAGCACAGATAATAGTTATCCTATCACATTGGACAAGTAATGGTTATACTTTCATGGAGCACATGTATTGTGTGTCCTTCTACCTGGTACAGATAATGGGTATCCTTCCATATAGTGCAGATAGTATATACCCTGTAGTACAGATAATGGGTATCCTTCCATATAGTGCAGATAGTAAGCACCCTTCTATATAGTACAGATAATGGGAATCCTTCCATATAGTGCAGATAGTAGGCACCCTTCTATATAGTACAGATAATGGGAATCCTTCCATATAGTGTAGATAGTAGGCACCCTTCTATATAGTACAGATAATGGGAATCCTTCCATATAGTGTAGATAATAGGCACCCTTCTATATAGTACAGATAATGGGTGTTCTTCCATATAGTGAAGATAGTATATACCCTGTAGTACAGATAATGGGTATCCTTCCATATAGTGCAGATAGTATATACCCTGTAGTACAGATAATGGGTATCCTTCCATATAGTGCAGATAGTATATACTCTGTAGTACAGATAATGGGAATCCTTCCATATAGTGCAGATAGTAGGTACCCTTCTATATAGTACAGATAATGAGAATCCTTCCATATAGTGTAGATAGTAGGCACCCTTCTATATAGTACAGATAATGGGTGTTCTTCCATATAGTGAAGATGGTATATACCCTGTAGTACAGATAATGGGTATCCTTCCATATAGTGCAGATAGAATATACCCTGTAGTACAGATAATGGGTATCCTTCCATATAGTGCAGATAGTATATACCCTGTAGTACAGATAATGGGTATCCTTCCATATAGTGCAGATGGTAGACACCCTTCTATATAGTACAGATGATGGGTATCTTTCCCTGTAGTACAGATGATGGGTATCTTTCCCTGTAGTACAGATGATGGGTATCTTTCCCTGTAGTACAGATGATGGGTATCTTTCCCTGTAGTACAGATGATGGGTATCTTTCCCTGTAGTACAGATGATGGGTATCTTTCGCTGTAGTACAGATGATGGGTATCTTTCCCTGTAGTACAGATGATGGGTATCTTTCCCTGTAATACAGAAGATGGGTATCTTTTCCTGTATTACAGACAATGGGTATCTTTCCCTGTAGTACAGATGATGGGTATCTTTTCCTGTAGTACAGATGATGGGTATCTTTCCCTGTAGAACAGAAGATGGGTATCTTTTCCTGTAGTACAGATAATGGGTATCTTTCCCTGTAGTACAGATGATGGGTATCTTTCCCTGTAGTACAGATGATGGGTATCTTTCCCTGTAGTACAGATGATGGGTATCTCTCCCTGTAGTACAGATGATGGGTATCTTTCCCTGTAGTACAGATGATGGGTATCTTTCCCTGTAGTACAGAAGATGGGTATCTTTTCCTGTAGTACAGACAATGGGTATCTTTCCCTGTAGTACAGATGATGGGTATCTTTCCCTGTAGTACAGATGATGGGTATCTTTCCCTGTAGTACAGAAGATGGGTATCTTTCCCTGTAGTACAGAAGATGGGCATCTTTTCCTGTAGTACAGATGATGGGTATATTTCCCTGTAGTACAGATGATGGGTATCTTTCCCTGTAGTACAGATGATGGGTATCCTTCCATATAGTGCAGATAGTATATACCCTGTAGTACAGATAATGGGTATCCTTCCACATAGTGCAGATAGTATATACCCTGTAGTACAGATAATGGGTATCCTTCCATATAGTGCAGATAGTACACACCCTTCTATATAGTACAGATGATGGGTATCTTTCCCTGTTGTACAGATGATGGGTATCTTTCCCTGTAGTACAGATGATGGGTATCTTTCCCTGTAGTACAGATGATGGGTATCTTTCCCTGTAGTACAGATGATGGGTATCTCTCCCTGTAGTACAGATGATGGGTATCTTTCCCTGTAGTACAGATAATGGGTCTCTCTCCCTGTAGTACAGATGATGGGTATCTTTTCCTGTAGTACAGATGATGGGCCTCTCTCCCTGTAGTACAGACAATGGGTATCTTTCCCTGTAGTACAGACAATGGGTATCTTTCCCTGTAGTACAGATGATGGGTATTTTTCCCTGTAGTACAGATGATGGGTATCTTTCCCTGTAGTACAGATGATGGGTATCTCTCCCTGTAGTACAGATGATGGGTCTCTCTCCCTGTAGAACAGATGATGGGTATCTTTCCCTGTAGTACAGATGATGGGTATCTCTCCCTGTAGTACAGATGATGGGTATCTTTCGCTTTAGTACAGATTATGGGTATATTTCCCTGTAGTACAGATGATGGGTATCTCTCCTTGTAGTACAGATGATGGGTATCTTTCCCTGTAGTACAGATGATGGGTATCTTTCCCTGTAGTACAGATGATGGGTATCTTTCCCTGTAGTACAGATGATGGGTCTCTCTCCCTGTAGTACAGATGATGGGTCTCTCTCCCTGTAGTACAGATGATGGGTCTCTCTCCCTGTAGTACAGATGATGGGTCTCTCTCCCTGTAGTACAGATGATGGGTCTCTCTCCCTGTAGTACAGATGATGGGTATCTCTCCCTGTAGTACAGATGATGGGTCTCTCTCCCTGTAGAACAGATGATGGGTATCTTTCCCTGTAGTACAGATGATGGGTATCTCTCCCTGTAGTACAGATGATGGGTATCTTTCCCTGTAGTACAGATGATGGGTATCTCTCCCTGTAGTACAGATGATGGGTCTCTCTCCCTGTAGTACAGATGATGGGTATCTTTCCCTGTAGTACAGATGATGGGTATCTCTCCCTGTAGTACAGATAATGGGTCTCTCTCCCTGTAGTACAGATGATGGGTCTCTCTCCCTGTAGTACAGATGATGGGTCTCTCTCCCTGTAGTACAGATAATGGGTCTCTCTCCCTGTAGTACAGATGATGGGTCTCTCTCCCTGTAGTACAGATGATGGGTCTCTCTCCCTGTAGAACAGATGATGGGTATCTTTCCCTGTAGTACAGATGATAGGTATCTCTCCCTGTAGTACAGATGATGGGTCTCTCTCCCTGTAGTACAGATGATGGGTATCTCTCCCTGTAGTACAGATAATGGGTCTCTCTCCCTGTAGTACAGATGATGGGTCTCTCTCCCTGTAGTACAGATGATGGGTCTCTCTCCCTGTAGTACAGATGATGGGTATCTTTCCCTGTAGTACAGATGATGGGTCTCTCTCCCTGTAGTACAGATGATGGGTCTCTCTCCCTGTAGTACAGATGATCGGTATCTTTCCCTGTAGTACAGATGATGGGTCTCTCTCCCTGTAGTACAGATGATGGGTATCTTTCCCTGTAGTACAGACAATGGGTATCTTTCCCTGTAGTACAGATGATTGGTATTTTTCCCTGTAGTACAGATGATGGGTATCTTTCCCTGTAGTACAGATGATGGGTATCTTTCGCTTTAGTACAGATTATGGGTATCTTTCCCTGTAGTACAGATGATGGGTATCTCTCCTTGTAGTACAGATGATGGGTATCTTTCCCTGTAGTACAGATGATGGGTATCTTTCCCTGTAGTACAGATGATGGGTATCTTTCCCTGTAGTACAGATGATGGGTATCTTTCCCTGTAGTACAGATGACGGGTCTCTCTCCCTGTAGTACAGATGATGGGTCTCTCTCCCTGTAGTACAGATGATGGGTCTCTCTCCCTGTAGTACAGATGATGGGTCTCTCTCCCTGTAGTACAGATGATGGGTCTCTCTCCCTGTAGTACAGATGATGGGTATCTCTCCCTGTAGTACAGATGATGGGTCTCTCTCCCTGTAGAACAGATGATGGGTATCTTTCCCTGTAGTACAGATGATGGGTGTCTCTCCCTGTAGTACAGATGATGGGTATCTTTCCCTGTAGTACAGATGATGGGTATCTCTCCCTGTAGTACAGATGATGGGTCTCTCTCCCTGTAGTACAGATGATGGGTATCTTTCCCTGTAGTACAGATGATGGGTATCTCTCCCTGTAGTACAGATAATGGGTCTCTCTCCCTGTAGTACAGATGATGGGTCTCTCTCCCTGTAGTACAGATGATGGGTCTCTCTCCCTGTAGTACAGATAATGGGTCTCTCTCCCTGTAGTACAGATGATGGGTCTCTCTCCCTGTAGTACAGATGATGGGTATCTTTCCCTGTAGTACAGATGATGGGTATCTTTCCCTGTAGTACAGATGATGGGTCTCTCTCCCTGTAGTACAGATGATGGGTCTCTCTCCCTGTAGTACAGATGATGGGTATCTTTCCCTGTAGTACAGATGATGGGTATCTTTCCCTGTAGTACAGATGATGGGTATCTCTCCCTGTAGTACAGATGATGGGTATCTTTCCCTGTAGTACAGATGATGGGTATCTCTCCCTGTAGTACAGATGATGGGTATCTTTCCCTGTAGTACAGATAATGGGTCTCTCTCCCTGTAGTACAGATGATGGGTATCTTTCCCTGTAGTACAGATGATGGGTCTCTCTCCCTGTAGTACAGATGATGGGTATCTTTCCCTGTAGTACAGATGATGGGTATCTTTCCCTGTAGTACAGATGATGGGTATCTTTTCCTGTAGTACAGATGATGGGTATTTTTCCCTGTAGTACAGATGATGGGTATCTTTCCCTGTAGTACAGATGATGGGTATCTTTCCCTGTAGTACAGATGATGGGTATCTTTCCCTGTAGTACAGATGATGGGTATCTTTCCCTGTAGTACAGATGACGGGTCTCTCTCCCTGTAGTACAGATGATGGGTCTCTCTCCCTGTAGTACAGATGATGGGTCTCTCTCCCTGTAGTACAGATGATGGGTCTCTCTCCCTGTAGTACAGATGATGGGTCTCTCTCCCTGTAGTACAGATGATGGGTATCTCTCCCTGTAGTACAGATGATGGGTCTCTCTCCCTGTAGAACAGATGATGGGTATCTTTCCCTGTAGTACAGATGATGGGTGTCTCTCCCTGTAGTACAGATGATGGGTATCTTTCCCTGTAGTACAGATGATGGGTATCTCTCCCTGTAGTACAGATGATGGGTCTCTCTCCCTGTAGTACAGATGATGGGTATCTTTCCCTGTAGTACAGATGATGGGTATCTCTCCCTGTAGTACAGATAATGGGTCTCTCTCCCTGTAGTACAGATGATGGGTCTCTCTCCCTGTAGTACAGATGATGGGTCTCTCTCCCTGTAGTACAGATAATGGGTCTCTCTCCCTGTAGTACAGATGATGGGTCTCTCTCCCTGTAGTACAGATGATGGGTATCTTTCCCTGTAGTACAGATGATGGGTATCTTTCCCTGTAGTACAGATGATGGGTCTCTCTCCCTGTAGTACAGATGATGGGTCTCTCTCCCTGTAGTACAGATGATGGGTATCTTTCCCTGTAGTACAGATGATGGGTATCTTTCCCTGTAGTACAGATGATGGGTATCTCTCCCTGTAGTACAGATGATGGGTATCTTTCCCTGTAGTACAGATGATGGGTATCTCTCCCTGTAGTACAGATGATGGGTATCTTTCCCTGTAGTACAGATAATGGGTCTCTCTCCCTGTAGTACAGATGATGGGTATCTTTCCCTGTAGTACAGATGATGGGTCTCTCTCCCTGTAGTACAGATGATGGGTATCTTTCCCTGTAGTACAGATGATGGGTATCTTTCCCTGTAGTACAGATGATGGGTATCTTTTCCTGTAGTACAGATGATGGGTATTTTTCCCTGTAGTACAGATGATGGGTATCTTTCCCTGTAGTACAGATGATGGGTCTCTCTCCTTGTAGTACAAATGATGGGTATCTTTCCCTGTAGTACAGATAATGAATATCTTTCATACAGTTCAGTCGCTATACATTCACTTTGTGCAGATAATTGATATCCTTTCCTATCACACAAGTAATGGATTCCCTTTCCTATATTACTTGTTTTCTTTCGTATTGTAAAGGGAAACTATATTCTTTTATGTTCCACAGTGACGTTGTCATATGTAGTACTATGCTTTCTTATACAGTAGATAATGGCTATGCTTTCTTATGCTGTAGATAAAGGCTATGCTTTCTTATGCTGTAGATAAAGGCTATGCTTTCTTATACTGTAGATAAAGGCTATGCTTTCCTATACTATGGATAAAGGCTTGGCTTTACTATACTGTAAAGACTATGCTTTCCTATACTATATACTGCCTATCTATTTGTATACTGTAGATAATAGCTATGCTTTCCTATACTATACTGTAGATAATAGATATGCTTTCCTATACTATACTGTAGATAATAGCTATGCTTTCCTATACTATACTGTAGATAATAGCTATGCTTTCCTATACTATACTGTAGATAATAGCTATGCTTCCCTATACTGTAGATAATAGCTATGCTTTCCTATACTATACTGTAGATAATAGCTATGCTTTCCTATACTATACTGTAGATAATAGCTATGCTTTCCTATACTATACTGTAGATAATAGCTATGCTTCCCTATACTGTAGATAATAGCTATGCTTTCCTATACTATACTGTAGATAATAGCTATGCTTCCCTATACTGTAGATAATAGCTATGCTTTCCTATACTATACGGTAGATAATAGCTATACTTTCCTATACTATACTGTAGATAAAAGGATACTAGCTATGCTTCCCTATACTATACTGTAGATAATAGCTATGCTTCCCTATACTATACTGTAGATAATAGCTATGCTTTCCTATACTATACTGTAGATAATAGCTCTGCTTTCCTGTACTATACTGTAGATATTAGCTATGCTTTCCTATACTATACTGTAGATAATATCTATGCTTTCCTATACTATACTGTAGATAATAGCTATGCTTCCCTATACTATACTATAGATAATAGCTATGCTTTCCTATACTATACTGTAGATAATAGCTATGCTTCCCTATACTATACTGTAGATAATAGCTATGCTTCCCTATACTATACTGTAGATAATAGCTATGCTTTCCTATACTATACTGTAGATAATAGCTATGCTTTCCTATACTATACTGTAGATAATAGCTATGCTTCCCTATACTATACTGTAGATAATAGCTATGCTTCCCTATACAATACTGTAGATAATAGCTATGCTTTCCTATACTATACTGTAGATAATAGCTATGCTTTCCTATACTATACTGTAGATAATAGCTATGCTTTCCTATACTATACTGTAGATAATAGCTATGCTTTCCTATACTATACTGTAGATAATAGCTATGCTTTCCTATACTATACTGTAGATAATAGCTATGCTTCCCTATACTATACTATAGATAATAGCTATGCTTCCCTATACTATACTGTAGATAATAGCTATGCTTCCCTATACTATACTGTAGATAATAGCTATGCTTTCCTATACTATACTGTAGATAATAGCTATGCTTACCTATACTATACTGTAGATAATAGCTATGCTTCCCTATACTATACTGTAGATAATAGCTATGCTTTCCTATACTGTAGATAATAGCTATGCTTCCCTATACTATACTGTAGATAATAGCTATGCTTCCCTATACTATACTGTAGATAATAGATATGCTTCCCTATACTATACTGTAGATAATAGCTATGCTTCCCTATACTATACTGTAGATAATAGCTATGCTTCCCTATACTATACTGTAGATAATAGCTATGCCTCCCTATACTATACTGTAGATAATAGCTATGCTTCCCTATACTATACTGTAGATAATAGCTATGCCTCCCTATACTATACTGTAGATAATAGCTATGCTTTCCTATACTATACTGTAGATAATAGCTATGCCTCCCTATACTATACTGTAGATAATAGCTATGCTTCTCTATACTATACTGTAGATAATAGCTATGCTTCCCTATACTATACTGTAGATAATAGCTATGCTTCCCTATACTATACTGTAGATAATAGCTATGCTTCCCTATACTATACTGTAGATAATAGCTATGCTTTCCTATACTATACTGTAGATAATAGCTATGCTTTCCTATACTATACTGTAGATAATAGCTATGCTTTCCTATACTATACTGTAGATAATAGCTATGCTTCCCTATACTGTAGATAATAGCTATGCTTTCCTATACTATACTGTAGATAATAGCTATGCTTCCCTATACTATACTGTAGATAATAGCTATGCTTCCCTATACTATACTGTAGATAATAGCTATGCTTTCCTATACTATACTGTAGATAATAGCTATGCTTTCCTATACTATACTGTAGATAATAGCTATGCTCCCCTATACTATACTGTAGATAATAGCTATGCTTTCCTATACTATACTGTAGATAATAGCTATGCTCCCCTATACTATACTGTAGATAATAGCTATGCTTTCCTATACTATACTGTAGATAATAGCTATGCTTTCCTATACTATACTGTAGATAATAGCTATGCTTTCCTATACTATACTGTAGATAATAGCTATGCTTTCCTATACTATACTGTAGATAATGGCTATGCTTCCCTATACTATACTGTAGATAATAGCTATGCTTCCCTATACTATACTGTAGATAATAGCTATGCTTCCCTATACTATACTGTAGATAATAGCTATGCTTCCCTATACTATTCTGTAGATAATAGCTATGCTTTCCTATACTATACTGTAGATAATAGCTATGCTTTCCTATACTATACTGTAGATAATAGCTATGCTTCCCTATACTATACTGTAGATAATAGCTATGCTTCCCTATACTATACTGTAGATAATAGCTATGCTTTCCTATACTATACTGTAGATAATAGCTATGCTTCCCTATACTATACTGTAGATAATAGCTATGCTTTCCTATACTATACTGTAGATAATAGCTATGCTTTCCTATACTATACTGTAGATAATAGCTATGCTTTCCTATACTATACTGTAGATAATAGCTATGCTTTCCTATACTATACTGTAGATAATAGCTATGATTTCCTATACTATACTGTAGATAATAGCTATGCTTTCCTATACTATACTGTAGATAATAGCTATGCTTTCCTATACTATACTGTAGATAATAGCTATGCTTCCCTATACTATACTGTGGTTAATAGCTATGCTTTCCTATACTATACTGTAGATAATAGCTATGCTTTCCTATACTATACTGTAGATAATAGCTATGCTTCCCTATACTATACTATAGATAATAGCTATGCTTCCCTATACTATACTGTAGATAATAGCTATGCTTCCCTATACTATACTGTAGATAATAGCTATGCTTTCCTATACTATACTGTAGATAATAGCTATGCTTACCTATACTATACTGTAGATAATAGCTATGCTTTCCTATACTATACTGTAGATAATAGCTATGCTTCCCTATACTATACTGTAGATAATAGCTATGCTTTCCTATACTATACTGTAGATAATAGCTATGCTTTCCTATACTATACTGTAGATAATAGCTATGCTTCCCTATACTGTAGATAATAGCTATGCTTTCCTATACTATACTGTAGATAATAGCTATGCTTCCCTATACTATACTGTAGATAATAGCTATGCTTCCCTATACTATACTGTAGATAATAGCTATGCTTTCCTATACTATACTGTAGATAATAGCTATGCTTTCCTATACTATACTGTAGATAATAGGTATGCTCCCCTATACTATACTGTAGATAATAGCTATGCTTTCCTATACTATACTGTAGATAATAGCTATGCTCCCCTATACTATACTGTAGATAATAGCTATGCTTTCCTATACTATACTGTAGATAATAGCTATGCTTTCCTATACTATACTGTAGATAATAGCTATGCTTTCCTATACTATACTGTAGATAATAGCTATGCTTTCCTATACTATACTGTAGATAATGGCTATGCTTCCCTATACTATACTGTAGATAATAGCTATGCTTCCCTATACTATACTGTAGATAATAGCTATGCTTCCCTATACTATACTGTAGATAATAGCTATGCTTCCCTATACTATTCTGTAGATAATAGCTATGCTTTCCTATACTATACTGTAGATAATAGCTATGCTTTCCTATACTATACTGTAGATAATAGCTATGCTTCCCTATACTATACTGTAGATAATAGCTATGCTTCCCTATACTATACTGTAGATAATAGCTATGCTTTCCTATACTATACTGTAGATAATAGCTATGCTTCCCTATACTATACTGTAGATAATAGCTATGCTTTCCTATACTATACTGTAGATAATAGCTATGCTTTCCTATACTATACTGTAGATAATAGCTATGCTTTCCTATACTATACTGTAGATAATAGCTATGCTTTCCTATACTATACTGTAGATAATAGCTATGATTTCCTATACTATACTGTAGATAATAGCTATGCTTTCCTATACTATACTGTAGATAATAGCTATGCTTTCCTATACTATACTGTAGATAATAGCTATGCTCCCCTATACTATACTGTAGATAATAGCTATGCTTTCCTATACTATACTGTAGATAATAGCTATGCTTCCCTATACTATACTGTGGTTAATAGCTATGCTTTCCTATACTATACTGTAGATAATAGCTATGCTTTCCTATACTATACTGTAGATAATAGCTATGCTTCCCTATACTATACTATAGATAATAGCTATGCTTCCCTATACTATACTGTAGATAATAGCTATGCTTCCCTATACTATACTGTAGATAATCGCTATGCTTTCCTATACTATACTGTAGATAATAGCTATGCTTCCCTATACTATACTATAGATAATAGCTATGCTTCCCTATACTATACTGTAGATAATAGCTATGCTTTCCTATACTATACTGTAGATAATAGCTATGCTTTCCTATACTATACTGTAGATAATAGCTATGCTTTCCTATACTATACTGTAGATAATAGCTATGCTTCCCTATACTATACTTTAGATAATAGCTATGCTTTCCTATACTATACTGTAGATAATAGCTATGCTTTCCTATACTATACTGTAGATAATAGCTATGCTTCCCTATACTATACTGTAGATAATAGCTATGCTTCCCTATACTATACTGTAGATAATAGCTATGCTTTCCTATACTATACTGTAGATAATAGCTATGCTTTCCTATACTATACTGTAGATAATAGCTATGCTTTCCTATACTATACTGTAGATAATAGCTATGCTTCCCTATACTATACTGTAGATAATAGCTATGCTTCCCTATACTATACTGTAGATAATAGCTATGCTTTCCTATACTATACTGTAGATAATAGCTCTGCTTTCCTGTACTATACTGTAGATAAGGGCTATGCTTTCATATTCATAGACATTGGTAGTGCTTTTTTATACTATAAATAATGGCTATGCTTGCCTAAATGATAAATAATGGCTATTCTTTCCAATTCTATAGATACTGGCTATGCTCTCATGAACTATAGCTAATGAATATGGGGGGGGAGATTTATCAATACCTGTGCAGTTGCCCATAGCAACTAGTCAGATTGCTTTTCTTTGTAAAGGCCTCTGAAAAATCAAAGGAGCAATCTGGTTGCTATGGGCAACTGGTTGACCTTTCTTCTGCAAATGTTCTAATAAATCTCCTTCTATACCAGTGGTCTTCAACCTGCGGACCTCCAGATGTTGCAAAACTACAACTCCCAGCATGCCCGGACAGCCAACGGCTGTCCGGGCATGCTGGGAGTTGTAGTTTTGCAACATCTGGAGGTCCGCAGGTTGAAGACCACCTTTGCATGAGTGAAATCAAATATATCCATTTCTATTCTATAGCGGATGATCATGTTTCTATACACTCTACAATATATATTGTACAAACAGTAAGGAATGTAAATAAGCACATACCTTGTAGGTCATATTTCTGAAATGTGAAGAAATAAAACAACATTAAAAATCAAAAAACATATTTTGCAAAATAAAACAAAATCAGCAAACACAAACTCATCGCATCAAAACTACATAAAACAACCATATCATCATTATAACAAAACAGTATACTAAAATATAATTAATAATAATAAAACAATAATACTATAAAAATATCGTGAAATTCCAAAGGCACTCCATATGCTGACACTGTATATTCCCCTAGAAGTGCTGCTGTCTACTATAGTTTCTGTGTCTCCATTCAATCTCTGCTTGCTGTAATTGATTGGAAAATTATTTTCGCTGCCAGCTATATGCTGAAAATCAACTTGTCGGCAGCACAATCAGGGCAGCTAATCAGTTGCTGGATTTAAAAGAAAATATTTCCGTTCAATGACAGCAAGCAAGCTTATATTTTTGTGGCACATATATTTTTCTCAGCGAAAACCAAAACTGAGAAAATGCATTGGGGTTGGAGGATACAATATTCAACATGCAAATGTGCAACCGTACCTATAATTACAGTGTTAAAGTATAATTAAATTGGTTTACAGGTAGCAATACCCTGGCATCTAATGGTATCATTAAGCCGATAGTTTCAAAACAAAGCATGATTCATGCAAAACTCAGAATAAAACAACAGTAAAGAGCATTGTATTTGATTTTGTGATGCGTTTTTTACCATCTTTGCTATTGTTCTGCAGCAATGCCTCTGCAGAGTGGAGCTCCATTTTGCAGTGAAGGAGGCTCAGCACAGGGTAGGAGGCGTTACAATGAAAATGATGGCCGGACGTCACCGTGCACCAGGTCCTCCTCTTGTGCACCAAGCTCCACATTTGCCATCAGAGTCACCGCACTATAAACCTTTACCAACAGGTTAGTGCCTGTGTTACTGATGACAGATTCCCTTTGATGGTCTATTCACACGTACAGTATTCTGTGCAGATTTGATGCGCAGGATTTTCTGCTGCAGATTTCAGTGTAAACTAAATGGCTATAAAATCATGCGCATCACATCTGTGCAGAATACTGTACGTTTGAATAAACCCTAAAAGTATATAATGGATGTCCCTGTTTAATGTTCACCTGTCTCATTAGATTTCCATATGCCCTGTACAGCCATAAATATATTAGAGAATAAGAGTTTCTTTTTTTCTTTTTTTTTTACCCAATATTGGCCAAAAATAACTAATTAAAGGGTACCTCCTATCAATAAAACTTTTGATATATTATAGATTAATGTATGCAGAATAACTTTACCTCCTATCAATAAAACTTTTGATATATTATAGATTAATGTATGCAGAATAACTTTACAATTGCATGTTATTAAAAAAATATGCTTCTTTCTATTTAATTTTCCACTTTGAAGAAATGACCACTAGGGGTCTCCCTACCAGTCCTGGCAGCAAGCATTTCAGACTCATGCTGAAGTCCTAAACACTACGAGCTGCCAGTCTGCTTTGTTCACAAAGGAGAACACTCAGAGCTGCCAGCCTGCTTTGTCCACAGCCTGTTTGGCTGTGAACAAAGCAGGCTGGCAGCTCTGAGTGTTTAGAACTCCAGCATGAGTCAGAAATGCTTGCTGACAGGACTGATCTGGAAAAATACAATAGAAAGAAGCATATTTTTCATTAACATGCTATTGGAAAGTTATTCAACATTCATTAATCTAAAATATATCATAAGTTTATTTGATGAGAGGTATCCTTTAATGCTAATTCATTCAAGTGCTGTTGAAATGATGGCCATTATTTTACTGATGTATGCAACCGCTGTTAGACTATTAACTTCAATAGAACTAAGTTAGTAAAAAGGGACATCCGATTTTACCTATTTTTTGGAGCAGTAAATCCTCAGTTTTCTAGCCCCACAACATTGCCTCTATAGATTACCAATGAAAAGCACAGATATGAATAAATGAAGGGAAACAGCTTGAATCTGACAAAAGTCACATTATACAATGTCTCATACAACACTCCTGGCACGAATATTAAAAATGTGTCCTGCTGAGTAATTTTTATATAGAATTATGCTTAGGCAGATGGTAAAAAGTAAAAACTATACTTACCTTTCTGGCTCCCCTGTTGCTGCCCTTATCACAGAGCTCTGCTCCCACTGGGCACCACTTTAGGGTTGGCATGAGGAAGTGCATACACTGCTGCGGCCAGTGATTGGCTGAGTGGGCCATTCCTCAAACCAACCCTGCAAGTGCTGTGCGGCAGGACCAATGGCTCTATGAGAACAGTGGTGGCTGGGGAGACTGGAAGGTAAGTATAGCTTGTTTTTGTTTTTACATAAAAATGACGCACTCAAGTACCCCTATTATTCAACTAATAAGGTGTGTAACTTTATTTAGCATTAGGAACAACACAATGTGGAATAAGGTGGCACACATTTTGTGTTTGTTTTCCATACCCAGATTAATGGCACAGGATCCAGGGCATAGGAAGGAACTGTTTATTTTAGAATTACATGCCAAATTGTGAATCAATTAGTTTTTGTTAGCTTTTGCACACAATGTTTCGCTTAAGCAAGAAGTAAGCTGGCCGACCTTTCCCGCTGTTCAGTAATAAGTGGTGGAGATATCTATTTATCTATTTGCACTTACATAATAACTAGTAAGTTAAGGGGGTTATCTCTTTCTCACAACCCTTTTTATCAAAAAAAAAGTGATAACAGGGTAATATGATATGAGACTTAAAGAGTAGCTCCCACCATCCTTTTTTTTTTTGGTCCCTGCCTATTGCCCATCGATCCCTAACCCTCTCACTGCCTTCTTTTTTTTTTTACTATATTAAAAATGCCTTTTTGTCTGCCTGGTAGTGTGCTCACTTACCAGGCAGACTTCCTCAGCAGGCACGACGTCACTGATGCCTGCTGGGGGGCCGACTTCCGCCCTAAGTTCACCTATATAGTGTGCCTCCAGCTGTTTCACCACTACAACTCCCAGCTTGCCCTGACATCTATTGGCTGTCAGAGCATGCTGGGAGTTGTATTGGGGAAACAACTGGAGGCACACTGTAAAGGTGAAAACAGTATCTGAACCCCGCCACGCAAACCACCTCCCCCATCCCCCCCGCCCGGAAAAAAATAAAGTGCAGGGCAGTCCTACCTCACACTGGGAGCCGTGGCCGGCATGCGAGGCCAGGGAACCTGCGCGCATCCTCTTTGTTCAAAGCGCTCGCTCCCACCTGTCTGATTGACAGGCAGGGAGCGAGCGCAGGCTGAATGAATTAGGACCGATTGCCCGGCCGGCATCGGTCCGAATCCAAGAGTGACGTCACGCCAGGCTGCAGCTGGTCACTAGGAGGGAGACCCCTAGTGGCTGGTTTTCAAATGTAAATGTAATGTAAACTTGTTTATGTCATCATGTGACACTAACTTATTGTCCACTTTTAAGGGGAGTGTGGTATCACATAGTGCCCATTCAAATGAATAGGCAACCATCGCTGTGCTGAGTCCTACAGGCCAGGAGCTGCAGAGGACCTCTCCTGTGGTAGCCCAGTACGGGAGTTGTTACCCTGTACCCTTGCTGCCCTGTCAGGCAGCCTCCCTGCAGTGTCCCCTGGGCCCCCTTTACACCTGTCCCTTCATGTACATATATTTTGCCATTTATTGTTCTGTAAATTGTGTAAAGAAGTGTTATATCTATAAGAAATGTTACCATGTGATCTTCAGTTGTTATGTGAGTTATCAAGTGATTGTTACCCAGGAGGTATCAGTGACAAGGTGACCAATGGGGTCCCACCAAAGTCTCCACCATAAAAGCCCTGGGTAGAGCCTCTGCTCTCTTTGTTGTTGCTGAGGTCCAGTGCAGTCGAGTTTAGGAGTGTGTCTGGAGTCATAGGAGCCTCAAGTCAAGTCTGCAGCCCCAAGTCTACAAATCTGTAAGTAAGCTAAAGTCACAGCTTAGTCTACCTCAAGTCAAGTCAAGTCTGTCACTGTCATCTATAGTCAAGTCAACGTGGCCTGCACTAAATTGTCCAAAACCACTGCATGTCCCAGCAAGCCCTTAAGGTCTCTGAAGTCACTGGTCCCCTCCGTGGGCCCGGCTACACTGTATACACTGTTCCATCTGTCACTCAGTAAAGTTACCGTTGTCCGTAACTTGGCATCAGAGTCATTATTGCCCCCCCTTGCCTAGCCCAGGATCCAGAGGTATACCTTCGGTGGTATTGAAGGTAAACCATGCCCTGGCGTCACGAATACAAGGGGTTAATGCCATCTACCCGTAGGGTAATTACATCTGCCCTGCATCACACCCCATACCACAAGGCCATCAGAGAATCTACTGTAGTACAAACTGCCTATGAAGTTACCTAGAAAGGTGTCAAGGCTTCTTCAAAACAGAAGGTCTTGAGCAATGATATGGGCATCACTTACCCAGAGAAGAATAGACAGTAATATAAACTATGGGAAGTAGTCAAGCCGGTGGAGGTAGTGTTACATACCATTAACCTAAACATTGTTGCAGAACACCTACACCTCTTTATAGCAGCAGTATTCAATAATGGCAGTAGCTTCCTTCAGCACGATAATGTCCACTGCCAAAATGACTCAATAAAAGGTTTAAGGAACATGACAAAGCATTCAAGGTGCTGACCAAATTCCTGATCTCAATCAGATTGAACATCACTGGGATGTACTATAAAAACAAGTCCAATCTATGGTGGATAAAAACCATATTGTCTTATGACGTTGACGTTCATGACTTTATGGGTTAAAGCTCTTTTAGTGCAAGAGAGAGACCTACACAATAGGTTTTAATGTTATGGATGATATATGGAATATGCTGCACTGTAACCTTTGTAACTACTTCATTATAGCCCAGCAGAGGGCATCATATAGAGCAGGGGTATTCAACTGGCAGAACACGGTCCAGATCTGGACCGCAGCCGCCAGTCACCCGGACCTCCGGCCGGATCTTCCCTCATTCATTTGTATAGGTGTCTTTAAGAGACTGCCAGAGCACTGGAGCAGTGCGGGACCTGGGACGGGGAGCTAAATCTCTCAGGTACAAATTTGTGTTCCCCCTCCTGTGACTCTCCAGTTGTTGTAGAACTATAGCTTCTATCATGACCTTCTGTCTGTGCATGGTGGGAGTTGTAGTTTGCAACAACTGGAGAGTCACAGTGGCAAAGTTCATGTAGGGGCACAGTGGCATAATTAATTCTGGGGGCACAGTGGCATAAATAACTGGAGCACAGTGGCATAATTAATTTTGGGGGCACAGTGGCATCCTTAATTCTGGGGGGCACAGCGGCATCATTAATTCTGGGGGTACAGCGGCATCATTAATTTTGTGCAGCACAGTGGCATCACTAATTCTGGGAGCACAGTGGCATCATTCATTCTGGGGGCACAGTGGCATAATTATTCTGGGGGGGCAGTGGCATCACTAATTCTGGGGGCACAGTGGCATCACTAATTCTGGGGGCACAGTGGCATAATTAATTTTGGGGAGACAGTGGCATCATTAATTTTGGGGACACTGTCATCATTAATTCTGGGGGCACAGTGGCATCATTAATTCTGGGAGCACAGTGGCATCATTAATTCTAGGGGCACAGTGGTATCATTAATTTTGTGCAGCACAGTGGCATCACTAATTCTGAGGGTACAGTGGCATCATTAACTCTGGGGGCACAATGGCATCATTAATTCTGGGGGCACAGTGGCATCATTAATCCTTGGGACACAATGGCATCATTAATTCTGGGGCACAGTGGTATAAATAACTCTGGGGCACAGTGGCATAATTTATTCTGGGGGCACAGTGGCATAAATAACTGGGGCACGGTGGAATCATTAACTCTGGGGGCGCAGTGGCATCAATTATTTGGGGCACAGAGGTACAATTAGTCGGTACAGGGCACAGTGTTTGTAAAAAATTTATTTGGGGGCATAGCGTGTGGCAGTAATATTGCAGGGGAATAGTGTGTGGCAGTAGTATTGCAGGGGGATAGCATGTGGCATTAATATTGCAGGGAAATAGTGTGTGGCAGTAATATACCAGGGGCATAGTATGTGGCAGTAATATACCAGGAGCATAGTATGTGGAAGTAATATACCAGGGGCCCAGTGGCAGTATTATATTCAGGGGGTATAGTGTGTGGCAGAATTATTTTAAGGGGGTACAGTGTATGGCAGTAATATACCAGGGGTACAGTGTGTGGCAGTTTTATATTCAGGGGCACAGTGTGTGGTAGTATTATATTCAGGGGCATAGTGTGTGGCAGTTTTATATTCAGGGGCACAGTGTGTGGCAGTTTTATATTCAGGGGCACAGTGTGTGACAGTTTTATATTCAGGTGCACAGTGTGTGGTAGTATTATATTCAGGGGTACAGCATGTCGCAGTAATATACCAGGTGCCCAGTGTGTGTCAGTAATATACCAGGGGCTCAGTGTGTGGCATTATTATATTCAGAGGGTAAAGTGTGTGGCAGTATTATATTCAGGGGTACAGTGTGTGTTAACATTATATTCAGAGGGTACAGTGTGTGGTAGTATTATATTCAGAGAGTACAGTGTGTGGCGGTATAATATTCAGAGGGTACAGTGTGTGGCAGTATTATATTCAGAGGATACAGTGTGTGGCAGTATTATATTCAGGGGTACAGTGTGTGGTAGTATATTCAGAGGGTACAGTGCGGTAGTATTATATTCAGAGGGTACAGTGTGTGGTGGTATTATATTCAGAGGGTACACTGTGTGTTGGTATTATATTCAGAGGATACAGTGTGTGGCAGTATTATATTCAGGGGTACAGTGTGTGGTAGTATTATATTCAGAGGGTACAGTGTGTGGTGGTATTATATTCAGAGGGTACAGTGTGTGGCAGTATTATATTCAGGGGTACAGTGTGTGGCAGAATTCATGTCATATATCCTCCACACGTCATTCGCTGGTTTGCTATTTTCTTCATGGCACTGAGGCCGCTAGGTGTCAACCAGGCCTCAGCGTTCAGCTCGGACCTTCACTGGATGGCAGACCTGGATAAGCGGACCCTCACTAAAAATAGTTGAGTACCCCTGATATAGAGTAACAAAGTCATAAAGCAGTACCTGCAAGTATTTCCTGAACTGCTGCACACAACTCAGTTATAAATGATAAAATAGCGCAGAAGTAAAGTCTCCTCCCGAACCATCAAAGCTTTGCAAACACATTCATAATTTTTTAAGGTGTCAGCCCTTAAAGGTTGAGGACTGGAGTAGTTTTGCAGCTGTAGACTGTATGTAATAGCTTTCCTGTGTCCTGTGCCCCACCACCCAAAAGCCTGGGGTAACATGTGCTCTGGGGAACACCCCATGGCTTTTAAGCCTCATTTGCATAAAAACAAAATGGTTTATATCTCAGTACTGGAAAGAACAATTGAGATGAAAAATGTATACCCTAAATCCTGATGACTAGCCCACTGCCTGTGTACAGCACTGTTTTTCTGCTGATAGGGCCCCTTAAAGGAGTAGTCCGGCGTGCACTTTTTTCCTTTTATCCCGTCCGGGCTGCAAAATAAAAGAAAACAAACTTTCTCTTACCTGTCAACGAGCCTGCGGAGCTCCGGTACACTCCGGTACAGGTGTTCGGTCCCCGGGCTGTATTTTTCTTACTTCCCGTTAGCCCGGCACGTCACACGGAGCTTCAGCCTATCACCGGCCGAGGCGGGACATCGCTGCGGCCGGTGATAGGCTGAAGCTCCGTGTGACGTGCCGGGCTAACAGGAGGTAAGAAGAATACAGCCCGGGGACCGAACACCTGTACCGGAGTGTACCGGAGCTCCGGGGGCTCGTTGGCAGGTAAGAGAAAGTGTGTTTTCTTTTATTTTGCAGCCCAGACAGGATAAAATGAAAAAAGTGCGCGCCGCACTACTCCTTTAAATTATCAAGTACTTTTTCCACTGGCAAAGTATGATAGATCCATGAAGATAAACACAACAGATAACTTCCAGAGTACTCTCACTCCAAATATAACTCAACTTTGACAGATTTTCCTTGTCTTCATTATCTACAGGTTCATCAACAAAGTCATGGAAGTATATATAAGTGCACCATACATGGAGTCCAACTGTACATTATGTAGGACACCAATGGCACTATGCAAATGGCGATAAAATGTACTCAGATAGCTTAAAGGGGAACTCTGGTGGAAAACAATTTATTTTAAATCAACTGGTGCCAGAAAGTTAAATTCCGCCACCAAAGTATATTCCGCCACCAAAAGAATGGTCTTGTCCACTCTTTAGGTGGCATCCGCCGCAGACATTGCAGTCTATGAGGACGGCAATATCCACCCTGTCCTAGCTAATGAACTGATAAACTTTTTTGTTCAGAGTTTCCTAAGTGTGAACCTAGCCTAACAAGTATTATATAGATCCCATCCATATGAAGGGTTTTTCCTCTCAGTAAAATAGCAAGGAAACCGTCCTGGAATGATCTCTCCCCATACAGTATTTAGTCTGTAGATAAAACAGGTTTTTAATTGACCTTAACAACCATGAACTTCAATTTCCTGGTACAAATTCCATTGCATTCAAACAAGTTTACTACAGAGATATCACATGATTATTTTGACAACCAGCGACAGGTTTCCGTGAATTCTCCTGGTTTGCAGTATCCTGGTAAAGGTTGTCTGTCCAGATACCATTGTGTGAAGTTTCCTTAGGCAAAACATGTGTTCACTCCTTAAAGGGGTACTCCACTGGCCAGCGTTCAGAACATTTACTTCCAAACGCTGTGTGTATGCTGCGGGGGTCAGCCACGCCCCTCGTGACATCACCTTGTGACATCATAGACTTGCATTGAGGGGGCGTGGTGTCACAAGGGGGTGTGGAAGACCCCCGCAGCGCACACAGCATTCGGAACTAAATGTTCCGAACACTGGCCAGTGGAGTACACCTTGTCACGATTCGGCAGGCTGGAGGTGGATCCTCTGTGCCAGAGAGGGATTGGCGTGGACCGTGTCAGTGGACCGGTTCTAAGTTGCTACTGGTATTCACCAGAGCCCGCCGCAAAGCGGGATGGTCTTGCAGCGGCGGTAGCAACCAGTTCGTATCCACTGGCAACGGCTCAACCTCTCTGACTGCTGAGATAAGCGCGGTACAAGGGAGTAGGCGAGAGCAAGGTCAGACGTAGCAGAAGGTCGGGACAGGCGGCAAGGTTCGCAGTCAAAGGTGGAATAGCAGGAGGTCTGGAACACAGTATGGGTAACACAGTAAAGCTTTCTCAAGGCACAAGGCAACAAGATCCGGCAAGGGAGTGCAGGGGAAGTGAGGTCATATAGCCAGGGAGCAGGTGGAAACTAATTAGGGTGATTGGGCCAGGCACCATCATTGGTGCACTGGCCCTTTAAATCTCAGAGCGCTGGCGCGCGCGCGCCCTAGAGAGCGGAGCCGCGCGCGCCAGAGCATGACAGCCGGGGACCGGGACAGGTAAGTGACCTGGGATGCGATTCGCGGGCGGGCGCGTCCCGCTATGCGAATCGCATCCCCGCCGGCCATGTCAGTGCAGCGCTCCCGGTCAGCGGGTCTGACCGGGGCGCTGCAGGGAGAGAAACGCCGCGAGCGCTTCGGGGAGGAGCAGGGACCCGGAGCGCTCGGCGTAACAGTACCCCCCCCCCCCTTAGGTCTCCCCCTCTTTTTGTCGGGATGTCGCTCCACAGAGGACGAGGACATCGGGAGCGATTGTAGAGTCTCCTTCTGGGGGACAGTGAAGTCCTGGGTATAAACATGAATGGCAGACCGGTCAGAAGGAGTGGGAATGGGGAGGGGGGGCAGAGGGTGAGGCTTGGCACGGGGCAGAGTGTCACCAGGACGGGGACTATGAGGGGGCACGGCACAGTCCTGACAGGCCTTGGGGAGACCAGGCACAGGAGGAGACACTGAGGACCGACAGACGGGGCTGGGAGCAGACGTGAGGCACTCCTTGTGGCAAGCAGGACCCCAATTCTTGATCTCCCCGGTGGTCCAGTCAAGGGTGGGAGAATGGTGCTGGAGCCATGGCAGACCGAGGAGGATTTCAGAGGTACAGCCGGGCAAAACCAAAAATTCAATTTCCTCGAGATGCGGTCCAATGTTCATAAGCAGGGGCACTGTGCGATAACGCACAGTGCAGTGCAGCTTGACCCCATTGACCGAAGAAATATAGAGTGGCTTGATGAGACGGGTCACCGGGATGCAGTACGTATCAAGCAAAGAGGCCAGAATAAAATTTCCAGAAGAACCAGAGTCCAAGACGGCCACAGCAGAGAAGGAGGAGTTGGCAGAAGGAGAAATCCGTACGGGCACAGAGAGAGATGGAGAAGCAGACTCCGTACCCAGAGACGCCAGGCCCACATGAGCAGGTTGCGTGCGTGCATTTCCAGACGTGGAGGATGAATAGGGCAATTCACCAAGAAATGTTCGGTACTAGTGCAGTACAGACATAGATTTTTATCCCTACGGCGAGACCTCTCTTCAATAGTCAGGCGAGACCGATCTACTTGCATAGGCTCCTCGGCGGGAGGCACAGGGGTAGATTGCAAGGGATACCGAGAGAGAGGTGCCCAGGGATTAAGGTCTTTTTCCTGGCGGAGTTCCTGGTGTCTTTCTGAAAAACGCATGTCAATGCGGGTGGCCAAATGGATAAGTTCATGCAGGTTGGCAGGAATCTCTCGTGCGGCCAGCACATCTTTGATGTTACTGGATAGGCCTTTTTTAAAGGTCGCGCAGAGAGCCTCGTTGTTCCAAGATAATTCGGAAGCGAGAGTACGAAATCGGATGGCGTACTCGCCTACTGAAGAATTACCCTGGACCAGGTTCAGCAGGGCAGTCTCGGCAGAAGAAGCTCGGGCTGGTTCCTCGAAGACACTGCGAACCTCAGAGAAGAAGGAGTGTACAGAGGCGGTGACAGGGTCATCGCAGTCCCAGAGCGGTGTGGCCCAAGACAAAGCCTTCCCAGACAGGAGACTGACCACGAAAGCCACCTTCGACCGTTCTGTAGGAAATTGGTCCGACAACATCTTCAAATGAAGGGAACATTGCGACAGAAAACCACGTCAGAGTCTAGAGTCCCCATCAAATTTGTCCGGCAGGGACAAGCGGAGGTTAGGAGCGGCCACTCGCTGCGGAGGAGGTGCAGGAGCTGGTGGAGGAGATGGTAGCTGCTGTTGCAGATGCTGTAGCTGCGACTGAAGTTGCTGTACCATGGTGGACACTTCCGACAGCTGGTGACTTAGATGGGCGATCTGTCGGGATTGCTGGGCGACCACCGTGGTGAGGTCAGAGACAACTGGCAGGGGAACCTCAGCGGGATCCATGGCCGGATCTACTGTCACGATTTGGCAGGCTGGAGGTGGATCCTCTGTGCCAGAGAGGGATTGGCGTGGACCGTGTCAGTGGACCGGTTCTAAGTTGCTACTGGTATTCACCAGAACCCGCCGCAAAGCGGGATGGTCTTGCAGCGGCGGTAGCAACCAGGTCGTATCCACTGGCAACGGCTCAACCTCTCTGACTGCTGAGATAAGCGCGGTACAAGGGAGTAGACAAGAGCAAGGTCAGACGTAGCAGAAGGTCGGGACAGGCGGCAAGGTTCGTAGTCAAAGATGGAATAGCAGGAGGTCTGGAACACAGTATGGGTAACACAGTAAAGCTTTCTCAAGGCACAAGGCAACAAGATCCGGCAAGGGAGTGCAGGGGAAGTGAGGTCATATAGCCAGGGAGCAGGTGGAAACTAATTAGGGTGATTGGGCCATGCACCATCATTGGTGCACTGGCCCTTTAAATCTCAGAGCGCTGGCGCGTGCGCGCCCTAGAGAGCGGAGCCGCGCGCGCCAGAGCATGACAGCCGGGGACCGGGACAGGTAAGTGACCTGGGATGCGATTCGCGGGCGGGCGCGTCCCGCTATGCGAATCGCATCGCCGCCGGCCATGTCAGTGCAGCGCTCCCGGTCAGCGGGTCTGACCGGGGCGCTGCAGGGAGAGAAACGCCGCGAGCGCTTCGGGGAGGAGCAGGGACCCGGAGCGCTCGGCGTAACACACCTTTAACAACCTAACATTATAGCACATTACAAACACAATTCCTTAGGCCTGTTTTCAGCCTTGTATATAAGGCTGCTTGGTAACAGAGCCCATAAGGGTATGTTCAGACTGAGTTTATTTTAAAAAGTAATATTTCAGACAGATTGATCAAGAAAATATATATATATATCTAAATTCTACATGGAAACTTCAAGTTTTTATATGTAGGATTTATAAAAACTATATGGTTTTGACATATGGAAATTGTAGAAATTCAGTGGTGTTGCTCACATTTACTAGTTGGATTGATGGTACATATTCATATATTCTTATGGTGCCGTCCAATGACAATAAGTGGACAATTGGGAACGGCCAGAATCAAAATCTATAGCGCCTTGTCATAAAAAGAAAAATTAGAAATAGACTAGAACCTGCGATGTGTCCCACTTATAAAACTGGTCTTTTTAGATGTGGCAAAGAGACCTTTAGGCCCTCTCAAGCATTAGGTATGACTGTTACCTCTGTACCCTCTACAGCAGTGGTCGCAAACTGTGGCCCTCCAGATATTGCAAAACTTCAACTCCCAACATTCCCGGGCATGCTGAGAGTTGATGTTTTGTAACATCTGGAGGGCCACAGTTTGAGACCATTGCTTTATAGCTACTTTCCTGGACTCAGCACTTGATAGATGATGGCTTGATGGTTGCTATACTAGTGGAGACTAACTCTAAAAAAGAGTCCCTAACCAACCCTGTGAGCCACGATCAAGTTTAAATGGTGCTTGGGAAAAAGCGGAGGCAAGACTTATTAAATGTGAAAAATGGAGGCAAGAGGTATTGAATGTGAAAAATCACATAATTACAAAAAAATGAAGTGTAAAGTTTGAAACACTAGTATTGTGCCATCCACATTGGGCTAGAATTTGTCTGCAATATTGTCTGTGTACTGTAGATGGCGTATTGTATGTCCAATGCATATGGACCTAAGTGGGGGCCACCTAAGGCTACCAAGGCACAGGTTGAGCCCCCACTTTATATAGTAAGACAATGATGAATACATATTTCAGGGACACTACTTTGCATCTTTTCACCCACAAGGGAAAAAAAACACCTCCTCCAAAATAGCTAGGGACGGGTGAGTCATTACATAGAAACAGGTTCCAAACAGGTCTCGTGTGACTATGTGAGTTCATTATGGGAGCGAGTTATGCTATATGTCCGTAAAGACTATGTTTACATGCCATTAAAGGGGTACTCCGGTGGAAAAAAAAATATTTTCACATCAACTTGTGCTAGAAAGTTAACCAGATTTGTAAATTACTTCTATAAAAAAAAAAAAAAAAAAATCTTAATCCTTCCAGTACTGATCAGATGCTGTATGCTCCACAGCAAGTTCTTTTCTGTCTGACCACAGTGCTCTCTGCTGACACCTCTGTCTAAGTCAGGAACTGTCCAGAGCAGGATAGGTTTGCTATAGGGATTTGCTCCTACTCTGGACAGTTCCTGATACGGGAATCAGGTGTCAGCAGAGAGCACTGTGGTCAGACAGAAAAGAACAACTCAACTTTCTATGTAGTTTTCAGCAGCTGTTAAAAAAAAAATCTTAATCCTTCCAGTACTTAAGTAAGATTAAGTAATTTACTAATCCGTTTAACTTTCTGGAGCCAGTTCATATGAGTACCCCTTTAATATACTACATTCAGCTATCCATAGGACCCAAAGGACCTTTTTGATCACACTGGGCCAGTATAAGGCTCATTTTGCAGGTTGCTCTGGTGTCTGGTAGGGGTATACAGGAATCCCTGACGTATACTTCCACCGTATATCTACAAGAGTTGGTACTTTGTGGCATTCCTCATACAGGGGCTCCCAAGTTGAAAAAAAACACACACTGTATAGTGTATTTTTTTTTTTTTTTTTTTTTTATGTTCTTGCTTTATAAAATTATGCATAGGACTCCTCTGATCTCTCTCCTGTCTGATAGGACTCCTCTGTGCTCTCTCCTATCTGATAGCACTCCTCTTTGCTCTCTCCTGTCTGATACGACTCCTCTGTGCTCTCTCCTGTCTGATTGCACTCTTCTGTGCTCTCTCCTGTCTGATAATACTCCTTTGTGCTCTCTCCTGTCTGATAATATTCCTCTGTGCTCTCTCCTGTCTGATAATACTCCTTTGTGCTCTCTCCTGTCTGATAATACTCCTCTGTGCTCTCTCCTGTCTGATAATACTCCTTTGTGCTCTCTCCTGTCTGATAATACTCCTCTGTGCTCTCTTCTGTCTGATAATACTCCTTTGTGTTCTCTCTTGCTGATAGCACTCCTCTGTGCTCTCTCCTGTCTGATAGGACTCCTCTGTGCTCTCTCCTGTCTGATAGTACTCTCTGTGCTCTCTCCTGTCTGATAGGACTCCTCTGTGCTCTCTCCTGTCTGATAGGACTCCTCTGTGCTCTCTCCTGTCTGATAGTACTCTCTGTGCTTTCTCCTGTCTGATAGGACTCCTCTGTGCTCTCTCCTGTCTGATAGTACTCCTCTGTGCTCTCTCCTGTCTGATAGTTCTCCTCTGTGCTCTCTCCTGTCTGATAGCACTCATCTGTGCTCTCTCCTGTCTGAAAGTACTCCTCTGTGCTCTCTCCTGTCTGATAGTACTCCTTTGTGCTCTCTCCTGTCTGATAATACTCCTCTGTGCTCTCTTTTGTCTGATAATACTCCTTTGTGTTCTCTCTTGCTGATAGCACTCCTCTGTGCTCTCTCCTGTCTGATAGTACTCTCTGTGCTCTCTCCTGTCTGATAGGACTCATCTGTGCTCTCTCATGTCTGATAGGACTCCTCTGTGCTCTCTCCTGTCTGATAGGACTCCTCTGTGCTCTCTCCTGTCTGATAGTACTCTCTGTGCTCTCTCCTGTCTGATAGGACTCATCTGTGCTCTCTCATGTCTGATAGGACTCCTCTGTGCTCTCTCCTGTCTGATAGGACTCCTCTGTGCTCTCTCCTGTCTGATAGTACTCTCTGTGCTTTCTCCTGTCTGATAGGACTCCTCTGTGCTCTCTCCTGTGTGATAGGATTCCTCTGTGCTCTCTCCTGTCTGATAGTTCTCCTCTGTGCTCTCTCCTGTCTGATAGCACTCATCTGTGCTCTCTCATGTCTGATAGCACTCATCTGTGCTCTCTCCTGTCTGAAAGTACTCCTCTGTGCTCTCTCCTGTCTGATAGCACTCCTCTGTGCTCTCTCCTGTCTGATAGGACTCCTCTGTGCTCTCTCTGGTCTGATAGTACTCCTCTGTGCTCTCTCCTGTCTGATAGTACTTCTCTGTGCTCTATCCTGTCTGATAGCACTCCTCTGTGCTCTCTCCTGTCTGATAGCACTCATCTGTGCTCTCTCCTGTCTGATAGCACTCCTCTGTGATCTCTCTTGTCTGATAGTACTCCTCTGTGCTCTCTCCTGTGTGATAGGATTCCTCTGTGCTCTCTCCTGTCTGATAGCACTCATCTGTGCTCTCTCCTGTCTGATAGTACTCCTCTGTGCTCTCTCCTGTCTGATAGTACTCCTCTGTGCTCTCTCCTGTCTGATAGTACTCCTCTGTGCTCTCTCCTGTATGATAGCACTCCTCAGTTCTCTCTCCTGTGTGATAGGATTCCTCTGTGCTCTCTCCTGTCTGATAGCACTCTTCTGTGCTCTCTCCTGTCTGATAGCACTCCTCTGTGCTCTCTCCTGTCTGATAGGATTCCTCTGTGCTCTCTCCTGTCTGATAGTACTCCTCTGTGCTCTCTCCTGTCTGATAGTACTCCTCTGTGCTCTCTCCTGTCTGATAGTACTCCTCTGTGCTCTCTCCTGTCTGATAGTACTCCTCTGTGCTCTCTCCTGTCTGATAGCACTCCTCTGTGCTTTCTCCTGTGTGATAGGATTCCTCTGTGCTCTCTCCTGTCTGATAGCACTCTTCTGTGCTCTCTCCTGTCTGATAGCACTCCTCTGTGCTCTCTCCTGTCTGATAGGATTCCTCTGTGCTCTCTCCTGTCTGATAGCACTCATCTGTGCTCCCTCCTGTCCTATAGGACACAAAGGAGTGCTAGCCAACCCTCCCTTATTGGACTTTGTCCATGCCTGTGCTTCAGCTTGGACAGAGCCGTGATTTTATAAGCCATGGTTTATATAAAAACATAATACATTTTTCTTATGGAGTATTAAAGGTTAATGTTTTGCCAAGATGTACAACATATAAAAAGTTTTTGTATCTGATAGTGTCCATTTAAATAAAATAAAAAAAAACACTATATATGCTTTAAATATTTCTATTTATTTTTGGGTCCTATGGACAACCTATACACATGTGAACACAGCCTTATTTGATGGGATACCGCTACAGAGAAATCCAGAGCAAATAATGAGTGCATTATCACCTTTAAGTAATTATATTATGTCCAACATGTAAAAGCTGCTTTATTTTTATATTAGATCTAGACCTTTGAGGAAACATTGTTTTGTAGTCATCACATGTATAATATTGGCATCTTTGTATGATGTATCTGTGTTACTGTAATATAAGTGATCACCCCACCCTGTTCGAGCTTTTGGTCCAAACAAAGGCTCCAATATTATTTACTGTGTGAGTCGGTGTGGAGCACGAATATTTCGTATATGCGAATATGCAAATATTTGTGAATATCGTCACTTCCAGAGGACACTGATCCCTCCCTTTTTTTTTTAGCTTTAGATAGGGTAGGTTAGTTTAGCAATTAGGTACTAGTGTAGGGTAAAGTGTTAGTTAGTTGAAATATATAATCCCGCATGCGCATTATACGAATTTCAGTACGATTTTCGTATGGGAAAAAAGTGAACGGACATAGCGCATATTCTAATTTCGCAAACATAGGACAAATATTTGTCCATATAGTCACAAAATATTGCGAATTCAAATATGGCCCCTGCTGCTCATCACTATTTTTAAGTAAAAATTACACCTTATCTTTTTTCTGTAGGTCCATACGGTTACAAGGATACAGAATGTGTTATTTTATTTTACTACTTAAAAAATATATATATAACTACATGTACTAAAATAAGTATGTTGTCATCTTCTGACCCCCATAACTTTTACGTCTAAAGGGTTAATTCTGGGCATTGGCCCGATCGGCGATGTCCGGCATTAACTCTGGGTCCTGGCTGCTGATAGCAACCGGGACCTATGGGGTATGAAGCGTGCTCTGCTCATGAGCATGCTTCAAACTCCGGTAACTGAACCAGGGCGTTCAGTAACGCCCTTCGTCCTTAACCCCTTAAGGACTCAGCCCATTTTGGCCTTAAGGACTCAGACAATTGAATTTTTAAGTTTTCATTTTTTCCTCCTCGCCTTCTATAAATCATAACTCTTTTATATTTTCATCCACAGACTAGTATGAGGGCTTGTTTTTTGCGCGACCAGTTGTCCTTTGTAATGACATAACTCATTATATCATAAAATGTATGGCGCAACCAAAAAACACTATTTTTGTGGGGAAATTAAAAAGAAAAACGCAATTTTGCTAATTTTGGAAGGTTTCGTTTTCACGCCGTACAATTTACGGTAAAAATGATATGTGTTCTTTATTCTGAGGGTCAATACAATTAAAATGATACCCATTATTACATACTTTTCTATTATTGTTGTGCTTAAAAAAAATCACAAACTTTTTAACCAAATTAGTACGTTTATAATCCCTTTATTTTGATGACCTATAACTTTTTTATTTTTCCGTATAAGCGGCGGTGTGAGGGCTCATTTTTTGCACCATGATCTTTACTTTTTTTTGATACCACATTTGCATATAAAAAACTTTTAATACATTTTTTATAAATGGCCGCGGGAGTCGGCCATTGCCGGCGGGTCCCTGGCTGCGATCAGCAGCCGGGATCAGCCGCGCATGACACGGGCATCGCTCCGATGCCCGCGGTTATGCACAGGACGTAAATGTTCGTCCTGGTGCGTTAAGTACCACCGCACCAGGACGTACATTTACATCCTGCGTCCTTAAGGGGTTAAGCACCAGGACGCAAGTGCGTACCCATATGCCCTGTGTCCTTAACAGGTTAGGTCAATAGAAAAATGCTAAATGCATTTGATGTAGCTGCTTTGCCATGCTGTGGCCTGGAGGAAAACAAATCATTTCCCCCCTTTAGGTGAATCCACACGGGTCAGAACAGCTGCTAATTTTACCTGCAGATTTGCAGCTGCTACACATACGTGATTGATTTACATTCCCTGTATAAATACGGCAATGCGCAGGTGTGCAAACACCATCCCACTTCATAAAGAGGTAGTAGATCTGATAGGCAGGCAATAGCCTTTATTATTTACAGGAAACAGAATGCAGACTGGTTAAGATTCATTGACAACTTCACAATGAACAAGGCTATGCAGGTTAGAAGTTGTCACCCAGACCATTATTTAATTATTATGCATTGGTCCAGACACATTATGGTTAAGGCTAGACCTGAAGCTGGTCCTGCGTTGATTAGAAACGGATAGAAACATTATTGGTCATAAAATTTTGCTTTATTAATAAACATTGTAGGGGAACATTTTACAAGATGAAACTTGTTCTTATGAATTTTTGCGATAGTTTAGCACAAGAGTAACGCCATAAAGATTGTTTGTATAGCTGTGTAAACCACTTAGGACATACAGCGCTTCTTAGTTTATGGACAGTTGTTAGTTACCCATAAATTCTCTAATTTGTTGAATTTACGTTATAAGGCATATTTACTATTGCAAATGTGCCAGAATTCTGGTGTAATTTGTGGCTAAAAATAAAATAAAAAAAAACTTGGACCACATTTATTTATTAAGTTTAAGACCCTTTTCCCTAGCTAACTACCATAAATATCATCCAGCCGCCCTGGAGATGAAATTGTGTTGAGGAACACAAGGGACAACAGTGGGATGGATTCCTGGTCAATGGGAGCAGCAAAGTGAAATGGAAATCCATACAAAACCTTCCAGATTTATTAGATACCAATTAAAAAATCGTTATACTCATACATATTAAAAACAAATGGAACGCGTTTCAAACTATTACAGTTCTTAATCATGGCCATAAGTAAGAACTGCAATAGTTTGAAACGTATCGAAATTTTGGTTTTTAATACGTATGTCTGTGTATGAAGATTGTTTTAATCGGTATCTAATAAAGCTTAAAAGTTTTACAGATTAGACTTTCCTTTGTGACAGATTTATGTCACTGTCTGAGCCATAAATCTGGCAAATTCTTAGATTGTCTGGTCTAAGTTTACACTGTCTAAGAATTAATTTTATTAAATCTGGGCCTAAGTGTACTTTATCAAATGTGAAAGCCAAACAATCTGACTTCTAGGCCAAGATATAATTACTTAAATTTATAAGCCCAAAGCCTGAGGCTGTAGGTGAAAGTAGATCCCGGCACACAACAATCTTGATGCAAATCTTGATAATTTTTATTTAAGCATTAATTCATGCTGAAAAGAACGCAGCACGCGTTCCGGCTGTAAAGCCTTTCTCAACTGCATGCAGTTGAGAAAGGCTTTACAGCCGGAACACGTGCTGCGTTCTTTTCAGCATGAATTAATGCTTAAATAAAAATTATCAAGATTTGCATCAAGATTGTTGTGTGCCGGGATCTACTTTCACCTACATTGATCTACTTCGATCCACGAGCACCCCTAGTACCAGTGCCGACCTTCTCCTTACCCTCAAAGCCTCTGGCTGGACTACTGAATGATTCTGATAACAGCATGTCCCTTTCTGAATTCTGTTGTCAAGGAGACCTTATGGGAAACCAAAACACTACATACATCACTATCTAAAGCAGGTAAAATAAGTATTGAACACATTTCTCTCCCTAAATATATTTCCAAAGGTAATATTGACATTTTCAAAAGATGTTGGTAACAAGTGATCCATAAATACAAAGAAACCAAAACAAATATGCTTAGAAATTAAGTTTTGTGTAAAAATGGGAAATTACACAGGGAAAAAGTACTGAACACATGAAGAAAGCGAGGTGCAAAAAGGCATGGAAAGTCAGGACAACAGCTGAAATCAATCAGTAATTGAAAAGCAATCCAGTCCCTTTTCAGTGCAATTTAATATCAGCTGGATCAGTCCTAACTGATGGCTACAAAAAGGTCTCATTGCCAAGGTGTCACACAAAACACATCTCATGATGGGTAAAAGCAAAAAGCTGTCTCAAAACCTTCACAATCTTATTGTTGGAAAACACAATAATGGTGTTGATTCAGGTGCATTTCTAAGCTTCTAAGTGAGCAGTGAACACTGTTTGGAGTGTAAAACGGAAGTAAAAAGAATAAGTTCACCATTAATTTGCCTCGACCAGGTGCTCCTCACAAAAGGTGACGTGTTCAATATTTATTTCACCCTATATATGTCCAACTGTCACGATGCCGGCTGGCAGGTAGTGGATCCTCTGTGCCAGAGAGGGATGGCGAGGACCGCGCTAGTGGACCGGTTCTAAGCCACTACAGGTTTTCACCAGAGCCCGCCGCAAAGCGGGATGGTCTTGCTGCGGCGGTAGTGACCAGGTCGTATCCACTAGCAACGGCTTACCTCTCTGGCTGCTGAAGATGCTGAAGATAGGCGCGGTACAAGGGAGTAGGCAGAAGCAAGGTCGGACGTAGCAGAAGGTCGGGGGCAGGCGGCAAGGATCGTAGTCAGGGGCAACGGCAGGAGGTCAGGAACACGGACTAGGAACAGACAAGGGAACGCTTTCACTAGGCACAAGTGCAACAAGATCCGGCAAGGGAGTGCAGGGGAAGTGACTAGATATAGGGGAGTGCACAGGTGGGAGCCAATTAAGCAAATTGGGAAGATTGGGCCAGGCACCATCATTGGTGCACTGGCCCTTTAAATCGCAGAGACCCGGCGCGCGCGCGCCCTAGGGAGCGGGGCCGCGCGCGCCGGGACAGGACCGAGGGAGAGCGAGTCAGGTAAGAGACCTGGGATGCGATTCGCGAGCGGGTGCGTCCCGCTGTGCGAATCGCATCCCCAACGGCCATGACAGAGCAGCGCTCCCGGTCAGCGGGAGTGACCGGGGAGCTGCAGGAAGAAAGACGCCGTGAGCGCTCCGGGGAGGAGCGGGGACCCGGAGCGCTAGGCGTAACACCAACATGGATTGAAACCCTATATTTTAGCGTGAACATTGATATATTTTGTTGTTTGAATTTGCGCAAGATCTCCATGACAACACTGCACTTCACATAAAGTAGAACAGGAAGTATTTTCAACTCTCTTTTCAGCCTTCGGGCAACTTACATCATATGTCAACTTAGACGTGTGGTAGTAATAAACAGTTTTACTATTTTAGTGTACACTAAAAGATCTTTGGACCTATCTACGGTACCTATCTAAAAATGAACTCTGTGGAGTCTGATCCTGTAGTCACACCATCTTCATCGTTAATGGGGACACCTTTAAAGAGTTACTATCCAGACATGTCAATGGTTTTGATCACACTGGTCTCATTCCTGAGACCTGCTGCGATCAGTAGTTATAAACTAGCAGCATCATGCTCAACTCCCCAGCCAGCCACCAGATCCAACCTTTTTGCAAAAAAGGTAAGATATGATTAACAGCCAAGAAGAGAGGCTGTCGAAACTTAACTTTTTACATGATTGGCAAAAATGTTCACATGTCTGGGCAACATGTCAAAAGATTTTTTTAAATGATAGTAATACCTTAAGTCCCTACCCTCCACAGTACCACCTACGTTGCATGCAGTAGCTATATAGACAACCCCTTTAATACAGATAGGTTACTACATCTAAGTAAAGCATTACATTTGAAAAACTTTTTTTTTTTAGTTTACCTAAATTTACTCAGAAACATTGTAGACAGTTTCCAGGCACTAAAACCCATAGATCATCAGAGTATACATGAGATACTGAAATGTAGGACACAAACTGAACAGGCTTGTCTCTACAACCACAAAGATCCATCAGTGATTCGCTGTCACATGTGGGGTTTCTAAGAAGCCCTATTTGATGATGTTGCACGGCAACAATGTATGAAACATTCCTAGTTAGGTAGGCTATAGTCATTTAAAGCAGTAGTGTTTTAACTGTGGACCTTCAGATGTAGCAAAACTATGACTTCCAGCATGCCCGGACAGCCAACAGCTGTTTGGGCATGCTGGGAATAGTAGTTTTGCTACATCTGGAGGTCCACGGTTTGGAGACCACTGATTTAGTGCTTAAATATAATGCAAGAACTTCAGTGAAAACTAACATGTAGGTAGATAAATAGGAGAGTGTAAGTTGGGGGATCTAACACTGTGATGAGCATAGTAAGATGATAGGCATAGTAATAGCTGATATATTGGCAATAGAAACTGCATTTGTACCTATATAATTTCAGAATTTCTGTAAACGGTGTGGAAATGGCAGATCACAGCAGACCCAGCCCTATTTGATAAGTTGGAGTCTAGGAAAGGTACGTGACAATTAGGGATATCCCGATACCGATGCTGGTATTGGGGCTGATACTGGACAGTACTCATGTAAATGTCCCAGATATCTAATCCGATACCTGGCAGGCATCACAGAAGTGCGGTAGGCCTGCTAAAAAGTGGCTGGTTTGGATGGCTGTCTGAGCCGCCCACTCCCTAATCCATTATCCATGCTCTAGTTGCAGGACACCCCTCCCGAACCCCCTGGCCAGCAAGCACTCCTGATGTAGGTGGCAGCTTAAGCTGCAGATATGGAGTCATACTCAAAATCAAAGTGGAAAACCACACAACAGGCTGATCCAACTTTGATGTAATGTCCTTAAAACAATTCAAAATGAGGCTCAGTAGTGTGTGTGGCCTCCACGTGCCTGTATGACCTCCCTACAACGCCTGGGCATGCTCCTGATGAGGTGGCGGCTGGACAGTGTGTGGTGCAACGTGGCGTTGGTGGATTTCCCAGATGTGCTCAATCGGATTCAGATCTGGGGAACGGGCGGACCAGTCCATAGCATCAATGCCTTCCTCTTGCAGGAACTGCTGACACACTCCAGCCACATGAGGTATAACATTGTCTTGCATTAGGAGGAACCCAGTGCCAACCACACCAGCATATGGTCTCACAAGGGGCCTGAGGATCTCATCTCAGTACCTAAAGGCAGTCAGGTTACCTCTGGCAAGCACATGGAGGGCTGTGCGGCCCCCCAAAGAAATGCCACCCGACACCATTACTGACCCACCACCAAACCGGTCATGCTAGAGGAAGTTGCAGGCAGCAGAACGTTCTCCATGGCATCTCCAGACTCTCTGTCACGTCTGGCACATGTGCTCAGTGTGAACCTGCTTTCATCTCTGTGAAGAGCACAGGGCGCCAGTGCCGAATTTGCCAATCGCGGTCCTGCTGCTGGGTTGTTGCCCTCCTACGGCGTCCTCCATGTCTCCTGATGTACTGGCCTGTCTCCTGGTAGTGCCTCCATGCTCTGGAGATGCTGGTAGTGCCTCCATGCTCTGGAGATGCCGCTGACAGACACAGCAAACCTTCTTGCCACAGCTCGCATTGGGCCATCCTAGCCACTTGTGTGGGTTGTAGACTCCGTCTCATGCTACCACTAGAGTGAAAGCACCGCAAGCATTCAAAAGTGACCAAAACATCAGCCAGGAATCATAGGAAATGAAAAGTGGTCGGTGGTCACCACCTGCAGAACCACTCCATTACTGGGGATGTCTTGCTAATTGCCTATAATTTCCACCTGTTGTCTGTTCCATTTGCACAACAGCATGTGAAATTGATTGAGAGTGTGATTTCACAGAAGTGTGATGGACTTGGAGTAACATTGTGTTGTTTAAGTGTTCCCTTTATGTTTTTTGAGCAGTGTATTTACCCAGCTTTCCGATAATCAGAAAGACACTGAGGATACATTGTTATGGAGAGAACAAATGGAATAATCACTTTGGAAATGGAATAAAGACTTTAACAACACCATCACTGACACTAGGCAGATTTCGGTAAAAGGGTTAATGTTTCTTTAAGACACGAACACATAATACAAAATCATAAGAGACATGAAAATAGAAGTTCACGTCACCTCCTGGATGAGTGATATTTGATCATGCAAAAAGTGAAGAAAAAAAAAAAGAATAAATAAAGAAATTGCCCACGGTAGCAAAGTTCCCAACCCCAGTTATGGTGTGATTACAGAATGAGAAGCAAGCAAAGCGATGTTACCTGTTATATAAGAGGATTTAGTAACAAATATAAAACATGTATCTGATATTAACCCCGTCACCTCTGGCTTGATTTCAACCACAATCTCATGTAACAACTGATGCTGAGAAAAGATATATGGCTAGGGTCACATTTCGTTTACCCAGTCCGTCGCGGTATGCATCTGCAACCTGTCAAAAACGGCACGCCAACATATACCAGCTTGCCCATTACTATAATAGCCCAAACATAGTCGACGAGTGTCTCCGTTCAGGTTATCCCCCCAAATAGGAGTTGGTTTTGCGGGACTTAAAAGAGCAGACCCCGCTTCAGTTTTGCTATGTAAATGTATATGTACTGGGAAACAGGCCGAATATAATCACTAGGAGGGAGATTTATCAAAACCTGTGCAAAGGAAAAGTTGCCCATAGCAACCAATCATAATGGGGGGAGATTTGTTAACCCCTTAAGGACATAAAATTCCATATTATGGCTTATTTTTTGCACCACCAATAGTACTTTGCGGTGACATTAGTCATTTTACTAAAAAATTCATTGTGCGACAAAATTGAAGAAAAATATAATTTTGTGAATTTTGGGGGCTTCCATTTCTACGCAGTACATTTTTCGGTAAAAATGACACCTTATCTTTATTCTGTAGGTCCATACGATTAAAGTGATACCCTACTTATATAGGTTGGATATTGTCGTACTTCTGAAAAAAATCATGACTACATGCAGGAAAATGTATATGTTTAAAATTGTCATCTTCTGACCCCTATAACTTTTTTTATTTTTCCGCGTACAGGGCGGTATGAGGGCTCATTTTTTGCGCCATGTACTGAAGTTTTCATCGGTACTATTTTATACTAGTTGTATTGATCGGACTTTTTAATCGCTTTTTATTCATTTTTTCATGATATAAGAAATGACCAAAAATATGTTATTCTGGACTTTGGAATTTTTTTGCGCGTACGCCATTGACTGTGCGATTTAATTAATGATATATTTTTATAGTTCGGACATTTCCACACGTGGCGATACCACATATGTTTATTTACACAGTTTTTTTTATGGGAAAAGGGGGTGATTGAAACTTTTATTAGGGAAGGGGTTAATGACCTTTATTAACTTTTTTTTCTCCCTTTTTTTTGCAGTGTTATAGCTCCCATAGGGGGCTATACTCACACTGATCTTTTACCCTGATCCCTGCAAAGCCATAGCTTTTTGCATAGATCAGCGTTATAGGGGCTCGATTGCTCAAGCCTGTAGCTCAGGCTTGGAGCAATTAAATGCCGATCGGACTCGACGGAGCAAGGTAAGGAGACCTCTGCTCGCGTCCTAGCTGATCGGGACATCGCGATTTTATCGTGATAGTCCCGATCAGCCCGACTGAGCTGCTGGGAAGCTTTTACTTTCATTTTAGACGCGACGGGGGCTAAAGGGTTAATAGCGCGCAGCACAAAGATCGTCCTTAACTCCTTACCTATACGCCCTCAGCCCACTCCCTGTCTAACAACGGCCGGGACCCGTGGCTAATAGCGCGCGGCATTGATCGCAGTGCCGCGCGCTATTAACCTTTTAGACGCTGCGTCACTGGTTTCCTATGAAAAACCATTGATCAATGTAAAACATCAGTGTGTGCAGTGTTATAGCCCCCTATGGGAGCTATAACACTGCAAAAAAAAGTGAATAAAGATCATGTAACCCTTTCCCTAATAAAAGTTTGAATCACCCCCCTTTTCCCAATTAAAAAAAAATAACTGTGTAAATAAAAATAAACATATGTGGTATTGTCGTATGCGGAAATGTCCGAATTATAACAATATATCATTAATTAAACCGCACGGTAATTGGCGTACGCGCAAAAAAAATCCAAAGTCCAAAATTGCGTATTTTTGGTCACTTTTTACATAACAAAAAAATAAAAAGTGATCAGAAAGTCCGATCAATACATAAATGGTACTGCTAAAAACTTCAGATAACGGCGCAAAAAATGATCCCTCATACTTTCCCATATGCAGAAAAATAAAAAAGTTACAGGGGTCAGAAGGTGACAATTTTAAACGTATACATTTTCCTGCTTGTAGTTAGGATTTTTTCCAGAAGTCCGACAAAATCAAACCTATATAAGTAGGGTATCATTTTAACCGTATGGACCTACAGAATAATGATAAGGTGTCATTATTACTGAAAAATGTACTACGTAGAAACGGAAGCCCCAAAAAGTTACAAAATGGCATTTTTTCCTTCAATTTTGTCGCACAATGATTTTTTTTTTTCCGTTTCGCCGTAGATGTTTGGGTAAAATAACTCATGTCATTACAAAGTAGAATTGGTGGTGCAAAAAATAAGCCATCATATGGATTTTTAGCTGCAAAATTGAAAGCGTTATGATTTTTAAAATGTAAGGAGGGAAAAAAGGTTAGGAGGGAAAAAACTAAAGTGCAAAAACTGGAAAACCCTCCATCCCCAAGGGGTTAAGAGATTAAAACCTGTCCAAAGGAAAAGTTATTGAGTTGCCCATAGCAACCAATCAGATTGCTTCTTTCATTTAAAAAAGGTGAAAAATGAAAGAAGCGATCTGATTGGTTGCTATGGGCAACTCAACAAGTTTTCCTTTGCACAGGTTTTGAGAAATCTCCCCCATGGCTTCATTTTGCAGAGGTCTTGTTACAAATGAAAGAAGTGATCTGATTGGTTGCTATGGGCAACTGGGCAACTTTTCCTCTGGACAGGTTTTGATAAATCTCCCCCCAGCTGATTACTATGTTAAACTAACCTTGTATAATGTCTTAAAGGGAACCTGTCACCTGTTTCTAGCTGTCCATGTCAAAGTGGAAGGGGGGGACAGACATAATCTTATATTCAGTAGAATTGTGTTACATGTAGCAGAGCAGAGTTTGTTAGAACCAGCAAATGTCATTGGAAACAAAGGCAATGCTTCATCTGTGATAAGACTTCAGGTACCTACTGCACCGTTTTAGCTCAGAGAATTATCATTACACAGTCAGCTCTGCTATGTCTGTATTTCATTGACCTAGAGCCCAAACACAAGGTGACATCATTACCTAACATTCAAGGTAGAGCTACTATATAAATATCAGCTTGTTTAAGTGGATAGATAAAGCTGGAATGTCATGTATACGCCATTATCGATGGGACGTTCCATAGATAACCCAAACCTACTATATTATATTCCGCGTTTCACATCAGAATGTTCTCAAGCGGTAACACAATAGACAACAAGAACGTGAACCGCCACCAGGCTGACCAAAGCTCCAGCTCTTCTGCATTGTGTGTCAGCAGACAAAGCACTATACACAAAGACAACCTCCAGTGATACAAAAGCACAACCTTCCCGCACGAAGGAGGAAAACGAGATCTACAAGATTTTTTTTTTCTCTGCTTACTCATAAAATTGTAAAAATTTAAAAACATTTTGAAATTCAATTACCAGTGAAAATATATAAATTGTTACCAATAAGAGAAAAAAAAATAAAAAAATTATTGATTCATATTTTAATACTTTTTTTTCTAAAAATGTTTTCTAAAAGGGTTTTTCAACATTGTGTCTCCAGCTGTTGCAAAACTACAACTCCCAGAATGCCCGGACAGCCAAAGGCTGTCCGGGCATGCCGGGAGTTGTAGTTTTGCAACAGCTGGAGACACACTGTTTGGAAAACTCTGGTTTATCTACTCTCAATACTGTAATATGTTGCAAAAAGTCTGTCGTAATGTTTTTTCTACTGAAGTCGCCAATACAGTAGTCTCAGGATTTTTAAGCAGCTGTTGCCATGTTTTAACCTTATGCAGCTGTTTCTAAAGACCCTATTTTGCAGCCCGATTATTGAGCAATGGAGTGTTCCCAATAATTGGCCCGTGTAAAAGCCTGACTGTCAGTTAAGTGGATCTTTTGTTTGGCCATTTAAATTATTGTTATTGGCCGCATGTTGCCCTGTAGAAACTGCTGATGTGTCAGATGATGTTGAAATTAAAGGGCCGCACAGCATGATCCAGTTGAGCCTTGTGAAGATTCGGTAAATGAGCAATGATCACAGAGATTGGCGCTTGTTACATAGTTCTCAAGGTTGAAAAAAGACAAGAGTCCATCAAGGTTAACCTATCACCCTATTTTATCCCTACTGTGTTAATCCAGAAGAAGGCAAAAAACCTATGATGCTGATACCAATTGTCCCATACTAGGGAAAAAACATTCCTTCCCGACTTTGAATATGGCAGAATAAATCCCTGGATCAACGTTCTGTCCCTATAAATCTATTATCCATAACCATAACCATGACCCGCTCCTCAGGCAGAGAATTCCACAGTCTCACTGCTCTTACAGTAAAGAACCCCGTCTGTGCTGGTGTAGAAACCTTCTTTCTTCTAAACATAGAGGATGCCCCCTTGTTATAGATACAGTCCTGGGTATAAATAGATCATGGGAGAGATCTCTGTACTGTCCCCTGATATATTTATACATAGTTATTAGGTCTCCCATAAGCCTTCTTTCTTCTAAACTAAATAACCCTAATTCTGATCATCTTTCTGGGTTCTGTAGTCCTCCCATTCCCTGTATTACTCTGGTTGCCCGTCTTTGAACCCTCTCCAGCTCCTGCTCCACTGTTATTAGGGCCGATCTAATATCAGATACTTTGATGCCGTCCAATCATTGGTGGCGGTATACAACTGTATAAAGACTCAAAATATTGATAAGGGAACAACTGTTAATACTTGTTAATATATTAATACATTGTTATTTTTTGGGGAATACAAATATTCACTAAAACAAACAGGTCAGGACTCAGGAGAGGAGCTCTTTAAATGTCGTGCCCATACTGTGTCATATTGAAAAATACCCCATATGTAAGCTTCCCAGCAGGTAAAGATGGTTTATCACCAACTAGTCATATACACGGAGGGGAATTCCTCCACCTTCTGTGTGAACTTTCTTTACTACTATATTTTAAACAGAACTATAAACGATCATGTAAGTAGATCTTCCAGACAAGATATGCACATTGAACCCTATAGACATGGCCACCATGGCCCGTAGCCATAGCACCCTGACATCCTCAGTTGGTGGCTGCATTAGTATTGTGCGTCTGTCATTGTTGCAATGGTTCTAGGAGATGACCCAAGCTACCATACCACACACTTGAGTTCAAGAGTGGCGATGGCAGGGAAATCCAGGGTTAGGAAAACATAGCTGCTTTCTTTCACAAACAGCGCCACTCTTGAACTCAGCTTGTGTGTGGTATTGCAGTTTTGGTCGTCTTCTAGAAACATTGCAGCAATGACAGAACTGATGATGGCAGGGGGTTATGGCTGCTCTACATATATATATATATATATATATATATATATATATATATATATATATATATATACAAAGAATTTTAAGCAGCACACCCGTAGATTCCAGTGAAGCAGTTGGATTTTTATTATCCCATATCAAAAACAACGTTTCAACTGCATCACACAGTCTTTTTCAAGCATGGTGCGTGATGCAGTTGAAATGTTGTATTTGATATGGGTTAATAAAAATCCCACTGCTTCACTGGAATCTACGGGTGTGCTGCTTAAAATTCTTTGGTTGCATTATCTGAGCAGTCTGCGACTGGGACTGCAAGTGTCTGCCTGCACCCCGGGACTTTGTCACTACTTTTGTGGTTGTGCTGCCTACCTCTTGGATTGATATATATATATATATATATATATATATATATAGTTAGATCCCATTCAGCAAAGTAGGGTAAGTATCTCGGTCTCAGTGGCAGCTGCGGAGTAGCCAGAGCTTGGCTCCCCACCACTGTGGGTTGCGCTCCTGCTCGTGCTATACGCCGGACATCTAATTGTTCTCCTGGTGACAGGTCACCCACAGGAGACAGGCCAGCCCGGTATTGTGTATTAGCATTTGCATTTGTTTTTTTTTCTCTCTCTCAAACTGAGCACCATCTAGGACACTATACAGCTACATATATGCAAACCTGCTCTGTCTATGTATAGGGGACTCATATGTACACCAAGAGGGATGGTTGCCATTTGGAGATGTTTAAAAATTGACCCAACTCGTGTGTTATATGCACCTTGATTTACATTTCATAACTCTTTGTGCCAATGCGAAATCCCTGAGGAAGCTACTGAATGTAGTGGAAACGCGTTGGGCTTGTACAATTGGTACTACCATTTAATTCTATTTTAGGGGTCACTTTACTAGTGGATTTTATCCATATACCTATTAAAAATTATGTATTTAAGAACACTTCCTACAGGTATTATTATCCCCATTATGATTTTTTGACTTTGCTGGGAAGATTTATTTCTAGCTACCTGCTATGGGGTACCCTACTTATCACAGTATTCTAATAAGCAGCTGCGGAGGTATAACTTGCTTCTTGTCCCCAATGCCAATTTCGTAATCCCGCATCTACTGTCTGCCATGGATAATACAGGTGTCTTCTTATGTGGCAGAAGGGTCTAACTGGGGTCTTTGTGTAACTGCTAACTGATGCAAAATACTGACCACAATACTGCCATGTGAATATGGCCTTGACGCTGTATCTTGCATGTTACCCCTCTGTTGACATTTTTGTACATAGAAATATGCTGAGATACGGCTTCTCATTGTTGGATCTTGCTGTAGATGCGATATTTCTGTATTTGAAGCAGACTTATCCAGTAGCTATAATGAATATGGCCTCTTGTATAATTATAATCGCTGCTCCTTTACTAGACCCGGTTCGTCTACTCTATAATTAGATTGTCAGCTCTTGTCGTCCAGATCCTGACTCCTATATTTAATAGCTCTTTTCCCATACAATCTTACCGCTAACAAATCGTATACCTTATAACGTCTATATTCAGATAATATAAAATACGTAAAATTATTAAAAAGGGGTTTGTCAACACCATGTGGACACCATGTGAAAGTGAGGTCTGTCTATCAATCTGCGGCTGGCTATCTCATATCTTCTATATATCTAGCTCAATGTCTCCCCAACCAGGGTGCCTCCAGCTGTTGCAAAACTACAACTCCCAGCATGCCCGGACAGCCGTTGGCTGTCCGGGCATGCTGGGAGTTGTAGTTTTGCAAAAGCTAGGGGCACCCTGGTTGGGAAACACTGATCTAGCTATTGATCGAACCCATCACTCATTAATCACTTATTAATCTAAAGTGAACAAAAATAAAATTCTTACAAAGTTGGCGACGACCTCTTTCTCAAAAATCTCGACTCCACTTTCCTCCTCGGAGCAGAAGTCCTGCCCTTGACTGATGTTCGACAGGAGTAGTAGTCGCAAGGTGAGGAAGACCAGCAGAAGACAATTCATAGATCCCTGACTCCCCATGGATTCCAAAAGTTTAGTTGATAGTGGGTTGTAGCTCTCCCACCTGGGTGCAGCACTCAGGCCCCATGCTGCTGAGGACACTCACTCAGTATCCCATGACTTGACTGTCCTCCCTACAGGCGGCCTCAGTCAGTGACATTGCTGCAGCCGGCCCAGCAACATTTTTTAGTTTGTCACCTTTCTAGTTCTACATCCCTGTCACCACCCTTCGTAGTTGTAGATTATTTTCATGCCTTTGCTCCTCCTCAGGGCTTCTACACCTCCTTCCTGCGTGCTGATCTTCCACCCACTTCTGCCTATGTATGTGTTTTGCACAAGGTTTTTCCTGGCAGGCGGCCTCTCCCAGAGATGACTCTTACCTGCCTGTAGCAGCATTACACCCACAGCTCCATAGGATCAGCACCGCCTGCACTTCATCACCTGTGAAGGTCCCTCCAGAGCCATCTGACATTTAGAGTTAGTTATGACAGAAATTTAAAAGAAAAGGAATTCAACCTTTTAAGGAGGATATTGGATTTTTAGGTTATGGCTAAGTGGCCACTTTGGTCATGTGGTGGCCCGGTACCGTATTGTATATCGTACCTTGTGTGATGGTCCCCAAAGTCAAAGTTACTTCATTCCAGTAACATCCTCCTAGTGGGATAGCCCCTAGTCGCCTCTTTCTTCTGCAATTCTGTGATGTTTACATGTATAAATAATTGTATATTTAATTAGTTATATAGTGTTGCAGGACCTTAGGTCACATGACTCATGTTAATTCTAGTAAGATGTGTTGAAGGACCTTTGGAGGTCTCATGCGTGGTCACATGGTTAGACCATAATTCCCTGTAAAGGGAATGACAGATGGTATGGACCAGTGAACTTAAGGCCAGCCCCTGCCCATATAAGGGAGCTGCAACCAATGATCGCTCTCTTGGGTTCCGGACTAGTGGAGAGAGAGGAGTTCTGTGCAACTTACAAAGACAAGCTTAGGCCTGAAGCCTGCCAGCATCAGCCTGAATCTAATTGTGAGTTGCGATATCAATCCCGGCTAAAGCTAGTGTGACTGCTGGACCTAAACTCAATCCCCTAAATCCAGCGGAACAGCACTTATTCCTTTTCTAAGCTCAGAACTCATGAGGTCCCAACCAACTGTTAGGATCTTAATAGACTCTTGTACAAAGACTGTTCCTGTTTAATGTTGCACAAAAGCAAAACCTTAGGTTGTGGACAATCATTTATTATACCTCCCTATCGTTCTTGGGACGGGGGGCGATAGGACAAGCATATACAGAGGAGCCCTCACCCTGGCGTCACGAGTGATAAGAGTTAAACAAGCACCCTTTAGTTACCGCACAGCTACACCACATATACCCTACAGCCCCAGGCTACCACAGTCACTTAACACAAAAATCACAGTATGACATTTTGACGTCGCACATAATGTTAGTGAATGGTGTTGTAATGTGACATAGTGCGACTGTGACCATCACAAAAAAAATCCATTTGGTGGATTTTAGTCACAAGTTGTACGTGAATTTGCTTCTATTGATCCCAATGAAGTTGCATATGACTGGGACCTGCTGGTGACTAGTCTGTGATTTGGCCATTTTGTTGTAAAAGCCAAATAGCCACTGTAATAGAGCAAGAATTGTAGTAGGGCAACTATTCATGTGGGTGATGTGTGGTAAGGGGTGTGATGAGGGCAGATGGAATTATCCTAAGGGCAGATGGCATTAATCCTGTGTGTTTGTGATGCCAGGGCGTGGTTTATCCTCTACACCACCCAAAGGTATACCGCTGGATCCTGGGCTAGGCACAGTGGCAACTAATGACTCAGTCGACAAGTTACGGAACAACGGCAACTTTACTGAGTCAGACAGGTGTAACAGTCTATACAGCTTGGCTAGGCCCAAGGAGGTGACCAGTGACTTCAGAAACCACACGGCTTGCTGGGACTTATAGTGGACTTGGACAATTTGATGCACAGCAACGCTGACTTGAGACAGACGTGACTTGGACTGACTTGACTGAGACTGACTATAACAGACTTCACCCCGTTTGTACCTTACCAGGCTTTGACTTGGACCTGGGGGGTAGTAGTCTTGTAGATCCGTTGCTGCGTGGTAGACTTTAGGCCTCTTGAGGACACCAGACACTCTTTCAGGACTTGATCTCACTGCAATTCAGCACTAAAGAGAAAAAGAGACTGAGCTAGCTCCACCCAGGGCTTATATGGGGGAGACTCAGGAGTGGTCCCATAGGTCACCCTGTAGGTCACATGGTACCTTGTACCTTTCCTGGTTACAATCACATGACAACCACACTTAAAGGTATTTAACATTATATGTACTGTCAGGATTCGGCAGGCTGGAGGTGGATCCTCTGTGTCAGAGAGGGATTGGCGTGGACCGTACTGGTGGACCGGTTCTAAGTTGCTACTGGTATTCACCAGAGCCCGCCACAAAGCGGGATGGTCTTGCAGCGGCGGTAGCAACCAGGTCGTATCCACCGGTAACGGCTCAACCTCTCTGACTGCTGAGACAGGCGCGGTACAGAAGGACAAGGCAAGAGCAAGGTCAGACGTAGCAGAAGGTCAGGGCAGGCAGCAAGGATCGTAGTCAGGGGCAACAGCAGAAGGTCTGGAACACAGGCTTGGGAGATACACTAAACGCTTTCACTGGCACAAGGCAACAAGATCCGGCAATGCAGGGAAGGGGAAGTGAGGTATTATAGGCGTGGAGCAGGTGGGAGATAATTACAGTGATTGGGCCAGGCACCAATCAGTGGTGCACTGACCCTTTAAATCTTAGAGAGCTGGCGCACGCACCCTAGAGAGCGGAGACGCGCGCGCCAGGACGTGACAGCCGGGGACCGGGACAGGTAAGTAGCTTGGGATGCGATTCGCGAGCGGGCGCGTCCCGCTATGCAAATCGCATCCCCGCCGGCAGTGTCAGTGCAGGGCTCCCGGTCAGCGGGCCTGACCGGGGCGCTGCAGAGAGGAGAACGCCACAAGCGCTCCGGGGAGGAGCAGGGACCCGGAGCGCTCGGCGTAACAGTACCCCCCCCCTTAGGTCTCCCCCTCTTTTTGTCTGCTTGTCCCTTCATACGAGACAAGAACATTGGAGGCGACTCTTGAGTCTCCTTCCGGAAGAAGGAGAAGTCCTGGGTAGCTTCATCAGCGGCAGGCAATCCAGAAGAAGTGGGAATGGGGAGGGGGGGCAGAGGGTGAAGCTTGCCACGGAGCAGAGTGTTACCAGGAAGGGGGCTATGAGGAGGCAAAATCTCAGCTTGCTTTTTGCCGAAAACATCCTGGTAAGCCTTGGGAGGGGCCGGTAAGGGTGGAACCTCAGGAGTTAGACAAGTGGGAGCAGATGTGAGACATCGTTTGTGACAAGAGGAACCCCAATTTTTGATCTCCCCGGTGGTCCAGTCAAGGGTGGGAGAATGACGTTGGAGCCATGGCAGACCGAGGAGGACTTCAGAGGTACAGTTGGGCAGAACAAAAAATTAAATTTTTTCGTGATGCAGTCCAATGCTCATGGGCAGGGGTTCAGTGCGGTAACGCACAGTGCAGTCCAATTTTTCTCCGTTGACAGAAGAAATGCTGAGCGGCTTGACGAGACGGGTTACTGGGATGCTGAACTTATTAACAAAAGAGGCCAAAATAAAATTTCCAGCAGAACCAGAGTCCAAGAAGGCCACAGCTGAGAAGGAGGAGTTGGCAGAAGGAGAAATCCGCACAGGCACAGTGAGACGTGGAGAAACAGAATTCACACCAAGGGACGCCACTCCCATGTGAACAGGGTGCGTGCATGTGTTTCCCAGACGCGGAGGACGAATAGGGCAGTCCACTAGGAAATGTTCGGTACTAGCGCAGTACAGGCATAAGTTTTTATCTCTGTGACGAGACCTCTCTTCATGGGTCAGGCGAGACCGATCCACTTGCATAGCCTCCTCGGCGGGAGGCACAGGGGTAGATTGCAAAGGATACTGGGAGAGAGGTGCCCAGAGATCAAGGTCCTTTTCCTGGCGGAGCTCCTGGTGTCTTTCAGAAAAACGCTTGTCGATGAGGGTGGCCAAAAGGATAAGTTCAGACAGGTTAGCTGGAATTTCTCGTGCGGCCTGTACATCTTTGATGTTGTTGGATAAGCCTTTCTTGAAGGTCGCGCAGAGGGCCTCATTGTTCCAGGCTAGCTCTGAGGCGAGGGTACGAAACTGGATGGCGTATTCGCCTACGGAAGAAGCTCCTTGGACTAGGTTCAGCAAAGCAGTCTCGGCAGAGGAGGCCCGGGCTGGCTCCTCGAAGACACTATGGACTTCAGCGAAGAAGGACTGGACAGTGGCTGTGGCAGGATCATTGCGGTCACAGAGCGGTGTGGCCCAAGACAAGGCCTTTCCAGACAGAAGACTAACTACGAAAGCCACCTTAGACCGTTCTGTAGGAAATTGGTCTGACAACATCTCCAAATGTAGGGAACATTGAGACAGGAAACCACAGCAGAGTCTAGAGTCCCCATCAAATTTGTCCGGCAGGGACAAGCGGAGGCTAGGAGCGGGCACTCGCTGCGGAGGAGGTGCAGGAGCTGGCGGAGGAGATGATTGCTGCTGTAGCTGTGGCAGAAGTTGCTGTAGCATGGCGGTCAACTGCGACAGCTGCTGTCCCTGTTGGGCGATTTGTTGGGATTGCTGGGCGACCACCGTGGGTAGGTCAGCGAGACTTGGCAGCGGCACCTCAGCGGGATCCATGGCTGGATCTACTGTCAGGATTCGGCAGGCTGGAGGTGGATCCTTTGTGTCAGGGAGGGATTGGCGTGGACCGTACCGGAGGACCGGTTCAAAGTTGCTACTGGTATTCACCAGAGCCCGCCGCAAAGCAGGATGGTCTTGCAGCGGCGGTAGCAACCAGGTCGTATCCACCGGTAACGGCTCAACCTCTCTGACTGCTGAGACAGGCGCGGTACAGAAGGACAAGGCAAGAGCAAGGTCGGACGTAGCAGAAGGTCGGGGCAGGCAGCAAGGGTCGTAGTCAGGGGCAACAGCAGAAGGTCTGGAACACAGGCTTGGGAGATACACTAAACGCTTTCACTGGCACAAGGCAACAAGATCCGGCAATGCAGGGAAGGGGAAGTGAGGTATTATAGGCGTGGAGCAGGTGGGAGTTAATTACAGTGATTGGGCCAGGCACCAATCAGTGGTGCACTGGCCCTTTAAATCTTAGAGAACTAGCGCGCGCACACCCTAGAGAGCGGAGCCGCGCGTGCCAGGACGTGACAGCCGGGGACCCGGACAGGTAAGTAGCTTGGGATGCGATTCGCGAGTGGGCGCGTCCCGCTATGCGAATCGCATCCCCGCCGGCAGTGTCAGCGGGTCTGACTGGGGCGCTGCAGAGAGGAGAACGCCGCGTTACATGTACATTACACCATATAACATAGGCACTTAGGGGAATAAATAAGACACAAGTACAGGGGGCCCAGGGGCCACGGAATGGAGTCTGCCAGACAGGGCAGCAAAGGTACAGGGGTGCAACTCCTGTATTGGACCACCACAGATGCATTACCAAACACTGCCTATGGACAAGAGTGATGCTGTTTATGTCGCTCTATTAGCAGTGCCTTTTTTTTTTATTAGTTATATAATCTGTGCCACATATTAGTAGCAAGGGATTATGGAAAGAGAGGGAAAGTATTATTGGACCCATTGCCTGTTTGAGCTTAAAAAAAGGGTGATCGCCATCCAATTCATTGCAGGAGATACATAGACTTACAATAGGGCCTGTCTCCTGCAATGATTCAGATTGACATGCTGCATGCTTCTCCCAGCTATATCTAGTAATCGGTGAGGGTCTCAGCACTAAGATCCCAACCAATCAAATCTTTGACAAATCTCTGAAGTTCTTAAGATGAACATTTATGTGTATGTGGGAATTGGATTAAATGAAATAGCTATTCGGCAACTATTGAAGATGTATAGGCACCTTTAGAGTTATGGCTTGTAATGAACTCTTAGAAATAAAGTTCATATTCAGTCATTGTAAACATAATGCAGTGAGGAATAGATGCAGTATATAAGAAAACTGGCCTTTTCAATAAACAATAACTAGAGTTTGTTATAAGGGTCCCCTAATAAGTTGATCATGCAGTGACCCATTTCAGGAAGCCCTGGAAGGGATAGCATAGGACTGGAGGGGCCCATGACAGGGGGATTATACAGTGTGGCAGGGGTTAAAGTGTAGGGAGGAAGAAGATAGGGAGGAAGGGGAGGAGTTAAGAAAGGGTGAATAGGACAGGAAGAGGAGGTCAGGACAGTCGGGAAGAAGAAGTGGACACATACGGACGGAGCTCCCTACTTGATGGCCGACATGGAGGAAATCCTGAGGAGGTGCTGCTCCGTGGGCCTCAGTGGTTTGCAGTTTTTTCTGGATGGTTTGCATGCGCTGCTGCGGGGTAGCGGTTTGGGGGTGGGGGAGTCTCCAGTTCCTGTGTGGGGCGCAGCGACTAAGGTAGCAGGGCAGGGTACGCCGGGGGTTGCGGTGGCTGCAGGGCCTGCGGGGGGTTAGCCTGGGGGGGTCTTCTCCGGTGGTCGCGGCTTCAGGGGCTGGTGGGGGTGTTCGGTTGGCTGATGCGGCTAGGGGGGAGGTCTATGTTTGCTTTGAGGGCCCCTTGGGGGCGCACCTGAAAGCGGAGGTGAGAGAAAAAATTTGGAAGCGGGAGTATGTGGATATTTTTTCGCTACTCCCGCTTGAGAAATTTAATCTGGACAAGGTTCGGCCTGACAAGTCGAAGTGGTTGGAGAAAGTGGAGGAGGAGGAGCGTCGGCGGTATCGGCTGATTCCGCGGACCTTCTCGAACTGGCTTTGCGATTTTGGCCAGTGTAGTGGGGGAAAAGGCGCCTGAGCACTGCTCCGGCCTCTTTTGCTATATGGATGCTGTGGGGGACGCTTATCGGGTAAATGGGGGATTGGCTTGGCTGTGGTACGATGAACAGTTCCGGCAGCGGATGGCGGTGCGTCCTGACTTGCGTTGGGATCATAAGGATATTGGGTTGTGGATGCGGCTTATGGCGGCTCCACGCAGTGGGACCGGGTTGCAGTCCTTTCGGGAGGGTGCCGGGGGAGTTGAGTCGGGACGGTCAGCTGGGGCAGGTAAAGGGGTGTGTTGGCAATTCAATGATGGGAATTGCAAGTTTGGAGCCGAGTGCCGTTTTAAGCACGAGTGTTCCGGCTGTGGGGGGGGTGGCCACGGTTTGTCCCATTGCTTCCGTAGGGGGAATGGCAAGCAGGGAGAGGCTGTCTCGAAAGGATGGAGCCTTTCCTCGCCAGTTACCCAAATAGAGAGGCGGCGGAGTTGTTGAGGTCTGGGTTTACGGATGGCTTCCGCAATCCCTTTGTGGGAGTTGCGTAGGGGGATGGGGCGGTGCGGAATCTGGTCTCGGCATTGGCCCGCCCTGAGTTAGAGAAAAGTTATTGAAGGAGGTGGCCTTGGGTAGGATGGCTGGACCGTTTGAGTCACCTCCGTTGGCCGGGTTGCGGGTTTTCCCCTTGGGATTGGTGCCCAAGCGGGAGCCCAACAAATTTCGCCTCATTCACCACCTCTCCCATCCGGCTGGGGGGGTCGGTGAATGACGGTATTGACCCGGCGCTCTGTACGGTGTCGTATACGTCCTTTGATGCGGCTTTGTCCTGGGTCCGGAGGTACAGCGAGGGGGCCTTATTGGCCAAGACAGATATTGAGGCGGCTTTCCGTCTGTTGCTGGTTGCCGGATAGTTTTGAGTTGTTGGGTGTTGTTTGAGGGGTCAGTTTTTTGTTGACTTGTGTCCGCCCATGGGCTGCTCCATCTCCTGTGCGTATTTTGAGCAGTTTAGTTCTTTTTAGGAGTGGGTAGTGCAGAGTGAGTCCCGTTTGGACTCAGTGTTGCACTACCTGGACGACTTTCTTTTCTGGGTCCGGCTGGATCTCGGGTGTGTGCCATTTTGTTGCAGGAAATGGAGCGGCTGAAGGGTTGGTTTGGGGTCCCGTTGGCTCCGGTAAAAACGGAGGGTCCTGCAACTTCGGTGAAGTTCTTGGGCATAGTTATTGACACTGTGGCTATGGAGTGTCGGTTGCCAGAGGACAAGTTGGTGGAGTTGAGGGAGTTGGTGGCGTGGGCGTGTCGGGTGTGCAAGTTACAACTGCGGGAGGTCCAGTCATTGTTGGGCCGTCTCAATTTTGCTTGCCGGATCATGCCCATGGGGAGGGTCTTTTGCCGGCGCTTGGCTGTGGCTACGGCTGGTGTCACTAAAGCTAACCCCTATGTGAGGTTGTCGGCGGGTTTGCGGGCTGACTTGGGGGTATGGCAAGATTTTTTGGGTCGGTACAACGGTCAGTCAGTAGTAATGGGGAGGTCGGTGTCTAGCGTGGATTTGGACCTATATACTGATGCGGCGGGAAGCTGTGGTTTTGGGGCTTACCTTCAGGGTCAGTGGTGTGTGGGGCAATGGCCGGTGGTTTGGCGGGAGTCGAGTTTGACTAGGAATCTCGCTTTCTTGGAACTGTTTCCGATTGTGGTGGCGGTGGTGGTTTGGGGCGAGTTGTTTCGCAATCCGAAGGTGTGCTTTCATTGCGACAACATGGGAGTGGTCTTGGCCATAAACAACCAGACGGCGAATTCGCCGCCGGTGGTTACGCTGCTGCGGCACTTGGTGTTGAGGGTGTTGGAACTCAATTCCCACATGGTGGCGTTGCACGTGCCTGGGGTGGATAAGAGGAGAGGATGCAGAGGAGGCCGACGTTCCGTGCCCGGCATGGCTGTGGCGACTGGTTTAGAAGTGGCGCTTGCTTTAGTCTGTCGATCAGTGAGCCAGGCAACTTGGGTGTCATATCGGTGCTGGTGGACGGATTGGGAAAAATTGGTGGGGCAGTTGTCCATTGTGGGTGTCTCCTCTGACTGGGAGGCGGCTCTGTTGTTTTACATTGGTAGGGCGTTTTGCGAGGGCGTGTCTCCGTCGGGTATTAGTCGGTGGATGTCGGCGCTGGCTTTTTGGTTTCGGGTTAGGGGTCTGCCTGATGTGACTAAGTCGTTTTTGGCGCGACAAGCTGCAGGGATTAGACCTTTTGAGGTTGTGGTCCTCCTTCCACGGCCTGGTAGTCGTCTGGTCGGAAATGGTGGCGAGGCGCAAGTGGCGGCAGGCCCGCTCGGTTGTTGCCTTAAACGGAGCCAGGATTAAGATTAATAAGGTTGTCAGCAAGTTTGTGGCACGGAATGGGGGCCTGGTAGTACGCCACCGGGATCTGGAAGGGGGAGCTCCCGAGTTCATGGATAAGGACGGTGTCCATCTCAATGTGTTTGGCATGGACTTGTGGCTTTTGGAGATTAAGGAGGCGGTGCCCCGAGCCCTTGGTTTGTGGAGGAACGGGGACAAGTGAGGGGGGTCACTTGCCGCCGTTGTGGCGGGGGCAGGAGTGGGACCTGGAGGCACCTGTGTATGGCATGATGGAGATGGGAGAGAGTGTGGAGGTGGGCTGGGAGCGGTTCCCAGCCCGATGGAGGAGTCATCAGGGGGACATGGGTCCCAGGACGGTTTGGGGGCCTCACAAACGGTGACCCTGTGCAGGCGACTTGCGGCTAGGGGCAAGTGAGGCCCCAGAAGAAGTTGGGTAATAGTGCCTTCAGGTCCTCCTCCTGTGATAGGGACATTTCTATGGTTAAATGTTTTATTGTTTATGTATGACGTTCATACAATTGTTGTTCACAATGTTATAATTGGTTGATATTTATTAAAGGGGCTGCTGTGGCCTGTTTACACCAACACCTGGTCTTGTCATGTTTTAAGATAAGGGGTCATGGAGGGAAGTGGTTGGTGGTGGTATGGGAAAAGGTAGGCCTTAGCAGTTATAATATGCCCTAGTCATGTTACTCTCACTTATCAGCTGTATTTTACCTGATAATCTAGCATAATGTGATCAATTCCACTACAGCAGGAGTGGGGAGCCTCTGGCTTGTTGGTTGGTCCCGACTGTACGGACACACCTTTTAAACAGATCTTAAATCTAAATTCTCCCACTCTGAAATAAAACACTGACACTCATGAACCTTTTAAGTGGGCTGGGTGGTGGGCACAGCTCGATTATTTAAATATATGTAACTCTGTTAAATAAATATAACACTGCATAGCAGTAACCATGAAATACACAACTTCTTATTGCCGAAGTACTGCTTCAGCCGAAGCAGTATGCCCCACTGTCTCCACAGCGTGCATGTTCTGCCTTCGGCACCTCAAAACTACCCAAAATAAACTTCCTTTACGCCAGCTGTGACTTAAAAAATCAAACAAAGTATATTGAAATTAATTATCAAAAATTTTTTTATTTTTTTTATAAATTTTTTTTTTTTTTTTTTTTTTTTATATATAAGGGGGTAACAAAAAACCGAACGTCCCACAACAGGATGCCCAGTTGAATAAACAAAACAAACAGGAAAGCAAAAAACCAGGGAGGGAGGGCGGGACCTTGGATGCTGGAACACAAGAGGGAGAGCTGCTTGCAGGACACCCAGTAAATACCCCTGGGCGTACACCCCTTGGAAACCCCTCCCAAAGGTACTGGAGTGGGAGGGTTGCTGTTTCTTCCTGCTTCTTAACCCTTTCGTCCCCACAGTCAGGGCTACCTATGCCTATTCGGCTAGGTAACCTACAGACTGTACGGACACACCTTTTAAACAGATCTTAAATCTAAATTCTCCCACTCTGAAATAAAACACTGACACTCATGAACCTTTTAAGTGGGCTGGGTGGTGGTCACAGCTCGTTTATTTAAATATATGTAACTCTGTTAAATAAATATAACACTGCATAGCAGTAACCATGAAATACACAACTTCTTATTGCCGAAGTACTGCTTCAGCCGAAGCAGTATGCCCCACTGTCTCCACAGCGTGCATGTGCTGCCTTCGGCACCTCAAAACTCCCCAAAATAAACTTCCTTTACGCCACAGAAGGAGCCCGTGTACTCCTACACGGAGCTCCGACCCCCACTCAATACAAAAAGGGCCTGTTCAACGCCATCTTGAAGACCAGAAAGGAAGATGTCCAGCCCAATATCGTTGAGGTGGACACCATCGCTGATCATAAACCTCCTATTATCCCCTTCAAGCTCCCTGTGCCTAACCACCACACCGCCCTTAGACCGAACAAACCTCGCCATCCTGGAATTAACTAAACGGCGGGACCGCTCAATCGCCTCTGCATCCCTGACACCCTGCCATTTGACCCGCGGAACAATCTCCGACCACACCAGAACCATTTCGGAGAAAAAACCCCCGAGCCGTTCCACATCTGCTTTCATAATGGTTATCAACTCGGGGACCCTAGTGAAACATAGGTCGTTGCCACCCGCGTGGACAACCAAAACAACTCCCGATCTCAGCCTACCGGACAGGTCCACCGTCTCCGAGAGCACTTGAGGCCATCTCATACCTGGAATCCCCCTCCATTGGGCATCGACTTGATGGAAACCCAACGATCTCCCTCCAGGACGGCAGGCCGCTCGCTGTGCCGCCTGATGAACATAGGAGTGGCCCAAGAACACAACCGTAGCAACCGGAGGATCTAAAAGGAAAAACAGGTTAAAGCAACAATTCAGGGCGCACGTAACCAGCATAGCAATCCGAGCGCCAACGCCCAATACGCTGAATATCAGACACGGACAATCCTGCCCTGGACGCCTCCGTAGCCGCCCCAATCCGAAAGGAATGCGTTCCGAATTCGGAAGGGGGAGCCCCCGCGTATTGCAGACACCGCTTGAACAGCGACTGAAATTGAAAACGGGATAAAGCCGAACCATCAGCATGAGAGAAAAATTGTCTGCCAGAAACACGAATCAACAAATAGGCGGAGACAGCCCGCACCGGGCAGGCCGGGCCATCAACCGACTGAAGGCGAATCCAAGCTCCCGTTCCCGCCTGATCGGTTTTTGACCGTCGAATACGTAGCTGCAAAACACCGTTGGAGCAAACCACATCCTCAAAACGCAAACCACCAGAACCCTGCTTAGAGGAAGGAACCAGCTCCCCCACCCGTAGAGCACCAAAAAACGCAACACAAAAAGCAGCGGAGTATAAGGCAGATTCAAAAGGGGAACAACAGCAAATGACCGAGGCCTGTACTAGCGAGACAAGCAAAGGATAAGAAACCGGGCGCCGCTGTTCCTTGCGGACATGAGTACGCTGCCATCCCTTCAGTGATTGCTGAATCAAAAAACGTTTTGTAACATCTTCCCATCCCAGCAAGCGAAAATAAAAACTAACCCCCGCCAGCCTGCGCCGCGCCACTAAAGCAGAAAATTGTAAAGCGCGCAATGACAATAAGTAGTCCACAGTTACCTCCAATCTCGAATCAGAACACCCAGACACATTTCGCCCATACACCAAAAGACACCACTCCTTCCACGCCTTACCATGTCCTGACCACGTAGAGGCCGCCATCGACGATTCCAGCAGTGGCATCAATCTCCTGTCACTAGGCCCCAGACCAAAGGCGGGCACGGTCGACCCTCCAGCTCTGCCGTCGGGCACAACCTCCTGAAGTCCTGGAACTGAAATCGAGACAAAGAATCAGCAATAACATTATCAACACCCGGGACATGCCGAGCCCGGAACCAAATATTACATTCCAAACAACGAAGAACCAAGTGACGTAAAAGCGACAAGACAGGAAGAGAAGAGGAAGACAAGCCATTAATGCAATGCACCACACTCGCGTTGTCCGTCCAAAAGCAAACCCTTTGATTACTAAAACGACCACCCCACAGCTCAACAGCCACAATGATAGGAAAAAGTTCCAATAACGACAAGTTCCGGCACCAACCCCTCTCTTCCCAATCCGGCAGCCACGCCTCCGCGCACCACTCACCAGCAAAAAAGGCTCCAAAACCAACCGACCCTGCAGCATCCGTGAAAAGCTGCAGTTCACCGCTGCAAACCTCCTCCGCCTGCCAACAGGTATGGCCATTGTAACACCGCAGGAACTCCCGCCACACCAACAAATCAGATCTCAGGCACCGAGAGATACGGATCCGGTGACCAGGTAGGGCAACTCCCCTGGTCGCCAAAGATAAACGTCTAGAAAAAACCCTACCCATCGGCATTACCCGACAGGCAAAAACCAAGTGCCCCAAGAGCACCTGCATCTGCCGAAGAGTAACTTTCTTCGCCTCAACCCATTGTAACATAATCTCCAACTTAGCAGAAGGCAAACGAAAAACCATAGCCACCGAATCAATCTCAATACCCAAAAAGGACATTACCGTGGCCGGACCTTCCGTCTTGTCCGCAGACAGCGGAACACCAAAACGCTGCATCAAAAAACGAAAAGTACTTAACAGGAAACCACATCTGGGGGAACCCGCAGGGGCAACAAACAAAAAGTCGTCCAAATAGTGAATCACCGATGAACAGCCCGTCTCAAAACGTACTACCCACTCCAAAAACGTACTAAACATTTCAAAATAGTGACATGAGATAGAACAACCCATGGGCAAACAAACATCATAATAGAAATCACCATCCATACGACAACCCAACAAATGAAAACACTCCGGATGTACAGGGAGCAAGCGAAAAGCCGATTCAATATCGGACTTCGCCATTAAGGCCGCAGGCCCCGCTCCCCGCACTAGCGCCACTGCCCTGTCAAAAGACACGTAGGAAACCGAGGAATCCTCCTTCGGAATCCCGTCATTTACAGATGTACCCTTCGGGTAGGACAAATGATGGATAAGTCAGAATTTTCCAGCCTCCTTCTTAGGCACCACACCCAACGGGGAAACTCTAAACATAGCCAGCGGAGGGTGGCGGTACGGGCCCATAAAGCGCCCCAGGGCCACCTCCTTTCCAATTTTTTCCCTCAACACATCCGGGCGTTCCCTGGCTGATTTTAGATTGTCAGGGTACTCCCCAGCATCAGAACCCAAAACAAAGGGGATAAAAAGACCCTGAGAAAAACCATCCCGCAAAACTCGGGCGCACTCCTTATTGGGGTACTGCTCTAACCACGGGGACATCGCGGACACGTTCACCGGCGTCCTTCCCCTCACCAGCAGCTGCGGGACGCCCCGGGAGCTTCGGGGCCCGTGGACAACGCGTTGCAGCGTGGCCACCTCCGCAAGCGGAGCATTCGTGCTTGTATTTGCACAGGTTAAGGAACTTGCAGTGTCCTTCATTAAATAGCCAGCATGCGCCGGGACGCCGCACGGCCACTGACCCTGGTGTCCCCGCTGGCCCAGCGGCCCCAGACTGAAAGGGGTTTCCCTTCTGGGCCATCATCAAGCGCAACCAAACATCAGTTGCCTTAACTCCCCAACCAACCTCAGGCGCCAAAGCCAGGCGACGACGAAATTCTTCGTCATAGCGCCACCAGGCCGAACCCCCATGAGACTTGTAGGCATTATATACCGAGTCCATGTAAATAAAAAGCTCCGAACAACGTTCAGGATGCTTTTCACCCATTATACAACCCAAAACAGCAAAAGCCTGAACCCAATTTCCCATAGTCTTAGCTACTTTTGGCCTAGCTGGAAAAGACTTTTCAGGCTGAGGCCTGCGCTCCTTATCAATGGTGTGCTGATCCACCGACACCAACGACCAGACATCAACATACTGGTTCCCCCAAATCTTCTCTTTCACAGCCAACTCAACATGTGAACCTAGGGGACTGACACCACAAAAGAATGACTCCTTATGTACCCCAGCCCGTACCGGGGAAACCTTCCTAACCACGGGAGCCGGACTAGCCTGCGAACCCTCCAACCTGGCCAAAACCGCTTTAAGAGTAGGCAAAAGATCAGAACCCGCATCACCCCAAACCCCAGCAAAGTTGAACTCACCCGTCTGTGCAGGAACAACAGTCGGAGAAGATGAAGGTCCACACTGAGGAACCGGAGCAGGGTCCACACGCTCCACGGGTGCAGGTGTATCTACAGCCCCAGGTCGGTCAGCTCCATTCGAAGACCTCCGAGCAGGCTTGGACTTGTGTCGCCTGCCCGAACGCCTACGAGACCTCCTGTCCGGGCTAACGGAACTCCAAGAACTCTCCCCCGAGGAGGAGGGCGAACGCCAGCGGGAATAACGGGACCTGCGGGACCTTTCCCTGTTGTTGGACTCCCGGCGACAATGTCTCCTACACCCATGATGCGACACAGCAGTTCTGCTCCTGCGCGATCGGCCAGAACCCCGGGAGGACGATCGGGACCGACGCCCACGGGACCGACTCACAGACCCACAACCATCACGGTCACGCGGTGGCTGGCTGACTATAGGCGCCGGCAATTGTGCAGCAGCAACCACAGGGGGAGGGGGGGGGGGTTATGCAAGGAGCTGGGGGCACTATGTGGCTGTAGTGCAGGGGTTAAAATTGTAGCCTGAGAGATAGGAGGAAGCAAACCCTGCCCCACCCCCACCACCTCTACAGCATCTTCAAATAAAGGCTCACTACCCACATCCATGGAATCTATTGCAGCAGGCAGCAAAGGGGCATTTGCAGGGAGACTAGTAGAGCTGCTGCCTGCTATTGGAATCACACTGGGACCCTGGAAAACAGGGGGGGTACCAGGCACCTCATCAGCTGATGAGGATGCCTGCGAGTTATGAGAGGCCTGTGCGCCCATTACCTGATCTAACACTGAGGAGCTACGTTCAGCCCTAGCTGCAGCCGAGACAGCGCGCCGGGAAGTGCCGGGAGCCGAAACCGGAAGGGGCGGAGCTACCGCCCGACACCTCGCCGGACCAATGCTGGCAGCGAAGGCCCGGGATCCCGGTGCCGTGCGCGCGGTCTCCCCAGCACGCCGGGCGCCGCTAGGAAGGTGAGGGGGACTGGGGCTAAGCCTGGAAGGGGGACGCCTCTGTCTAGAAGTACGTCGGCCCCGCGGGGCCGCCGCCGGAGCCGACAGTAAATTAACAGGGGCTGCAATAGGGGAGCTAACAGGAGCCGGGGCACGCATCGCAACAGCGTCCCCGAGCTCCGCTAAAATGCGGGGGATAAGTGAAGCATCAGCCAGCACCCGCTCCCGGAAACCACACCAAAACTGCTCGTCAGCCATCACAGGGGATGCTCTCACCTTGGATGCTGGAACACAAGAGGGAGAGCTGCTTGCAGGACACCCAGTAAATACCCCTGGGCGTACACCCCTTGGAAACCCCTCTCCAAGGTACTGGAGTGGGAGGGTTGCTGTTTCTTCCTGCTTCTTAACCCTTTCGTCCCCACAGTCAGGGCTACCTATGCCTATTCGGCTAGGTAACCTACAAACTGGAGTGCAGCAAGAACCCACCAGGGGGCTATGTCAGTCCAGTGGGGAAGATGGCGTCTGGACGCACTATGACACTTGTGGCCTTGCTTCTAGTGACACTTCTAAAGGCCACTAGAGGTTGGACACTACTGGCCTCGAAGCAGGAGAAGACTGAGGTGATAAGGTGTTTTTATTTTTTATTAACAACTTCAAGGGAGTTCTACATGTGGGGACAAGTAAACTACAACAGATCCTACATAGAGAGGGCAAGCTAACTACAGGGGGTCCTACCTACACCAGGGTCCTACATACAGGGAATCCTATATACAGGAGTATACAGGAGGCAATCTACCTACAGGGGGGTCATATAAATATATATATATATATATATATATATATATATACACACACAGGGGGCAAGCTAACTACAGGAGGGTAAACTACCTACAGGGGTGGGTGCTACATGCAGAGGGCAAACTACCCACAGGATGGGTCCTATATACAGGATGCAAACTATCTACAAAGGGGTCCTACATACAGGGGGCAAACTATCTACAGACTGGCTACCCCCAGACTGGCCTATGCAAAACTTAAAAAGCTTTTGTTGGTAGCAACATCATCAATTCCAGCAAACATCACAAGACTTACCATAGATAAGCAGTTCAGGCCATCACATTAAGGGTACGTTCACACATATGCAGATTTGATGCACAGGATTTTCTGCTGCAGATGTCAATGTAAAGTAAATGACTGTGCAAAACTTCTAATCTGCAGTTACAAATTCTGAGCATCAAATCTGAGCAGGATCCTGTATGTGTGAACCTACCCTAAGGGTAAGTTTGACCAAATAAAGCAGCTATATTTTAAGATGATAATTTTTTACAGTCCGCAAATTTTCGCATAATTATCCACATGGTCCTTGATAGAGAAAAGGTTTCCCACCCCTTCTCTTCAGCATCAACCCAGGAAAAATGTAGTCATTACACAGTTTACATTGGAATAAGAGGGCTGTCTGTTTTATGCATGGACATGCAGGATCCTGTTGAAGCATCCCACCATTTTTTGACAGCTATCCTTTGATGGCTCCTATACTGGTAGATGGGTATGGCATGGGTGTGACCATGTAGTACTTGATGCAAAGGTTGTAATGATGAACATAGGATCTTTCTCATTGTATGCACATCACTACAGGAGGCACTGGCTCCAACATTGTTATCATGGGTTGGGGAACAATACATACTTTGAAACTCTCCCTGAAAGGATATGTCAGCAATTTCTGTTTGTGACGTAATGCGCTGACCCTAAAGGTAATCTTAATGCCATTCTTTGAGAGTGCACGTCATATTGTCATGTCAGGTAAGGAAATGTGCAGCCCTGAACTAACCTCAGCCACTGTCCCTACCTGTTTGGCAACCCCCAATGGAGAAATGGCCCCTACACTAAATAAGTGCATGGGATGAAAGAGAAGGGTCGGGTCAGCTGGGTAAAAACATTCATCAACGATAGAAACAGAATATGCAGAGTCAGAGTCAGAACTAATTTCAAGAATAGTATTACAACAGAGGACCTAATACTACTATGGAGGGGGATAATATTACAACAGAGGACCTAATACTACTATGGAGGGGGATAATATTACAACAGGGGACCTAATACTACTATGGAGGGGGATAATATTACAACAGGGGACCTAATACTACTATGGAGGGGGATAATATTACAACAGGGGACCTAATACTACTATGGAGGGGGATAATATTACAACAGAGGACCTAATACTACTATGAAGGGGGATAATATTACAACAGAGGACCTAATACTACTATGGAGGGGGATAATATTACAACAGGGGACCTAATACTACTATGGAGGGGGATAATATTACAACAGAGGACCTAATACTACTATGGAGGGGGATAATATTACAATAGGGGACCTTATACTACTATGGAGGGGGATAATATTACAACAGAGGACCTAATACTACTATGGAGGGGGATAATATTACAACAGAGGACCTAATATTACTATGAAGGGGGATAATATTACAACAGAGGACCTAATACTACTATGGAGGGGGATAATATTACAACAGGGGACCTAATACTACTATGGAGGGGGATAATATTACAACAGGGGACCTAATACTACTATGGAGGGGGATAATATTACAACAGGGGACCTAATACTACTATGGAGGGGGATAATATTACAACAGAGGACCTAATACTACTATGAAGGGGGATAATATTACAACAGAGGACCTAATACTACTATGAAGGGGGATAATATTACAACAGAGGACCTAATACTACTATGGAGGGGGATAATATTACAACAGGGGACCTAATACTACTATGGAGGGGGATAATATTACAACAGGGGACCTAATACTACTATGAAGGGGGATAATATTACAACAGAGGACCTAATACTACTATGGAGGGGGATAATATTACAACAGGGGACCTAATACTACTATGGAGGGGGATAATATTACAACAGAGGACCTAATACTACTATGGAGGGGGATAATATTACAACAGGGGAGTCTGTTCAGAGGCGACTATGTGACAACAAGGAACTATGTGACAACATATGCCTATCCGACAGTTGCAGGATGCATATAGATGCTCTTAACTGTTGAATAGACATATGTTGTGACTTTATGTAGCCTTAGAAAAATTCTGATACACTAAAGGAGTAATGGCCTGAAAAAGTTTTGCAACCACTGAATTAATAATTGTGATGAAAACCAGATTAAACACCTTTACGTGTGACTACTCGCTGAGAAGCATCGTATGCATAAACTCTCTCTTAAAGTAACACCAGGATTGGGAAGCAAATGATTTTTTTGGGAAAAAGTTACAAGCTCTGACATATCTGTGTACATTAGAGGTACAAAGTCTGTACAGGAAGGGTTAATATGTGTACCGGACCAGTTGGCACCTAATGCCTGTTTGGATAATAGAAAGAGGAATTTCCTTATAGTACTATTGGAGTATGTCTTGTAAAATAATGAATTCCGATTTGATGACAATTATTATGTGCAGCAGTGCGGCACTTCTATATTTTACTTTTATAGACAAATTATAAAGATTCATTATAGCAATTTGTAGACTAGAGGGTAAAAAAGAAAGAAAACTACCTGGTGCGTATGAGGACATGTGGCACATATGTAAGGTTGGTTTAAAAAAATAAACTTACATACAGTGAGGCACAAAAAAGGGAGGGATCCGACCAAAGGGGAGAGACCCCCACCCCCCACCCCAGAGCTGCTAAGGAATTCATCAGTAGTTAACGGGCTAGATCCCTGCACCAACAGTGCCACTTCAATAAGCAGGTAGTAGCCAGCAGTGCAGAGATCAGAGTACTGACTGGGATTGCGGTTACTTAGCTCCTCCCTCACCCTGGCAAGAACCGGCATAGGCACTCTTTTTAGGCACCTTACCAGCCACAGGCCACTGAACATCTGATGCCTCCAGTCATAAGCTCAGCCTACCCTACAGTCAGAGGCGTAGGAACCCTCAGAAGTCTGGGGGGATAACATTCTAAACGGGTGTGGCTTTGCATTGGCGGGAACCATACAATGTTCCATGACGCTACAAAATCAAGCTTCAGGCTCATCAGCACAGGTACCTTCAGGGAGCAGTGAATTCTGGAGACAGGGATCTGTCAGGGCTGTGGAAGGGAAGGCTGTGTGTGAGGTCAGGGCGGGGAGTTCTCCACAGCCCCTGTAGGCACCTTAACACCTTAACCCCTTAAGGACTCAGGGTTTTTCCGTTTTTGCACTTTCATTTTTTCCTCCTTACCTTTTAAAAATCATAACCCTTTCAATTTTCCACCTAAAAATCCATATTATGGCTTATTTTTTGCATCACCAATTCTACTTTGCAGTGACATTAGTCATTTTACCCAAAAATGCACGGCGAAAAGGAAAAAAAATCATTGTGCGACAAAATCGAAAAAAAACGCCATTTTGTAACTTTTGGGGGCTTCCGTTTCTACGCAGTGCATATTTCGGTACAAATTACACATTATCATTATTCTGTAGGTCCATACGGTTAAAATGATACTCTACTTATATAGGTTTGATTTTGTCGTACTTCTGGAAAAAATCATAACTACATGCAGGAAAATTTATACGTTTAAAAATGTCATCTTCTGACCCCTATAACTTTTTTATTTTTCCACGTACAGGACGGTATGAGGACTCATTTTTTGCGCCGTGATCTGAAGTTTTTATTGGTATGATTTTTGTTTTGATCAGACTTTTTGATCACTTTTTATTCATTTTTTAATGGTATAAAAAGTGACCAAAATACGCTTTTTTGGACTTTGGAATTTTTTTGCGCGTACGCCATTGACCGTGCGGTTTAATTAATGATATATTTTTATAGTTCGGACATTTACCCAAGCGGCGATACCACATATGTTTATTTTTTTTTTTTTACACTGTTTTTTTTTTTTTTATGGGAAAAGGGGGGTGATTCAAACTTTTATTAGGGAAGGGGTTCAATGACCTTTATTAACACTTTTTTTTTAACTTTTTTTTTGCAGTGTTATAGGTCCCATAGGGACCTATAACACTGCACACACTGATCTTCTACACAGATCACAGGCGTGTATTAACACGCCTGTGATCAGTGTTATCGGCGCTTGACTGCTCCTGCCTGGATCTCAGGCACGGAGCAGTCATTCGCCGATCGGACACCGAGGAGGCAGGTAAGGGCCCTCCCGGTGTCCGGTCAGCTGTTCGGGACGCCGCGATTTCACCGCGGCGGTCCTGAACAGCCCGACTGAGCAGCCGGGTCACTTTCACTTTCACTTTAGAAGCTGCGGTCAGCTTTGACCGCCGCTTCTAAAGGGTTAATGTCACGATTCGGCTAGCTGGATGTGGATCCTCTGTGTCAGCGAGGGATTGGCGTGGACCGTGTCGGTGGACCGGTTCTAAGATGCTACTGGTATTCACCAGAGCCCGCCGCAAAGCGGGATGGTCTTGCTGCGGCGGTAGCAACCAGGTCGTATCCACCGGCAACGGCTCAACCTCGCTGACTGCTGAGAAGGCGTGGGACGGAAGGACTAGGCAGAGGCAAGGTCGGACGTAGCAGAAGGTCGGGGCAGGCGGCAAGGTTCGTAGTCAATGTGGATAGCAGAAGATCTGGAAACACAGGCTTTGGACAACACTAAACGCTTTCACTGGCACAAGGCAACAAGATCCGGCAAGGGGGTGCAGGGGAAGTGAGGTATTATAGCCAGGGAGCAGGTGGAAGCTAATTAGGCTAATTGGGCCAGGCACCAATCATTGGTGCACTGGCCCTTTAAATCTTAGAGAGCTGGCGCGCGCGCGCCCTAAGGAGCGGAGCCGCGCGCGCCAGGACATGACAGCCGGGGGCCGGGACAGGTAAGTGACTTGGGATGCGATTCGCGAGCGGGCGCGTCCCGCTATGCGAATCACATCCCCGCGGGCAATGTCAGTGCAGCGCTCCCGGTCAGCGGGTCTGACCGGGGCGCTGCAGAGAGAGGAACGCCGCGAGCGCTCCGGGGAGGAGCAGGGACCCGGAGCGCTCGGCGTAACAGTACCCCCCCCTTAGGTCTCCCCCTTTTTTTGTCCGGCAATTGCTTCACATGGAACGAGGACACTGGGAGCGATTGTAGGGTTTCCTCAAAGGCAGGCAGTACAGCAGGAGTGGGAATGGGGAGGGAGGGCAGAGGGTGAAGCTTGGCACGGGGCAGAGTGTCACCAGGACGGGGGCTATGAGGAGGCACGGCACAGTCCTGATAGGCCTTGGGGAGACCAGGCACAGGAGGAGACACTGAGGCCCAACAGACGGGACTGGGAGCAGAGGTGAGGCATTTCTTAGGGCAAGCAGAACCCCAATTCTTGATCTCCCCAGTGGTCCAGTCAAGGGTGGGAGAATGATGCTGGAGCCATGGCAGACCGAGGAGGACTTCAGAGGTACAGTTGGGAAGGACGAACAATTCGATCTTTTCGTGATGGGGTCCAATGCACATTAAGAGGGGTTCTGTGCGGTAACTCACAGTACAGTCCAACTTCACTCCGTTGACCGAAGAAATGTAGAGCGGCTTCACGAGACGGGTCACCGGGATGCAGAACTTATTCACCAAAGAGTCCAGAATAAAATTTCCAGAAGAACCAGAGTCCAAGCAGGCCACGGCTGAGAGGGAGGAGATGGCAGAAAGAGAAATCCGCACGGGCACAGTGAGACGTGGAGAAGCAGACTTTGTACCAAGGGACGCCACACCCACGTGAGCTGGGTGCGTGCGTGCATTTCCTAGACGTGGAGGACGAATAGGGCAATCCACCAAGAAATGTTCAGTACTAGCGCAGTACAGACATAGATTTTTTTCCCTACGGCGAGTCCTCTCTTCATGGGTGAGGCGAGACCGATCCACTTGCATAGCCTCCTCGGCGGGAGGCACAGGCGTAGATTGCAAAGGATACTGTGGTAGAGGTGCCCAGAGATCAAGGTCTTTTTCCTGGCGGAGCTCCTGGTGTCTCTCAGAAAAACGCATGTCAATGCGGGTGGCCAAATGGATAAGTTCTTGCAGGTTGGCAGGAATCTCTCGTGCGGCCAGCACATCCGTGATGTTACTGGATAGGCCTTTTTTAAAGGTCGCGCAGAGAGCCTCGTTATTTCAAGATAATTCGGAAGCGAGAGTACGAAATTGGATGGCGTACTCGCCTACTGAAGAATTACCCTGGACCAGGTTCAGCAGGGCAGTCTCGGCAGAAGAAGCTCAGGCTGGTTCCTCGAAGACACTACGGACATCAGCGAAGAAGGACTGGACTTTAGCCGTGGCAGGATCATTGTGGTCCCAGAGCGGTGTGGCCCAAGACAAAGCCTTTCCAGATAGAAGACTCACTACGAACGCCACCTTAGACCGTTCTGTAGGAAATTGGTCCGACAACATCTCCATATGCAGGGAACATTGAGACAAAAATCCACGGCAGAGTCTAGAGTCCCCATCAAATTTGTCCGGCAGGGACAAGCGGAGGCTAGGAGCGGCCAGCCACTGCGGAGGAGGTGCAGGAGCTGGCGGAGGAGATGGTTGCTGCTGTAGCAGTGGCAGAAGTTGCTGTAACGTGGCGGTCAACTGCGACAGCTGCTGTCCTTGTTGGGCAATTTGCTGCGATTGATGAGCGATCACCGTGGGTAGGTCAGCGAGACTTGGCAGCGGCACCTCAGCGGGATCCATGGCCGGATCTACTGTCATGATTCGGCTAGCTGGATGTGGATCCTCTGTGTCAGCGAGGGATTGGCGTGGACCGTGTCGGTGGACCGGTTCTAAGATGCTACTGGTATTCACCAGAGCCCGCCGCAAAGCGGGATGGTCTTGCTGCGGCGGTAGCAACCAGGTCGTATCCACCGGCAACGGCTCAACCTCGCTGACTGCTGAGAAGGCGTGGGACAGAAGGACTAGGCAGAGGCAAGGTCAGACGTAGCAGAAGGTCGGGGCAGGCGGCAAGGTTCGTAGTCAATGTGGATAGCAGAAGATCTGGAAACACAGGCTTTGGACAACACTAAACGCTTTCACTGGCACAAGGCAACAAGATCCGGCAAGGGAGTGCAGGGGAAGTGAGGTAATATAGCCAGGGAGCAGGTGGAAGCTAATTAGGCTAATTGGGCCAGGCACCAATCATTGGTGCACTGGCCCTTTAAATCTTAGAGAGCTGGCGCGCGCGCGCCCTAAGGAGCGGAGCCGCGCGCGCCAGGACATGACAGCCGGGGGCCGGGACAGGTAAGTGACTTGGGATGCGATTCACGAGCGGGGCGCGTCCCGCTATGCGAATCGCATCCCCGCCGGCAATCTCAGTGCAGCGCTCCCAGTCAGCGGGTCTGACCGGGGCGCTGCAGAGAGAGGAACGCCGCGAGCGCTCCGGGGAGGAGCAGGGACCCGGAGCGCTCGGCGTAACAGTTAATACGCGATCGGCGATGTGTGGTATTAGCCGCGGGTCCCGGCCGTTGATGAGCGCCAGGATCGACGCGATATGATGCGGGATCGCGGCGCGATCCCGCTTCATATCGTGGGAGCCGGCGCAGGACGTAAATATACGTCCTGCGTCGTTAAGGGGTTAAAGAGTATGTTCACACTGACAAATTCAAGAGGAACTCACAAGGAATAATTTCGGTCAGGAAATTTTTGCCCTCAAGTGGAATTTCCATGCAGAAATGAAGGAGGAGGTTATTTAATTCTACTTTTTTTTTTTATTCCGCTCGAATTCTGCTTAAAAACGGTGTCGGGCAGAATTTTTTTATCGTTGACTTCTACTGGATTCTGCTCGCGGATTCCGCTTGAACATGTTCTTTCTTCAAGCAGGAAGGAATTCAGCATCGGAATTCCGCTAGTGTAATTTCCGCAATGTGAACAGGACCGTGGAAAAAAACATTAAAGTCAATGGGTAGAGGAGATGTGCAATAATTTGGAGCGGAGAATTCAAGAAGAATTACTCAAGTAAATTCCTCTTGAATTACTCCGTGTGAACGGGCACAAAGGGGTACTCCAGTGGAAAAACATTTTTTTTTTTAATCTACTGGTGCCAGAAAGTTAAAGAGGTATTCCAGGCAAAAACTTTTTTTTATATATCAACTGGCTACAGAAAGTTAAACAGATTTGTAAATTACTTCTATTAAAAAAATCGTAATCCTTTCAGTACTTATGAGCTTCTGAAGTTAAGGTTATTCTTTTCTGTCTAAATCCTCTCTGATGACACCTGTCTCGGGAAACACCCAGTTTAGAAGCAAATCCCCATAGCAAACCTCTTTTAAACTGGGCTTTTCAGATACAGGTGTCATCAGAGAGAATTTAGACAGAAAAGAACAACCTTAACTTCAGAAGCTCATAAGTACTGAAAGGATTCCATTTTTTTAATAGAAGTAATTTACAAATCTGTTTAACTTTCTGGAGGCAGTTGATATATAAAAAAAAGTTTTCCTGGAATACCCCTTTAAACAGATTTGTAAATGACTTCTATTTAAGAATCATAATCCTTCCAGTACTTATCAGCTGCTGTATGCTCCAGAGGAAGTTGTGTAGGTCTTTCCAGTTTGACCACAGTGCTCTCTGCTGACACCTCTGTCCATGTCAGGAACTGTCCAGAGCAGGAGCAAACCCTGATAGCAAACCTATTCTGTTCTGGACCGTTTCTGACATGGACAGAGGTGTCAGCAGGGAGCACTGTGGTCAGACAGAAAACAACTACACAACTTCCTGTAGAGCATACAGCAGATGATAAGTACTGGAAGGATTAGGATTTTTTTAAATAAAAGTCATTTACAAATATGTTTTACATTCTGGAGCCAGTTGATATTAAATGTTTTTTCCTCCGGAGTATCCCTTCAAGGCAGTGTGTCCTTTAGGCGTCTGGGGTCTATGTTCATTTTTACTATGTGAAACTTTTAGGGGCTCATGTTTCTACACAGTGTAATTTTCAGTAAAAATGACAAAGTGGCAGTTTTTTTTTTTTTTTTTTTAATTGGCTCCACAAATTTTATTTTTAACAGTTTGTGCTAAAACGAGTGAAGTCATTAGAAAGTACAATTGGCGGTGGGAAAAACAAGCCCCATATGGGTTGGTGGGAAATTCAAAACATTAGAAAGCTAGGAGGATAAAACTAAAGTGCAAATATAAAAAAAAATCCCTGCCTCTTTAAAGGGGTACTCTGCTGCACACATCTTATCCCCTATTCAAAGGATAGGGGATAAGATGTCAGACCAATATCACCATTAACACCACTACTATCACCATACACAGACTACCATCACCAATTACAGTACTAAACAAGGGACAGATAATACCGCCACACTATGACCATTACCACCATATAATGACAGGATAATATGAATAAAAAGCAGTATACAGAGACCATTCTTACCACTATACAAGGGACAAATAATTGCACCACACCATGACCTCTACCATTACCTCCATATACTGACGGGATAATACCACCATACTGATACTAAATATAAACACTGTACACAGACCAGAATCGCCAATAAAACCACTATACACAGACCGGTATTACCATAAATACCACTATACAAGGGACAAATAATACTCCCACAATATGACCACTACCATTACCACCATATAATGACAGGATAATATTACCATACTGATACTGAATAAAACCACTGTACACAGACTAATATCCCCCATACAGTAGTGACCATATATTAGGGACCTCCGCTCTACAGACCATATAAGGGATTATATAAAGTTACACCAGGTGACATCGTCTGTGATTGGTGTCATTCACTTTTCCTTTTTCTTCTCCATCCGGCCCTGACCGTCATGTCGATTCGTCCATCCACAGTTCGTCTCCACAGAACCTGCCAGACAAACATTGTAGGATCCATACTTTTAAGCCCCTATAGCGCTCCATACAGTAATAATAAACCCTTGGATTCTCACACAGTAGAGTAAGTAGATATGAGGATTGGGGAAAGAGTAGGTATGTAACCCCATTAAGTAGATCCCTTCACATGGTTTCTCCCATTACCGAGGTGCTCCAAGTAGGTAAGTGCCTGTAGGTAGGTCTCCATGTAGATACCTGTTAGTATTTACTCCCTGTAGGCAGTAGCAGCCTCCTATAAGTAGGGGATATTCCCTATAGGTCCCATTGTAGATGGTTGCCCCTCTTTATTAAGTTGAAGTCCCCAGTATATAGTTGCAGCCCCCCACACACATCTATCATACATACGCACATCTATCATACACACACACACATCATACATATACATGCATAATACATACATGCACACATCATACAATCATACATTCATCTAGCTTACACACATCTATCATACATGAAATACATACATACACACATCATACATACATGCATCTATTAGGCCCCTTTCACACTACCGCTTACACACGGTAGTGTGACGGCCGTCGGAGCTGCCGGGGAAAATAGTGGGAGGAAAAATACATCCTGCAATGTTTTTTCTTCCCACTACTCCCGCTGAAAAACAGCAGGGCCCAGTGGACCCCATTGACCGACGGACCCGCTGTTGGCCGCTGCACCCCGTCAAAATGACAGCTGTCAAACTTGCAGTTTGACGGGCGTTCATGACAGCGCGCAGCAGTTGTGGGAAAAAAGCCTTATACATACATTATATACAAACACACATCCTTCAAACACACAGCATACATACATGCACACACATCATGCATACACATATCATACATACACCCGCCCCCCCACATCATACATATATATATATATATATATATATATATATATATACACACACCATACATACATATACCCCCCCAGCCATTCCCCCTTCCAAACCATTCCAACCCAACACCTAAACAAACTGAATACCCCCCCCCCCCCCCACCACACACACACACACACATCCTCGGCCTCCTCACCTGTGTCAGCCATGAGTGTTTTCAGCTCCCTCCAGGACTTTTCTCCAAGAGAAATGTTGCCTGTATGCATTTGATGTAATAAAGTACATTTTCCATGCACAATTATACTGTATACCTTTAGAGGGAACCAATCATCAGATTTTTATCCTCCACATCCCCGGGGGACCCTCCTACCCCCAAGGATGGTGAAGGTATGAAGTTATAAACTAGTCCCCCCGGACCTGCAAGTAGTCCCCTGGGCGGGGAGTCCCTCTTACCAGGTCCCGTTACTTCGGCCGGCAGCGACGCCCCCTCCACTTGATTGACAGTCATCACTCTGCTCACTGAACGGAGGGAGCAGAGTGATGACACGGCCCGTCAATCAAGCCAAGGGGGGCGTCCCTGGCGGCCGAAGTAACGGGACCTGGTAAGAGGAGTTCCCCACTCAGGGGACTACTTGAGGGGCAGACGGGGACTAGTATATAACTTAATATCTTCCCCATCCCTGGGGGCAGGAGCATCCCCGGCGATGGTGAGAATAAAGATTTTACCCTATATAATGCTTTGCCAAGTGTTATATAGGGTAAATCTGATGATTGGTTCCCTTTAAATAAGTCATACAGTTACTAAATAACATAGTACATGGTATATAAGGAGGAATATTGGGGGTTTCATCAAAACTCGTGCAGAGGAAAAGTCCACCAGTTGACCATAGCAACCAACTTGCTTCTTTCATTTTTCAGATGCCTTTTCAAAAATGAAAGAAGCGATCTGATTGGTTGCTATGGGCAACTGGCCAACTTTTCCTCTGCACAAGTTTTGATGAATCTTCCCCATTATCACCAAACATATTACCATCAAACTGCTACTGACCAAATCCTGTATACTGAGACCAATATTACCAATAATACCACTATAAAAGGAGGAATATTATCACCATACATTTTGCCATCATACTGTTACTCAAATCCTGAATAATACAAAACTTAAAGTGGTACTCTGCTACTTTACTTCTTATCCCCTATCCACAAGATAGGGGATAAGTGTCTGATCACAAGGGGTCTGACCACTGGATCCCCCTGCAATTTCTTGTGCTCTCCTAGTGCATTCATCTCTATGGGAGAGCCAGCCACATGAGTGCTGTACTCGTGTACCTCCGGCTCTCCCAAAGGGAAAAATTGAGAGGGGGTGTCGGCCCTCACTCCATGGGTGAAGAGAGCCAGGATGCCATGGATAGGGGATAAGAAGTAAAGTGTTGGAGTTAAATTTATTTTGAATCTAGGAAGTTAGGGGAAAAAAATGATTTTTTTTTTTAACCAACCAGTGCAATGTTTCCGATTTTGCGAGGTGGTTGTTTAAATATCTTTTTTTTTTCCCACTATTTTCCCAGCTATATTTTGCACAAGGACCTGAGTAACAAGTCACAGGACCCAACCCAAGGATTAGCACCCGGGTCACGGCAGCATTTTTTTATTATGATTACTCTGAAACCCCTGGGTCTTAGTGTAATTCATAGTGTCCCACAAACGCAATGACTGCACCAGTTTTATACTGCCTGTGGTTTGGGCAGCATAAAACTTATGAAAGGTTCCTTTTAACTGTAGTTAAAGGAAAACTGTCAGCAGAGTCACCCACACTAATCAGTGGTACTGTCTGGTAGTGCGGGTGACCCTGATTAAAACAAAGTTTACCATGTGCAGATCTGTCACTCCTTTCTTCCATTATTTAAATTTTTCCGATTATGCAAATGAGCAGCAAGTGGCACGGGTGGGGTTACAATCCTTTTCTAGGGCACTGTGATGTCAGCACTCAGCGTTCGTTCAGTGCTTAGCCCGGCTAATCTATATTCATTGCCTCCCCCTGCCTCCTGCCCGCTCTGTATTTTAGTCTACCGTGTACAGTATGGGGGACATTTATCAATGTTGGAGTAAGGTAGTGTGGTGTCCCGGTACAGGACCTAGTCCTGTCCCTGTCTAAAGTCCCCTCAGCCAGAGTCCCTTCATTCCCAAAGGGCTCTCCTGCAGGGCTTTCCTGGTCGCCTCATATAAGTAATGTATATTGTTTAATATATATATAGATAATATAAATGTATAGGATATATATGTATAGGACCTTTCTCGGGTCACGTGATGTATAGTTGTAATGTATAATTGCTTAAGGACCTTACTGGGTCATGTGATGTACCCAGAGTTCACTGGGTTCAGGGCTTACAGGTTTGCTGACATATGAGCTTAGTCCAGCCCCTTATTATATAAAGAGCTGTAGCCACTAAATTCACTCTTTTAGGACCTGTACATGGAAGAAAGCACAAACATCTCAGGAGAAATCTCAATTCATCTAGGCCAAAGCCTAAGAACCTACAGCCACTAAACCGTGAATTACAAAGCTCAATCTATCAAATCCTGTGTGACTACTACCAGCTCAAGTCTTATAATTAGTAGCACAGTTGCCTGCATCAAAGATCATTGCTTCAAAGTCCCAGCAAAACCTGGAGGAACCTGTATCCCGGTTCCCTCTTAAGAGACTGTTATGTACAAAGACTGTTGCATAAAATCTTCAAGTAAAGTTCTCCAGTTTACTCATAAAGACTGCTGTGGACATTCCGTTATTTTCCCTACTGTTTCTGGGACAGTTGGCGGTAGGACCATTAACACTAAGGAAACCTCACCCTGGCGTCACGACAACTAAGGGTTAATACCACCAGAACCTGCACTTACATCAACGCAACACCCCAGACACCACAACTCTCCTGTTTCACCACAGTAGTAAAGATTAATTTCGCAAATAACAAATACATCTCCATTGCAAAAAGTGGGGTACGGTGCACCAAACAGTAGACAACTGTGAAAGATGTTCTACAGAAAATGCTGTTGTGCTAAATTTGCAGGGACATTTAGAACATTGAAATGGTGTAAAGCCAATGATAAATGTCCCCCTATGTGTTTATGTAGGTATCTCGGCCAAACAGTGTGTCTCCAGCTTTTGCAAAACTACAACTCCCAGCATTTGGCTGTCTAGGCATGATGGGAGTTGACGTATTGCAACAGCTGGAGACCCACTAGAAGGCACACTATGATGCTGCATTGAGGCTGTTTCCGGGTGTACCAGGCAATAAATACTGATCAGCCGGTCCGAGCGCTGAATAAACAGCTCTGATGTCACAGTGCCCTAGGCAAGGATCGTAACCCTGCCCGTGCCACTTGTTGCTCATTTGCATATTTTGAAAATTAAAGATAACAGAGCAACGGATGCGGGCATGGTGAGCATCAATTTTATCAGTATCACCCGCAATACCAGACAGTATCACTGGTTAGTGCGGGTGACTCTGCTGACAGTTTTCCTTTAAATATAGTAAAATATACTTAATTGAAAGACAATAAAAACATAAATAAGTAAATTGCATTGCAAAAAAAGAGAACCAAAGTGCCCAGCAGGTCTCCCCTCTTCAGCCACATCTCCCCTCCTCAGCCCCCCCCCCCATAAGACATGTCCCCTCTTCAGCCCCCCCCCCCATAACATGTCTCCCCTCTTTAGCCCCCCCCTTATAACAAGTCTCCCCTTTTGAGCACCCCTCTTATAACACATCTCCCCCCCCCCAGCCCCCCCCCCCTTAAAGCAGGTTTCTCCTCGCAGGACTCTCGGCTCCCTACACCCTTCTACATAACAGGCTTAGCATCAAACCCCCCTTCCCCCCAGACAACAGCCCCACCACCACACACAAGGAACAAAGGATTATTAGATCCCCCCCCCACACACACACCCACACATAGCAGAACTCCCAGCTCCCTTCCCCTCACATATAGCAGAACTCCCAGCTCCCCTCACACATAGCAGAACTCCCAGCCCCCCCCCCACACATAACAGAACTCCCAGCTCCCCCCCTCCCACACAGCAGAACTCCCAGCTCCCCCTTCCCCTCACAAATAGTAGAACTCCCAGCTCCCCCCTCACACATAACAGAACTCCCAGCTCCCCCCCCACACAGCAGAACTCCCAGCCCTCCCCCCACACATAGCAGAAGTTCCCAGCTCCCCCCCTCCCCTCACACATAGCTGAACTCCCAGCTCCCCCCTCACCTCACACATAGCTGAACTCCCAGCTCCCTCCTCACCTCACACATTGCAGAACTCCCAGCCCCCCCTCCCCTCACACATAGCAGAACTCCAAGCTCCCCCCGCCCCTTACACATAACAGAACTCCCAGCTCTCCACCCTCCCCTCACACATAACGGAACTCCAAGCTCCCCCCTCCCCCATAACAGAACTCCAAGCTCCCCCCTCCCCTCACACATAGCAGAACTCCCAGCTCTCCCCTCCCCTCACACATAACAGAATTCCCAGCTCTCCCCTCCCCTCACACATAGCAGAACACCCAGCGCTCCCCTCCCCTCACACATAACAGAACTCCAAGCTCCCCCCTCCCCTCACACATAACAGAACTCCCAGCTCTCCCCCCCCCCTCACACATAACAGAACTCCCAGCTCTCCCCCCCTCCTCTCACATATAGCAGAACTCCCAGCTCCCCCTATCCCCTCACACAGAGCAGAACTACCAGCTCTCCTCCCCTCACACATATCAGAACAACCAGTAATAAGATAAGGTTCCTCTCACCCAGTACATCCCATCTTCCCCCGAGCAGCATCTGTTTCTGTGTGCCAGCAGGGGTGCAGAGAGGAGGTAAGAGAGGAGAGGCAGCCAGGAGTGTCCTGTCTGTACTGTAGGTCAGACTCTGTAGCCTCCACTCACTGTGTGAGCCTGTCAGTCTTCTCCCGGACAGAAGACAAGAGCAGAAGAGCTGCCTCATGGCAGCTAGGGCTCTGCCTGTAAGTACCCAGCAGCCGGTACCAGCGGCGGCTCAGTGGGGGGGATAACTACATTACCTATTGGGGCAACCTACCTAACCTACATAATGGGGCAAACAACCTGCAGGGAAAATCTACCTACCTACTAGACCTGCTTACTGCATGGAACCTAATAGGTGAAACTACCCACTGGGAGGACCTATTATTATTATTATTACTACGTATTATTATTATGATTATTACCATTTTGAGTATTATTCCTAGAGAAAAGGTAAGAATGATGCTGAGAAAGTAAAGAGCCTAAGATGTTTGTCTCGAAGGTTCCGCATACAAGTTGTGGCTGAAAGACATCAACATGACAGTCTGGGCCAGATAGAGAAGAAACGGGAAAATAAATTTTGACTCCACTCAAAGCAGAATCCCCCTTTGAGTCCCTGGTTATAACTGCACTGTAATCTCTTATAGGGTCTGTTTGGTCCGTAGGTGCATTGATAGTGATCATGGTGTGGTGGTATCATTTAGGCATTATGTACTGTTATTGGTAATACAGTACCATTTTTGTGTATAGGGGTCGTGTTCAGTAGTGGCAGTAACATTCCATCACTGGTGATGGTAATAATTGCTCCTGATTTATTAGCAACGATGTTATATGCTGCAGATAGCTACCTGATAAAAGCCCCCCCCCCCCCCCCCCCACTGATCACCTTATGTACAAGTCGATTGGCGCTTTTTTTTTTTTTTTTAAAGAACTTCTTTAAGACTTCCACATGTATTGTATTTTTTTTTTCTTATAAAGTTTTTTATTTTTTTATTTATGGAGATTTTTATCACAAGTTACAGATGGAATGTATGCATAAAAAGACAAACCAAAAAGAGAAAAAGAAAAAAAAAATCCAGGTTTTTACCTGCAATTATTGAATACAAATCCAGGAACACATCGTGAATTGAGGACATGTATAAAGGAAAGATTGAGGCCTCTCCATTTTTCATATCCATACCCGGCAAGTAAGGAAAAAAGGTATTTGTTAGAGAAATATAGACACATAAAAATTATATGTACACGATCAGGATTAGGTTCTGAGTAACATGTAACTTTATTTTGTTGGTGGATATGACAGGTACACTTTAAGATGTCAGATACTAGGGGGAGAACTTGTCAGGGAGAGGAAGAATATGAAATCTCTGTTGCAGTGTGATGTATTGTAGATAATAAAATTAGAAACAATAAATTGTGCCGCTTCAAAATGTTTTTGTAGTAGAGGATGTTTTTAATGCTGTTTAAATATTAAGCAGGTTATCTGGAGACTAAAAATTGTTACTTATCTCTAGAATAGGGAAAAACTAAAACTTGATAGGGTAGCAACTGCTAGGTTCCCCACCAATCATGAATACAAAGGTCCCGTAATCCCTGGAGGAATGACGTGGCAAGTGCCACACTCAGCCAACACACCATTCATTTTTATATGACAACCAAACATAGCCGAGCATGCTGCCCCTTCAATCGCTCGGGGGACATTGGACCTATGTTCTCAAGTGGTTGGACCCTGACCAATCAGCTAGTTGTCCCCTATCCGATTGATATGATGTTTAATGACAAAAATTTCACTGGCAATATAAGTGTTTTACAGTAGACTGGGTGGATGAAAGAATTTCAGGCATTAGGGTCCCCTATAAACCTGGAGCCAGAAAGAGATAGAATAGATAAATAGATAGATAGATAGATAGATAGATATTATAGAAAGGTAGGCAGCACTGTTACATGTATGCTGGTGCTGCAGGTAAACCCGATCACAGGTCCAGTAAATCCAACGATGAGAACAGCAGCACTCAATTCCGTAAAAAAATGTGTGGCTTTATTCAGCCAAACATACAGGAGGCGACGTTTCAGCTGTCTCACACAGCCTTTGTCAAGCAGTGACTGGTACATAGTGTGAAGTTTATATAGTCAACAAGTGACAATCAATTAGTGGTAAATATTTCCTCTATTGATTTAACAGAAAGTCAATTAGATGTACTTGCTAAGGGTCTGAATTATTGTCCGGCTTCAAAACCGGATTGGTTCCAGTTGGAGCTGGACCTCCTCCAGTTCTTTAGGAAGCTAAAGCTACGGGTTTGGTTTTCTGGAGAGCGGGGGGGGAGGGTCCGGCTCCACTGTTGGAGCATAGTGCATGTTGTTTCATGTTAAAAAAACTATGATATACGTGTACCAAGCGATTACACTCCTATGTTACATTCTTCCACTTTGGATACTTTTGCGATGTTAGTTAAAAAAGATGTTGAAGGCCTCAAAACTGATTTTTCACAACATTTTTACCCGAATCTCACTAAAACACAAATGGCTGCCATGATTGAACTTGTCCAGAACCACAACCTGGTCATCAAACCAGCGGATAAGGGTGGAGCGGTGGTAGTGATGGACAAGTCCAAGTACATTGCAGAGGTCAATCGGCAATTAAGTGACACGGTTACCTACAGACAAGTACAGTCTGACCCTAGGTGGGAAGTCGAGAGAGCCATAAAAGAGATATTACTTCCTGCGGTAGAAAAAGGCATGATTGATAAAGCACTGTTTGAATTTTTGATAGTCAAACACCCGGTTACTCCTTACTTCTACATACTGCCTAAAATACATAAATCGTTGCAGAGCCCCCCCGGACGACCTATCGTTTCGGGTAGGGACCCTGCAACAAGCCACATTTCCATTTTTTTGGACAAGGTCTTATGCCCTTATGCCAGCAGAGCCAAATCCTACATAAGGGATACCTCAGACTTTCTTGAAAAAATACAACCCATCTTTATACCTGAAGGTACCATATTGGCATCGCTCGACATTGTGAGCCTCTACACGTCCATACCCCACGAAGGGGGTGTCGACGCTGTGAGGCAAACAATTGCTAGCGACTTCTCAAGTGAACAAGTCACCCTGCTCATTGATCTCTTGAAGATAGTTCTAACCAAGAACTACTTCAAATTCAACGACCAGTTCTACATACAATGTGTCGGGACCGCGATGGGGACGAATGTCGCGCCCACGTACGCGAATGTATTCGTCGCCCATCTGGAGGAGGGCGTCATCTCTGTATCCCACCACTTCAGTCATGTACTGGGGTGGTGGAGGTACATTGATGACGTCTTCCTCATCTGGTCTGGCAGTGAGAGCCAACTTCAATCCTTTCATGAACATCTGAATAATATTCATGAAAATATTAAGTTCACACTAACACATTCCACCACAGGAGTACAATTTCTTGACACGTGGGTACGGATTGAGGGAAACTGCCTGCGGACTGACCTTTATGTAAAGCCCCACGGACAGTAACTCAATCCTGCGCTACGATAGTCAACATCCCAGACACATGATCAATTCCCTACCAACCAGTCAAATGTTACGGGTCAAAAGGATAGTCAGCTCTGAGAATAAGTTGGAGACCGCCCTTACCACAATGGCATCCAACTTTGCAGAACGGGGCTATCCGGCACACGTAATTAGAGAGAGTAAACGGAAGGTTCTCCATCCGTTGGAAGAGAGTACACAACAGAGATCAGCCTCCAAAAGAGTTGCGTTTGTGTCTACATTTTCGGGTATCTCTGGAAGGGTGGCAGGTGTCTTACGTAGACACTGGCACATCCTACAAGAAGGCCACTAGTGTTGCTCGCGAATATTCGCAATACGAATTTTATTTACGAATATCGCATATTCACGAATTCGCGAATTCGCGAATATTCGCGAATATAGCACTATATATTCGTAATTACGAATATTCGTTTTTTTTTTTTTTTTTTCCACAGTACACATAACAGTGATCATCCTTCTCTGCTTCCAGCTTGTGTGGTATAAAGAAGGCTCTAATACTACTGTGTGAGACTGGTGTGCGAATTTTCGCATATGCGAATTTTTGCTTGCACTGGTTTTTGTATATGTAAATTTTCGCATATGTAAATTTTCGCATACGCAAATTTTTGCATATGCGAAAATAAAACGCGAATATTCGCGAATATATGACGAATATTCGTCCATATATTCGCGAATATTCGCGAATTCGAATATGGCCCATGCCGCTCAACACTAAAGGCCACACAGGGATACAGGAATTTGCCTCCCCCCCCCACTAATGTCATACCGGAGATCCGGCAATTTGAGGGATCGTCTGGTGAGGGCTGATGTGGGAGGGGAAGGTCCTAAACAGAGATTTATTACCAGTGCCAACTTGGGATCATACCCGTGTAGATCTTGCATCAATTGCCCCCTGATGCATAAAGGCAATAAGTTTATACATCCAAACACAGGGCAGGAGTTCGGTATCAAACACTACCTCACATGCAATTTTACTTATGTAATTTATGTGTTATGGTGCCCGTGTAAATTGTTATACATTGGGGAAACCACCTGGGATTTTAAAACCAGGATAAATCATCACCGCTACACCATTAGAAAGAAACGTCAAGACCTTCCAGTTGCTAAACATTTTGAGGAGTTGGGCCACACAGAACGTGATTTAAGTTTTATGTTGATAGACCACATTCCCCCCCTTAAAAAAGGTGGAGATAGGGAATGTAAGTTAAAAAGGAGAGAGCTGAGGTGGATCTACAAGTTGAATACCCTCAAACCTCATGGTTTGAATACTGAATATAAAATCAGTCATAAAATATGTAATCCATAATTTCTCCTCTGACGTGGGGACACGCCACAGGACAAGTACACGGAATATGGTGTATGTTTGGTACTTGCAATCTATATATTTATGTCTTTTTATTTTCTTCCATAGGAGTGAATGAGAGACACTGCGCTTCCAGCCATGACCGGATACTGGGGACACCATCACAACACCCTTTTCCTTACTCTACAGATACTCCTAAGCACTTGACGCCGGGTACCTGAGCACCCCGAATATGAGATACATGAAGTACACCTATGAAGGCAAAGATGGGTGAGTGGATGCCAGGTTGTCACTTTTGGGGTGCAATATCCGGGATGTGCCACCCGACTGGATTGCCAGACAGGGAGACACAGAACCGGTATGCCAAACAGAACGGGTTCCCCTTTCAGTGGCATCACCCCATAACAGATGACAATCCCACCCCCACGATGCGCCGGTATAACCAGTATCATAGGTATCACTATCACATACATGGACTGACAGAAAGGGGTAGCCAGGACCCAAGATGGCGTACTGCTCGTGTTCACCCCAGTGCCCAAGCGCGAGCCATACACGTGCCTTTGTTTACCATGAGGTCACTTCCGGTGCAGACCGGAAAGACGTAGAAGACGGACCTGGGCTGGACTGGTTGGCGTCCTCGTGTATGCCGGTGAATGGAAGACGCGCGGCGGAACTCCTCCCTCCCGGAAGATTCACTCACCACGGTGAATACTTGCACATTAATTATGCACTTTATACAAGTTGTGAACAGTTTTGAGTTTACCTATAATTTTGCACTGAGTTTATTTCATGTATGGTAGGCGCCTGATGCATGTAAGGTGTTTAATTTTGCCCTACTATCTATGATCGTAATAACCACTGTACTGCTTCACTTTGTTTTGTAAACAATTATGACACTAATTGATTGTCACCTGTTGACTATATAAACCTCACACTATGTACCAGTCACTGCTTGACAAAGGCTGTGTGAGACAGCTGAAACGTCGCCTCCTGTATGTTTGGTTGAATAAAGCCACACATTTTTTCACGGAATTGAGTGCTGCTGTTCTCTTCGTTAGATAGATAGATAGATATGAAAGATAGATAGATAAAAATTAAATTAAATTAAAAAAATCCAGAAGAGCAGCACATCCACCCAGATGAATCCAATAAATACTGGTGCACGCAGTCACAGGAGGCTTGGTTAGGTACTCCAACTTCAACAAAAGTAGGCATCTGATGCCTGAAGATGGTGGTGTGAGACTACCGAAACATTGCACTTTTTTGTATCTTGCTAAAGATGGAATAAATGGCACTTTTTTTAGCACTAAAGACACTTTTTGTGTGCTGGGGTTTTTTCTACTTGTAGATAGATAGATGTGAAAGATAGATAGGAGATAGATAGATAGAACAAATGAAATGTGTTTGTATAATGTATGTGTCATGGCTCCCCCACATATAAACACCGCACTTTTACAAGAATAGGATAATCCTTTCCCAGCTCCTTTGTGACTTGAGGTGGAGCATTTATGATTTTTTTTCTGTGAGAGCCGAGCTACTGAAGTAAACATGGAGCTGAAATCTGTTTAGATAAATTCTCGAGTCATAAATACAAGAAGTCTTTGTTTGTCAGAACAGGAAGCCTCATCTTTGGGGAGAAACATGGAAAATAAAATGACTTTAAAAGAAGCATTCCTCCCACGGCTTATAAACCACCCACACATTATACTGCAACTAAGCCCTCATTTTAGATCTGCTGGTTTAAACATGATGTTTTGCAGTCAGTGTGAAGTACATAGGATAGTGTATACGGAGGGGTCGCTGTCAGGGCCTGCCGGGAGTTGTAGCTTAGCAAAAGCTAGGGAGCTGCGGCGTGCACCTGGATGATGTTGGTGTTTATGGTCAGGGTCCCTGATGGATATGTTACGTAGCTGAATGGTACTAACCTAATGTCCCTTTGTCACTCACAAACATCTCTTTCAAAAAATGCTGTTCATGCAGTACAGGAATGAGGCTTCTAAATCTAGGATTTTGGGAAACAGCTTGAAAACACTACTGCACTCCTTTCATAATTCCATAAAATTCAGTTTCTTGAATACAGCTTTAAATTGTACAGTTTAGATGTCACAAGAATGTAGATTTGGTCGCTGTCCCTTAATGAGGTAAAAACATATCCCCAAATCGGTCAGATTGCGGTGAGTCCGACCACTGGGACCCCTGCGATCTACCGCCCAGCCCGGGCTTTCTGCATGAATGCAGTGTGTCGACCATGGCACAAAGCTGTAGCCGACACACTCCCTCCATGGGAGAGCCGGAGATACCCAACTGTGTATCCTAAGCTTTCCCATACAGATGACTGGATAGGGCATGTCGACCACCGCTTAATGAGGTGGTCAACCTGCCTCCATTCACAAGGAGAGTGGGGCGCCGTACTGGAGACAAGTTTGGTCACTAAGGGGGGGGGGGGGAATATCATTTTTTTTGTATTGTGATTTGTTCTCATTTGGAAATGTATTATTGGGTACACTTAACTGCATTCTCTGTGTATATGTACATACATACATGTTTTTTTAAGGGTTAGTGGTTGACCTTGTTTTTTTTGTGTATAATAAAAGATATATACTTGATATGAATTGGTGTTGACATTTTATTTGGTGAGGTAGTTTGTAGGTTATGTATTTCTCCATGGATGCTTTGTGTAATTGGGAGTTTGTGTAAGTGGGAATAGTTACTCCCCACCTCCTGAAGACAGCAGGTGTGGGAAAGGTGACATCACTGACAAATGGCATGCATTCACTGAATACTCTTACCTGAATACTTTTAATGCCCATCCCTGAATAAAGCTTGAGTTGTTTCCAAGCACTGGATCATCCTTCAGTTTAGTGCATAGGTTATCCCCTTTTGGCTCTTTGTAACTGCTCTATCATCTGGCCAAGAGAGGAGAATCCTGACCAGAGAACCAATCTATTAACTCAGAATTCCCTGATAAGGTATATGAAAATGGGTTTTTTTAAACAGTAAACTCCTTTGAGGTGTAGACCTGATGTCAACAACTGTAATCACCGAAGATTCTCTTGATAGTGGAGAAAGTGACATTTTGGATTCTATGAGAGTTACGAGTTTATATTGCAAATAAATGGCAGCCCCCGCCCCCCAGCATCACAACCTAGAAGGAAAGGATATTTTCAACATGTTTTTAGTCCCAGGCACCCACCTAGGTTGCACACTATCCAGTGTCCCTACTACATTTCACATTTTTGAAGATTCATTAGTCAAAATCTTAATTTTAGAGTTTTGAAGCCTTTTTTTTTTTAGGGACATTGTTTTCCATTGCCAGTCATCTAGATACCTATATCTTTGTTGTACAGACACCCACATTGTTTTATGTGGAGATAGCAAAAACAAAATCACTGTAGCCACGGCTTCACCCACACACCAGACTTATGTGGCGCAGCAGTAGAAGTGTTTTCCACAAACCTCTCAAAATGAAATCATGAAAAAAATAAAAGAGAAAGAAAGTGAAACAATGCCTTCACAAGGCCAAACCTAAGATATTTTATGGTGCCCCCCAAACCATGCAGATACTGAAAGTGCTTTTTTTTTTTTTTTAAATTAATGGTTGATGGCCACATGATTTGGTAAGATTAGTCCCACTGCCCTTGACAAAGCCGGTTGTATCCAGCAAAATGTCGGGGAGGTCTAGCTGGTTAATATAAAAAATATTAATATTACTCTGAAAGCAACCATATCTTACTACCTTGTGGTTTAAATATACCACTTGTTGTGCACTTTTGGGATTGTTGTTTAAAAGAGTTTTGAGTTGTAAAGAGTCCCTAGTTGCAAAGAATAAGTCCATGAGGGGCGTCAGCCTGGAAAGGGTTTTGGTATCAAAATAACATGATTTTAGTAAGAAAGCAGAAAGCAATGTGTAAAATATATATAAAATATACAAATGCACTAGGTACTAGGTGTGACATCAATGGCATGAGTATTTTGAGTGATATCGGGGAGCGAAAAACTTGAGGTTCTCTTCCCCAGTAGTAGCTCTGGTTATCCTTTTCCATTTCTGTGTGCTGGCGGTGCTGTCGTCTGGTATCAGTTCAGTTATCACTTTTGCTTTGCACTTGGCTTGCTCATGTTAACTTTTTTGGATTATATTTTAATATATCTTGGATTTCATGCACTATTTGTTGGTTAGAATTGTTGGGTTGTGACTCCTACACACGGAATTACATACAAATTGGGAATTTTTTTTTTTTGGTTTGTTATATGAGGCACAGCATTACTGCACTTTATGGTGTTAAAGGGGTACTCCGGTGGCCAATGTGTTTTTTCAGTTTCTACTTACCCTTGCAGGTGAGTTTTCTTCTTATCTCTTGGGCTTGCTCTTTGTTTGTCTTTCTTTTCCTTTCTTTGCACAAGTGTGTCCATGTAGTGTAGCATCTATTTCTCTTTTGCCTTTGCTTCAGAAACTACAGCTCCCAGCATGCCTTGTAGCCTGTCTCCAGCATGCCTTGTAGCCTGTGCCCTGCCCAACTTGTTTTGCGTTGCCGCCCAGCCCTGTTTGTGCGCATATTTTTTCTTTCCCCTTTAGCACTCCCTTTCCCCGCCCTGCTCATTAGTATAGTCCTCCCACCCTCAATGTCAGCTTCTCACCTCACAGTCCCCACATCAGGGCATGAATGAATTCCCTGCCGCAGCGCGCTGTCCCCACATGTGACACGCGGGCACTGCTCTGCTTCCTGCCCCCCACAACCCCAAGAGAAGTCCCCGCAAGGGTTAACAGGTAATGAATGAATTGCCAGCCGCAGCGCTGTCCCCAGTCTGGCAACTAGTCATATGTGACCCACGGGCACTGCTCTGCTTCCTGATAAACCCCCCCCCCAAGTGAAGTCCCCACAAGGGTTTACTGGGAATGAATGAATTGCCAGCTGCAGCGCCGGCCAGCTCTTTACATGACAGTGAGCTCAGCCTATCACCCGCCGAGGCAGCGATGTCCCGCATCTGTCGGTGATGGTCCCCATGGCGGGGAAGGGGTTACATGTCAGCCGCAGCACTGATACAGGGTATTCAAGCTGGGCGCAGGGCAGGCTGACAGCGGGAGGAGACTTCCATCCACCCTCAACAATTCAATGAATATTCATTACAGGGGTATGGAAAAGGGGCAAAACCATTGCAGAAGAAAGAAAAAAACAGCAACGCCTGCAGCTCTGACGTCTTGTCCACAACAGTGAACGGAAATGGCCGCAGGTGTGGACAACAGTCAAAAGCAACCAGAAAAACTACTGAACTTCCTTCACAGAAAAGAGGTCAGTAAAAAACATATATGCTGTGGACAGATGTATAACATGTGATTTACAAAAGTGCTAAACTCACTACAAGCACGCTAGATAACCATAAAACTGTGGTACCGGAGTACCCCTTTAAGGTTGGCTGTTGGTTATACCTTAAAATGTGAGTGACTGCCACTGTTCAAATTAGTATACTGCTGAGTGTCGACACCAGACAAAAAGTTGGTATAAATCTCCATCTCAGCAAAAGTTTAGCTCACAAAGGCTAAAGAGCTGTCCCAAGGAATTCTGTTTATTATACAGAAATACAGGTTTTTTTACAGTTGACAAAAAGGGGAGGTTAGTTATCACTTCAAAATCATTGTGTTATGTTTTGATTGGTTGTTAAGTATCATACGTAAACTTTTTTTCTAAGCACCAGGTCGCTTCTCAATCATAGGTCACTATGCTGCAACCTCCCTATTCCAACAGAAAACTCCAGATGTATCCTTCACTCTGCACAGTCTGCACATATTTCTCAGATGTTTTGTCTCCAACTTCTTCTTTATCTTGCATCTTTGGGCGTCGTTCCAAGGGCTTCATCTTAGTTACTAGCAAATAGCAAGTTGATATGTCTCATACGGATAATAATGTTTTTCTGCAGCTAATGATTAACATTAGCATATATATCTATTTTTAACCCCTTAACCCCTTAAGGACTCATGACGTACTGCTACGTCATGAGTCCGCTCCCGATCTATAACGCGGGGTCGGGCCCGGCCTCTAACAACAGCCGGGACCCGTGGCTAATAGCGCACGGCACTGATCGCAGTGCGGCGCGCTATTAACCCTTCAGCCGCGTCTGAAAACGAAAGTAAACCGTTCCCGGCAGCTCAGTCGGGCTGATCGGGACATCGCGATAAAATCTCGATGTTCCGATCAGCTGGGATGCAGGCGGAGGTCTCCTTACCTCTCTCCGTGGCGTCCGATCGTCGATTGATTATGGGACCTATAACCCTGCAAAAAAAAGTGAAAAAAAAAAAGTTAACAAAGGTCATTTAACCCCTTCCCTATTAAAAGTTTGAATCACCCCCCTTTTCCCATAAAAATAAAACTGTGTAAATAAAAATAAACATATGTGGTATCGCCGCGTGCGAAAATGTCCGAACTATAAAAATATATTGTTAATTAAATCGCACGGTTAATGGCGTGTGCGCAAAAAAATTCCAAAGTCCAAAATAGTGTATTTTTGGTAACTTTCTATATCATGAAAAAATGAATAAAAAGCGAACAAAAAGTCCGATCAATACAAAAATGATACCGATAAAAACTTCAGAACATGGCGCAAAAAATGAGTCCTCATACCAGCCCGTACGCGGAAAAAATAAAAGTTATAGGGGTCAGAAGATGAGAATTTTTAACATATAAATTTTCCTGCATGTAGTTATGATTTTTTTCCGAAGTACGACAATATCCAACCTATATAAGTAGGATATAATTTTAACCGTATGGACATACAGAATAAAGATAAGGTGTTATTTTTACCAAAAAATGCACTGCATAGAAACGTAAGCCCCCAAAAGTTATAAAATGAAATATTTTCTTCAATTTTGTCGCACAATGATTTTTTTTTTCCATTTCGCCGTGGATTTTTGGGTAAAATGTCACTGCAAAGTAGAATTGGTGGTGCAAAAAATAAGCCATAATATGGTTTTTTAGGTGCAAAAGTGAAAGCGTTATGATTTTTGGAAGGTGATAAGGAAAAAATGAAAATGGAAAAACGCTGAGTCCTTAAGGGGTTAAGGACGCAGGGCGTATCAATATGCCCCCATTTCCGAGTCCTTAAGGACTCCGGGCATATGGGTATGCCCTGCGTATGCAAGCGGCAGGGACCGGACCGGGATGCCTGCTGATATCGTTAAGCAGGCATCCTGGCATATTGCCCAGGGGGTTCCTGAGGTCCCCCATATCGGCAATCGCTGGTCAATTCAGACCGGCGATTTGCGGCGATTCCGGGTCAATCGGGTCTCTAGTGGGCTGGTGACCCGGAAAAAAAGGGTGAATGGGGCCGTCCGAGACAGCCCCATTCACCCTTACCCAGCAGGAGTGAGGTGGCACGGGCGATCATGTCAGCGACTGGGGCCTGCAGGGGTCTCTTACCTTGCCCTGGTCTGGTGGGGGTCCCCTCAGGAGCGGCAGGGAGTGACAGGAGCAGCAGGATCGGTGGTAGCAGCAGCGGCGGTCCCGATGGCAGGATACAGCAGGAGGTGAAGCCTGTTCACCTCCTGCTGTTGCTTAGCAACAACTCTCAGCATGCAAAGCCAAGGGGCATGCTTGGAGTTGTAGTTTTACAACAGCTGAAGGTCTCCCCCCCCCCCCTCCTCCATATGAATGTACAGGGTACATTCACATGGGCGGGTTTACAGTTAGTTTTCTGCTGAAAGTTTGAGATGCGGCAAATTTTCCGACGCAACCCAAACTCCCAGCGAGAAACTCACTGTAAACCCGCCCGTGGGAATGTACCCTTAAAACACTACACTACACTACACAAAATAAAAAAAATACAGCACTGTTTCCAAAACGGAGCCTCCAGCTGTTGAAAAACAATAACTCCCAGTATAGCCGGACAGCCACTGACTGTCCAGGCATGCTGGGAGTTTTGCAACAGCTGGAGACTAGAGAATTGCGAACTTACAGTAAATTCGATTCGTCACAAACTTCTCGGCACGGCAGTTGATGACTTTTCCTGCATAAATTAGTTCAGCTTTCAGGTGCTCCGGTGGGCTGGAAAAGGTGGATACAGTCCTAGGAGACTCTTTTCTAGGAATGTATCCACCTTTTCTAGCCCTCCGGAGCACCTGAAGGCTGAACTAATTTATGCAGGATAAGTAATCAACTGCCGAGCCGAGAAGTTCGTGACGAATCGAATTTACTGTAAGTTCGCTCATCTCTACTGGAGACACCCCATTTGGGAAACACTGCTGTAGGGTATTTTTATGGCGGATTAAAATCCCCAATCTAGGCCTTAAATGCGCATGGCACTCTCTCACTTCGGAGCCCTATCGTATTTCAAGGAAACAGTTTAGGACCACATGGGGTATTTCCGTACCAGGAGAAATTGCGTTACGAATTTTGGGGGACTTTTTCTCCTTTTACCCCTTATGAAAAGGGTAAAGTTGGGGGTCTACACCAGCATGTTAGTGTAAAAAATACAAATTTTTACACTAACATGCTGGTGTTGCCCCATACTTTTAATTTTTACAAGCGGTAAAAGGAAAAAAAAGACCCCCAAAAATTGTAAAGCAATTTCTCCTGAGTACGGAAATACCCCAGATGTGGGCGTAAAGTGCTCTGCGGGCACACAACAAGGCCCAGGAGTGAGAGCACACCATGTACATTAGAGGCCTAAATTAGTGATTTGCACAGGGGTGGCTGATTTTACAGCGGTTCTGACATAAACACAAAACAATAAATCCCCAGATGTGACCTCATTTTGGAAACTACACCCCTTATGGAACATAACAAGGGGTGCATTGAGCCTTAACACCCCACAGGTGTTTGACGAATTTTCGTTAAAGTTGGATGTGAAAATGAAAAAAATAATATTTTTCACTAAAATACTGGTGTTACCCTAGATTTTTCATTTTCACAAGGGAGAATAGGAAAAAAGCCCCCCAAAATTTGTAGCTCAATTTCTTTTGAGTAAGAACATACCCCATATGTGGATGTAAAGTGCTCTACGGGAGAACTACAATGCTCAGAAGAGAAGGAGCGCCACTGGGCTTTTGGAGAGAGAATGTGTCCGTGTGAAGGCCACGTGTCCATGTGAAGGCCATGTGTGTTTACAAAGCCCCCATAGTGCCAGAACAGTGGACCCCCACATGTGACCCCACTTTGGAAACTACACCCCTCACGTAATGTAATAAGGGGTACAGTGAGCATTTACAGGTGTCTGACAGATTTTTGGAACAATGGTCCGTGAAAATGAAAAATTTTATTTTTAATTTGCACAGCTCACTGTTCCAAAGGTCTGTCAAACGCCAGTGGGGTGTAAATGTTCACTGCACACATTATTAAATTCTGTGAGGGGTGTAGTTTGCAAAATGGGGTCACATGTGGGGGGTCCACTGTTCTGGCACCACGGGGGGGCTTTGTAAACGCACATGGCATCCCACTTCTATTCCAACCAAATTCTCTCTCCAAAAGCCCAATGGTGCTCATTCTCTTCTGAGCCTTGTAGTTCACCAGCAGGGCACTTTACATCCACATATGGAGTATTTCCATACTCAGAAGAAATGGGGTTAGAAATTTTGGGAGTCTTTTTTCCTATTACTCCTTGTGAAAATGAAAAATTTGGGGTAACACCAGCATTTCAGGAGGAAAATTTGTATTTTTTATTTTCATGTCCAACATTAACGAAAATTCGTCAAATACTTGTGGGGTGTTAAGGCTCACTATACCCCTTGTTACATTCCGTGAGGGGTGTAATTTCCAAAATGGGGTCATATGTGGGTATTTTTTCTTTTGTGTTTATGTCAGAACCACTGTAACCAGCAGCCATCCATGTGCGAATCACCAATTTAGACCTCAAAGGTACATGGCGCTCTCTTACTCCTGAGCCTTGTTGTGCGTCCGCAGAGCACTATGCGTTCACATATGGGGTAATTACCGTACTTGGGAGAAATTGTGTTACAAATTTTGGGGGTCTTTTTCTCCTTTTACCTCTTGTGAAAATAAAAAGTATGGGGCGACACCAGCATGTTGGTGTGAAAATTTGTATTTTTTACACTAACATGCTGGTGTAGCCCCTAACTTTTTCTTTTCATAAGGGGTAAAAGGAGAAAAATCCCCCCCAAAATTTGTAACACAATTTCTCCCAAGTACGGAAATATGACAGGGCTCTGAAGTGAGAGAGTGCCATGCGCATTTGAGGCCTAAATTAGGACTTTGTGTGGTGTCTCGGTACCGTATTCCATACCGTACCTAGTGTAGAGGTCCCCAAAGTCAGAGTAACTACGTTCAGGTAGGGTTCCTCAGGTGGGACAGCCCCTAGTCACCTCTCCTCAAGTCTATCTTTAATAATAATAAATGTATGTATTTATTAATTATATATATATTCTATAGTAATGTATAGTGCTTACCTTGTTCAGCGTAGCAGGACCTTCGGTCATGTGACCATGCTAGTAACCTCTATGGAATGTTGGAGGACCTTAGGAGGTCCTTGGGTCACGTGTTACCCATAAATCTCTGTAATGGTGATTGACATCAGTATGGACCAATTAGCGTTAGTCCAGCCCCGGCCCATATAAGGGAACTGTGTCCAATTATCGCTCTCTTGGGTTGCTGCTCACGTGGATGACGGACTACCAGACGGTTCTACGCAACTTTCAAAGACCCGCTAGGCCTCAAAAACCTGCCGGCCTCAACGGAACTAAAACCGTGAGTTCAAATCTAAATCCCCGCTAATGCTAGCGTGACTACTGGACTACGTGAACTAACCCCTAAATCCAGTGGAGCAACGCATAGTTCTAAAAGACTCTAAATGCTAAAGCCCCAAACTTTGTCAATCTCCAAGGAAAGCCGTTGTTATGCTTAGAGACTGTTGTATTATTGAAGCTTGCAGAAAACCTTCAGTAAAAGTTAATACTGTTTCAGAAAACTCTCCGGTTGTGGACAATCTATTCTTATAATCTAACTCCCTATCGCTCTTGGGAAGGGTGGCGGTAGGAAAAGTGTTATTGAGGAGCCCTCACCCTGGCGTCACAAATAGTAAGGGTTAACAAGCACCCTTTGATATCCTACATCCCCCAGACTATCACATTTGCAATAGGGGCAGACCCGGATACAAGGATAGGGCTGGTCTCCACCAAAATCCTACAGCAGTGTTTCCCAAACAGGGTGCCTCCAGCTGTTGCAAGTCCATGGCTGTCCGTCAATACTGGGAGTTGTTGTTTAGCAACAGCTCAAGGCTCCGTTTAGGAAACACTGCCGTATGAGAGGTTTTTCATTTTTATTGGGGGGGCGGGGGACGTGTAAGGTGGTGTATATGTAGTGTTTTACTTTTTATTATTTGTTAGTGTAGTGTTTTCAGGGTACATTCACACAGGCGGGGGTTCACAGTGAGTTTTCCGCTGGATGTTTGAGCTGTCGGCGGAAAATTTGCAGCAGCTCAAACTTGTAGAAGGAAACTCACTGTAAACCCGCCCGTGTGAATGTACCCTGTACATTTGCATGGGAAGTGGGGTGCCCCAAACCTTCAGCTGGGGCAAAACTACAACTCCCAAAATTCACTGACAGAGCGAACATGCTGGGAGTTATAGTTTTGCAACAGCTGTAGGCACACTGGTGGGGAACCACTGAGTTACGAAACAGACTCTAGCTCAGTGATTCCAACCCGTGTACCTCCAGCTGGTGCAAAACTACAACTTCCAGCATGTACGGTCTGTCAGTGCATTCTGGGAGTTGTAGTTTTGCAACAGCTGGAGGCACACGGGTTGGAATCACTGAGTTAGGAAACAGACTCTAGCTCAGTGTTTCCCAACCAGTGTGCCTACAGCTGTTACAAAACTACAATTCCCAGCATGCCCAGACAGTCAGGGATGCTGGGCGTGTAGTTCTGCAATATCTGGCCCTTCAGATGTTGCAGAACTACAACTCCCAGCATGCCTGGACAGTCTGGGCATGCTAGGAGTTGTAGTTATGCAACAACTGGCGAAGAACAGTTTGGAGACCGCTAAGTAGTGGTCTTCATACTGTAGCCCTCCAGATGTTGCAAAACTCCAACTCCAAGCATGCCCAAATTGTCCAGGCATGCTGGGAGTTTTAGTTCTGCAACATATGAAGGGCCAGATATTGCAGAACTACACACCCAGCATCCCTGACTGTCTGGACATGCCGGGAATTGTAGTTTTGCAACATCTGGAGGGCTACAGTTTGGAGACCACCGTATAGTGGTCTCCAAACTGTGCCACTTCAGATGTTGCAAAACTACAACTTCCAGCATGCCCAGTTTTGCAACTGTTAGAAGGCCACAGTGAAGATCACCTACTGGCGATCTTCACTGCAGCCTCCTCCACCACCGCACTTTCCGGCCACACTCCTCCTGCTGCCGCCGATTCTGCCAGTCTGGGTAAGCCGCCCATGCTCCACCCCCCCCCCCCCCCCCCCGCTCTGCCCGGACTTCAATTGGTGTGCAGAGCGGGGGAAATGAACTCCAACCCCTCCTGCCATTGGTGGTTGTACTGACCGACCAATGGCAGGGGATAGGAGGAAGTGGCAACACTGCCACCTTGCTCTCTCCTATACTTTAGGATGGTCGGAGCTGTTTCTGACTGCTCCGATCATTCTTATTTTCTGGGCAATCGGTTCACCAGTGACCCGATTGGCCCAGATCGCCGGTTCTGAATTGACGACATGGGGGTCTCAGGACCCCCCTAGGCATTGCTATGGGATGCCTGCTGATAGATATCAGCGATTATCCCGGTCCGATCACCACCCAGTGAGCGGCGGTCATCGGAAATCCTGAGGGCATACAGGTACGCCCTCCGTCCTTAAGTACAGGGACGCGAGGGCGTGACCATACGCCCTCCATTCCCAACAGGTGAAAACACTGCCAAACTCGAAGAGTGTATCTCTTTTGATTGTTCCCGTATGAACAGGAGTTTAGTGCTGCAGCTGGGTATGTGGGCTGCTATTCTCCCCTCCTGTTACATATCCTTGAAAATAATATAAGCAGGTTTACATACTCCAGAATTTCCATTAATCCAGAAATATTTTACATTTACTAAATGTTTCACTGCAAATATTGATTACCTGTTATCCCATGAAATTATCTATTTTGTCACTTATTAAACCTTTATTTATTTAAAAAAGAAAAAAGTATATATATCAGGAACATGGTGAAGGAGCCCTCTTGCAGTGCGAGGCATGTATCCATGTTGATTTTCCTTCCAGCTTCACCGATGTGGGAGTAATATGCATACTCGGAACAGCTCATGGTAAACAGTACATTCAACTTATCCTCGTCTCTTCCATAGTGTCTCTCAGTTTGCTTTTTAGTACAGTGACCCCCCCGACCTACGATGGCCCCGACATATGATCAAATCGACATACGATGGCCTCTCAGAGGCCATTGCATGTCGATGTCAGCATCGACAAATGATGCTTTTTTATGTCGGGGCCATCGCATTAAGTGCTATCGGGCAGCGCAAAATGCTTAAGCTGCTGCCGGATAGCAGCTTAATGTTCCCTGTGTGGTGCGGTGAGTGTTACTTACCCCTCCACGATGCTCCGGGGTGCCCTTCGGGTCCAGCGCTGGTCCTCCGGTGTCTTCTCGGCCCTCTCCGGTGACATCAATACGCTGTTGCGCACGCCATCCCGTCATCCAATAGGAACGGCGTACGCAGCGGCATAATGACGTCGCTACGCAGGCCCAGTAAGGCCTTGCGGAAAACAGCGGAGGACCGGAGAAGACCAGGAGAGCCCAGCAGAGGACCGGAGAAAACCAGGAGAGCCCAGCAGAGGACCGGAGAAGACCAGGAGAGCCCAGCAGAGGACCGGAGAAGACCAGGAGAGCCCAGCAAAGGACCGGAGAAGACCAGGAGAGCCCAGCGGAGGCCCGGGGTCACCATCGGGAGCGGCGGGACGCGGTCCAGAGCGGCGGGGACAGGTGAGTACAGCTTCCTATACTTTACATTGCACGAATCCCTCAACATACAATGGATTCGACAAACGATGGCTCGTTTGGAACAAATTACCATCATATGTTGAGGGACCACTGTATATCATTATGTCTTTCTACAAACCCTGCTGACTGGGGGTTGTGTCCACAATTATTTATTATTTCTATACCCATTACTTACTATTAGGTGTTTTATAGTTATATATTATCACTATAGATCTTTTTTGGAACCCCAAATTCTGGAATCATGTCTTTTAGTAAAAGTGCAGTATAGAACTGTTAGGGCATCAGCACATCCTGTGGGAAATACTTCTACCTATGTGGTCAATGCATACAGATATATTGTAATGGGTATTTTGGGGTTGGAAATTTGCCTCTCATTTGTCTAATAGCTCCTTGTGGATTGTGTCAATTTAGTAATTTGTGAAGCCGTATGCCAGGCATACAGTTCTATTAGTGCCCCATACTTTCCCCCTTTTGAGACATGGGTCACCCCATGTATGAAATACTGCTGCATGTCAGTGAATACGGGATCATCATATGTAAGTGTCTCCTTGCTCACTTGTTTCCTGAAATTCAAACATGGGTTTAAGGAACTGGGTAACAATTACAGAATCTGAACTAGGCACAACTTTATAAAAGGTTCTTGATGTATTCTTTACTGTATCTATGATTAGGGAATCAGTACAATCAGACAAGAACATACTTATATTGGCCCACCACAGCCAGTTAGATGAAGTCTACTCAGTCTCTGAAACAGGTAAGATGATTATGGAGTGTTTTGGTCAGGTAGCTTTATTGTTTTACCTAGGTCAATACAGATGCAACTAATGAAGTCAGTACAAACCTAATTTTTGCTTTGATGAATCCTGAGGCCACCCAATATACGGACATTACTACACACCCTTTGCTAGGCGTATGAGGCCATGTATGTTACCATGGGATACAAGACTGCTGGCACACACAATTTCTTACCAACTCTCCAGATGCCGTCTTTGCCCTGTACCACCTCTTTCTTCTTCCATTGGTCTCTCTCAGCATGCATTGCTGGTTCCTGCAAGAGACCAAACAAGACAAATCCACACTCCCCATCCACCTGCACACTCTGTACCAGAGCTGTGGAAGGACAGGAGCACTGCAGCCTTGGCAGCCTCCTCCATCATCCAGACCCCTTGGCTTCTGGGGTTGTTTCCATGTGGGTCTAATCTTTATGATGGCCATCTTCTCTGGCAGCTCTCAGACTTTGAACACTTGAATTGCAAACTACAGATTTTACATTTACATTGGTTTGCCCAAGGATTCAAGAAAACCTTTACTCCAATAGGCCCATACTTGTGGGAGGTAATAAAAGTGTACCCATACTCATTGTGTCTTACCTTCAGATATGTTACACATCTCAGTGAATATCTTCAACTCTACTTTCTGAACTAACAGCTCAGATTGAGTGGTTTATTGAAGTAGAACTTCATTCTGCATGTGGTCACCATATATCCTGTCTCATGTATTGCATCTTTGCATCACTTGGAACAAGCTTACATTTACAACTCAGCATCAACCATGGATTCTCTGATATTTTATCATGGCTCATAAATTCTTAACCTCATAAGTGCAAAACAATTTAATCATAATCTTAGAGTAGCAAAGCTACCAAAGAATGGTCTTCTTTTTCAGCATCTTTAGATTACACTAAATTATCATTATAAAGTTATCCACTCAAAATTGATGTTCTTCAAATAAATGCAATGTAGAATGTATAGGTATATCACATTGTGTATGCAGGTACTATAAACAAACTTAATTTTAAACAGTAAATATATATATTTCCTTCAAGTCTCACTTCTGACACCAAATGTTAAGGTTGGCTGCTGGTTAGCCCTTAAAATGTGAGTGACTGCCGCTGTTCAAATAAGTATACTGCTGAGTGTCGACACAAAGAAATAAACACAAGACAAAAACTTGGTATAAATCTCCATCTCAGCAAAAGTTTAGCTCACCTAGGCTAAAGAGTTGTCCGAAGGAGTTCTGTTTATTATACGGAAATACATTGTTTTTTACAGTTAAACAAAAAAGGGGCGGATAGTTGACACATCAAAATCATTGTGTTATGTTTTGATTGGTTGTTTAAGTATTGTGCGTCTGTATCATACTTAAACTTTCATTCTAAGCACCCGGTCGCTTCTCAATCATAGGTCACCATGCTGCAACCTCCCTATTCCAACAGAAAACTCCAGATGTATCCGTCACTCTGCATATATTTCTCAGATGTTTTGTCTCCAACTTCTACTTTATCTTGCGTCTTTGGGCGTCGGTCCAAGGTCATCATCTTAATTACAAGCAAATAGCAAGCTGATATGTCTCATAAGGATAAGGTTTTTCTGCAGCACTTGATTAACATTAGCATATATTTTTAATATATAGATCAGTAATCAAAATCATAATGGTCATCCTTATAAATGGAACCTAGTACATTTGTATAATATATATATATATATATATATATATATATACATACAGTAGGGCAAAAAATTATTTAGTCAGCCACCAATTGTGCAATTTCTCCCACTTAAAAAGATGAGGGAGGCTTGTGATTTTCATCATAGGTAAACCTCAACTATGAGAGACGTAATGAGAAAAAAAATATTCATAAAATCACATCGTCTGATTTTTAAAGAATTTATTTACAAATTATACTGGAAAATAAGTATTTGGTCACCTACAAACAAGCAAGATTTCTGGCTATCACAGACATGTAACAACTTCTTTAAGAGTCTCATCTGTCCTCCTCTCTTTACCTGTATTAGTGGCACTTGTTTGAACTTGTTATCAGTGTAAAAGACACCTGTCCACAACCTCAAACAGTCACACTCCAAACTCCACTATGGCCAAGACTAAAGAGCTGTCGAAGGACACCAGAAACAAAATTGCAGACCTGCACCAGGCCGGGAAGACTGAATCTGCAATAGGCAAGCAGCTTGGCTCGAAGAAATAAACCGTGGAAGCAATTATTAGAAAAGGGAAGACATACAAGACCACTGATAATCTCTCTCGATCTGGGGCTCCACGCAAGATCTCACCCCGTGGTGTCAAAATGATCACAAGAACGGTGAGCAAAAATCCCAGAACCACACAGGGGGACATAGTGATTGACCAGCAGAGAGCTGGGACCAAAGTAACAAAGGCTACCATCAGTTACACACTACACCGCCAGAGACTCAAATCATGCAGTGCTTGACGTGTCCCCCTTCCTAAGCCAGTACATGTTCGGGCAATCTGAAGTTTTCTAGAGCATTTGGATGATCCAGAAGAGGATTGGGAGAATGTCATATGGTCAGATGAAATCAAAGTAGAACTTTTTGGTAAAAACTCAACTTGTCGTGTTTGGAGGAGAAAGAATGCTGAGTTGCATCCAAAGAACACCATACCTACTGTGAAGCATGGGGGTGAAAACTTGCTTTGGGGCTGTTTTTCTGTTAAGGGACCAGAACGACTGATCCTTGTAAAGGAAAGAATGAATGGGGCAATGTATGATGAGATTTTGAGTGAAAACCTCCTTCCATCAACAAGGGCATTGAAGATGAAACATAGCTGGGTCTTTGAGCACAGGGGCGGACATATCACCTGTTCAGCCGGTTCGGCTGCACAGGGGCCCAGCGTGTTAGGGGGCCCACCTAGTGGCCTAGTGGCAGGGCCCCCTGCCAGTACTTCATACTATATGCTGCAGCAACAGGTCCCGGACCTGCCGCTGACAGCAGTAATTTACCTTTAAACCGGCTGGGCGAGACGGACAGGCCAGGGGCTGATGGGAACAGACGTGCCCCGCGCAGGCACGCACGTCTGTTCCAAGCCCCTGACGTCACGTGTCATGACCTCTGACCCCGGCAGAAGCGACAGGAGCAGCAAACCCTCCCGCCTCACACGGCCGCATTGCTGAGCAGATGAGGTGAGGAGAGCGACGATCGGGTGCAGGGCGGTGGGGTGGGGGGGGGAGGTCATTGTAATGATGATGAAGAGGACAGGAGGGGTGTTGAAAAGGTTGGTGGTGTAATGATAAGGAGGATTGGGGGTCTGGGAGAGCGTAGTGTTGATAAGGAGGACCAGAAGGGGGGTCAGGGGTATAGTGATTAGGAGTTTAATGTTGATGAGAAGGACTGGGGGGGTGTCAGCTGTGTAATAATGATGAGGTGCTTAAGGTATATGGGGTGATGAGGAGACTGAGGATGGAGTGCATGGGGTGTATGGGGTGATGAGGAGACTGAGGATGGAGTGCATGGGGTGTATGGGGTGATGAGGAGACTGAGGATGGAATGCATGGGGTGATGAGGAGACTGAAGATGGGGTGCGTGGGGTGTATGGGGTGATGAGGAGACTGAGGATGGAGTGCATAGGGTGTATGGGGTGATGAGGAGACTGAGGATGGGGTGTGTGGGGTGTATGGGGTGATGAGGAGACTGAGGATGGGGTGCGTGGGGTGTATGGGGTGATGAGGAGACTGAGGATGGGTTGCGTGGGGTGTATGGGGTGATGAGGAGACTGAGGATGGAGTGCATGGGGTGTATGGGGTGATGAGGAGACTGAGGATGGAGTGCATGGGATGTATGGGGTGATGAGGAGACTGAGGATGGAGTGCATGGGGTGATGAGGAGACTGAGGATGGAGTGCATGGGGTAATGAGGAGTCCGAGGATGGAGTGTGTGGGGTGTATGGGGTGATGAGAAGACGGAGGATGGGTTGTGTCGGGTGTATGGGGTGATGAGACTGAGGATGGGGTGCGTGGGGTGTATGGGGGTGATGAGGAGACTGAGGATGGGTTGCGTGGGGTGTATGGGGTGATGAGGAGAGTGAGGATGGAGTGCGTGGTGTGTATGGGGTGATTCAGTGGTTGGTACAGTATTTGGCAGTATTATATTCATGGATTATAGTGGTTGGCAGTATTATATTAATAGAGTACAGTGGTTGGCAGTATTATATTCAGGGGTACAGTATTTGGCAGTATTATATTCAGGGGGTACAGTAGTTGGCAGTATTAGATTCATGGAGTACAGTGGTTGGCAGTATTATATTCAGGGGTACAGTATTTGGAAGTATTATATTCAGGGGTACATTGGTTGGCAGTATTATATTCATTGGTAGAGTATTTGGCAGTATTATATTCATGGAGTACAGTGGTTGGCAGTATTATATTCAGGATACAGTGTGTGGCAGTATTATATTCATGGAGTACAGTGGTTGGCAGTATTATATTCAGCGGTACAGTATTTGGCAGTATTATATTCAGGGGTACAGTGGTTGGCAGTATTATATTCAGGGGTACAGTGGTTGGCCGTATTCAGGGGGTACAGTGGTTGGCAGTATTATATTCAGGGGGTACAGTATTTGGCAAGGTCATAATGATTATTGTCATCATACAGAGGATGAGGATCTACTGACAAATTAAGGAACCAATGATGTCCAGGTGTCAGACTCTGCAGAGAAGATGGAAGAAATCCTGGTGTCTGTACCAGATGAAGAAGAAAAGTAAAGACAACAGAGAAGACGTCACTCAGGTCAGTGATATTATTGTGTAATTTTCTAACTGTCCCATCAGAGCTGTAGTCACTGATATCATTGTGTAGTCTCCTGACTGTCCCATCAGCTGTAGTCACTTCAGACATGATGGGAGTTGCAGCTTTCCAACATCTGGGGAGCCACTTGAACCAATGTGATTGGTGGGGGTCCCATGAGTCAGACCCCCACCATATAAATGGGCTGTTTATTTTAAAATGCCTGGGCCTATTTTTGGTCCCAGTCTGGCCCTGCCTGTAAGTCACTTCTATCACTAAGGAGCCAAGGAACCAGGGGGTGCCAAGGGGTGTCGTGCTACGTCCAGGGGTGCGAATGTAAAGGGGAGCACTGCCCTCTGCCTCCCAGCTAGATACGGGTCAGGCTGACCCGTGGGAGTACTCACTGGGCCGCACACTGAGAGGGACAGGGGCCACCCGGAGCCCACCTCAGGAACCGTTCCATCCACCTGTGGTGGACAAGGCAAGTGGCGACACTACACGCGCGGGGTAAGTGGAGGCACTCCAGTGGGGTCTAGGTACATGAGGGGGCACAGTGCTGGGGGGGGGCAGGCACATTCTTTGCACAGGGGCCCTCTGCTGTCTGTGTCCGCCCCTGTTTGAGCATGACAATAATCTCAAACACACCACCCGGGAAACAAAGGAGTGGCTTCATAAGAAGCATTTCAAGGTCCTGGAGTGGCCTAGCCAGTCTCCAGATCTCAACCCCATAGAAAACCTTTGGAGGGAGTTGAAACTCCATGTTGCCCAGTGAGAGCCCCAAAACATCACTGCTCTAGAGGAGATCTGCTTGGAGGAATGGACCACAATACTAGCAACAGTGTGTGAAAACCTTGTGAAGACTTACAGAAAACGTTTGACCTCGGTCGTTGCCAACAAAGGGTATATAACAAAGTATTGAGATGATTATTACACAGTTACACAGTTGGCTTCTCAGACCCAGGAGATAAGCCCATTCGTTTTGACAAATAACGTATACTATGTTCATTATGAATCACTTTAGAAACTGGATATAGATATATTACCACCACGCACATATGCCGATGGATGTCAGAGCAGACAGCAGATTAACCAGGGCCGCATTATAAACACTAGTGCATCATTCTACATAGAGGCTCGTTCACTTTATTTGATTTCCTTATAGATTTTAAAAGTACTATCCAACTCGTTTATTTCTTTTTATTTTAAACAAGGTCTATACCTATTTTATTTGATATAAAAAATGTGTTTTTATTATCACATGTATTTTATTTACTCGCTCAAAGTGCGCCGACCACGTCACTGAACAGCGCTGTTCACACGGGGCGGTCCGGTTCACTCGCGGGCTTTTTTTAGCTTTAAAAACCACTCACAGATGAATGTTGTTAGAAGCCTATGTTTTATTGAGAAAAAGGTTGTATCCTCGAAACGCGTCTAAAATCTGGCAAATAAAGAAAAATTTATACCCACACTGAATACTGAACATTATTACGGCATGCGCCAACAGATCCCAGCTTTTTCTCCTGTTTCTACTCGATCTTTTTAAGTGGGAGAACTTGTACAATTGATGGCTGACTACATTGCGCCATGTATTCTGTCATATTTACATGAATTACTAAACACATTGCTTTCCACTTGAGAAGGTTGTTGTAGCCCTTTTGGCCTCTGCCCTATTATTACATGTTTTAATTGTTTTGAGGTGTCTTTTGTGGTCTATTGTCTGATTTACTATTATTTGTATATTGATAAAAATGTTGTATATATGATTCATTGGGTGTGCACGTCTCTCTATATTTGCTTATCTTATATTTAGCTATTATTGCATTATTTATGAGCCCAGACTACTCACAATTACAAATAAAAAAAATAAAAAAAACTTAAAAATCCCCAGACAACACTCAGACAAGGACATTGTCTATTCTATACTTCAGGATGAAGTCCCATTTTTCAAATCTAGCATGTGTTAGTATACAGTATGGTGTAATACCTTTGGAATGCTGTTACTAAGTGATTCTAAGAATGTTTTCTTTGTGACACATCATACTTTATTTTGATTATACATTTCAATCAAAGTAATGAGATAGAGTAGATATGGGTAGAACAAAACACCACATTTCCTTTACGTGTGCAGTATTTTTTTTGATTGTTTCTATTTTTGGGACATTATAAAGCTCCTAAGTGTAGTACCAATTTTCCACATAGGAACATAGAATGTGTCGGTAGATAAGAACCATTTGGCCCATCTAGTCTGCCCAATAATCTGAATCCTATCAATAGTCCCTGGCTCTATCTTATCTGAAGGATAGCCTTATACCTATCTCTATCTTATATGAAGGATAGCCTTATGTCAATCCCTATCTTATATGAAGGATAGCTTTATACCTATCTCTATCTTATATGAAGGATAGCCTTATCCCTATCTCTATCTTATATGAAGGATAGCCTTATCCCTATCTCTATCTTATATGAAGGATAGCCTTATGCTTATATCTATCTTATATGAAGGATAGCCTTATACCTATCTCTATCTTATATGAAGGGATAGGCTTATAACAATCTCTATCTTATATGAAGGATAGCCTTATGCCAATCCCTATCTTATATGAAGGATAGCCTTATACCTATCTCTATCTTATATGAAGGATAGCCTTATACCTATCTCTAGCTTATATGAAGGATAGCCTTATACCTATCTCTAGCTTATATGAAGGATAGCCTTATACCTATCTCTAGCTTATATGAAGGATAGCCTTATGCCAATCCCTATCTTATATGAAGGATAGCCTTATACCTATCTCTATCTTATATGAAGGATAGCCTTATACCTATCTCTATCTTATATGAAGGAAAGCCTTATACCTATCTCTATCTTATATGAAGGATAGCCTTATGCCAATCCCTATCTTATATGAAGGATAGCCTTATCCCTATCTCTATCTTATATGAAGGATAGCCTTATGCCAATCCCTATTGTAAGATAGAGATAGGTATAAGGCTATCCTTCATATAAGACAGAGATCGGTATAAACCTATCCCTTCATATAAGATAGAGATAGGTATAAGGCTATCCTTCATATAAGATAGATATAAGCATAATGCTATCCTTCATATAAGAGGATAGTCTTATACCTATCTCTATCTTATAGGAAGGGATAGGCTTATACCGATCTCTATCTTATATGAAGGAAAGCCTTATACCTATCTCTATCTTATATGAAGGATAGCCTTGTACCTATCTCTATCTTATATGAAGGATAACCTTATACCTATCTCTATCTTATATGAAGGATAGCCTTATGCCAATCCCTATCTTATATGTAGGATAGCCTTATACCTATCTCTATCTTATATGAAGGATAGCCTTATACCAATCCCTATCTTATATGAAGGATAGCATTATACCTATCTCTATCTTATATGAAGGATAGCCTTATACCTATATCTATCTTATATGTAGGATAGCCTTATACCTATCTCTATCTTATATGAAGGAAAGCCTTATACCGATCTCTATCTTATATGAAGGATAGCCTTATGCCAATCCCTATCTTATATGAAGGATAGCCTTATACCTATCTCTATCTTATATGAAGGATAGCCTTATGCCAATCCCTATCTTATATGAAGAATAGCTTTATACCTATCTCTATCTTATATGAAGGATAGCCTTATACCTATCTCTATCTTATATGAAGGATAGCCTTATACCTATCTCTATCTTATATGAAGGATAGCCTTATGCCAATCCCTATCTTATATGAAGAATAGCTTTATACCTATCTCTATCTTATATGAAGGATAGCTGTTACGCCGAGCGCTCCGGGTCCCCGCTCCTCCCCGGAGCGCTCGCCTCATCCTCGCTACTGCAGCGCCCCGGTCAGATCCACTGACCGGGTGCGCTGCGATACCGCCTCCAGCCGGGATGCGATTCGCGATGCGGGTGGCGCCCGCTCGCGATGCGCACCCCGGCTCCCGTACCTGACTCGCTCTCCGTCGGTCCTGTCCCGGCGCGCGCGGCCTCGCTCCCTAGGGCGCGCGCGCGCCGGGTCTCTGCGATTTAAAGGGCCACTGCGCCACTGATTGGCGCAGTTGTTCTAATTAGTGTGTTCACCTGTGCACTCCCTATGTATACCTCACTTCCCCTGCACTCCCTGGCCGGATCTTGTTGCCATTGTGCCAGTGAAAGCGTTTCCTAGTGTGTTCCTAGCCTGTGTTCCAGACCTCCTGCCGTTGCCCCTGACTACGATCCTTGCTGCCTGCCCCGACCTTCTGCTACGTCCGACCTTGCTCTTGTCTACTCCCTTGTACCGCGCCTATCTTCAGCAGTCAGAGAGGTTGAGCCGTTGCTAGTGGATACGACCTGGTTACTACCGCCGCTGCAAGACCATCCCGCTTTGCGGCGGGCTCTGGTGAATACCAGTAGTAACTTAGAACCGGTCCACTAGCACGGTCCACGCCAATCCCTCTCTGGCACAGAGGATCCACCTCCTGCCAGCCGAATCGTGACAGTAGATCCGGCCATGGATCCCGCTGAAGTTCCACTGCCAGTTGTCGCCGACCTCACCACGGTGGTCGCCCAGCAGTCGCAACAGATAGCGCAACAAGGCCATCAGCTGTCTCAACTGACCGTGATGCTACAGCAGCTACTACCACAGCTCCAGCAATCATCTCCTCCGCCAGCTCCTGGACTTCCTCCGCAGCGAGTGGCCGCTTCCGGCCTACGACTATCCTTGCCGGATAAATTTGATGGGGACTCTAAGTTTTGCCGTGGCTTTCTTTCGCAATGTTCCCTGCACTTGGAGATGATGTCGGACCAGTTTCCTACTGAAAGGTCTAAGGTGGCTTTCGTAGTCAGCCTTCTGTCTGGGAAAGCTCTGTCATGGGCCACACCGCTCTGGGACCGCAATGACCCCGTCACTGCCTCTGTACACTCCTTCTTCTCGGAAATTCGAAGTGTCTTTGAGGAACCTGCCCGAGCCTCTTCTGCTGAGACTGCCCTGCTGAACCTGGTCCAGGGTAATTCTTCCGTTGGCGAGTACGCCATCCAATTCCGTACTCTTGCTTCCGAATTATCCTGGAATAATGAGGCCCTCTGCGCGACCTTTAAAAAAGGCCTATCCAGCAACATTAAAGATGTTCTGGCCGCACGAGAAATTCCTGCTAACCTGCATGAACTCATTCATCTAGCCACTCGCATTGACATGCGTTTTTCCGAAAGGCGTCAGGAGCTCCGCCAGGATATGGACTTTGTTCGCACGAGGCGTTTTTTCTCCCCGGCTCCTCTCTCCTCTGGTCCTCTGCAATCCGTTCCTGTGCCTCCCGCCGTGGAGGCTATGCAAGTTGACCGGTCTCGCTTGACACCTCAAGAGAGGACACGACGCCGCATGGAGAATCTTTGCCTGTACTGTGCCGGTACCGAACACTTCCTGAAGGATTGTCCTATCCGTCCTCCCCGCCTGGAAAGACGTACGCTGACTCCGCACAAAGGTGAGACAGTTCTTGATGTCAACTCTGCTTCTCCACGCCTTACTGTGCCTGTGCGGATATCTGCCTCTACCTTCTCCTTCTCCACTAAGGCCTTCTTGGATTCCGGATCTGCAGGAAATTTTATTTTGGCCTCTCTCATCAACAGGTTCAACATCCCAGTGACCAGTCTCGCCAGACCCCTCTACATCAATTGTGTTAACAATGAAAGATTGGACTGTGCCGTGCGTTACCGCACGGAACCCCTCCTAATGTGCATCGGACCTCATCACGAAAAAATTGAGTTTTTGGTCCTCTCCAATTGCACTTCCGAAATTCTCCTTGGACTACCGTGGCTTCAACGCCATTACCCAACCCTTGATTGGTCCACAGGAGAGATCAAGAGCTGGGGTACTTCTTGTTTCAAGGACTGTCTTAAACCGGTTTCCAGAACTCCCTGCCGTGACCCTGTGGGTCCCCCTGTAACCGGTCTCCCTAAGGCTTATATGGACTATGCAGACGTATTTTGCAAAAAACAAGCTGAGACTTTACCTCCTCACAGGCCTTATGACTGTCCTATTGACCTCCTCCCGGGCACTACTCCACCCCGGGGCAGAATTTATCCTCTGTCCGCCCCAGAGACTCTTGCTATGTCTGAATACATCCAGGAAAATTTAAAAAAGGGGTTTATCCGCAAATCCTCCTCTCCTGCCGGAGCTGGATTTTTCTTTGTGTCCAAAAAAGATGGCTCCCTACGTCCTTGCATTGATTACCGCGGACTTAATAAAATCACGGTAAAGAACCGCTACCCCCTACCTCTTATCTCAGAACTCTTTGATCGTCTTCAAGGTGCCCACATCTTTACCAAACTGGACTTAAGAGGTGCTTATAATCTCATCCGCATCAGGGAGGGGGACGAATGGAAAACTGCATTTAACACCAGAGATGGACACTTTGAGTATCTAGTCATGCCCTTTGGCCTGTGCAACGCCCCTGCCGTCTTCCAAGACTTTGTTAATGAAATTTTTCGTGATCTCTTATATTCCTGTGTTGTTGTGTATCTGGACGATATTCTGATTTTTTCTGCCAACTTAGAAGAACATCGCCAGCATGTCCGCATGGTTCTTCAGAGACTTCGAGACAATCAACTTTATGCCAAAATGGAGAAATGTCTGTTTGAATGTTAATCTCTTCCTTTCCTAGGATACTTGGTCTCTGGCCAGGGACTACAAATGGACCCAGATAAACTCTCTGCCGTCTTAGATTGGCCACGCCCCTCCGGACTCCGTGCTATCCAACGTTTTTTGGGGTTCGCCAATTATTACAGACAATTTATTCCACATTTTTCCACTATTGTGGCTCCTATCGTGGCTTTAACCAAGAAGAATGCCAATCCTAAGTCCTGGTCTCCTCAAGCGGAAGACGCATTTAAACGGCTCAAGTCTGCCTTTTCTTCTGCTCCCGTGCTCTCCAGACCTGACCCATCTAAACCCTTCCTATTGGAGGTTGATGCCTCCTCTGTGGGAGCTGGAGCGGTCCTTCTACAAAAAAATTCTTCCGGGCATGCTGTTACTTGTGGGTTTTTTTCTAGGACCTTCTCTCCGGCGGAGAGGAACTACTCCATCGGGGATCGAGAACTACTGGCCATTAAATTGGCACTTGAGGAATGGAGGCATCTGCTGGAGGGATCAAAATTTCCAGTTATCATTTACACCGACCACAAGAATCTATCCTATCTCCAGTCTGCCCAACGGCTGAATCCTCGCCAGGCCAGGTGGTCTTTGTTCTTTGCCCGTTTTAACTTTGAAATTCATTTTCGCCCTGCCGACAAGAACATTAGGGCCGATGCTCTCTCTCGTTCCTCGGATGCTTCGGAAGTAGAGGTCTCTCCGCAACACATCATTCCTCCTGACTGTCTGATCTCCACTTCTCCAGCCTCCATCAGGCAAACTCCTCCAGGGAAGACCTTCGTTTCTCCACGCCAACGTCTCGGGATTCTCAAATGGGGTCACTCCTCCCACCTCGCTGGCCATGCGGGCATCAAAAAGTCTTTGCAACTCATCTCTCGCTTCTATTGGTGGCCGACTCTGGAGACGGATGTTGTTGATTTTGTGCGGGCCTGTGCTGTCTGTGCCCGGGATAAGACTCCTCGCCAGAAGCCTGCTGGTCTCCTTCATCCTCTGCCTGTCCCCGAACAGCCTTGGTCTCTGATTGGTATGGACTTTATTACAGACTTACCCCCATCCCGTGGCAACACTGTTGTTTGGGTGGTCGTTGATTGATTTTCCAAGATGGCACATTTTATTCCTCTTCCTGGTCTTCCTTCAGCACCTCAGTTGGCAAAACAATTTTTTGTACACATTTTTCGTCTTCACGGTTTGCCCACGCAGATCGTCTCGGATAGAGGCGTCCAATTCGTGTCAAAATTCTGGAGGGCTCTCTGTAAACAACTCAAGATTAAATTAAACTTCTCTTCTGCTTATCATCCTCAATCCAATGGGCAAGTAGAAAGAATTAACCAGGTCCTGGGTGACTATTTACGGCATTTTGTTTCCTCCCGCCAGGATGACTGGGCAGATCTTCTACCATGGGCCGAATTCTCGTACAACTTCAGAGTCTCTGAATCTTCTTCTAAATCCCCATTTTTCGTGGTGTACGGCCGTCACCCTCTTCCCCCCCTCCCTACTCCCTTGCCCTCTGGTTTGCCCGCTGTGGATGAAGTGACTCGTGATCTTTCCACCATATGGAAAGAGACCCAAAATTCTCTTTTACAGGCTTCATCTCGCATGAAAAAGTTTGCCGATAAGAAAAGAAGAGCTCCCCCCATTTTTTCTCCCGGAGACAAGGTATGGCTCTCCGCTAAATATGTCCGCTTCCGTGTCCCCAGCTACAAACTGGGACCACGCTATCTTGGTCCTTTCAAAATCTTGTGCCAAATTAATCCTGTCTCTTACAAACTTCTTCTTCCTCCTTCTCTTCGTATTCCTAATGCCTTTCATGTCTCTCTTCTTAAACCACTCATCATCAACCGTTTCTCTCCCAAACTTGTTTCTCCCACTCCTGTTTCCGGTACCTCTGACATTTTCTCCGTAAAGGAGATACTGGCCTCCAAGACGGTCAGAGGAAAAAAAAAATTCTTGGTCGATTGGGAGGGCTGTGGTCCTGAAGAGAGATCCTGGGAACCTGAGGACAACATCCTAGACAAAAGTCTGGTCCTCAGGTTCTCAGGCTCCAAGAAGAGGGGGAGACCCAAGGGGGGGGTACTGTTACGCCGAGCGCTCCGGGTCCCCGCTCCTCCCCGGAGCGCTCGCCTCATCCTCGCTACTGCAGCGCCCCGGTCAGATCCACTGACCGGGTGCGCTGCGATACCGCCTCCAGCCGGGATGCGATTCGCGATGCGGGTGGCGCCCGCTCGCGATGCGCACCCCGGCTCCCGTACCTGACTCGCTCTCCGTCGGTCCTGTCCCGGCGCGCGCGGCCTCGCTCCCTAGGGCGCGCGCGCACCGGGTCTCTGCGATTTAAAGGGCCACTGCGCCACTGATTGGCGCAGTTGTTCTAATTAGTGTGTTCACCTGTGCACTCCCTATGTATACCTCACTTCCCCTGCACTCCCTGGCCGGATCTTGTTGCCATTGTGCCAGTGAAAGCGTTTCCTAGTGTGTTCCTAGCCTGTGTTCCAGACCTCCTGCCGTTGCCCCTGACTACGATCCTTGCTGCCTGCCCCGACCTTCTGCTACGTCCGACCTTGCTCTTGTCTACTCCCTTGTACCGCGCCTATCTTCAGCAGTCAGAGAGGTTGAGCCGTTGCTAGTGGATACGACCTGGTTACTACCGCCGCTGCAAGACCATGCCGCTTTGCGGCGGGCTCTGGTGAATACCAGTAGTAACTTAGAACCGGTCCACTAGCACGGTCCACGCCAATCCCTCTCTGGCACAGAGGATCCACCTCCTGCCAGCCGAATCGTGACAATAGCCTTATACAAATCTCTATCTTATATGAAGGATAGCCTTATGCTCATATCTATCTTATATGAAGGATAGCCTTATACCTATCTCTATCTTAAATGAAAGGATAGGTTTATCCTGATCTCTTTCTTATATGAAGGATAGCCTTATACCTATCTTTATCTTATATGAAGGATAGCCTTATAACTATCTCTATCTTACATGAAGGATAGCCTTATACCTATCTCTATCGTATATGAAGGATAGCCTTATGCCAATCCCTATTGTAAGATAGAGATAGGTATAAGGCTATCCTTCATATAAGATAGAGATCGGTATAAGCCTATTCCTTCATATAAGATAGAGATAGTTATAAGGCTATCCTTCATATAAGATAGAAATAAGCATAAGGCTATCCTTCATATAAGAGGATAGCCTTATACCTATCTCTATCTTATAGGAAGGGATAGGCTTATACCGATCTCTATCTTATATGAAGGATAGCCTTATACCTATCTCTATCTTATAAGAAGGAAAGCCTTATACCTATCTCTATCTTATATGAAGGATAGCCTTATACCTATCTCTATCTTATATGAAGGATAGCCTTATACCTTATACCTATCTCTATTTTATACGAAGGATAGCCTTATACTTATCTCTATCTTATATGAAGGATAGCCTTTATACCTATCTCTATCTTATATGAAGGATAGCCTTATACCTATCTATATCTTATATGAAGGATAGCCTTTATACCTATCTCTATCTTATATGAAGGATAGCCTTATACCTATCTCTATCTTATATGATGGATAGCCTTATACCTATCTCTATCTTATATGAAGGATAGCCTTATGCTTATCCTGTGCATGTTTAAACTCCTTCACTGTATTTGCAGCAACCACTTCTACAGGAAGGCTATTCCATGCATCCACTACCCTCTCAGTAAAGTAATACTTCCTGATATTACTTTTAACCCCTTAAGGACCGGGGGTTTTCTGTTTTTGCATTTTAGTTTTTTGCTCCTTGCCTTTAAAAAATCATAACTCTTTCAATTTTGCACCTAAAAATCCATATGATTGCTTATTTTTTGCGCCACCAATTCTGCTTTGTAATGACGTCAGTCATTTTGCCCAAAAATCTACGGTGAAACGGGAAAAAAATCATTGTGCGACAAAATTGAAAAAAAAACGCTGTTTTGTAACTTTTGGGGGCTTCCGTTTCTACGTAGTACATTTTTCGGTAAAAATGACACCTTATCTTTATTCTGTAGGTCCATGCAAGTAAAATGATACCCTACTTATATAGGTTTGATTTTGTCGGACTTCTGGAAAAAATCATAACTACATGCAGGAAAATTAATACGTTTAAAATTGTCATCTTTTGACCCCTATAACTTATTTTTCCGTGTATGGGGCGGTATGAGGGCTCAATTTTTGCGCCGTGATCTGAAGTTTTTAACGGTACACTTTTTGCATTGATAGGACTTATTGATTGCTTTTTATTAATTTTAAAATTATATAAAAAGTGACCAAAAATGCACTATTTTGGACTTTGAATTTTTTTTGCGCGCACGCCATTGACCGAGTGGTTTAATTAATTATATATTTTTATAATTCGGACATTTCCGCACGCGGTGATACCATATATGTTTATTTTTATTTACACTGGTTTTTTTTATGGGAAAAGGGGGGTGATTCAAACTTTTAATAGGGGAGGAGTTAAATGATCTTTATTCACTTTTTTTTTTCACTTTTTTTTTTGCAGTGTTATAGCTCCCATAGGGACCTATAACACTGCACACACTGATCTTTATCATTGATCACTGGTTTCTCATAGGAAACCAGTGATCGATGATTCTGCCGCATGACTGCTCATGCCTGGATCTCAGGCACTGAGCAGTCATTCCGCAATCGGACAGCGAGGAGGCAGGTAGGGGCCCTCCCGTTGTCCTGTAAGCTGTTCGGGATGCCGCAATTTCGCTGCGGCTATCCCGAACAGCCCATTGAGTTAACCGGCATGGTTTCACTTTCGCTTTTAGCCGCGCGGCTCAGCTCTGAGCGCACGGCTAAAGGGTTAATAGCGTGCGGTGCCGCAATCGGCGCTGCGCGCTATTAGCAGCGGGTCCCAGCTTCACTATGACGCCGGGCCCGCCGTGATATGATGCGGGGTTACCGTGTAACCCCCGCGTTATATCACGGGAGCAGAACCAAGGACGTACCGGTACGTCCTTGGTCCTTAAGGGGTTAAACATTTGCCCCTTAAATATCTAATATAAAACTATGTCCTCTTGTGGTAGTTTTTCTTCTTTTAAATATAATCTCCTCCTTTATCGTGTTGATTCCCTTTATGTATATAAAAGTCTCTATCATATCCCCTCTGTCTCTTCTTTCTTCCAAGCTATACATGTTAAGGTCCTTTAACCTTTCCTGGTAAGTTTTATCCTGCAATCTATGTACTAGTTTAATATCTTCTCTGAACTCTCTCTAGAGTATCTATATCCTTTTGGAGATACGGCCTCCAGTACTGTGCACAATACTCCAAGTGAGGTCTCACCAGTGTTCCGTACAGTGGCATGAGCACTTCTCTCTTTCTACTACTTATACCTCTCCCTATACATCCAAGCAGTCTGCTATCGTTTCCTGCTGCTCTATTACATTGTCTTCCTACCTTTAAGTCTTCTGAAATAATTACTCCTAAATCCCTTTCCTCAGATACTGAGGTAAGGACTGTGTCAAATATTCTATATTCTGCCAGAGGGTTTTTACGCCCCAGGTGCATTATCTTGCACTTATCCACATTTAATTTCAGTTGCCAGAGTTCTGACCATTCTTCTAGTTTTCCTAAATCCTTTTCCATTTGGCGGATCCCTCCAGGAACATCAACCCTGTTACATATCTTTGTGTCATCAGCAAAAAGACATACCTTACCATCGAGACCTTTTGCGCTATTACTAATGAAGATATTAAACACAATTGGTCCCAGTACAGATCCCTGAAGTATCCTACTGGTGACAAGACCGTGCTCTGAATATTCTCCACTGACTACAACCCTCTGTTGTCTGTCACTCAGCCACTGCCTAATCCACTCAACAATATGGAAGTCCAAGCTCATTGACTGCAGTTTAGTGATCATTTTTAGGAACATTTTTAAAGCATATTTTTTAAGGACCTAGTCATTACAGTATATGAAACCTACATAAATCACCACACTATTAAAACTACACCACTCAAAGGATTGAAAATCATGTAGGGCCCCTCTTGTCACTCCCAGTCTAGCACAGCTGCAGGTTCGGGCTGCCCAGTGGAAGTTCACCCATTACATTCCCTAACACTGCGCAGGGGATGATGTAGCCAAGTGGCTGTAACGTCCCATCCTGATTGTACGAGGTTGTCATTTAATCATCATTAAACCCATTCACATTTCCTTTCTGCTCTCTGGTGGGCATCATTAGTGTAGTAAACCTTCTGGCATTCTCTAGAATCCGCTACAACTTTTTAGTATATTCCTTATTAAAGGGACAGTCAGGAGATGAAGTTCTTTAAAAAAAAAAAAAATAGTCAGGTAGGGGTAAACCACTCTTACCTTCCTCATTAATGCACTGCTGTTATACAGAGATGTGCCCTCTGCTGTCCAGCAGTGTGGAAACAACTTAACCCCTTTCTGACTAGTTTTTAAAAAGAACTTAAAGGGGTACACCGGTAGAAAAAAATGTTTTCCTAATCAACTGGTGGCAGAAAATTAAATAGATTTGTAAAAGACTTCTATTTAATAATCTTAACCCTTCCAGTACTTATCAGCTGCTGTATGCTACACAGGAAGTTGTGTTGTTCTTTTGTGTCTGACCACAGTGCTCTCTGCTGACACCTCTGTCCGTGTCAGGAACTGTACAGAACAGGAACAAATCCCCATATCATACCTCTCCTGCTCTGAACAGTTTCTGACATGGACAGAACATGCAGATCACCCCCTGCACTCTACAACGGACCTACCTGAGTGTACACAACCCTGTTTTGTGCAACATTTGACATGGCCCGAATTTATCAACAGGAGTAATCCCAGCATAGTGCTGGGATTGACACACAGGTCCCAGTGCATGCGCCCCCTATCTCTCATATGTGAGCACCGACCATCATTACTTTACAAAGTGAGCGCTCTGTCTGAAGCCTCATTGCGCCCTGGAAATACTAGAGGCAAAGAGTGAGCATTCTCTGCCTCTAGTGAATGCAGAAGCACCCACATCTGCTGCACGGAGAAGGAAGAAAGAGGAGAAAGACTGGCACTATCTGGTTGCACGGAGGCGTCAGACAGTGGCAGTGAGCGCTCGTGCTCTGTAAAGTAATGTCGGTTGGTGCCCACATATGAAAGATAAGGGGCGCATGTGCTGGCATCTGTGTGTCAAGCACACCGCGGTCCCAGCCCTGGTGTGGAGAGGATAGGCGTGGCGGCCGAGGGGCATACCGAACCCCTGGCCACGCCTATCCGACTGTCAGTGGCTGCAAAAAACAAACATTTTTTGGAGGGGGGGGGGATAATTAAAGCTGTAATAAGAGAGATACAAGTAAGGCTGGATACATATTCTACACACCATACACAGACTGTGGTTAGGACATATGACCCAAACCTCATGTCAGCTGTGCTTTAAGGCTTCCCCTTTGAGAAGCTTTTCCCATTTTGGAAACTACACACCTCAGGGCATTCATTTTTCAATTTGTTTTACAATTTCTGTGGTACTATAGAACTCCATTTCAGTACTCCATATCAGCTCTTCAAGGGGTTGCCCACTAAAAAAAACAACCTGTGCATGGTGTCAAAAAGTATTATAAAGCAACTAACTAATATAATGTTATTAACCATAGTGCACAGATCTCTCCATATCAGCTCTGCTTTATCCCTTGTAGCTGTAACATCATGTCATACTCAGAGCTCCAGCCTCTGCTCCACCATCTCCTCCTGTCCGCTTAGGGAGAGACCATTGAAGTGCTCAGGGGAGCTCATATTACTGCTCATTAGATTTATATACAATAGGAAACCTTTTTCAGATAAAACTGTGGTGAGCCTGTTCTAAAGGAAATTACTGTGACTGAGGAAGGCTTTCTTCTGCCTTAAACTCTAATGAACAGTGATCATGCTGCTATTAACCTTTCAGATGCTATGATCAATACTGATCATGGCATCTACAGTATCAGCGGGGCTTCATGAGACTCATTAGACTGCCTGCAAGGCGCAATTGCAGAGGTACAATGAGTCATAATAAGGGCCTAAGGTCTGCTTACCTGCTCATTCTACTCTGCTGCCATCCACTTGTATGGTCTGTCTTCTGGTAGGCTGTACAAGTGGATCTCCGATATCACTGATCAGTGCTATGCCAATGCATAGTATTGATCAGTAATAGCAATCAATAGATCAGAAGAAGATTATAACAACTAATTATCAGACAAGGATCAGGGAGAACTGGTAAAAGGAGGTGGGTACAGTTTTGGATAAAGTCTGACTGAAAAATGTAAATTTTAGTTCAATCAGTAAATCTTACAGATTTATGAATAATGTACAGGCTGTATCATTCCTCTCTTTGGATGTTCTATAATGGCACAATGTGAGCACAGCATGTTGGTGTAATTTTATGGTGGTATTATTCTTATTATGGTATTATTTGAGCTCTGTATGCCATTGTCAGCACCCATAGGGTAGGTTCTGACAGGTTCTTTGTTGTTTTTTGTTGCTGGGTTACGCCTGGCTGTCTGAACTGGTCAGCTGACCTTAATTGGAGCACCTTCTCTGGCTCCATATAAGCTGGCAGTCTACTCCCAGTCTTTGCCTGCTAAAGAGCTAAGTTTGTACTGTAATATCTGGTATTTTGACCCTTTGGCTCTGCTCTCTGACTCTTCTCTGGTATTAGCGATTTTGTACTTTGACAACTCCTGTTTTTTGACATGGATAGTGGACTTTGGCTTATTGTGTGAGTGTGTTCGTTTTGCTTCTGTTAGTCTGTCTGCTCCCTACTATACCTTGACCTGTGTCTGTATTATTGTTTTTTATTATTTTGACAGTTATAACCTTCGCTTTTCTAGGGAGGGACTGTCACTGTGGTTACGGACCCGTCACCTAGGGCGGGTACGTAAGTAGGCAGGGATTGGGGAGTGGGTGAGAATCGTGTGCATTCCTTCCCTGCCCATACGTGACAGCCATGGATTCAAACAACTCACAAAAATATTTTTCTGGGCCAACTGATGTCAATACATAGAATATTATATACAGGTAGAAGAAAAAGGTAGTAATCTAAAAAAATAAACTAAAAAAATATATTTCTATGATAATGTATTGTGCATATTTTTGAGGTCGGTCACTGCTGGGACAGTGATTGGCAACGAGGGCTCTTTTTGTGACAAGATAGAGGCAGGTGAGGACACATGTTTTATTGCTTTTACTCCAGCCTGGACAACCCCTTAAATTACTCATGCATGTGCATGTATGTCACCAGCAAAGGAACTTTGCACACTGTGTGAAATGAGGACATGGCTCTTCTTCTGGTTTCCTGTGTACTGCAGAAAACAGGTTCCAATAGAGCATGGAAAACCACAGTAATAAAGATGATGATAACAGGTAACAGACTATACAGCGATCATCTCACGTAAATTGACATAAAACATTGACTATCCTAATACAAAAAGAAAAACAGCCAGCACAACTACCTTATACACGGGTGCACGCTGCTGTGGCAAATACAAAGTATACAAAAAGGAAGGTTGCAGCAGCACTCTTGGTCAAAAAATGGAGGCTCTTAGCGCACTTTTTGATCAAAACGTGTCCCCCAACCACCACATGGAGGTGGCCTCTTGTCAGATGGGACCCTAACATGCTTAATTCACTCAACTCTGCTGGGCATATGGCCTCTGACTGGGTGACATGTAGGATCCACTATCAATTTAAAAACCTCTTGTGAAACAGAAGGGGTGCACGGCTAGAGAGGATGCTACTCCCCCTAACTTGAAAAGCAAAATCACAAAAAGAAAAATAGCCAGCACAACTACCTAATACACGGGTGCACGGTGCTGTGGCAAATACAAAGTATACAAAAAGGAAGGTTGCAGCAGCACTCTTGGTCAGAAAATGGAGGCTCTTAACACACATTTAGATCAAAACATGTCCCCCATCCACCACGCGGAGGTGGCCTCTTGTCGGATGGGACCCTAACATGCTAAATCCACTCACCTCTGCTGGGCCCATTACAATTGCATCAGAGCATCTTTGACCATTGCAAAATTGTGATGCTCAGATTATTGTGTATTAAATAGAGCAGGAGAGGTTTGTTATGGGGATTTGCTCCTACTCTGGACAGTTCCTGAGACAGACATAGGCGTCTGCAGAGAGCACTGCTGCAGACAGAAATGAACAACTCAACTTTAGCAGCTGATAAGTACTGGTATGATTAAGATTTTTTTTATAGAAGTAATTCACAAATCTGTTTAACTTTCTGGAGCCAGTTGATATAAAAAAAAAAAAAGTTTTTCACTGGAAAAAGTCAGGTGATTGACTGGGCTATGCTAGTAGCGTTATTTTCTCTCTTTCAGATCATTTAAGAGTTTCCTTGGCTGTGTATTTGGGATCATTGTATTGCTGAAATCACCACCCTTGTTTTATCTTTATCATCATCATCATTGTTAAAGCAAGCTGACAGTTTTCCATTAATGTCGGACATTGCCGACCAGGCTGATACCCGGCATTAACCCTTTAGACACCGCAATCAAAATTGAATGCAGAGTTTGAAATAGTAAAAAATAATTATCCTGGCAGCTCAGCGGAGCTGATTGGGACCATCGCGGTAATATTGCGATGTCCCGATCAGCTGAGAAGATGGTGGGAGGGCCCTTACCTGCGTCCTTGCCATCCAATCAGTGCTCTGATGTCCCCAACCAGGCTCTGCAAGCTTCAGCAGCAGAGCATGGATAACACTGATCAATGCTGTTCTATGGAGCAACATTTATTCGGTGTATGCTATCTAAAGATAGCATGGTATAGCCCCCTATGAGGAAAAAAAAAAAAAGTAAAAAGTGTAAAAAAAAAAAAAAAAAAACTAAACTGACTATTAAAACATAAGGTTAGTTCAACTCCACAGTCGATGGCGTACACGTAAAAAATTGCCAAAATCCAAAATTGTGCATTTTTGGTCACTTCATTTACCATAAAAAAAATTTCAAAGCATTTAAAAAGTTTTATCAAAACAAAAATGGTACCGATAAAAATTACAGACCACCGCACAAATTTTTTTTCCCTCATATACCCCTGTATATGGAAAAATAAAAAAGTTTTAGGGGTCAGAAGATGACAATTTTAAACATACTAATTTTGGTGCATGTAGTTCTATTTTTTTAAGTGGTAAAATAGAGTAAAACCTACATAAATTGGGTAACTTTATAATCATATGGACCTAGAGAATAAAGATATGGTGTCATTTTTACCGAGACATGCACTGCGTAGAAACCCCATAAATAATTTTTTTGTTTCGCCATAGATTATGTTATAAAATAAGTGATGTCATTACAAAATACAATTGGTGATGCAAAAAACAAGTCCATATATGTTTCTGTAGGTGTCAAAAGCAAAGTGTTATGATTTTTAGAAGGGGAGGAAAAAAACGAAAGTGCAAAAATGAAAATTGAAAGGGTAAATGTATGGTAAATGGGGGGGGTGATACAGCATCTCGCCTGAGGCACAAGGGGCACTAAGTACACCTCTGGCTCAGGCTGACAGATACATTTTCTAAATTTTAATCAGTTAACTCCTTAATGACCATGGACGTGTATACACTTCCAGGCAGGATGAACGTTCCCGCACCAGGACGTGTATACTCGTCCATGGTTCTCGTGGGTACTGCCGAGTGCACCCACGAGATCGCGGAAGGGACTCAGCTGTAACACACAGCCGGGACCCTGCCGCAATGCCGGGACTGAAGTCAACTTCAGTCCCGGCAGTTTAACCCTTACAGCCGCGGTAGGAAGCGACCGCGAGCTGTAAGGAGTTTTGACAGAGGGAGGGGGCTCCCTCTGTCTCTCTCCTGTAGCACCCTGCAACAATCATGGGGTGCTGCTGCTTACCTGGGCAGCAGGGGGTCTTTACTAGGACCCCCAGGTCTGCCCTGGTTATTGCCTGACAGGACGTGCCAGAGGCACGTCCGGATGTGCTGCCTGCTAGTATAAAACTAGCATGCAGCATATAACTGCAATGCTTTGGAATACTAAGTATTCCAAAGCATTAAAAAAAAAAGTAAAAAAATATATAAAATAAAAGTGTATAAAAACAATAAGTATAAAAAAGTGTAAAAAAAAAGTGTAAAAAAAGTGTAAAAAAAAGTGTAAAAAAATAATAAAAACACATTCAATAAATAATAATAAAAAATATTATAATGTGTAGTATCACACGGTGCACATCCGCAGCATATTACATGCTGTGGATGCCCGCCAACAGTCAATAATGAGCTCCCTGCTGCGGCTTGGTAGCCTTGTGTGTCCACTAATAGCGGCAGATTTCCCACCAGCAGTCATGAGCGGATACACTGAGCTACCCAGCCACAGCAGTGATCTCGCACTTGTGACTGCTGGGGGGCATTCGCAGTGTGAAATATGCTGCGGATGCGCTCTATGTGAACCTACACTGCGTCCCCACGTCAAAAAGAGTGATGCTGACGTATACTGTAGCAGCTCCATTTTTTTCTGAATGAGACGGTACAGTATACATTGGCATCCCTTTTTTGACATGACAACGGACACCAATACTGCAGAAACGCAGTATGAATGGGGACTATTCATATAATGATGCCCTGAAAGCCAAAGGGGGCTCCTCTCCTTCTTGGTCCTACCAGGCGGTCAGGCAACCAGATATGGCCTAAGTAGGGGTACTGCCCAGCCCGGGACAAACAGGGTGATAAAATATGGGGTGCATTTCCTCCATTTCAAAAGCAACGTACCAAAATGATGTCCCAAAAATAAAGAATTTGTGGGAAAAAAAGCTAATTTCTATTTTTTCCACTGACTTTGAAATTATTCTAACCGCACAATAAGGGCTCAAAGTACTCACTTTTGCCCTAGGTGAATACTTTAGGGGTGTAGTTTCAAAAATGGGGTCACATCTGGGGGTGCAGTATTGTTCTGACAGCTAGAATGCTTTGCAAGATGAAGTGCGGCCTATAATTTGTATAATGATATCCTGAAAGCCAAATGGTGCTCCTCTCCTTTTGGGTCCCATCATGTGGCCATGCAACCAAATATGGTCTAAGCGGGGGTATTACCGAACACGGAACAAACAGCATAATAAAATATGGGGCACATTTTCTACTTTTCAGATGCAATGTACAAAAAATATGTCCCACAAATGCATTTGTGCAAAAAAAAAGAAAATTACAATTTTTTCACTGACTTTGTATTCATTTTTTAGCCACACAAAAAGGACTCAATGTACTCACTTTTGGTCTAGGTGAATACTTTAGGGAGTGTAGTTTCCAAAATTGGGTCACTTGTGGGGGTTGTGTATGGTTCTGGCAGCTAAAACCCTTTGCAGGCATGAAGTGCAGCCTACAATCCATTCAGCCTAAAATGATGCCCTGAAAGCCAAATGGCGCTCCTCTCCTTCTGGGTCCTACCATGCAGCCAAGGAACCAAATATGGCCTAAGCGGGGGTATTTCCAAACATGGGCCGAGCAGCTTAATAAAATATAGGGTGCATTTCTTGCAATATCAGAACTGATGTACAAAAAATATGCCCCACAAATGATGCATTTGTGAAAAAATGCAAATTTCGAATTTTTAACACTGACTTTGTAATAATTCCTGCCAAAAAACTATAGTGTTGAAATACTCACTGTACCCCCTAGCGAATACCTTGAGAGGTCTAGTATTTAAAATGGGGTAATTTGGGGGGGGGGGTTCCTATGTTCTACTACCTTCAAATCTTTGCAAACCTTGCATAGCACATTAAAAAAGATGTACTTTTCAAATTTTCAAGTTAAATTGTTAGGCTTCTAATTAATTTAAAATGTTAATTAAAAATGAAAAAAATGCTGACAAAATAAAGTAGACATCTGAAAGTATAAGTTTAATTAACTATTTGGTCAGTAAGTATAAATATATGCAACCTATTAGTGTTAAAATAGCAAAAAATCTTAATTATTTTAAAAATGTCATGATTTTTTGCATTGTAAAAAAAAAACTACAAATGATATTGGCTTACTTTTACTATGTACATGAAGGACAACTTGTGACAAAAAAACAATGTCAGAATTATCGTGATTGGCAAAACGTTACCAGAGTTATTCTCTAATAAAGACAGACATCCCTGATTTGAAAAAACAGGCCTGGTCTTGAAAATTCACAACATGGACATTTATGGCATAGCCAAAGGAGTTACCACTTAAAACTGTAACACTATTTTTGGACATTATATAACTTGCATATGGATTTTTTTTTAAACTAAGCTAAACTAACCTGTTGGTACAAGCTTGTAGTGTAGTTGACAATTAAGAAAATCCTACTCACCGCTCCTCGCTCTATGCCTCTGATAATCCCCAGTTTTCAGTATATGCAAATTTGGCGCTTCGTGCACAGGGGGTGTTCCCAAGCTCCTGGTGCCAAGTGATGTCTGGCAGGTATCTTCATGGTAATGCCAGCTTACCTTTACTAAGCCTCCTCTGCTGCAAAATGGAGCTCCACTCTGCAGAGGTTCAGCACAGGGGAGGAGATACACACTGGACGTCACTGGGCACCAGGGGCTTGGGAACACCCCCCTCCCCCGTACCAAACTCCACATTTTCATACACCTACGACCAGGAATTATTAAAGATGGGAGGGATGAAGCGAGGAGTGGTAAGTATCATTTTTATCAGTGTCACCCATACTACAAGCTTGTACCATTAGGTTAGTGCAGGTGATACTGATGACAGATTCCCTTAACCCCTTAACGACGCAGGACGTATATTTACGTCCTGCGCCGGCTCCCGCGATATGAAGCGGGATCGTGCCGCGATCCCGCATCATATCGCGTCGGTCCCAGCGCTCATCAACGGCCGGGACCCGCGGCTAATACCACACATCGCCGATTGCGGCGATGTGCGGTATTAACCCTTTAGAAGCGCCGGTCAAAGCTGACCGCCGCTTCTAAAGCGAAAGTGAAAGTGACCTGGCTGCTCAGTCGGGCTGTTCGGGACCGCCGCGGTGAAATTGCGGCATCCCGAACAGCTGGCAGGACACCGGGAGGGCCCTTACCTGTCTCCTCGGTGTCCGATCGGCGAATGACTGCTCCGTGCCTGAGATCCAGGCAGGAGCAGTCAAGCGCCGATAACGCTGATCACAGACGTGTTAATACATGCCTGTGATCGATGTAAAAGATCAGTGTGTGCAGTGTTATAGGTCCCTATGGGACCTATAACACTGCAAAAAAAATGTTAAAAAAAAGTGTTAATAAAGGTCATTTAACCCCTTCCCTAATAAAAGTTTGAATCACCCCCCTTTTCCCATAAAAAAAATAAAACAGTGTAAAAAATAAACATATGTGGTATCGCCGCGTGCGTAAATGTCCGAACTATAAAAATATATCATTAATTAAACCGTACGGTCAATGGTGTATGCGCAAAAAAATTCCTAAGTCAAAAAAGCGCATTTTTGGTCACTTTTTATACCATTAAAAAATGAATAAAAAGTGATCAAAAAGTCCGATCAAAACAAAAATCATACCAATAAAAACTTCAGATCATGGCGCAAAAAATGAGTCCTCATACCGCCCTGTATGTGGAAAAATAAAAAAGTTATAGGGGTCAGAAGATGACATTTTTAAACGTATAAATTTTCCTGCATGTAGTTATGATTTTTTCCAGAAGTACGACAAAATCAAACCTATATAAGTAGAGTATCATTTTAACCGTATGGACCTAAAGAATAATGATAAGGTGTCATTTTTACCGAAATATGCACTGCGTAGAAACGGAAGCCCCCAAAATTTACAAAATGGCATTTTTTCTTCGATTTTGTCGCACAATGATTTTTTTTTCCGTTTTGCTGTGCATTTTTGGGTAACATGACTAATGTCACTGCAAAGTAGAATTGGCAACGCAAAAAATAGGCCATAATATGGATTTTTATGTGGAAAATTGAAAGGGTTATGATTTTTAAAAGGTAAGGAGGAAAAAACGAAAGTGCAAAAATGGAAAAACCCTGAGTCCTTAAGGGGTTAAACAGTCTTCCTCTCTGCATGCTTCATATCTGTATTTCAGTTGTCCTCGAGCCAAACACTGCTTTTAGCTGTATGCACACACCCTCATAAAGCTGAAGTTAGTCAGTGGAAGCTGCAGACCTGCCGCTTACACTGACAATAGACTGTGCAGGCACGATGATGTCACTCATTGGCGCCTGCACTGTGGTGGAAGAAGGATGCGGCCCCTGCTGTACTGGAGATTGCTGCGTGGGACCAAGTGAGTATGTTTTATTTAAAAAAAATGTCATTCTGTCACAAAGGGGGACTTATGGTTACTGAGGTGGGCTACCTACAGTACCTGTCTACCTAACTGATGACCTACCTAACTAGCTGGATACCTACAATATCTATCTACATAGCTGGCTACATACATGGTGACCTAGCTGGCTACCTTTCTATCCACCTACCTGGATAATTGACTAGCTGGCTTCCTAGAGTACCTACCTAGCAAGCTTTCTACCTACCTGGCTACCTATCTTGTGATGTACCTACCTGGCTACCTATCTACCTAGCTGGCTACGTACCTGCCCTCCTACCTAGCTACCTACCTACTTATCTAACTAGCTGGCTATCTACAGTTTCTACCTAGCTACCTACCAACCTGGCTACCTATGTATTTACCTTTCTGCTTAGCTAGCTACCTACCAAGCTGGCTACCTACCCACCTACCTTGCTACCTAAATAGCTGGCTACCTACCCACCTACCTTGCTACCTAAAGCGCTAACTATCTACAGTACCTACCTTTCTACCTACCTTCCTGGCTACCTAACTATCTGGCTACCTAAAGTAGCATTTTGAACTAGAGGGCCCACATCTATCAGAAACGAATGCCTTTCGTGTGGATACGTCATAAATATCTTTGAAACCCAAAATATTTGCAAAAGCTTCTAATATGTTCAGGCAACATACTGCACTACCACTACATAAATAGGCACTTTATAGCTGTCAGGCTTTTACAATGGCTCTTAGCATTGACTCAGTCGGACTCATAAAGGAAGTTGCCATTTGTGGGGTTTCCAAAACCAGTAGAGCAAGTTTAGGTATAAATGTCAGTGCTTTTCTATGGAGAAGAATGCACTAAATAATATATTGTATTCTCTCTTATCAATGCAGCAGCTTTCTTGTTATTTTTGTCTTTTGCAACGAGAAAAATATCAATTTAGAGACCAGGCCTTATATTGTAGGTGGCTGCATCACATTTTGCAAACAATCCATAGATCATAATAAGAAATACCTTTAGGATTGCATTTTGTTTCTGGAAGTGACATGTATATAAAAATGTCTCATGATTTATATGATCCTGTGCAACATTGCTGTCATAGATTTACAAAGATTAATACTCACTGGAGAAACAGATGCATATATCAAATGGTGATACAAAACTGTAAAGATTCTGCATACTTTATGTATATCTAAATAGTTTACCTACAGTATAGTATAGACAGGGCTGTGTCTAGGGTCATGGACACCCGGTTGAAGGATTATTTTTTGGCGCTCCCATTGATGGGGCTATTTCATTAACTCCTCCCTTTACAAATGTCTAAAAAAAATAAAAAAAACTACAACTCCCCCTGAAAGTGAATTGCAGTTTTGCAACAGCCAGAGAGCCACAGGTTGGAGAGCAATTATGTAGAGTAATGCCAAGACTATAGCAAGTCACTAGTTATGGTCATACATGCTTGAGTAACCCTATATATTCCCATACTATTAATATCATACTGTTTTGACCATATCCAGTATAGCAAGACCAATATTACCAAAATTACCAGTGTACATGGGACCATTAATTCCGCCACACCAGGACTACTACCATTACCACCATGGCTGGATGATATCCCCATACTAATTAAAATCTACTATACAAAGCCCAATATCCCCCCCCCATACAGGTACCCATATATTGGAAGATACCAGAACTACAAAGGTTTGGTGAACTGTAAGTGATTACTGTGCAGTTATAATTAGTGACTCACATGGGTATTTTTTTTTATTAGTGAGTGAATCAGAGGTGATGTCTGCTTTAATCAGAATCATTCACTTTTCTTTTTCTTCTCCATCCAGCCTGGGTCATCATTTAGACTTCTCCTTGCCACAACTTCTCTCCGAACAATCTGCCAGACAAATATTTTAGGTTCTTTATTCCAGCACCATCCTTACCTCTTTACACATTCTCAGAGTGCATTGCCCCACACAGTAATAGTGCCATCTATTTGTCTCTACATAGTAGACATGCCTCACTGTGTCTTTATAAAGTAGTTTGGCCCCTCTGTGCCACCATATAACATGTAGGCCCCTCTGTGCCACCATATAACATGTAGGCCCCTCTATGCCACCATATAGCAGTAAGGCCCCCCCTCACACTGTGCCCCATATAGAAGAGACCCCCACACTGTACCCTCATATAGTAGAGCCCCCCCCCCCCACACTGTGTCCCAATATAGTACAGACCCCCAAACTGTGTCCCCATATAGTACAGGCCTCCACAATCCAATCCAGAAATAAAAAGTATACAGGGCTCTCACCGCAGTAATCCTGATTGTAGAAACATTATTAAACAACTAAGTATATACTGTGTAGCTGGTAAAACAGCAAGCAGTACACACAGTGGCAGTGTAGTTCAGACAACACTCTGTTTCACACTGGCTTAGCACTTCATACTAACCTCCACAATGTTCCACAAACATATAGCATAGGCCCCCTTTCTGCACCAAGTTAGTAGTAAGGCCCCATGTGATGGAAAAAAAAAATACTCGCCCATTACTTTGCTCACAGCAGCTCCTCTCCATTCTTCCACTGCTCTGATTCCCTGCAGCTCCACCCTCTCTCTGAGCTTCTGGCACAAGTACGTTCCTTTGCTAGAAGTCCAGCGCACACACGTATGAAACTGAGCTGCTTTATTGCATAGTTGCCATAGGAAACATTGTTTGTAATTATATGTGCAGATGGGATGTCACATGATTCGGGGCTTAGCCCCGCCCAGGACACTACCACCCTGCATATATAAACGATCTAAGTGCTTGTAACATGTGTATGACTAAGGCCTTGCTGGCCAAAACGCGTCACGTTACCTGAGTGTCCGATGTTTCCTATGGCAACTATGCAATAAAGCAGCTCAGTTTTATACGTGTGTGCGCTGGACATTCTTCCTTTTTTGCATATATCTGGACCCAGTCCTGGTCCTGTCCGTGCGCTGAAGCCTGGGGTGGAGCTGGTTTGACTTGTTTGTACCTTCTATATCATTGGACTTGTTCCGTTGCTCCCCCTGCTCTAAGCCGTGAATCACCTTCACCTGCTCCAGAATGACTACTGTGAGTAGTGCTGATACGCTTATCACAGGCAAGAGCATCACACGTGAAGAGCGCATACAATATATGTTTAATGCCAAGGATAACACCACTAAGGACTCTTTGGATCTAAAGATTATGATGCGAGAACTGGAGAACGCCATGGTCAAGGAAACAAAGATTTGGTGGAATATGTCCACGCTAAAGAAGTACACTGGACAATCCATGATCCCACGGGGCTTACGCCTCAAGAAATTTCCTACGACCATTTTCTCACCAGAGTTTAAGGCGGACTGGGAGCTTTTACTGGCCGATTCTTCACAGAGATTTGTGAATTTAATCATTCAATATGAAGAAAAGGCCCTAACCGAGGTGAATGAAAAAATCTCCACAATACGCACATCGTTGGAACAGTATAAAGACACTACAAACTATAAAAATTTGGAAGAACAAATAACAGATAATATCTCAAAGTTAGAGACTATAATTGTGGAGACTAAACAACAAAAATTCTTCCGTGATTTGGAGGATTACCAGACCCAGTCCGTTTTTCTATGGCCCAATCAGGAACCCGGCACACAAACTCCCAAGTCTATATTGAAGAAGAAGAGATACAACCGGGGTAAGAAAAGCAAGCGTCCTGAAAGAAAGGATTCCAGGGTCAGCTTTTCCTCTCCTGAATTAGATTCGGGCGAGTGTGATACCAACCTCCATTCCACGATTACGAATGCCGCATCTTCACCCCTGCTGACTCCCAGAAACCCCAGAGTGCAGAACAAACAGCAGTCAAAAAACGACGTGTGGGGAGGAAACACCGCATCGGAAAAAAGACTTACACGCCAGAACAAGAGGTAACCTGTATCCCTATATTCAATTTATCAGCTACCGTTATTACTCAGACTCAGTTATCTTTGCTTTCTCGGGGACTATCATTTTCACCTACCCACAGATTGGACTTTTTTCAAACTATGCTGGACGTGAATCGTTTTGTTAGAAATATTACTATACGTAAACACTTTTCATGCATAGAGAGTAATTGTACTTCTGATAATGTGTTGGATGTGTCTACACCATTGATAAATGATTTGCAGCAACAAGCTTTGCATGAGGGTGTTGATTATACTTATACTCCAACAAGTGTATGTGGGTCGGAGTTCAGGGATCTAGTAGTCAGGACGCAGCTACAGGAGTTATGTGATGGTAATACTGAACATAGGGTTCCTGAATTCCATACCTCCAACCCTGGCTTCTACCCCATTGCCTCATGCTCCCCGGCATTGGACTTGTTCCAGGAGTCCGTGGAGCGTGATATACTGTTGGTACTATCTGACAACAAAAACATCCACCACAACCTAACCACACAAGAACGCCTGGCTTTAACTGAACTGCACAAATTAGACCAGATTGTGATTAGGCAGGCCGATAAATTGAACATGCAAATGTTGGAAGATATTGATACATACAGACCCCTGTCCAGTAATCCCACAGCCCAGTTCAAAAATCACCTTATGTCTCTGGTGCACCTTGGGGTTGAGAGTGGATGTATGACTGAAAAGATTGCAGATTATATTATTATTCAAGATCCGGTCATACCTATATTCCACTCCCTCCCCAAGGTGCACAAGGACACTTTTCCTCCCCCACTTAGGCCCATTGTGGCAGGCATCTCGTCATTGAACGAAAGATTATGTGAATGGGTTGATTCTCTGTTACAGCCCCTTATACCCATGATACCTGGCCATATCAAGGATACTAAACATCTCTTAAGCATGATGAATTCTATACAGTGGCGACCTGAGTGCAGATGGATCACAGCTGATGTGACCTCCCTGTACTCGGTCATTCCACACAGACTAGCCATCAGTGCACTCACATGGTTTCTAAATACATATTCACAATATCCAGTCAACCTACGTGAATTCATAATTTTGGCCGTTGAATATCTCCTTGGTCATAATTTTTTTATGTTTGATTCTAAGTTTTTCTTGCAGGTGACAGGAGCGTCTATGGGGGCGAAGTTCTCCCCCTCTCTCGCTAACATCTATATGTGTTGGTGGGAGAGGGGGATTCTCTTCGCCCCCACTAACCCCTTCTCCCCTGGTTTGTTGTGGTATGGCCGCTACATTGATGACCTCCTGTTTATTTGGGGGTCCGATGTGGCGGCCATACAGGGGTCTGAAGAGTTCATGAATTCTAATGAGCTCAACCTCCATTCTACAATCGGACTGGAGAGTAACGTGGTTAATTTCTTGGATCTTACATTGCAGGGTGACAGTGATACCCACAGGAGAAATGATCAGGGCACGCCGCAACTGCTCGATGAGGATTTTTCAAGCGAAGTGGTTGCTATTAGCAACAGACTCAAGCAACGTGGCTACCCTGAATGGACTATTAAAAAGGCGCACAATATTGCTATTAGAAAGGGTCATTTTGATCTAAAAAAAGAAAATACCCATAGCAAGAAAACTCATAGCCTTAGTTCACCTGTGGTCTTTTCTACTCAATTCAGCACTGAGTTTAAAGTAATCAGCAATATCATTAAAAAGAATATGCCGATTATACATACAGATCCTGAGTTTCGGACGGCATTGAAGGGGGGCATTAGGTGTGTATCCAGGAGAGCCCCAACTTTGGGCCAGACTTTATCCCCCAGCCTCTTCTCTACCTCTCCGAAAAAAGCTTCTACTTGGCTTAATTGCCAAGGTACATACAAATGTGGATCTAGAAAGTGTATTTGCTGTAATTACATGAACAATTCAGTGTCATTTACATCTACAAGCAATAACAAAATATTTAACATCAGACAATACATCAATTGCAACACAGCTGGAGTTGTGTATTATTTACGTGCCGTGCCTGCAATGTGCGCTAAAAATCAGAGTACGAAAACATCTATCAGATATTGCACATTTCCAGGCACGACACGTATCAATGGTCAGCAAGCATTGTGCTGAGGTACATGGTGGAAATACCTCTAGTCTGGTGGTGCAAGGTATTGAGAGGGTGGACAAACCACTGAGAGGTGGAAACCTGAGACAGAAGGTGTTGGATCGTGAAATATACTGGATTCTCACCCTTGAGACGAGGATACCGCTAGGTCTGAACAGGAGACTGGATACGATCTTGCACTATTGAATGAGTTGGTTGTAATGACCGTGGTACTATGATAATCCGAATATTACTATGTATGTCTTAGTTGCTTTATGTTTTCCAGTCACCTGTTCAGTATCCTTTTCCATATTTACATAGGTGCATAATAATGATTATAATAACTTTTCTTGTAATCTGTTTTTGTCATGAGATTTGACAAACTGCATTTCTTGCTCTGGTAAATAACCGTTCTCCCAGTTCAGCATTGAGATTCTTCAGGTCCTAGTGCTAGTTGTGTATTACCGTCTGATATATTCTTAAAAGGATGGAGTCCGGTTCTCTAGGCTTTGAACCAGATATATGCAACTAGTGCATAAGATTTATTTTAACAATGTTTTATTTTTCCTTCTCTTTTATACAATGAATTTTGTTATAAGTGTGATGAAATAAAGATATGATACGTACGTTTTAACATTGTTTGTAATTATATGTGCAGATGGGATGTCACATGATTCGGGGCTTAGCCCCGCCCAGGACACCACCACCCTGCATATATAAACGATCATGAATACCAAAGTCCTAAAAAAATACACCATACACTCCCATGTGCCCCAATGGCACCCATAGGGGAGTGTGTACTAATCCTGTCAAGGACAGGGGAACTCCATAAATGAATGTATACAGAGAAATTGGAGTTATAACACCACCTTAAGTATAAACGTATAAATCTTTATTGAAAATGTTTTACATAAAAAACATATAGATGCAAAAAAGTGAAGTATTGCAATGGAAATCCAACACAAAAATATCTGGCGCAGAGTAAGAATAATACATACAAATGAGTACATAGAAATTGTCCACACCCTGTATATAGCAATCTATGGAATAATACAGTTTAGCCACTGTGGGCTATCCATACAAATGCTGCATAATAATGTATCAGGATTAGCTAGTAATATAACCCAGAGCTGGTATATAGCCAGGTCTGGGAGTGCATAGTGAAATGCAATGATATTGGGGACAACATGTCTAAGTATTCAGTGAGAATCAATATGTAACCTACCCATGTGGGATAACGAACTCTGCAACCGACCCCTACGATCGTTTCGGTTTCCCTTTTTCAAGAGGTACTGACTATGTGAGTGGTGTGGTGGTTTATATGTGCTGCCATAATGATGTAAATTACCTGCAGCGGTGTGGAGGTTCCATCGGCGCCTGCGCCATGTCCCGCCGGAACAAAAGGCTGGCCCCACTTCCGGCGTCTACGTCCATCTGCGCAGGACCGAGAAACAGTGTTCCCGGGCATGCGCACTGGACTCCAGTCGCTTCGGAGGGCCGCGTCACTGGCGAAGAACACGGCGCAGGCGCACTGGACATCGCACCGCTGAGAAGAATGTCCTAAGTAATCACTGCATTCACCATGCACTCGCTTACATACCTGGAGGATCAGAAAAATATACAAGTGAGAAAAGGACATAAAATAACATAATCACAAAATCATATTAGTGTATCAAAAATACAGAGTACAAGAAAGACTGGTTATAAACAATCAAGTGCAAAAAATATATAAAAAAATATGTAAAAAAAGGGGGGATAAAAAATGTATTAATATAAGTTATATTTTATAATGTGTGATGGTGAATATAAAATGTGATACACATGAGGATCCAAACTGTGATCATATAATAATCTAAGTGTCTCAACCACTAAAATATATGTAGCTGACTAGTGAAAAATATATTATAATAATTGGTGAAATGAATGTGTACCGTGAATACACCAAGCTGCAAGCGAAAAAGAGGGTGGATGCAGGGAATATAATATTTTCATATCCACTGATGGTTCCTTATGGACCAAATGGGTAATACAGTACTGCCAACATCTAAACCAAACCAAGACACCATGTAGAACCATGTGAGATGGGTCCTAGAAAATAAACTCAAGAATGTTCTGTTAACAAACAAACTGTTAAAATTGAACACACATGGTAAAAAATATATTAAAAACAATATTGGAGACAGACGGATATAGTTTGCCTATATATTTAAAGTAAGGGACGCTGCACAATAGATCCCGTGCTAAAATACGTAACACCCCAATAGTATCCTGGGGTATACAGAGTGTGGGGTTGAATCAAAAAGATTTAAACCACATGAGGAGGGAGAGAAATTAAAAAGTAGAGAGTTCACCCCCCCAGTATACCCTATCTAGGGAATTATTCGTGGTGGTAATTTGAAAAAAAACATTGGCGCAAAAGGAGTGCCGCTGGATCATTATGCTGGATACGATGGTCCCTAATGGACTCAATGAGCAATTGAGCTTTTCCCCTTTTTTATAGCATAAGAATTATTATTATTATTCTTAGATATTGAGACTCTATAGTAGCATCTCTCTCCCAGTGGTAGATGGTCTTGTTTGTACTCTCTTGGCTTGCAGTTTAAAATCTCCATATCTATTAGTCATAGTAAATTTATGGCCGATTCAATTCCCTAGATAGGGTATACTGGGGGGGTGAACTCTCTACTTTTTAATTTCTCTCCCTCCTCATGTGGTTTAAATCTTTTTGATTCAACCCCACACTCTGTATACCCCAGGATACTATTGGGGTGTTACGTATTTTAGCACGGGATCTATTGTGCAGCGTCCCTTACTTTAAATATATAGGCAAACTATATCCGTCTGTCTCCAATATTGTTTTTAATATATTTTTTACCATGTGTGTTCAATTTTAACAGTTTGTTTGTTAACAGAACATTCTTGAGTTTATTTTCTAGGACCCATCTCACATGGTTCTACATGGTGTCTTGGTTTGGTTTAGATGTTGGCAGTACTGTATTACCCATTTGGTCCATAAGGAACCATCAGTGGATATGAAAATATTATATTCCCTGCATCCACCCTCTTTTTCGCTTGCAGCTTGGTGTATTCACGGTACACATTCATTTCACCAATTATTATAATATATTTTTCACTAGTCAGCTACATATATTTTAGTGGTTGAGACACTTAGATTATTATATGATCACAGTTTGGATCCTCATGTGTATCACATTTTATATTCACCATCACACATTATAAAATATAACTTATATTAATATATTTTTTATCCCCCCTTTTTTTACATATTTTTTTATATATTTTTTGCACTTGATTGTTTATAACCAGTCTTTTTGTACTCTGTATTTTTGATACACTAATATGATTTTGTGATTATGTTATTTTATGTCCTTTTCTCACTTGTATATTTTTCTGATCCTCCAGGTATGTAAGCGAGTGCATGGTGAATGCAGTGATTACTTAGGACATTCTTCTCAGCGGTGCGATGTCCAGTGCGCCTGCGCCGTGTTCTTCGCCAGTGACGCGGCCCTCCGAAGCGACTGGAGTCCAGTGCGCATGCCCGGGAACACTGTTTCTCGGTCCTGCGCAGATGGACGTAGACGCCGGAAGTGGGGCCAGCCTTTTGTTCCGGCGGGACATGGCGCAGGCGCCGATGGAATCTCCACACCGCTGTAGGTAATTTACATCATTATGGCAGCACATATAAACCACCACACCACTCACATAGTCAGTACCTCTTGAAAAAGGGAAACCGAAACGATCGTAGGGGTCGGTTGCAGAGTTCGTTATCCCACATGGGTAGGTTACATATTGATTCTCACTGAATACTTAGACATGTTGTCCCCAATATCATTGCATTTCACTATGCACTCTCAGACCTGGCTATATACCAGCTCTGGGTTATATTACTAGCTAATCCTGATACATTATTATGCAGCATTTGTATGGATAGCCCACAGTGGCTAAACTGTATTATTCCATAGATTGCTATATACAGGGTGTGGACAATTTCTATGTACTCATTTGTATGTATTATTCTTACTCTGCGCCAGATATTTTTGTGTTGGATTTCCATTGCAATACTTCACTTTTTTGCATCTATATGTTTTTTATGTAAAACATTTTCAATAAAGATTTATACGTTTATACTTAAGGTGGTGTTATAACTCCAATTTCTCTGTATACATATATAAACGATCTAAGTGCTTGTAACATGTGTATGACTAAGGCCTTGCTGGCCGAAACACGTCACGTTACCTGAGTGTCCGATGTTTCCTATGGCAACTATGCAATAAAGCAGCTCAGTTTTATACGTGTGTGCGCTGGACATTCTTCCTTTTTCTTCTGGACCCAGTCCTGGTCCTGTCCGTGCGCTGAAGCCTGGGGTGGAGCTGGTTCGACTTGTTTGTACCTTTGCTAGAAGTCAAATGCTCTCTGCAGAGAGCACCGAGCGGGTGCTTATAAACTGCAAATGGAGCAGTGCCCCTTCTTTTTCTGCTCCCCTGGCGCCTAGATGTGGTGCCCCCTGTGCACCCGCCCAGGATCGACCCTGATTATAGGCAATAATGTTTAAAGTCCCAGCAAACAATCAACAGTAAATCTGGATAAGGCAGAAAAAAATCCCATAACTACAACAAACAAATATAATAATAGGCTGATAAAGGTAAAAAGGAAATAATAATAGGTCAGACTAGATTAGCCGACAACCTTCTTTGATTTTTGCTGAATCCACTTCAGGCTTTGGTTCAAAAATTGCATAAAAAATTGCAGTGGCAGTATTCCAAAAAGCACTTGGCAAGTTCACACATTTTATGGGCCATACATTCACTGTACATTGTCAGCATACAGTGATAAAATTCCTCCAAGTCCTCCAAGGCTGAAGCAGCCGTATATGCACAGAAATGGACTGAATGTAGTCACGAGAATGCTCTGTTTAATTCATTAAAATGAACTGCCACGGTTTAGTTACAGCAGTGATTCCCAACCGTGTTGCCGTGGCACACGTGTGTGCTGTTCGGCACTGCCCGTGGTGCTGTGGGATTTTGCCCAGCCTGCGCGTTTATGACTGATGGCACAGGGGGGGAGGGAAAGCCTGCGTGCACAGCATCCCCCTGCATCCCCCTCTCCCTTGCGGCGCAGTGAGACGAAAATGATGCCTTGGGACGGAACAAGCTGCATCTGCGCCGGACTCCGGTGCCTGCCGTGGAACTGCAAGCTGCGCGGGCCGGCTTGCTTAAGGTACCGTACCCTTTCCAACCCTCTGTTACCCCTTCTCAACCCTGTCCAAACCCCCCACCACCACCCAGGTCCACCCTCTACACCCCCGTCATTCATGTCCACCCCCCCCCCGTCATCCATGTCCGCCTTGTCCATCTCCCTGTCCATCCCTGTCACCCATGTCCACCCCCCGTCACCCATGTCCACCCCCCCGTCACTCATGTCCACCCCGCTCTCACACATGTCCACCCTCCTATCATCCCCGTCATCCATGTCCACCCCTCTGACCACATCCTTGTCTCCCATGTCAACCCCCTATTCACCACTCTGTCACCCCTGTCCACCCTTGTCACCCCCCTATGCCCCCGTCAAACATGTTCACTCTTCTACACCCATCTGTCACCCTTGTCCACCTCACTACACCCCGCTGTCACCCATGTACACCCATCTATCACCCATGTACACTCCTCTACACCCCTCTGTCACCCATGTACACTCCTCTACACCCCTCTGTCACCCATGTACACCCTTCTACACCCCTCTGTCACCCATGTACACTCCTCTACACCCCTCTGTCACCCATGTACACTCCTCTACACCCCTCTGTCACCCATGTACACCCTTCTACACCCCTCTGTCACCCATGTACACTCCTCTACACCCCTCTGTCACCCATGTACACTCCTCTACACCCCTCTGTCACCCATGTACACCCTTCTACACCCCTCTGTCACCCACGTACACTCCTCTACACCCCTCTGTCACCAATGTAAAAAAAAGTGTTTTGCAGGTTTAACGGTGAAGAATTGTGTGTGGAACAAATCGTAATGATGGCCCGGACCAGATGGAGAAGAGAAGGAAACGATGCAAATTAGAGAAGACGTCATTTGTGAGATGCTGTATAAAGCAGCACTTTAAACTACATACCCACTGATAAATAGATATAGTGCAATGCGTTTTTTACAGTTTTTCCTTTTTTTTTTTTTCTTTGCTCGTCAACCTCGGTAGGGGTGCCCCGCAGAAAAAATTTTCCCCGAGGTGTGCCCCAACCCGAAAAAGGTTGGGAAACACTGAGTTACAGTATGCTGCAGTATATGTCGGCATACCACTCCACTTGTATGTTGACACAGCGATCGGGTTTCTACAACAAATCTGCCACAAGTGTTTACCCTTAGGGTGGTTTCACACATACAATTTCTATGCAGTTTAATGCAGTTTTTGAAGACATTGGCAGAAGTGGATCATAAAGTGATGGAATATAATGGAATAATTAACTCCTGCTTTGTTTTTTCTCCTCGCCTTGGCTTTAAAAACTGCATCAAAATAACACTTGTGAAATCCTTTCTAAAGAGACTAGACATGAAAAAGTGACACAGATTAAGATGACATAATACATTGTTCCTGCAGGGTACTGTGTTGTGATCATGCTGCCTGCACCAATTTTAAGCTGCACGGGGTTTAGGCTGGTTCCCTTTAAGAGGAACATCTAGTGGGATTAGATAACCTCAATAATTACAGCCTATGTGAAAGTTCAGAGAAAGTTATACATGTTGTTTGCTGCACTGAATGGCTTCCGGTACCGGTCAGTCATAACTACAAGGAAGAAGGTAAAGCTTTGTATGGTGTATATCCATGAGCTGAGTCAGTAATCCAATAGGAACCTCTAGTACAGCTATATCCCATTTTCTTTAGAGCAGTAGAGGTTTAAAGGGGTTCCTGGAATCTGAAAAAGTATTACTTTTCTTGCTCCCCAGCTCTCCACTTCGAGTTTGTACTGACACAGTCCAATAGCTTTCTCCCTGGTGTCGCTACATCATACGGTCGGTCATTGGCCACCACATAAAGGTCTTTCCTGCAAGCGGGAGCACATGCCCTTGTGATACAACCGCCTTCAATCCAGGACAAAGCACAGGCCCAGAAGTGGAGGATCAAGGAGCAAAGGTAATATATTTATAAATCCTAGGACAGCCCCTTTAAGGCAGCCATAAGATCTTCAGTCCTATGTTTTGGGGTTGTGGTAGCGCAATCACAATCGAGGGGCAAGTCTACTTTGAGTTTTGCACAATGGTGTAACTTCAATCTCCTGGGCACAACTGCATGCAAAATCCATGACAGGTCCCCTCACCTAACCTGTGCCTATTGTAATACTGGACTCATGTGGCTCCTCTGGAACCAGAACTTGGTGTGACTACTACCGCTACCTGTAGCTACACCCAGACTACATTCTAATTCAACCTTATTCTTATACCATGTCATGAGGGACCAGACCACATTTGTCCTGTGTTATTTATACAGCATATGCTGTTCTGCACGGATTCACTGAAAAGCACTGTAAAAGAAAAAATATCTAAAGACAAAGGTGTGACAGCTGAGATATGTGGCCACTCTACTTCTAAGGTCCTACGGGTCATTTTTAGCATTGCACTGACAATAGAGAGGGAGGGACAGATAAACTAAAGGGGTTGTTTGTTTTTAAAGCCCCGTCTTTGAATAACCTATTAGTTATTCTGAGTCAGTAGATCGGGATAGTACATTGATGAGTCCACTGGCTTCAGTTAGCACATATTAGCTTGTAATGCTTCATTTTACCTGTGCAGCAGAATTGACCACTTGATGGTGCGTTCCAACTCAGATCACAGCTTATCTCTAGGGTTTCAAGTAGTAAAATACTCTGTGATCAGCTTGTTGTCAGGGATCCTTCTAATAAAAATAGGAATGGTCCAATTCCAATTAATGCAGATTTGTCAACATGCTATGTAAGGCTAAGTCCCCCTCCACACAGATAATAACTCTTCAAAGGATATCCTGTTTTTTTGTATAACATAAATACATTATGGTTATTCTTTGTGTAGGGATAAGTTATACAATTTTCTAATATGTATATTAAATAAACCTCTGCTTCATGTCAGTGGATAGAAACAATACTTTTCCCCTTGCCTTATGACAGCACTGCCTCCTTCTCCAGGGCACAGAAAACCAGATTTGCATTAAAGGTCAGACAACCCTTCCTTCATCACTTCTGCTTCCTCTCCCGATGGTGGAAACTTTGAGTAACCGTTCGGCTGCTGAAGCCACTGCAGATAAAGTTTGGATACCTGTCTTCTGTGTCTCTAGTCAGTAGACATTCTGGGTCCCCTCTGGCTACTTTCCATTCCCAGAGTCCCGGTGTCTGGCTCGCTTCAGAATGCGGATTTAAACGGGTACTCCAGCCCTGAGACATCTTATCCCCTATCCAAAGGATAGGGGATAAGATGTCTCACCAAGGGGGTCCCGCCGCTGGGGACCACCGAAATCTTGTATCCGCCACCCACCTGTTTGAGCTGCAAGCCGCGGTGCAATTGGCTTAACACAGGGGAATGGGCACTGAATGTATCTGCGTGTGGTGGCCCAGTAAAGGAGTTGCACCCCTGTACCCTTGCAGCCCTGTCAGGCAAACTCCATGTGAGTGACCTCTACCCGCAACTCATCCAGTCCAAGTCATCTACAGCTGTGGCCAGGCCTACTCCTGTCACTGAGGAGGTTTGGCCTACTCACCAGGCACCAACTAAAGTGCCTCGGCCTACTCCTGCTGAGGATGAGGTTTCGCAGGCCCAACAGGCACCAACATCTATTCCCCCAGTGGCGCAAGCTGCTGCTGTGCAAATGGTGGTTACCATTAGTCCCACCATCACTGAGTCTATCTGTCCAGGGTAAACTGGAACACACAAGTTAGTCCTTTGGAGGGGGCACAGTCTCAAGGTCCCCGTTATATGTCCCAGCCTAGGAGGCAGTCTGATTGGTGAGACTAGGATGGAAAATTCCCAGGCTGAAGAATGTGTGTGTGATATCTTTGCTATCCAGATGAGAGACTAACTTTGTTTTGTGGAAGTACCACTGTTTTTCAGGTTATGCAACGTTTAAAGGGGTACTCCGAGGCTTTAGACATCTTATCCCCTATCCAAAGGATAGGGGATAAGATGCCTGATCGTGGAAGTCCCGCCGCTGGGGACCCCTGTGATCTTGCACATGGCACCCCTTTGTAATCAGTCCCCGAAGCGTGTTCGCTCTGGGTCTGATTACTGTCGATCACGGGGCCGGCGGCGTGTGACGTCACGCCTCCGACCCCGTGTGACCTCACGCTCCGCCCCTCAATGCAAGTCTATGGGAGGGGGCGTGACAGCTACCTCGCCCCTCCCGTAGGCTTGCATTGAGGGGTGGAGCGTGACGTCACACGCCGTCTGCCCTGTGGTCGCCGGTAATCAGTCCCGGAGCGAACACGCTTCGGGACTGATTACATACGGGGGGGCATATCCACTTACCTCACTGCCATGACAGTTACAAGCCAGGTACAGAGAGTAGTAGTACCTTTGTATAAAAGTTATTAATAAATATTAATAAATAGCTATACTAATATTTAGTAGTCTAATATCTATAGGATAACTAATGCTGATGTCATTTCATGTACCGATATGTCGGTAGTGTACATAGCATTTTGTGTATCTAAACTACTCAAATGTCATGTCTAGTCCGGACTGTAGCTAACAAGTCTAAATATTCAGTCCATAATAGTAATTTAATGTTTTAATGTCTAATTGTTTTCCCGTCCATTTTGTACAGGGTACTCTTGTGGCCAGATAGTTCTCCTGGAAGTCTAAGTAAACACGTGCAGTGACAAAGCTACTGTGTATAGGTAAAATTGTCCTATGTTGTCATAAAATGTATATTTACTATTTGTATAATGTTATGGGGAAAAGTAGCTATAGCCGAATGGCCCCATCAGCAAAGACATTCGGATAGAAAGCCTCTGGCTGCCCGATCCGAATTAATTCTTATTCTCCAGTATGCAGTTGCTAGTCTTAAAAATCTCACGTTTCATTATCCCAGTTCTAAAGACCCTCATCAATAGAGCATGTAAGGGTATTAAAAGCAATGCCACATTGACTCTTCCCCAATTTATTTTTTCACCAGCCCTGAGAAGGACAACTGCAAAATGCCCCAGGGACTGTTCAATTCTACACCATGCCTCAGTGGCCACTTCATGTCGTCCGCCCTCCAGGACTGGGCACCGAGGAAGGCTGTTGTTAAGAGGGGAAATTTGTGGTCGACCAGTACAGGAGTTGCACCCCTGTACCCTTGCTGCCCTGTCAGGCAGACTCCATGTAAGTGACCTCTGCGCCACACCCCCTGTACTTGAGTCTTATGTATCTTAAGTGCCTATGTTATTTAGCGTAATGTACATATATTGTTGTATGCCTTTAAGTATTATTGCCATGTGATTGTAACCAGGGAAGGTACCAGTGACCATGTGACCTACAGGGTGACCTATGGGACCCCTCCCGAGTCTCCCCTATGCAAGCCCTGGTGGAGCTTCCTCTCTCTTTTTAAGTCTTTGCTGAGCTACAGTAAGGTCCTGAGAGTGTGTCTGGTGTCCTAGGAAGGCCCAAAGTCTACCACGCAGCCACGACTCCGCAAGTCTACTACCCCACAGGTGAATGTCAAAACCTGGTAAGCTACAAATGGGGTGAAGTCTGTCAGTCAGTCTCAGTCAAGTCAGTCCAAGTCAAGTCTGTCTCAAGTCAGCGTGGCCCTGTATCATATTGTCCAAGTCCACTATAAGTCCCAGCAAGCCCTGTGGTCTCCGAAGTCACTGGTCACCTCCTTGAGCCTGGCTAAGCTGTATAGACTGTTACACCTGTCTGACTCAGTAAAGCTGCTGTTGTTCCGTAATTTGGCATCGGAGTAATTATTATCTGCCCTCATCATGCCCTCACCACATGTGTTCAATCAGATAACAGAACTTTGGTGGTCTCTGGTGGTGGATGTCTTTGCCACAAGTGAGAACAGAAAATTGGCCAGATTCTGGTGGATGTGTCAACTGGCATAGACTCATTTGTCCAGTCATGCCCAGTCATATTTTATGCATTTCCCCCCCACCATAAGATTTACCCCCCAGGTTGTTACAGGAAGAGAGGGCTATAGTTATAGTGGTAGTAAAAATAAAAGTTGGAATACATAGATGGGTGCAAAGACAGGATGATCTAGCACAAGATCCCAGGTAAACAACCGTAGCTTTATTGCAGATGCATAAAATATTGACAAACATGAAGATGCAGGCAAATTAAAACATCCAACACGTTTCAGTCAGACACCTCACTGGCCTTAGTTGGATAATTATGTGCAAACACTGATACAAATTTTATCTGTTAAGGATGAAGGGCGTATATGTACACCCTTGCGTCCTGGTATTGGTATTTAAGGACCGATGATGTACCTGTACGCCCTGGTCCCGTTACCAATGTTTAAAGCATTCTCATGGGATGAGGGTGCTTCAAAGCTGGTGGGTCTGGACTGCTATCAGTAGCCAGGACCCAGGATTAATGCCGAGCATCACTGATTGTAGCCGATGTCCAGCATAAACCCTTTAGATGCCACAATCAATGTTGATCACGGCGTCTAAGATGAAAGTGAAACGATACCAGCAGCTCAGCAGAGCTAATTGGGACCATCCCAAAGAAATTGCGATGTCCTGTTCAGCTGAAAGGAAGGCAGGAGGGCCCTTACCTGCCTCCTCGCGGTCCATCAGTGATCCTTTGCTATCTTCAGCCTCAGCAGGCTGGAGCAGCAGAGCACCGATAACACTGATCAATGCTGAGCCCAAGCTCAGCATTGAAGAGTGTATGGAAGCTAAAGGGGTAGTCCAGTGGTGAAAAACGTATCCCCTATCCTAAGGATAGGGGATAAGTTTCAGACCGCAGGGGGGGTCCGACCGCTGGGGCCCCCCGCGATCTCCTCTCGCTGGCCAGATAGCACGTGTTGACCACAGCATGAAGCGGCGGCCGACACGCCCCCACAACACATCGCCATGGCAGAGCCGGAGATTGCCGAAGGCAGAGCTCCGGTTCTGCCATAGAGTTGTATTAGGGGGCGTGTCAGCACGCGGGCCGTCAGGCCCCGTACAGGAGATCGCGGGGGGCCCCAGAGGTCGGACCCCCCACAATATGAAACTTATCCCCTATCCTTAGGATAGGGGATACGTTTTTCACCACTGGATATCTCCTTTACCGTTTACCATTTTTTAAATAAAATAATGTAATCAAAAATAAACAATCACATAAGTAAGTTAAACCGCACGGTCGATGGCATACATGTAAAAAAAAAATACCAATGTTCAAATTGTGCATTTTTGGTCACTTCATATACCATAAAAAGTATAAACAAATGTATCATATAGCCCTGTATGTGGAAAAATAAAAAAGCAATAGGGGTCAGAAGATAACAATTTTAAACATACTAATTTGGTGCATGTAGCTAGGATTTTTTAAAAGTAGTAAAATAAAATAAAACCCACAAATCACATCTATGTGACCGTATGGACCTACAGAATAAAGGTAATGGCCCTCATTTACTATTGCAAACCCGACATGAAATTGCGCCAGAAATTCTGTCTGCGCCAGATTTTGAACCAGAATTGAAAAAACCCCAACTAACTATTTTGCTAAGAAAACCCGAAAAAGGGGCGTGGCCGCCAGGAAAAGGGGGCATGGTCTCCGAAAAGGGCGTGTTCCCGACATTTTCACAAAAACCCAACATATTTACTAAGGTTTCCACATAAAATGTGGTGGATTTGAGCTGAGGAAAACCCTACAGATCAGAGCATGTGTAAAAAAGCAAAGTGTAGGGAAAGTGGAAAATGTAGGGAAACCTTAGTAAATACTGTGGAAAATAAATTGTAGGGAATTAAAACCCACAAAGAAACCTACACAACACTCTTAGTAAATAAGGGCCTATGTGTAATTTTTACAAAAAAATGCACTGTGTAGAAACGGAAGCCCCCAACAGTTACAAAATGGCGTTTTGTTTTTTTATTTCAACCCACTTATACTTTTTTTTTGTTTCGCCACAGATTTTGTTATATAATAAGTAAAGACAATAACAACTACAATTGGTGACGCAAAAAACAAGCCCTTATATATGGGTCTGTAGGTGTAAAAATTTAAGTGTCTTTTAGCCCAAAATTGGCTTTGTCCTTAAGGGGTCAAAATGTCAAGACAGGAAACATGTACTCCTATCCTGCCTCTTCACTAATTAACACACTGGTGAAGACAAATATTAACTCTTTATAGCCTGTTCATATATAAGACTATAATACAGGAATAGTACTCTTAATAAAGAATGGAATAGCCTATACAGGAATATGTGTAGGGTGATAGTGAACATATCATAATTGTAATAGCCATTGAATGAGGACATGGAGCAAAAACATTTAAGTATAAACGCTCTGTGTGAATGTGTACATATAGCCCACTACTGCTAAATACAGGAGGAATGGCAGAATATACTTAAAGGGGTATAACAAAAAGTCTATGAAAGAGGAAAACCAGCTCACCACCATATAAGTTCTTAGGAAGAGGAGGACTTCAAGTGTAGATAGGAAGCACGGACAACGTCCAACCGCATGCTTGGAGTGAAGACTTGGAATGAAGAAAAAGAGCAAGGTCCAGCTCCCAGGAAAAACAAATAAAATCCAAAATTTTTATTCAAGCCATTAAAGAGTGAACAAAAAGAGGGGGGGGAGGAAATAAAATCGTAGCAGAAACGATCGTTTCTGCTACGATTTTATTCCCCCCCCCCCCCCTCTTTTTGTTCACTCACTTTTTAATGGCTTGAATAAAAATTTGGGATTTTATTCGTTTTTCCTGGGAGCTGGACCTTGCTCTTTTTCTTCATTCCAATACTTAAAGGGGTACTACGGTGAAAAACATTTTATTTTTTTTATCAACTGGTGCCAGAACGTTAAACAGATTTGTGAATTACTTCTATTAAAAAATCATAATTCTTTCAGTACTTATCAGCTGCTGTATGCTCCACAGGAAGTTCTTTTCTTTTTTAATTTCTTTTCTGTCTGACCACAGTGCTCTCTGCTGACACCACTGCCAAGTCAGGAACTGTCCAGAGTAGAAGCAAATCCCCATAGCAAACCTCTCCTGCTCTGGACAGTTCCTGAGACAGACAGAGGTGTCAGTTGAAAAGAAAAAAAAAAAAAAAAAAAAAAAACTTCTTGTGGTGCATACAGCAGCTGATAAGTACTGTAAGGGTTAAGATTTTTAAATAGAAGTAATTTACAAATCTGTTTAAGTTTCTGGCACCAGCTGATTTTACTAAATTATTTGTCGATACTTATACTACAAGAACAAATAGAACCACCGTGTTTACACTCTGCAATGTGTTATGTATGAACCCTTACAGACACACGTGGTATATAAGATAACCGATATTATAGTATATAGATAGACGTATAGACTGTATGCAGCTTAAATTCTTAGAACACCATATATAGTGATGTTCACCTAAAAACGTGTACAAAAATATTTGTATGCACATAAAGGCCATTTTAAGCAGTATTTAAAAATGCTGGAACATAACCATAGCTAGATAAGTACAGTAATCTTTAAGTGAAACCCACATGTTTGTCAAGGTTTTATGCATCTTCAATAAAACTACGATTTTTTTACCTGGAATCTCGTGCTGTTTTTGCATAGATGGGCGCGAGTGTAATTTCTGTTTTCTACACAGATACTAAAACGTCATCCTGACCTAGTTCTGCTGATCAAAGTGTGATGGCCCTTGTTAAGCTGTACTTCAACACAGCAATAGAGTAACTTCTGCAGACAGTGGCCTCAATGAGACTTAGAAATCCTAACCACAGTGGGAATTCCTACCAAAGTCCTTTGATGCTTGGACAAAGGTCTTTCACAGTTTGGGTGCCTTAATAGGTAACAGAAGGGCCACCCTCTACCAACCTGGACTACCACAACAGCAGGCTATGGTTGCACCATCCACAACTTTACCTTTTTGCAAACTCCCCTTGAAGGTGACTAGCTGCTACCTTTTGCTGACGGACTAGGTGGCAGAAACTTGGGGAAACTTGCTAAATACTTGAATATTCTAGGATGAAATTTGTTAACTCTCTAACACACTACAAGTTGTCTTTGACTCCATAGAAACAGCATACCCCGGGACAGTGTTAAAGTAATACTGCTTTTTAGAAACTGTCAGATGTTATCAATATCTCACAATTCAACCTAATAACACTATTTTCCTGTGTGCAAACAAGAGGAAGACAATGACTACTCTTCTATGTCTAAGAGCTCAAATCACCCTTCCTACTATGGTCCATGCATTCCTCTTCACCACAGGACTAAACCAGCCAGGCCACACTACAGGGAACAATCTGCTTAACAGTGCTCACCAGCTCCTTGAAGGCTTATGTCCCATATAGCCCATGCTAAACTCAGCTGTAGCCTCCCCTGGGTATGAGTAGATCACAACCCTACCTGCCTTGGTTTTCTCCCAAGCTGAAGTCTCTCACAGCCCCAGCAGAATTCCCACAACTGACCCCTTCAAAGGTTGATATCACTGCCATCCTACATCGCTTCATCAGCAGCCTGACAAGCTGTCCCTTCCTGTGGATAAAACTATCTCAGCCCTAGTACTCTAAAGCAGCAACAATTTTCACAGCCAGCTCACGTCCACTTAGCAGTGACATCATGTAGGGCCTTTAGGCCTCTGCCATTTTTTCCAGGCCTCCATATCCCATGGAAACCTCTATGCTGGACGTGCCCATTCTGGACGTCCATTGGACTGAAACTCTCACAATGAACAAGTCCCTTTGGACCCCAAAGTCACCAAGGCATCCACAATGACTAAGCCACATTGGGCCTCCTGCTTACCTACACATCTATGATAGACAAACCTAAGTCTAACAGCTACATAGGCCAACCAGAGGTTTTCCAGGTACTACATGATCTCTAACCACAAGTCTACACAGGAACAGTAGCTCTCAAAGAGACACATATGCTACCCAACTCATAGTAAATCCAACAAACATATTCCCAAAGTAACACACACCCCTCACCTACAAAGTCCCAAAAAATTATGAAATAAACCTGATATCACCGCATGTGTAATTGTCCGAACTATTAAATTATTACATGCCTGACCTGCATGGTCAACAGCGTAAGAGCAAAAAAACTCCAAACCCCAAAATTGCTGATTTTTGGTCACATCAAATCCCAGAAAAAATTGTTTCACAAGTGATCAAAAAAAAACTACATAATGGTCTAGTTAAAAATTACAGCTCATGGTGCAAAGAATAATCCCTAACACAGCTCCGTAGGTGGAAAAAAAACAGTTATAGGGCTCAGAACATGGCAATAAACGAGGTTTTTTTTTTTACGTTTTCAATTTTTTTTTTACCATAATACGAAACAAACATTATCCAAGTTTTATATAATTGGAATTGTACTGACCCATAGAATAAAGTTAGCTTGCTAGTTTTACCGTATTGTGATCTCCTAAAAAATGATTGCCCCACAAAATTGCGCAATTCCATATTTTCTTCAATTTTTCCTTACATATTTTTTCTGGCTTCATAATACATTATATGATAAAAATAAAGTGCGCCAATAAAATTACAATGTGTCCCACAAAAAAACAAGCCTTAATACAACTTTTTCGGTGGAAAAATAAAATCGGTATGGGTCTTAGAAGGTGAGGAGGAAACATAAGTAAGCCACAAATAAAAATTTGTATCTTAGAACATTGAAGAACCTTTCATTACATAATATAAGCTTTATTTACATGAAATTGTAAACCTTTTTAAGCTACAGATCACATTTTACTGGATAAAGACTTATCGGCTGATTAGTCCATATATGTTTGGGAAAGTATCCCTGAGGGGGGATGTTGATGGACACCTGACATTTTGCCACTGGACAGTGTTACATCACAGAATACCCCTTTTTTTCAAGGTAGCGGATGTTATAACATATTCACTGCATTGAAGTCTTGTAGTTGATAAATGTCATCTTGCTTTGTACAGATATAGTACATGATAAGAACAACACGAATGGGAAAAAGACCAAAAGGAAGAACAACACAAAACATAAAGGTCACATGTGATATTTAGTTAAAATGGAGAAGTACGAGGGCGTCACGCTGTACTATTGCTCTAAATGGCAGCCTACCACATTGCAGCCATCAATCTTACCTTATTTTTAGATCATTTAATATATTCTCCTGTACTAGTGACTCCATACCTCATCAGTTCAGAAGCTTTTTTCCCCTTCAGGAAACCCTTACAACCATCCATACCCCCCAACAAAGAACCCTGAATGCCCTGTAATATGGATTATGTGAGATTAAATTTATCACAACTGGCGAAAAGTAAAAGTGAAGCACATAAGTGGGGGTCCATAAGACACACCCACGCAGACCATCTAGCCTAAGAATTGGCCATCAATAGGTAGTTCCTTAAAAAGACATACATACTGTTGCAGCTTCCTTTACTGGCCACCATTATGGTTCCCATGCTATGTGTGGATGAGCCTTACATGGATATAACAAGCTTATGTTAAAGGATAAAAACTTGATCCCCATATAATATAGAAAACAGCTAAGGCCACGGGGACGTGGCACCAGTTGTATTGAGTCTTGACAACAATTTTGACCTTTCTTACAGTTCAGAAACAACGCTACTTTTTAACTTTGTTTGTACTATATGCACATCTTAAACTATTGCAAGCGAAAATATTGCATACAACCAGACTCAAGCGGTTGTTACCTCATCTGTTCATTAAACCTTTTACATTTAATTAGTAATGATTATAAGCTGCCAAGCACAAGGAGGAGTGCCCTCTAGTGGTGAATGTGCTGTAGGTAAAAGAAAAAAACAACTATTATAACCTGGAGATCTTCTATATATAATTATATATGTGCAGCTGGTATAACCTGGACATCTTCTATATATAATTATATATGTACAGCTGGTATAACCTGGACATCTTCTATATATAATGATATATGTGCAGCTGGTATAACCTGGACATCATCTATTTCCTCTTCATCCATCCGGCAGCACAGAAGGGTAATTCGGTCTCCAGACCGCCCATCTAGAATTAAAATAATTGATTATTCGAATCCCCGGCCCACTGGCCCATAAGTAGACCCTGGTAACTCCAGTACAATGTGTGTGTTTTTTGGTCCTCCTTACTGCAAGGACGTTTTTTGCTCATCCTAGAAATATCAGCCTTGTGGGGTCTTGGCTGCACCTTATTATAAGTATGATGCCAGTGCGGGGTCCTGGCGTATCCTGTCATCCATTTATTCCGGTGCAGGGTCACTGTGAAAATGTTGCTGCCTTGGATGACAGGGAAGAAGCTCGTGCGGTGTCCTGGCTTGCAGCATAAAGGTATGTGCATAACCGGTGCGGGGTCCCGGTCATACCATGGCATATACATATACCAGTGGGGGCCTGGTTCTGCCTTATATTAATGTTATGGCCAGTGCAGGATCCTGGTCTGGCAGGGCATAATCTTGACAGTGTGTTACCTGTGTCTGCCCTAGTCCTAATTGTTGCCAGTGCGGGGTCCTGGTCTAACAGTCCATAATCTTGACCAGGGTGATACCTGGTTCTACCTAAGTCCTTATTATGGCCAGTTTTTATGCAGGGTCCTGGTTCTTTCCCTCTTGGGAATGTGCAGCGCTCTGGGCTCATTCAGGGTTCGCAGGGTATGTTTCTGCGATCTGCCCTATGTTAAGTAAGCTTCCTGCGCTTACCTTCTTCCCCTGTCTGTGCGGCGGCTTTGCCGTGCTTACCTTGTCCTCCGCTGTCTGCGGCGGCTGTGTGCTGCTTCTGTGCGCACGTTGGCTGGTTTCTGGATGCACGCGCATCGGGGAATCCCTGTATGCGCGCCTCCAGCTGTTCAACTGTATGAGGGCAGCAGTGGCGCGCGCTGCTGATGTCTCGCTGCTGCCTCTCTGCAGGGGTCCAGCGGGAAATTTGTATTTAGGCCAGGAGCTCGGCAGGGTTCAGTCTCTTGCTCGGCAGCCGGGCTCCTGGTCTAACAAGGTAAAGTGTCTTTACTTTTCCCCTGGCCGTTATGTACATGATACTGTTACAATATTAAAGGGGACTCTCTTCTTCTTCCTGTGTTGAAGATGTCTACAGAATCTGGCAGGAATAAGAGGTGCAAGTCTAAGCATAAGTGCTGCATATACTGTGATGAACCCCTTCCAGATGAATTCCCGTTTGATGACTGTGACACATGTTCTAAGAAATTAAACACTGACACGCCAGTTGGAAAAACCAAGAGATGTATTAGCTGCCTTGAGTATCTGTCGAAAGGGCATCCCTCTAACTTATGCTATATATGTTCCCCACCAGATGAGGGCGGATTTAAGGACGAGGCCAGAGACTTTTTTAAATGGATGCGCACACGTATGACGGAGCTGGGTCGGTCAGGGTGTAGTAAGCGCACTAAAAAGAGAAAAAGGTTGTCATCTACCTCTTCTGAATCTTCATCCAAAAAGAGGTATAAGCGGATTAAATCCATGAAAAAAGTATTGTCTTCCTCCTCTGACAGCTCGGTGAAAGCATCACGCAAAAATAAGGGGAAACATCACAAAGTAGATATATCTTCCTCCTTTGGTTCCTCATCCTCTGACTCAGAGCACGTTGCTGAGGATTATTATCTTTTCAACACTGACTCAACCGACAAGTTGGTTAAAAGTGTGAAGAAAAGTATAGAGTCTGGGGGACATGAACGATCGGTGCAGGATAAGGAAAAGTGGTTTTATTTTCCCAAGAGAAAGTCTCGGGTTCTTCCAGGCCATCATGTGCTCCAGAACATCATGGACAAGGAGTGGAGGGCACCAGATAAGCGCTTGGATATGGGCTCCAGGTTCAAGAGGATGTATAAACTTGACCCTTCAGTGTTTGAAGACTGGGAGCAACCTGGAAAAGTAGATCGTGCTGTGGCCAGAGTGTCTAAAAAATCTTTTTTTCCAGCCAACGAGTCCATCCTATTGAAGGAGGTCATGGATAAGAAAGCTGAAACACTACTGAAGAGGTTACATAGCAACATGGCGTCCCTTAATAAGGCAGCTATTTCTTCGGTTCCAGTATCCAGAGCGGTCAGATTATGGCTAAGTAAATTATCCAGAGGTGTTCAGAGCCAAAGTCGTAAGCATCAAGTGAAGGAACAACTTTCATCCTTGAAGTTGGCAGCTGAGTTCCTATGCGACTTTTCTCTTGATGTTCTGAAGATTGCCTCCAAATCTATGGCGGTAGCGAGCAGTCTGGCTCAGATCCTGGTCGGGGGATATGTAATCTAAAACACACTTTTTTGCCTTTCCTTTCGAGCCGGGTAGGCTAGTGGGAAAGCAGTTGGATAAAGTCTTGTAGGAGAACAAGAAGGACCGTGTCCAAGTATTGCCTCATTCCTTTCGGAAGCCGTTCAAAGGAACCCGAGGGCAGAAGAATAAAAGGAAATTTTAGAAGGCGGCCTGGTACAGAAAGGACAGACAGAATATTTCAGTATAAATATCAGGACAAAGGGAAGAAGAAAAACCCAGGTCCCTCAGTCCCTAAACCGGAGTTCTGACGCCAGGTCAATGCAGCCTGTGGGTGCGAGGCTGCAAGAATTTGTAGAAGTGGGAGTTGGTTACCACAGATGTTTGGGTGCTAAACATCATTGAGTCCGGATATGCTCTAGAATTTCTACATGCTCCCAGAAACCGATTTTTGCTGAATCACGACAAGGATCAGCGGGTCCTGAATTTGCTTTCAGAATTCCTGGCGAAGGAGGCGCTCGAACCTGTTACGGCACAAGAAGAGTTCGAGGGAGTTTACTCCAGAGTGTTTCCTGTGCCAAAAGCGGACAAAACATGGAGGCTGATAATCGAACTGCGATATCTCAACAAGCATCTGGTCAAATCAAGATTCAGAATGGACAACATAAAATCTGTCTACAGTGTTGTGAAGTCAGGAGACGTGATGGCGTCCCTTGATCTGAAGGACGCCTATCTCCACGTCCCAATATGGGAACAATACATGAAATTTCTCAGAGTGGCGGTCGTGTCAGAGGGCAAGGTGTGGCAGTTCCAGTTCCGAGCACTTCCGTTCGGGCTGTCACCAGCCCCCAAGATTTTCACGAAAGTTGTCATAGTTCTGGTAGCAGCGCTCCGTCTTCAGGGAATAAGGATCATGCTGTATCTGGATAATTGGCTGTTAATAGCATCTTCTCCAGCAATTCTGAGGAATCCTATTCAGATGAGCATCCAGTTGCTGAGCATTGTCGGCTTTATTATAAACCGGAAAAAATCGGATATGACACCCACGGCCCTGTATCCAGTTTCTGGGGTTGATTACCGACCTTCGGGTGATTAAGATCTTCCTGCCAGCACCGAAGGTGCTTCAGATAAGAAACACCATTCGTTCACTCTCTCTCTCCTACAGTGACCATCAGAAGAGCCATGAGTATCCTGGGACTGTTGACGGCTTCAATAGAAGCTGTCCCTTGGGCAATGGCCCACTTCAGAAGCTTCCAGCTGGAGATTCTATCATCTGGACTTCATCTGCGGTCTCTGGAGACTCCTGTCTCCAAATCCCTCAAAGTAAGCAGCAGTCTTCTCTGGTGGACGGTCGGATCAAACTTAGAGAAGGGGAAGAGTTTTGTCTACGACAAACCGGTAGTCATCACAACCGATGCATCAGCCACAGGATGGGGAACTCTTTCAGGACAGACTTGGGTCCAAGGAACCTGGGATGACTGTATGACAAACAAGTCATCGAATTTTCGGGAACTTAAGGCGATACAGCTTGTCCTCCACCATTATGAGTCATCTGTCTTCAAACAATCTGTTTTATTGCCGCAGCGTTTTATACAGGGAGAAACACGCTGCCGTGCCCTGCAGAACCTTTGTGCCCAAATCATGAAGTGGGGGAAACCAGTTGTGTCAGATCTTCGGGCCATACACATTAGAGGAGTGTGCAATCAGCAAGCAGATCTTCTGAGCAGGCAGACTCTTCAGTCTGGAGAATGGTCTCTGAACCAGACGTATTTAAAGCTGCTAACTGAGAAATGGGGAGTTCCAGAGATGGATTTAATGGCGACCCGGGAAAATCACCGGTTGAAGAAATTCGTCTCTCTTCAGAGACAGGACCATCCAGATGTTCTAGATGACTTCTCCTTACTCTGGAGCAGGAGGTTTATCTACCTTTACCCACCTCTGCCAGTTCTGCCCCGAGTTCTATCCAAGATTCTGGCAGAATCCTCAGAGGCTATCCTAGTAGCCCCGTTCTGGCCCAGGAGGGCATGGTTTCCGATGCTGTTACATCTATCAGCAGGCGACTACTTGAAGTTCCCGGTGGTTCCAGATCTTCTGCTACAGAGGGGGTTTTACCATACGAATCCAGAATGGTTGCACTTGGCGGCATGGTTCCCGAGGGGGAGAGACTAAAGCAACTAGGCCTGTCGGAGGAATTAGTCAAGACTCTTCTGGCATTTAGAAAGTCATCTACCAATTTCATTTATTCTAGACTTTGGGGAAAATTCCAGGGCTAGCTCTCCCAAGCAGAATTACAGGTGTCATTATCCTCCGTCCTACAGTTCTTGCAGTCTGGTCATGAAAAAGGCCTTAAATTTAATACCCTGAAGGTGCATCTGACCGCTATTAATACAATGACCGAAGGCAGATTCAATAATCAACCTTTGATTATCCGGTTCTTTAAAGCCTTAAAGAAGCTTAATCCTGTAATTCGCCCCCCAGTGGCCACCTGGGATCTAGCTTTGGTGCTTAATGCATTAACAGGTCCTCCGTTCGAGCCGTTGGATACAGTAGATTTTAAATGGCTGTCAATGAAGGTGGTTTTCTTCGTTGCGATTACTTCCGCCAGAAGACTGTGAGACATTCAAACACTATCATCTGCTGAACTGTATCTCAGAATCCAACCAGATGGAGTCCGGCTGTTACGCCGAGCGCTCCGGGTCCCCGCTCCTCCCCGGAGCGCTCGCTACACTCTCGCTACTGCAGCGCCCCGGTCAGATCCACTGACCCGGTGCGCTGCGATACCGCCTCCAGCCGGGATGCGATTCGCGATGCGGGTGGCGCCCGCTCGCGATGCGCACCCCGGCTCCCGTTCCTGACTCGCTCTCCGTCGGTCCTGTCCCGGCGCGCGCGGCCCCGCTCCCTAGGGCGCGCGCGCGCCGGGTCTCTGCGATTTAAAGGGCCACTGCGCCGCTGATTGGCGCAGTGGTTCTAATCAGTGTGTTCACCTGTGCACTCCCTATGTATACCTCACTTCCCCTGCACCCCCTCGCCGGATCTTGTTGCCATTGTGCCAGTGAAAGCGTTTCCTTGTGTATTCCTAGCCTGTGTTCCAGACCTCCTGCCGTTGCCCCTGACTACAATCCTTGCTGCCTGCCCCGACCTTCTGCTACGTCCGACCTTGCTTCTGTCTACTCCCTTGTACCGCGCCTATCTTCAGCAGTCAGAGAGGTTGAGCCGTTGCTAGTGGATACGACCTGGTCACTACCGCCGCAGCAAGACCATCCCGCTTTGCGGCGGGCTCTGGTGAACACCAGTAGTGACTTAGAACCGGTCCACTAGCACGGTCCACGCCAATCCCTCTCTGGCACAGAGGGATCCACCTCCTGCCAGCCGGCATCGTGACACCGGCTCAGGACCATGTCTTCATTTATCCCTAAAGTGCCTTCTGCAGAAAATGTGAACAGGGAATCCTTTTTACCAGTTTTCTGTCCCGATCCAGGTTCAGAGGAGGAACTAAAGTTCCATACACTGGATGTCAAACGTGCTCTCTCTCTCTACTTGAGTCCAGGTGTTTCGGAGAGAAGAAAATCTGTTCATCCTGACATCCGGCAACAGTAAAAGATGCAAAGCATCGAAAGATACCTTGGCAAGGTGGATTCGTACCACTTTAGTGGAGGCGTATACCAAGGAAGGTAGAGAACCACCTCATCTGTTAAGGGCCCACTCTACTCGCTCGACAACTACGTCTTGGGCCGAAAGAGAACGAGTATCTCATCATCATCATCCACGTTTGCCAGGAACTATCGGCTGGACCTGCAGACCGGGAGCCCAGTCTTCAGCACCGGGGTGTTGTCCGCAGTCCTTAGATATTAAGCCCCCCCTTTCTGTTCTATGTTATGTCCCTTCTTTGCTGTCGGATGTACGAAGAGGAAAGTGGGTATTTATACTTTCCTTAAGTCCAGAAGGCAGCACACATATCCCCCCCAATAAAGTTGCGATTTTTCATTCAGTCGGTCTATTTTTATTACACATTGTACTGGAGTTACCAGGGTCTAATATGAGCCAGTGGGCCGGGGATTCAAATAATTAATTATTATGATTCTAGATGGGCGGTCCTAGTGGGCGGTCTGGAGACCAAATTACCCTTCTGTGCTGCTTTCTGGACTCGAGAAAAGTAGAATTGCGGTGAGTATAAATACCCACTATAGAATTATATATGTACAGCTGGTATAACCTGGACGACATCTATATATAATTATACATGTACAGCTGGTATAACCTGGACATCTTCTATATATAATTATAGATGTACAGCTGGTATAACCTGGACATCTTCTATATATAATTATACATGTACAGCTGGTATAACCTGGACATCTTCTATATATAATTATACATGTACAGCTGGTATAACCTGGACATCTATATATATATATATAATTATATATGTACAGCTGGTATAACCTGGACATCTTCTGTATATAATTATATATGTACAGCTGGTATAACCTGGACATCTTCTGTATATAATTATATATGTACAGCTGGTATAACCTGGACATCTTCTGTATATAATTATATATGTACAGCTGGTATAACCTGGACATCTTCTATATATAATTATATATGTACAGCTGGTATAACCTGGACATCTTCTATATATAATTATATATGTACAGCTGGTATAACCTGGACATCTTCTATATATAATTATACATGTACAGCTGGTATAACCTGGACATCTTCTATATATAATTATACATGTACAGCTGGTATAACCTGGACATCTATATATATATATATATATATATATAATTATATATGTACAGCTGGTATAACCTGGACATCTTCTGTATATAATTATATATGTACAGCTGGTATAACCTGGACAGCATCTATATATAATTATATATGTACAGCTGGTATAACCTGGACATCTTCTGTATATAATTATATATGTACAGCTGGTATAACCTGGACATCTTCTATATATAATTATATATGTACAGCTGGTATAACCTGGACATCTTCTATATATAATTATATATGTACAGCTGGTATAACCTGGACATCTTCTATATATAATTATACATGTACAGCTGGTATAACCTGGACATCTTCTATATATAATGATATATGTACAGCTGGTATAACCTGGACATCATCTATATATAATTATATATGTACAGCTGGTATAACCTGGACATCATCTATATATAATTATATATGTACAGCTGGTATAACCTGGACATCATCTATATATAATTATATATGTACAGCTGGTATAACCTGGACATCTTCTATATATAATTATATATGTGCAGCTGGTATAACCTGGACATCTTCTATATATAATTATATATGTACAGCTGGTATAACCTGGACATCTTCTATATATAATTATACATGTACAGCTGGTATAACCTGGACATCATCTATATATAATTATATATGTACAGCTGGTATAACCTGGACATCTTCTGTATATAATTATATATGTACAGCTGGTATAACCTGGACATCTATATATAATTATATATGTACAGCTGGTATAACCTGGACATCTTCTATATATAATTATACATGTACAGCTGGTATAACCTGGACATCTTCTATATATAATTATACATGTACAGCTGGTATAACCTGGACATCATCTATATATAATTATATATGTACAGCTGGTATAACCTGGACATCTTCTGTATATAATTATATATGTACAGCTGGTATAACCTGGACATCTTCTATATATAATTATATATGTACAGCTGGTATAACCTGGACATCTTCTATATATAATTATATATGTACAGCTGGTATAACCTGGACATCTTCTATATATAATTATATATGTACAGCTGGTATAACCTGGACATCTTCTATATATAATTATATATGTACAGCTGGTATAACCTGGACATCTTCTATATATAATTATATATGTACAGCTGGTATAACCTGGACATCTTCTATATATAATTATATATGTGCAGCTGGTATAACCTGGACATCTTCTATATATAATTATACATGTACAGCTGGTATAACCTGGACATCTTCTGTATATAATTATATATGTACAGCTGGTATAACCTGGACATCTATATATAATTATATATGTACAGCTGGTATAACCTGGACATCTTCTGTATATAATTATATATGTACAGCTGGTATAACCTGGACATCTTCTATATATAATTATATATGTACAGCTGGTATAACCTGGACATCTTCTATATATAATTATATATGTACAGCTGGTATAACCTGGACATCTTCTATATATAATTATACATGTACAGCTGGTATAACCTGGACATCTATATATAATTATATATGTACAGCTGGTATAACCTGGACATCGTCTATATATAATTATATATGTACAGCTGGTATAACCTGGACATCATCTATATATAATTATATATGTACAGCTGGTATAACCTGGACATCATCTATATATAATTATATATGTACAGCTGGTATAACCTGGACATCTTTTATATATAATTATATATGTACAGCTGGTATAACCTGGACATCTTCTATATATAATTATACATGTACAGCTGGTATAACCTGGACATCTATATATAATTATATATGTACAGCTGGTATAACCTGGACATCTATATATAATTATATATGTACAGCTGGTATAACCTGGACATCTTCTGTATATAATTATATATGTACAGCTGGTATAACCTGGACATCTTCTATATATAATTATATATGTACAGCTGGTATAACCTGGACATCTTCTATATATAATTATATATGTACAGCTGGTATAACCTGGACATCTTCTATATATAATTATATATGTACAGCTGGTATAACCTGGACATCTTCTATATATAATTATACATGTACAGCTGGTATAACCTGGACATCTATATATAATTATATATGTACAGCTGGTATAACCTGGACATCGTCTATATATAATTATATATGTACAGCTGGTATAACCTGGACATCATCTATATATAATTATATATGTACAGCTGGTATAACCTGGACATCATCTATATATAATTATATATGTACAGCTGGTATAACCTGGACATCTTTTATATATAATTATATATGTACAGCTGGTATAACCTGGACATCTTCTATATATAATTATACATGTACAGCTGGTATAACCTGGACATCTATATATAATTATATATGTACAGCTGGTATAACCTGGACATCTTCTATATATAATTATATATGTACAGCTGGTATAACCTGGACATCTTCTATATATAATTATATATGTAAAGCTGGTATAACCTGGACATCTTCTATATATAATGATATATGTACAGCTGGTATAACCTGGACATTATCTATATATAATTATATATGTACAGCTGGTATAACCTGGACATCTCTTGTATATTATATATACACACATCTTCTAGTACATAGTAATATGGACCATGCTGATATAACCTGGGAGTATCTATATATAAATATATATGTACACCTGGTATGCATCTGGCACAGCTAACCATTAACCTGCTGCCGACAAGCACATAGTGAAACTAAAGGGTGGAGACACTTAAAGGTGTAGAGGAGATAAGATCAGCGTCATAGATCTGGCCTACTTTCAGATTACAGACTGTAACAAAAGTCAGACTGATGGTGAGAACATAATGTAGTGTATTGGTAAAGACCAAGATGGAAGCAGCATTGGGGCTTAAACCACAACATGAAGGGGAAATACATGTAAAACACATTCTTATACACTGGGGTGACATGTCAGATTTCAGCTTTGCTTGGGGTCCGGCAATAGACTGGTGACCAAAATGTAGATGTCAGTAATTTCTGCTGAAAACTAGAGAATAGGAAAGCAGATGATATAAAGAGACAGAACCCAGCAAGTACTTTGCCAATACAAGTGAGTAACTCCTCTGCTTAAAGGGGTACCCCGGTGGAAAACTTTGTTTCTAAATCAACTGATTGCTGAAAGTTAAATAGATTTGTAAATTGCTTCTATTAAAAAATCTTATTCCTTCCAGTACTTATTAGCATCTGTTTACTACAGAGGAAGTTCTTTTCTTTTGGATTTCTTTTGTCTGTCCACAGTGCTCTCTGCTGACACCTCTGTCCATTTCAGGAACTGTCCAGAGCAGGAGAAAATCCCCATAGCAAACATATGCCGCACTGGACAGTTCCTAACATGGACAGAGGTGTCAGCAGAGAGCACTGTGGAAATGACAGAAAAGACATCCAAAAATAATTACCTATGGGAAGCAGAGGCCTTACCGGAGCGTCAGGGACTCTCAGAGGCCATCGCATGTTGAAGGCAGCATCAACATACGATGCTTTTGTATGTCGGGGCCATCGCATAAACGGCTATCCGGCTGTGCTGACTGCTTCAGCTGCTGCCGGTTAGCCGTTTACGGTGCCCGGTGAGCTCCGGTGATGGTCACTTACGTGTCCTCGGGGCTCCCCTGCATCGTCAGCGCTCTCCATCCACGTCATCACATCTCTGCGCACACCGTCCTGTCATCCAATAGGAGCGACGTGCGTAGCGACGTGCGTAGCGACGTGATAGCGGCGGCGGAGAGCGCGGTTGCCGGGGAAGCAGAGGCCTTACCGGAGCGTCAGGGACATCTCAGGGACACGGCGAGAGCCATGGAAGGCGACATCCTGGGCAGTGGTGACAGACCGGAGCGGGGACAGGTGAGTACAACTTCCTCAAACAGTGGTCTACAACCTGCAGACCTCCAGATGTTGCAAAACTACAACACCCAGCATGCCCGGACAGCCGTTGGCTGCCCGGGCATGCTGGGTGTTGTAGTTTTGCAACATCTGGAGGTCCGCAGGTTGTAGACCACTGTCCTATACTTTACATTGCACGGATCCCTCAACATGTGACGGTTTCAACAAACGATGGTCCGTTTGGAATGGATTACCATCGTATGTTGAGGGACGACTGTATACTGGCAACATATGGCCCAAATATAGTGTAAACCCACCCAGTCTTTGCTGTATGAACAGGACAGGGCCAGGTCAGTAATTTAGCTTCTGAATGTAAACAAGAATTCTCCCCTTCAGTGAGAGCAACCAGAGATCTTGAAAATGGTAAGAAATTGAAACAAAGTATATAAAAATAAATAAAAGTTGCGATACTATTTATCATAAAATTACTTTTTATGTACATGAAAAACCAGTCGTCATGTTCAATGGAATGTTGTACGATCTTCTATACTAGAAAATGACAAATTCCACTAACAGTGTTAAAAACATTACATTCTGGATTCGTTTTTATACAAGATTTTAATTTATTTTCACATAGACATTCTTAAAATACAAATTAAAGCACAGACGGATGGAGACAGAGATTTCCCTTATACCAATAAAGAATTTAAAGCCTGATCTGTGTGGGTTTGCAAAAGTGAAAGCGCCTTTAAATTAATCATGGCCTTGTGTGGTAGGGGAGTGCCCATGCCCTTCCTCCGACGTGCCCCTTGTACTATGGGCCATTCTTCCATTAAGTTACATCATGCACCTCATGTCCTTCTCTATAGTCCTTCCTCTTTCTGGTTACTTTTTCTTCTTTTCCTGAGTACTGGTGAACCAAGAGTCTAGGAGCTTCTTGCTGTAGTAAATCTGCCAGCCGTGAACTTGCACTGCCATGACCATAACCAAGTATAAGACAGAGACAGCAGAGAAGCCAAAGATGAAGCGGTAAGCTTTGCCATGTCGATACAGCTGCTGGGCCATGGGGAACATTTCCATGCTTCCATAGATCAAGGGGGCGATTGAGAAGAGGCCGGTGCTGATCATGGAGATCACCAGGTAGCTGATGTTATTCCGAGGGAAGGAGAACAATCCAAAGAGAGAAGGGACGAGGCTCAGGAGGTATGGGTATTCCCACTGGTAGGGCATGGCCACCAAATTATGGGATACCAGCTTCAGGTGGGCCACAACCACTTGAGCTGCCAACAATGCCCAGATGAGTAGGTGGGCATAGATCAGCTTCTTGATTTCATTCTTCAGAGATACGCTAAAGTAAATGATGAACAATATTAACTGAGGGGAAATGGCACAAAAACTTTTGCAACTAACTGTTGATTTAACATTGTTTTAAAAACTGCTGCTGTTTGTAAGTAGGTAAGTGAAGACCTGAAGAAAGATATATACTGCTGTGTTTTGATTACAGGATTCCCTAGACTGAGACATTGTGACAAAGTGTAGCTGTGTAAATGGTAATGTCCAAGTGTCAAAATTGTGCCCCACAAAATAGTAAATAGTCCTGTCATCCGAAAAGAGCTCCAAATTCCATTACCTATCTCCGGACTTTTCAAACTGGGTGCCGCGACACACTAGTGTGTCGGTGGCAATCCCTAGGTGTGTCACGGGACCATCCGGTCCTGCAGCAACCGCCGCCACTCCCTGATTTAAAGCACCCGCAGCGCCGGCTGCCTGTTCAAGATCAACAGCTCTGGCTGTAAGCACTTTAAATCAGTGAGCGGCTACCTGCACAGGCGTGTGACGACTCTGGTGTCATGCATTGGAGTGGGAGGACGACACGCGTTAGTGCAGCAAAGAGGAAGTCGGACCCGCTGAGATGTCTAGCCCCTGCATCTGCCAGAGTGCACAGGCCAGGTAATGAAAAAATGCAATGGCAAAGCAGGGGATCGGAGGGGAGGAAGGATTGAAATGGCACGGGGGGGGGGGGGGGGAGAATGTGACACAGGGGGTTATAAATGGAGTGGGAACTGAAATGGAACGGGGATGAAAAGGAACAGGGGAAGATGTTGTGCATTGTAGGACTTGATAACTACAATTAGTTTTATGGCAAAGGTTGTTTTGCCACATAATGCACATGGAAAGCTCTGACCTATCTTAACAGTCAGAGACAGATGATCCTTTTTGTCTGCCTGCAGTCACCACTAGGAGGACTTATTGCAAACAGATTTATTGAACCTAAAAAGGTAAACTGACAAGAGGGTCACCCACACTAACCTGAATATACGAGATTATAGTTTGGGTGATCCTCTAACAAGGTTTACCTAATCCAAATCCGTCCAGCCACTCAGAAGATACAAGCAAAAATGTATATATATGGATTTGTAGAAACTAGCAATGTGTGCCTTACCATTACCGTGTTATTATTACTAATATATATATTAAAAAGCCCCTATCGTTAGTTTCTGAAAATCAGTATACATCCATTTTTGCTTACCGTATATACTCGAGTATAAGCCGAGTTTTTCAGCACGATTTTTCGTGCTGAAAACACCCCCCTCGGCTTATACTCGAGTGAACTCCCCCACCCGCAGTGGTCTTCAACCTGCGGACTTCCAGAGGTTTCAAAACTACAACTCCCAGCAAGCCAGGGCAGCCATCGGCTGTTCGGGCTTGCTGGGAGTTGTAGTTTTGAAACCTACGGAGGTCCGCAGGTTGAAGACCACTGCGGCCTTCAACATCATCCAGCCCCCTCTCACCCCCTTTAGTTCTGAGTACTCACCTCCGCTCGGCGCTGGTCCGGTCCTGCAGGGCTGTCCGGTAAGGAGGTGGTCCGGTGAGGAGGTGGTCCGGGCTGCTATCTTCACCGGGGAGGCCTCTTCTAAGCGCTTCGGGCCCGGCCTCAGAATAGTCACGTTGCCTTGACAACGACGCAGATACGTCGTTGTCAAGGCAACGGCTCTATTCCGGCCCGGAAGCGCGGAGAAGAGGCGCCCCCGGTGAAGATAGCAGCCCGGACCACCTCCTCACCGGACCACCTCCTTACCGGACAGCCCTGCAGGACCGGACCAGCGCCGAGCGGAGGTGAGTACTCAGAACTAAAGGGGGTGAGAGGGGGGCTGGATGATGTTGAAGGCCGCAGTGGTCTTCAACCTGCGGACCTCCGGAGGTTTCAAAACTACAACTCCCAGCAAGCCCGGACAGCCGATGGCTGCCCGGGCTTGCTGGGAGTTGTAGTTTTGAAACCTCTGGAGGTCCGCAGGTTGAAGACCACTGAGGGCGAATGATGAGAAGAGGATGATGAAGGGGGGGGGGGGTGTGGGGATGATGAAGGGGGGTGGGGATGATGAAGGGGGGGGGTGTGGGATGATTACAAGGGGATGATGAAGGGGGGATGTGTGGGATGATAAGGGGATGTGTGGGATGATGACAAGGGGATGATGAAGGGGGGATGTGTGGGATGATGACAAGGGGATGATGAAGGGGGGATGTGTGGGATAAGGGGATGTGTGGGATGATGACAAGGGGATGATGAAGGGGGGATGTGTGGGATGATAAGGGGATGTGTGGGATGATGACAAGGGGATGATGAAGGGGGGATGTGTGGGATGATGACAAGGGGATGATGAAGGGGGGATGTGTGGGATGATAAGGGGATGTGTGGGATGATGACAAGGGGATGATGAAGGGGGGATGTGTGGGATGATAAGGGGATGTGTGGGATGATGACAAGGGGATGATGAAGGGGGGATGTGTGGGATGATGACAAGGGGATGATGAGGATGTTAATGACGGGTCTGGATGATGACAGGGGGGGATGAGGTATTTCCCACCCTAGGCTTATACTCGAGTCAATAACTTTTCCTGGGATTTTGGGTTGAAATTAGGGGTCTCGGCTTATACTCGGGTCGGCTTATACTCGAGTATATACGGTATATATATTCTGAATGGCTAGATGGATTTAAATGTGGTAAACACTGTACGAAAGAGGATCTCCCACACCATGATCTTGTATGTTAAAGATATACTGTAGGATAGTGCGGGTGATCTTCCTGTCAATTTCCCATTAATAAACTCAAATGCAGTGAAAGCCCAATACCAGCGTTTCCCAACCAGGGTGCCTCCAGCTGTTACAAAACTACAACTCCCAGCATGCCTGGACAGCCGAAGGCTGTCCAGGCATGCTGGGAGTTGTAGTTTTGTAACAGCTGGAGGCAATCTGGTTGGGAAACACTTCCCTATACTGTTGGCTGACTGGTGACTACTGGTCACTCCTGTATTAACTGCACATAAAATAAATATACAGTCATGTAAGGCATCCGAGTGAGTCCTAGAGAAATCCTGTGTACAGGGGGAGGACATTCACAGTCTTCTGATTTCTAACACCCTGTATGCTCTGCCTAGTATATATTTTTAACCCCTTAAAAGGGGTATTCCAGGAAAAAAACTTTTTTTATTTATCAACTGGTTCCAGAAAGTTAAACAGATTTGTAAATTACTTCTATTAAAAAATCTTAATCCTTTCAGTACTTATGAGCTGCTGAAGTTGAGTTGTTTTTTTCTGTCTAAGAGCTCTCTGATGACACGTGTCTCGGGAACCGCCCAGTTTAGAAGCAAATCCCCATAGCAAACCTCTTCTAAATTGGGCGTTTCCCGAGACACGAGTCATCAGAGAGGACTTAGACAGAAAAGAACAACCTTAACTTCAGAAGCTCATAAGTACTGAAAGGATTAAGATTTTTTCATAGAAGTAATTTACAAATCTGTTTAACTTTCTGGAGCCAGTTGATATATAAGAAAAAGTTTTTTCCTGGAATACCCCTTTAAGGTTGTTCTTTTCTGTCTAAGTAATCTCTGATAACACGTGTCTCGGGAAACGCCCAGTTTAGAAGCAAATTCCCATAGCAAACCTCTTCTAAACTGGGCGTTTCCCGAGACAGGTGTCATCAGAGATTACTTAGACAGAAAAGAACAACCTAAACTTTAGAAGCTCATAAATACTGAAAGGATTAAGATGTTTTAATAGAAGTAATTTACAAATCTGTTTAACTTTCTGGAGCCAGTTGATATATAAGAAAAAGTTTTTTCCTGGATAACCCCTTTAAGGACTCTTATTTTTACATTTTAGTTTTTTCCTCCTCGCCTCCAAAAAATCATAACTATTTTATATTTCCATCCACAGACTAGTATGAGGGCTTGTTTTTTGTGTGACCAGTTGTCCGTTGTAATGCCATCACTCACTTTACCATAAAATGTATGGCGCAACAAAAAAAATTTAAAAATACTATGTGTGTGGGGAAATTCAAAAGAAAATAAAAAGCAATTTTTTAAGGCTTCTTTTTCACGCCCTACAATTTACGGTAAAAAAATGACATTTTCTATTACTGTTTCGCTTTAAAAAAATAAAATAAATCTCAAACTTTTTAACCAAATTAGTACGTTTAAAATCCCAATATTTTGAAGACCTAGAACTTTTTAATTTTTCCGTATAAGCAGCGTTATGAGGGATCATTCTTTGCGCCGGGATCTGATTTTTATTGATGCCATATTTGCTTATATAAAACTTTATTTTTAACGTTCACGCCGTTCACCATACGGTATCATTAGCATTATATTTTAACCCCTTAACGACCACGGACGTAAATGTACGTCCTGGTTTGGCGGAACTTCCCGCACCAGGACGTACATTTACTTCCTGTGTATGACCACGAGCATCAGAGCTTGCGTCATACACAGCAGGTTCTGGCGGCTATCAGCCGGTAATGGCCAACATCCACGATTGCTCGCCATTAACCCCTCAGATGCCATGGTCTGTACAGATCACAGCACTGTGGCAATGCGCATAATAAAATAGATGATCGGATCGCCCGCAGCGCCCCTCACCTGACTCCGGCTGTCTCCCGGCGTCTCCTGCTCTGGTCTGAGATTGAGCAGACCAGAGCAGGAGATAGCCGATAATACTGATCAGTGCTATGTCCTATACATAGCACTGAACAGTATTAGCAATCAAATGATTGCTATAGATAGTCCCATATAATCCCCTCCCCCAATAAAAATTGTCCATTTTTCCCCTTTTACCCCCAAAAAGCGTACATTTTTTAAAATAAACATATTTGGTATCGCTGCGTGCGTAAATGTCCGAACTATTAAAATATAATGTTAATGATCCCGTATGGTGAACGGCGTAAACAATAAAAAAAAAAAAAATTTAAAAAAAGAAAAAATAAATGCTGCTTTTTTTTTTGTCACATTTTATTTTAAAAAAAATTCATTAAAATCATATAAAAGTTTTATATATGCAAATGTAGTTTCGATAAAAAGTTCAGATGACGGCACAAAATATGAGCACTTATACCGCCCTATATACGGAAAAATGAAAAAGTTATAGTTGGTCAAAATAGGGCGATTTTAGATTACTGATTTTGTACAAAAAGTTTTAGATGTTTTTTTAAGCAGTACAAAATATAAAAGTATATAGTCATGGGTATCATATTAATTGTATAGACCCACAGAATAAAGAACACATGTCATTTTTACCGTAAATTATACAGTGTGAAAACGAAACCCTCCAAAATGTGCAAAATTGTGGTTTTCATTTAAATTTCCTCCCTAAAAAATGTTTTGGGGTTCGCCGTACATTTTATGGTAAAATCAGAGGTTTCATTACAAAGTACAAGTGGTGACGCAAAAACAAGCCCTTATATGGGTCTGTAGATGGAAATATGAAAGAGTTACGGATTTTAGAAGGCGAGGAGGAAACAAGGAAAATGCAAAAATAAAATTGGCCTGGTCCTTAAGGTGAAAATGGGCTGTCCTTAAGGAGTTAATAGTACGGATATTTACACACGAGGCAATGCCAAATAAGTATATATTTTTATTTTATTTTTTTACACTTTTTGGGGGTGAAATAGGGAAAATGGGACAGTTTATGTTTTTATTGGGGGAGGGGATTTTTCAAATTTTTACTTTTATTTTTACACTTTAATAGTCCCCATAGGGGACTATTTATAGCAATCATTCGATTGCTAATACTGTTCAGTGCTATGCATAGGACACAGCACTGATCAGTGTTATCGGTCATCTTCTGCTCTGGTCTGGTCTGCTCGATCGCAGACCAGAGCAGAAGACCCGTGGAAGGCAGCGGAGTCAGGTGAGGGGACCTCCGTCTGCTGTTCTGGATGATCAGATCGCCGCAGCAGCGTTGGGGGCGATCCGATCATCCATTTTAGTGACCGCAATGCTGCAGATGCCGTGATCTGTATTTATCACGGCATCTGAGGGGTTAATGGCAGACATCCGCGCGATCTCGGATGTCGGCCATTACCGGCGGGTCCCTGGCTGCTATCAGCAGCTGGGGACCTGACGCGGATGACCCGAGCATCGCTCCGATGCCCGCGGTTATGTATAGGTTGTAAATGTAGGTCCTGGTGCGTTAAGTACCACATCACCAGGAGGTACATTTACGTCCTGCATCGTTAAGGGGTTAAATAAAAAAAATATATATCACAGACATTTGAAGTTCACATCACCAAGTTCTGTACACAGACCGTCACCACTCACAAGGAGAAAGGACACAACTCTCTTCAAAGCACTGCGCCCTTTCACTACCTCTATATCAGCCATCTCTCTAAAGTCGAGATAATGAAATCCAAAGGGCATGGTGCCAATCTACCAATATATATCTATCATCTCCCTTTAATTGTAAGGCACCCTTGTTAGCTCCTTCCACGCTTGGCACTTCACTGTATTATGTAAAGATTGCTCATGTATAACAAAAGCTTCTGTATGTCACCAGAGGTATAGTTCAAACAAAAAGGAATTGTGCCAAAACTTCCTGAGAACAGTTATCAGCAAGAGAAAACCTACATGAAGAATATTTTATACCTACAGCACCACCAAGTGGTCATTAATGTTATTATACAGACTGAACATGACAGTTTACTCCCGTCTCCAAGACTTCGCTCGTGCTGCACCAGTTCTCTGGACTGAGATACCCCAAATCCTCAGACTCAACCACAACATCCAACAATGTAAACTTGCCCTAAAGACATATCTCTTCATGCAGGCCTGTAACATTCTCTAATTGGCTTCCACTACTACCACTTTGCCCCTTTTGAGACCTCTGGGTCTTAGATACTTCAAAAACTCCATATTCTGCAGTCTCCACCCTACCCTCTATACACGTTAGACATTCGAATATTAGCTAGAGACTAGTTCACCCTTCTTTATGTAACCTCCGCTATTTATAAAACATGGCTGGACCATATCAATAAAGCACTTTATGCCTTTTGTCTCAATCCCATTCTTCATAGTCTTGTGAGCAGAGCCCCCACTCCTCTTGTTTAAATATTTACTGTGTATATTGTAATGTGTGATTCTTTACTTGTACCCTAAAATGTTAAGTCCTGCGGAATAGATTGACGTTATATAAATAAAAATTTTTTTTTTTTTTACAGATTAGGATGGCTGGTTGCTGCAGGAGACAAATTAAAATAGATGTGAAATTGAAGAGATAGATTAGATATGAGATGGATTGATGGGTGGCAGGTAGACAGATACATATGAGATGGATTGATGGGTGGCAGGTAGACAGATAGCTATGAGATGGATTGATGGGTGGCAGGTAGACAGATAGCTATGAGATGGATTGATGGGTGGCAGGTAGACAGATAGCTATGAGATGGATTGATGGGTGGCAGGTAGACAGATAGATATGAGATGGATTGATGGGTGGCAGGTAGCCAGATAGATGTGAGATGGATTGAAGGGTGGCAGGTAGACAGATAGCTTCCTACCTCATTTGATAATGATTGGCTACCCGCTCTCGATGTTGATAATCACTTCCATCTGTCCCGGCTGCCCGGGGACCTGCACGGGAAGCCATTGTCGTTCACACCTAGGGAAAACATATGATTATGGGCATGAGCTGGTTTACTATTAATAAAATACACACCGATAAAAGCAGAGCAGACCTAGTACAGATAATACATGCCAAAAAGTTGAAAAAAAATAATATTTTCTGCGGCACTGGACCAAGAGGTCAAAAAGAGACTAAACTTTTGGTATTAAAACAACATAGCATTTATTACATAGCACATACAACGCGTTTCAGGCTCGTAATGGGCCCTTCCTCAGGACAAGGTGCTGGTGTACTGGCATGAGCACCAACAATATACAGGGTGGGTCAATTATATGGATACACCTTAATTAAATGGGAATGGTTGGTGATATTAACTTCCTGTTTGTGGCACATTAGTATATGTGAGGGGGGAAACTTTTCAAGATGGGTGGTGACCATGGTGGCCATTTTGAAGTCGGACATTTTGAATCAAACTTTTGTTTTTCCAATAGGAAGAGGGTCATGTGACACATCAAACTTATTGGGAATTTCACAGGAAAAACAATGATGTGCTTGGTTTTAACGTAACTTTATTCTTTTATGAGTTATTTCCAAGTTTCTGACCACTTATAAAATGTGTTCAATGTGCTGCCCATTGTGTTGGATTGTCAATGCAACCCTCTTCTCCCACTCTTCACACACTGATAGCAACACCGCAGGAGAAATGCTAGCACAGGCTTCCAGTATCCGTAGTTTGTAGGAACCAGTGAACTTCGTGAAGGATAGGGATTCACAGGCGCTGACAGGAACAAAGAGGCTTCAGGTAGGTAGGTTCAGGTATGAAAAGCTTTATTCAGCAACGCGTTTCACTGTGCAAGCCATGCCTGAGGAGGCTGCGCTTGCGCAGTGAAACGTGCTGCATCTTGGCTGAATAAAGCTTTTTATACCTGAACCTACCTACCTGAAGCCTCTTTGTTCCTGTCAACGCCTGTGAATCCCTATCCTTCACGAAGTTCACTGGTTCCTACAAGCTTTTATGGGAAGGCTGCAGACGAACACAATAACCTTTGCTTCCATAAGTGCTAACCATTGTTGTGTATGTCGGTACACAACCGGAGCGGGTAAGAGACCATATGTATCCCCGTCCCTGTCCGGCATTAGCACGTGTGATCCTCCACAAGGAGGGCCTCTGCTTTGTATTTTTTAGTATCCGTAGTTTAGCATTCCCCCATAATAACCAGAAATATGATATAATGCTATTTCTTGAAGAAAGTGAAGGATGCAGTTACTAGAGGAGAAAGCCTCCTCGTGTATTAGGTGAACTGACGTAAATGTCAGTTCAGTGTTATAAAACACAAATGTACAAACTTTGATTTATTGAGCTATGGATAGGTGATGTATTGTGACATAAGGATGCATTATGCCCTGAGATATGGGGCAGTGCTGACATCGGCTCATATCGGCCGAAATTATGACCGCCAATAGGAGCGTATAATCCCGCCCCTTTTGCCCTCCGCCACCACTATATAGTGCTCTCAAAATTACTTTTCCAAAATAAATACTGGCTTATTACTGCCCCATATATAAAGAAAACTAAAATAATAAAAATAAAGGCAGGGGGTGATTTATCATGATGTGGGCAGTGAACTGGTTGGATTATAAAATGTAACAAGATCATGACAGGTACTCTTTAATAGTTCTGATATTTTAATTAGATTTTCTTTTTTATATAAAAAAAAAAAAAAAAACAGGAAAGGGGATGATTTGAATTTTTATTGTGGGGGGTAGTTTTTTTTTCCACGTTGAATACACTTCTTTGGGAGGGCCGTCACGCCCCCTCCCATAGACATGCATTGCGGGGGCGGGGAGTGAAGTCACACAGGGGTGGAGTTGTGACGTCCCAATACTCCAGCCCTGTAGTCTTGATTCGGCAGAATCGGAGGCTGCAGCACTGTGTGGAGCTCACACAGGTGGGTGCTGCATGCGAGATCACCGGGGTCCCCAGAGGCAAGACCCCCACGAACAGACATCTTATCCCCTATCCTTTGGATAGGGGATAAGATATCTTAGGGCCGGAGTACCCCTTTAATGATCTGCTGCTAGCATCTTACCGTCATACCAGTTACCACGAGACACTTTCAGAGATCTTATACAGTCCATGCCACAAAGGATCACAGCTGCTCTAGGGGACAGGCAGAGGATACACACAATTTCCAGGTGGTTTTACCGTTATGGATGATGTATATTTTAGAGGATAACCCTTTCCATGACTGTGTTCATGAATACATGCTGTACAAAGAGAGATCCCTTCCCCCTCCAGTGACTATTACACATAACTGGGGAATAATTGATTATCTAGTCCAGGAAAACACATTAACAGATCTTTTAATGAGAATGCTGCATTATTAGTGTGTTCTTGGCTTTTTTTTTGCAAAAATAAAATATATGTAACCAGATGTTAGCCGAAAGCTTAAAGTAAAATATAAAACACACTGCAAACAATTATATGGAATATATGTATTTTTATCCTTTGGATTTCGGATATAGTTTTGGTCAGTGGGAGTCAGTCCATTAAGCACCTCAGTCGCACCCTCTTCCATACGAGCACATTTCACAGCACCCTTAGCCTGAGTGATCGCTGATCCAGAGCTAGTCCATTATATGCATATCCCCCAATTGAGTATATTGGCAGATTGCACAGCAGATTTTTGGAGAATGTCCACTGGGGAACATTCTGCAGACAGTGGGTGCTGGCAGAACATGCCATTTCCAGGACTGCTAGGAAATGCGCCGTTTCTATAGATGCCGTTGCATTTCCAAGCAGATTCTGCAGAAAGAACTGACATGTCATTTTGTTCTGCAGAGGCAGTAATCGAATTTTCCACAGCAGATCCGTTGCAGAGATTCCACTATGTGCCAGTGCAGCAGAGTCATACTGAAAAATTAGACTCTGCTGCAATGGAATTTCCAAACAGAATTAGGGTATGTGCATTTATCCTTAAAGGGGTACTCCGGTGCTTAGACATCTTATCCCCTATCCAAAGGACAGGGGATAAGATGCCTGATCGCGGGAGTCCCGCCGCTGGGGACCCCCCGGATCTTGCACACGGCACCCCGTTAGTAATCAGTTCCCGGAGCGTGTTTGCTCCGGGTCTGATTACTAACGGGGTGCCGCGTGCTAGATCTCGGGGGTCCCCAGCGGCGGGACTCCCGCGATCAGGCATCTTATTCCCTATCCTTTGGATAGGTCCAAATGCAGTGGTGTCCGCTCACCTCCGGAGCCGAATCTCCGACACACCTGTGCTGTCACGGACCCGCCGGTCCCGCCCCGGCTTCAACAGCGTATAGAAGGAAGGATTGTCCGGCACCAGGTATGCTCTAAAAGATTGCTTTTATTCATGCCATAGCAAGGAAACAGACATCCAAAAGAAATATCCAATATGTCTCTCTATTGAGGATATCTATGGATATTGTAGGGAATTGGGGTTGTGGTCACAACCGATGTATTACATGCAAATATATGCACCACTAAAGAAATAATGTCTTGTGTAACTAAAAAATCATACCAACTACGTGAATACATTAACTGCAATACTACCATGTTAGTTTATGTGGCCACATGCAATAGTTGTGTAACATGCAATATGTAGGGTGCACTACCAATACCCTTAAAACAAGAATCAGGAGACATATCTCCGACAGTAGGAGTGAAGGAGTAGGCATTTCCATGTTATCACGCCATTTTCGGGATGTGCACGCGGGGGAGTTGGATTCCCTGCGGGTGTCTGGTATAGAAAAGGTTAAGATAGGTATTAGAGGAGGCGATGCGAGAAAACGCCTCCTCAATAGAGAGACATATTGGATATTTCTTTTGGATACCAGATACCCGCGGGGAATGAACAAACGCTTAGATTTAATCATGACTTGTACATAAGAATATAGTCTAGCGTTATATGCCTCCCCGGATGCCCCGAGCGCCGTAGCCCCTTATAATGTTTTATATTTATATATTTTTGGTAGACCAATAATTTCTCTTGGTGCGAGTGTTGGGAGGGTGATTCCGCCTAGTGTGTTTTGATACCTATTAGAGTGCGGTTACTGAAAATTATGGTATTAATACGTAATGGATATATATGTAAACCAAAACAGAGCAAATTGTACAGTGTTTCAATTTATTTATGTACATCTATTAATTCATGGCATATATATCATCTTTTAGTATATGTATACATGCACGTAGGTCCCAGAACTACACATAGAAAGAGGTTGCTTATCCTTTTCCATTATTTACCCGTGCATGTGTGATATTGACATGCCGTAATCCATTTAATGCATGTAATTTTAACATATATATCCATGTATTCAGATCTTTGAGTTTTTTAGTCAATGAGGTAGATTATCCCATTCTACTATTGACCTATACATGCACGATATCAACATACCGCAACCTATTATGTGCATGCAGTCGTATGTATATACCTGTCCATTTTTGCACATAATGTTTGGAGCATATTCACACTCATAGGATAAACACACAGCAAATAACGCACTAGTGGTAGGATCCAACCCATTCTGTAATACTAACAGATGATATCCATGCCGGGTTTTTATTATAACTACCTATGTCAGGTATTTTATCATGTGACCATCGAGTCCCTGTTTTAAATTTGCATGTTGGTCTGTTGAATTTAGTCTACGTTTAAGCTCAAGAGAGAGCGAAACGCGTCAGATTACCACAGTCCTGTGATGTCTGTTTCCTTGCTATGGCATGAATAAAAGCAATCTTTTAGAGCATACCTGGTGCCGGACAATCCTTCCTTCTATCCTTTGGATAGGGGATAAGATGTGGAAGCACCGGAGTACCCCTTTAAAGCAGTGTGTGTGTGGGTGTATATACATACACACACACACACACACATATATATATATATATATATATATATATATATATATATATATATATAAAACTCAGCGTGTGTGTGTGTGTATGTATATATGTGTGTATGTTCCAGCATCACGTCCAAACGGCTAAAGATATTAACATGAAACTTGGCATACATGTTACTTATATGTCAACAACAAACATAGGATAGGTGATTTAACCCTTACTCACCCCCATTTGCCAGGGGCGGGGTTTATGTTTAAAGTCCCATACAAGTCAATGGGAAATATATGTTACTGCATAACTTCCAAACGGCTGGATAATACTTGGTCACGTGTTACTTATATGTCCACTTAAAATATAGGATAGTTAATTTAACCCTCAACTACCCCCATTTGTGAGGGTCGGGGTTTTTGTTTAACGTCCCATGCAAATCAATGGGAAATGTATGTTCTCACATAATATCCGTACGGCTGGAGATATTTCAATACCTGGTACATATATTACGGGTCGGGATGGGAGGACCGGATATGACAACAATATATGAGGATGGGATATGTTGATTTTCCTCCCCAACAAGGATGAGGAAGGAAAAACCGGGCAACGCCGGGTATTCAGCTAATATATATATATATATATATATATATATATATATATATATATATATGCAAAATCAGCAGCCTGCAAGTGATAATATACCAGTGGTCTTCAACCTGCGGACCTCCAGATGTTGCAAAACTACAACTCCCAGCATGCTCGGACAGCCAACGGCTGTCCGTGCATGTTGGGAGTTGTAGTTTTGCAACATCTGAAGGTCCGCAGGTTGAAGACCACTGCTATATACACTGGCTGTCCAGGCATGCTGGGAGTTGTAGTTTTGCAACATCTGAAGGTCCGCAGGTTGAAGACCACTGCTATATACACTGGCTGTCCAGGCATGCTGGGAGTTGTAGTTTTGCAACATGTGAAGGTCCGCAGGTTGAAGACCACTGCTATATACACTGGCTGTCCAGGCATGCTGGGAGTTGTAGTTTTGCAGCAGCTGGAGCAGGTTAGGAAACACTGATGTAGAAGAACACAGTAGATGGAGATATATATATATATATATATATATATATATATATATATATTATAACATGGAGGCTACTGTGTCCCTCTATGCAAAAAAAAAAATCCCAACATTTATACACTTACATACACCTTCACAGAAGGCTGCATGTTTATATAGCAAATCATAATACACAGTACATCAGCCCGATAGCGCCCGCCCCGGAGCCTCCTTCTTCCCAGGACCCGGCTTTCCTTCACTACACGTCTTCTTCTACAGACACCGACTCACCTGACTCCTTCCTCCCGACACAATGGCTCAGTCAGCGCTGGACGATTACCACTTCCGGTTCCTGTGCGGCGCCATATTGGTACCCCCGGAAGTTAACAGCAGCCGCTAAGGTTCATCTTGGTGCTCAAAGAAAATCTGTAGTTTATTGGTCACTGGAAGAGAATAACTTCGGTTTTTTATGGTTTACTATGTTTTATATATATATATATATATATATATATATATATATATATATATATATATATATATAAGCTAACAGGGTTTTTTAAATGACTCGAGCTCCACTTGGAAGGTCCTGGGAAGGGCATGCTGAGACTCCTAGTTCCACAGCAGCTAAACTAGAGCCTGCAGGGTTGTTGGGATTTTTACAGCGTACTTTTCAACTTTATTGTGCAAAACCAGTATAATTGGTAAATGTTGGGACTTTTCTTTTACGGGGACTGTAGATCAGCGTTTGCTAACCTGTGGCTCTCTAGCTGTACTACAACTACTAAACTACAACTCCCATCATGTAGTTCTGCAGAGCTACAGGTTGGTGAATACTGTCGTGGATGCAGATTTTAAAATATTTTTCTTTATTTATTTAGATGTTATTAAAAGGGGCCTTGCATTGACCTTAAATGGGTACTCCACTGGAAAACATGTTTTTTTTTTTTTGTTTTTTTTAAATCAATTGATGAAAGAAAGTTATACAGATTTGTAAATTACTTTATAAAAAAATCTTAATCCTTCCACTACTTATAAACTTCTGTATGCTCGACAGGAAGTTATTTTCTTTTTTAATTTCCTTTCTCCCTGACCACAGTGCTCTCTGCTGACACCTCTGTCCACGTCAGGAACTGTCCAGAGCAAAAGAGGTTTGCACAGGACAGTTGGACAGTTCCTGACGTGGACAGTGGTGTCAGCAGAGAGCACTGTGGTCAGGCAGACAGGAAATTCAAAAAGAAAAGAACTTCCTGTGTTTTATACAGCAGCTGAAAAGTACTGGGAGGATTGGGATTATTTTTTTTTAAATAGAAGTAATTTACAAATCTTTTTGGCACCAGTTGATTAAAAAAGAAAATGTTTTCCATTGGAGTACCCCTTTAAGAGTGGACTACAACTGTATGGCGCATCTCCCATGCTGGAGGAAGTACACATTCATGCATTACACAGACAGTGCATTGGTTTCAGTGTGCAATGCCACTATCTCCCTGCGGGGGTGCAGCAGGGAAAGAAACACTTGCTGACATCACTGGGATGTCTTCTGTTGCCTCCCAAACAGAGTTGCACCATGTGACTCAAGTCACATGACCTTCTTGCACCAGATATTATGAATAGACTTAAAGGGGTACTCCGGTGAAAACCTTTTTTCTTTTAAATCAACTGGTGGCAGAAAGTTAAACATATTTGTAAATTACTTCTATTAAAAAATCTTAATCCTTCCAGTACTTATTAGCTTCTGAATGCTACAGAGGAAATTCCTTTCTTTTTGGAACACTGATGACATCACAAGCACAGTGCTCTCTGCTGACATCTCTGTCCATTTTAGCAACCATGCATAGCAGATGTATGCTAAGTGCAGCATGGTGGCTCAGTGGTTAGCACTGCTGCCTTGCAGTGCTGGGGACTTGGGTTCAAATCCCACTAAGGACAACAATAAATAAAGCGTTATTATTATTATAATATCTTCAGCAGAGAGAACTGTGCTTGTGATGTCATCAGTATTCAGTGATGAAAAAGGAGCGATCCTGTTGCGGCTCTCGCCCGTGTGGCAGGAATGGAGTTCAAAAGCCGATGGTAAATAAAGGCATACTTTATTCAAAATCAATTCGGACTACGCGTTACGAAGGGACACGCTCCCCTCTTCCTCAGGTCCAATCCTTAGAGGACTAGTGGGCCGGGCGGTAGTAATTTTTAATTTCATCATCTACTGCTGGAAATGCTTTTAAAATGTAGTACAACCTTGAATAAGGAATTGAGATTTCTGAGGAGAATGTCTCCATATAAGCAGCCCGCAGAAGCGATGTTAGGGCGCGACAGACGTGAGCGGTCACAGTGTATTGTACAAGGGGGATTCCTATAAGAAATGCGGGCTGCTTATATTATACAATTCCTTATTCAAGGTTGTACTACATTTTAAAAGCATTTCCAGCAGTAGATGATGAAATTAAAAACTACCGCCCGGCCCACTAGTCCTCTAAGGATTGGACCTGAGGAAGAGGGGAGCGTGTCCCTTCGTAACGCGTAGTCCGAATTGATTTTGAATAAAGTATGCCTTTACTTATCATCGGCTTTTGAACTCCATTCCTGCCACACGGGCGAGCGCCGCAACAGGATCGCTCCTTTTTCATCACTGAATACTCCGTACAGACCGTCCAGCTAGACGGGAGGATCCAGGCAGCACACCGTGACTCGTTACCCACATCAGTTGGGCCCCCGAAGCAACTGTAGATGTTATGCTCTTAGCATAACACTACCAGGTAAGCACACTCTATTTGTCTTACTACACCCTCTTGTTGGTTGGATTTACGGCACATATACGGGCGCATTGTCTCTTTTTTTGTTTTTCATATTCCACCATGGATGTCATCAGAGAGCATTCCAAAAAGAAAAGATTTTCCTCTGTAGTATTCAGCAGCTAATAAGTACAGGAAGGATAAAGATTTTTTAATAGAAGTAATTTACAAATATGTTTAACTTTCTGCCACCAGTTGATTTAAAAGAAAAAAGGTTTTCACCGGACTACCCCTTTAATTCACCAGCTGCACCCACATCATTTATTTATTGCACTACTGTTCACCCTTCACCTACATTATCCATGCAGGTCAATACTGATGATTGCAATATATTGTCACTTCCATTTAAAACCACTAGGCCTGATCTCAGTTATCTATTAGGACAGTGTTTCCCAACCAGGGTGCCTCCAGCTGTTGCAAAACTACAACTCCCAGCATGCCCGGACAGCCTTCGGCTGTCCGGGCATGCTGGGAGTTGTAGTTTTGCAACAGCTGGAGACACCCTGGTTGGGAAACACTGTATTAGGACATGGCTGTGAAAGCTGACATCTATACAGCATGGGTGGGGGAGGCCCATAAACCATGGAATGTGTGTGGCCAACCAGCAATGCCCTGTACTCCGGTTTATTTCCACACTGCTAAGAGGAGTTGCAATTGCAGCATTGACCTGATGTCACTCTATACAGTAGAGCAGTCTGGGTAAAGGGGAGTGAGACTCTCATCATACATGATATGTTCCTAAAGGATCAGTATGTGGCTGCCCTGGTGAAGGTGAGGAGCAGCAGCATCTGCAGGAACAGTAAGTAGTTTCATGTCTTGTACAGGCAGCCTCAGACTCTGTGCACTCCCCGCTTCATTAGACACATGACCATTATACTGAAGCATTTAATATATATATGATTAACCCAACCACCCGTCATATAGCAGCAACAAATATCGTAATAGGATATCTGTATAGGCCCATAAAGGGCTCAAGATCTTAGATGCAAGGGTTAATTTCCTTCAAACCCAATTGCAGTCATAATCTGATGCAGTGTTTTACCTCCCAGTACATATAGAGTTGTTTTCTCTGTTGTTTTTAATTTTTGCCTTGTCCCCAGCTCATAGACATTTTGACAGGACCCAATAACAATTTTATCAGAAAACAAGGATCTGACAGGTTTTGACTCTTACCTGTCTGATCCTATTGTTTCCTATAAGATAAGTGGCGTCCTACATGCTTATCTCCGTTCACCTCTTGAAGGCTAGGCTGAACCAAAGGAGCATGTTTGTTGGGGAGTCAGGACTGGCTTGTGACTGTTCAGCTGACAGCTATTAGTCCACATTACCGTCATGTGGCAGATTTTAATGGAAAGTTAGGGGTGCAATGGTGCAGATTTTTACCAGGAGCTACCCCTGTCTCTGGGAGATATTGCAGGTTTGTTTGTTGCTATAGTGAAAGTTTCTAACCCTGAAGGGAGAGTCAATTACTTCTCAGGCTGGGTTCACACCATGTTTTTGCAATACAGGTTTTTGATTTAAAAAAAAAAAAAAAAAAAAAGATTCCTCAAAACCGGACTAAACTGTATCAAAACGTGTGTGCAAATTTTAATCCGTATACGGTTGAAAACTGTATACGGTTTGAAAAATGATGTCCGGTTGCATCCGTTTTTTATAGGAAAACTGTCAGCTTGCTCCCCCCACACTAACCAGCGGTACTAGCGGGGGACGCTGATCAGTTTGATGCTTACTTGGCCCCCATCCGCCCGGCCGTTCTGCCGATATCTTAGTCTTTCCCTATACAGTGGTCCTTCAACATACGATGGTAATTCGTTCCAAATGAACCATCGTTAGTTGAATCCATCGTATGTTGAGGGATCCGTGCAAAGTAAAGTATAGGAAGTTATATTCACCTGTCCCTGCAGCTCCGGACTAGAGATGAGCGAACTTACAGTAAATTCGATTTGTCACGAACTTCTAGGAGACTCTTTTCTAGGACTGTATCCACCTTTTCCAGCCCACCGGAGCACCGGAAAGCTGAACTAATTTATGCAGGAAAAGTCATCAACTGCCGAGCCGAGAAGTTTGTGACGAATCGAATTTACTGTAAGTTCGCTCATCTCTACTCCGGACCATCACCACTGCCCTGGATGTCGCCCTCCATCTCTGTCACCGCGTCCCCGGGGTGTCCCCGCTGCTCCGGACGTCTCTGCTGCCTGGGATCATCGCTCTTCATCGCCGTCATCACGTTGCTGCGCACGTCGCTCCTATTTGATGACGGGACGGCGTGCGTGATGACGAAGGAGAGCGACGGCAATGCAGGGGATCCCGAAGAGGATGGTCCGGAGCGCCGGAACAGGTGAATAATCATCACCAGATCACACGGAGCACCTTAAATGGCTATCCGGTGGCAGCTGAAGCAGATAGCCATTTAAGCGATGGCCCCGACATACAAAAGCATCGTATGTTGATGCTGCCTTCAACATGCGATGGCCTCTGAGAGAAATTATCGTATGTCGGGGCCATTGTAGGTTGTGGAGTTACTGTATGCTAATGAGGTGGTAACTGGCACTCTGACATCACCACCACCACCACCGGCCGGAGCGCCGCCCCAGCTCATCAATATTCCTCCGTCTCTCCCTCTTCATTACAGAGCGGGGAGAAGAGGGAGAGGCGGAGGAATATTGATGAGCAGGGCGGCAGGGACGTCAGAGTGCCAGTTAACCCCGCCTGTGCCAGTTATCACTTCATTAGCATATAGTGAAAAATGAAGATATGGGCCGGGCGGATCCGGGCACAGTAAGAATCAAACTGATCAGCGTCCCCTGCATCAGCCAGTACTGCTGGTTAGTACAGTGGGAGCTTAGACGTTTTTAACTTTTCATTCCATTATGAATAAAGTTTCACTCGTATGATTGAAATTCCAAGAAAAAAACTGTGCAAAGTCGAAAATCGGATGGAACTGTACGCATGTATGGTTCCCATTGACTCCCATGTTAAAAAAAAATACGTATATGTTTCAATACAGTTTTTCACCCGGACCAAAATCCCTGGTAGGCTACGGTTTTGGGTACGGGAAAAAAACTGACAAAACTGCACAGGATGCAAAACGGACACAACCTGATGCATCTTTTGGCATACGGTTTTCAATGGAGAGTCAATACATACGGTTTTCAATGGAGAGTCAATACATACGGTTTTCAATGGAGAGTCAATGCATACGGTTTTCAATGGAGAGTCAATACATACGGTTTTCAATACGGTTCTGTACGGTTTTCACATTGAAAACGTATACGGGAAATGTATTGCAGAAACGTGGTGTGAACCCAGCAGCAGCAATATATCACATAGGTGACTGGCTCAGCAGGGTGGTGTAACATGTGACCCCAGCGCTCCTGTAACATACATGATAGTTTCGCTACCTGTTCAGCTCAAATTACAGATCTGGCGCCACTTATCACAGGAAAAATAATATCAGAATGGAAACATCAAGGGTTTGATGGAGAGTTTCTACAGAAGTCAAATTGTCAAGGTAATGTACTTAAAAAAAATTCTTAAGTCTGTGAGTAGTGTATTCCCCCCCCCCCCCCCCCCCCCCCCCTCATCTCCTGTATCCATGACAGTTCACCATTTCTACAAACAAGGCTGGGTTTGCCCGAGGCATTAAAATGAGAGGGTTGATGTGGCTTGTCATGTCTCCCTCCCCCCACGTTCCCAGTAGTTGTGCTGCTGGTGGACACTCGTATTGAGGACCATGTTGTAGACATTAGTAGTCACTACAGTTGAACGAATAAACAGTAAAGTTGGCCATACACATTAGATAAACGTAGGTTTATGGTTGTACAAGGGATCATCTGCTGGATAATAGTTTCCTAGTCATACACATTCTAGACCAGTGGTCTTCAACCTGCGGACCTCCAGATGTTGCAAAACTACAACTCCCAGCATGCCCGGACAGCCGTTGGCTGTCCGGGCATGCTGGGATTTGTAGTTTTGCAACATCTGGAGGTCCGCAGGTTGGAGACCACTGTTCTAGACCATATTGACTGTTCAAGTTGTTCAAACTTTCTATACACATCAATGACACCAGGAGAAGGATGAACCAGAATATTCTTTCCCAAAAAATTGTTTCGGAACAATAAATGAGCAATTTTATGTCCAACTGTCGCCCCCAAATTTCCAACACAGACAATAGAACAGTTTGTCATAAAAAAAACATACGTTCTTTGTTAAAATTAGAGATGAGCGAGCTTACAGTAAATTCGATTTGTCACAAACTTCTCGGCTCGGCAGTTGATGACTTTTCCTGCATAAATGAGTTCAGCTTTCAGGTGCTCCTGTAGGCTGGAAAAGGTGGATACAGTCCTAGGAGACTCTTTCCTAGGACTGTATCCACCTTTTCCAACCCACCGGAGCACCTGAAGGCTGAACTAATTTATGCAGGATAAGACATCAACTGCCGAGCCGAGAAGTTCGTGACAAATCGAATTTACTGTAAGTTCGCTCATCTCTAGTTAAAATTTACCCTGATGATTGATTGTTTCGGCTGAAATTGTTCATTTTTGTCAGCTTTAATCTAAGGTATATGGGCACAGATTCGTTGAACCTGAGTCTATTGAATTGGCCGACGATTCATTAAGTCTTCTAAAAATTGTTTTACCTTTCAAGTTACCACAGTCCAACCCCAGACTCCAAGGAATCAGAACCCCTGGGGAAGTAATTTTACCAGACAAAATGAGTCAACGGCTGATTTATTAGATTTGGGTTCAGTGAATCTTACACTGCATACTTGCTGACCTAACTGGCCCAATACCCTATAGGCCAGTACTGAAATGTGATCTCTGTAGTTGGAGATAAGATTTTAATATTTTGTTAACCATGGCTTTAGAATGTACTATGACAACAGCTGAGCAGGACCTCAAAGGGGTACTCCGGAGGAGGGGGAAAAAACTAAATTTAAAACAGATTGTTACAGAAAGTTACAGATTTGTAAAATTACTTATTAGTAAATTACTATTTAAAAATCTTAAGCCTTCAGTACTTATCAGCTGCTGTATGCTCCAGAGGAAGTTGTGTAGTCGTGTAGTCTTTCCAGTCCGACTTCAGTGCTCTCTGCTGCCCCTACTGTCCATGAGAGGAACTGTCCAGAGCAGGAGCAAATCCCAATAGCAAACCTCTCCTGCTCTGGACAGTTGGAGATAAGAATTTACTGGAAGGCCTTAGGGTTTATTCACACAGCGGAATTTCTGCCTGAAATGAAAACCCAATACTGATTCTGCATTCCCGTTGACACTTCGGAAATCCCGCGGAATAGCAGGATTTCCGAAATGTCAACGGGAGTGCGGAATCCCATAGAAGTGTATTGGGCTTTGATTTACGGAGGAATTCCGCCGTGTGAAGAGACCCTTAGAATTTTAAATACAAGTAATATACAGATCTGTAAAACATGTTTATTCCTCCAGAGTACCCCTTTAATTACTGTTCATCCTGGTCTTTGTGGTTCATGAATAGAATGCCAGAACTGCATTTAATACTAACATTCACACAAGCAAGAATCTAACTCTGCAAAAGAATGTAAATTTATATGCCATTCAGGATCAGTGGAAAGCAAGGCAGATATTATTAGTTGTCTGCCATCATCTGTTACCTATTTATTGTGGTGACTAATGGACAGTAATAAAAGTGCACTTTGTCCTCCCGTCCGAATCCTTCCACCAGAGAGGACCTTGTACCCATAACTTATATGGTCACCCTGAGTTTGGTGATGTCACTGATGATCTGACAGGACAAGGTGCACAAGGCAGGATATAAGGGAACTGACACCCGGGCCCTTAGTACTTTCCCTGGATGCTACATACTGAGACTCCTGATACCATGGCAAATCAGTAAGTATCTACCAAGACTTTCACTATAGGTTGTTCAAGGTTTGTTTTCAGTTGCAAAAAATGTTTCAAATTTTAACTTTATAAGAAAAAACACAGCTCTCCAATTGTTGTGTAACTACAACACCCAGCATGCATTGACAGCCTGGATAGTAACTACCTAAAGGCCCCTTTCACGCTACAGGTATCATCCTGTAAAAAACCTCCGTTATTACTCCCGTCAAAAAGACCTGAAAACGTCCGGCAAAAAGTCCCATTCATGTCAATGGGATTTTTTGAACATCCTTTTGCATCAGGCATGTCAGTTTTTACTACTAAAACTTAACATTGAAGTCTATGGGAACCAGATGTTCCAAAAAAAATCAGTTATTGTCAGGTTTTTTAACATCCATTTTTTGTACTGTGCATGCTCAGTACAGCTTTACAAAAAAGGGTTAAAAACCTGATAAAAAAAAAAAAACGGATGTAACTGGTAATAACGGATAATCATCATCAGGTTTTTTAAAGAAAAAAAACCATTAAAAATAACGGATGATGGTCATCAGTTATCATCCGTTATTACCAGTTATTGCATCCATTTTTTTTTCATCCATTATTGTAAAATAACGGCAGGATGATACCTGTAGTGTGAAAGGGGCCTTATTGTTACTGTATTACTTATTTCTAGATCAGAGGAAATTGTCCTGACAAAGATGGAATATGCCAAGAAGTCTCTGAGTCTTCTCTCTCCTAAGTCTCTGTCCAAGTAAGAAAAGTTTCCTTCTGTATTGTTATCCTATACATTATTTATACTGTTTTTTCCCGAACCGGGTGCCTCCAGCTGTTGCGAAACTACAATTTCCAGCATTCCCGGACAGCCAAAGGCTGTCCGGGCATGCTGGGAATTGTAGTTTCGCAACAGCTGGAGGCACCCTGGTCGGGAAACACTGATTTATACCTTCAGCCCCTCTCACAGTTGTTTTCTGCTGACATGCAGTGATGGGGATGACAGATGCAAACTATATATTTTTAGCTTAGAAATACTCACTTAAAGGAGTTGTCTAGCTTCAATAACCCCCTTTCTATTCATAGGTTCCCATTAACCAGCTGACTGCAGGACCCCCCCATGATAAGGAGATCTCTACCTTCAATGCTCCCATGCCCTCTAACAACATTTCATAAGATTAGGGACATGGGGGAGATTTATTAAAACCTGTCCAGAGGAAAAGTTTCTGAGTTGCCCATAACAACCAATCAGATCGCTTCTTTTGTTTTTGAAAATTCCTCTGAAAAATGAAAGAATTGATCTGATTGGTTGCTATTGGCAACTCAGCAACTTTTCCTCTGGACAGGTTTTGATAAATGTTCCCCACTAAGTCCTCCAGAACCGACCTTTCTTGAATAGTGGCATTTCTTTGATGGATATTTCCTCATTTACAGTACACAATCTATTTGTTAATTTGGAGCAACACAAGGTCCCCATGACAACACTGCACTTCTTGAAAACAAGAAGCGTCATCATAATGGGGGGTATTTATCAAAACTGGTTGTTCTATATGTTTTTTTACCCTATTTTTTTTTTTTTGCGGTGTTTTCGACGGACTTGCGCCAAATTTATCATTTGTCACACGCTAAATCGTAACTTTGGCATTTATTGGGGTTTACTAGCCAAAACTGATGGTATGGCACTTTTTTTTATGTCGGTTTAAAAATGACTTTGAATTGCGACAAAATTGCGGTATTTGTAACCGTTTTTGCGACAAAGTATAAAAGGCGCTAATAGTAAATTCCTGACCAGAAGCTGTCAAAAGTTGATTTGCAGTCAAAACCTGAAAACGACATAATGACAAAGGCGCAATGAAAAGTCGTAAATGTCTCAGTGGAAATGCGACAAAAGTATGCAATAAAAGACGTGTATATTTAATGATAAATACCCCCTATGTCTCAGTAGGGCAGCCTCGGTAGGGCAGCCTCGGTAGGGCAGCCTCAGTAGGGCAGCCTCAGTAGGGCAGCCTCAGGCTTTAGATCTGTAACTCCTAGGGATATCTCGGCCTGTAGTCAAGATATTACAAAGAGAAACTGCTTTGTAATATCTTGACTACAGGCTGAGATATCACTAGAAGTTACAGATGTAAAGCCTGAGGCTGCCCTACCGAGGCTGCCCTACCGAGGCTGCCCTACCATTTGTAATTTACACTAAAGGACCTTTTTACATTTTTCTTCTAATATGTCTTCTAAAATTTCAACTGATGGGAATTTTTATCCAGCCCATTTAATAAGAATACAAAATACAGATTACACTGTTGTATTGATCCCTTATGTAGAAAGTTTAACAGAGGAAAATATCAAAACCCCAGTGGGATCAGAAGCAAACTTTCTGTCTCTGGCCCCACAGTTGTCTATTCCCGTGATGACGCTGTCACCTTTAACCTCATTTATCTGTCAGACTGTGCGGCATTAGGAAATGTTTTTTTCCTGTCCAAAAGTCAAGCCTGTGTACAGACAAGACAAAGTTCATCAGGCATTATGAAACACTTGAGACATCAGATTGATAACTCTGTTCATACAGTGACCATTATGTTATGACCTCTGTATGTTATTATTGTCCTTATTATTACAGGTGTGTCTATGTCAGCGCTACAATGACTCAACAATTCCTTACCCGGCCAGTATCCAAACCAAGGCCCTTTAGGGTATGCAACTGTGACCGAAGCATCAGAAAGGGCATTGTGGCCGACAGTCTGGAAGATCTGCTTAACAAGGTGAAGACCATTATAAAGGCAGGAACTAGTTTGCTGGAGGTCTGCGGTCATCTGTGATCATTTTATATGCTCATCGGCTGCCATAACGTGATGATTAACCTGAAAACCCCAATTTGTCTGCATGATGCATGTTTATATGATGCAAAAAAGCAGTGTGGGTCAGCTCACCCCACATAGACCAGCTGCGACACGGACAAGTACGGACTTCACCTTTTGTGGAGTATGAAAAGAAGAGCATATCCAGCTCTAAAAGGAGGAGGGGCTATGCCTAATATGTCATTCCTCCTGCTGCCCCCACCCTACTGTCCAATTGCGCAATACAACGGAAGGAGATTATAGCCCCCATAAACTAACAAAAGCCATGCTGACAGATGTTACCCTTACTTGTACCTTTTAAGCACATCTGTTTGGCTAAGAAGGATCAAAGGAACATATATGCATACAAACCAGAAGTGTAAGTGGATACAGATCCGCACAGTAACTTGACCCATATACCCCTTGCAACTATGGCTCTGTCTGTTTGATAGATAGATGCAGCAATCCTCTAAATCACTTCTGTATAGTGGGTTGAACTCTCTTGGAATAAGGTTTTGGTACTCTTTGTAAATTTCCCAAAGGTTAGACCCCCATCAATCATATTTTTCTTTTTTTTTTTACCTATCTAGTTGACAAGTTATAAAAAACAGGCCAACCCATTGAAATCATATAGGGCTGGGCGGTATACCGGTTCATACCGAATACCGAAATTTTTGTGCTGCACGATATGAATTTTTCCCCATACCGCAATACCGGTTTGGCCCCTCCCCCTTGGGAATGAATTATCAGCCCAGCGCTCCCCAATCGGGGAACTAATCATATGTGACCCATAGCGCTGCCCTCCTCGTCCTCCTGTTTGTTGCGACCACCGGTGCTGACACTCTATACCAGTGGTCTTCAACCTCCAGATGTTGCAAAACTACAACTCCCAGCATGCCCGGACAGCCAACGGCTGTCCGGGCATGCTGGGAGTTGTAGTTTTGCACCATCTGGAGTTATGGAGGTTGAAGACCACTGCTCTATACTGTATCCCTATGCCCGGGCTGCAAAAGGTAAAAAGAATAAACTTTAACTCACCTTCCCCGTCGGTCCGAACCAGCTTCCTAGGGAATGGAACATCGGACAGCCGTCGGCCTATCACCGGCCGCAGCGATGTTCCGCCTCGGCCGGTGATAGGTTGAGCGCACTGTCATGTAAGAAGCCGGCTTCTTACATGATTGTGGGCTCAGCCTATCACCAGCCGAGGGGGAACATTGCTGCGGCCGGTGATAGGCTGACGGCTGTCCGACGTTCACGTCCCCAGGAAGAGTGTAAGGCCGACATAGGAACATGCGTTAGTTTATTTCTGTTTACCTTTTGCAGCCTGGGCATAGGGTTACAGCTATAGAGTGTCAGCGCCGGCGGCCGCAATAAACAGGAGGAGAGCAGCGCTTGCGGGTGACGTGAGTAGTACCTCGATGGGGACAGTGCAGCGCTGGGGGGGGGGAGGAAATACTGTTATATACCGTGGAACCGCCATAAGTTTCAAAAATACCGCAATTCACATATTTGGCCATACTGCCCAGCCCCAAGTCATAAAGCACCTATTTAAAGTGTACCTCCCACCATTACAGTTCAGTAGGTCTTAGGATGAATGGGTCATCACCGTAACTTTTACTCTTCTTGTTCCTAGACCCAGGATGGCCTGCTCATGGGTGAAGCTATCACACTGGTTCTGGAGGAAGATGGCACCGGTGTGGACACTGAAGACTTTTTCCAGTCTTTAGACAGTGGTGCGGTATTCATGGCTCTTGGGAAAGGACAGAAGTGGAAGCCATCTCATGTGAGTCCATTGTGTATTTAAGTTCAAAATGATGGAGACTACAAGTAGACAACAAAAAGTTTATTTTGAGGTCCCTCAGTTCCAGTTACTTATTAAGAAGAGATTCAATCATAGCCATGTCCTGTTATATTTCCACTGTGCAGCCCTCTTAGTGCAGAGGAGGTTGCAGCTTTTAAACAGATATCTTTAGGGGTGCAGATGAGTAAGCTTACATCTGTAAAGACCTTAAAGGGGTACTCCGGTGAAAAACTTTTTTTTTTTTTTTTAAATCAACTGGTGCTAGAAAGTTAAACAGATTTGTAAATTACTTCTATTAAAAAATCTTAATCCTTCCTGTACTTATTAGCTACTGAATACTACAGTGGAAATTATTTTCCGTTTGAAACACAGCTGTCTGCTGACATCATGAGCACAGTGTTCTCTGCTGACATCTCTGTCCATTTTAGGAACTGTGCAGAGTAAAAGGAAATCCCCATAGCAAACATATGCTGTTCTGGACAGTTCCTAAAATGGACAGAGATGTCAGCAGAGAGCACTGTGCTCATGATGTCAGCAGACAGCTCTGTGTTTCAAACGGAAAATAATTTCCACTGTAGTATTCAGCAGCTAATAAGTACAGGAAGGAGTAAGATTTTTTAATAGAAGTAATTTAGAAATCTGTTTAACTTTCTGGCACCAGTTGATTTAAAAAAAAAAAAGTTTTTTACCGGAGTACCCCTTTTAAGAATTAACCCCTTAAGGACTCAGCCCATTTTGGCCTTAAGGACTCAGACAATTTAATTTTTACGTTTTCATTTTTTCCTCCTCGCCTTCTAAAAATCATAACTCTTTTATATTTTCATCCACAGACTAGTATGAGGGCTTGTTTTTTGCGCGACCAGTTGTCCTTTGTAATGACATCACTCATTATATCATAAAATGTATGGCGCAACCAAAAAACACTATTTTTGTGGGGAAATTAAAACGAAAAACGCAATTTTGCTAATTTTGGAAGGTTTCGTTTTCACGCCGTACAATTTATGGTAAAAATGACGTGTGTTCTTTATTCTGAGGGTCAATACGATTAAAATGATACCCATTATTACATACTTTTATATTATTGTTGCGCTTAAAAAAAAACACAAACTTTTTAACCAAATTAGTACGTTTATAATCCCTTTATTTTGATGACCTATAACTTTTTTATTTTTCCGTATAAGCGGCGGTATGGGGGCTCATTTTTTGCGCCATGATCTGTACTTTTTTTTTATACCACATTTGCATATAAAAAACTTAATACATTTTTTTATAATTTTATTTTTAATAAAATGTATTAAAAAAGTAGGAATTTTGGACTTTTAAAATTTTTTTTCGTTCACGCCGTTCACCGTACGGGATCATTAACATTTTATTTTAATAGTTCGGACATTTACGCACGCGGCGATACCAAATATGTCTATAAAAAATGTTTTTTTACGGTTTTTGGGGGTAAAATAGGAAAAAACGGACGTTTTACTTTTTTATTGGGGGAGGGGATTTTTCACTTTTTTTTTACTTTTACTTTTACATTTTTTTTTTACACTTGAATAGTCCCCATAGGGGACTATTCATAGCAATACCATGATTGCTAATACTGATCTGTTCTATGTATAGGACATAGAACAGATCAGTGTTATCGGTCATCTCCTGCTCTGGTCTGCTCTATCACAGACCAGAGCAGGAGACGCCGGGAGCCGGACGGAGGAAGGAGAGGGGACCTCCGTGCGGCGTTATGAATGATCGGATCCCCGCAGCAGCGCTGCGGGCGATCCGATCGTTCATTTTAATCGCGAACTGCCGCAGATGCCGGGATCTGTATTGATCCCGGCACCTGAGGGGTTAATGGCGGACGCCCGCGAGATCGCGGGCGTCGGCCATTGCCGGCGGGTCCCTGGCTGCGATCAGCAGCCGGGATCAGCCGCGCATGACACGGGCATCGCTCCGATGCCCGCGGTTATGCTTAGGACGTAAATGTACGTCCTGGTGCGTTAAGTACCACCTCACCAGGACGTACATTTACGTCCTGCGTCCTTAAGGGGGTTAAAGCTCTTGGGAACCAATGCTATACCTGTTCTAACCCCACTTTCCAAATGACATGATATGCCCCTGTCCTCTTATACAGTAGTGAGGTTTGTAGTTCCCTAGGTCACTAGATCAGGCATAGGCAACCTTCATCACTGCAGATGTTTTGGACTACATTGCTCATGATGCTCTTACAGCTAAATGATGACAAAGCATCATAGGAGATGTAGTCAAAAACATCTGTGGTAGCAATGGTTGCTTATGCCTGTGCACCCACTGCAAATATATGCCACTGCTTGAGAGCCTATCTTTATAGCAAAATAAAAATATGTACAACAAAAAAAACTCTGTAGGGCCCTGAGTACTACTAGATGGGATAGTAACATTTTATGCTGTTGATTCACAATGTAATGCCATGACGATCCATTTTAATTCTATTTTCAAGATTTCTGTTTTCTAATAGTGAATGGAAACATTCTTGACATTGAGAAGCTAAAAATCCATTGTGTCCAACTGAGATTTACAAACGTTTCCATTCACTGACTGCAAGCTGGAATCATGAATATTATGAAAAAATGAAGGCTTGAAGGACAAATACATAAATTTCTCTACTTTTATAGAAATTTTCTTCATCCACAGAATGCTGGCTACCATATTTGTCTGACCAACAAGCCTCAGCGGAAGGTTGACGTGGCACGCATTAGCTTTGATCTGTATAAGAATGATCCTCAGGACTTCATTGGGTGTCTGAATGTCAAGGCCACTCTGTACGGGACCTACTCTGTGTCTTATGACCTGCAGTGCTACAGCGCAAAAAGAATAATGAAGTGAGTATTTGAGCAGTCAGGATCACAGTGCAATTTTTTTTCCTGGCTGGACATCCCTTTCTCATTTTACTTTTGTGTAGGACCAGTATAGCATCCATAGAACTTGTCCCTTAGACTGCTAAATGTCATAAAGTAATATGGGAGATAGGAATATGTCACTGGGTGGGCAGGAATCTGGGAAAGCTGGGTGACAACCCCTAGGAGAGTAGCAATGGTTTTCACACAGCTTTCCTAGAATCAGATAAGAAAAACTGAATGTAATGCTTTATGTTTCATTCATAGGGAAGCCTTACGCTGGACACTGTTCACTATGCAGGCCACCGGTCACGTCCTCCTTGGCACTTCATGTTATATGCAGCAGATCATGGAGCCCAGCAATAATACTGTTCCTGAGGAGGAAAAACCATCAGCTGCTCTTAGAGACTTCATACCTTTCTACTCTCGCAGGATGCTCCAGTAACTCATACCTATAATATAGGGAAGAAAAGGCGTTACTGACATTTAAGCCTGGGCAAACCTCTCACTCCATAGAAATAACTTGTTCTAGTGATGCAAAATATTCAAGAATTGTGGGTGAGAGGAACCTTTATGGGCACACTAATACTGTATTGGCCTAATGTTATCACTTATTAAACTTGGAAATGACAACTACTAAGTAAAGGTTGGCCTAATATGGTAAGAAAGGAATGAAGTTTGCTAGATGGCGCCATTGGAGACACCCAAAAGTTACCTGGCACTTATCACTCTTTGAACTGACTTCTGCAAAGGCTTAGGGGCGGTGAGCTTTATAAATCTGATTAATAATACATGCTAAAATGGGTAATAGGATGGCGTAGGTGCTGCCATGCTATATTTCTCCTATGGTAGTTCTTTACCAATTTAGCTGTGCCCTTTTGTCTGACAGACTGGTTGCTATAGATAAATTGCAAAACAGAGTTGCTAATCTAATTTCTTTTTATTCCTTAGGAACTTTTTACTCCGAAGAAAAAGAATACTAGTACAAAAGTATCATATGAAAATGTAACAAGTAAATCTTTATTGACAAAAGTACATACATTTAAAAACATATAAAATAAGTAATGGCACAAAATGATAATACCAATGGAGGGCATGTGCCGGGGGCCGTTAATGAATAACAATATACAGACGTATAAGTAAACTAATACACTAATACATGTAAACAGTCAGTATGCCTTGAGGTAGTGCAGTAATAGTAAAGTGCATAAGTAAATAAAGTCCAGTATTGAATAAGTACAAAGGATCTTACCCAGGGACATGCCACCCCTACATGTTTCGCTCCGTCGAGCTTCCTCAGGGGGCGTGGCCACGCCCCCTGAGCAAACTCGACGGAGCGAAACATATGTAGGGGTGGCATGTCCCTGGGTAAGATCCTTTGTACTTATTCGATACTGGACTTTATTTACTTATGCACTTTACTATTACTGCACTACCTCAAGGCATACTGACTGTTTACATGTATTAGTTTACTTATACTTCTGTATATTGTTATTCATTAATGTCCCCCGGCACATGCCCTTCATTGGTATTATCATTGTATGCCATTACTTATTTTATATGTTTTTAAATGTATGTATCTTTTGTCAATAAAGATTTACTTGTTACATTTTCATATGATTCTTTTGTACTAGTATTCTTTTTCTTCTGAGTAATTAGTATTTGTTAGATACTAGTGTTTATCTTCCCTGCAACGATTTTATCCTGCAGGATGTTTTTTGGAGTATCCTTAGTAACTTTCCCAAAAAATCACAGGCAGTCAAATCTTTTTGTAGACAGATTAGAAAACAATGATGTTTAATAATGAATAAGTAATAGAAGTCCGTAGCTGAAAATACAGATGAGCTAAAATGAGCAGCATTTAGTGTGAACAGTAACATAATGATAACTACAATCAAAAAAAGCTTCACACAAGTCAGTGGACAGTGCAATTTATTTTCATGGACACTGGAAAAACGTTTAATTTTTTACAGATTGTCCAAAAATGTAGGAGGGGTTGGCAACCCTACTGCTGAATAAGCACCATAAATAAGGCTTGGCAGCTCATTAGTGTCTCTCCATTGTTACCATATTAATCAGATTTTTAGAAAAATTAGGTGAATGTCCTTCAATTGATTTTTTTCTTTATAGACTTGGGGATTAGGAACACAGTGGGGGAAGCTTGGTATTGAATACCATTTTAAGCTATTATACAGGCACTTTATATGTTGACTCTAAGTACATAGAGAATCCCATAATCAGGCCTAGTAATACTGACTGTTACCAGCTCTGACTTTACTTATAATATTAATATATATATATAAAATTTGTGATGCTTATTTATTCTTGTTCAAGTTATAAAAATATTAGAATTTGCTAATTAAAACACGTTATTATGAAAGTGGCTTGTTGTGCATTTCATTCATGTGGTGGTGACAGAACTTACACCTTCTTTCTGTAGGTTGCTGCAGTGTAAATAGATAACGGTGCCCTCGTGGCTGTGTATGGAAGTTATCATGCACACAGAAGGGGGCATTTTAGACATTGGCATTAGGGATTAAATAGGTTTTCAGATATCCGAAAATAGTATTTAAATAAAACTATCACCCCAAGACGTATCATTTACTAATATAGTGTTATCACAAATTGTATTGGCTTCAGCTTGTTTATGCATGATTCAACCCTGACAGGAAGTTATGTAGCCCTTTCATTGTCACTGCTGTCTCAGGTGAATTGGCTGGAACTTGTCTCTTGACTACATTACCACCTCCTTGTCATATACACACACATACATACAGTATATATCTTTATTGAGACATTTAGGGAGAATGATGTGTATTGATACCACGTTGTCTTGTGCTGAACAATGCCACAGGCAGAGGAGCAGACAGAGACTGAACAAAGCAAGTGTCACAACCTCACTGATTAGGCAGTAGTCTATTGTGAAATTCAATGTTTTTCAGTACAGTCATGGCCATAAATGTTGGCACCCCTGAAATTTTTCTAGAAAGTGAAGTATTTCTCACAGATAAGGATTGCAGTAACACATGTTTTGCTATACACATGTTTATTTCCTTTGTGTGTATTGGAACTAAACCAAAAAAGGGAGGAAAAAAAGCAAATTGGACATAATGTAACAAATGGTCTGGACAAACTTATTGGCACCCTTTTCAAAATTGTGGAAAAATAAGATTGTTTCAAGCATGTGATGCTCCTTTAACCCCTTAAGGACTAGGCCATTTTATACCTTAAGGACCGGAGCGTTTTTTGCAATTCTGACCACTGTCACTTTAAACATTAATAACTCTGGAATGCTTTTAGTTATCATTCTGATTCCGAGATTGTTTTTTCGTGACATATTCTACTTTAACATAGTGGTAAAATTTTATGGTAACTTGCATAATTTCTTGGTGAAAAATCCCAAAATTTGACGAAAAAATTGAAAATTTTGCATTTTTCTAACTTTGAAGCTCTCTGCTTGTAAGGAAAATGGATATTCAAAATAAATTTATTTTTTATTCACATATACAATATGTCTACTTTATGATTGCATCATAAAATTGACGAGTTTTTACTTTTGGAAGACACCAGAGGGCTTCAAAGTTCAGCAGCAATTTTCCAAATTTTCACAAAATTTTCAAACTCAATATTTTTCAGGGACCAGTTCAGGTTTGAAGTGGATTTGAAGGGTCTTCATATTAGAAATACACCATAAATGACCCCATTATAAAAACTGCACCCCCCAAAGTATTCAAAATGACATTCAGTAAGTGTGTTAACCCTTTAGGTGTTTCACAGGAATAGCAGCAAAGTGAAGGAGAAAATTCAAAATCTTCATTTTTTACACTCGCATGTTCTTGTAGACCCAATTTTTATATGTTTGCAAGGGGTAAAAGGAGAAAATTTTTACTTGTGTTTGTAGCCCAATTCCTCTCGAGTAAGCACATACCTCATATGTCTATGTTAATTGTTCGGCGGGCGCAGTAGAAGGCTCAGAAGCGAAGGAGCGACAAGGGGATTTTGGAGAGTATATTTTTCTGAAATGGTTTTTGGGGGGCATGTTGCATTTAGGAAGCCCCTATGGTGCCAGAACAGCTAAAACCGCCCACATGCCATACCATTTTGGAAACTAGACCCCTTGAGGAACGTAACAAGGAATTAAGTGAGCCTTAATACCCCACAGGGGTTTCACAACTTTTGCAAATGTAAAAAAAAAAAATATCTAAAATGCTTGGTTTCCCAAAAATTTGACATTTTTACAAAGGGTTAAATCCAAAAATACCCCCCAAAATTTGAAGCCCAATTTCTCCCGATTCAGAAAACACCCCATATGGGGGTGAAAAGTGCTCTGCTGGCGCACTACAGGTCCCAGAAGAGAAGGAGTCACATTTGGCTTTTTTTAAGCAAATTTTGCTCTGGGGGCATGCCTCATTTAGGAAGCCCCTATGGTGCCAGGACAGCAAAAAAAAAACACATGGCATACCATTTTGGAAACTAGACCCCTTGGGGAACGTAACAAGGGGTAAAGTGAACCTTAATACCCCACAGGGGTTTCACGACTTTGGCATATGCAAAAAAAAAAGAATAAATTTTACCAAAAATGCTTGATTTCCCAAAAATTTTACATTTTTACAAAGGGTTAAAGCAGAAAATACCCCCCAAAATTTGAAGCCCAATTTCTCCCGATTCAGAAAACACCCCATATGGGGGTGAAAAGTGCTCTGCTGGCGCACTACAGGTCCCAGAAGAGAAGGAGTCACATTTGGCTTTTTTGAAGCAAATTTTGCTCTGGGGGCATGCCTCATTTAGGAAGCCCCTATGGTGCCAGGACAGCAAAAAAAAAACACATGGCATACCATTTTGGAAACTAGACCCCTTGGGGAACGTAACAAGGGGTAAAGTGAACCTTAATACCCCACAAGGGTTTCACGACTTTGGCATATGCAAAAAAAAAAGAATAAATTTTACCAAAAATGCTTGGTTTCCCAAAAATTTAACAATTTTACAAAGGGTTAAAGCAGAAAATACCCCCCAAAATTTGAAGCCCAATTTCTCCCGATTCAGAAAACACCCCATATGGGGGTGAAAAGTGCTCTGTTGGCGCACTACAGGTCCCAGAAGAGAAGGAGTCACATTTGGCTTTTTTGAAGCAAATTTTGCACTGGGGGCATGCCTCTTTTAGGAAGCCCCTATGGTGCCAGGACAGCAAAAAAAAACACATGGCATACCATTTTGGAAACTAGACCCCTTGGGGAACGTAACAAGGGGTAAAGTGAACCTTAATACCCCACAAGGGTTTCACGACTTTGGCATATGCAAAAAAAAAAGAATAAATTTTACCAAAAATGCTTGGTTTCCCAAAAATTTAACATTTTTACAAAGGGTTAAAGCAGAAAATACCCCCCAAAATTTGAAGCCCAATTTCTCCTGATTCAGAAAACGCCCCATATCGGGGTGAAAAGTGCTCTGCTGGCGCACTACAGGTCTCAGAAGAGGAGTTACAAATTTTGCTCTGGGGACATGCCGCATTTCGGAAGCCCCTATGGTGCCAGGACAGTAAAAAAAAAAAAAAAAACATGGCATACATTTTGGAAACTAGACCCCTTGGGGAACGTAACAGTGTTACAGTGAGTACTTACACCTCACAGGTTTTTTGAAAAGTGGGCCATAAATTGAAAAATTAGATTTTTTTACAGTAAAATGCTGGGGTTACCCAATTATTAACATTTTCACAAGGGGTAATATGAGGAATTGGGTTACACATTTTGGAGGGCTTTTCCCCCTGACTATAAAAATACATCCACATATGGGGTAACATGCTGGACGGGCGCACAACAAGGCTCAGAAGTCATAGAGGTCACTTTGTATTTGTGACCTTTGGCATATCAGTAGCTGACGGTTACATACATTCCGAGGAAAATACAAAAATGAAACACCCACATGTGACACCATTACAGAAAGTACCCACCCTGAGGAATGGGTATAGGGGTAAAGAGGACATTTTTAATGCACAGGTGTTTCCTAAATTTATTTTCCAGGAATGGATGAAGGGTAGCTTTTGAATATTGCAATTTTCAACCTATACTCTGCTTCATTTTTCTGGGAACAACTAACATGTGACTCCGAATTGTCGCCTGGAAATACGACAGAGCTCAGCGAGAACTCTTCGCATTTGAGGCGGATGTTTGTTACGGACCTAACAGTTACATACATTCAGAGGAAAATACAAGAAAGGAACACCCACATGTGAGCCTATTACAAACAGTACACCCCCTAAGGAAGGTGTATAGGGTGAAGTGGAGATTTGGAACAGACGGGTGTTCCCTTCATTTATTTTCCAGGAATGGATGAAGTGTACTATGGGGGGGAAAAAAATTGCAATTTTAGAACTGATATGCCAATTATTTTCCCAGAATGATGACCCAGAGTACAGCCAAAAGTAAAAATGATGCCCGCCCCAAACCCTATACTCTGAATCATCATTCTGGGAAGGGGATATGTGGGGCCGTCCCTATTCTGTTACCTCAAATGCGCAACCCGCTCAGGTGGAGAGAGAGAGCGTTGCGCATTTGAGGCAACTGCAAACCTCCAATGCTGTTGACTCTGTGTCCCATGACCCATTTTTGGGGGACAAAGATATTATGAGGGGCATTGGGAAAGAGGTTTTGGGTTTGATTTTTTGGGGGTAGGGTATTTTGGTATAAAATTTGGAAAATAATGTACCCTGGACTGGTACATTGGAGCCGAATTCTGGGGAATGAAATTTAGGGCAAAGGATGGAAAATTTAGTACTCCATGGAAGTGTGATACTCCCTGAAGCAGCCTATGCAGAGGCCCGGATGATCGGGGCAAGTGTCACACTGAATGGTGGTGTCCCTCCGTCTCCCCTTCCTGTGACACACTCTGCATCTTTTCTGGGTTCGTCCCGACCTTCCAGTGTTGGGGATCACACATGGAAAGTGTTGGCCGGGGACGATCCGGGGACCTAAAGTTCCAGAGGTGCTCTGACCCGCTCTTTGGCGATCACCATAGATGAGGGCCTTTAGAACTACCTCTTGGAACTCCAGGTATGTCCCTGTGTTGCCAGCGTTCTGGTACAGTATAAAAGAGTTGTACATGGCAACCTGTACCATGTAGACCGCAACCTTTTTATACCATACGCGTGTTTTCCGCATGGCATTATATGGCTTGAGGACTTGATCAGAAAGATCAACTCCCCCCATATACCGATTGTAGTCCAGAATACAATCGGGCTTGAGGACCGGTCCCGCGGTACCTCGCACAGGGACAGGGGTGCTGCCATTCCCATGAATTGTGGTGAGCATAAGGACATCCCTCTTGTCCTTATACCGGACCAACAACAGGTTCTCATGGGAAAAGGCACGGGACTCACCCCGGGGGATAGGAGCATGTAGGGAATGATGGGGCGGAAGGCCTCTTTGATTCTTCCGGACTGTCCCACAAGCGACCGTGGATCTGGCGGCGAGGGATGAAAAGAGAGGGATACTAGTATAAAAGTTATCCACGTAAAGGTGGTAACCTTTATCTAGCAATGGGTGCAAAAGGCCCCAAACGATTTTCCCGCTAACACCCAGAGTGGGGGAACAATCTGGGGGTTCAATGCGGGAATCTCGTCCCTCATACACCATAAACTTGCAAGTGTACCCGGAGGTACTCTCGCAAAGTTTATACATCTTCACGCCATACCGCGCTCGCTTGGTCGGGATGTATTGCCGGAAGCTGAGTCTCCCCTTGAAGCTGATGAGCGACTCATCAATAGAGACCTCCCGCCCCGGGACATAGGCCTCCCAAAATCTGGCCCCGAAGTGATTGATGACCGGCCTGATTTTATACAGGCGGTCATACGCGGGATCAGTTCGGGGGGGACATGCCGCATTATCAGCATAATGCAAACATCTCCGAATGGCCTCGAACCGGGAACGTGTCATGGCCATACTGTAGAGGGGTGTCTGGTAAAAGACGTCCCCACTCCAATATTGCCTGACACAGGGTTTTTTAACTATACCCATATGCAGCGCAAGGCCCCAAAAGGTCCTCATTTCGGCTGCATCGACTGGAGTCCAGCCGCCGGGTCTAGCTAAAAGTGAGCCCGGGTTAGCGGCGACGAACTGTTGGGCGTACAGATTCGTCTGTGTAACCATCAAATTAACAAAGTCGTCACTGAAAAAATGACCGAAAAAGTCCTTTTCAGTGAACCCGGCGATGTTAATTTTGATTCCTGAGTCGCCAACAAACTCAGGAATCACGGGCTCGTGGTCCGCTGGCTCAGCCCAGTCAAGTTCTCCGGTACGAGGTACCAGTGACCTTGGCAGGGGGGCTTCACTAGTATGAGCGCCAGGGGGACTCATACTAGCATGGGGCACAGGCTCAAGGACAGAGGAGGTTTGCGGCACCGCATGGCGGCGAGTTCGCCGCCTTGGTGGCTCATCATCTGAACTAGATGATGAGGAGGACGATGAAATAAGGAAGGTGGGGTCTTCATCGTCCTCTGAGATGCTTTCAGAGTCGGAGGCAATTAGGTCATATGCCTCCTCCGCCGAAAACACTCTGCGGGCCATTTCCCTACTCTAATGGGGATACGGATATGTGTGTGTGTGGGGGGGAAAACTTTATTGGTGTGTGTGCTGCGTGTGGTGTGGTGCGATACTACCTCCCTAACCCGCCCTAACCCGCCCTAGCCTAACCTAACTAAACTAACCCGCCCTAACAGAAAAAAATATAAAATAAAAAGGGGACTTTTAAAAAAAAGGGGGACTTCTAGCGCAAAAAAAAACCCTGCACCAAAAAAATAAGCGTTTATCTAATCAGTGGTGTGCGCACTGATTAGCGCTTGTGGCGGCAGGGGGCGCAGAAGTCAGTGGGGGGTCCAGCCACTCAGCCCAGGACAGTGGCTGGTGGCTTGTTCACAGACCCCCACACAAAAAACCCGAAAAAATAAATAAAAAAACGCTTTACCCCGAAAAAAATGCACCCGCCTGAACCAAAAAAAAAAACGCTGATCAGTGATAAATCACCGACAGCGGTGGGACAGGCTGCACACACAGGTACGGTCCGTTCACATAGTAGACACCTGCTACTGGTGGCACGGACCGCCTATGGGTGCAAAAAAAAATCCGCGTTAACCGAAAAAGGTGCCTTTACCACAAAAAAAAAGCTGATCAGTGATAAATCACTGACAGCGGTGAGGCACGCCGCACACACAGGTACGGTCCGGCCACACAGTACACGCCTGCTACTGGTGGCACGGACCGCCTATGGGGGCAAAAACACGCTAGAAAACCCGAAAAAAAGCGCCGGCACCACAAAAAAAAACGCTGATCAGTACTACGGGACTGATCAGCGGCGGGTGGGCTTTAACAAACGGTGGCGGACCGCTCTTTTATAACTAAGAGGGTCCGCACACACGCTTAGTGAAAAAAAAAAAAAAAAAAAGATCTGCGCCAAAAAAAAAGGCTGACGGCAGACCGCAGCGACCCAGCAGGGCCGGGGTCACGCAGCTAAAGGTGCTACGGACCCACGGACACCCACTGAGGTACGCCGAAAAAAAAAAAATTAAAAACTATTTTTTTTTTTTTAACCCTAACCTGTCCCTACCTAATCTAAAGCTATCCCTGGGGATTTCTGTGCCAAGGGGCCACAGAAAGGGGGCAAGGGGCACTTTTTTTTTACTGAGGGGATGGTGGGCAGCACGGGGCTCCGTCCTGCACACCAGATCTCTGTGGAATGGTGGGCAGAACGGAGCAACGTGCTCCTAGCCCACCAGATCCCCTCCCATTACATTGTGATTGGTGTGGCCACTTTGGCCACCCAATCACAACTGTACTGAGGGGGTGGCCACAATGCCAGCCCCCAGTACAGCATGGATGGTGATTGGTGGTGTATACTACACCACCAGTCACCATCTATATCCAGGTCACAGGGTCACACGTGACCCTGATGACCTGGAACCGCTGCAGAACGCCGGTTAGTAGTTACCGGCGTCCTGCAGCGATCGCCGGTAAAGGAGGTCCTCCGGACCTCCTCCGGCACACTGCCGGGATGTCTGCTGATAGAAATCAGCAGACATCCGGCTCCGAACCCCGCCCGGCGAGCGGCGGGGAACGGAATCGCAGCGCATCGCTCGTCTGAATTGACGAGCGATGCGCCGCGATCGCCGACATGGGGGGTCATCATGACCCCCCTGGGCGATATGCCCCGATGCCTGCTGATCGATTTCAGCAGGCATCGGGCGCCGGCTCCGCTCCAGATGGTTGCGGGGGGCCGGCAAAACACATGACGTTCTCATACGTCATGTGTCCTTAAGGACTCGGACATGGAGACGTATGAGAACGTCATGTGTCCTTAAGGGGTTAAGCTCACCTGGGACAAGTAACAGGTGTGGGCAATATAAAAAGCATACCTGTAAGCAGATAAAAAGGAGAGAAGTTCACCTAGTCTTTGCATTGTGTGTCTGTGTGTGCCACATTAAGCATGGACAACAGAAAGAGGAGAAGAGAACTGTCTGAGGAATTGAGAACCAAAATTGTGGAAAAATATCAACAATCTCAAGTTTACAAGTCCATCTCCAGGGATCTAGATTTGCCTTTGTCCACAGTGCGCAACATTATCAAGAAGTTTGCAACCAATGGCACTGTAGCTAATCTCCCTGGGCATGGACGGAAGAGAAAAATTGATGAAAGGTGTAAATGCAGGATAGTCCGGATGGTGGAAAAGCAGCCCCAAACAAGTTCCAAAGATATTAAAGTTGTCCTACAGGCTCAGGGAGCATCAGTGTCATCCCAAACTATCTGTCAACATTTAAATGAAACACTATTGCAGCAGACCCAGGAGGACCCCACTGCTGACACAGAGACATAAAAAAGCAAGACTACATTTTGCCAAAATGAACTTGAGTAAGCCAAAATCCTTCTGCAAAAATGTCTTGTAGACAGATGAGACATATAGAGCTTTTTGGTAAAGCACATCATTCTACTGTTTACTGAAAACGGAATGAGGCCTACAAAGAAAAGAACACAGTACCTACAGTGAAATATGGTAGAGGTTCAATGATGTTTTGGGGTTGCTTTGCTGCCTCTGGCACTGGGTGCCTTGAATGTGTACAAGGCATCATGAAATCTGAGCATTACCAACAGATTTTGAGTCGCACTGTACAGCCCAGTGTCAGAAAGCTGGGTTTGCGTCGAAGATCTTGGGTCTTCCAGCAGAACAATGACCCCAAACATACATCATAAAGCACCCAGAAATGGATGGCAACAAAGCACTGAAGAGTTCTGAAGTGGCAGCAATGAGTCCAGATCTAAATCCCATTGAACACCTGTGGAGAGATCTTAAAATCACTGTTGGGAAAAGGCGCCCTTCCAATAAGAGAGACCTAGAGCAGTTTGTAAAGGAAGAGTGGTCCAACATTCCGGCTGAGAGGTGTAAGAAGCTTATTGATGGTTATACGAAGCGACCGATTTCAGCTATTGTTTCCAAAGGGTGTGCAACCAAATATTAAGTTAAGGGTGCAAATAATATTGTACAGACCATTTTTGGAGTTTGGTGTGACATTATGTGCAATTTGCTTTTTTTCCTCCCTTTTTTGGTTTAGTTCCAATACACACAAAGGGAATAAACATGTGTATAGCAAAACATGTGTTACTGCAATCCTTTTCTGTGAGAAATACTTATTTTCTAGAAAAAATTCAGGGGTGCCAATATTTACGGCCATGACTGCATGTCCTGCCTTATTGAGCACTCCGTTCAGAAGTAATATCGTGCAGAATGCGGTCTGCTGACTTGCGCTCCTAATCCAGTCAGTGTAAACGGTGATCAGTGAGGTAGCACCGGTTTTACTCTACATGTGAAAGTTTTTTGTTCCGTGTGTGCCCTCATGTAATCACTGCTCCTAACAGCTTCGACAGAATGGCCTCGTTGGTGGGCAATTTGTCAATGTGCTTCTCTCAGACCAATGATGTGCCCCCTCTAAAAGTCTGTAAACTGTGAAAAATGTCTTTGTGTGTCTAGCAGTTAATCTTTTAACATGAGGTACACTACACTACCCAAAAGTAGCCTCTGAGAGCCTTTTTTTTTTTTAAAGGGCACTGGGGGAAGCCCTCTTGTGGCAAAATTGATTGTCTTATCAGACCGCACCAATAATCCTTTATATATCTGCCTGAGATACAACTGTGTGCCAAGTTTTGCAGCAATCCGGTATTCTATCAGGTGCGTTATTTTAGTTTTTTAGTCAATGAGAGTATTATGGTTATCAGAAAAAAAAAATATGGGGGTATATTATTTATCCATGTAACTTACAAGTTTTTGCACAAGGCTAATTTTTCCCTCATTCCCCAAAAAATGGTCAGAAGATTAGTGTGAATTTATCTACACCAGTTCCTAGCTTTTGTAGATTGTGGCATATGGACAGTCAAAGTTATTAAGAGTCTCGCACTTCTTCATAAATTTTGGGCAGTTATGACCATTATGTAAACGCCTTGGAGTGTTTAGTGTCTATGAAGCAAGCGCAGTAGCAGCCATGCACCCACAGTCAACAATGGACATCAGTTAATGTCTACTATTAACCCCATAAGTGCCATGATCAATAGTTATTTAGAGCCTGCAAGTCAGTCCCCAGCCTGGTCGGCACTCCAGCACCACATATGAGATGGTCCAATCGGTTTTCCTGGCAGCAGGAGGTCACCTCACCTAGTCCCCACTGGCTCTTATGCATAGCTTTATTTAGTATTAGCAATCTAACAATTGCTTAGAAAGGTCTCCTAGGGGTTTTAAAGGTGTACTATTGTATTATTTATTGAGTAGTTATTTATTGATCGCATGGGGGTCTGGCCGCTTGGACTCACAGCGATCTTCTGTACGGGCCCAGGAGTCCGCAGGAAGGGGGTATGCTGACCCCTGCATGAAGCAGCAGCCGACACGCCCCCTCCATGTATCCCATAGAGCAGTGGTCTTCAACCTGCGGACCTCCAGGTGTTGCAAAACTACAACTCCCAGCATGCCCGGACAGCCAACGGCTGTCCGGGCATGCTGGGAGTTGTAGTTTTGCAACATCTGGAGGTCCGCAGGTTGAAGACCACTGCTATAGAGAAACATGGAGGGGGCGTGTCGGCCACGTATTCCTGCAGGGGTCAGCATACCCCCTTCCTGCGGACTGCTGGTCACATCAGCGCAGAGAGAAGCCGATCTTCAGAGGAACTGGGTGCCAGACTGCAGGTATGTATATAAGTCATAGATGCCGCATTGGTCTCCTGTTCACCTGCACTATAACCTGGTGTATTGGGTTTAGTGTGGGTGAACAGGATGACAGTTTTCCTTTAAACTATAACTGCAATGGCTTATTATGACAATAGTGCAGCACTGTGTTCTATAGTTATTGCTTTCAAAATTACACCTATGGACAAATCGGCACGTATATAGTTTAATATAGTGTCGTTTTCATTGTTGACCCCACTATTGCCACTATCTCGGGATAAGTGTCAGATTGTGGGGGTCCGGGTGCAGGGACCCCCGCGATATCCCATACTGTGCCCCGCCCGGCTCTCCTCATGAATGGGGCGTGTCGACCACCACACGAAGATCTGGCTCACACGCCCCCTCCATGCATCTCTATGGGAGGGCTTAGTGCGGTGGTTGACATGGTGGCGCCGTGCAGGAGGTCTCAGCGGTCGGACTCGCCACAATCTGACACTTATCCCCTGTCCTTAGGATAGAAGATACATTTTTCGATCCAGGAGTACTCCTTTAAAAGCGTCATTGTTGTGTATGGGGGAGATTTATGGAAACCTGTGCAAAGGAAAAGTTGCCCAGTTGGGCACAGCAACCAATCAGATTGCTTATATTTTTCAGAGGCCTTTTTAAAAATTAAAGAAGCTGATGTGTTGCTATGGGCAACTAGTCAACATTAACTTTGCAGAAATTCTTATCAATTTCCCCATATGTATACGTGTACTGCCACCTAATGGCAGCTCTAAGAACTGCAGCCAATCATACCATCATCCAAATATGCCGTTTATGTCCATAAAAAAACACCTCATATTACCGTTCTCCGGGAACATTTCTATAGTCCTGCAGAAAAGAAAAAAAAGAGTAAAAGCTTCACCCACGTGACCTTCACACCCTCTCTTCTCCTCCTTCCCAGCACGCACATGTCCGCAGTAGCTTCTACTTCCTGTTTTGAGCACGTGACTATACAGCTACAGTGACGTCATATCTTCCCGCAGCATCTAGTCAGGTCTGAGCTGTGAGTGACGCGTAGTGATGGCGGCTGTGTGCCTGCACCCGGCGGTCAGGAGCGGATGGAGAGCGGCATGTAGGGCGGGCAGCCTGGGCCCTGTGAGGAGGAGGTGCTCGGCCCCCTGGTTAGTGCTCTCCGTGCCTTGTGTGTATAAGTGAGGCGCGGGGGGATGTCCCCTCTTTGATGACAGGACCCCCTCTTCCCCCCCCCTCTTTGATGACAGGAGCCCCTCTCCCCCCCAGCCTCTTTGATGACAGGAGCCCCTCCCCCCCCCCCTCTTTGACAGGACCCCCTCTCCCCCCCTCTTTGACAGGACCCCCTCTCCCCACCCTCTTTGATGACAGGACCCCCTCTTTGACAGGACCCCCTCCCCCCTCTTTGACAGGACCCCCTCCCCCCCCCTTTGATGACAGGACCCCCTCCCCCCCCCCCCTCTTTGATGACAGGACCCCCTATGAATGCAGTGTCAGATGATTACAGGGACCACTGTGAAGGTTGTATTGGCTTTTACATCTCCTTGGTGGGGGGTTTTGACCATGGTGGTGGTGTTATTGAGTGCAAGTCACAACTCCTCACTCTCCCCTTGTATGGTGCCAACCACAGTGCCTCCTGTACCTGTCCTATATGCAGAGATATGCCCCCTGTGACAGCAGGCCAATAAGGTCCCATGATGCTGCCAATGGCCACCCATGATGATGCCAGATCCAGAGTCCCAGCCCCCACACATTGTAGACTTCAGAGCCCTCCTCCCATAATGGTGACATACAGAACACCACCCATATAATTGTTTTGAGGCTTGAAGCACACTTTAGCTGTGCCCCCATAACATTATCCACAGCAGTTATTTAGTCCCCATAACTGAGACTGTGTAAATGAGGGGCCTGATAGGCAACTAAAGAAATATTCTAATTGCCCCCAACTCTGAGTTATTTTTACTTATTTATATCTTTAGTTTCCAACCTGTGGCTCTTCAGCTGTTTCAAAACTACAACTCAAAGCATGCTGGGAGTTGTAGTTTTGCAATAGCTGAAGAGCCACAGGTTGGAGACCACTGGTCTGTGTAATGTGTTATCTAGTGATTCTGCCCATAACAATGCCAGCCATAAAATGTAGAACTCTCCTCTCAGTGAAGCCGATTGTGTGGGACTGTGTAGTGTTACCTCATTCCCCTCTCCGGCATTTTGTTGCAGGTATCAGGAACACTTGGAGGTGGAGGAAAAGGGATACAGATCTCCATCCAGAATTCGAGAAGAAAGATTCAGCATTCTGAAGAACCCAGGAGTTACCACAGTGGAGAAGCTGAACAAGGAGCTGCTGTGTGATCTCCTGGCACAGAACGTGGTGTATAAGGAAGGTGTGTGGTTTGATCATACGGGTTTCTATTCAGTTGTTCATCTTTTAGGCTTCTCTCACACTATATGTTGCTCCGTTTTAAATGTCCCGTTATAATGTCCCGTTAGGAAAACCCTTAGAAACGACCATTACAAAATCCCATTCAAATCTATGAGATTTTGTGATTAGCCGTTATCACCCGTTATGAATAACGGACGTTATTTGTGACGGGAGAAAAAAAGTTACATGCACTAGTTTTTCTCCCGTCACAAGTAGTGTCCATTATTCATAACAGGTGATAACGGATAATCACAAAATCCCATAGACTTGACTGGGATTTTGTAAGGGCCGTTTTTAAGGGTTTTCCTAAGAGGACATTATAACAGGTCTTTAAAACTGAGCAACTTTATAGTGTGAAAGCAGCCTTACTTTGTTGTAGGGGCTGACAGGCTCATTTCCCTCTGTATATGAGTGGATGTTGCCTGACATTTTACCCCCAATTGCTTTACATGGCACTACTGCTCACTCAGATTGACTGTTGTGTATTGGAACTACCTAAACTAGAAGTCAGCATATGGAGAGTCCGTCTAAACTTCAGGAACCTACCCACCTGTGAGTGAAATCCGGTTATGTGACTGCTGCACGAGACTGAAGAAGAGTAGGAACCTGGAGATTACCTATTAAAGGGATGTGTCTGCGAAAAACCCAAATTTAGGGGATGAGAGTCTTGACCGCTGAAACTATAATGATCATAAGAACAGGGGTCCAGGCATGTGGAAATTGTACCGCCCGATGCCTGGGACATGCAGTTCCGGGCGCTGGGCAGGTGAATTCTTCAGGCATTTAGCCCTGCTTGCCCAAAATGTCTAAGGAATTCACATATAATGGGGCAGTCAATTTTGCCTTGTAACTAAACTACGATAGGCTGCAGCTTTGCGCTGCAGCCTATAGCAAGCCGCAAGGACGACAGCGTCCCGGTGTAGGTGCGTGCTATTACATCACTCATCGGGCGCACCTCTGTCCGGACCGAGGATGCGGTCCAGTAACAGTGACCGCTGAGCCTGCCGGGTGGAGGACAGGTAGCAGGGGTTTGGTAATACTGTGGTACAGGAAAGGAGAGCGGGGTTGAGCTGAAATATGACATGGGGGGGCATCAGAGGGGGGAATATAATGACACGGAGCATCAGGGGGGGGGGGATGTAATGATACAGGAATCATCAGAGGGGGTATAATGGCACAGGGGGGCCCTACTTGATCCCTACCTGATAAAGGGACATACCTACCTGAAGAGGGACTACCCACTTAAAGGAATACTATAGTGCAAAATAACGACAGGGGTTTCCCAGCAGTCGGGATAAGTTATTATGCACCGCAGTATTCCTTTAATGGGGCGGACTTACTTATCAGGGGACCTATCCACCTAATGGGGTGACATATTGGTCTGCCAAGCAAGTTTTAATAAAGACCTTATTTGCATACTATTTTGGTTATGAGGGACAAGTAGATTCTGCTCCGTTTTTGTCCCTTGGACAAGTATTTTTTTTTTATTTCCATACCCCTGGGGTCCTTTGTCCTCCTGTTCAAATAGACCAGCAGCCAGACAGTTGTGTAGGCTGTCCAATGATGTTTAAGTACAACCCAAGGCTATCGTATTCCTACCTATAGAGTTAGACAGAGCAGCTGCGCACGTGTACAACTGCAACTCCATTCAAATGAGGTACACAGGACCCTATTCATTTGATTTGAGAGTCCCATCACCAATCAGAAACCCCCTGTGTATCAGAGATTATTTTGTGGCCAGACACCTTTTAAGTGTGATTTCTAACATTTGATTTACAGATGTTTTCTATCTTTAGGTCCACTCGTGGCCATCAACAAACCCCAGGGGCTGCCCATTACAGGTAAGTAATTACTGAGTATTGAATCTGTCACCTGTAATACACTGCTCAAAAAAATAAAGGTAACACTAAGATAACACGTCCTAGATCTGAATGAATGAACTAATCGTATGAAATACTTTCGTCTTTACATAGTTGAATGTGCTGACAACAAAATCACACACAAATTATCAATGGAAATCAAATTTATCAACCCATGGAGGTCTGGATATGGAGTCACACTCAAAATCAAAGTGAAAAACCACACTACAGGCTGATCCAACTTTGATGTAATGTCCTTAAAACAAGTCAAAATGAGGCTCAGTAGTGTGTGTGGCCTCCACGTGCCCGTATGACCTCCCTACAACACCTGGCCATGCTCCTGATGATGTGATGTCTCCTGAGGGATGTCCTCCCAGACCTGGACTATAACATCCGCCAACTCCTGGACAGTCTGTGGTGCAATGTGGTGTTGGTGGATGGAGCGAGACATGATGCCCCAGATGTGCTCAATTGGATTCAGGCCTGGGAACAAACACACTCCAGCCACATGAGGTCTTGCATTAGGAGGAACCCAGGGCCAACCGCACCAGCATATGGTCTCACAAGGGTTCTGAGGATCTCATCTTGGTACCTAATGGCAGTCAGGCTACCTCTGGCAAGCACATGGAGGGCTGTGTGGCCCCCCCAAAGAAATGCCACCCCACACCATTACTGACCCACCGCCAAACCGTTGATGCTGAAGGATGTTGCAGGCAGCAGAAGGTTCTCCACAGCATCTTCAGACTCTGTCACGTCTGTTACATGTGCTTAGTGTGAACCTGTTTTCATCTGTGAAGAGCACAGGGTGCCAGTGGCGAATTTGCCAATCTTGGTCTTCTCTGGCAAATGCCAAACGTCCTGCTCGGTGTTGCGCTGTAAGCACAACCCCCACCTGTGAACATCGGGCCCTCATACCAACCTCATGGAGTCTGTTTCTGACCGTTTGAGTGGACACATGCACATTTGTGGCCTGTTGGAGGTCATTTTGCAGGGCTCTGGCAGTGCTCCTCCTTGCACAAAGCCTGAGGTAGCGGTCCTGCTGCTGGGTTGTTGCCCTTCTACAGCCTCCTCTACATCTCCTGATGTACTGGCCTGTCTCCTGGTAGCGCCTCCATGCTCTGGACACTACGCTGACAGACATAGCAAACCTTCTTGCCACAGCTCGCATTGATGTGCCTTCCTGGATGAGCTGCACTACCTGAGCCACTTGTGTGGGTTGTAGACTCCGTCTCATGCTACCACTCGAGTGAAAGCACCGCCAGCATTCAAAAGAGACCAAAACATCAGCCAGGAAGCATAGGAACTGAGAAGTGGTCTGTGGTCCCCACCTGCAGAACCACTCCTTTATTGGGGGTGTCTTTGCCTATAATTTCCACCTGTTGTCTATTCCATTTGCACAACAGCATGTGAAATTGATTGTCAATCAGTGTAGCTTCCTGAGTGGACAGTGTGATTTCACAGAAATGTGATTAACTGGTGCCAGAAAGTTAAACAGATTTGTAAATTACTTCTATTAAAAAAATCTTAATCCTTCCTGTATTTATTAGCTCCTGAATACTACTGAGGAAATTTTTTCTTTTTTGAACACCGAGCTCTCTGCTGACATCATGACCACATAGCAAACCTATGCTGCTCTGGACAGTTCCTAAAATGGACAGAGATGTCAGCAGAGAGCGCTGTGTTCAAAAAAGAAAAGAATTTCATCTGTAGTATTCAGTAGCTAATAAGTACTGGAAGGATTAAGATTTTTTAATATAAGTAATCTACAAATCTGTTTAACTTTCTGGCACCAGTTGATTTAAACAAAATAAACTTTTAACTTTTCCACCGGAGTACCCCTTTTAAGTGTTCCCTTTTTTATTTTTTTGAGCAGTGTATGTATGGGGAACTTGACAGCAAGTATTTACTTTCCCTGCAGCGCCACCACATGGGAAACAAAGCGTTGTACACAGCTCTTTTTTTTTTTTTGTCTTATTTAAATGTTAGACACAGACATGACAGATTTTTTGATAATCTTGAGCATCACAAAGCTGTCATAGCTATTCCTCCTTACTTCCCCATACATATCATGGGTTTTCAGTGGGGGGAAAAAGGTAATAAGCCACTTTTAGACTCCTGTGGCAGCGCTTATCCTATATGGGAATAATAGATGTATCTTTATGCCCAATTCTTCTTTCTACCAATATCTGCCAGCATTTCCCAAGAGGTTTTAGGAAAAATGTCTCTAAACCAGACAACTAATTTTATGTATCACAGAATAAAGGGGTGGTAATATAGTTTGAGGCATAAAGCAGCTGTGTGTAGTACCTAAATTGTGTTCTTCTTTGCCATCAGGAAGTCCAGAGGGACTTTCACTTGTGTCCGTACTCCCGGAGTTACAGCAGATATTGCAGATGAAGTCAGAACTTCACGTAGTGAAAGCTTCACCAAAGTATGCGTGAGAAGTCCCCTGTACAGTTTACTGTCACTTTCGCAGTATGCTACTTTAAAGCTACCAAAAGTCTATAGTATGAAAGCTATGTAATCAGCAAAAATGGTTCTTGATAGGGTTATCCAGCCTTCCAGTACTTATCAGCTGCTGTATGTTCTACAGGAAGTTCTTTTCTTTTTGAATTTATTTTCTGTCTGACCACAGTGCTTTCTGCTGACACCACTGTACATGTCAGGAACTGTCCAGAGCAGGAGAGGTTTGCAATGGGGATTTGCTCCTGCTCTGTACAGTTCCTCACATGGACAGAGGTGACAGCAGAGAGCACTGTGGTCAGACAGAAAGGAAATTAAAAAAGAAAATAACTTCCTCTGTATTATACAGCAGCTGATAAGTACTGGAAGTGATTTACAAATTTGTTTAACTTTTTGGCATCTTAAAAACTTTTTGGCATCTTAAAAAAACTTATTTTCCACCGGAGTACCCCTTCAAAAACTGATGGATCATCCCTAGACCATCAATATTAGATTGGCGGCATCTGACTCCCAGCAACCCTGCCAGATAGCTTTTTGAAGGTAGCTGCAGTTCTTGTATGAGATTACCAAAGTTTGTACCCCCCCCCACAATTTTTTTCGAAGAATGGTTAATTGGAGAAAGCTGCAGTACCTTGCACCGCTGCTGCTAATAGTATGGCAGGGGAGGAAGAAGCACTGGTAAATATTGAAGAGGCAGCACCATGGCTGCGAGCTGGACCCCACCAATGTAATATTGATGGGCTATCCTGAGAATAGATACATTTTACAAGGCTTGATAACACCTTTTAAAGAGCACTTGATGGTATATTAAACTTATATCAAAATGTATAGATTATTATAATGAAGTAACTGCTATAATGCTCAGACAGGATTGTGTGTCTTCCCCAACAAACTGAGTAATCGGGGGAGAAGGGACTTGGTAAGAAAGATGACTTAGAACCCAATGGGCACTCTTGCTGAGATCCTGTGTGCAGCATTTTATCAGTCTGGGCTTTTTATTTAAAAAAAATATATATAAAAAAAAAAGCTCAGACACTGAAAACAATAGTTGACACCGGCAGAAAATGCCAGTGCCAGGACCGCTTGGAATACGCCGTCTCCATAGACGACAATGAATTTCCAAGTGGATCCCGACTAAAGAATTGACAGGTCAATTCTTTCGTCAGAGACCAGAATTGGGATTTCCGCTGCCAAAAGTTCTGCCATGTGTGAAGTGAAAGCTATGGGGATTCTGCTGCAACAAAATTTCTAAGCAGATTTTTCCTGCTGCATTCGCTCGGAAAGTCTTTTGTGTGACCGTGGTCTGACTATGAGAAACAGGATTCTCTGGTCTAATGCAACCAACTATTAAAGGAGATGTCTGGTGCAGACTATTCTTATTCCCTCCTGCCTGGGCTGCAAAAAAAGAGAAAACAAACTTTCACTTACCTTCCTACGTTCCCACGGTGCTCCACAAAAGCCGATCAGCCAGCAGGGCTGTCTACTTCCTACTTCTCTTAGCCCGGGACGTCACACGGCGCTTCAGCCTATCACCGGCGAGGCAGGACATCGCTGTGGCCGGTGATAGGCTGAAGCGTCATGTGACGTCCTGGGCTAAAGTAGACAGCCCGGACCACAGATCAGCTGTTGTGGTGCTCCGGGGGAATGTAGGAAGGAAAGTGAAAGTTTGTTTTCTCTTTTTTTGCAGCCCAGGCAGGATGGAATAAGAATAGTCCGCACCCGACATCTCCTTTTTACTTTTTGCCTCCATTTTAAGTCAGGTCTGATGGAAACCAGGTACTGCTAATCACCTGCCCAATACCATTCCTATAGTGAAGCATGGTGGGGGCAGCCTCAGGCTATGGAGGTGTTTTTCAGCGACTAAGACAGGTAGACTGGTCCGGATTGAGGGAAAGCTAAATGGAGAAATGTACAGAAATGTGAGATATTCTTAGTAAAAACCTGATCCAGAGTGCTCTGGACCTCAGACTGGGCTGGACCCAGCAGAACTTATCTGGAGAGAACTGAATATTGTTGTCAAAAGACGGAAACCATCCAACTTGACAGATTTCTAACATTCTGTTTTCACTTTGACATTTTGGGATATTGAGTGCAGATTAATTTGGGGGGGAGAAACATAACAAAATGTTAAAAAAACAAAAAAAAAACATAACTGAAAGGGTCTGAAAACTTTACGAATGCTACTATAACTATGTCCAAGAATATAACCACTAAAATACTGCTCCTATGCAATAATATATAACCACCATGTATAGACAAGAATAACCTGAACCCGTCAAAGATTTTTCACCTAAGAGGGATGACTTCATGTTCGTGTATAAATTCCCAGCTTGTTTTGACTCTAGGGAGAGCTCTGGACTGGTTTTACTGTCCACTTGCCATGTTACCACCAAAGAATTTGAAGATTTTTACGCCAAGTGCCGCAAATTAGAACGACCATTTGCAACATTTTGGTGAGATCCTACTTTTATATTCCTGTTACATTGTGAAATGCTCCATTTGTTGGCTGTATTAAGAATTAGTTAGAACCTTGCTATTCTTTGTGGACTTTGTCAGACTTTGCTTGCAGTCAAAATATCCTTATATTGCTCACTACTACCTCTTAACAAATGCTTTCAGGTATAACATTAATAATGTCCTTGTTTTTAGTGCCATAACACTTGGCACCCCCAGTCCAGCCAAAGGGGAGATAAAAGTGGCTCTGAAAATTGAAAATATTGGAGGCCTAGAACTGGTAAGATTAAAGACATGCGTAAGTCATCAATCTAATACTTTACATAAGCTGTTTTGTAGATTAGTTGACACTATCGTATGCTCTGGTGAAAATCTATAGGCTCATATCTGTTCTATTAACCCTCAGATCAATGTGTTTTTTGTTGTTTTTTTTCTCTCAATTGCTGAGCATATTGGAGGGTAGGTTGCTGAAGGTATCTGTTGTCTTAAAACGCAGTTAATATTCTTGCCTATTGTTTTCTTAGGTTGTCCCTGTGATGCATCCCTCCAAAGGTAGCCTGGAACGAAGAGAGGTGAAGAGAACAGAAACTTGGTATAAGGTTCTCCACTCTGTAGAGGGGTGTTCCCTTCTACAGCTGCAGCCCATGAGCGGTACGGACATATGCAATTATAAGTTAACCTTTTAAGGGTTCAGTAAGATTACCAAAAAGTTTAGACTTGCCAGAGCTCAGCCGAGCTTCTGTAATGGGGGGGTAGTTTATTTATTTATTTTTTCCATCAAGTTATTGTACATATGCTCTACAGAATACAAATCCCCAGAGAAAGCTCTGTCCAGACATTGAAACAAACCAGCAGTGTCGTGAATACAGCTCTGAAGTATAATGCTTGTCCTTAATTTTTTTTCTTTTTCTCTCTTCTAGTTCATAGAGATCAACTTTCAGTCCACTGCACATTAAAGTTCTGTCCGATATTAGGTGACCATACTTACAGTTCGCGCGTGTCGACAATTTTGGGGGAGAATATTTATGTTCCTGTGGATCTTGCAATACCAAAAACACAGGTACAGTAGGAAATCTCAGCTTTGCCTTTTAACCCCTTAATGACCATTGAAGTGTATACACATCCAGGGCAGATGACCATTGCCACAACTGGACGAGTATACACGTTCATTGATCTCGTGGGTACTGCCCAGTGTACCCACGAGATCGCGGCAGGGACTCGGCTGTAACACACACACAGCCGGGACCCTGCCGCACTGACGGCAAAGCAGTAAACTTCAATCCTGGCAGTTTAACCCTTACAGCCGTGGTCGGAAGCGACCGCAGGCTGTAAGTTGTTTGACCGAGGGAGGGAGCTCCCTCTGTCTCCCCTGCAGCACCCCGAGACACGGGGTACTGTGTGTGATCCCCGGCAGGCAGGGGCCTGCCACACTGCCGGGACTGAAGTAAACTTTGTTCCCGGTAGTTTAGCCCTTACAGCCGCAGTCAGATGTGACCCTACCCTTATGAAATATATTTTTTCAAAGGCCCCGTTCATACTGCGTTTCAGCAGTATGTTAGAGGTATCCATCAGCATCACGTCAAAAAAAGTGATGCCGACGTATAACGTTCCAGCTCCTTTCACTTCCCAATGAAACTGCTTCAGTATACGGTGGCTTTCCATTTTTTCCCACAGACATCTCTAACATACTGCAGAAATACAATGATGGATATATCCATCAGGAACTTCAACTGTCAGACAGCTGCGCAGCGCCGGTAGCCGACCAAGGACCAATATATTGAAATGTAAATCCCGGCGATCTGACATCTTATCCCCTATCCTTTGGATAGGGGATAAGATGTCTAGGGGCGGAGTACCCCTTTAACTCCCTCTCACTCCTAAATGGTCCTATCTTCTTTACTTGCTTTGTGAAGGAACAAGCATTTCCCATGTTGGGGATTATGGCACTTCAGGAGGATGCTGGACAGATATGGGCTAACTCCCCGTGCCCCTTTCTTGCTCCTATCTTCTGTGGTGTGTGGCTGCTGCCTGCAGTGGTGATGAAGGGGATGGGGGGTGCTAAGGTGCTAGCTGGGATTATATTGCTGACATAAGGCTGCTTGTTATCTCATCAGCGACATATTACTAGGCCTGCAGCAGATAGGGAGAGTGAGGCAAATGCTCAGCAAACATTCGGGGCAGCAATCATTTCATCCAGTGCCCGTGCCCCAGATCTTATTGCCTAGTGATGCACCAGGGCAGGGGATTTATTTAGATCGTAATTCATTTCCCCCCAAGTTTGTTCCCAGCTTAAGAGCTGTTCAGATGAACAGCCTTTTCACAGTAGGGCATCATTTATCAGAATAAATAATGAACAGAAAAGATCTGTCAACATTTTCGTTGAATATATTTCCTCTTTGTTGTTAACAGCGCATAGACGAGAAGATTCTCCGCAAGATGCATATAACTGAGCCTCAGATGCACCGTATACCTCTTCACCTTCACTTTCAACACCTACTGATGCCAGACAGCCTGTCCAGAAGGTACCCCACACATCTTACTGCCCCGCCTCCTCCTTTCTTCAAGCGGACAATGGAACTTTTGCACCTTAAAATAAAGAAGCCTGTTCTCATTGAACATTAAAGGAATCCTTGACCATGAACTAAAGGTGAACTGGTCATTTGGTGTGCGGGTTCCCTGTTGCAGACAGTTTTATGGGGGCGACCACCTTCTGCAGTTGGGTGTCTTACAGTCGGGCAGGTTCGTATATAAAAATTTTTAATTTAATTTCCTATGTTACATTGATACCTTCCTTTATCCTATACTGGGTGGATATTGTTGTTTTCATACAGCTGTAAATAAGATAATTGTAGAGCTGCATGTTTATATTTAATATGTACTTGGAAATGGTGTCTTCATTTTATAATAAAAATAAGTGATATCATTGTACATTCTATGAAAGGTAAAACAAAGTTCCAGCTCATCTTACCACTCTCCAGGAGCACTGATCTACACTAAAGCATAAAACAGCAACATAATAAGAGATATGATCCAGCACTTTTGGAAAAATTTAATTCTTTATTGTAAACCAATTAAAAGCAATACATCACACGGGGCTGTGAAACAGGGACCTCTGGACATGTTTCAGGCTCAAAACCCATTTGACGCAGATGGGTTAACATATAACCCTGTGTTAAAGGGTTTCTTTGCCCGAAACATGATGTATTGCTTTTAATTGGTTTACAATAAAAAAATGTATTTGTCTAAGAGCGCTGGATCATCTCTCTTATTCCATTGCTATATTATTGTACATGTCTTTATATATGGGCCTTTATACTTAAAGGAAATCTGTCATCAGTATCACCCGCACTAACCTGTCATACAGGCTTGTAGTGCGGGTGATGCTGATCAAAATGATACTTACAATGTCCTGAATGGCCCAGCCGTTGCACCGTTATCGCCGTTTTTCTTTTTATGTAAATGAGGTCCTTGGGGCATCGGCGGAGCTAGGACCAGAGTTCCGGGCACCCCACATGATCTTCCACCTGGCTGGCGCTCCGCCTGGCTCATCAATATGCACGACCTCCCTCCCTGCTCTCGCAGCACGGCGCATGCGCCACTACCAGAGTACACCCGGTAGCGGCATCAGTTTCAGCCTCATGAGGTTGAAACTAACCGCTTCCGGGTGTACTCTGGGAGCGGCGCATGTGCCGTGGCGAAAACCTGCCACGAGAGCAGGGAGGGAGGCCGTGCATATTGATGACCCGGGCGGAGCGCCTGCTCGGCAGAAGATCACGTGGGGTGCTCGGAGCTCCGCCCATGCCAGAGGGACCTCATTTGCATAAAGAAAAACTGATAACGGCGCAAGGGTTGGGCCATTCCAGGACATTGTAAGTATCAATAAGATCAGTATCACCCGCACTACAAGCCTGTATGACAGGTAACTGCAGGTGATACTGATGACAGATTTCCTTTAATATCGTCATTAAGAGGACAGGATTCGTACATTTCTCCCGATCTTGACTTGCAGCCTTTATTGTACTTCAGAGCTACATTCACTTTTCTTCCATTTCTATTGGAAAGGTCAAACTTGTTAAAAACACCCATTGTAGCACAGCAGAGCTCCAGTAATGCAGGGGGATTCTGGGTTTTTCTCCGTTTTCTGGAGTAAATATCCAAAATAAAAAGGTTTTACATGGACAAATGATTAACTTCATTGATACATCACATAAAAATATTTGGGAACCATGATATTTAGGAAAAAAGACAAAACTATTGTACAAAGAGTGTGGAGAAAAACACATAAAACAGGTGTATCCAAATCACTGGCACATAGATGGCAAAACTGTCCTGGCTGTCCACTGCCTAGGATGGCACCAACAAACAAATAAAAAACTTTAAAATATTCACCCTGCTTTCTGTTGAATTTGCTTTACATCCAGCATCAATCCATGGAAGCATGGGACAATTGGAGAGCCTATGAGGTAGTCTGATCTGTTTGAAGATGTACTCTGCCCCTAGAAATCTTATCCCCCTATCCTATCTGACTGATTTCTGGCCCAGCACCCCATAATCTGCATCCATACAGGATTACAAGCAACCACAGCTGTCACTGCCCACAGAGATTCTTTGAATAGGAGAAAAGATGCCTAGGGGCGGAGTACCTCTTTAAAGGGGTACTCAAGTGGAAAAAAAAATTCCAATCAACTGGTTCCAGAAAGGTAAACAGATTTGTAAATTACTTCTATAAAAAAATAAAAAAACTTAATCCTTCCAGTATTTATCAGCTTCTGTATTCTCCACAGGGTGTTGAGTAGTTTTTTTCAGTCTGACCACAGTGCTCTCTGCTGACACCTCTGTCCATGTCAGGGACTACCAGAGCAGGAGCAAATCCCCATAGCAAACCTCTACTGCTCCGGACAGTTCCTGACATGAACAGAGGTGTCAGCAGGGAGCACTGTGGTCATACAGAAAACAACTACACAACTTCCAGTGAAGCATACATCATCTAAGTACTGGAAGGATTGATTTTTTTTGTAGAAGTAATTTACAAATCTGTATAACTTTCTGGAATCAGTTGATTTACATAGTAACAAAGTTTATAAAGTTGAAAAAAAGACCAGAGTCCATCAAGTTCAACCTATAACCCTAATGAGTCCCTACTGAGTTGATCAAGAGAAAGGCAAAAAACCCTCATACTAGAGGTAAAATTTCCTTTCCAACTCCAAATATGGCATCAGGATAGATCCCAGGATCAACGTTCTGTCCCTATAAATCTAGTATCCATAACCTGTAATGTTATTACTCTCCAAAAATGCATCCAGACCCCTTTTAAACTCTTTTACAGTTCACCATGACCACTTCCTCAGGCAGAGAATTCCAGTCTCACTGCTCTTACAGTAAAGAATCTCCGTCTGTGCTGGTGTAAAAACCTTCTTTCCTCTAGACGTAGAGGATGCCCCCTTGTTATAGATACAGTCCTGGGTATAAATAGATCATGGGAGAGATCTCTGTACTGTCCCCTGATATGTTTATACATAGTTATTAGGTCTCCTCTAAGCCTTCTTTTTTCTAAACTAAATAACCCTAATTCTGATAATCTTTCTGGGTACTGTAGTCCTCCCATTCCCCGTATTACCCGGGTTGCCCGTCTTTGAACCCTCTCCAGCTCCACTATATCTTTCTTGTACACTGGTGCCCAGTACTGTACACAGTATTCTATGTGTGGTGTGATTTGTACAGCGGTAGAATTATTTCCTTGTCGTGGGCATCTATGCCCCTATTGATGCCCCCCATGATTTTATTAGCCTTGGCAGCAGCTGCCCGACACTGGTCACTACAGCTAAATTTACTGTTAACAAAGACTCCAAAGTCCTTTTCCACGTCAGTCGTCCCAAGTGTGCTCCCATTTAATACATAATCCCAGCCCGGATTTTTCTTTCCCATGTCCATTACCTTACATTTATCAGTGTTGAACCTCATCTGCCACTTCCCAGCCCAAACCTCCAACCTATCCAGATCCATTTGTAACAGTGCCCTGTCCTCTATAGTGTTTATCGCTTTATGGAGTTTAGTATCATCTGCAAAGATTGCTAGTGCTACTTTACTATTCAACCCCTCTACAAAGTCATTAATGAATATATTAAATAGAACAGGACCCAAGACGGACCCCTGTGGTACCCCACTAGTAACAGTCACCCAATCAGAATAAGTACCATTAATAACCACCCTCTGTTTCCTATCACTGAGCCAGTTACTTACCCACTTGCACACATTCTCCCCCCAGCCCCATCCTTCTCATTTTATGCGCCAACCCTTAATGTGGCACCACATAAATATACGACATCCAGCGATTGCCCCTGGTCCAGTCTGGAGCTCATCTCCTCATAAAAGCTGATCAGGTTAGTTTGACAGGGCCGATCCCTCATAAAGCCATGCTGATATGGGGTCATACATTTATTTTTATTAAGATATTCCAAAATAGCATCTCTTAGAAAACCTTCAAACAATTTACATATAAAACTAACTAACAGGCCTATAATTCCCAGTGTCACCTTTTGACCCCTTTTTAAATATTTGCACCACATTTGCCATGCGCCAGTCCTGGGGAACAATCCCTGTTACTAAAGAGTCCCTGAATATTAAAAATAGGGGTCTGTCTATTACATTAATTCCTTTAGAACACGGGGGTGAATACCATCTGGACCTGGCGATTTGTCTATTTAGATTTTTTGTAGGCAGCACTGTACTTCTTCCTGGGTTAGACAGGTGACCTGTACTGGGAAGTTTACCTTATCTCGCTGTATTTCACCTTGCATTTCATTTTCCTCAATGAACACAGTGGAGAAGAATTTAATATATTTGCTTTTTCCTGATCCCCGTTTGTAATTTCTTCTTTATCATTTTTTTAAAGGGCCAATACTTTCATTCTTAACCTTTTTTCTATTTACCGTATTTATCGGCGTATAACACGCACTTTTTAGGCTAAAATTTTTAGCCTAAAGTCTATGTGCGTGTTATACGCCGATAAGCCGCTGCAGTTCAATGATTTAAAGCGGGTGCTTTAAATCAATGAACTGCAGCGGCTCTGCAGGTGCAGAGACAGCCAGCGCTGCCGGCTTCTCTGCCCCTGCCTGCCCTCGGGTCTAGAGCCCTGCTGCCGGCCCTTCTCTCCCCCTGGCTATCGGCGCCGCTGCCCGTTCTCTCCCCCTGACTATCGGTGCCGGCACCCCATTGCCGGCGCCGATAGCCAGGGGGAGAGAAGCGGCGCCGACAGCCAGGGGGAGAGAAGGGGCAGCGGCACCCATTGCCGGCGCCGCTGCCCCGTTGCCTCCCCTTATCCCCGGTTGCATAATTACCTGTTGCCGGGGTCGGGTCTGCGCTGCTTTAGGCCTCCGGTGTGCGTCCCCTGCGTCGTTGCTATGCGCTGCGCGGCGCATGACGTCAGTGCGCCGTGCAGTGCATAGCAACGACGCAGGGGACGCACACCGGAGGCCTGAAGCAGCGTGGACCCGACCCCGGCAACAGGTAATTATGCAACCGGGGATGGGGGGGAGGCAACGGGGCAGCGGCGCCGGCAATGGGTGCCGCTGCCCCTTCTCTCCCCCTGGCTGTCAGCGCCGGCAATGGGGCGCCGGCACCGATAGTCAGGGGGAGAGAACGGGCAGCGGAGCAGATAGCCAGCGGGAGAGAAGCGGCGGCAGCAGGGCTCTAGACCCCAGGAAAGGCAGGGGGAGAGAAGCGGGCGGCGACGGCCTCTCTCCCCCTGCCTTTCCTGGGGGTATACACGCGCGCACACACGCACCCTAATTTTACCATGGATATTTGGGTAAAAAACTTTTTTTACCCAAATATCCTTGGTAAAATGAGGGTGCGTGGTATACCCCGCTAAATACGGTATATAAGGAAAATTTTGGGGTTAGTTTTACTCTCTTTTGGCAATGTTTCTTTTCTGTCTCTATTTTTGCATCTTTTATCTGTTTTTTTACATTTTTCTCTACAGCTTTTTAATGCTTCTTCTCTGCCATCCTGTTTTAGTAGTTTAAATGCTTTTATTTTTGTCATTTATTGCCCCCTTAACATTTTTATTCATCCATATTGGTTTTCTTTTATTCCCATAAGGTATATACAGTCATGGCCGTAAATGTTTGCACCACTGAATTTTTTCAAGAAAATTAAGTATTTCTCTCAGAAAAGGATTGCAGTAACACATGTTTTGCTATACACATGTTTATTCCCTTTGTGTGTATTGGAACTAAACTATAAAAAGGAGGAAAAAAAAGCAAATTGGACATAATGTCACACTAAACTCCAAAAATGGGCTGGACAAAATTATTGGCACCCTTTCAAAATTGTGGATAAATAAGATTGTTTCAAACATGTGATGCTCCTTTAGAATCACCTGGGGCAAGTAACATGTGTGGGCAATATAAAAATCCCACCTGAAAGCAGATAAAAAGGAGAGAAGTTCACTTAGTCTTTGCATTGTGTGTCTGTGTGTGCCACACTAAGCATGGACAACAGAAAGAGAAGAGAACTGTCTGAGAACCAAAATTGGGGAAAAATAGCAACGACAGGTGTCAACGCAGGATAGTCCGGATGGTGGATAAGCAGCCCCAAACAAGTTCCAAAGATATTCAAGCTGTCCTGCAGGTTCGGGGAGCATCAGTGTCAGCGCAAACTATCTGTCGACATTTAAATGAAACGCTATGGCAGGAGACCCAGGAGGACCCCACTGCTGACACAGAGACATAAAAAAGCAAGAATACATTTTTGCCAAAATGAACTTGAGTAAGCCAAAATCCTTCTGGGAAAACATCTTGTGGACAGATGAGACCAAGATAGAGCTTTTTGGTAAAGCACATCATTCTACTGTTTACCGAAAACGGAATGAGGCCTACAAAGAAAAGAACACAGTACCTACAGTGAAATATGGTGGAGGTTCAATGATGTTTTGGGGTTGCTTTGCTGCCTCTGGCACTGGGTGCCTTGAATGTGTGCAAGGCATCATGAAATCTGAGAATTACCAATGGATTTTGGGTCGCACTGTACAGCCCAGTGTCAGAAAGCTGGGTTTGTGTCCTTTTCTGTGAGAAATATTTCATTTTCTTGAAATATTTCAGAGGTGCAAACATTTATGGCCATGACTGTATCTCTTACAGGGTACTCCAGAGAATTTTTTTTCCCCCACTGGAGTACCCCTTTAATGGTCTATTCACACGTACAGTATTCTGCACAGATTTGATGTGCAGGATTTTCTGCTGCAGATTTTAATGTAAACTGAATGACTGAACACAGCTTAAAATCCTGCGCATCAAATCTGTCCAGAATACTGTACGTGTGAATAGACCCTAAGGGCGAGTATCAATGCACATGCCTCGGTAGTCATCAGGGATTGCTGCACAAATCCGAAAGCTTGTTGCACACAGCGAAAAGAATATATAGTCACCACTAATGTCCCATCATAATTTAGGGTTTACCTAGAAGGTCTGAAAACAAAGATTTGGTCCTATGAAACCAAGATTGAACTGTTGACATTAAAGGAGTAATCCAGGGAAGTTATGAAAAATTAAAATGCCACAAAGCCACCACAATACCTGTTCTGTGTCCCCTGTAGTAATTAATGTGGTTTTGCAGCTCCTTTGGCCCCTGATGTCTCCTAAATACTTTTTCCTTGTTTGCAGCACAGACTACAACTCCCAGAAGTCGGTGCAGCTCTGCGTAATGGCTGCCAGCCAACTGCTTTCACTATATGTGCATGCTTACACTGCAGCTCACACACACACACTGTATTTGTCTTTTCTTTCAGAGAATTCTTCCCCCCAGCAATAAATCATGCTGTACTCTGAATAGCAGAAGTCAGTGATTAGATATTCAGCAGAAAAACAGCAGCTATGTCCTCAGTTGTGACTGAGAATCTTCACTGCTTTTTGCTCACAAGCTCTCACACAGGGAGGGGAGGGGGGGGGGGGTAATGTACAACCAGAGCTCTAGACCAAACAGAAATCAGGTGGTGTTGTCCTGGGTGGGGCTAGTCTCAGTAAGGGGTTTACACCAAGACCAGGTAGATTTGAGAATTAAATTTTTCTCTCATTTCCTGCCTGTAAGTGACACCTGAAAGAGGGAAATTACGGTATATAGCTAATAAATGATATTTAGACAAATACATAGGTTGGCGAGAGGGAAAGGATGGGCTATGGGTTAGTTCCCCGGAATACCCCTTTTAATTCTAAGACTCATATCATCCCATACCATCCCTACAATAAAGCATGGTGGTAGCGGCATCATGCTGTTGGGGTGTTTTTCAGCAGCTGGGACTGTGAGACTGGTCAGGGTTTAGGGAAAGCTGAGTGGAGCAAGTACAAAGATATTCTTAATGAATACTTGATACAGAGTGCTCTGGACCTCAGACTGGGCCAAAGGTCCATCACAACACAATGATCCTCAGCACACAGCCAAGGCAACACAGGAGCAGCCTAGAGACAACTCTGTGAATGTCCTTGAGCGGCCCAGTCAGAGCCCTGACTTGAACCCAGTGTAACTACTCCATAGAGACCTGACAGAGCTTGAGAGGTTCTGCAGAGAAGAATAGCAGAATATCCCCAAATCCAGATGTACGAACCTTGTGGCCTGAAAGCATTGCAAAATGTGCTTTATAATGAGGAAAGGGTCTGAATCAGTATTTCACAACCAGGGTGCCTCCAGCTGTTGCAAAACTACAATTCCCAGGAATGCTGGGAGTTGTAGTTTTGTAACAGCTGGAGGTGCCCTGGTTGGAAAACATTGGTCTAAATACTTATATCAACTTCAATAAATTAGCAACGATTTCAAACATTCTGTTTTCATTTTGTCATTATGGGGAACTAGGTGCAGAATAATCAAAACCTGTGGAGAGGAAAAGTTGCCCATAGCAACCAATAAGATTGCTCCTTTCATTTTGCAGAGGCCTTGTTAAAAATGAAAGAAGTGATCTGATTGGTTGCTGTGGGCAACTTTTTCCTCTGCACAGGATGCAATATAACAAAATTGGGAAAAAGTGAAAGGGTCTGAAGACTTTCCGAATGCACTGTAAGTAACACAATTTATTCATGCAGTGACTACCAGCAGAATAGCGAGGCCAGCTCTGGAGCATAATGCTGAATAGAACTCTGGATCAGTACAAAATAAGGAATTCATATATGCTGACAGTGATTAAACTTTATATTACCATAATTCTTCATGTAAACAAGAAATCATCTTCCTGTAACTTTTATTTTTAGTTTGACTATGCAGCCTTTTTTTTTTATTTTTATTGATGAAATGTTGAGTAGACCCACTTAGGCCTCATTTACATGGCGGAATTTCCAAGCAGAATCTGTTGAAAAAAATTCTGCTTTAACCTCTTAAGGACCCAGGACATATGCATACGTCCTGGGTCCCGGTCCTGCGATATAACGCGGGGTCACACTGTGACCCCGCATCATTTCGCGGCGGGCCCGGCCTCATAGTGAAGCCGGGACCCGCCGCTAATAGCGCGCGGCACTGATCGCGGGGCCGCGCGCTATTAACCCTTTAGCCGCATGCTCAAAGCTGAGCCACGCGGCTAAAAATGAAAGTAAAAGTGCCCGGCTAGCTCATGGAGCTGTTCGGGATCGCCGCGGTATAATCGCGGCATCCCGAACAGCTGTAGCACAGGAGGAGGTCTTCTTACCTTCTCCTGTGCTGTCCGATCGCCGAATGAATGCTTCAAGCCTGAGTTCCAGGCTTGAGCATTCAATCGCCGAAAACCCTGATTGATGCATCTCCATAGGAATGGATCAATCAGTGTAAAAGATCAGTACATGCAATGTTATAGCCCCCTATAGGAGCTATAATATGGCATAAGAAAAGTGTAAAAAAATCATTAACCCTTTCAATTATCCCTTCCCCTAATAAAAGTTTGAATCACCCGGTATTTCCAAGAATAAAAAAAAACTGTGTAAATAAAAATAAACATATATGGTATCGCCACGTGCGGAAATGTCCGAATTATAAAAATATACCGCTTTTTAAACCGCACGTTCAATGGCGTACACGCAAAAAAAATCCAAAGTCCAAAATAGCGCATTTTTGATCACTTTTTATACCACAAAAAAGTCTGATCAGAACAAAAATGGTACCGCTAAAAACTTCAGATCACGGCGCAAAAAATGAGCCCTCATAGCCCCCTGAACACAGAAAAATAAAGTTCTAGGGCTCAGAAAATGACCATTTTAAACGTATAAATTTTCCTGCATGTATTCATGATTTTTTTCTGAAGTGATACAAAATCAAACCTATATAAGTAGGGTATCATTTTAACCGTATGGACCTACAGAATAAATATAAGGCGTCATTTTTGACGAAAAATGTACTGCGTAAAAACAGAAGCCGCCAAAACTTACAAAATGGTGTTTTTTCATCAATTTTGTCGCACATTGATTTTTTTTTTCCCGTTTCACCGTAGATTTTTGGGTAAAATGACTAATGTCATTACAAAGTAGCAAAAAATAAGCCATCATATAGAATTTTAGGTGAAAATTTTAAAGATAAGTTAAGGAGGAAAAATTGAAAATGAAAAAACTGAAAAAGCCCGGGTCCTTAAGAGGTTACAATTTCAATGCAGCAGACTCCTGTTGATTTCAATGGGATTCTGCTGCACCGTGCATACAGCAGAATTTCCATGCAAACATCTGCTTATGAAAATTCAAATTCCGTCTTTCTGCAGAATCCACTATGATCCGCATTGCCATCTATGAAGAGGGCTCATTTTCTTAATGGTTGGACGTTCTGCAGAAATTCTGCCGTGTGAACATACTCGTAAAGGGGTACTCCACTTTAATTTATTTTTAAATTCAACTAGTGCCAGAAAGTTAAACAGATTTGTAAATTACTTTTGTTTAAAAATCTAAATCTTAATAGTCTTCCAGTGCTTATCAGCTGCTGTATGCTCCACAGGAAGTTATTTTCTTTTTGTATTTTCTTTCTGTCTGACCACAGTGCTCTCTGCTGACACCTCTGTCCATTCTAGGAACTGTCCAGAGTAGGAGTAAATCCCCATAGCAAACCTATCCTGCTCTAAACAGTTCCTGACACAGACAGAGGTGTCATCAGAGAGCACTGCGGTCAGACAGAAAGGAAATTCAAAAAGAAAAGAACTTCCTGTGGAGCATACAGCAGCTAAGTACTGGAAGGATTAAGATTTTTAAATAGAAGTAATTTACAAATCTGTTTAACTTACTGGCACCAGTTGATTTAAAAACAAAAAATTCCAGCGGAGTACCGCTTTAACCTGTTGGGGACAGAGTGCATACCTGTACGCCCACTCCCTTTCTATAACGGGGGGCCACGCCCGGGACCCGTGGCTAATAGCGCGCGGCACTGATCGCAGTGCCGCACGCTATTAAGCCTTTAGACGCGGCGTTCAAAGTTGATCGCCGCGTCTAAAATGAAAGTAAACTGCTCCTGGCTAGCACAGTGGGCTGTTCGGAATCGCTGCGTCGAAATAGCGACATTCCGAACAGTTGTAGGACAGCAGGAGGGTCCCCTACCTTCCTCCTCACTGTCCGATCGCCGAATGACTGCTCAGTGCCTGAGATCCAGGCATGAGTAATCAAACGGCAGAATCATTGATCAATGTGAAAGATCAGTGTGTGCAGTTTTATAGTTCCCTATGGGAGCTATAACATTGCAAAAAAAAGTGAATAAAGATAATTTAACCCCTTCCCTAATAAAAGTTTGAATCGCCCCTTTTTTCCCATTTAAAAAAAAAAAATGTGAATAAAAATAAACATGTCTGAATTATAAAAATATATAGCTAATTAAACCACACGGTCAATGGCGTATGCGCAAAAAAATTTTTTGGTCACTTTATATCATGAAAAAATTAATAGAATGTGACCAAAAAGTCCTATCAATACAAAAATGGTACCCGTGTGCGAAAAAATTAAAGTTATAGGGGTCAGAAGATGACAATTTAAGGGTCCGCTGACAAAGGCCCCTAAAGTGCTGCCCTCTTTGTGAATGCTAATAGCGGCAATCCGCCGCTACCAGCAGACACACTGCGATGTGCGAGTTACCCTGCAGTGTACTCACACACATCGCAGCCGCTCTCTGTGTAGCTCAGGGAGCCGGGGGAGCGGCCGTGATGTGCGGGATGTGCGGATACACTGCGACTCGCACTTCACAGTGTGTCTGCTGGTAGCGGCGAATTGCCGCTATTAGCAGGCACAAAGAGGGCAGCACTTTAGGGGCCTTTGTCAGCGGATCCGCAGCTGCGGATCCGCTTACAAATACGCCCGTGTGAATGCACCCTTAAATGTATAAATTTTCCTGCATGTAGTTATGATTTTTTCCAGAAGTGCGACAAAATCAAACCTATATAAGTAGGGTATCATTTTAATTGTATGGACCTACAGAGTAAAGATAAGGTGTCATTTTTACCGAAAAATGCACCGCGTAGAAATTGAAGCCCCCAAAATTACAAAATGGTGTTTTTTCTTCAATTTCGTCGCACAATGATTTTTTTTTCCCTTTTGCCGTAGATCTTTGGGTAAAATGACTGATGTCACTGCAAAGTAGAATTGGTGTCGCAAAAAATAAGCCATCATATAGATTTTTAGGTGCAAAATTGAAAGGGTTATGATTTTTAAAAGGTGAGGAGGAAAAAACGAAAGTGCAAAAACGGAATAATCCTTGGTCCTTAAGGGGTTAAACTGCATTTTACAGCGCTCCAGGCTAAAGGAGACCTAAAATGGTGGATCCACATGGCACTACATGGGGCAGGGGATTATGGGAGGGCGGTAAAGTACGGCGGGAAGGGAGGTAGGTGGGATCACCCTGAGTGACATGATTGATACAGCCTATCAGCATTCATTAACCCCTGTGAGGAAGATGTATTGGACAACAGTCAGCAGCTACTGCCCAGCCAAGAAGTGGCAGCAGACACACTGCGATGTGCGAGTTACCCTGCAGTGTACTCGCACACATCGCGGTCGCTCTCTGTGTAGCTCAGGGAGCCGGGGGAGCGGCCGCGATGTGCGGATGTGCGGATACACTGCGGCTCGCACTTCACAGTGTGTCTGCTGGTAGCGGCGGATTGCTGCTATTAGCAGCCACAAAGAGGGCAGCTGCGGATCCGCTTACAAATACACCCGTGTGAATGCACCCTTAAATGTATAAATTTTCCTGCATGTAGTTATGATTTTTTCCGCGACAAAATCAAACCGATATAAGTAGGGTATCATTTTAATCGTATAGACCTACAGAATAATGATTAGGGGTCATTTTTACCGAAAAATGCACTGTGTAGAAACGGAAGCCCCCCAAAAGTTACAAAATTACGTTTTTCTTCAATTTTGTCGCACAATGATTTTTTTTTCCATTTCGCCATGGATTTTTGGGTAAAATGACTGTCACTGCAAAGTAGAATTGGTGGCGCAAAAAAAAAGCTATAATATGGATTCTTAGGTGCAAAATTGAAAGCGTTATGATTTTTAAAAGGTAAGGAGGAAAAAGCAAAAGTGCAAAAACGGAAAAACCCTCCGTCCCCAAGGGGGTTAAAGAGTTTTTCCTATCTTAGGACTACTTTGGTTTAGTGCCTTTATCATAACCCCACCTATTAATCTTATTAGTTTTGACCTGTCCATAATACATGTATAATTAAAGGCATCTTCACCCAAAATGTTTCTCCAATAAGGAATTTATTGACAGGACTGTGTGGAATAGAAATGGTGTCACAGCAACAATGATGACAGAATGGCTGTACCCCGAGCTGTGAGGGGCTCTGCTCCTTCATGGAACATGCTGAGGTTGGTTCCCTTGGTGAGCTGGAAACGAATGGGCTTTACTGGAAGTTTAGCGCTCCTGCTACAGTTGCACATAGCTTGTAAACTGTTGCTCAACAAAGAAGGTCCCTTGCAATATAAACATGGCATCCGTTGAGGGTCTAGTCCTAAATAGGAAAACAACAAAAAGATAAACAATAAATCAATATGAGCTGCTACTGTATATGTCATATCTATCTACTAACTGTTGCTCCCATAGACAGGACTGTGTGTACCACATACAGGGTTGCAAATTTAACCCAGCCTAATCCTCTCTGACATGCATTTTGGTTAGACAATAAAGAGTCTGGGGGGTATTTATGAAGCATTTTACCCTTGTTTTCTTGGGTACAAATGTCTCAATATTTTGGTGCAGTGTGTTTTTTTGCGACTTTTCATATACGCGCATTCCTGTGTTTGGCTGTAGTATGCATGGTTTGAGTGTGTTTTTGCAGTGGTCAGGAATTTATGAAAATGCTACTATTTAAAAAAAAAAAAAAACTTTTTAAATGGCGCAAATCCCCACCAGAAAAAAAGTGGCATAAAAACACACATTACAAAAATAAGTTGAAATTACTCATTAACCCCTTATCGACTTTTTGATATAAATGTACGTCCTGGTGCAGTGGTACTTAACCCCTTAAGGACAATGGATGTACTCCTACGCCCCCGTTTCCGAGTCCTTAAGGACCGAGGACATAGGAGTGCGTCCTGTCCATTCCCGTCCCCCCGCCGCTAGCCGGAGGGGAGCCGGTGCCCGATGCCTGCTGATATCAATCAGCAGGCATCGCGACATATCGCCCAGGGGGCTCATGATGACCCCCCCATGTCGGCGATGACCGCAGATCGCTGAACAATTCAGCCCAGCGATCTCCAGTGACCCGGAATTACTGGCTGATCTACGGCCCCGAACAGCCATAGCCAGCAGGGGTGAGGTGGCACTGCTGCCACCTCACGATCACCCTGATTCGTCGGCCAGTTTACCGGCCGACCAATCAGGGCACCTGCTGCAGGTGTCACTCCCGCAACCCGATCCGCCCCTCTTCCGGAGGACGTGATCGGGTGCGGGAAGAGGACCCCGGCAGCTGGGGACCCCGATCCCCGGCGTCCCTGTTGGGATCGGGGCCCCAGGAGCGGCGGCGGCGAGGGACTGACCTGCAGCGTGGATCAGCAGTTGGGTGAGTGACAGCCTCCTACTGTTGCTTCGCAACAGCTCCCAGCATGCAAAAAGGGCATGCTGGGAGCTGTAGTTATGCAACAGCAGGAGGCAGACCACCACAACTCCCAGCATTCCCTTATGGGCATGCTGGGACTTATAGTTTTGCAACAGCTAGAGGCACATTTTTTCTTTGGAAAAGTGTACCTTCAGCTGTTGTATAACTACAACTCCCAGCTTGCACAATCAGCTAAAGTGCCTGCTGGGAGTTGTAGTGGTGCATCTGCTGGTTGCATAACTACAACTCCCAGCATGCCCGTTGGCTGTCGGTGACTGCTGAGAGTTGTAGTTTTGCAACAGCTGAAGGCACACTGGTTGTGAAACACTGAGTTAAGTAGCAAACCAGTGTATCTCCAGCTGTTGCATAACTACAATCCCCAGCCAAAGTAGTATGCCTCCAGCTGTTGCATAACTTCAGGTCCCAGCATGCCCTTCCACTGTCTGTACATGCTGGGGGTTGTAGCTTTTGTAAAAGCTGAAGACACACTGGTTGCAAAACACTGAGTTTGTTACCAAACTCTGTGTTTCACAACCAGTGTGCCTCCAGCTGTTGCAAAACTACAACTCCCAGCATGCACTGATAGACCGATAGTTGTAGTTTTGCAACAGCTGGATGTTTCTCCCCCCCCCCAATGTGAATGTACAGGGTACACTCACATGGGCGGAGGTTTACAGTAAGTATCCGGCTGCAAGTTTGAGCTGCGTCAAATTTTCTGCCGCAGCTCAAACTGCCAGCGAGAAACTACTGTGAACCCCCGCCCGTGTGACTGTACCCTAAAAACACTACACTACACTAACACAAAATAAAATAAAAAGTAAAAAACACTACATATACACACACCCCTACACAGCCCCCCTCCCCTCTCCAGTAAAAATGACAAACGTCTGGTACGCCACTGTTTCCAAAACGGAGCCTCCAGCTGTTGCAAAACTACTCCCAGCATTGCCAGATAGCTACTGACTGTCCAGGCATGCTGGGAGTTTTACAACAGCTGGAGGCACCCTGTTAGGGGTATTCTACGCCAGTGATTCCCAATGTCCACCCCTATGCAATCCCTAATTTAGGCCTCAAATGCGTATGGCGCTCTTTCGCTTTGGAGCCCTGTCGTATTTCAAGGCAACAGTTTAGGGTCACATATGGGGTATCGCCGTACTCGGGAGAAATTTTGTTAAAAATTTTGGGGGGTATTTTCTGCTATTACCCTTTTTAAAAATGTTAAATTTTTGGGAAACAAAGCATTTTAGGTAAAAATTTTTTTTTTTTTTTTTACATATGCAAAAGTCATGAAACACCTGTGGGGTATAAATTTTCACTTTACCTCTTGTTATGTTCCCCGAGGGGGTCTAGTTTCTAAAATGGTATGCCATGTGTTTTTTTTTGCTGTTCTGGCACCATAGGGGCTTCCTAAAGGTGACATGCCCCCCAAAAACCATTTGTCGCTCCTTCCCTTCTGAGCCCTCTACTGCGCCCGCCAAACAACTAACATAGACATATGAGGTATGTGCTTACTCGAGAGAAATTGGGTTTCAATTACAAGTAAACATTTTCTCCATTTTACCCCTTGTAAAAATTCTAAAATTGGGTCAACAAGAACATGCGAGTGTAAAAAATGAAGATTTAGAATTTTCTCCTTCATTTTGTTGCTATTCCTGTGAAACACCTAAAGGGTTAAAACACTTACTGAATGTCATTTTGAATACTTTGGGGGGTGTAGTTTTTATAATGGTGTCATTTGTGGGGTATTTCTAAGATGAAGACACTTCAAAACTGAACTGGTGACTGAAAAATAGTGAGTTTGAAAATTTTGTGAAAAATGTAAAAATTGCTGCTGAACTTTGAATCCCTCTGGTGTCTTCCAAAAGTAAAAACTCATCAATTTTATGATGCAAACATAAAGTAGACATATTGTATATGTGAACCAAAAAAAAATGTATTTTGAATATCCATTTTCCTTACAAGCAGAGAGCTTCAAAGTTAGAAAAATGCAAAATTTTCATTTTTTTCATCAAATTTGGGGATTTTTCACCAAGAAAGGATGCAAGTTACCATAAAAATTTACCATTATGTTAAAGTAGAATATGTCACGAAAAAAACAATTTCGGAATCAGATTGATAACTAAAAGCATTCCAGAGTTATTAATGTTTAAAATGACAGTGGTCAGAATTGCAAAAAATGCTCTGGTCCTTAAGGTGTAAAATGGCCTGGTCCTTAAGGGGTTTAGGACCAAGCGCATTTTCACCTTTACTCCTTAACAACGAAGGATGTATATTTACGTCCTCCGCCGACTCAGGTCGGTCCCAGCGGCCATCAACGGCCGGGACCCGCGGCAAATACAGGACATCACCGATCACAGTGATGCCCTGTATTAACCCTTCAGACACGGCGATCAAAGCTGACCGCCGCGTCTGAAGCGAAAGTGAAACTATCCCGGCTGCTCAGTCGGGCTGTTTGGGACAGTTGCGGTGAAATCGTGGCATCCCGAACAGCTTACAGGACACCGGGAGGGACCCTACCTGCCTCCTCGGTGTCCGATCGGCGAATGACTGCTCCGTGCCTGAGATCCAGGCAGGAGCGGTCAAGCGCCGATAACACTGATCACAGGCGTGTTAATACACGCCTGTGATCTGTGTAAAAGATCAGTGTGTGCAGTGTTATAGGTCCCTATGGGACCTATAACACTGCAAAAAAAAAAGTGTTAATAAAGGTCATTTAACCCCTTCCCTAATAAAAGTTTGAATCACCCCCCTTTTCCCATTAAAAAAAATTTAAATAAAAATAAACATATGTGGTAGCGCCGCGTGCGTAAATGTCCGAACTATAATAATATATCGTTAATTAAACCGCACGGTCAATGGCGTGCATGTAAAAAAATGACCATTTTGGCCACTTTTTATACCATTAAAAAATAAAAAGTGATCAAAAGTCAGATCAAAACAAAAATGGTACCGATAAAAACTTCAGATCACGGCGCAAAAAATGAGCCCTCATTCGCCCTGTACGTGGAAAAATAAAAAAGTTATAGGGGTCAGAAGATGACATTTTTAAACGTATAAATTTTCCTGCATGTAGTTAAGATTTTTTCCAGAAGTACGACAAAATCAAACCTATATAAGTAGGGTATCATTTTAATCGTATGGACCTACAGAATAATAAGGTGTCATTTTTACCGAAATATGCACTGCGTAGAAACGGAAGCCCCCAAAATTTACAAAATGCCGTTTTTTCTTCGATTTTGTCGCACAATGATTTTATTTTTTTTCGTTTCGCCGTGGATTTTTGGGTAAAATGACTAATGTCACTGCAAAGTAGAATTGGCGACGCAAAAAATAAGCCATAATATGGATTTTTAGGTGGAAAATTGAAAGGGCTATGATAAAAGGTAAGGAGGAAAAAACGAAAGTGCAAAAATTGAAAAACCCTGAGTCCTTAAGAGGTTAAGGAGCAGGCCAATTTTATTTTTGCGTTTTTGATTTTTCCTCCTCCCCTTCTAAAATCCATAACTCTTATATTTCCATCTACAGACCCATATAAGGGCTTGCTTTTTGGGTGACCAATTGTACTTTGTAATGAAACCTCTCATTTTACCATAAAATGTACAGCAAACTCCCAAAAAAAATATTTTTAGGGAGGAAATTTAAATGAAAACCACAATTTTGCACATTTTGGAGGGTTTTGTTTTCACATTGTACAATTTACGGTAAAAATGAAGTGTTCCTTATTCTGTGGGTCAATACGATTAAAAGGATACCCATGGCTAGATACTTTAATATTTTTGTACCACTTAAAAAAATATATAAACCTTTTTTTTTACGAAATCAGTAAACTAAAATCGCCTTATTTTGACCACCTATAACTTTTTATTTTTTTCCGTATATAGGGCGGTATGAGGGCTCATTTTTTGTGCCGTCATCTGTACTTTTTATCTATACCACATTTGCATATATAAAACTTTTATATCATTTTTTATTAATTTTTTGGGGAATAAAATGTGACAAAAAAGCAGCATTTTTGGACTTTTTATTTTTTATGTTTACACTTCACCGTACGGGATCATTAACATTATATTTTGATAGATCCGACATTTACGCACGTGGCGATACCAAATATGTTTATTAAAAAAAATTACGCTTTTTGGGGGTAAAATGGGAAAAACGTAAAATTTTCATTTTTATTGTGGGAGGGGATTTTTTACATTTTTTTTACTTTTTTTTTATTTACATCTTTCAACTTTTTTTACTTTTTATGTCCCCATAGGGCACTATCTATAGCAATCATTAATTGATTGCAAATACTGTTCAGTGCTATCCATAGGACATAGCACTGATCAGTATTATCTGTGATCTTCTGCTCGATCTCAGACCAGAGAAGGGAGACGCCGCGAGACAGACGGAGGCAGGTGAGGGGACCTCCGTCTGCCATTACAGATGGTCAGATCGCCGCGGCAATGCTGCGGGCGATCCGAGCATCTATTTTATCATGCGCATTGCCGCAGATGCTGTGATCTGTACTGGTCGCGGCATCTGAGGGGTAAATGGCGGAAATCCGCGCGATTGCGGATGTCGGCCATTACCGACGGGTCCCCGGCTGCTCGTGGTCATACACAGGATGTAAATGTACATCTTGGTGCGCGAACTACCGCCAAACCGTCGTTAAGGGGTTAAAGGGGTACTCCGGTTGAAACTTTTTTTTTTTTTTTTTTAAATCAACTGGTGCCAGAAAGTTAAACAGATTTGTAAATTACTTATATTAAAAAATCTTAATCCTTCCAGTACTTATTAACTGCTGAATACTACAGAGGAAATTCTCTTCTTTTTGGAACACAGAGCTCTCTGCTGACATCACAAGCACAGTGCTCTCTGGTGACATCTCTGTTCATTTTAGGAATTGTGCAGAGTAGGAGAAAATCCCCATGACAAACATATTCTGCTTTGGACAGTTCCTAAAATGGACAGAGATGTCCTTAGAGAGCACTGTGCTAGTGATGTCAGCAGATAGCTCTGTGTTCCAAAAAGAAAATAATTTCCTCTGTAGTATTCAGCAGCTAATAGGTACTGGAAGGATTAAGATTTTTTAATAGGAGTAATTTACAAATCTTTAACTTTCTGGCACCAATTGATAAAAAAAAATGTAAAAAAAAGTTTTCCACTGGAAAACGGACCAAGGCGTACATTTATGTCCTATACATGACTTGAGCACCGGAGCGGTGCTCGTATCATGCACAGCAGTTTACGGCTGCTATCAGCAGCCAGGGACCCTCTGGTAATGGCGGACATCAGTGATCACGCTGATATCCGCCATTAACCCTTCAGACGCCATGATCAATACTGATCATGGCATCTGCGGCAGTGCAGCACTTTGAACGGGTAATTGGATCGCCCGTGGCGCTGCAGCAGGGATCCGATCACCCAAGATGGCCGGCGGAGGTCTCATCACCTGCGTCCTGCCTTCATCCTGGTGTATTCTGCTCTGGTCTGCAATCGAGCAGACCGGAGCAGTAGATCACCGATAATGCTGTTCAGTGCCCGGCCTAGTGATTGCAATAAATAGTCCCCTATGGGGACTACATAAGTGTAATAAAAGTAGAAAAAAAAGTGAATAAGCCCCTCCCCCAATAAAAATAAAAATTCCCCCTTTTCCCATTTTACAAAAAAAAAGTGTAAAAAGAAATAAATGAATGAACATATCTAGTATCACTGCATGGGTAAATGTCCGAACTATAAAAATAATCTTAATGATCACATATGGTGAACGACGTGAATGTAAAAAAAATCATAAATTGTTGTATTTTAGTTACATCACATCCTAGAAAAATGTAATAAAAAAATGATCAAAGGGCGACCTAAAACATAAAAATTTTGTTTAAAAAAGTTTGAGATTTTTTTTTTTAATTGTTACCCATGTTAACATGCTTTACTATTAGTGTATAATTTTAATTGTATTGACTCACACAATATATAAAACATGTCATTTTTACCATAAAAGGCACTACATAAAATGGAAACCCTCCAGAAGTTGCAAAATAGCGGTTTCCTTTTTAAATTCCCCACAAAATAAATTTTTTGGTTGCACCGTACATTTTATGGTAAAATAAAAGGTGTCATTACAAAGTACAATTGGTCACACAAAAAGCAAGCCCTCATATGGGTCTGTGGATGGAAAAATAAAAGTTATGGATTTTAGAAGGTGAGGAGGAAAAAACAAAAACACAAAAATTAAGCTGGCTTAACCCCTTAAGGACGCAGGACGTAAATGTACGTCCTGGTGAGGTGGTACTTAACGCACCAGGACGTACATTTACGTCCTAAGCATAACCGCGGGCATCGGAGCGATGCCCGTGTCATGCGCGGCTGATCCCGGCTGCTGATCGCAGCCAGGGACCCGCCGGCAATGGCCGACGCCCGCGATCTCGCGGGCGTCCGCCATTAACCCCTCAGGTGCCGGGATCAATACAGATCCCGGCATCTGCGGCAGTTCGCGATTAAAATGAACGATCGGATCGCCCGCAGCGCTGCTGCGGGGATCCGATCATTCATAACGCCGCACGGAGGTCCCCTCACCTTCCTCCGTGCGGCTCCCGGCGTCTCCTGCTCTGGTCTGTCATCGAGCAGACCAGAGCAGGAGATGACCGATAATACTGATCTGTTCTATGTCCTATACATAGAACAGATCAGTATTAGCAATCATGGTATTGTTATGAATAGTCCCCTATGGGGACTATTCAAGTGTAAAAAAAAAATGTAAAAAAATGTAAAAGTAAAAAAAAAGTGAAAAATCCCCTCCCCCAATAAAAAAGTAAAACGTCCGTTTTTTCCTATTTTACCCCCAAAAAGCGTAAAAAACATTTTTTATAGACATATTTGGTATCGCCGCGTGCGTAAATGTCCGAACTATTAAAATAAAATGTTAATGATCCCGTACGGTGAACGGCGTGAACGAAAAAAAATTTAAAAAGTACAAAATTCCTACTTTTTTAATACATTTTATTAAAAAAAAATTATAAAAAATGTATTAAAAGTTTTTTATATGCAAATGTGGTATCAAAAAAAAGTACAGATCATGGCGCAAAAAATGAGCCCCCATACCGCCGCTTATACGGAAAAATAAAAAAGTTATAGGTCATCAAAATAAAGGGATTATAAACGTACTAATTTGGTTAAAAAGTTTGTGATTTTTTTTTAAGCGCAACAATAATATAAAAGTACGTAATAATGGGTATCATTTTAATCGTATTGACCCTCAGAATAAAGAACACACGTCATTTTTACCAGAAATTGTACAGCGTGAAAACAAAACCTTCCAAAATTAGCAAAATTGCGTTTTTCGTTTAAATTTCCCCACAAAAATAGTGTTTTTTGGTTGCGCCATACATTTTATGATATAATGAGTGATGTCATTACAAAGGAAAACTGGTCGCGCAAAAAACAAGCCCTCATACTAGTCTGTGGATGAAAATATAAAAGAGTTATGATTTTTAGAAGGCGAGGAGGAAAAAATGAAAACGTAAAAATTAAATTGTCTGAGTCCTTAAGGCCAAAATGGGCTGAGTCCTTAAGGGGTTAAAGGAGTAGTCCAGTGGTGACTCAGTGGTGAGCAACTTATCCCCTATCCTAAGGATAGGGGATAAGTTGCAGATCGCGGGGGGTCCGACCACTGGGGCCCCCTGAGATCTCCTGTACGGAGCCCCGACAGCCCGCGGGAAGGGGGCGTGTCGACCTCCGCACGAGGCGGCGGCCGTCACGCCCTCTCAATACAACTCTATGGCAGAGCCGAAGCGCTGCCTTCGGCAATCTCCGGCTCTGCCATAGAGATGTATTGAGGGGGCGTGTCGGCCGCCGCCTCGTGCGGGGGTCGACACCCGCTATCTCGGCGGAGAGCCGGGGCCCCGTACAGAGAGATCGCAGGGGGCCCCAGCGGTCGGACCCCCCGCGATCTCAAACTTATCCCCTATCCTTAGGATAGGGGATAAGTTTTTCACCACTGGACTACCCCTTTAAGTGGTTAATATAAGCAGCTCTCCTTGCTATTTGAAATAAAACAAAAATATACATGCACACTTATATATATTTCTTTAAGGAGAAAAAAAACGTAAATTTTTTTTATTTTTTTTTGTAATTTTTTTTTAATAAGGAATCACCTCTGAAAGAGCTGCCTGAAACTATCAGCTGAAAGGTGGGTAAATTCACACACAACAGTTATTTCTGAAATTGCACCAAATTTATAGCCCAACTTGCGCCTTTTTGTAAATTTGGTGCATTGAGTTAAAAAGCCACCCGTGAGTACAAAAACCATACCACAGCCATTATTCGAGAATACCCCCCTCTCTCTTCTCCTATGAGAGATAGATATATATAAAATACATATGAGAGAGAGTGAGAATGAATATTGTCATCACCTGTCTTTGGAAAGTTTTTAAGGAGCTGAATTTCTCCCAGGTCAAGGCTGGAGAACTTCAAGTCAAGGTGTATCCCGTCCCTTTGGCCAGCTGGGTGCTTTACTAAAGTTGGCTTCTCTGACAGAGACAGTTTAGGAGCAGCTGGCAGACGCTGATGTTGTTGTGTTACTGCTCCTTTTGACACACTTCTTCTGTGCACCAGGGATTTGGGTGTATCCAGTTTTCTGGACAGCCTCACAAGGTCCACACTCTCGGGTCCACATTTAACTTCTGCTATTGAAATATTTTCTTTACCAGTAGCTGTAGTCTTTGCCCTTTTTAAGGTATGAGTATTTTGTGTGGACTGGGATGTTTTTGAAGTCGTATACGGGATTGTTGACCGTTGTCTTGAAGGATCTTGGCTCCCAGTTAAAGAAGTTGCATTTGACGTTTTACTTTGCACCATGGAGAGGGATCTTTGGTTGATCAGTTGAGTGAAGCCAACATTCATAGGCCCATGAAGAGGTTTCAAGAGAGGAGCACGTGGTCTTTTCACTGTTGAGCCTTCCACCAATAAATTGATTCCAACATATTGAGGAATATCCACAGGTGGCTAAAAAGAAAATGAATATGCTTTAATTTGTTTTTATCTGTATCTGGGAAGGCTGACTAGTTATGGAATGAGACCTGCCTCAGGGAGACTTAACCACTATGGATGTACCTGCTTATAGATAAGTTCGAAGAGACCAACATCACAGTTGCGATCATACTTCCGATCGATCACTACACGTAAAGTGTCCTCCTGAACCATAGCACACAGCTTGGTGGTCACAACTGTAGATGGTGCCATTGTTGGACTGGCATTGATCTCAATCAGCCAGGGTTGATAGTCCTCACCAAACATGAAATCAGCCCCATACAACTCATAGCTGCTTTTTCTGAACTCTACTACATCCTGGGCACTTTGCATTGTATGTATGATGGCAGCCTTCATCCCTGGCACAATGATGTCATCCCAGGCTCTCTTTTCTCCCAGCCTCTGGAGATGCATCTGGAATTGATCACTAGACCACATATTATCGGCGGGAACCTCAGGGTGACGACTGCGGGAGTTCTCGAAATGTTTTTGTATGGAGTTGTTGCATAAGTGGATAGATCTATAGTTAAGAAAACAATCGATTTAGACAAATATGATCCATCATAGAGCAATTTCCCACAAGCTAAATGGGCATCTCATGGTCTGTGGTCAGTGTTAACAGTGGCTAAAATCACACAGCAACAGTGTGAGCTGAGCCTTCTACAGACAATGATAAACCCTCCCTGCATGTGTCTTGTAGCACTACCCTGGCCCTAGCTTTACCAGATGTTTGGAGGTATGGAGCCCTAACTCTAAGTCTACATGCCTGACCTTTTCAGATATCACAGGTGACAATTGTGAAGATATAACAATATCACAAATGAGAAGTAGAGAAAGATGGAAACTCAGGATCTCCATCTGTCACCTGTAGCACACATGATCATGTTAAATTGTCATTATATTTTGGACATTCTGTAAGAACACTGCAGAGAAAAGAAGAGCAACAAGATGGTTCGACACAATCAGAGAGATAATACTGAGAAGACTGGACATCTAGGTGGTGACAATATCCTATAGTCTCTTATCTGAGGAATTATTAGAGACTAGTACAACAAAACTAACTTACGTGTCTAGACTCTCCAGGGAGTATGGTTGTGTTGAAAATCGCACATAACATTCTCTATAAAACCAGATTGTCAGAGGGTTCCAATCAGTCACCAGAAACCATTGACGCACATCAAACTTGGTATTGAAGATGAGTAGCGGTCTCTCAATGTATTTCTGGACCACCCATTTTCCATCCTTGACAATCATAGGATCACAATCCACCAACTTCAGAATCTCCGCCAAGCGATCCATACAAATAATACCTGCATGGAATATAAAAGGTATATGAACAACATCTAGAAGGAAGAGCCCTCTATAATCACAGGAAGCTGCAGTAACATCAGGTTTCTTAAAATGTTTGCATTGGATTTACCCAGTTTTAGAAATGGTTTAGAAATATATAATGGATACTACAGAAAAGATAAGTGACAAACAAACATTCGGTGTATGAGCGGAGTGACAACCCTTATGGAAGCTGAATGATAGCTACATCCACTTTGCTCTCACCTCTTCCACGAGATTTGGCACCAGGTTTAACAATCCAAATATTCCTGTCACCCTCAATGTTTAGCTGTGGATTGACTTCTGCTAACTGCTGCAATAAATGACTGCACTGATCCACATAGGAGAATGAAAGGTCAATGGATGCTCCTTCACTGCAAGAAAGTAAAGGTAGTATGTTAAATGTTAACGTATTCAACAACATAATAAACACATATGTATGATTGTCCAAAGGACATGCCACCTACACACTATTCTTTAGCAGTCAAAAGGTATAACACTCTAAGGCTATGTTCACATGGAAAAATGCAATGTGGGTTAGGAAGATAATACATGTCAGAAATCCAATGCTGATTCTCTCCCAAACTTACAATGGTCAGCATAATAGTAGTTATAGTCTTGTACATGGGGGCAGTATTATAGTAGTAGTATTCTTGTTCATGGGGAGTATTATAGTAGTTATATTCTTATACATGGGGAGCAGTATTATAGTAGTTATATTCTTATACATGGGGAGCAGTATTATAGTAGTTATATGGCACGGGCTTGAGAAAGCACTTAATTGTGTGAAACATGTAGCCTCCTTTCTGCCTCCCTCCACATCTTCACCTGTATTTATGGATTCTCCATGAATAAAAATCCTCCACTCAAACAACACAGCACAGTGGGTAAGTGCGGCTTTTGTTCATTTCACTTCTCTATGCCTTATGATATTTAAACCTACTTGTTGCCAGCACCTCCCAGGTGCTTCATTCTTCAACGCTGCCTTGGAAGTCTTTTACATTGTCTGACCAATACACCAGAAAATCCTATAGACTGTGCCACCATCTCTTTTTGCACCATTATAGTAGTTATATTCTTGTACATAGGGGCAGTATTATAGTAGTTATATTCTTGTACATAGGAGGCAGATTTATAGTAGTAATATTTTTGTACATAGGAAGCAGTATTATTGTATTAATATTCTTATACATAGGAAGCAGTATTATAATAGTTATATTCTTGTACATAGGGAGCAGTATTATAGTATTTATATTCTTGTACATAGGAGGCAGTATTATAGTAGTAATATTTTTGTACATAGGAGGCAGTATTATTGTAGTAATATTCTTGTACATAGGAAGCAGTATTATAGTAGTTATATTATTGTACATAGGAGGCAGTATTATAGTAGTTATATTCTTGTACATAGGAGGCAGTATTATTGTAGTAATATTCTTATACATAGGAAGCAGTATTATAGTAGTTATATTCTTGTACATAGGAGGCAGTATTATTGTAGTAATATTCTTATACATAGGAAGCAGTATTATAGTAGTTATATTCTTGTACTTAGGAGGCAGTATTATAGTAGTAATATTTTTGTACATAGGAAGCAGTATTATTGTAGTAATATTCTTGTACATAGGAAGCAGTATTATAGTAGTAATATATTTCAAAAGAGCAGAAAGGACGGATCACGCCCCAAGGTACCGTATCAAAAGAATCTTCTTTATTCTTTAAAACATCTCATAGACGTACGGAGGTGCAGACAGGTGGGGAGCTGGGTGATGAGACGCATTGTTACACGAGGCAACGTCCGTTTCGTTCCGGCATGGAACTTCTTCCGGCCTCCTCTGACAACCCATCACAGGTGCTTTTTAATACAGGTGAGTGGAGGGGAGGAACCTTCACCACATAGAAAAACACCTACGTGCAGTGATGTTTTAAAAATTATTAAAAACATTAATCTAACTTACAGAAAAGGACCAAATTCTGCCCTGTCACTTAGACCTGCTGGCCCCAAAGCTCCTGTTCTCAATATCCATCTAATTTCCATTTTTATTAATTCATTATCCCTATTCCGGTCGTCTTTCGCACAGGAATATGTTGCAAACCTGCAAATTTTAGTCTTTTGGGATCACCATTGTGGCATTCGGTTACATGTTTAATTCGTTTCGGGACTCCCTTTCCTGTTTTCAGGTAAAAAAGGTGCTCCCGAAATCTAGTAAACAATTGCTGTTATGTCTTGCCGACTTAAAAGAGCCAGCATGGACAACAAATACAATACACTACATAAATACTTTTTTTTTTTTAAAGATATTTTATTATATTCTCAATCTTAACAAAGTTTTTAATAAATGCACACCAGAAAACATATTCATACAACATATCAATTTACATAGTTGCATTCTTACCTAGCTATGAATAGCAGAATTACCAAAAGAGAAAAAAAGAAAGAGATAGAAGAAAAAAAGGGGGGAGGAGGGTGGAGAGTTCCAAAGTCCATCTCAGCCTCTATTTATCCAGTTCTTCCAAATTAAATCAAATTTATCTACCAGACCCCTTTTTAAATATATAGCTTTTTCCAAAGCCACTATCTTCTCCATCTTCTTAATAAAATGTATTTTGGTTGGGGGATTTGAGTCTTTCCAAAATTGAGCTATTAATTTTCTCGCATTATATAATAATCCACCAAGAGCAATTTTACTATGAGTTGATATAATAAGATTATCCAAATATCCCATCCCAGTATACAAGTGTTTAGCTCCATAGGTATAACAATTTCCCAAATCTCCCCAACATAATCAATTATAGATTTCCAATAACTCTGAATATATACACAGTCCCAGAACATATGTTTAATGTCTGCTATATCATGTGAGCACCGTGGGCATTTTGCGTCCTTTCGGTAGCCAGTCTTATAGAGAAGAGCAGGAGTCCTATAAGACCTATATAGGATACATAATTGGGTTAATCTTGCCCCTTCCCCAAGCGCCTGGATTGGAATGTTGTCGAGGACCAATTTCCATGGGTCCCCAGTGACATTCGCTACATAAACACTTTTACATGTAATCAATTGCTCTATTTTGATTTCTCTCAAGTAATGAAACTTGTTTTCATGTTCTGCGGGCAATATGCACATTTACCATACGCATGATTGCCTGATGGTCGCGATTTTGTCAACCAGTTAGTGCGGTTTTCTTGTGTTTTCAGTTAATTTTTGTTCTGAGTTTGTTTAATTATATCGCCTATGGTTCTGTTACATTTGAATGTAATTATAGGTTTGTTCTTTGCTATTTTTTCCAAAGCTTCATCCTGTTCCAGGATGCTCCAATTTCTGTATATAGCCTGTTTGATTATATTATTAAGTGGAGTATTGGAAAATGAAAAAACAAACCTTTTTAATTCTGAACTAGTTTTATTACGTTTCTTGGTACTCAATAAGTCTACTCTATTTCTTTTTTGTGCTTTTTGATATGCTTGTTCGATGATGTTTTCTGGATATCCTCGAGCTCGCAAACGGGTTTTTAATTCTTTTGCTTGTGTTTGATAATCTAGTCTGATAAATTGGCTGTATGGTAGGCCTTGATTAGTCGGAATGGGGTGTGAGCTATTATAGTGGAGCAGTGTATTTCTGGCTATGGGTTTTCTATATCCTGTGATAATAATTTGTTCTTTCTTTATTGTAATCAGTGTGTCTAAAAATTATATTTTGTTAGCCCCATAGACTGCTGTGAACTTCATATTTTCAGTATTAATGATATTGAGATGTTCTACAAATTGGTGAAATTGCTGCTCTGTCCCACTCCATATTACTATGATATCGTCTACATATCTCATAAGGTATCGGATATGTGGCACAAATGGGTTGGATTCTGAAAAAATATATGTTACCTCAAAAATGGCTAAAAATAAATTTGCAAAGGTACATGATACTGGTGTACCCATAGCGGTACCGGTAAATTGCCGATACCACTGGGTCCCATATATGAATGTATTATTGGTTAGAACAAAATTTAACACTTCACTGATTAAATCTATGAATGACTGGGACTTGCCTGTACTCAGGAAGAATTGACGGATTGCCTGTACACCCACATCCACAGGGCTCCATCTAACTCTGCTAACAACTCTTTTGATTTTGCCCCAGCACAACTTGAGGGAGTGTTTAACATGAGCTTGTTCCCATGCGGCAATAAATTATTTGCTGTCTTGGAATTGTGACAGGGTTTTGTAAATTCTTAACCATCTCGGTGATCTACCACTCTCCACGTAAGCCTGCAAAGAATTTAAAAACGGAACTGCAAAACGCTAAATCTGTACTGGTTACTAGGATTACAGAAAGTCAGATGAACCTGTTTCTCAAGAACCTTAACTGCAAAATGCAATTTTGCAGGCTGACATCAAAACCCAGAAATGGGATAAGCTTTTGAGAGACAAAAACGAGTTTCAAAGCAATAAAATATTAGCATGGAAATCTAAAGCTCCAAAGAGAACTAATCTGAATAGAAAAAGGAACAATAAAGGCAGAGCAAAAAAGAATCTGACTCTACCTCTGATGATCAAATGTCGAGCAGAAACACCCAATTTGCATCTTCATTTACAATGATTGCAGAGAATCTGGTCCCTTTAGGAAACCCTCGCGGCGTGGCAGGAGGCGAAGGAAAAAGAGCCACATATCCACAGAAGCGCAAGGGGGTAACGTGGCATCGCAACTGATTGAGAACTATGTTATTAATCTTGCTACCTATTCACTAAACAAGGACATGATACAGGTCCTCTCCAAGGGCCTCAATTTCGGAGTGACAGAGGACTTTTGTGAAGAGGACTTTAAAATCGATATACAGAGAAGCATCAGAAAAATCAATTTACATAAGTTCTTCAGTAATAAAGTGTCTAATAAAGAAATAGCAGATAATTTAGAGGGGGAAGTACAATGCCATATAGGTCCCTTGGGGTTTCACCCAACCCCCCAATGTACCACCGAAGACATTAGCAACATCCAAATGTTAGGAGAGTTAGATGGGTCGGAGGCTTTATCTGGAGCAGAGGAGGTTGCAGACCCCTCATTCACAGGTGGTAACCCCTCCACATTCAACCCTCCCATAAGTCCAGGAAGCAACCAGGAAATATTATGTCAAGAGCATCATTTACCCCAAAGCACAGAGTAATTTAACTCCAGCAGAGAATGCGGCCCTGCAGAAACTGGCGGCCCTCGGGGACATCACAATCACCCGGGCAGATAAAGGAGAATCGGTGGTCATGATGTACACGAGGGACTGCCAAACAGAAGCCGACAGGCAGCTGGGTGATACAATCACATACAAACCCTTGAATAAGGACCCCACACAAAAAATATTAAATTCTCTTAGGTCATTCTAGGTCAAGTGGAAAAAAAGATACTTACAACTAAACTTGCTGAGCGATTGCTACCACTCAACCCACGGCCCGCTAAATGGTACACTATACCTAAGATACATAATACACTGACCCATCCCCCTGGCAGACCTATTGTCGCGGGGATAGGGTCAGTGACAGAATATCTGTCACAATATTTGGATTGGGTCTTACGATACCTACTACTAAGCACAAGAACGTACCTCTGTATATCACCTTATCGGATAAAGACTCTAGTGTGAGAACACTTACCTGGATTACAAATGTGGAACTATAAATTATAACAGACATACTATATATCTATACTGCATATATCCTATCCAGGTCAAACCTATTATACATGTGTGGACACTTTTTTACATCTCCTATCCTTTATCATTTTTAAAGTATATTTTACTATTCATTTTTATTCTGTTTTTTTTTTTTTTTGCCATATTTAATATTACCGTTATACTATTTTAATTGGTGTTTCTGTTGACCCACAAGGGCCCTGTCACGATGCCGGCTGGCAGGTAGTGGACCCTCTGTGCCAGAGAGGGATTGGCGTGGACCGTGCTAGTGGACCGGTTCTAAGCCACTACTGGTTTTCACCAGAGCCCGCCGCAAAGCGGGATGGTCTTGCTGCGGCGGTAGTGACCAGGTCGTATCCACTAGCAACGGCTCACCTCTCTGGCTGCTGAAGATAGGCGCGGTACAAGGGAGTAGGCAGAAGCAAGGTCGGACGTAGCAGAAGGTCGGGGCAGGCAGCAAGGATCGTAGTCAGGGGCAACGGCAGAAGGTCTGGAAACACTGGCAAGGGACACACAAGGAACGCTTTCACTGGCACTAAGGCAACAAGATCCGGCAAGGGAGTGCAAGGGAAGTGAGGTAATATAGGGAGTGCACAGGTGATAACTCTAATTGGAACCACTGCGCCAATCAGCGGCGCAGTGGCCCTTTAAATCGCAGAGACCCGGCGCGCGCGCGCCCTAGGGAGCGGGGCCGCGCGCGCCGGGACAGAACAGACGGGGAGCGAGTCAGGTAGGAGAGCCGGGGTGCGCATCGCGAGCGGGCGCTACCCGCATCGCGAATCGCATCCCGGCTAGCAGCAGGATCGCAGCGCCCCGGGTCAGAGGACGTGACCGGGGCGCTGCAGCGGAGGAGGTGAAGCGAGCGCTCCGGGGAGGAGCGGGGACCCGGAGCGCTCGGCGTAACAGTACCCCCCCCCTTGGGTCTCCCCCTCTTCTTGGAGCCTGAGAACCTGAGGAGCAGACTTTTGTCAAGGATGTTGTCCTCAGGTTCCCAGGATCTCTCTTCAGGACCACAACCCTCCCAGTCTACTAAAAAAAAATTTTTTCCTCTGACCTTTTTGGCAGCCAAAATCTCCTTGACCGAGAAGACGTCCGAGGAGCCGGAAACAGGAGTGGGAGGAACAGATTTGGGAGAAAAACGGTTGAGGATGAGTGGTTTGAGAAGAGAGACGTGAAAGGCATTAGGGATACGAAGAGAAGGAGGAAGAAGAAGTTTATAAGAGACAGGATTAATTTGACACAGAATTTTGAAAGGACCAAGATAGCGTGGTCCCAACTTGTAGCTAGGGACACGGAAGCGGACATATTTAGCGGAGAGCCATACCTTGTCTCCAGGGGAAAAAACGGGGGGAGCTCTTCTTTTCTTATCCGCGAACCTCTTCATGCGTGAAGAAGCCTGTAAGAGAGAATTTTGGGTCTCTCTCCATATAATGGAAAGGTCACGAGAAATTTCATCCACAGCGGGCAGACCAGAGGGCAAGGGGGTAGGGAGGGGGGGAAGAGGGTGACGGCCGTACACCACGAAAAATGGGGATTTGGAGGAAGATTCAGAGACCCTGAAGTTATACGAGAATTCGGCCCATGGAAGGAGATCTGCCCAGTCATCCTGGCGGGAGGAAACAAAATGTCGCAAATAATCACCCAGGATCTGGTTAATTCTTTCTACTTGTCCATTGGACTGGGGATGATATGCAGAGGAAAAATTTAATTTAATCTTGAGTTGTTTACAGAGAGCTCTCCAGAATTTAGACACGAATTGGACCCCTCTATCCGAGACAATCTGCGTAGGCAACCCGTGAAGACGAAAAATGTGTACAAAAAATTGTTTAGCCAACTGAGGCGCAGAAGGAAGACCAGGAAGAGGAATGAAATGTGCCATTTTGGAGAATCGATCAACGACCACCCAAATAACGGTGTTGCCACGGGAAGGGGGTAAATCAGTAATAAAATCCATACCAATCAGAGACCAAGGCTGTTCGGGGACAGGCAGAGGATGAAGAAAACCAGCGGGCTTCTGGCGAGGAGTCTTATCCCGGGCACAGATAGTGCAGGCTCGCACAAAGTCCCCAACATCCGTCTCCAGAGTTGGCCACCAATAGAAGCGGGAGATGAGTTGCACAGATTTCTTGATGCCCGCATGACCTGCGAGATGGGAGGAGTGACCCCATTTGAGGATTCCGAGGCGTTGGCGTGGAGAAACAAAGGTCTTTCCTGGAGGAGTCTGTCTGATGGAGGCAGGAGAAGTGGAGATCAGGCAGTCAGGTGGAATGATGTGTTGCGGAGGGAGATCAACTTCTGAGGCATCCGAGGAACGAGAGAGAGCATCGGCTCTAATGTTCTTATCGGCAGGACGAAAGTGAATCTCAAAATTAAATCGGGCAAAGAACAGAGACCACCGGGCCTGGCGAGGATTCAGCCGTTGGGCCGACTGGAGGTAGGAGAGGTTCTTGTGGTCGGTGTAGATAATAACAGGAAATCTTGATCCCTCCAGCAGATGCCTCCATTCCTCAAGTGCTAATTTAATGGCTAGAAGTTCTCGATCCCCGATGGAGTAGTTCCTCTCCGCTGGAGAGAAGGTCCTAGAGAAAAAACCACAAGTGACAGCATGCCCGGAAGGATTTTTTTGTAGAAGAACAGCTCCAGCTCCTACTGAGGAGGCATCAACCTCCAATAGGAAGGGTTTGGAAGGGTCAGGTCTGGAGAGCACGGGAGCCGAAGAAAAGGCAGACTTGAGTTGTTTAAAGGAGTCTTCTGCTTGAGGAGGCCAGGACTTGGGATCAGCATTTTTCTTGGTTAAAGCCACGATAGGAGCCACAATGGTAGAAAAATGTGGAATAAATTGCCTGTAATAATTGGCGAACCCCAAAAAGCGTTGGATAGCACGGAGTCCGGAGGGGCGTGGCCAATTTAAGACGGCAGAGAGTTTGTCTGGATCCATCTGTAGTCCCAGGCCAGAGACCAAATATCCTAGAAAAGGAAGAGATTGGCATTCAAACAGACATTTCTCAATTTTGGCATAGAGTTGGTTGTCACGAAGTCTCTGAAGAACCATACGGACATGCCGGCGGTGTTCCTCTAGATTGGCAGAAAAAATTAGGATATCGTCCAGATATACCACAACACAGGAGTATAATAGATCACGAAAAATTTCATTGACAAAGTCTTGGAAGACGGCAGGGGCATTGCACAGTCCAAAGGGCATGACCAGATACTCAAAGTGTCCATCTCTGGTGTTAAATGCCGTTTTCCACTCGTCCCCCTCTCTGATGCGGATGAGGTTATAGGCGCCTCTTAAGTCCAATTTAGTGAAGATGTGGGCACCTTGGAGGCGATCAAAGAGTTCAGAGATGAGGGGTAAGGGGTAGCGGTTCTTAACCGTGATTTTATTAAGACCGCGGTAGTCAATGCAAGGACGTAGGGAGCCATCTTTTTTGGAGACAAAGAAAAATCCGGCTCCGGCAGGAGAGGAGGATTTACGGATAAAGCCCCTTTTTAGATTCTCCTGGACGTATTCGGACATGGCAAGAGTCTCTGGGGCAGAGAGAGGATAAATTCTGCCCCGGGGTGGAGTAGTACCCGGGAGGAGGTCGATAGGGCAATCATAAGGCCTGTGAGGAGGTAGAGTCTCAGCTTGTTTTTTGCAGAAAACATCCGCGAAGTCCATATAGGCCTTGGGGAGACCGGTTACTGGAGGAACCACAGAGTTACGGCAAGGGTTACTGGGAACCGGTTTTAGACAGTTCTTGGAACAAGAGGACCCCCAACTCTTGATCTCCCCAGTGGACCAATCCAGGGTTGGGGAATGAAGTTGAAGCCAGGGAAGTCCAAGGAGAATCTCCGAGGTGCAATTGGGGAGGACCAAAAGTTCAATCCTCTCATGATGAGATCCGATGCTCATAAGAAGGGGCTCCGTGCGGAAACGTATGGTACAGTCCAATCTTTCATTATTTACACAATTGATGTAGAGGGGTCTGGCGAGACTGGTCACTGGGATGTTGAACCTGTTGACGAGAGAGGCCAAAATAAAATTTCCTGCAGAACCAGAGTCCAAGAAGGCCACTGTAGAGAAGGAGAAGGCAGAAGCAGACATCCGCACAGGCACAGTAAGACGTGGAGAAGCGGAGTAGACATCAAGGACTGTCTCACCTTTGTGCGGAGTCAGCGTACGTCTTTCCAGGCGGGGAGGACGGATAGGACAATCCCTCAGGAAGTGTTCGGTACTAGCACAGTACAGGCAGAGGTTCTCCATACGGCGTCGTGTCCTCTCTTGAGGTGTCAGGCGAGACCGGTCGACCTGCATAGCCTCCACGGCGGGAGGCACAGGAACAGATTGCAGGGGACCAGAGGAGAGAGGAGCCGAGGAGACGAAACGCCTCGTGCGAACAGAGTCCATATCTTGGCGGAGTTCCTGACGCCTTTCAGAAAAACGCATGTCAATGCGAGTGGCTAGGTGAATAAGTTCATGTAGATTAGCAGGAATTTCTCGTGCGGCCAGAACATCTTTAATGTTGCTGGATAGGCCTTTTTTGAAGGTCGCGCAGAGGGCCTCATTATTCCAGGACAATTCTGAAGCAAGTGTACGGAATTGTACGGCATACTCGCCAACGGAAGAATTACCCTGGACCAGGTTCAACAGGGCAGTCTCAGCAGAAGAGGCTCGGGCAGGTTCCTCAAAGACACTTCGGATTTCCGAGAAGAAGGAGTGTACTGAGGCAGTGACGGGGTCATTGCGGTCCCAGAGCGGTGTGGCCCATGACAGGGCTTTTCCGGACAGAAGACTGACTACGAAAGCCACCTTAGACCTTTCAGTGGGAAACAGGTCCGACATCATCTCCAGATGCAGGGAACATTGGGAAAGGAAGCCACGGCAAAACTTAGAGTCCCCATCAAACTTATCCGGCAAGGATAAGCGTATCCCAGGAGCGGCCACTCGCTGCGGAGGAGGTGCAGGAGCTGGCGGAGGAGATGACTGCTGAAGCTGTGGTAGCAACTGTTGTAGCATAACGGTCAGTTGAGACAGCTGTTGGCCTTGTTGCGCAATCTGTTGTGACTGCTGGGCGACCACCGTGGTGAGGTCAGCGACAACTGGCAGAGGAACTTCAGCGGGATCCATGGCCGGATCTACTGTCACGATGCCGGCTGGCAGGTAGTGGACCCTCTGTGCCAGAGAGGGATTGGCGTGGACCGTGCTAGTGGACCGGTTCTAAGCCACTACTGGTTTTCACCAGAGCCCGCCGCAAAGCGGGATGGTCTTGCTGCGGCGGTAGTGACCAGGTCGTATCCACTAGCAACGGCTCACCTCTCTGGCTGCTGAAGATAGGCGCGGTACAAGGGAGTAGGCAGAAGCAAGGTCGGACGTAGCAGAAGGTCGGGGCAGGCAGCAAGGATCGTAGTCAGGGGCAACGGCAGAAGGTCTGGAAACACTGGCAAGGGACACACAAGGAACGCTTTCACTGGCACTAAGGCAACAAGATCCGGCAAGGGAGTGCAAGGGAAGTGAGGTAATATAGGGAGTGCACAGGTGATAACTCTAATTGGAACCACTGCGCCAATCAGCGGCGCAGTGGCCCTTTAAATCGCAGAGACCCGGCGCGCGCGCGCCCTAGGGAGCGGGGCCGCGCGCGCCGGGACAGAACAGACGGGGAGCGAGTCAGGTAGGAGAGCCGGGGTGCGCATCGCGAGCGGGCGCTACCCGCATCGCGAATCGCATCCCGGCTAGCAGCAGGATCGCAGCGCCCCGGGTCAGAGGACGTGACCGGGGCGCTGCAGCGGAGGAGGTGAAGCGAGCGCTCCGGGGAGGAGCGGGGACCCGGAGCGCTCGGCGTAACAGGCCCTTTGAGACACAGAACACAAATAGAATTTTATTTGTATCCTATATTGTCTAATAAAACCATATATTCCAATATTCAAGACCCTGAGCCCTATTTTCTGTACTATTTTTCCTATTTTCTGACACTGCGGGTATAGGTGTTATTTGGTGTTATTTGGGTTGCTCATGTCATAGGAGGCCAGGTAGATAGGAGCCTCCCCCTAAAATTTCTCAGAACAAAAATAAACTGAAATGCAAGAAAACCGCACTAAATGGTTTACAAAATTGCGACCATCAGGCAATCATGCATGTGGTCAATGCGCATATTGCCCGCAGAAGATGAAAAGAAGTTTAATTACTTTGGGAGGGAGAGAAATCAAAATAGAGCAATTGATTTAAATGTAAAGGTATTTATGTAGTGTATTGTATTTGTTGTCCCTGCTGTTTTTTTTTTTACGTTGGCAAGACAAAACGGCAATTGTTTACTGATTTCAGGAGCACCTTTATTCCCTGAAAACAGGAAATTGAGTCCCGAAACTAATTAAACATATTGATGGACATTTATCAACGGGGTTTAGTCAGGTTTTCTTTACTATAATTGTCGCAAAATTGTCGCAACTGCTACTACGTGTGTTTTCGTGCGACAATTTGCATGAAGAACAAGAAAAGCAAGAAAATTCAAACTTGCTTACGTAGTAAATTTTTCAAAATGGATTTGCTTTAGTCGGGTATTTATCAACTGCGACAGTCGCAACTGCGCAAAAAAAAGTCGCAACAAGGTTAAAAATTGACTAAATTTACTCCAGCTCAAACATGGAGCAGAAAAAGCTACTACCAAAGTAAAAAAGGAAAAATTGCTTACATGAAAGAAAATTATCAACAGGCTGAAACCAGTTGATAAATAAGTCACACATAAGCAAAAAAAAAAAAAGTAAGGAAAAAAATTACTAAAAAAAAAGAATACATAAGCAAAGATTGATAAATGTCCCTCATTGAGAACAGGAGCTTTGGGGCCAGCAGGTCTAAGTGACAGGGCAGAATTTGGTCCTTTTCTGTAAGTTAGATGAATGTTTTTAATTGTTTTTAAAACATCACTGCACATAGGTGTTTTCTATGTGGTGAAGGTTCCTCCCCTCCACTCACCTGTATTAAAAAGCACCTGTGATGGGAAGTTGTCAGAGGAGGCCGGAAGAAGTTCCATGCCGGAACGAAACGGACATTGCCTCGTGTAACAATGTGTCTCATCACCAAGTTCCCCACCTGTCTGCACCCCTGTATGTCTATGAGAGGTTTTAAAGAATAAAGAAGATTCTTTTGATACGGTACCTTGGTGAGTGATCCATCCTTTATGCTCTTTTGACATATATGCTATATGACTGATATCTTTCTGGGACGTTGAGAACCACAGTCTGTAGAAGCAGACACTAATCTGACATTTACAGCCTTCCTAGAGCGCTGATAAGCTATACAAACAGTGTACAGCAAAGTAGTGCCTGGCGTGTTTCTTAGAATATACATTATAGTAGTAATATTCTTGTATAGTCATAACCAAAGTCTATGAAAAAGAAAAACCAGCTCACCACCATATAAGTTCTTGAGAGGAGGAGGACTTCAAGTGTGGATAGGAAGCACAGACAACATCCAACTGCATTCTTGGAGTGAAGACTTGAAATTGAGAAGAAGAACAGGGTCCAGCTCCCAAGGAAAACGAGTAAAATCCAAAATTTTAATTCAAGCCATTAAAAATATGAGTGAACAAAAAAGAGGGAATAAAATCATAGCAGAAACGTTGACGCGTTTCGGACTATATAGTCCTTAATCATGGCATGATTAAGGACTATATAGTCCGAAACGCGTCAGCGTTTCTGCTATGATTTTATTCCCTCTTTTTGGTTCACTCATATTTTTAATGGCTTGAATAAAAATTTTGGATTTTACTCGTTTTCCTTTGGAGCTGGACCCTGTTCTTCTTCTCAATTTCAATTCTTGTATAGTAGATACATTCCTTGTGTCTGTTATATATACTGTGCCTTTTCTGTAACATTCATTGGCAGATTTAGTGGATACCACCAGAATTGATCATGTTATTTCTTACTGATTCACTTACTGAATGACCCGGTAGTAACTATGCAGGAATTCTTCCCATGAAGCATCTGTCATGATGGAAGTTGAAGCTGTTTCCACATCAATGTCGTTGTGTTCTAGGCTGTTTAGATAGGACTCGCAGACTTGGATGGCTGTTGTGATGACGTGAGTTGATACACTACCTCTGCGTTTCTTGGTTCCTCGTTTGACATCTAAATGAATGTTAAAGACATGCTTATCTGGCAATGATGGCACAGATCACAATAAGGCTATGTGCACATTACATGTTCTGGGCCGTATGTTATGGTTTAAAGAAGTTTAATGCCTCAGAAAACTCTTTAAGGGTAAGGAAGGTCACATGTAGCACATCCACAGCGGGTTTCCTGCTGCTGAAATTCTGCTCACGGAATTCTTTAGGCAAATTCCCAGCTGCGGCAAAGGCGCTGCAGATGTGCTACCTGTCCCTCCCCTAAATATAAATGAAATAACATCGGAAAAACCTTTTACCGTTGTGTCTGGAGGGGCCTATGAACATTAGAGGAGGTTGACAAAATACAGATAAGGAAGCGTGCAGGTCTTCCAACCAATGTTAATGGTTGTCTACCCATAAGTCAGGCCATTATATACAGGGATCCGAACCATAGAACATGCTACTTTGGCTGTTTCTTGACAAACAGAACCAGCCACAGAGCTGACTATGTCTCTTGGAGGCTGGGATATGTGTATTATTGCATATAAAACTGTGCCCATATTCACCATTCACATTAGTTGTGTTCTCTTTGGTGTCTGACATTCTATTCCATTCTCCTCCTGCGACTCTTTTGAGAATACTCCGAGCAGCCGTCAGCCAGAAATCCTCTAAAACACAGAACCCATAAGACATTATTAATAATGAACACTCAATTTATCCATGTAGCTTACTTCTATGAACATTCTAGAATTGATAACAATAATAATTGCCATATAAGTTTAGAGATTTTGTTTGGGGTTACATTGATTGAACATTTACAGTATATACTTATATATATATATATATATATATATACTATATACCTAGTGCAGGGCCTGATATAGCAGGGTACTACATATGGAATCTCTGATGTTCTTTGAATTATTTTGTCATGCTCCTACCGCTTAGACTCTGTGCTAGGCATAACAGTGTGCTCCAATTTACTACTACAGATTGGTTTAGGCCCTGAGGGCACGCTTTTGTTTTTTTTGTCAGCCCTTCAGCACAGATTGTCCAGGACATGTTTAAGGAAACCTGGAAGGTCTTTGGTGGCTTCCATCGCCCCACTAGCCTTGTCTTCATGTTTAGGTATAGGAAGAGATCTATCAATCAATCCTATTTGGGAGAGGGGAAGCCAAAGGGGCCGCTCTGATGACGTGTGGTTCAGGCAGCATGAATGTGATGAAAGGTTTCCTTTAAATCAATAGCAACCCAATGCCCCACCCTCTAGGAAAGACTGGATAAAACAATACAACATTTTTTCCAAGCTTAAAGGAAAACGGTCATCCTGTTCACCCACACTAAACCCAATACATTGGGTTACAGTGTGGGTGAACAGGAGACCGATGAGGGGGTCAATGAGTTAAATAAGTACCTGTTGTCCAGAGCTGTATCCCTCCGAAGATCCTCTTCTATTCACGCTGAATTGCGAACAGGAGGAGGGCCCGCCAGGTGAATTTAAATTTTTTATTGGCGTTGGTCACGTGAGCACAGCGCCAATAAATATTAATATTAATATTAATTCACTCGGCGGGCCCACCTCCTGTGCGCAATTCAGTTGGGATAGAAGAGGATCTTCGGAGGCACACAGCTCTGGACAACAGATATGTATTTGCTGTAACTCATTGACCCCTCATCGATCTCCTGTTCACCCACACTGTAACCCAGTATATTGAGTTTAGTGTGGGTGAACAGAATTACTGTTTTCCTTTAATTTGGGCTTCAAAAATATGATTTTTTTCAGACTAAAAAGACATTGCAGGTGCCAGATCAAAAACATGCTGCAACCAGTGTGAACCCATGCCAATCCAGCTGGTCCATAGGTCCTCTGCCATGTCCCATTTCAGCCAATGGAACACGAAATAGGAGGTCAGATGCATAAGACACAGCATCTGTGGCATCTGGCACTCCCATCCAGGAATACAGTGCCTTGCAAAAGTATTCCCCCCCCCCCCCTTGACTTTTTTCGTATTTTGGTACATTACAGCCTTAAGTTCAATGTTTTGTTAATCTGAATTTTATGTGTTGGATCAAAACATTTATAGTCTAAGTTGGTGAAGTGAAATGAGAAAAACATATAAATAAAACTATTGTTTAGAAATAGAAAACAGAAAATTGGCAAAATTGGAAAATTGTGTATGTATTCACCCCCTTTGTTAGGAAGCCCATAAAAAGCTCTGGTGCAACCAATTACCTTCAGAAGTCACATAATTAGTGACATAATGTCCACCTGTGTCACATGATCTGTCATTACATATACACACCTTTTTTAAAAGGGCTCAGAGGCTGCAACACCTAAGTAATAGGCATGCTTAACCAAACACTGCCATGAAGACCAAGGAACTCTCCAAACAAATAAGGGACAATGTTGTTGAGAAGTACAAGTCAGGGTTAGGTTATGAAAACATATCTAAATCTTTGATGATCCCCAGGAGCACCATCAAATCTATCACAAACAATTGGAAAGAACATGGCACAACAGCAAACCTGCCAAGAGATGGTCGCCCACCAAAACTCTCTGACCGGGCAAGGAGGGCATTAATCAGAGAGGCAGAGACCTAAGGTAACCCTGGAGGAGCTGCAGAGTTCCACAGCAGAGACTGGAGTATCTGTACATAGGACGACAATAAGCCGTAAGCTCCATAGAGTTGGGCTTTATGGCAGAGTGGCCAGAAGAAAGCCATTACTATCAGCTAAAATCAAAAAGGCACGTTGTGAGTTTGCAAAAAGGCCTGTGGGAGCCTCCCAAAATGTATGGAGGAAGATGCTCTGGTCTCATGAGACTAAAATTGTACTTTTCAATCATCAAAGAAAACGCTATGTCTGGCGCAAACTCAACACCTCACATCACCCAAAGAACACCATCATCGTTTTTCAGCAGCCAGGACTGGGATATAATAAAGGAGGTCCAGGCACTCACCGATGCAAGCAATTGGTATATATTGTATATCCAAGTCACAGGACGGGTTTTGGCACTTAGCCTTCCTCTGCTGGGAAACTGGTCAGAGTTGAGGGTAAGATGGATGGTGCTAAATACAGGGGTATTCTTGAGCAAAACCTGTACCACTCTGTGCATCATGATTTGAGGCTAGGATGGAGGTTTACGTCCAGCAGGACAATAGGGAAGATTTATCAAAACCTGTCCAGAGGAAAAGTTGCTGAGTTGTCCATAGCAACCAATCAGATCGCTTCTTTCATTTTTAACAAGGCCTCTGCAAAATAAAAGAAGCGATCTGATTGGTTGCTATGGGCAACTCAGCAACTTTTCCTCTGGACAAGTTATGATAAATCTCCCCCAATGACCCCAAACACACTGCTAAAGCAACACTTGAGTGGTTTAAGGGGAAACATGTAAATGGCCTAGTCAAAGCCCAGATCTCAGTCCAATTGAAAATCTGTGGTCAGACTTAAAGGGATACTCCGGTGGAATTTTTTTTTTTTTTTTTTTTAATCAACTGATGCCAGAAAGTTAAACAGATTTGTAAATTACTTCTATTAAAAAAATCTTAATCCTTCCGGTACTTATTAGCAGCTGTATACTACAGAGGGAATTCTTTTCTTTTTGGATTTCTTTTCTGTCACGACCACAGTGCTCTCTGCTGACACCTCTGTCCATGTCAGAAACTGTCCAGAGCAGGAGAAAATACCCATAGCAAACATATGCTGCTCTGGACAGTTCCTAAAATGGACATAGGTATCAGCAGAAAGCACTGTGGTCGTGACAGAAAAGAAATCCAAAAAGAAAAGAATTTCCTCTGTAGCATACAGCCACTAATAAGTACTGGAATTTATAGAAGTAATTTACAAATCTGTTTAACTTTCTGGCATCAGTTGATTAAAAAAAAAAAAGTTTTCCACTGGAGTACCCCTTTAAAGATTGCTGTTCACAAGCGCAAACCATCCAACTTGAAGGAGATGGAGCAGTTTAGCAAGGAGGAATGGGCAAAAATCCCAGTGGTAAGATGGCAAGCTCATAGAGACTTATCCAAAGAGACTTGGAGCTGTGATTGCCGCAAAAGGGGGCTCTACAAAGTATTGACTTTAGGGGGTGAATAGTTATGCACATTGCACTTTTTCTGTTATTTTGTCCTATTTGTTGTTTGCTTCACAATAAATAAATAAAAAAACATCTTCAAAGTTGTGGGTATGTTCTGTAAATTAAATGATCAAAATCCTCGAACAATCCATGTTAATTCCAGGTTGTGAGGCCCCAAAATACGAAAAAAGTCAAGGGGGTGAATACTTTTGCAAGGCACTGTATGTGAAACCAGCCTATGGCTAGCTTTGTAACCATTTGAATTGTGCTCAATAATCATACCAATAAATGCCTTCTTCTCATCCTCAGCTCCCAGTCTGTAGCAGCGAGGGAAGAAAGAATCTGGGTCGGCCTCATCAAACCAGTGGAGGTTCCTTAAATTAGTGCAGATGCCCACCTAGAGGAAAAACACCACATTATATTGCTTTTTAAAAGTTATTATTTTTTTTTTTTAAAGCGCCTCTTTTATAAGCCTGTACAGTTGGCTGTTAGGGGTCTGTCCTACAAGCATGTTGACTTCTTCCAAAGGCACACAGGAGATTATTTTTATGTAGATTATATTAGTGCTGGGCGATATACCGGTTCATACCGAATACCGAAATTTTTGGGCTGCACGATATGAATTTTTCCCATACCGCAATACCTGTTTGGCCCCTCCCCCTTGGGAATGAATTATCAGCCCAGCGCAGCGCTGTCCCCACATCGGGGAACTAATCATACGTGACCCGCCAGCGCTGTTCTGCTCCCCTCCCCCCACCAAATCATGTGACCCGCCAGCGCTGTTCTGCTCTCCCCCCCCCTCTCCCCACCAAATCATGTGACCCGCCAGCGCTGTTCTATTCCCCCCCCCCTCTCCCCACCAAATCATGTGACCCGCCAGCGCTGTTCTGCTCTCCCCACCAAATCATGTTACCCGCCAGCGCTGTTCTGCTCTCCCCCCCCCTCTCCCCACCAAATCATGTGACCCGCCAGCGCTGTTCTATTCCCCCCCCCCTCTCCCCACCAAATCATGTGACCCGCCAGCGCTGTTCTGTTCCCCCCACCAAATCATGTTACCCGCCAGCGCTGTTCTGCTCCCCCCCAATTAATTATCAGCCCAGCGGGGTACTACTCACATATGTCACCCGCAAACACTGCCCTCCTCCTCTTTGTTGGGGGCCGCCAGCGCTGGAACTCACTGTACGCCAGTGGTCTCCAACCTGCGTACCTCCAGATGTTGCAAAACTACAACTCCCAGCATGCCCGGACAGCCAACGGCTGTCCGGGCATGCTGGGAGTTGTAGTTTTGCAACAGCTGGAGGTCCGCAGGTTTGAGACCACTGCTGTACGCTGTATCCCTATGCCCGGGCTGCAAAAGATAAAGAAAATAAACTTTAACTTACCTAAGTCGACCTCACGCTGGGGACTGGAACGTCGGACAGCCGTCATCCTATCACCGGCCGGAGCGATGTCCCGCCCCGGCCAGTGATAGGCTGAGCCCGCTGTCATGTAAGAAGCCGGCCGTTGGCTGTCTGGGCATGCTGGGAGTTGTAGTTTTGCAACAGCTGGAGGTCCGCAGGTTGGAGACCACTGGCGTACAGTATAGAGTTCCAGTGCCGGGCGCCCACAACAAAAAGGATGAGGGCAGTGCTTGCGGGTGACATATGTGAGTAGTACCCCGCTGGGCTGATCATTAATTGGAGGGGAGCAGAACAGCGCTGGCAGGTAACATGATTTGGGGGGGGAGCAGAAGAGCGCTCGCGGGTCACATGATTTGGGGGGGGGGGGTAAAAGAAATACCGTTATATACCGTGGAACCGCCATAAGTTACAAAAATACTGTGATACACATATTTGGTCATACCGCCTTATATCTATATAAACTGTACAATAGTCTTTATTAAGCTTTTGCCCCTATTCTGTTATCCCAGCCCTGGACCCACCTTGGTAGTGAAGGAGCCTGCTTTGGCATAGTGGTTCATCATTTGATCCTTCTTCAAGAACCTGCAGTCCACAGCATCTCGCCTGGTTGTCCAGATAAAATAAGGTATTTCATTGCGGACCAGTCTAGACTAAAGTGACAGAATATAGAGATGATGCTAATAATAATGATGACAATCCCTTCTTCCTAGCTCTGGCACCTATTATTGACTTCACTATTATGGCAGATCTGACCGTATTGAAGAATCAAGCATAGTCAGCCAAGTAGTGTGTGCATGATGATAGAGGAGACGTCATTGACCACAAATGATTGGGTCAGAGCTATCCTATGGTTATGCTCATTCTCACTTCCTTCAATAGAAGCTGCAGTAATGATCTTATCTGTAAGGCCACTGCTCAATAGCATCGACATTTACCATTAAATCATAGATGCCATCTGGATCCTCATCTTTATCCTCCTCCTCGGCGTCATCATCTGGGAAATGAATTAACCACATTTTGTTCAATAGAAGTAGATATTATGCTGAAATCCTGAACCCCTGTGCATTGTACTCTGATCCCTTATCATACTACTACTGTATACAATATTTGTTCAAAAACACAACATTTCTTACAATGTACCAGAGCAGAGCAGCTAATGCAGCAGGGACAGGTACATGCAAGCAGCCAAAGAGCTAACAGAAAACCAGCAGAATTATCAATGCAGAATTGGTGCCATGCCTCATTCAGTGTGCTTATTGGTCATTTATTTCAGGGGTGTTGCTGATGATGTTGCATTATAGCTTTTTTTTTTTTTTTTTTTTTTTTTGTACAAAAGATGTAATCACAGTGGGGCAAAAAAGTATTTAGTCAGCCACCAATTGTGCACGTTTTCCCACTTAAAAAGATGAGAGAGGCCTGTAATTTCCATGATAGGTATACCTCAACTATGAGAGACAGAATGAGAGAAAAATCCATAAAATCACATTGTCTGATTTTCAAAGAATTTATTAGCAAATTATAGTATTTGGTCACCTACAAACAAGCAAGATTTCTGGCTCTCACAGACCTGTAACAACTTCTTTAAGAGTCTCCTCTGTCCTCCACTCATTACCTGTATTAATGGCACCTGTTTGAACTTATCAGTATAAAAGACACCTGGTCATATGTCATATGGTCAGATGAAACCAAAGTAGAACTTTTTGGTAAAAACTCAACTTGTCGTATTTGGAGGAGAAAGAATGCTGATTGCATCCAAAGAACACCATACCTACTGTGAAGCATGGGGGTGGAAACATCATGCTTTGGGGCTGTTTTTCTGCTAAGGGACCAGGACGACCCATCCGTGTAAAGGAAAGAATGAATGGGGCCATGTATCGTGAGATTTTGAATGAAAACCTCCTTCCATCAGCAAGGGCATTGAAGATGAAACGTGGCTGGGCCTTTCAGCATGACAATGCTCCCAAACACACCGCCCAGGCAACAAAGGAAACATTAAAGGGGCAAGAAGAAGCATTTCAAGGTCCTGGAGTGGCCTAGCCAGTCTCCAGATCTCAACCTCATAGAAAGCCTATGGAGGGAGTTGAAAGTCTGCGTTGCCCAGCGACAGCCCCAAAACATCACTGCTCTAGAGGAGATCTGCATGGAGGAATATGCCAAAATACCAGCAATAGTGTGTGAAAATCTTGTGAAGACCTACAGAAAACGTTGGACCTCTGTCCAACAAAGGGTATATAACAAAGTATTGAGATGAACTTTTGTTATTGACCAAATACTTATTTTCCACCATAATTTGCAAATAAATTCTTTAACCCCTTAAGGACCAAGAGTGTACAGGTACGCCCTTGGTCCTGCTCTCCTGATATAACGCGGGGTTACACAGTAACCCAGCATCATATCACGGCAGGCCCGGCGTCATAGTGAAGCTGGGACCCGCCTCTAATAGCGCGCAGCGCCGATCGCAGCGCCGCGCGCTATTAACCCTTTAGCCGCGCGCTCAGAGCTGAGCCGCGCGGCTAAAAGCGAAACCGAAAGTGGCCGGCTAGCTCAGTCGGGCTGTTCGGGATAGCCGCGGCTAATCGCGGCATCCCGAACAGCTGACAGGACAGCGGGAGGGCCCCTTCCTGCCTCCTCGCTGTCCGATCGCCGAATGACTGCTCAGTGCCTGAGATCCAGGCATGAGCAGTCATGCGGCAGAATTGTTGATCACTGGTTTCTTATGAGAAACCAGTGATCAATGATAAAGATCAGTGTGTGCAGTGTTATAGGTCCCTATGGGACCTATAACACTGCAAAAAAAAAGTGAAAAAAAAAGTGAATAAAGATCATTTAACTCCTCCCCTATTAAAAGTTTGAATCACCCCCCTTTTCCAATAAATAAAAAAAAAACACAGTGTAAATAAAAATAAACATATATGGTATCACCGCGTGCGGAAATGTCCGAACTATAAAAATATATCATTAATTAAAGCGCTCGGTCAATGGCGTGCGCGCAAAAAAATTCCCAAGTCCAAAATAGTGCAATAAGTCCTATCAATGCAAAAATGGTACCGTTAAAAACGTCAGATCACGGCGCAAAAAAGGAGCCCTCATACCGCCCCATACATGGAAAAATAAAAAAGTTATAGGGGTCAGAAGATGAAAATTTTAAACGTATTAATTTTCCTACATGTAGTTATGATTTTTTCCAGAAGTCCGACAAAATCAAACCTATATAAGTAGGGTATCAATTTAATCGTATGGACCTACAGAATAAAGATAAGGTGTCATTTTTATCGAAAAATGTACTACGTAGAAACGGAAGCCCCCAAAAGTTACAAAACAGCGTTTTTTTTTCAATTTTGTCGCACAATGATTTTTTTTTCCGTTTCACCGTAGATTTTTGGGCAAAATGACTGACGTCATTACAAAGTAGAATTGGTGGCGCAAAAAATAAGCCATCATATGGATTTTTAGGTGCAAAATTGAAAGAGTTATGATTTTTTAAAGGCAAGGAGCAAAAAACGAAAATGCAAAAACGGAAAAAACCCCGGTCCTTAAGGGGTTAAAAATCAGACAATGTGATTTTATGGATTTTTTTTCTCATTCTGTCTCTCATAGTTGAGGTATACCTATGATGAAAATGACAGGCCTCTCATCTTTTTAAGTGGGAGAACCTGTACAATTGGTGGCTGACTAAATACTTTTTTGCTCCATTGTATGCAATATTGCTATAATGTTTCACATGTTATCAGAGCTGCAGCAGGATATATAATACATGCTGATAATGATATTGTACCTTCCTCTGAAATGTTTGTTTTTTTGAGATCCTTTAAGAATTGCCCCTTGTTTTCCCATTTTATGTACCGTCATCCTCATTTCCACTTCCATCCCCATCATCTTCTTCATTTTCTTCATCCGCCTTTTCCTTTTTGCGGGAAACCTTTGTGATTTTAGGCAGCTTCTTTTCCACCCATCCTCGGCTGCGCAGGCACTGACGTATCACAGGGTATGGGCCGTGAATACTGAATATCTTTTTTTGCTATTTTTGGTGAAGAAATGAGAATTACAAAGAGTAAATAACGGAGGCAGATTAAAGCTGACATATATGGCTCTAGTCTCACTTTTCTCTGGACTTCCACTGAATTTCATACAGTCAGTAACTAAAGCCACACAAAATGAAGGGGCTAAAATGCACCTTTAATCCTACTGGTAGAAAAAAACCTTTAATGTTATCTTCTGACAATCCCAGAATATCAAGTTAGGGGGAATTTACAGTGTTCATACATCTATTTATTTACACTAGATGTATGAGCCACTGCTAACATTCCCTCTTGGTCTTTATCTGCATGGAAATAAGTTATTTGAGGGCACAGTATATATATATAGCCCCCCATTATTCTTGTAAAATAACCCAGCATAAATGAGTCCAGTTCCTTATAGGATCACATATGAAATGACCTTAAAGGGGTACTCCGGTGAAAAACTTTTTTTTTTTTTTTTTAAATCAACTGGTGCCAGAAAGTTAAACATATTTGTAAATTACTTCTATTAAAAAATCTTAATCCTTCCTGTAATTATTAGCTGCTGAATACTACAGCGGAAATTCTTTACTTTTTGAAACACAGAGCTGTCTGCTGACATCATGAGCACAGTGCTCTCTGCTGACATCTCTGTCCATTTTAGGAACTGTCCAGAACAGCATATGTTTTCTATGGGGATTTCCTTTTACTCTGGACAGTTCCTAAAATGGCCAGAGATGTCAGCAGAGAGCACTGTGGTCATGATGTCAGCAGACAGCTCTGTGTTTCAAATGGAAAAGAATTTCCACTGTAGTATTCAGCAGCTAATAAGTACAGGAAGGATTAAGATTTTTTTAATAGAAGTAATTTACAAATCTGTTTAACTTTCTGGCACCAGTTGATTTAAAAAAAAAAGTTTTTCACCGGATACCGATCCCCAAGGTTCACAGATTCAGAACCTTGGCCTATCGGAAGATCCTCTGGTAGCGTAGTACAAACATGACCAGTCAGGGTTGAACATGGTCCCATGAATATTAGGACCATGGGCCTCTTACCACCGACAAAAGTCATAACTAGCTTTAAATGGAGCAGAATGCAGCCAACTAGAGGGCACTAAGCTTTGCCAATATTACATGACTTTAAAGGGGTACTCCACTGCCACAGAGTCTGAAACATTTAGTTCCGAATTTAGTTCCGAGTGATGTCACGACCCCCGCACCCAACATTCTGAACTAAACGTTCCAGACACTGGGGCAGTGGAGTACCCCTTTAAGATAATCTCTCTGAACATTCTTGAGATCTCAGGTAAATCCATAGGGTCATTGCTCGCTATCAGGGGCAAACAGAGTGGTCAGTTTGCCCATAATACCAATATCAGTTTTAGAGATAGCACCGGCTTGGGCCATTCTTCCAAGCTGCAATACCAAAACATGGCTTATAGGTAAGTGTGACACTATTTCTGGCAGAAAAAAGGCTGACGCTTTATTGTAGATACTTAGATCACAATAAAATAATTTACTTAACAGGTTTTCACTAATGGTGAATATATTTTACTGACCTTTATTGCCTTTTCCACCAGAAGCTTGGCAAGTTTGAGGCGATCTGGATTAATCATGGTGTTATGAATGATCTTGCGCACACATCCCTCCGCAGCCATCACTGTGTGCACACAAGAGGTGTCAGTGTTATTACCTAGAGGTACACCTGTCTGTAAGACCTAATGGCACCAAAACCCTTCGCTGAAGGGTTATGTTTGTTGCCATTGTCCATGCATTCACCCACACCAGATCTGCTTTAGATTTAAAATTGTAGATTTTACAAGGTGATCCCTTTATTGACATGCTGATTAAAATACATAAGGACTGCCTTGTAAAATCCACAGTGGATTCAGTGTTAGTGTGTGTTCCCTAAAAGAAGAACATGTCCTTATTGCCCATAGCAACCAATCACAGCTCAGAATACTAAATTAAAGCTTAAAGAGTACCTATCACCAAAAAAACTTTTTATATTTTGTTAATCAATGTATTAGAAACAACTTACTAATTACATGTGATTAACAAAAATGTATTTTTATAATTTTTTTTTTTAAATATATAAAAACAGTCTTCCTGAACCTCCACCATTGAAAAAGGGGACGCAGTTCCCCGAAACACGTCTGGTGTTAAGACAACCCTGCACATCATCTGAGACAATCGTTACCGCATTGCCGATCCTCACCTACTCTCTCACCTGCCGTCGGGGTAGAGAGGATACCTCCAGCGTTGCCATACGCTGCTACGACCGCTAGGCTTAACAGCGCTGCCACACGCTGCTTCCCAGCCATCATCTCCGACCCCCAGCACCGGATCATATCACCCCTCCTACATTTCTCCCGTGCCGCCGGGACAGAGGGACGTGTATCCGGATCGCAAGCACAGCTGCACTCACCTGACTGTGCACACTGTAGCCGGTAAGAGGCACTAATTGCCTGAACTGTATACCGATTGCCCTCTTGCATTCAGTCCCCGTGCCGTCGGGGTAGAGGGGGCATCGCCTGTATCTCTGCACCTAAAAACGTTTATAGTGGGCCCCAATCTGGGAGGCTCCAGAGCTACCGAAAATTTGCCTTATTGGATTATCAACTTTTTTGCTATGTACTTTCATCTGGATTAATCCTGGCTCTAATAATATGACTTTACAGTATAACTAAACAGATACTGTTTGCACTGTCCCATTGCCCCACTTTCATTGTCTCATTGTCCAATTGTTGAAGTGCAATACCACTGTGTATATTTTATATTTTTAGCATTTTATACCATTGTAACCATTTTTATCTAGTGACCAGTCTGCGGCAAGGGCCCTGCCACAGACCTCACATAATTTTTCCAAATAAATGTTATCATTTTATGCTATTTTAGACACGTTTTCTTTTTTCTCTCTCTCTTTCTCCTAATTTTTGACCTTATATATTTTACTCTGACCTAGCCTAGCAGGACTGCCTCCCCTTTTTACACTAATAATTAATTTTTTACTTTAAAAAAAGACCACTAGGGGTCTCCCTACATGCCCCGGTGCATAGATTTCGGACTCATGCCAGCCTGGCAGCATGAGTCCGAAATCTCAGTGCAGCTGGACACTGAAGAGCATAGCACAGCTCAATCAGACAGGCGGGAGCAAGCACTGTGACCGCAGCACGAGCACTCCTGACCTGGCCAGCCGCATCATCAGGCTGCTCCCCCTTGCAAGGAGAGCTGGTGCGGGCTGGCCAAATGTCAGTGTAGTGCACGGCTGCACAGAAGAGGATCGGGTCTGCCTCTCCTGAGTCTGATCTAGGTCTTCATCAGGGGGCAGCAAGGCAATGGGCATGATATATATATATATATATATATATATATATCTGTGTGAAGAGGAAGAAGGGCAGAAGTGCGCCCGGCAGGCATCAGATGGCGTTGCACCTGCCCCCTTCCTCCCTAGCTAACAGCAGGAATTTGAGCAGCCTCAGGGGATAAAAAAAAGGTATTTATAGGCGGCAAATGAAGACAGGGATAAGAGTCAGTAAGAGTCAGGGACAGATGGGGAGGGGGGATTAGGGACAGTTTAGTTGATTTAGTTGATGATAGGTACTCTTTAACTGTGTATAGTTTGCCAGCAAGAATATACAGTAAAACATTAATCTGTATAGATCCCTGCTTTACTGTAACCCCTAAGTTGCGCTGCTGTGCAATTTGTAATTTTTCTAAACAAATAGGTGTGTGAACAATGAACAGAGCCACACTTACCACCTTTGTTCCTGGCTGTAGCTCTGGCTCTAGTGACAGCATTACTATAGGCAGGGCTACACCAGACCAAGCAAGAGAAGGAACAAAGAGGGTGAGTAAACTTCTGCTCACTTTATACAGCCATCTATATACTGCTTTAGGAAATATACAATGTATATCTATTGCCCAGCATGAGCTGTACCTGCGGATGTGTATATCTTCGGGCACAGCTCAGCCCCACTAGTAACAGGGACAGTATCCAGTGATGTGCAGCCCTGGATATTGTATGAGTGGTGTAGGTAAATAGTGATGCTAGCATCACTACTTACCTCTGAACATGCTGAAGCTATGGCGTTTTTGCTGGGAAAATGCCATAGTCCCAGCATGCTGCAATTTTGGAAAACAGCCACTGAGCCCAAAATCGCAGAAAAATGGCCAAGATAAGGGAAACTCGCCAAACCCAAAAACTCCATGTGGGTCCCTGCAAACATCTAGCAAAAACACTATGCAGCAGTTTGGGCGTTTTTTGGGGCATTTTTCCCCAATAAAACTAAGTAGAAATGTAGCCTTAGGCTTGTTTTCCACTTAACACTTTTTTGGCGAAAACTGCCACTGCAGTTTTTGAGCCAAGGCCAGAAATGGATCCAGTAGGAAGGAGAAGTATAAGTCCTTCCTTTATATTTTCTATTCCTTTTGAATACACTTCTGGCTTTGGAAACTGCAGTGGCAAACAAGCCTTCTAGAGTAACATTGGGATAAGAAACAAATAACAGAGGTCATTTACTATCTTGCTTGTGCTTCTCAATTGCGGAGTGAGGTTTCTTTTTGTGTTTTCCATTAGAGGTCTTCTCCTGTCCTTCACACATAGTCCGTGGTTTACCAGGCATTTCTAATAAATAGGCACAAGCAGAATTTATCAAAGAGGGAGAATCGATCCTTCTACCCAGTATTGTGCAGTAGGTCCATTTTACTGGTGATAACATTGAAGACATAGAAATTTAAGGATTTACAAAAATGTTACTGAATAATTTGACTTAATTTACTTTACCTGTTTCTTCTGTACTTTCTGTTTTGTCACAATTTTCCTGTGACTCCTCTGTTTCAGGCAAGGACTGAGGCTGTGTAATACATAAAGCAGCATCATATTGCTCTGTCATTACAGCATATATGTATATATATATATATATATATATATATATATATATATATATATATATATAAATATATATGACAAGAGTAGCAATAAATTGTTTTATAAAAAAAAATAGTAAAAAGTAGAATCAAAAACATCTCTAGGTTCAGTCATATAAGACTATTCAGCACCATCTAGTGGTGAACGGCTTATGAAGTGTTTTTATGATTTTTTCAGTACTCAGGTATTACATAAATCAAAATGACCAATCACAATATGTGATCTGTACCACCTAGAAGTTTATGACTTTTTGATGGCTTTCTATTTATTTTTCAAGCAATTCTGGCATTTGACATTTTTGTTTATGCCATTCACCATTCAAGATTCATAATGTTTTATATTATAATAGATTGGACATTTTCGTATGCAATGACACTAATATATAATACATTTTTTTATTAAAAAACGAACATTTACAATTTTTGTTTACACTTTCTTTCCTTACTCATACTGTTCAATGCAATACATACAGTAGGGCAAAAAAGTTCTTCGACTTAACCCCTTAAGGACTCAGCCAATTTTGGCCTTAAGGACTCAGACAATTTAATTTTTACGTTTTCATTTTTTCCTCCTCGCCTTCTAAAAATCATAACTCTTTTATATTTTCATCGCCAGACTAGTATGAGGGCTTGTTTTTTGCGCGACCAGTTGTCCTTTGTAATTAAATAACTCATTATATCATAAAATGTATGGCGCAACCAAAAAACACTATTTTTGTGGGGAAATTAAAAAGAAAAACGCAATTTTGCTAATTTTGGAAGGTTTCGTTTTCACGCCGTAAAATTTATGGTAAAAATGACGTGTGTTCTTTATTCTGAGGGTAAATACAATTAAAATGATACCCATTATTACATACTTTTCTATTATTGTTGTGCTTAAAAAAAATCACAAACTTTTTAACCAAATTAGTATGTTTATAATCCCTTTATTTTGATGACCTCTAACTTTTTTATTTTTCCGTATAAGCGGCGGTATGGGGGCTCATTTTTTGTGCCATGATCTGTACTTTTTTTTTTATACCACATTTGCATATAAAAAACTTTTAATACATTTTTTATAATTTTTTTTAATAAAATGTATTAAAAAAGTAGCAATTTTGGACTTTTTTTTTTTTTCGTTCACGCCGTTCACAGTACGGGATCATTAACATTTTATTTTAATAGTTCGGACATTTATGCACGTGGCGATACCAAATATGTCTATAAAATTTATTTTTTACGCTTTTTGGGGGTAAAATAGGAAAAAACGGACGTTTTACTTTTTTATTGGGGGAGGGGATTTTTCACTTTTTTTTAACTTTTACTTTTACATTTTTTTTTACACTTCAATAGTCCCCATAGGAGATAGCAATACCATGATTGCTAATACTGATCTGTTCTATGTATAGGACATAGAACAGATCAGTGTTATCGGCGATCTACTGCTCTGGTCTGCTCGATCTCAGACCAGAGCAGGAGACGCGGGGAGTCGGAAGGTGAGGGGACCTCCGTGCGGCGTTCTGAATGATCAGATCCCCGCAGCAGCGCTGCGAGTGATCCGATCATTAATTGAAATCGCGCACTGCCGCAGATGCCGGGATCTGTATTGATCCCGGCACCTGAGGGGTTAATGGCGGACGCCCGCGAGATCGCGGGCGTCGGCCATTGCCGGCGTGTCCCTGGCTGCGATCAGCAGCCGGGATCAGCCGCGCATGACATGGGCATCGCTCCGATGCCCGCGGTTATGCACAGGACGTAAATGTACGTCCTGGTGCGTTAAGTACCACAGCACCAGGACGTACATTTATGTCCTGCGTCCTTAAGGGGTTAAAAAGATGAGAGAGGCCTGTAATTTTCATCATAGGTATAACCTCAACTATGAGAGACAGAATGAGAAAAAAAATCCATAAAATCACATTGTCTGATTTTTTAAGAATTTATTTGCAAATTATGGTGGAAAATAGGTATTTGGTCACCTACAAACAAGTAAGATTTCTGGTTCTCACAGACCTGTAACTTCTTCTTTAAGAGTCTCCTCTGTCCTCCACTCATTAAGTGTATTAATGGCACCTGTTTGAACTTATTAGTATTAAAGACACCTGTCCACAACCTCAAACAGTCACACTCCAAACTCCACTATGGCCAAGACCAAAGAGCTGTCGGAGGACACCAGAAACAAAATTGTAGACCTGCACCAGGCTGGGAAGACTGAATCTGCAATAGGTAAGCAGCTTGGTGTCAAGAAATCAACTGTGGGAGCAATTATTAGAAAATGGAAGACATACAAGACCACTGATTATCTCCCTCGATCTGGGACTCCATGCAAGATTTCACCCCATGGTGTCAAAATGATCACAAGAATGGTGAGTAAAAATCCCAGAACCACACGGGGGAACTAGTGAATGACCTGCAGAGAGCTGGGACCAAAGTAACAAAGGCTACCATCAGTAACACTATACCGCCAGGGACTCAAATCATGCTGTTCCCGACGTGTCCCCCTGCTTAAGCCAGTACATGTCTGGGCCCGTCTGAAGTTTGCTAGAGAGCATTTGGATGATTCAGAAGAGGATTGGAAGGATGTCATATGGTCAGATGAAACCAAAGTAGACATTTTTGGAAAAAACTCAACTCGTCGTGTTTGGAGGAGAAAGAATGCTGATTGTATCCAAAGAACACCATACCTACTGTGAAGCATGGGGGTGGAAACATCATGCTTTGGGGCTGTTTTTCAGCCAAGGGACCAGGACGATCGATCCGTGTAAAGGAAAGAATGAATGGGGCCATGTTTTGTAAGATTTTGAAAGAAAACCTCCTTCCATCAGCAAGGGCATTGAAGATGAAACGTGGTTGGGTCTTTCAGCATGACGATGATCCCAAACACACCGCCTGGGCAACGAAAGAGTGACTTCGTAAGAAGCATATTAAGGTCCTGGAGTGGCCTAACCAGTCTCAAGATCTCAACCCCATAGAAAACCTTTAGAGGGAGTTGAAAGACTGTGTTGCCCAGCGACAGCTCCAAAACATCACTGCTCTAGAGGAGATCTGCATGGAGGAATGGGCCAAAATACCAGCAACAGTGTGTGAAAACTTTGTGAAGACAGAAAACATTTGACGTTTGCCAACAAAGGGTATATAACAAAGTATTGAGATGAGATTTTTGTTAGTGAACAAATACTTATTTTCCACCATAATTTGCAAATAAATTCTTTAACCCCTTAAGGACTCAAAACAATCTTCATTTTTGCACTTTTTTTTATTCCTCCACATCTTCTAAAAATCATAACGCATTCTATTTTGCACCTACAGACCCATATAATGGCTTGTTTTTTGTGCCACCAATTGTACTATATAATGACGTTACTTATTTTATAACATAATTTGCGACGAAACAAAAAAAACTTATTTGTGGCCTGAAATGAAAAAAAAAAAAACGCCATTTTGCTAATTTTTAGGGCTTCCGTTTCTACGCAGTACAATTTTCGATAAAAATGACACATTATCTTTATTCTGTAGGTCCATACGGTTACAAGGATACCCAATTTATGTAGGTTTTATTTATTTTACTACTTTAAAAAAATCATAACTAAATGCACCAAAATTAGTATGTTTAAAATTGTCATATTCTGACCCCTATAACTTTTTTATTTTTCCATATATGGGACTATATGAGGGCGCATTTTTTGCAGCGTGATCTGTAGTTTTTATCTGTGCCATTTTTGTTTTGATGGGACTTTTTGATTGCTTTTTATTAATATTTTCATGGTATATGAAGTGACCAAAATTCACAATTTTGAACTTTGGTACTTTTTTACGTGTACGCCATCGACCGTGCGGTTTAGCTAACCTTATATTTTAATAGTTCGGACATTTACACATGCGGCCGTACCATATATGATTATTTTTTTGATTACATTATTTTATTTAAAAAATAGGAAAAGGGGGTGATTAAAATTTTTATTAGGAGGGGGGCTTATTCACATTTATTCTCATTTTTTAACACTTTTTGCTTTTTTTTTTTTAGCAATCTTTTGATTGCATACACTGTTCAATGCTATGCCATAGCATAGCATTGATCAGTGTTACCAGCGCTCTGCTGCTCTAGCCTGCTGTGTAGGTATGGAGCAGTAGATCGCCGATCGGATGACAAGGTGGCAGGTGAGGACCCTCCCTTCATCCAGTAAGCTGATCAGGACATTGAGATTCTGTCGCGATAGTCCCGATCAGCTCCGATGAGCTGTCGTGATAGTTTTACGTTCAGTAAAAGGGTTAATGTTAAGCATTAGCCGTGGGTCCTGGCTGCCCGTAGCAACCGGGACCCACGGGGTTTAACCCATTCTCCGCTGGTGAGAACGGTTTAAACCCCGTTAGCGGGATCAGGACGTACAGGTACGCCCTGAGTCCTTAAAGGGGTACTCCGGTGGAAAACATTTTTTTTTTTTTTATCAACTGGTGCCAGAAAGAGATTTGTAAATTACTTCCATTAAAAAATCATTATCCTTCCAGTACTTTTTAGAAGAAATTATTTTCTTTTTGAATTTCTTTGTTTGTCTTGTCCACAGTGCTCTCTGCTGACACCTGATGCCCGTATCAGGAACTGTGCAGCAAAGGAGAAAATACCCATTGAAAACCTATGCTACTCTGGACAGTTCCTGACATGGACAGAGGTGCCAGCAGAGAGCACTGTGGACAAGACAAAAAAGAAATTCATAAAGAAAAGAATTTCCTCTGTAGCATACAGCCGTTAAAAAGTACTGGAAGGGTAAAGATTTTTTAATAGAAGTCATTTACAAATCTGTTTAACTTTATGGCACCAGTTCATTTAAAAAAAAAAAATGTTTTCCACAGTAGTACCCCTTTAACCCCTTAAGGACCAAGGGCGTACAGGTACGCCCTTGGACCTGCTCTCCTGATATAACGCGGGGTTACACAGTAATCCCGCGTCATATCATGGCGGGCCCGGCGTCATAGTGAAGCCGGGACCCGCCTCTAATAGCGTGCAGTGCCGATCGCGGCACCGCGCGCTATTAACCCTTTAGCCGCGCGCTCAGAGCTGAGCCGCGCGGCTAAAAGTGAAACCGAAAGTGGCCGGCTAGCTCAGTCGGGCTGTTCGGGATAGCCGCGGCTAATCGCGGCATCCCGAACAGCTGACAGGACAGCGGGAGGGCCCCTACCTGCCTCCTCGCTGTCCGATCGCCGAATGACTGCTCAGTGCCTGAGATCCAGGCATGAGCAGTCATGCGGCAGAATCGTTGATCACTGGTTTCTTATGAGAAACCAGTGATCAACATAGAAGATCAGTGTGTGCAGTGTTATAGGTCCCTATGGGACCTATAACACTGCAAAAAAAAAGTGAAAAAAAAAAGTGAATAAAGATCATTTAACTCCTCCCCTATTAAAAGTTTGAATCACCCCCCTTTTCCAATAAAAAAAAAAACACAGTGTAAATAAAAAGGAAAATGAACATATATGGTATCACCGCGTGCGGAAATGTCCGAATTATAAAAATATATCATTAATTAAACCGCTCGGTCAATGGCGTGCGCGCCAAAAAATTCCAAAGTCCAAAATAGTGCATTTTTGGTCACTTTTTATATCATTTAAAAATGAATAAAAAGCGATCAATAAGTCCTATCAATGCAAAAATTGTACCGTTAAAAACTTCAGATCACGGCGCAAAAAATTAGCCCTCATACCGCCCCATACACGGAAAAATAAAAAAGTTATAGGGGTCAGAAGATGACAATTTTAAACGTATTAATTTTCCTGCATGTAGTTATGATTTTTTCCAGAAGTCCGAAAAAATCAAATCTATATAAGTAGGGTATCATTTTAATTGCATGGACCTACAGAATAAAGATAAGGTGTCATTTTTACCGAAAAATGTACTACGTAGAAACGGAAGCCCCCAAAAGTTACAAAACTGCGTTTTTTTTTCAATTTTGTCGCACAATGATTTTTTTTTCCATTTCACCGTAGATTTTTGGCCAAAATGACTGACGTCATTACAAATTAGAATTGCTGGCGCAAAAAATAAGCCATCATATGGATTTTTAGGTGCAAAATTGAAAGAGTTATGATTTTTTAAAGGCAAGGAGCAAAAAACGAAAATGCAAAAACGGAAAACCCCCCGGTCCTTAAGGGGTTAAGGACTTGGGAACAGGGGCGTATCCGTACGCCCTGTGTCCTGAAGGGGTTAAAAATCAGACAGTGTGATTTTATGGATTTTTTTTCTCATTATGTCTCTCATAGTTGAGGTATACCTATGATGAAAATTACAGCCTCTCATCTTTTTAAGTAGAAGAACTTGCACAATTGGTGGCTGACTAAATACTTTTCTGCCTCACTGTATGTATTGCAATTATCTGTTCAATCTTCAGTCTACTAGTACAGCCTGTCTAGAGACATAACATGAAGATTCTGGGCCTTAATGCAAAATCTGGTGTTGGTCTTCTCATACGGAGATTAGAGACTTATAGGACCCCTTAGGCTCCTGGGCCTGGTGCAACTGCATCCTCTGCCCCCCTTATAGTTTGCTGCTGCCTTCTATGGCAGGCTATCATAGATCTGTCACTGCAGCTACAGAGGTCTAGAATAGGCCTAGGAAATACACCACAACCAATAAGCTGATATCATGGGGAAGATGATTAAACCCCTGAATTTCCATTAACACGGCCTCTAATTGTCCAGATCAGTGTTTCCCAAACAGTGTGTCTCAAGCTGTTTCTGAACTACAACTCCCAGCATTCCCAGACACCAAAAGCCTGTCTGGGCATGCTGGATGTTCTAGTTTGCATTAGCTGGAGGCTCCTTGTTTGGGGAAACACTGGCCTTCATGATGCTGTCAGCATTGACAGTGGCATATAGTTCAGTAGCAAGCTTTAGAGCTGATATAGTTTATAACCGGAATCAGAGTCTTCCTATGTAAGACTGGTGTATACATTCTATCTATTGCATTCTGCATCCATTTAGCATTAGAGCAGCATATCTGTACTTCAGGCTCGCACAGTATTATGCTCCATGTTTAGTCAGTATTTGTTCATGATTTTGGTCAGTATTGATAGTTAAAACCAGGAGTGGGTCTAAAACACAATTAGGGTGCTTTCACACGCTATTATTAGCAGCGGGGTTCTTGCTGCGAGTTACACTACCATTGATTTGAATGGGTCAACAGACAGTCCACAATAGTCAGATTTGCAGACTGTCCGCCGATCCATTAACATCAATGGTAGCATAACCTGCTGCTAATAATAATGTGTGAACTCACCATTAGGCTGCATTCACATCACTATTTAGGGATACGACTTAGGGGGACAGACACCCTGTAGAAACCTGATGGACCCCATTAAAATCAATGGGGTCTGTTAGGCACTTTATGGGGTCCGTTGAGCAGCAATCCTTTGGTTATGTTATTCTCGTTCTTCGACTAAAATGATGGAGCTGAAGAACAGGAAAAACAAAGCAGATATGAACCTAGCCTGAAACTAAACCTCCTTTCCTTAACATTTAATTGCTCTTAAATAACATCACCTAGATATTTAGATAACAAGACCCCCTAGTTCTATAAATCTGACGTGTAGCTATGGGAGGTGCAGTGGTTGCAGTCACATCTAGGCCTAAAGGTAGTGGAGAGTCGGCACTCGTCCTTGTATTGTGGTGCCAGTGGATCAATAGTCAGCATGGATAGGTAGAGGAATCCCGGCACTCATGGATAGATGCTAAATCACTTTGTGTTTTATTCACACATAAAGCATAGTATTGCGACTCGCAGGACACGTTTCGGCCAACAAGTGGCCTTTGTCAACTGTTACATAGCATAGACAGTACTCCACATTAGAGCCCTGCATCGAGGGTAGGATCCCAGGGGTTCAGCTGGACCCAATAAAACCTTGAGGGCACGGGGGCTAATGAGGTTGTTGCGGGAGGTCACAGAAAATACAGTGGGTCCAGCAAAATCATGCACAGTCCCACAAACCTCTAAATGCCTCAAAGGGGATGATAAATTGGCACAAGGGGGTAATGAAATGGCACGAGGGGGTTATAAAATGGCGCAAGGGATTAATGAAATGGCACAAAGGAGGATGAAATGGCACAAGGGGGTTATAGACTGGTGCAATGGATTGATGAAATGGCATGAGGGGCAATGAAATGGCATTAGGGGTAATGAAATGGCATGAGGGGTTCTATTTCTAAAACTGTGACAAAATGTTTGTGGGAGTGGGCAGAATTGGACACACATCTTGTGGTATTGGTCAGAAATCCAGCGTGAGCAGAATTGAAAAGAAACCAGTCCTGCGCCGGGCTCTACTCCATAGACCGAGCGATGGGTGGAGGTTTGAAGGCAACAATAACAATGCCAGGGGGATGGTACTAACCTTTACACAACTAAACACTGCTCTAAATGGAAGGACTACGTTCCTCTTTGCTACCAGTTCTCCTAGTGACAGCCCCAATGTGTGTCGGTGGGTTAGACGACTTCTGACATAATAGAACATTCACCTGGGTAACCATGGCGACAGCGGTGCTGGTGGCAACTATTGTTCTTTGTGTAGGAAAGACTTCACAGGGACAGATCTGTCATCCGGTGCCATAAATCTGTGTCCAGAAAAGACATAAAGTTATTCCATGGTTTGCAGGGAGGACATAGGACAATCTAAAATGCACCATTCCGCATAATTCATAACCGCAATTTTCTTAGTTTTATCTGCTGCTGGTAAAGTAGGTTAACTAGTAACGTGTTACTAACTGTTGTTATTGTCACTCAGCTTTCCCTGACCCCTAAAAGGCAATTTATCTGCGCCCCCAGGTACCCCAATCCCTCAGCGTCCAGGTGTTATAGAAATTCTGTGGCAACTGCTGGGAGATGTAGTTTTGCAACAGCTGGAGGCACACTGGTTGGAAGACACTGCTTTACGAGATGTAATGGGGCCCATACTAATCTATAGACTATTGTATACCTACTAAAGAGAAGTGAACACAATGGCTATGAAGCCTGTGGTAAGAAGTGGCCCAGGATTGATCTGCTGTCCCTGCTGCTGCCAAATTCAGGGCCGGCTCTGCCTATAGGCAAAATAAGCACCTGCCTAGAGCGCCCTCTTGATGGGGGCGCCGCTCTGCCTTCCACAAGAAAGTTAGACAGGCAACATCCGAGCCACTCACTCAACCAGCTCATCCGGCAGAATCAGCATACCCCCCTCCCCCTCCCAGATGTGTGTCACCCTAGTAAGGAGATTACATAAGGAGGAGGTTTGTTACAGTGTGTCACCCTAGTAAGGAGATTACATAAGGAGGAGGTTTGTTACAGTGTGTCACCCCAGTAGTAAGGAGATTACATAAGGAGGAGGTTTGTTACAGTGTGTCACCCCAGTAGTAAGGAGATTACATGAGGAGGAGGTTTGTTACAGTGTGTCACCCCAGTAGTAAGGAGATTACATAAGGAGGAGGTTTGTTACAGTGTGTACCCCAGTAGTAAGGTGATTACATGAGGAGGAGGTTTGTTACAGTGTGTCACCCCAGTAGTAAGGAGATTACATGAGGAGGAGGTTTGTTACAGTGTGTCACCCCAGTAGTAAGGAGATTACATGAGGAGGAGGTTTGTTACAGTGTGTCACCCCAGTAGTAAGGTGATTACATGTGGAGGAGGTTTGTTACAGTGTGTCACCCCAGTAGTAAGGTGATTACATGAGGAGGAGGTTTGTTACAGTGTGTCACCCAAGTAGTAAGGAGATTACATGAGGAGGTTTGTTACAGTGTGTCACCCCAGTAGTAAGGTAATTACATAAGGAGGGGGTTTGTTACAGTGTGTCACACCAGTAGTAAGGTAATTACATAAGGAGGGGGTTTGTTACAGTGTGTCACCCCAGTAGTAAGGTGATTACATGAGCAGAAGGTTTGTTACAGTGTGTCTCCCCAGTAGTAAGGTGGGGCATGTCAAAGGGTGGACCAATGGGCGGAGTCAAGGGGGCGGGAGGAAAAATTAGCTTTTACCTAGGGTGGCAAAAATCCTTGCACCAGCCCTGGCCAAATTGGTTTCTTGGAGTACCTTATTGCAAACAGATTTTATCCAGATGATGTGGATTTGTATGAGGATTCTGCACTGTAAATCCACAGTGATTTATAAAACAAGTGGATGGGTTTTTAAAATCACTTTCATCCTATACATCCCATACAAACTCAGGGTATGCTGCAGATTTTTAATTCCATTTGTTGTGGAGATGCAGCAGATTTTCACCAATGAAATGGTGACATTTGCGTCAAATCCATTGCAAGTCAGCTCCAAAATCTGCATGTAGCAGTTTTCCAATAAAGGACGCTTAAAAGAGCGACATCCAGCAGTGAATTCTCTTTCAGTGATATTCACTTTAACATGAGGTAGTGTTAGTCCTTGTGACTGATGGATTGTCAAAGCCTGTGGTTGGATCAAAAAATAAAATAAAAATAAAAATCGCAGTTGCATGAAACAGCTGTCGCCCTGTCTGCTTCCAAACCGAATGTGCTAGTAAAGACCATGTTATTATAAAGCATCTGATGAGTGCCACAATATTACTCCTACTACTGTTACATGTGCTAATATGAATGTATATGAAAGAAAATAGAATTTTGTATTAATTAAGTACAAAATAAAGTTGACTGAAAATCTTTTAAGGGGTGGAGCTTTAAATCCTTTCTGCAAAATCAAATTCTGTCAGCCTGCTGCCACCACTAGAGGGAGCTTGTCAGCTCATTAAATACTGATAATCCTGTTTTCCTTTTGCTAGTTATTCCCTCCTCTCTGTCCACAGAAAATTAGTATGCCTGTTTTCCAACACAGACTTCTCCTACTCCAGTGACGTTTTATATACCAGACTAGGAATTTCAACCCCTAACCCATACACGAGACCTCACAGAAGCAAGAAGTCAAGTGGCCCGCCGATGAAGACAGGAGTGGGCACATGGTTGGGTCAGTAAGTAAAGTTTGCTTGCCACAGTGAGGGGCAAAAATAAGGAAAAAAGGTAAATAATTAAACCCCTCCCCCCCTCCCCTAATCTAGGATTACAAAAAGATGATTTTTTTCTAGAAACAGCACCACTCTTGTCCTCAGGATACGTGTGGTATTGCATCTCAGCTCTACTGAAATAAATGAAACAGAGTTGTAATTCCACACACAACCTGACGACATGCCTAATGCTGTTTTGTAAAGAAATCAGACATGTTTTTCTAATCTTGGATAACTCCAAAGGAATAAAAAAACATTTCTAAATCAACTGATGACAGACAGAAAATTATACAGATTTGTCAATTACTTCTATTTAATAATCGTAATCCTTCCAGTACTTATCGGATGCTGTATGCTCCAGAGGAAGTTGTGTAGTTCTTTCCAGTCTGACCACAGTGCTCTCTGCTGCCACCTCTGTCCACGTCGGGAGCTGTCCAGAGTAGGAGAGGTTTTCTATAGGGATTTGCTCCTGCTCTGGACCGTTCCTGACATGGACAGAGGTGGCAGCAGAGAGCACTGTGGTCAGACAGAAATGAACTACACTTCCTTTGGAGCATACAGCAGCTGATAAGTACTGGAAGGATTAGGATTTTTATATAGAAGTCATTTACAAATCTGTTTAACTTTCTGGCACCGGTTCATTTAAAAACTTTATTTTTTTTCCCCTCCGGAGTACCCCTTTAAGTCAATATTGAATCAGCATGCAGAAAGCAAGTTTTTGCAAGTTTTTTTTTTTTTAGTTTTGTTTCATTAATAAAAGTATATCTTAAATATCATATCAGGTCATTGCCTAGGTAACAAATCCGTGATAGATTCTATGCGAATTGCTGCTTCTAAATATAGGATCCCTCTATGATAGCTGAGGCCAAGAATATGTCTGGTAAATCTGCAGGTAGGTCTCAGAGGACGCCCCATGTTATCAATACAATGTTATGGAATTGTCATTCATGCAGTTCCCCAAGAGAAGATTTTAAATTACTCCATGGCGGATTAATAATACGAAACATCAGACATATAACACATAATCACTTATCTGGCTCTGGATAATCAGTGTTTCCCAAACAGGGCGCCTCCTGCTGTTGCAAAACTACAACTCCCAGCATGCCCGGACAGCCTTCGGCTGTCCGGGCATGCTGGGAGTTGTAGTTTTGCAACAGCTGGAGGCACACTGGTAGGTCTATTTGTACGTCCAGCAAGACATAGAAGAATATATAGAGGCCCTATGCTTATGGTGTCTTACCGGGCATATCAGTACATGGCCCATCTAGCAGGCAGCATGGCAGGGCTGCCCCTCTGTTTGCAGATCTTTGATGCCAGCTGAGGTTGTGTACTGTGCTGCTGCAGAGCCAACTTCCTTGTCATCCAGCCCATGACATGGCCGGCTCCCTGGGTAATCCGTCCCCTTCTGTTTTCTGTCGTCCCGGTGATTGTCTCCTGGGCAACACGAAACACAATCCTATTCCTACTGCTGCAATGGTGTGGCACCCCCTCCGTAATCCACCTGACAGCTTGTTTGTCACAACAATGTGTGAACTCAGTATAACCTTCAGCCACATGTCCGCCATGCAGGGGAGACACATAGAAAGTGTCCGCAGATAAGAAGCATTCGGCCCATCTAGTCTGCCCAATAATCTGTATACTATCAATAGTCCCTGGCCCTATCTTATATGAAGGATAGCCTTATACCTATCTCTATCTTATATGAAGGATACCCTTATACCTATCTCTATCTTATATGAAGGATAACCTTATACCTATCTCTATCTTATATGAAGGATAGCCTTATACCTATCTCTATCTTATATGAAGGATAGCCTTATACCTATCTCTATCTTATATGAAGGATAGCCTTATGCCTATCTCTATCTTATATGAAGGATAGCCTTATACCTATCTCTATCTTATATGAAGGATAACCTTATACCTATCTCTATCTTATATGAAGGATAGCCTTATGCCTATCTCTATCTTATATGAAGGATAGCCTTATGCCTATCTCTATCTTATATGAAGGATAGCCTTATGCCTATCTCTATCTTATATGAAGGATAGCCTTATACCTATCTCTATCTTATATGAAGGATGGCCTTATACCTATCCCTATCTTATATGAAGGATAACCTTATACCTTTCTCTATCTTATATGAAGGATAGCCTTATGCCTATCTCTATCATATATGAAGGATAGCCTTATACCTATCTCTATCTTATATGAAGGATAGCCTTATGCCTATCTCTATCTTATATGAAGGATAGCCTTATGCCTATCTCTATCTTATATGAAGGATAGCCTTATACCTATCTCTATCTTATATGAAGGATAGCCTTATACCTATCTCTATCTTATATGAAGGAAAGCCTTATACCTATCTCTATCTTATATGAAGGATAGCCTTATACCTATCTCTATCTTATATGAAGGATAGCCTTATACCTATCTCTATCTTATATGAAGGATAGCCTTATACCTATCTCTATCTTATATGAAGGATAACCTTATACCTATCTCTATCTTATATGAAGAATAGCCTTATACCTATCTCTATCTTATATGAAGGATAGCCTTATGCCTATCTCTATCTTATATGAAGGATAGCCTTATACCTATCTCTATCTTATATGAAGGATAGCCTTATCCCTATCTCTATCTTATATGAAGGATAGCCTTATACCTATCTCTATCTTATATGAAGGATAGCCTTATACCTATCTCTATCTTATATGAAGAATAGCCTTATACCTATCTCTATCTTATATGAAGGATAGCCTTATACCTATCTCTATCTTATATGAAGGATAGCCTTATACCTATCTCTATCTTATATGAAGAATAGCCTTATACCTATCTCTATCTTATATGAAGGATAGCCTTATACCTATCCCTATCTTATATGAAGGATAGCCTTATGCCTATCTCTATCTTATATGAAGGATAGCCTTATACCTATCTCTATCTTATATGAAGGATAGCCTTATCCCTATCTCTATCTTATATGAAGGATAGCCTTATACCTATCTCTATCTTATATGAAGGATAGCCTTATACCTATCTCTATCTTATATGAAGAATAGCCTTATACCTATCTCTATCTTATATGAAGGATAGCCTTATACCTATCTCTATCTTATATGAAGAATAGCCTTATACCTATCTCTATCTTATATGAAGGATAGCCTTATACCTATCTCTATCTTATATGAAGGATAGCCTTATACCTATCTCTATCTTATATGAAGAATAGCCTTATACCTATCTCTATCTTATATGAAGGATAGCCTTATACCTATCCCTATCTTATATGAAGGATAGCCTTATGCCTATCTCTATCTTATATGAAGGATAGCCTTATACCTATCTCTATCTTATATGAAGGATAGCCTTATCCCTATCTCTATCTTATATGAAGGATAGCCTTATACCTATCTCTATCTTATATGAAGGATAGCCTTATACCTATCTCTATCTTATATGAAGAATAGCCTTATACCTATCTCTATCTTATATGAAGGATAGCCTTATACCTATCTCTATCTTATATGAAGGATAGCCTTATACCTATCTCTATCTTATATGAAGAATAGCCTTATACCTATCTCTATCTTATATGAAGGATAGCCTTATACCTATCTCTATCTTATATGAAGGATAGCCTTATACCTATCTCTATCTTATATGAAGGATAGCCTTATACCTATCTCTATCTTATATGAAGAATAGCCTTATGCCTATCTCTATCTTATATGAAGGATAGCCTTATACCTATCTCTATCTTATATGAAGAATAGCCTTATACCTATCTCTATCTTATATGAAGGATAGCCTTATACCTATCTCTATCTTATATGAAGGATAGCCTTATACCTATCTCTATCTTATATGAAGAATAGCCTTATGCCTATTTCTATCTTATATGAAGGATAGCCTTATACCTATCTCTATCTTATATGAAGGATAGCCTTATACCTATCTCTATCTTATATGAAGGATAGCCTTATACCTATCTCTATCTTATATGAAGGATAGCCTTATACCTATCTCTATCTTATATGAAGGATAGCCTTATACCTATCCCTATCTTATATGAAGGATAGCCTTATACCTATCCCATGCATGTTTGAACTCCTTCACTGTATTTGCAGTTACCACTTCTGCAGGAAGGCTATTCCATGCATCCACTACTCTCTCAGTAAAGTAATACTTCCTCATATAACTTTTAAACCTTTGCCCCTCTAATTTAAAACTATGTCCTCTTGTGGTAGTTTTTCTTCTTTTAAATATGCTCTCCTCCTTTACCATGTTGATTCCCTTTATGTATATAAAGTCTCTATCATATTCCCTCTGTCTCTTCTTTCTTCTATACATGTTAAGGTTCTTTACCCTTTCCTGGTAAGTTTTATCCTGCAATCCATGGACTAGTTTAGTATCTTCTCTGAACTCTCTACAAAATATCTATATATCTTCTGGAGATATGGAGGAAATTTATCAAAACCTGTCCAGATGAAACGTTGCTGAGTTGCCCGTAGCAACCAATCAGATTGCTTCTTTCATTTTTCAGAGGCCTTTTCAAAAATGAAAGAAGCAATCTGATTGGTTGCTACGGGCAACTCAGTAACTTTTCCTCTGTACAGGTTTTGATAAATCTCCCTCATGTTCTCCAGTATTACGCACAATAGTCCAAGTGAGGTTTCATCAGTGTTCTGTACAGCAGCATAAGCACTTCCCTTTTCTAATACCTCTCCCTATACATCCATGAGCACTTCCCTTTTCTAATACCTCTCCCTATACATCCATGAGCACTTCCCTTTTCTAATACCTCTCCCTATACATCCATGAGCACTTCCCTTTTCTAATACCTCTCCCTATACATCCATGAGCACTTTCCTTTGCTAATACCTCTCCCTATACATCCATGAGCACTACTTCCCTTTGCTAATACCTCTCCCTATACATCCATGAGCACTTCACTCTCTACTGCTAATAACTCTCCCTATACACCCATGAGCACTTCCCTCTCTATTGCTAATACCTCTCCCTATACATCCATGAGCACTTTCCTATCTACTGCTGATACCTCTCTCTATACATCCATGAGCACTTCCCTATCTACTGCTAATACCTCTCCCTATACACCCAAGCATTCTGCTAGCATTTCCTGCTGCTCTATTACATTGTCTTCCTACCTTTAAGTCTTCTGAAATAATTACTCCTAAATCCCTTTCCTCAGATACTGAGGTCAGGACTGTGTCAGATATTCTATATTCTGCCCAAGGGGTTTCACGCCCCAGGTGCATTATCTTGCACTTATCCACATTAAGTGTCAGTTCCCAGAGTTCTGACCATTCTTCTAGTTTATCTAAATCCAGGGGTGACCAAGAATTTTGCACTATAAAGGATGATGGTCTCTAATGCCCTATATGATTTTTAGCCTCTGTAGTAAATGACTGCAGTGTCATATGTTCCATAAGTCCATACTATGGCGGCTCTACCGAACTGAACCTAGGACTACATAGGGATCAATGTTATTTAACGGCAGTAAGGTAGAACTTTAGGGGGTCCAGGATTTGCAGATACTGTATTATAAAGAGTTTACAATGTAGTCATATCATGGTGTAATGCAGGGTTTCCTAACCAGGGTGCCTCCAGCTGTTGCAAAACTAAAACTCCCAGCATGCCAGGACAGCCAAAGACTTACAGAGTGCCAAAGGCTGTCCGGGTATGCCGGAAGTTGTAGTTTTGCGACAGCGGGAGGCACACTAGTTGGAAAATACTGGTATAAGGGCACAATTGCATTTCTCTCATTTGCATCCATATTTTTTCTGTTTTTATTTATTGAAAAAACACTGACCATGATTTCGATTTGTTTTATTCACTTTTCTTTTTTATTACAGTGACGGTGCAACACGTTCCAACACATCTGCATTGGTAACATTTTAAGACAATAGAAGTAATGTGTTTAATTTAAATACACCTGGTTCTTGTTTTGCATTGCTCACTATTTTTGTTTATTTTTAATTTTATTTATTTGTTTGGTTGTTTAATTTATTTAGCTTTTTTTTTTTGCTATATTTCCACAACACAGGTAAAAATAAAGGGACAATAGAAGAAAGAATGTCCATCCAGCACAGGGATATGGAGAAAGCTGTGTCTTGGCTATATTTAAAGGGGTACTCCGGCGCTAAGACATTTTATTCCCTATCCAAAGGATAGGGGATAAGATGCCTGATCGCGGGGGTCGGCCGCTGGGGAACCCCATGATCTTCCACACCGGACCCCGTTAGAATAAGCCCCCGGAGCGAGCACTCTCCGGGGGCTTATTCTAACTGGGTGCGGCGTGGAAGATCACGTCCCAGCGGCGGGACCCCCGCAATCAGGCATCTTATCCCCTATCCTTTGGATAGGGGATAAGATGTCTTAGCGCTTGAGTACCCCTTTAAGAACAAAATTACATGAAAAATGCAAACAGGAGCAGTAAAAACATCTGACCCGTTTCACGCTAACTGCGATTAAACATGGACTCTATGATTAAGCGCCGTTAACATGAAATGCGTCAAAGTTATTTCTGCTCCTGCATTCTTCATGTAATTTTGATCCTGAATAAAACCAAGACACATTTTTCTCCATATCCATGTGCTGAACGGACAATCTTTCTTTTATTGTTTGTGCTTTGATGCTGGATGTGGTGCTGGAAGGTCCTGTGCATAAATACATCAATTAATAAAAGAACAAAAACAGATGCAATGTGGGACCATAAATGCAACACATTAAAAAATACACTATGTATGACGCATCATTATTTGACTTGTATTTTGAATTGTAAGTATAAATGGAGTGGAAGCATGTACACAGGTAAAAGCTTGTTCACATGGCAAACTGATGAAGCAGAACATTCTGCCTCAAAATCCAGACCCAGAGGTGATAAAATGGAAGCAGTGCTTGGAGAATTCAGTCAGTCATCTTGGACTTCAATTGCTGGTCGGGTGACCATAAATCAGTGTGTGGTGCTGCCATGATCATGCTACATCCAGTTGTGGTCACAGCCATTTGTGGGTCATGATGAAACCCCATTCACTTGCATAAATTAAAATGTCCCAAGATCACAATAGTGTAACACAGTATGACCAAAAAACACCACTTAACCCAAGACCTTATGGGCAACTGGAGCACTTTGAAAGCTAAACTAATGTGGCCGTCAGACTAAACTAATCAATGGCCGATATTTTAGATTTACTTCCGGCTGAGCTTACTGTAGTTTCACTTACCATGTTGCGTGTGGATTTTGATGTGGATTTCACCATCATTTTAAAGCTTCCATTTGAAACAAATGGACTAAGGCTATGTTCACACCTCGATATTCTGGCCAAATGATGTGGACACGGAATTCCGCATTTTTCTGCATGTATGGAGAATTTCTGCAGAATTCATGCGGAAATTCTGCCTAAATTCTCTGTGCACAGAAAAAGGTTTCATTTTGAGCAGAATCCTCACGAATGCCGTGTGAATTTGGCACGAAATTTGCATCAATTTTGCATTTTGCGGAGAAAAAAAAAATCCCCATTTACTTCAATGAGCTTCTCCATCTGAAATCTGCAAAAATTTAGGACAGGACCTTTCTTAATGCGGAATGTGGAATTTCCGTAGCAGAAATTCTGCAGTGCGAATGGGAATCCCATTGAAGTTCATCAGGCAGTAAACACTTACAAAATTTCCATGTCAATTATTTTCTATGCTGAAAAATCTGTGATGTGGTGAGGAAATTCCTATCCTAGTCAATAGGAGTTGTTTTTTTTCCATGCAAAACCTTATGGATTTGGATGCAGAAATTGGAGCTAATTCAGTGTCCTCTTTAGCGTGGGTTTAAGTTGTGTGAACATGCCTAAAATCCATTCCCTTTACCCAGTTTTAAAGGGGTACCCCAGTGGAAAATTTTAAATCAACTGGTGCCAGAAAGTTTTAAACAGCTTAATAAATTACTTCTATATAAAAATCTTAATCCTTCCAGTACTTAGGAGCTGCTGAATGCTCCATAGGAAGCTCTTTTCTTTTTGAATTTCCTTTCTGTCTGACCACAGTGCTCCCTGCTGACACCTCTGTTTTTTTCCCCCCACTGGAGTACCCCTTTAATGGAGTTTTCAGAAATCCATGTACCATGTTCTATAGAAACAGCCCCATTCAGGTGTATTACAAGGATTTACAAATAAAAAAAGAAATGTGTCCTCTTATAAAACTTTCTATGATTTTCCCTTAATCAGTGCAATGCTGCCACCTACTGACTGCACAGTAGAATACTAAAGAATTCACTCAAGACTTGTCAGAACACTGTCACTTGGAAAAACTTTTGACATGTACTAGCGACATGTCAAAAGTTTTGATCGGCGGGGTTCTGAGTGTTTAGACCTTCACCGATCAGGGGAACGAGCCGAGAGAAGTCTGTGCTTACCGCACTCCCTGGCTCCGTATCACATGATTGAGAACTAGAGATGAACAAACTTACAGTAAATTCGATTCGTCACGAACTTCTCGGCTCGGCAGTTGATGACTTATCCTGCATAAATTAGTTCAGCTTTCAGGTGCTCCGGTGGGCTGGAAAATGTGGATACAGTCCCACGGGAGCACCTGAAAGCTGAACTAATTTACGCAGGATAAGTCATCAACTGCCGAGCCGAGAAGTTCGTGACAAATTGAATTTACTGTAAGTTCGCTCATCTCTAATTGAGACATACTTGCAATGTAAGTCCATTGAGTGTGTCCTGATCACATGACACAAAGCAGGGAGAGGAGCGCATGGCAGCGCAGACTTCTCCCAGCTCTTCTCCTGTTCGGCAGAGGTTTCAGCACTCTGACCCCCGCCGATCAAATCTTTTGACATGTTAAAAGTTTTTTTGAATGACAAGAGTGTATTTGTGTGTGTATGTATGTATGTATGTATGTATATATATATATATATATATATATATATATATATATATATATATATATTGCACCTTTTGGTTTACACATTTCTGCTGGTTTTGAGTTGTAATCCACTGATTTTGGCAATACACATGATATGGAAGGGTTTTATGAACTGCGCTTTTTGTGAAAAGGTGCAAAAAAGGTGCACAACCACCAAAAAGTCTCTAATACTACACCAGCTCAGACTGAACTTAGTTTTTTGCTGTATGTAAGGAGTGAAATTTCAGAAAATGTGACCTGCACAAAATGTATCAAATGCTCTTTGACCATTAAATAAATTTAAAGCACATTAACGGCACACAAAATAAGTAGAATAGGTGTAGAAAAATGCTTCACTTACACCTACAATGATAAATGCTTCACTTACACCTACAATGATAAATGCTTCACTTACACCTACAATGATAAATGCCCCCCATACTTTCTACCTGGTGCTGAGGCTGTGTGAGCACCTACATCCTTGTTATCATCCTTTTATGGCTCCTAATTCCCTTGTTTGTGTTGCTCACAGTGCATGCAGTTCATTGAGGAGGGAGTGTTCTCACCAGATGCCTATTGCCCTCACAAGTCATGTCGGAACTTCCTCCCTTACTCTTCAGAGCTGACAACTGGCTGCTTTGTGCACTGAGGCTCTGTGACATGCTCCCAGCTCACAGAAAAAGAGTCTTGCTTGTGACACAAACACTGTATTTTGTCTCAATAGCTGCAGGGACAAGACAATCTTGTGGATAGTGGAGGGACCCCTAGTGGTAAGAAGTATAGTGCATTTCTACCCCAATCAATATATATATATATATATATATATATATTTTTTTTTTTATTTTTTTTTTTTTTAAACCAATGTTTATTACAAATATACATAATGATATCTTCATGATATAAATTTTTTTTTCAAATGACAGTGTCTATTTAATAAGGGGGGCCTGTCCGGGCATGCTGGGAGTTGTTGTTTGGAGGCTACTGTTCAAGAACTTTTTAATTTCAGTAGATGGTAACAAATGTTATAGAATGTAATAGCAGCACTCCAGGGAAAATTTTCCCGACAGTAGTCTTGATATAAACATCTGTGTTGGTAATTCTCTTATTGGTGGCTTTATTTTCAACATTAAAGTCCCGGCAGATCAGCTGTTCACATGATCACTAATGTGTACAACAATGGTGTACGCGCAAAAAAATTCCAAAGTCCAAAAAAGCGTATTTTTGGTCACTTTTTATACCATTAAAAGATGAATAAAAAGTGATCAAAAAGTCCCATGGAAACAAAAATCATACCGATAAAAACTTCAGATCACGGCGCAAAAAATGAGTCCTCATACCGCCCTGTACGTGGAAAAATAAAAACGTTATAGGGGTCAGAAAATGACATTTTTAAACGTATAAATTTTCCTGCATGTAGTTATGATTTTTTCCAGAAGTACGACAATATCAAACCTATATAAGTAGGGTATCATTTTAATTGTATGGACCTACAGAATAATGATAAGGTGTCATTTTTACCGAAATATGCATTGCGTAGAAACGGAAGCCCCCAAAAGTTACAAAATGACGTTTTTTCTTGGATTTTGCCGCACAATTTTTTTTTCCGTTTCGCCGTGAATTTTTGGGTAAAATGACTGATGTCACTGCAAAGTAGAATTGGCAACGCAAAAAATAAGCCACAATATGGATTTTTAGGTGGAAAATTGAAAGGGTTATGATTTTTAAAAGGTAAGGAGGAAAAAACGAAAAACCCTGAGTCCTTAAGCTGTTAAGGACCCAGGGCGTAAACTTACGCCCTGAGCCCCAGTCCTGCGATATAATGCGGGGTCACACGGTGACCCCGCATCATATCGTGGCGGGCCCGGCGTCATAGTGAAGCCGGGACCCGCGGCTAAAAACGAAAGTAAAAGTGCCCGGCTAGCTCAGGGAGCTGTTCGGGATCGCCGCGGTATAATCGCGGCATTCCAAACAGCTGTAGCACAGGAGGAGGTCTTCTTACCTTCTCCTGTGCTGTCCGATCGCCGAATGAATGCTTCAAGCCTGAGATCCAGGCTTGAGCAATCAATCGCCCAAAACACTGATTGATCCATTCCTATGGAGATGAATCGATCAGTGTAAAAGATCAGTTAATGCAATGTTATAGCCCCTTATGGGAGCTATAATACTGCATAAGAAAAGTGTAAAAAAATCATTAAATCCTTTCAATTATCCCTTCCCCTAATAAAAGTTTGAATCACCCGGCATTTCCAAGAATTAAAAAAAAAAAACTGTGTAAATAAAAATAAACATATGTGGTATCGCCGCTTGCGGAAATGTCCGAATTATAAAAAATATACCGCTTTTTAAACCGCACGTTTAATGGCGTACGCGCAAAATAATTCCAAAGTCCAAAATAGCGCATTTTTGATCACTTTTTATACCACAAAAAAGTGAATAAAAAGTGATCAAAAAGTCTGATCAGAACAAAAATGGTACCGCTAAAAACTTCAGATCACGGTGCAAAAAATGAGCCCTCATAGCGCCCTGTACATGGAAAAATAAAAAAAAGTTCTAGGGCTCAGAAAATGACAATTTTATAAAAAAATTTATAAATTTTCCTGCATGTATTCATGATTTTTTCTGAAGTGATACAAAATCAAACCTATACAAGTAGGGTATCATTTTAACCGTATGGATCTACAGAATAAAGATAAGGTATCATTTTTGCCTAAAAATGTACTGCATAAAAACGGAAGCCCCCAAAAGTTATAAAATAGTGTTTTTTCATCAATTTTGTCGCACATTGATTTTTTTTCCCGTTTCACCGTAGCTTTTTGGGTAAAATACCTGATGTCATTACAAAGTAGAATTAGTGACGCAAAAAATAAGCCATCATATAGAATTTTAGGTGAACATTTTAAAGAGTTATGATTTTTTAAAGTTAAGGAGGAAAAATTTAAAATGAAAAAAACGGAAAAAGCCTGGGTCCTTAAATGGTTAAAGGGGTACTCCGGTGATTTATATATATATTTTTTTTAATCAACTGGTACCAGAAAGTTAAACAGATTTGTAAATTACTCTATTAAAAAAATCTTAATCCTTCCTGTACTTATTAGCTGCTGAATACTACAGTGGAAATTCTTTTCCGTTTGAAACACAGAGCTGTCTGCTGACATCATGACCACAGTGTTCTCTGCTGACATCTCTGTCAAAATGGTATTCAGCAGCTAATAAGTACAGGAAGAATTAAGATTAAGTAATTTACAAATCTGTTTAACTTTCTGGCACCAGTTGATTAAAAAAAAAAAAAAGTTTTTCACCGGAGTACCCCTTTAAAGTGAATGGAGACAAGTTGTAATACCACATGCAACCTGGGTACAGACGTGGGATTTGCTTAGTCTGATGTGCATGTGATTTAACAGTAGTGTTGAGCGGCATAGGCCATATTCGAATTCGCGAATATTCGCGAATATATGGACGAATATTCGTCATATATTCGCATATTCGCGTTTTATTTTCGGATATGCGTAAATTCGCGTATGCGAAAATTAACATGTGTGAATATTAGCATATACAAAATTAGTATACGTGAAAATTCGCATATGCGGAAATTAGCATATGCGAATTTTCGCATATGCGAATTTTTGCGCGCCAGTCTCACACAGTAGTATTAGAGCCTTCTTTACACCACACAAGCTGGAAGCAGAGAGGGGTGATCACTGTGATGTGTACTGTGAAAAAAAATAAATAAATAAATAAATTAAAAAAAAAATATTCGTAATTACGAATATATAGCGCTATATTCGCGAAATTCGCGAATTCGCGAATATGCGATATTCGCGAATAATCTTCGAATTGCGAATATTCGTGAGCAACACTATTTAACAGCTGGACCGAAAGGGGCTCCTATCATGAAAATAAAGCAGCCAGTGAATGAATTAAGGAACAGTATTATAGTAGTTATATTCTTGTACATAGGGGCAGTATTATAGTAGTTATATTCTTGTACATAGGGAACAGTATTATAGTAGTTATATTATTCTACACAGGAGGTAGTATTATAGCAGTTCTAGTCTTGTAGAGTATTATAGTAGTTATATCCCTGTACATAGGAGCAGTATTATAGTAGTGATATTCTTGTACATAGGGAACAGTATTATAGTAGTTATATTCTTGTACATAGGGAACAGTATTATAGTAGTTATATTCTTGTACATAGGGAACAGTATTATAGTAGTTATATTATTCTACACAGGAGGTAGTATTATAGCAGTTCTAGTCTTGTAGAGTATTATAGTAGTTATATCCCTGTACATAGGAGCAGTATTATAGTAGTGATATTCTTGTACATAGGGGCAGTATTATAGTAGTGATATTCTTGTACAAAGGGGACAGTGTTATAGTAGTTATATTCTTGTACATAGGGAACAGTATTATAGTAGTTACATTCTTCTACATAGGAGGTAGTATTATAGTAGTTACATTATTCTACACAGGAGGTAGTATTATAACAGTTCTAGTCTTGTAGAGTATTATAGTAGTTATATCCCTGTACATAGGGGACAGTGTTATAGTAGTTATATTCCTGTACAAGGAGACAGTATTATAGTAGTTATATTCCTGTACAAGGAGACAGTATTATAGTAGTTATATTCTTGTACATAGGGAGCAGTATTATAGTAGTTATATTCCTGTACAAGGAGACAGTATTATAGTAGTTATATTCTTGTACATAGGGAGCAGTATTATAGTAGTTATATTCTTGTACATAGGGAGCAGTATTATAGTAGTTATATTCTTGTACATAGGGAACAGTATTATAGTAGTTATATTCTTGTACATAGGGAGCAGTATTATAGTAGTTATATTCTTGTACATAGGGAACAGTATTATAGTAGTTATATTCTTGTACATAGGGAGCAGTATTATAGTAGTTATATTCGTGTACATAGGGAGTGGTAATACAGTAGCTATATTGTATTATAGTAGTTATATTCTTGTACATAGTGCAGTATTATAGTAGTTACATGCTTGTACACAGTACAGTATTATAGTAGCTATATTCTTGTACATAGGGGGCAGTATTATAGTAGCTATATTCCTATACATAAGAGGCATTAATACAGTACAGTCATATTCTTGTACATAAAGAGCAGTAGTCTAGTAGTGATATCCCTGAACATATGGGACAGTAATATAGTAGTTATATTAATGTACATAAGAGGCAGTATTATAGTAGTTATATTTTTGTACATAGAGAGCAATAAAACAGTAGTTATATTCTTTTACATAAGGGGCAGTATTAATATAGTAGTTATATTGTTGTACATATGGAGCATTATAATAATCTTCATATTCCTGTACATGGTGTTATGATCTTTTACATAGAGGGAAGTATTATAGTGCAAACTTAGACTGGACAATCAGAAAAGTGGCTTAGCAGGTTTGATAAATCTGGTACATCTAAAGGCTTTTTTTCATGGGGCTATAGGGGCATGTGAATGATTGCCAATTGGCACTTGTTTAATGAGACCTTCACATGGCTCATTCAATTGCAGGGCAATGCTGGATCCTTCATGCGGTGCTTTAACCTCTTCATTGTTGGCTGCACATCACCCATTTACACAGGGCAATGTGCGACTGATAATCATTTTAATGGCTGCACAAAATATGTGATCAGCAGATGAACAAGCGTTGGCGTTCATTGGCTGATCTCTGCCCGTTTTAGATGGGCTACTTATCAGGAACAGGTATTGCTGGAAGTCCCATGCAATGATAGAAACCCCAACGCCTACTACAAGATCAACTCTTCTGCCAGTTCATTAAAAATAATAGTAAGTCTGACCACAGATTGTTTCTGCTTTTTTGGTTCATCTAGAGAAAGAGCTCATGTGCAGCCAAATCATACATAGACTATAGTAAAAACTATTCAAACCACTTCCTCAAAGACACTGCTGACCACTGAAAATCAAGGTTTCTTCTGTGCTGCAAACCATAGTAAGGAGCACACCGAGGGGAACAGGCTGGCACAAGCTGTAGCTGCCAGTAATAAAAGTTTAAAAAACCCCCATTTACCGCTCCCATATTAAAAGTTTACTTCACCCCCCTTTTCCATATAAAAAAAATAAAAATTTTTGGTATTGGCGCGTGCATCATTGTCTGAACTATTAAAATATAACATTATATATCCTGTATGGTTAATGGCGTTGACGTAAAAAAAATACCAAAACCACAGAATTGCACTTTTTTTTTTATAACCTCAATTCCCAGAAAAAATAAATGCAGTTTAGCAAATTTGGGGTTTTTCTTTTTTATGCCTTTCACTAGAGATGAGCGAAGTTACAGTGATACGATTAGTCACAAACTTCTCGGCTCAGCAGTTGCTGACTTTATCCTGCATAAATGAGTTCAGCTTTCAGGTGCTCCGGTGGGCTGGAAAAGGTGGATACAGTCCTAGGAGAGAGTCTCCAGCCCACCAGAGCACCTGAAAGGTGAACTCATTTATGCAGGATAAAGTCAGCAACTGCTGAGCTGAGAAGTTTGTGATGAATCGAATCACTGTAACTTCACTCATCTCTAGTGAAAGGCATAAAAAAGAAAAACCCCAAATTTGCTAAACTGCATTTATTTTTCTTCAATTTCACATCACAAATACTTTTATTTTTGTTTTGGAGCATATGTTATGGAAAAATGAAAGGTGTCATTACAAAGTACAATTGGTCCCGCAAAAAACAAGCTCTCATATGGCTCTGTAGATGAAAAAATAAGTTATGGCTATTATAGAGCAAGGAATTAAAACCGGAAGTGCAAAAACAAAATAAACAAACTAATAAAGACCTTAGTTACATACTATTTCGGTTGAAATTATTTTATGTACCAGGACAAGTGGATCGTAATGAGGGACAAGTAGATTGTGTTTCGATTTAGTCCCTTGGAGAAGAAGTTTATTTTTATTTTCACCCCCCTGATACTGTATCTCCGCCTTTCCCATAGAGATGCATGGAGGGGGTTTTTGTCAGCCAGCGCTTCTTACTGTGGTCAACGAAGTCAGACCCCCCCCCCCCCCCCACAATCTGACACTTATCCCCTAGGATAGGGGATACATTTTTAGTAAACCAGAGTACTCCTTTAACTACAACCATGTTAGTATTATATGCAGACCAAAATGAAGGAAAACAAAACTAACAGACAGGACAAAAAGGCTTTATTTTTGAATAAGAAAAATCTACATTAAGTGCAAAAAAAGCAGAAAGATACAGAATAATTTTTTTTCATTTTGCTTTTAAAGATTGCCAATTCTCCTGATGCAGGGGGAGGGGATCAGTGCTCTTACAATTTACACTGTAGAAAGATAAACCGTATATTTTGTCAAATAGTCCTTATGGAGTGCAAATATAGACAAAAGGCTTCCTTAAGTGAGAAAGCTGCGGGTACAAGATCTCCCTTTTAACAACTGTGATGAGGCCGGGGCGGTACGCCTTAGTTACAGTACCTGTGAATAAGATGGCTGCCATATACACATATATATATTTATTTATTTATATATAAATGTATATGTGTTGTCCATAAAAACCGTGAACTGTCTTGCTGACAGGCTTGACTTGGGCAGGAAGAATGCCTGCAGCTTACAATACATGCTCCAGGCTGTGTATTGTGCACTCAATCCTTGGTCGACTTTGTTTCCCCCAAAAAACAAAATCATTTAAGGGGACAGGGGAATGGAAAGAGAAAAAAGACAGAGAGAGAGGGAGCTGATAATGCACTCGAGAGTAACCCCTTCAGTGCCACTGAAGGTTCCAGTTTTGGGCACTTATTGAAAATCACTTTGCGGACCTTCTTTGTAGAAACTGCATAAAGAAAAAAGGAAATCTAAAGCAATAATAAAAATGGAGGAAACAAAAGAAAAAAAAGATTACAAAGTTCAGACAAGCACATAAATTTTCTCTCAAAATAACAATAAAAATATTCTGTCCCATCCTGTGGGGGAATCTGGAATGAAGGTAATTGCCATGTACATTTCCCCCTGAGGTCTACCTGACAGACATTCACCGTTTCCTTAATTCTGCAACTAAATGCAAGCCCCCTCCCTCCACCCTTTAACCCCAGCCACGCTGGGCGGTGATGCAGAGATCCAGGAGCAAAATGAGGGAGTCACATCCACTGTCCAAAAACGTTCTTTAAAACTGCAAAACAGAGAAAAGGCAATTGTTAGGGCAAAATGTAAACTAGAAGAGTTTATAAAGACCACATAGGGGAAAAAAAAATCCTGTGTAGCAAATCTGCTTTTAACCCCTTAACGACCAAGGACGTATATTTACGTCCTTGGCCGGCTCCCGCTATTAACCCTTTAGACGCGGCGTTCAAAGTTGAACGCCGCGTCTAAAACGAAAGTGAAAGCTGCCCGGCTGCTCAGTGGGGCTGATCGGGACTACCGCAGTGAAAATGAGGTGTCCCGATCAGCTGGGACATGAGCGGAGGTCCTCTTACCTGCGTGTCCCTTTGGCTATTGATTGCTCCAAGCTTGAGATGCAGGCTTGAGCAATCGACCGCCGATAACCCTGATCACTGCAAAGCTATGGCTTTGCAGTGAACAGTGCTGGCAATCAGTGTGTGCAGTGTTATAGGTCCCTATGGGAGCTATAACACTGCAAAAAAAATGTGTAAAAAAAAAAAAAAAGTTAATAAATGTGATTTAACCCTTTCCTTAATAAAAGTTCAAATCACCCCCCTTTTCCCATTAAAAAAAAAATATATATATAAATATTTGTAAATAAAAATAAATATAAAACATATGTGGTATCGCCCCATATGTGGTATGTGGTAAAGTCCAAAATAACATATTTTTGGTTGCTTTTTATATCATGAAAAATATGAATAAAAAGCGATCAAAAAATCCGATCAATACAAAAATGGTACCGCTAAAAACGTCAGATTACGGCGCAAAAAATGAGCCCTCATACTGACCCATACGCAGAAAAATTTTAAAAAGTTATAGGGGTCAGAAGATGACAATTTTAAACGTATAAATTTCCGTGCATGTAGTTATGATTTTTTCCAGAAGTACGACAAAATCAAACCTATATAAGTAGGGTATCATTTTAACCGTATGGACCTACAGAATAAAGAGAAGGTGTCATTTTTACCGAAAAATGTACTACGTAGAAACGGAAGCCCCCAAAAGTTACAAAATGGTTTTTTCTTCAATTTCGTCGCACAATGATTTTATTTCTCGTTTTGCTGTAGATTTTTGGGTAAAACGACTGATGTCACTGCAAAGTAGAATTGGTGGCGCAAAAAATAAGCCATAATATGGATTTTTAGGTGCAAAATTGAAAGGGTTATGATTTTTAAAAAGTGAGGAGGAAAAAACGAAAGTGCAAAAACCGAAAAACCCTCAGTCCTTAAGGGGTTAAATGTTACGTTGAAAATGCAGCCTATTTTGCCAGCAGCATGGTATAGAGCAGGAGGAGATTGATACATAGTTTTGTGGGAAAAGTTGCAGAAATACTTTTCATTTATTAATGTAAATCTATGCTCATTCTGGGCCAAGTAGTCAAGTGGACCTGCCAAGTGATTGACTCTCTCTATCGGTGTTTCCCAACCAGTGTGCCTCCAGCTGTTGCAAAACTACAACTCCCAGCATGCCTGGACAACCAAAGGCTGTCCAGGCATGCTGGGAGTTGTAGTTTTGCAACAGTCAATCACTGTGTTGGACCACCCACTATTAAGCCCAGAATGAGCTGAGGTTTATATTATTAAAAATCCTCAAATATCAATTTTCTCAGCTCCTCCTGCCATATTGTACTCGCCGATACCAAGTACGAGTACTTTTATTTTAAAGGGAATCTGACAGCAGGGTGACCCGGTTTCTGGCGCTGTTTACCATATGATATGTGGGGTCCTTGTTGTGTACAATGGAGGCAGCTGCTGAGGTATGAGCCTAGATTTCTCCTCTTCTCCATTGGGCAGAACAAAAAATTTGCATTGGCGGCGAAACCGATGACCACATGGTGAGCAGCGGTAGAAACCGGGTCACCTGCACTATCTACATATACATTCAAGTAAGTGCAGGTGACTCTGCTGTAAGATTGCCTTTAATATTAGGTAGTATACCCTTTCAGACATTAGCAGCAGCCCCCTGTAAACATTAGTAGCAGCCCCCCTGTAGAACGCAGCCCCCCCTTGTAAACAGTGCCCCCCCCCTGTAGACCGCAGCCCCCCCTTGTAAACAGCAGGACCCCCATTTAGACATTAGTAGCAGCCCCCCTGTAAACCGCAGCCCCCCCCTTGTAAACAGCAGGGCCCCCATTTAGACATTAGTAGCAGCCCCCCTGTAGAACGCAGCCCGCCCTTGTAGACAGTGCCCCCCATTGTAGACATTAGAAGCAGCCCTCCTGTAGACCGCAGCCCCCCTTTAGACATTAGTAGCAGGCCCCTTGTAGACCGCAGCCCCCACCCTTGTAAACAGCTCACCTGCGGCTGTCCTCTAACGGGTGCTGCTGCCCCGTTCTCCCGTCTGCATCATGGCGTTCTATGGAGGAGCATGTGACATACACGTCACTCTGCTTCCTCCGTATTGTTACGCTGGGCGAAGTGGAGGAGATGAAGTGTTGTGCGTGTCACATGCTCCTCCATAGAACGCCATTATGCGGACGGGGCAGAGGAGCGGCAGAAGGTATCGGATTTGGTATCTGGGACAATGAACGAGTCCCCGATACCAGGGAAATAGCTAGTATCGGCCCCCGATACAGATACTAGTATCGGTATCGGGACATCCCTAATATATATAAAGTTGCTTTCATTTTAGAGGACTCAAAACCACCATTTGAATAGTGGTGAGAAGGTAAACAGCCGAGTGTGGCTTAAAAATACTGGGAGCAGATCAAATGGATGTAAAATAAGTACAGTAAGTACCAATTTGCAGTCTGCTAAAATGAGAATAATTAAACCAAAAATGACATTATATGATACAAGAAAACAAAACTTCACATAATATGTTTTGGTGGGATTCTGTGTACTAAGTCCCCCACTACATGTGAAAACAAAAAGGGGCAGAAGCGCTTAGCTAAGCCCCGTAAGCATTTGTGGCAATCTCTCAACCAAACACATAACCCCCTTATTTATAAAACCGACCAAATCTGGCCACATCTACATAGTTGCTAAGAAGGGAGGCTGTAAACTGAAGGTGCACAGACCGGACACCATTCACTCCTAATATACTGATACCCACTTACATTCTTAAGGAATTCCTCAGCTACAATACGGGCTCTAGCGTTGACTGACAGCTTCATTTCACTGATCTCCTTGTCGATCTCCTCCATAAAATGAATCACAAAGTCGACCAGCTTGTGTTTGTACATTTGCTCCGTGTGGAAGTTTGTGATCAGGAAGCTGATGTCGTATCCCTGGTAACAAGATAAAACCATTGCTTTAAACATAGTTCCAAATCAGACAGGTGCCGTTCTATGTTCCTGCTAAAGGGAACGCTAATTACTCCTACGCATCAGGCAGCGCCAAAAAAGAATCTGACTCTGCATGAGAGCTGTACAGAATGGAGTTACATTGCGGCGAATGTGGAAACTGTTACACATGAACAGCGTCAGTACACAGTATTCTGTAATATGAACTCCATATAGCTCTATGGGAGAGACGTTTGGTGATCTTCGGCTCTCCCAAAGAGCTATATAGAGGGGGCGTGGCGGCCTCAGCATCTGGTGGGGGTCGTGACGCGCCGCTGTGAAGGAGAGCCGGGGCTCCAAACAGGAGATCGTGGGGGCCCCCGACACTCGGACCCACCACGATCTAAAACTATAGGGGATACGTTTTTTTTTTTTCCATGATTCTTCTTCTTTAACATTAAAGGATTAAAAAATAAAAACAATCCCACTACCATGGTGGTTGCAGAGACTTCCCTAGAAACATCCCCTAGAATTAACAACTAAATAGAAGAAGATTATTTAAAAGGGAACCTCAATTCTAATTCATCCCCTCTGCATGCACATTACCCTCCCCAAGGCAGACAGGGAAGCAAACACCTAAGAACAAGGATAGCAGTAAAAAGCCTGAACTGGTGCAAAGGAAAACTAAAGTCATTGCCCAATGCAATATAATTGGGGACACGACCTCTCCAAATCATCTCTCCCGATCTTTTATATAACAAATATGAAGCCAATAAAATTCTGCCAGGTGACACATACCCTCTCATCAATTTTCTGGTGAATGTAAATTCTATTTTTATTTCTAAAAGTTGTGTGGGAGATCTTGCATCTCATGGTACATTTATTAATCTCACCTCTACAGGCTTTCGGCGCAGGATAAAGAAGTTTTCCGCTCTCATCATCATGAAGCGCATGAACTTGTGACATAAAATCTTTTCAATTTCATCGGCCTAAATGTAGAAAAATAAAAAATAAAATGTATTTTCCATACAGAAAAGTAGTGTTTATTATGTTACAAACGCTTCCATTCATCATTGTATAATACATTAAAGTAAATAGCTCATTCAGCCGAGAGATGTTGATCACAACCCACCATACACAAGCACACGGGGGTGTAAACTGCTGCCAGACTCCTCTTATCTCCCATGAGAACAAAGGATCTAACAGCACAATACTTTTATTCTGCCATCAGGAGACAGTCAGGACACCCTTATACACATGAGATGGTCAAAGAGTTGAGCCAACATTCATTATTCTGTACAGACACACTTGGTTTATGCAATAAATAGTAACTTCCTGCCCAATCTGCACTGTGCTAAGTGGGCAGGGCTTGGCACAGATGGCATGGCGTTCCCACAGAAGTGATTGGAATTTTCAAGACGCCTCATGATAAATCCACTTTAAAAGGGGTATTCCAGGAAAAAACTATTTTTTATATCAACTGGCGCCAGAAAGTTAAACAGATATGCAAATTACTTCTAATAAAAAAATCTTAATCCTTCCAATAATTATCAGCTGCTGAAGTTGAGTTGTTCTTTTCTATCTGGCAACAGTGCTCTCTGCTGACATCTCTGCTTGTCTCAGGAACTGCACACAGTAAAAGAGGTTTGCTATGGGGATTTGTTTCTACTCAGGACAGTTCCTGAGACAGGTGCCATCAGAGAGCACTTAAAAAAGAACAACTCAACTTCAGCAGCTCATAAGTACTGAAAGGATTAAATTTTTTTTTTTATAGAAGTAATTTACAAATCTGTTTAACTTTCTGGAGCCAGTATATATATTTATATACCGTATTTATCGGGGTATACCACGCACCGGCCTATAACACGCACCCTCATTTTACCGAGGATATTTGGGTAAAGAAAAGTTTTTTACCCAAATATCCATGGTAAAGTGAGGGTGCGTGTGTGCGCGTGTATACCCCGATACACCCCCAGGAAAGGCAGGGGGAGAGAGGCAGTCGCTGCCCGCTTCTCTGCCCCTGCCTTTCCTGGGGTCTAGAGCCCTGCTGAAGGCCCTTCTCTCCCCCTGGCTATCGGCGCCGCTGCCCGTTCTGTCCCCCTGACTATCGGTGCCGGCGCCGATAGCCAGGGGGAGAGAAGCGGCGCTGACAGCCAGGGGGAGAGAAGGGGCAGCGGCACCCATTGCCGGCGCCGATGGCCCGTTGCCTCCCCCCATCCCCGGTGGCATAATTACCTGTTGCCGGGGGCGGGTCCGCGCTGCTGCAGGCCTCCGGCGTGCGTCCCCTGCGTCGTTGCTATGCACGGCGCGGCACACTGACGTCATGCGCCACGCCGTGCAGCGCATA